>NC_071510.1:67700492-68962992 GCF_027887155.1 Malaclemys terrapin pileata
AAAGAACAAGAAAATTAAAAGTAAAGAACAAAAATGGAATAGGAAAATGTAGGAACATGTACTTTCACTCCCATTAAGTTTTGGGATTCCTTTAAACTGTTCATGTGAAACATAAAATACCTGTCATCGAGAAGCCAACAAAGGCAGGATATTGGAATGTAAAAATCCTATTTTTCTTAAAGCTGGTAGGGACTCAGTAGAGATCTTTCTTAAAACATTCATTTTAACTAAAACGAATTTGTCAGTCTCAGGAACCAGTCTCCATCTAAGATGAAAAATAATCTTGTTGTGATTTATGCATTTAATATTTCACACTGGAAATATAAAACTACAGCAGTTATTTTATTGTGACTGAGATCAGGAAATATAGGGGCAATTTATTATATTATTTTGCTTTATAAAACTATAAATCAACATTATTGAAAATTAAATGTACGTTAGACTGTAAGGGACCTTTGAGGTATAACAATGTTTTACATATGACTTTCGAGGATATGATGGGAATCAGAATTATTCATGGGATCCATGGATTTTTCTTTGACTTAATCAAATTAATAAAACAATTTCATTTCTAAAACTTATTAATGCTCTGCAGGAAGAGAGCAACTGGGATACATTTATTTTTAGGGGCATGTGTGTACGTACACCCACACAAACACACTACTGGGGACAAGCAAAGAAAAATGCTGTAATCCTAGGGTGGTTTTTTTATTTTATTGTGCTGCCTTCTAACCTGACTGTTTAGGATCTGTCAGTGTTCCCCTTATAAACTCTGTATTTCAGGGGCCATTTCAGCAGTAAAAATTGATTTGGACAGAAACGTGTACCCAAGTGCCTCAGTCCAAGAGCACTTTTTAAAACTAATTATTTAAAAAAAATTCAACCACTGAAAAAAGTCAACCATTTAATAGTGAGGATGAACTGTTTTAAATGTTTTCTTTTATTCATTTAAATTTTGGGAGTATATTAAGATCCTGTAGAAGTGGGGAACAAGAGCCAGGAAAAGGAAAGACATGTGTTGTCCAAGTTTCCATAGACAAGTCTGTCAATGCACTGAAAGTCTGACTTGCAACACCTTGGCCATTCCAATTATGGGTCTCTTTATTTTTTTATATATATATATAAATAAAATTATATACACACACACACACACTAGCAGCCCTGTGATTTTTCTTCCCAATACACTGTACACCCAGCTCATTTTCACTCGAGGCCCTAAAATGAGATGCAAAAACATCTTTAGAAATAGTTTCACTGTGTCCCTTACTCACCTTTATGCTTGAAATATCCAAATTAATAGGTGGGTATGTATGTATAAAATATATGCAGTTTTGCACATCTCTCTTAGACACTCTTTTTTAAATGGCTAAGATAGCAGTAGAATATTTTCTGTATGTGTACACTGAAGTCAAGAGTCTCCAAAATGGTTACCTAAAGTTAGACTTCTATGTTTATATTTTGACACTTATATAAGTGACCCGAAGTGAATGGGAGATGCTAGGTGCTCATTAGTATTAAAAAAAAAAAAATCAAGCCTCTTATTTCGGTGCCTAAGAATGGACTTAAGGTAGAATCCTGGCCCTACTGGAGTCAATGAGATCTTTGTCATTGATTCAATAAGGCTAGGATTTCACTTGTATGTGGGTGAAAGGACCTTAGGTGCCTAAGTCTAACATTAAAGTACCATTGGCATTCAGAACCCTCTTCCCCCTCAGCTGCCACCGAATCCTGAAAGCACTTAAGCATCCTATGTGCCTATGTTTCTGCAGTTAAAGTTTTCAATGTGCCTAAATATTGGCGACTGTGCCTGTACATGTGCATAACCACCTCAGTCTGACACTGCCTGGCAGCTTGGTGCCTAATTCATGTTTAAAACCCACTGGGATTAATAAACTAGGCATTCCCTTGCCTATCTTGCCTTTGGGGCCTGATCTGGTAGGCATGGTCAGAGTATGTTGCCAGGTGTCAAGTCAAAAAGGGACCCTGGCTGGGTTGTTAAAAGTCCAGTTGGCACAGGGCTGACAGGCTCCCTACCCGGTTCCACGTGGTTCCCAGGAGCTGGAGGGACATGCCGGCTGCTCCTAGGCATAGAGGTGGCCGGAGGACTCCCCCAGGGAGCTGTGGCCAATAGGAGCTGTGGGGGCTGGGCCTGTGGGCAGGGGCAGCATGCAGAGCCTCTTGGCTGCCCCTACACCTAGAAGCCAGAGTGACATGTTGGTCACTTCCCAGGAGCCACCTGAGGTAAGAGCTGCTCGGAGCCTTCACCCCACACTCCCTCCTGCACTCTAACCCTCTGCCCCAGCCTGGAGCCTGCTCCTGTACCCCAAATCCCTCATCCCTGGGCCCAACCCAGAGCCCGCACCCCCAGCTGGAGCCCTCAACTCCCCCACTCTGAACCCCTTGGTCCCAGCCCAGAGCCCCTCTTTTACCCCCAGCCAGAGCCCTCACCCCCTCCTGCACCCCAACTCCCTGCCCCAGCCCAGAACCCTCACCTGCATCCCAAATCCTTCATCCCCAGAGCCCACATCCCCAGTCGGAGCCCTCACCCCCCCACATTACAAACCCCTTGACCCCAGCCTGGAGCCCCCTTGTGCACCCCAAACCCATCATCCCCAGCTGGAGCCCTCATCCCCTCTTACACCACAACCCCCTGCCTGGTGAAAATAAGTGAGTGGGAGCGAGTGAGCGATGGAGGGAGGGGGATGGAGTGAGTGGGGGTGAGGCCCCGGAGAAGGGGCAGGGCAGGGGCATGGCCCTGGGAAAGGGATGGGGCAGGGCAAGGGTGTTCGGTTTTCTGAGATTAGAAAGTTGGCAACCCTACACACATCTAGAAGAGGCGCAGCCTTATAAACTTTAGCTCAATGGTTAGGAGATTGACCCAGGAGCTACAAGACCTAGGTTCACTCTTCCCCTTTGCCTGATGTGGAGAAGGGATTTAACTTTAGGTCTCACAGCTTCCAGGAGAGTGTCCTAACCATTGGGCTATCAGATATTCTGGGATGGGTATGTCTCAGTCTCAGCTTTTGAAGCTGTTCCACTGTGTTTAAATAATTTAACTATGCATTTTGCCTGTGAGAGAGAATGACTTTGTAACATGCTGGTTAGAGTAGTCACCTGAGAGGTTGGAGACCCAGCTTCTATTCCCCCTGCTCCATGTGCCGTTAGGTGCCTCCCTCTGGGCTGCATTTAAACACCTAACTTACTCTGATGGATGACATTTAGGTCACACTCCTCAGCATTTCCTATTGGCTAGCTTAGGCAGCTCCCTGCTCTGCATGCTGGCTTTTGTGAATCCCATTTCTTAGGTGTTTGATTTTCCCCATTCACTGTACAGGGAACCTGGGCACCCCACTCAGGGCTGTGAATTTCACTGGATGTCATCTGCATCTTTAGGCACCTAAACAACTTAAAAAAAAATCTAGCCTAAAGTAATTTAGGAGCACAAGTCCCACTGAAAATCCCAGTTTGACACCTAATTTTGATCACCCATTTATGAAAATCTTATTTCTTGTAGAACTCCTATACCACATGTCAGCAAAAGGAAAGAGCCACCACTGATCCCTATGTGCTCTGAATAGAGGGGAGGGCCCTGACAGGTTAGAGGAGAGAGAGGAAATCCCACTGCTGACATCCTGTCCCCACCAGCCTACTGCCCATTAGAGGAGGTGAATGCTGTTCGAGTGGGAGTTTAACCTGCCCAAGTGGGGCTGGGACTGTTTGCAGGCCTCCTGGGCTAATTAGTTGCAAGAGAAACAGTGCTGGGAGAAAGTGCATGTCTTGGGCAGAGAACATATGAACCCAGGGCTGAGTCCAGGTGCAAAGCTGAGGACAAGCTGAAGAATAGTCCAGAATCAGCAGAGGAAGCTTGGACTGGCAAGGTCAATGCAGGAAGAGACCTCCGGGTACACTGAGGACTAGGACTCCGCATACTGAGCTCATACTGCACCCACACACTGGTGATCACTACCAGAGGCAGGAGGTGCCCTGTTGAGATGCTAAGGCCTTGGCTACACTGGCGGTGTACAGCGCTGCAACTTGCTGCACTCAGGGGTGTGAAAAAACACCCTCCTGAGCGCAGCGAGTACAGCGCTGTTAAGCACTAGTGTAATCAGAGCCTGCAGCACTGCATGCACGCTCGCTCGCAGCGCTGCACACTATTCCCCTCGGAGAGGTGGAGTACATACAGCGTTGCGAGACTACACTTGCGATTCACAGCACTGCCGCAGCAGTGCTGTGAAGTCTTGAGTGTAGCCAAGGCCTAAGACTGAGACTGGATGGCAATTTGTGCTGTTTGTCAGGGAAATTAGGATTATTCTGTTCAAGTATTAGGGACACTGTATTATTACTGAGTTTATATGTGTGACTTCCTTTAGGAGTCCCACAACGATCCCTCTTATTTATTGTGGGTTTTGTTCATGCCCAGTAGGTGGCAGTGATATATAGCTGTGTACAGCAATTATTCCTGGGTAAATTCCTGGCTCCCCAATCAATCAAGAGATCTGGACAGATCTTGTGAAAACACAAGAATGAGGGGTTATTCAGTGAAATAGAAAGTGTATGAAAAGTGTTTCCTTTTATGTGATGAATTTTCCAAATGTGTGGTTAGACTGTGGAACTCATTGCCACAGGAAGACATTGAGGCCCAGAATTTAGCAAGATTCAAAGAGAGGTGGGACATTTTATATGGATATCAAAAATATCCAGAGTTAGTTATTGCTAAGAAATATTTTAAATCTGATATTAGGGATTAGGATGAGGCTTTCATGGGGGGAAGATAATCCTACATGTGCCTAATTCAGGGTATCCAGCATCTGATGCTGGCCACTTTCAGAGACAAGATATGGGACTAGCTGGATCAAAGAGCTGATCCAGCCTGGTAAATCCTATTTTCCTTTTGAAACTGGGTGAAAACTGGATTGTCTAAACACTGAACAATCCGACTGTAGCTTTTGTAGCTAAAATTGGATTATATGGTAAACCATAATCTCCACAAAAGAAGCATTTGTTTATCAACTTTTTTCATACACTTCTTTGAACAGCATTTTTTCTCAACCCCCCTATCCCCTCCCAAATCATCTTTGTCATTCTTAATACAAAGATGTGGAAAAATACTGTTACATAAAACCCATTTTCCAATAAATAGTTAAAACAAATTACCATTAGACTGTAAGCACTGTCTCTGTCTTTGTCCAGGGACTAGTTCAATGCAGCCCTGATCTCTCTTGTCTAGGTGCTAGTGTAATGCAAATAATTAAGAATAGTAACAAAGATGAAAGCTCTACCAGTCATATGATGAAAATATAGCCAAATTTCTGTGTGTTTTTTTCAGATTTGATTATTTGAGTATATAGTAAGGAAAGTAGATTAGATAAGTGGCATGTACGAGTGGCTTGTGGAACTAGTCAGCTTTTCTATAGCAAGCCCATGCCAGATTTGCTTTCTTGTTTACCTATTTTGCAATTGAACAAAGGTTAGTGTTAAATTTGTATGAAGTGTTTGACAACTCAAGAAAGCAAGGAAATTTTGCCATTCCTAACTGGCATTCTTCACTTGCCTCATCATGCCTTGGTATTGCAGCATGTAAGATATATCAAGCATGATTCCAAAACTGCAGGCTACGGGGACTGTTTCAGACTTGTGTATGTGTGTGTACAGGTGGAATGGGGTTACATAAGTACTTTTGTTATGGTTTCATGCCTCTGAATTGCAAAGAAAATGTTTGACATCTGTTGAAATAGGGTGTATGGCTTGTTTTTATTGTTTCACCCACAAACATACTTTACCAGCTCAAGCTATTGAGTTTGTTTTCTTGAGCATGTTTGTTATAGGTAACAACGATGAGGGAATAATTTCAGAATAGAGTGTTTTACATGGCTTTGCTGCATGGGTCTTAGGGGAGATGAAGAGGGGAGCAGTCCATGGACCTGCAATAGGGCCTCCAACTATTTAGTGGCCTCTAAATGGGGATTCTTAGCCACTGAATCTGCATTGTTTTGGATCCAAAAGCCCTGCCTCCTAGCTCATATGCAAATTCCCTTCCATGTTGGCCTGTTCAGAACCAAGGAGGCAAGGGTAGAAACCCCATTTTATTGTCACTTTCCCTGTGACCTTTATTCTCCATTGCATGTCTTAAGTGGTATGGAGGACTTTCTACCAACTCTTCACATCAAGTGAATTTCACTCTGAGTAGCTATACACAGCATAATTCACTCAGACTAGATTTCTTGTGCAGATTCAAACTTTTGAGGAAATTGCCAGTGGTGGAAACTCCACTGAGAGATCATGTTGTGGTAGTGCAATGCATTCAAATGTATCTTTTGAATTAGGGGGGAAGCTATGAGGGATTGGCACAGCCCAAAGAGTCAGTGGCTCTGGCCCAAAAAAAAAAATCTATTCTTTGTGTTAATGCCCAAAATACCATGGTGGTGGGTGCTATGGAAATTCAATCAGACATTGATAAATGGAAAGAGGACATGGACAGGGCAGCTGGAGTGTGCCCTAATTCAGCATCTCCCAACAAAGGCTTCCACTGAATTATGGGAAATGAAGCTACCCCAAGAAGGACTCTGTCCTGTGGGGGTGAATATTGTGCAGGACTACATAATTTCCGATACCCTGTGCCAGTTTTGCTGAAGCTGGCCCTCTGTATCAGTTTCACCATGCACAGTGTTCAATATAGAGCAGCTGCCAGAGAAACTGACAAAGCAAACAAATTGAAAGAAACACCATGTCCCATAAGTCAGACGGTGATAAGTAATCACTGTCCCATACAGCAGGTTTTTCCACTCTTTTCCTCACTGAATAACCACTCCTAATGAGAAACTCTCTGCAATTCTTTAGGGAATATAGGAGAGATAAGGCTCGACCAAACAGATTCATCCTAAACCACAAGGATTAGCGGCATAGCACTGACCAACACTAGAAGACAAAATAGGAAGACTTTAAAGTTCAGTTTCCACATAGAGTGTAGGACAATAACTCGTTCTCTCCTTTCAATCAAAATCTCACTTCTTACCCTTCATTCTCCACTCATGACAAAATAGGATACACTGATTTTTGGGCCTCATCCTCAGCTACTGTAAATCAGCATGTCTCCATTGACTTTAGTGGAGCTATGCTGATTAACACTAGCCCTTAAATCTACCCTATCTAGTTGGCTAGACCCATGCTGAATTCCGTTTCCAAAAGCAATCAGCCTGGGTTAGATATGGGCAGGGCAGAGTGAGCTGCCAGTGCCCTGTTTCTTGGAAAAGTGTTTCCTAAACATGCTGGGACAGTTCACTTACTGAACCGCCCCTGGTGAAGGAAGGTACAATATTGTGGATTAAGTCCAGGTATAACATGTTTAGTTGGAGCTTTTGTAAAATTCATTGCTAGTTTGCATCACTTTTAACCGTAGACTATACATCAAATACTTTTTTTTTTTTTTGCTACCACTTGTTGCTTAAGGGAATTAATTTTTTTCTTTTTTGACCTGATAGTAGATTTCCAGAGATGAAAGCTTTCATCTGAGTAGCTGACTTTCACTAAATTTACTGACAGTTAATAACATTATTAAATAAGTGCCTGACTCAAGCAAAAATATGACCGTGTAATACCTTATGAGCCTCAATTAACAGGGTTTACTTTTAATATGTGCAAATAATATTCAGTCAATAATTTAACAATGCTAAATAGCTCTTCAGAAATGACTGGAATGTACTGTGGTTTGCTTTTCAAAGTCAATTTGTTGTACATAGTCCTAGAGTTGGTGCTAGTAAAAATGGGCAGCAGTAGTAAAGCATGTGCCCTGTTTCAGTAAATGTAACAAGGTGTCTGGCAGACCTGATCCATCCTTGTTAGGCTGTACTTCTGTTGCAGCGGGGAAGAACCAATGAGTTTCTACTGAAAACAGAGTTCAGCTTTCTTTATGGGAAATTCATCTCTCTCCTTTTGTAAACTCGCCTTTGAGTTTTATAGGACACCTCTAACAGAAACTCATAAGACATGTATCTGTCTAAAGCCTGTAGGTATCTGTGCTGCTGTAGGAGAAGCCCTTCCATGTGTGTCTCGTTTAGATTTGTTGCATGTTTACCAAGGTGAAAGGATTAGTGCCCTGGAGATCATTTGCTTTCATAAGCTTTAAACTAGAGTAGAAAAAGTTTCATGTCTTGATTCTTTTCCAACAGCCCTTTCTCTCTCAGCAAGGCATATAGGAGCAAGCTGAGACATATTGATTGCCAGCAGACTCTTCCAACAAAATTGCCCTGTCTGAATCAGTTAAACTGGGTAGGAAAAGAGAACTTTTGCCAGTTTCTCCCGTCTTTTCTACCATGTGGTGAGACACCCGGAGCATTCCTTGGGGTTTTATAATCAAGATGAAAAACTACAAATTTCTAAGTCTAAATAATGCCAAAATCCCAGACCATATGTAACGATAATTCACATGCCTGCTAACCTTTTGCATTTTGCATATAGCCTTGCTGTGAAATATTGATTCCCCAGATGCTTTTCTATAGAAAGAAAAGTTAAAAAATTGGAAGAAAAGGGGAGTCTTGGTTTAGCATCATTTCCATTTAAATATAAAATCAATAGTAGGTAAATACATTAAAATCCTTGCTCTCCTGAAATTGACATCTGATGGTATTTCTCCCCTCTGTATGACTAATAGCTTAAATTAAAAAAATTAAAAAGAACAATAAAAACATTTGTCTGAAACCAGCTATAATAAATTAATACTGGCCAGAAGAACAAAACCCCAGTGCAGCAAACTCCAAACCAGTTCAGACAGACATCTTTCTCTGAATGACATTTTCAGAACATTTCATTAATAATTATAAATTCTCTGTGATGATCCTTTCACCATAGTGTGGTGTGTGGCAGTGGGAGGGGAAGGTTTATTTACTGATTTACAGTGAAATACTGTTATGGTATTTAAGGGATAATAGGAGGAATCCTCTGCTTTACAAGGGAATAATCCAATTCCCAAATGGATTAACTACCAGTCTATAGCAGAACAGTTCATTTAAGCAAGGGAACTCGCTTAATACTGAGAAAATCAGAGCAGCTGTTCTGTTGTCAATATTGTAGAAGAAGTGAAATCATTCTTATTAAAAGTAAAATTGAGGTTCTCTTTAACCAGGTAACTACCCTTAATTCCATTGCATTTTAAATTCCTTATTCTCTGATAAATGTGATCTGGGTTTTTGCAGCTGAGAGAAAACACTCAACACAAGAGGGACTGGGAGCAAGACCAATATATGGAACAAACTAATTAAAGAAAAAGCTTGCATGAGGCAGTGTGGCTTTAAGGATGGGGAATCAGGAAGTCTTCAGTTCTAATTCCAGTTTTGCCACTGACTTGCTGCATACATAGTCTTGTGTATCCCCACCTTCTGCTTCCATTTCCCTGTCTCTAAAATGGAGATAATACCTACCTGCTTAACACTGCGAAGTTGAAAAGATTGGTTAAGTAGTGTCTTAATCTTTCATCTTCACTCAAACTGAGTATTTCTTACTATACTAATGGTCCCAAACCATTACTCTACTTCAATACATACTACAATGCTGGAGTAATGCATTATAGTAGTTTATAGGAGAGTTGTATCTGAGTGCATCATGCAGAGTTGGAGGAAGAGGTGGTGATGTGGGCGGACCAGGTCATGCTAGAGTGTATTCAGGTCAATTCACTTGTGTATTAGTATAGATCAAAGTGTATTGGATGTTTAAACTCCATGAAAACTAATGGGAGGTTATTTGCATTGTTTTCACTTATCTGGTCCTGTTATAATATAATAGCAAACAGTTACATTGTATATACCCCTGTAACTAAATAACCCATCAAAGAAATCTTGTGAAATGCTAATGAAGGGCTTAAGGAAAATGCTAATTTCAAAGCAAGTGGCCATTATGTATGATGGTCAGAGGTCAAAATACTAAGTGCATTTCTCACTCATCATGTGGGCAGAGAGACTGTAAGCTGTCTTCTGTGAGAAGAAGATATAAGAAGCCAAAGATCCTTCATCTCTAAACTGTTCGGACTCTTGCAGGAAAGCGTACGAAATGCAAAGCAGAGATCCCCAGAGACAATCTGGGTACCCTAAAACCATTTTGGGAAATGGTCAGTTTATTACATGACTGCCACTATTTGTAGTTACAAACTGTGACTCACCTGTACATATATATTACCTGCTTTAACCTCTCAATAACTCTCTTCACCTACCTCCAAACTTACAAAGTTTGGTTTGTCTGGATGGCAAGACAAGATTGGAGCATCTAAAGGGACTGTCTGTGATTCCATGATAAGATTAGCATAGTGATCTAGGAGTTCACATTTGTTACTGGCAGGGTGAACTCTAATTATAGCACCATCACCAGCTTGGGGTATCTGCCCTGTTTGACAGTCTGCCCTGAGGTAGGTGCTCACAGTTGTTAGTCACTCCAGACACCGTGACAGAGCTTACATGTCTTCTTTTGCCTGGGATATTATACATTTATTTGAGAATGCAGGAAAGGTGTTTGCATTATAGGGCAAGAATGTTTCCTTCTGTGAGAACACCATGGGAGGGGGACAGAAAACAAGACAACCCTATGACATTCCTTTAGAGCACCCTTTCAAGGAGGGCAGGTTTGCAGCCCTGTGGATATGTGGAGAGAAGTAACTCCATCTTTTTGGAGGTAGGTGTTTCCTATCTTTATGGCCTCTCCAGACTGAGGGCTTATCTACACTGGCACTTTACAGTGCTACAACTTTCTCACTCAGGGGTGTGGAAGAAAAACCCCGAGCACAGCAAGTTTCAGAGCTGTAAAGCACCAGTGTAGACAGTGCACCAGTGCTGGGAGCCGCATTCTCAGCGGTGGTAGCTACACCCTGCCCTCGTGGAGGTGGTTTTTTTAAGAGCACTCAGAGTTCTCTCCCAGTGCTCTGCCACGACTACACAAGCCACATTAAGGACTTATCTACACTTACATTTTATAGCGCAGAAAAATCACCCCTCCTGAGCGCAGCAAGTCTGAGCGCTTTAAAGTGCTAGTGTAGACGGGCTCTGAGTGCTTGTGGAGGTGGATTACCAGGGGCGCTGTAAGAGCTCTCTGCCAGCACTGGCATGCAACCACACTCACACTTCAAAGTGCTGCTATGGGAGCGTTCCCGTGGCAGCGCTTTGAAGTTTCCAGTGTAGACTAGCCCTGACTGTCTGGTTGAACACCCTACCACTGATCAGCAGAAACCATGGGTAGTTAATATTGCTAGGAGCTGCATTAGTTCCTAGCCTGATTTTTACTTGGATATCCATGGGGCAATACTTGGCAGATCTGTGGAATGGAAAGGATTTATTGGGTTAGTCTATTTCCCTGCCACCATTGGATTACTACTTATTACTCATTTTGTAATGTTCTACTCAATCTAGCTTTAAATGTGCCAATTGATGGGGCTTCTACCACTTCCAAAGACAAAGCACATCCTTTATACACAAAGGGCGGAATCAACAAATTCTCAAGTTTAGGCACCCAAGTTTCAGTTTTTGCTCCAGAGATGCACAAAATTCCTGCCAAACCCAGTTTTCAGAGCATAAGTTCTCTAGGAACTTATGTTTTTACCTTTGGGCATGCACACTGCTGCCTTACTCTAGGCATCTGGATGCCTATCTCCTCCCAGTTTCTGATGTGCTTAGGTAGAAGATACATGTTAGGTCCTTAGTCATGTGCAGGGCCTGATCCAGTAGGTGGCCTCTGAACACATGTGCTGGATAGGGTCCTGTCATAACTATAAAGGGAAGGGTAACAGCTGTCCTGTGTACAGTACTATAAAATCCCTCCTGGCCAGAGACTCCAAAATCCTTTTCCCTGTAAAGGGTTAAGAAGCTCAGGTAACCTGGCTGGCATCTGACCAAAGGACCAATAAGGGGACAAGATACTTTCAAATCTTGGTGGGGGGGCAGGCTTTTGTTTGTGCTTTTTGTTTGGGAGTTCGTTCGCTCTTGGGACTGAGAGGGACCAGACATCAATCCAGGTTCTCCATCTTTCTAAACAAGTCTCTCATATTTCAAACTTGTAAGTAAAAAGCCAGGCAAGGCGTCTTAGTTTTACTTTGTTTTCTCAACTTGTAAATGTACCTTTTTACTAGAGTGTTTATCTTTGTTTGCTGTACTTTGAACCTAAGACTAGAGGGGAGTCCTCTGAGCTCTTTAAGTCTGATTACCCTGTAAAGTTATTTTCCATACTGATTTTATAGAGATGATTTTTACCTTTTTCTTTAATTAAAAGCCTTCTTTTTAAGAACCTGATTGATTTTTCCTTGTTTTAGATCCAAGGGGGTTGGATCTGTATTCACCAGGGAATTGGTGAAGGTCTCTCAAGGCTTCCCAGGGAGGGAATCCATTGGGATGGTGGCAGCGGACCAGAGCTAAGCTGGTAGTTAAGCTTAGAAGTTTTCATGCAGGCCCCTACATTTGTACCCTAAAGTTCAAAGTGGGGATACAGCCCTGACAGGTCCCCTTTGGATCTGGCAAAAGGAGGAGATATAAGGTGAGTGGGAGCACCACTTTTTTTTTTTTTTTTTTAGTCCATTTAGCGGTGGTTAGAGCACTCACCTGGGATGGGGGAGACCCAGGGTTCAATCCCCCTGTTCCAATCACTCTTTTTCACTATTTGTCCATAGTGGAACACCTTCAATAGGAGAGACTGAGGGAACCCCACATTTGAATATCTCATATCTCTGTGCTTAGAGCACTGTCCTGGGTGGTGAGAGATGCCCCATTCAAATCCTGCCTCCCCCATCCTGGGAGTGAAAACTTAAGGTGGATGGTGGCACCATCACCTTCCCTCCCCCTAGAGTGAGAGGCACCCACAACCTCATCCAGCCACTTAGTGTGGAGCAAGGCAGGTGCCCATCACTCCTCCACCTTAGCCATTTTGACTTTGTCCATACTTCAAGCTAGGACTAGGATTCCTTGCTTGCCTAGACCTATTTGCACTAGCTTTCATTGAGCTAGCATGCTAAAAATAGTGTAGCTGTGCTGAGTACAAACCCATCTAAGCTCTGTGCAGATGTACTCAGCCTGGCTAGCTCATATCACCCCAGCTACACCACTATTCTTTGTGCACTTACTCAAAAAGAACTAACACAAATATGTCTATGCAACCTGGAAATCACCCTCCTCAGTTCCAAGTGTGCACATAACCTTTGTATGGAGTAAGGCTAGCACTCAAGGCATTTCTTGCAGGAATGAGTTAGGCACACAAGTCACCTGACTCCAAGTGGCTGGTTCCCATTGAGGGTCATTAAACAGAGATATAATCTCACTAAACAGGTACCTAAAAGTTCAGCACTGTTACTCAGGATTGCAATGCTTAATTCCCTTCATGGATCCCACCCAATATATTTTCATTTATAATACTCATGAAGAAAACATTTAATTGAAATTAGAATTTCCTGTCATGACTGCACTCTGAAGAAGGAGATGGAGATAAGGATTAGATTATTTTATTTAAAAGAATAAACAGATAGATGTTTTCCTTAAGGAGAAGTTAAATGTTGCATATATTGTTGTTGACTGACCCTTGGCTTGAGCTCAGCTGTAGTATCTTTGGGTATCTGCCCAGAAGTAGGGGACCGAGGGGCAAATCTTACTGTTCCTGGCAAGAGTTGAGCTTTTTCCCAGGTTCTCTTCAGTACCCAATTTACAGCCCCCTTATCTCTAGTCCCTGGCAGCCCTTCCCAGTAACTACCACAGGTCATGGGTTAGAGGTGGCCCTGTCATATCAAGCTTGTAGTGTCAATCTGCAGGTATGGAGGGGTATGCGCTGTTTAGGAAAGACCGGGATAAAGGTAAAGGTGGGGGGGTGGCATTGTATGTCAATAGTGAAATAAGCTGTAAAGAAATAATAGTGGATGGAATAGATAATACAGAGTCCGTCTGGGCGATACTCAAGCTGGGTAAAAGTACTACTAGAGCCTCTCCGGGGATAGTGCTTGGGGTGTGCTATAGACCGCCGGGATCGACCCAGGATATGGATAAGGAATTGTTTAATGTATTAAGGGAGGTAAATACTAATAGAAACTGTGTAATTATGGGGGACTTTAACTTCCCGGATATAGACTGGGGAACAAACACTAGTAGCAATAATAGGGCTCAGATGTTCCTAGATGTGCTTGCGGATCAATTCCTTTATCAAGTGGTAGCTGAGCCGACGAGGGGGGAGGCCATTTTAGATTTGATTCTGGTAAGTAGTGAGGACCTTGTTGAGGAAGTGGTAGTGGGGGACAACTTGGGCTCCAGTGATCATGAGCTAATTCGCTTTAAACTAAATGGAAAGAGTACCAGAATTAAGTCAAAGACTAGGGTTTATAATTTTAAAAAGGCCAATTTTAACAAATTAAGGGGACTGGTAAGGGAAGTGGATTGGGCAAACGTATTAAGGGACCTAAAGGCAGAAGAAGCCTGGGATTACTTTAAGTTAAAGATGCAAGAGCTGTCAGAGGCCTGTATCCCCAAAAAGGGAAAAAGATTACTAAGCAAGAGACTTAGACCGAGCTGGATGAGCGACCGGCTGAAAGGGGTGATTAGGAAAAAACAGAAAGCGTACAAAGAGTGGAAGAGGGGAGGGATCAGTAAGGAAACTTACCTTAGCGAAGTCAGAGAATGTAGAGATAGAGTGAGAAAGGCCAAAGGCCGGGAAGAGTTGGACTTAGCGAGGGGAATTAAAAGTAATAGTAAGAGGTTTTACAGCCATATAAATAGGAAGAAAGCAAAGAAAGAAGAAGTGGGACCGCTGAAGACTATAGCCGGAGAGGAGATTAAAGATAATCTAGGCATGGCGCAATATCTCAATGAATATTTTGCATCGGTGTTTAATGAGGCCAATGAAGGTATTAGGGATACTAGCACCGTTACAGAGGGGCATACGGGATGGGGGATTACCGCATCCGAGGTAGAAACAAAACTAGAACGCCTTAATGGGACTAAGTCGGGTGGACCGGACGATCTTCATCCGAGAATATTGAAGGAATTGGCGCGGGAAATAGCAGGCCCATTAGCGACTATATTTAATGAATCTGTAAACTCGGGGGTAGTCCCGTTAGACTGGAGAATAGCCAATGTGGTTCCTATTTTCAAGAAAGGGAAAAAAAGTGACCCGGGTAACTATAGGCCTGTTAGTTTAACATCAGTAGTGTGCAAGGTGCTGGAGAAGATTCTGAAAGAGAAACTAGTTGAGGACCTTGAAGTTAATGGCAAATGCGATAAATTACAGCATGGTTTTACGAAGGGCAGATCGTGCCAAACGAATCTGATCTCCTTCTTTGAGAAAGTAACGGACTTATTAGATAAGGGAAATGCGGTGGACCTAATATACCTGGATTTCAGTAAAGCGTTTGATACAGTACCCCATGAGGAACTATTGGTTAAAATGAAAAACATGGGGATCGATATGAAAATCCAGAGGTGGATAGGGAATTGGTTAATGGGGAGAATGCAGCGGGTCGTATTAAAGGGTGAATTGTCGGGTTGGAGGGAGGTTACTAGTGGAGTGCCTCAAGGTTCGGTTTTGGGACCCATCTTATTTAATCTATTTATAACTGACCTCGGGACCGATTGCAAGAGTGGGCTGATAAAGTTTGCGGATGATACGAAGGTGGGAGGAGTTGCAAACTCGGAGGAGGATAGGGATACTCTGCAGGGAGACTTGAATGAGCTTGTGAATTGGAGTATCAGAAATAGGATGAAATTTAATAGTAAAAAGTGTAAGGTGATGCACTTGGGGACGAATAATAACAATTTTAGTTACAAGATGGGGACGCATTGGTTAGAAGTAACGGAAGAGGAGAAGGACCTAGGGGTCCTTGTGGACCACAGGATGACTATGAGTCGGCAATGTGACGTGGCGGTGAAAAAAGCCAATGCGGTCTTGGGATGTATTAGGCGAGGTATATCTAGTAGAGATAGGGAGGTCCTGCTTCCGTTGTATAAGGCGCTGGTGAGACCTCATTTGGAGTACTGTGTGCAGTTCTGGTCTCCCATGTTTAAAAAAGATGAACTCAAACTGGAACGGGTGCAGAGAAGGGCGACTAAGATGATCAGAGGAATGGAAAACCTGTCGTATGAAAAGAGATTAGAGGAGCTTGGGTTGTTTAGTCTGACAAAGCGAAGGCTGAGGGGGGATATGATTGCTATGTTTAAATATATCAGAGGGGTTAATACAAGGGAGGGAGAGGAATTATTCCAGTTTAGTACTAATGTGGACACGAGAACGAATGGATACAAACTGGCCGGGGGGAAGTTTAGGCTTGAAATTAGACGAAGGTTTCTGACCATCAGAGGGGTGAAATATTGGAACGGCCTTCCGAGGGAAACGGTGGGGGCGACGGACCTGTCTGGTTTTAAGATTAAGTTGGATGAGTTTATGGAGGGAATGGTTTAATGATAAAACATAGTAGCCAAGGAAAACCAAGCAATGGTACATGAACAGCATAATGGCCAACAAGGGTCAGGCTAGAGACTCTTGCCTATATGCTCGGGGTATTACTGATCGCCATATTTGGGGTCGGGAAGGAATTTTCCTCCAGGGTAGATTGGCTGAGCCTCTGGAGGTTTTTCGCCTTCCTCCGCAGCATGGGGCAGGGATCACTAGCAGGAGGGTCTCAGCCGATTGAAGTCACTAAAACACAGGATTGGGGACTTCAACGGTAGAGTCCAGGGAAGGGTCTTGCGGCCTGCAGCATGCAGGGGGTCAGACCAGATGATCATAATGGTCCCTTCTGACCTTAATGTCTATGAGTCTATGAGTCTATGCTCCAAACAGAGGGTTGAAGAAACAGGTTAGCAAGTGCTTCTCACTGAGCTCTCCTTGCTACCAATGCTCACTAGCAGTCTCCTGATTGTTTACCAGTATCAGGGAAGCTATCTCGCCTCTCCTCCCCTCCCCCTTTAAGCTCCACTTCTTCAGTTGACACATGTTCTACAGGTGCACCTAATTGGCACTGCCTAAGTGCAGTAATGCTCATTAGCCTTTCCACGAGTGGGATGGGGTGTGTCCCATCACATTACTTACCTATTTGCTCTAAAAAGCTGTTAAATGGAAAATTTCACATTGACAATTAGCTGCATCAGAGTGGACATTCTAGACTGATTAGTGCTGTAAATGTAATTCATTGTTACCTGAGTAATAAGGTAATCTTCAGTTGCTGAAACTTCAGGACATGGATTAGTCAGGTTGTTCAACAAATTTTGCAGTGGCCTCCCTGTTTAAGCTTCCATATTTTTCTGGATTGGTTGCAAAGCTAGGGGAGGGATAGCTCAGTGGTTTGAGCACTGGCCTGCTAAACCTAGGGCTGTGAGTTCAATCTTTGAGGGTGCAACTTAGGGGTCTGGGGCAAAATCAGTACTTAGTCCTGCTAGTGACAGCAGGGGGGCTGGACTCAATGACCTTTCAAGAGGTCCCTTCCAGTTCTAGGAGATCTCCATTAATTTTTTCACTCTGTAAATCAATACTCTGGCTTTGTTGGTTCTACTGCCAAGCAGACTGAAATAAAAGGTGTGAAGTTATTCTATTCATCTTAATGGGGTGTTAATGACTTCAAAGCCTAGCTGTGACCATTTAAATGTGAACACTATTAATCAATGGCTATAACACACACACTCAGCTTGAGTCACTGAAATTTAATTGCATAGGGCACTTGGTTAGAGAATGAAGATTTGTGGGGGTGTTTTAAGGGGAGGGAAAATCCCTGCCATGTTAATTTAACAGATTCAAGGAGAAAAAAACCATAACTACTCCTTTATTGAGGGTTTAAAAAGTATATTGCTACTATAGTGACAAATTAACCAGTCTGCATGAAATAAAGAAATCTCAGCAGTGGTGTCATTTTGATTACTACTACAAGACAGCAACTTGCAAAATTAAATTTCCTTCCAAACCGTTCTCATGTGCCCTTTAATTGCAAGTCTCATTTTAACAGACTCCCCCCAATTGCTTTAAAAAGCTTTAAAAAGTCTTTTTAGTTCCACAGAATATTTTCATTCACTCAAATATTATATTACATTTCTGGAGAAGCTATATGTACAGATATAGCTAGGGCTGTAATACTGTCCTTGTGAATTTGGAGAAAATCATACTGGATATATCACTATTAAAGTGTCAGGGAAAGCAGGCAGTAGGTAGAGGTTGGAATAGTGTATCACAAGGTGGCAGGTGTGCTATGACTGTTGCTTAATACACCTCATAACTGTTATCTCCATCTGGTTGTTGCATCTGTAAGTTGCCTCTTATCCAATATTCAAACCCTAAACTCTTTAGGGCAAGACCCATCATTTTGCTAAATGTTTATACACAGTGGGGCTCTGACCCTTGATTACTTGTCTAGCAATAGCACCAATAACAATCAGACTTTTGTTCTTTTTCCAGCCCTCACTTCCTGCATGATGTTAGGTAAATTGTTTAACCTTTTTGTCCTGGTTTTCCCAATCCTCCTCCTATCATTCTAAATGAACTTTGTGAACTTTGGAGAAAAAATGTGTTATAGATTCCAAATTGTCTTATTGGAATAGAAATCATAATTTTTTTAATTGAAGGTGACTGTAGTGCTTATGAAAAAGCCCAGTACGGTTAGGTGTGTGGCCAGTCCTAACGTATCTCAATTCTGACATATGTCAGTCTTATAACCTTTCCGAGGATATGTGAGACTTGCCTGAGGGCTCCAGTGTCATCTCCGTCTTACCAGGTGAATATACCTTGCCGCTTGTTCCTAATGGTGGAGGCCTGGTCTACACCTAAAAATTAACCTAGCTACATCGCTCAGAGCTGTGAAAAATTTCACACCAGTGTAATGTACTTAGGTCAATTTAGCCCCCACTGTAGATACTGTTGGAAGAACTGGAAGAACAGCTGGATTACCTACATCAACAGAAAAACCTTTTTGGTCAACGTAGGAAGTGTCTCTGCTACAATGCCATAGCTGCAGAGCCATAGCTGTGCTGCTGTAATATGGACATGGCCTGAGTCCATATTATGAAAGGGGGACACATCCTTTCCAGCTAAGGCCTGGTTTACCTTATGTTGGCATAGCTACATGAAAAAAATCACCCCTGACTGATGTAGCTATGTCAGTATAGTTGTATCTACACTGGGGATTATGTTAATGGAAGAGTGCTTCAAGTCCATATAGCTAACTTGGGCCTGGCCTACACTAAAAAGTTAGGTTGACACAGCTATGTCAGTGGTGTGAAAAATCCACATCTCTGAACAGCACAGTTAAACTAATCTAATCCCCAAGGCAGACAGCACTTGGTCAACAGAAGAATTTTGTTGCCCTAGCTACTGCCTCTCGGGGAGGTGAATTACCTACACCAATGGGAGAACTCTTCCTGTCAGCGTAGGTACTGTACTGTCTACACTGAAGCACTAGAGCTGCAGCTGTGCCACTGTAGCATTTCAAGTGTAGACAGGCCCTTTGTTTGGGGAGGGTGTTCTTACACCTACAGAAAAACCCCTGCTGTCAGTGTAGGCTGTCTATGGGGTTATGCCAGCATAGCTATGATAATATAGCTATTCCATATAGTCTCTGTAGTGTAGACATGTCCTAACCTACCTACAAAATATTGTTTTAACATTCTCGTCTTATGTTGTGGACCAATGTGGCGATATGAAAGGATTATTAATAAGCTCTTCTCTTAAAAAATCAGATGAAAACTCAAAATCTCTGCTTTTTGTGGCTTCTTCTCTGTAGTGTTCAGCAATTTCTATAAATTAATGAATTCTTCTGACCTTGCCAATCAGAAGCTGAATAGTGCCACAGGTATACCACTGTGATGCTTGTTAAATATGTAATTTGTGCTGGTCCCATGCAGCCCAGCCTAGGCTCATCTTCATCACATACCCCTGCCAAAGGGATGTATGCCTACAGCTAACTCTTACAGTATCTTGTTTGCCTGCATGTCTCCCAGATCTGATTTCAGACAACGAGAGGCCATCACATTAATAACTCATTCTTGGCTTTACAAAGAATCTTTTTGTTTGCTTATTGGGAATAATTAAGGAGGGAAATGGAAATAATATACAGAACCTGTTGTTGGTTGTGATGGGGTATAAACCCTGCACTGGCTCTGCCAGAGCTGAATTAGGCCAGGTGGGCCCAATCAGCCAATTAGGCTGCAAATGGGGGAGATTTAGATTGTGTGGAGAGTTTTGATTAGAAAGACGCTTGCCTATGAGGGAACAGGTAGGGCTTCTATAAAGCCAGGAGGCTAGAAATAGTGCAGGGAGGAAGTCTGCAGTTCTTGTCTTTGAGGTGAAGGAAGGAGAGAAGAGACAGAGTAGGAAGGAGTCAGGTAGTGGTGTGAACAGTCATGGTCTGCATCTACTACAGGGCCCTGGACTGGAGAGTGGGCCTGCAGAGTGGTAGGGCTAAGGGCCATTGATATGAAGTCTGCTGAAATCATTGTGAGAGTGACCTAGTCAGGGCACTGTGAGGACTGCCTGATGCTGCTTGTGGAGAGAGACTTTGAAAGACCACTGTGGAAAAGAAAACCACTGAGCGACCTGGTCAGAGGGCTAAGTCATGAAGAGGCAGTAGCAGTTCTTGGAGCAAGAGAGGGGCTGCAGCAGAGAGAGAGAGAGCCAGAGTGTAACAGCAGGAAGGGGTGCTGGTCTCACAGAACTAATCTCCAGAACTGCCAGGAGGAGGTGATGTCTAGTAGTGAGTAGTGTGCCCCCTCACTCTGGTTTTCATAGGTGTGGGCATCAATTTCCTGCTAAAGCTTAACTTACCTTGTTTCTGTTAATCTCACAAGCTTCAGTACCTGAAATATGTTTTGCAATAATCACCTCTTCTATTGAAGGATAGTCCTGGTTTTCCACACATGTAGCCTGAAACCCTGGAAGTGTGTTAGGGGCAACAAGTAAACAATAGGATTCCTCAGAGGACAGCAGCGGAAGATCTCCTCCAAGTCAGGAACCCTAATTATATTTGACTCCCATATCTGTATATCAAAATCCATATATTGGTTAAAGGTAGAAAACAAACCTTTTCTAGAGGAGGAACATATTACTATCAGTGATTCCCAGTATTGCTTCCAATTGTTTACCGAAGATGTCCTGAGACTGTTCACCTGACACATGGAGAGTTTTTTGTAAGCACATGTATTTTAAAACCTTGTCTAAGGGGCATGTCTACACGTACCACTGTGTAGCAGTGCAGCTGTACTGATGTAGCTGTAGTTCTTCTGGTGAAGATGCTGTATGCTTACAGGAGAGAGCTCTCCCATCAGTGTAATAAAACCACCTCCACAAATGGCAGAAGCTATGTTGATAGGAGACGCTTTCCTGCTGACATAGCTCTGTGAACATGAGCACTTATGTCACTTGGGGGAGTGATTTATTCACACCCTGAGCAACATAAGTTATGCCGACATAGACTGCAGTGTAGACATAGCCTACATTTTTTCCTGCTTGGGGATGTTCTTAGTTGTGTGTGCAACTGCTTGTCAATATTTACTTCCTATAATAGGAGATTCAACAATCTCCCCATGTCCAGTTATTGATTTTTTTCTATAAATTCAACCTCAGGGGCCATTTTATCAAATAAATCCTTTAATCTGTCTATTTTTTAAGAATGTTTTTTCCATCTTCAGTGCTGATTTACATAAAATTGGCAGGTGAGCCGCCCCTTCACTTACATTAGATGAACTCCCAGGTCCATTAGATCTTTCTAAGTACAATATTGGTGATAAACAATGAGCATGAGATTGATGGCTGAGCTATTTGTTCTAGGAGGAGCACAGAGCCTGTGGCTCAGATTAAGAGCTAACGTGTAAGGGTGTAGCTGTATGTCAGTAAATGACTTTAGAAAGTCTACTTGGTTGTAACTTACCGAAGGCTGATAACCCCTTCCTTCAGTAAAACCTACATTTGGGGGTTAACAGAAAAGAAATCTCTACCTGGAAACCTTTTGTAAGGGTTTTTCACTGATCCTTCTGTTGGAGAAGGAGTCTGTATTCCTGCAGAATCAGTCCATGTTAGGCTCTGGATTTCTGGGTCCTTGACAGAGGCTTCAGTGGAATTCCCAGTGATTTTCTTTGTCCCCAAACCCTCCCTTAAATGTGGTTTTGTCCTGTGTATGGGCTGTGGAAGTAGAGCAAGAACTGACAGGGATTTGAAGGGGATTTCAATGCAAACAGTCTCTTCTGTGAGCAAGAGTCAGGCTAGCTGTTAGCCTAATAACATGAGATTTGTAGAAGCGAGGATTGTGTGAAGCGAATGGGAAAGAACTGTGAGAAGTTGTTGCGACTTGTGTAGATAAGTATGGAATGTAGACTAGAGTCTAAATAGATGTGAAAAATAAGATATCAGGATGACCTATATATAAACAAAATGCAGCTGTTGCTCATTATTGTATGTAACAAAAGGTATAAATGCCTGCTGTAATTGTTTACCTGGGGAGAGACCTGCCTAGGAGGGGGAAACCCTGTGTCCTAGTGCACTCTCTCCCTCTATGCAATTGCTTGAGAATAAAGTATCTGACTTTGCTGCAGCCAACCAGTGAGTGAGAACTCTGTTTTTGTCTGACAGGGCTCTATAGAAAAGACATTCGGGTGCTGTATTACATTAGCTTTCTCAAATCACTGTAGGGCAAGGGGATAAGGTGCATCCACCTGGCCCCACTGCCACCTAGTGAAGTGCCAACTGCTCCCTCAGTCTCCACTGCCTCCTCCAACCTCCACTCAGATTCCTGGATTGCGAGTGCCTTTAAAAGGTTTGAGTGAATGGAGGTGGGGAAGGGGTGTCACCCCTTCTATGGGGGAGAAGTTCAGGTATAGAGGGCATCCCCCACACATGGATTGTGGGGCATGATGTAGCTTGGAGAGGCTAGAGAAATTGCTTGTTTTTCACCAGCTTAGAATCCCCTAGAGTCACCAATACTACTTTATACATCAGTTCTGAATCTGTCCTTGCGGCATTGCCAGGCAGCCTAATAGTAAGAGTTGATACTTCAACAAAAGCCTGTACCAACTTGATCATCAGGTGACGTTTTACTTTTTGGAGTCATTAACTTGTTGGTTTCATAAGACTAAAAACATAAAAGTTGCCAAATAGCAAAGAAATCATAATGTCGACAGCTTCGCAGGAAGGAAATGGGTGAGTTAAAAGAAATCCTGAGACTGACACCAGCAAGCGTGTAAGTAACACCCACACAGTCTGTCATCTTGCCTTCTGCTAGATCTTGGAATGCCTGCCAATGTTTTTTAGACAGGGAGTAAAGACTGCCACTACACCAATCTACACCATTGCTAGCTCTCGGAGAAGCCCTGAATATGTTTTCTGATAACCAAACCATCCTGTACTCAACAGCCACTGAAGACAACGGGAGCTTTTCTGTTAACTTTCATGTGACTTAGATCAGGCCCTTTATGTGAGGAGGGTTCCAAAGATTAGGAGATGAAAGGCATTTAAAAATGACTTTATATGTTAGTTTGAAGGGGAGGGTGCTATGTTGGCCATACAGCTGTGAGATGACAGTGCAGCAGAATAATAAAAGCATAAATTGGAAAAAGGGGGGGAAAAAAAATCTCCAACCCCTTTTAATGTGACATCCCCGCCCCTACCTTATAAGAAAATGATGGAACAAAATCTTTTATCATATCACTTAATAGTGTGTAGCCTTCTCTTTTCCAGTGGAAAATGTTAATTTCATCAATCAAAGGACTAAACTGAGTGAACATTCCTGTTTGATTTGTCATAAACAAAACTAAAATAATGAATCAAATTTATATACATAACATAAGAAGGCCGTACCGGGTCAGACCAAAGGTCCATCTAGTCCAGTATCCTGTCTACCGACAGTGGCCAATGCCAGGTGCCCCAGAGGGAGTGCACCTAACAAGCAATGATCAAGTGATCTCTCTCCTGCCATCCATCTCCACCCTCTGACAGACAGAGGCTAGGGACACCATTCCTTACCCGTCCTGGCTAATAGCCATTAATGGACTTAACCACCATGAATTTATCCAGTTCTCTTTTAAACTCTGTTAGTTCTAGCCTTCACAACCTCCTCAGGTAAGGAGTTCCACAAGTTGACTGTGCACTGCGTGAAGAAGAACTTTCTTTTATTTGTTTTAAACCTGCTGCCTATTAATTTCATTTGATGACCCCTAGTTCTTGTATTATGGGAATAAGTAAATAACTTTTCCTTATCCACTTTCTCCACATCACTCATGATTTTATATACCTCTATCTTATCCCCCCTTAGTCTCCTCTTTTCCAAGCTGAAGAGTCCTAGCCTCTTTAATCTCTCCTCATATGGGACCCGTTCCAAACCCTTAACCATTTTAGTTGCCCTTTTCTGAACCTTCTCTAGTGCCAGTATATCTCTTTTGAGATGAGGAGACCACATCTGTATGCAGTATTTGAGATGAGGGCATACCATCGATTTATATTAGGGCAATAATATATTCTCAGTCTTATTTTCTATCCCCCCCTTTTTTTTGATTTGTTGATAAAACTGTTCTTTAGAAAGATTCTAATCTAACAGCGGGTTGAAAATCCAAGATGTCTGCCACAATAGAAATTGATGAAAATGACAGCTGTTTAAATGCCGGTGCAAGATTTCTACATCTGCTTGGTACAGCAGCTGAAAGTTCAGAATCTGGGCTTTAAAATGATAGAAAGATTAAGCTAAATCTCCATGTGATTGTCAAGATATCAATGTTTAAAGCAGATGTTGGCAATTTTTTAAGGAATGGAAACTCCTACAGATGTTGGAGGCTGGAGCACTCAAAGTAGTTGAGCTACATAAAACCTTGTCTGAGGGAAAAGAACATGATTTTTGTAGAGACTAAATGATCTGCTATTTCTGAGCTCAAAAATGGAACTTCTCTCCGCATAGGTATGAAAAGCACTGCTTTTCTGTGCTTGTTTCCATTCTGCTTTGTGACATTTGACAGATATGTCCAGAGATTTTTACATCTTTCTTTATGGTGATGCCATCAGTTAAAAAGAGAGATGTTGGCAAAGATATGTCCTGGTTTAAGAGAAGGCACACATTAATCACCAGCTCTGGAATCGGCATTTTCTATGCTTGGCCACCCCAGACTTTGGTTATTTTTCTTCTTTAACTGTACATCTCCCATTTACAAGTTTCTACTTATAAATATACTGGATCAAATTCAAGGTCCCCATCTTAATTTTCAAGACCCCTGAGGAAATGGCCCAAGATTGCTCAGAGTGCCTCTGTCTTTGTGATGATGACCTCCATTGACAGCCATGTTCCTCAGAAATTGAGAGCTTGTCAACCTCAAGGGTGAAGCTGATGAAAGCAGGAGATAGGGCTTGCTTGACAACAAGGCAAAGGCTTTGGAACTTATTACTAGAGGAGATAAGAATGACCACAAATTTTGCTGCTTTCAGAACAAAGCCTACAACTTACTACTTCAACTTAACTTTTCAATAGGTACCGTCAAAAACAGCCAAAAAGAAGGGGCGGGGGAGTGTGTGTGTGTGTGTGTTGCTCTGCCTCCTTATACCATATAATATTATTGCCAAAACCCTAACTTTCTACTGGTCTCCCATGAAGACCTATGGCTCACCTATCTGTCTTTCAGTCAAGTTTGTTGAACTGGTAACCTACAGTACTGCATACGCAGCATACACTCATACATTAAAGCATCTTCACATAAATCTACCCACCTACCTTAACAGTGTTATCACTTTCATTTTTTTCACCTTTCACCACTTGCTTGCCTTCCAGCATAGACCCCTCTTACAATCATGCAAACACCCATACAAACTTATTCTCCTGTTAGTCTTCTTTCTTGGTATCCCATTTTCCCATCTCTGCATTTGGAGTCCCTGTGCAGACTCACTGCCCAGTCTGAACTCTGCTCTTGCTTAATTAACACAACTCTTCTTTCTTCACCTATTATAACCTATCCCTGTGGACCATCTTTATGTGCAATCACAAGAGCAACTAATTAGGTCTAAGAGTAACTTCTCAATCTTGGCTTGTGCCTCTGTACTATTCTCTTATCCCTTCTTGAAAATAAAAAGATGTCACATTTCTGAGTTAACCTGCCTGTTACAGTTTTCACTAAAATTAGGATCAAATTTTGATCGCAGATGCATGCAAAGGGCTCCCGTTGACTTAACATGTTCAACGTTGGAATTTGGCCCATAGTCCTTGCTTGGCCTAGGTCTACATGAACAGTGTAAGATTGAATTTTCTGATGGCTGTAACATGTCAAAGATCTGAAGAAAACATTTCACATCATGGCTAGAAACATCATGCCAGAAACATGCAAACAAGGCTGACTATTAGAAATCTTATGGAATGGTGGAGTTTGTCAAGATTTTTGCAATTTCAGCTGTCACTTTTGTTTCTCTGGAGAAGATTAAAGAGTATTTCTGTGTTTGCGGCATTATTCCTTTAAATGGTTAGTTTCTGCCAAAACCCAGGCTTTGATGTAAATATCTATAACCTTCTGAAATATGGAAGTTCTAATTTATGTCACAGTAATATATGATGAAACTTGAGTATTCTTGCCATAACCTGATTTTGTTTAGCATTGCTATCCTCTATTTGGAAGAGGGTGGTTTTTTTCCTGTTTTTTAGTTTTGTGTTTTAGTCCTAACCAAGAACAAAAATATACTAATTTAATTGTGTTTGAAATTCAAAAGGTGCAATATCTGGATACCTCTTTTCTTGCTATGTGCTCCTGAAATTGCACACCTACTCCTTTAAAAAAAAAAAAAAAAAAAATTCTGACAATTGACTGTTCTTTCCACCTCCACTCTAACCCCAGTGACCTTTTGATTCTCTTGGTGAATCAGACATACCATTCACTATACCTCTTTTTTATATCTTCTGTTTAGAAATCCAGTTGGCAAAACCTAGCATAGACCAAAAAGAAATTCTTCTAGATCTGTCATTGTCTGACTTTGAGTGGGTGCCTCTGGCAGAGATAAAACTGATATCTACGTGGGTTTTCTTGGATTCGTGTTCTTCTGAATTTCTCAGAATTCTTGCTTTCTTCACACAGAGTCTAAGTGCCACTTCATGCTGTGATTAAAATTCAAATGGCCAAATAGACTATTTAAATTCTAATAACAGAATATTTTCATCTAAATTAGGAACAAATTCTGGAGTCAGCAGAAACATGACACTGTAATCTTGACATTAATGTTTACCTAATTCAACTCAAGATCATGATCTTAACGTCAGAATATGTTTGTTCTGTCAAGTCATTACAAATATGCTTCTTACCTTAGAATTTATTTACTTGTTCTTATTTTCTTCACTATTTAGGCATTCTCTGGGCATAGTAATTCCCTTCTAAGGCAAAAACCATTGCTAATACTGCACTGATAAAGATAAAGACCAAGACAAAAAATAAAATGTTGCAATTAATATATCTTGGTAGTCACCGACAGCGAAATGAAAATTGTCTTAAGACACTTTAATTCTTTCTATTGCTATGGTTGTAGAATTAGTAAGGGCACATTGCTAAGGGGACCTCTATTACATCTATTAATGAGATTTATAAGAACACTAATAAGTAAATCCAAAGCACAACTCTATCAACAATAATGCAAATTAATGCAACACCAACTCTTTGCAATTCAGGTTTATAAATGTTCATGATTGCCTTCCATTCTCATATTTATAAATATTTTCAGAACACACTTAAATATAAAATGTGTAAGTTTAGAATAAATCCTATTATATGTATGTCACAAAGGGGGATATTAAATCTACTCAATGTGTAAGGATTAAGTCATGTCACTCCCATTGCTGATGAATTGGAGAATATACTCCAAAGTATTTGTGCCTTGTAGTTGAGAGATTATTTCTGTGTCATTACTGTGTTAACTTTTTTACTTGCTGCACACAGTATTAATGTGAGTTTATCTGGTACCTACATTTCTCATGTTTCCTATTTTGTAGGATTTTCTTATTAAACAGGTAAAAGTTAAACCATGAAGCAACTGCCAAACAAAATGGTGTTAGAAAAACAAAATATCTAATTGGTGCCTGTGATGATATTGGAGATATATGTACATTACCTCTATATCCAAACCAATAAGAATAATACCTTGCTCCACCACTTAAGTCCTCCTGTTTGTGAAAATCAAATTAATAAATGTAACTGATATATATTCAAACCTGTGGGGGAGGGTGAAAGGGGAGGGTTACAACTGTTAAACACCATTCACAAGGATTTTTTTTTTGTTTGGTTGGTTTTTGTTTTAAGTATTATTGACCTTTAGCATGGGTTGCTTTACTCAGTTTTGTGATATTTAGGGCATATACATTTTACTTTATTTTGATCATTAACTTCGACCTTGCTACTTTTCATTCTATTGAAATAGTTACTTCTCTGCTCACCTGTTTGCTCAGTCAGGTTTTAGCCTTAAATATAAATAAAATCAGTTTAGTTCTCTGCTTATTTTGGTCTTGTCTACAATAAGACTAAAAGGGGAAAGTTAGAATGTGTTAGCTAAAAATGTTCTAACTAAAAATACTAGTGTAGACAAGGCAGTGTAGGGTTGAATGTATGTTAGGTTGGTCGAGTTAAAGCCTAGGCTCCCTCTTAGGCCTTACTCTGCTTTAACGTGTGCTAAACTGATTATCTACGCTAGACTGTGTTCTAACTGATATGTTAGAAAATTGTTTTACATGTTCTAAGAATGCATCTTTTATCCTAGTGTAGACAGGCCTTCATGCATCTCCCATGCAGACTACAAGCGCTTCTTTATTGTCATTGGAGTTTTCTTACTTGTGATAGAAACTCTAAAGCAAATGAGAAGTATGGTCACGCTAGCATGCTGTACTAGGGGTTGGATTTTTCAAAGTGCACAGTGTTGGCCTAACTGAAATCAATGGTAATTACCTTTCCCAATGCAGCATTCTCCTTTCCTCTTCATTATCAAACACCTCTTTATTGCTATGCTTCCTTTATCATATGCAGACTTTCTCAGCATTATTTGATAGTAAGCATATATTTGATAATTTCACTGCATGACCTTTCCTTCCTTCCTTCCCCTTTCCCTTCTCTACAATAACTCAGTTTTCATATACCATTTATTCTCTTACACTATGAACACCAAGCTCTTCTTCCCTTGGCAAGGTCAGCACTCAAAATGTCTCCTCTTAATTCTCCTGAATGTTGTTAAGGATGGTAATTTGACTCTTTGTATCAGCAGTCTTGCTCTGAGAATGCTTAGCAAGGTAGCACAGCTACCTTGGGTAGTACATACCCAAATATTTCTCCATATATTTTCAACACAGGAAACGTCTAGCACAACCCAGAAATGACCAGATTTCTTTGTATTTCCATCCCTAAACAGCTGCAATCCGCAGTTGATCATAACCTCTACAAAAATACTTGAAATCTAAACCGAGAATGCCAGTGAAAGACAGCAGTCAATGGCTAATACTCATGGACCACTGCCACCTCACAATTACACTCCAATCAGCTGTAGTCTGAGTAAACTCAGCAGTACACAGGTATATACAGAAATGACTTCAATAATTATTCTTGACAATCTTTTGTTAGGGCCTTTTGAACCGTACACACTAGCAACACCAAATCAGGAAAGACCAGGGAAAATAGTAATGAGATACAGCAAGAAAACCCACAATTGGACCAGCTGTTGCCCAATTAAACTCAACAGTTCACAGGTGTTCACTGGAGAATACACAATTTTGTCTAAGATGATGTACTTTCCTAAACCCTTAAGCGAATAATACAAAATGCACTTTTATAGTGCTCTTCACATACTTTTTAAAAGCTTTTACATTAATATTTCAATAACTTTATACATTAAACATCTCTCTCCCCACTTATGACAAGAGGGTATACATACACTGCAGTGTGAGACTGTGTTTCCCAATGTGGGTAGACAGACGCATGCTAGTACTACTCCAGTTGGCCTGCTAAATATAGCAACGTGTCTGGGGGTAGCTTGGCAGTGGCTAAAGCTAGTCACCGGAATACAATTCTGCCTGACCCCCTGCTTATGTACTTGGGTGGCTAGCCACCCTACTTCTCCCTGCCACACTGCTATTTTTAGTGCACTAGCTTGAGCAGAGACCACATGTGTCTGTCTAGATGTGCTGGGAAGCACAGTCCCAGATGCAGTGTAGACCTACTCTGTCAAAACTGAAAATGTAAAACTTCATAGCTTATGTGTATGTTCTATTTTCCTTTTGGTTCTTAGCCTGCTTTGATTTTCTCTAATGGGCTGTAGTCTCTCCTTGTCTCAGTCTTGGTTGGTCTCTCTAAGCAGAATTTATTTATATTGTATCACACCTAAATGCCAGTAGGGAGGTTGGGATCCATTGTGCTATGTGTCTTATACTAATATTATTGTAGGTTAATACATATTTTACTGTTCTCATCTGTATATACAAAAGGATACATTGACTTCAGAAAGGGCAATATCATTAATTGAATTCTCCTCTTAGCCCCCTTGCAGGAAGACTCTACTGACAGTTTGGCAAAGCACTGCGGGTAGTATGCACTGATTTTGCTCATGCTGCATTTGTTTGGAGAATAAATGAAGGACGTCTGTCTCTAGGGCCTTAACCAGCACAGCAAAGCACTGTCTATATGGGCAGTGGTGGTCAACATCAGTGAGTTTTCGTGCCTGGCTCAGCTGCACTTTGAAGTTGTGGCTCAGGCTGAAGCTCAGACTCTGAAGCCCACCCCTCTCCCTAGGCTTTAGAACCTGAGCTCCAGCCTGAGCTGCAACATCTACATCACTATTTAATGTGGTGGTGTGAGCCCTGCGAGCCAGAGTCTGTCAACCTGGGCTCAGAGGCTCCCTGCCACGGCTATGTAGATGTACCCTAAGACGATGATAACAAAGACAAACCCAGACCAACTCTAAACCACCCCCCTTCAGTGCCAAAAACTTTCAGGCCATAGCAAGATTTCTGCAGGCACAGATACTCGGCATATTTAAAAAGGCCTTTGGAAACAAGGGCCTTAAAATTAGGAGGCTCCCACTGGAGCTGCTGAGATGTTGCTGTGCAATAGTAGGCCTTTTAAAAAGAGACTAAAAAGTGCCAATTTTGGTACTTAATTGTGATTTGTCCCCATTCATTATAAAAAAAAAAAAAAGGGGGAATAAAAGCCCTTTATTTGTTCTATTAACCCCCCTGGACAACTGGGATTTTGCCTCTCAAAACAGAGGTATATTTATAGTAGTTGTGAGGTGCATGGGAACTTTAGCACTGCATTGTAAGAGACCTCTATGATGTTGGTGCTTTAAAGGTTGTACCTAAGGTACAAGCTACCAAGCTCTTACTTTACCCACAAGGAAAATTTTACTATGTGCTCTGACTCCAATTTACTTCAATAAAGCATAAAAATATTTTGCACTCATATCCAGTAACACCTTTCATCCAAAGATCTCAAAGCACCTTATGCACATGCTTTAATTCTCATCATGCCCGAGCAAGGTAAGGCAAGCATTATTTAAACCCCTTGATATTTTTAATAGGAAAAAGTTGCTTTAGTTTTATAGCAAAATATTTTTTGGGGGGGTAGGGGAGAGTAAGTAGGGGAAAGGATTTTTATTTCATATTCTTAGCCTCCATTACACTGAATTTGGTGCATTCCTGATAAGCTTTTATGGCTGAGAAATTAAAATAAGTGTTTTCTAGAAAATAGCGGAAGAAACTTCTAAACACTGAAGGAAAAGAAAAAAATAAAATAAAAAAAACCTCTCTAACAAAGTCATTTAGGGGCCTGGATTTGGTGGGTGGATGTTATTTCTTAAAAAAAAAAAAAAGCCTTTTGAAGTCTTTCCATGCTGAGCTTCAAGGTTAGAATAGTAGCAATTCAGTTCGTAGACAAGCTTTCCAGTGAAAGTGTTCATATAATTCAAAACATTTCAAAAACATAGTACTGGGTATTTAAAATCCTGGTGTGATACATGCAGAATACTGAGCGCTGAACAGTAGGCTAGCAAAAAATGTAGCCTATTTGCAAAGATGATGGAATAACCTTCACAATTTAGCTGAAAATCATTGTGGCTTCTTGTCACTCTTTTTGATTCTTTTTTTCTCTGTCATTCTGCTTCGAAACACAATGGGCAAATATAATATCTGTCCTCAGTTGATAGAGAAAATGGGATTATAATATTGTGTAGAAAGACAAGTCATAGAAGGGTCATTCCTGCCAGGTGAAACCCATTCCACAAAGAGAGCCATTAGGATCTATGTGGGTGGAGTGTCTGGGAAAGGTAGAAGTCTTACCATCAAACCAAAGCCTGGATGAGGGGTGCTGTGTAGCCCCCACAGATGCTATTCAATCCTATAAGCTGCAATAGCAGTTGCTGCCTCTATATATCAGTTGTGTGGCATTCTGGGCTCAGCTGATATCCCAGTCCATTAACTAAATTTCTATTCTAGTCCATTCAGTAGTCCACAATGATATCAACCAGGCCTGGGCTTGCCCTGAGTTATTGCACAATCTGAGCTTTTTATCATGCATCCTAATACATCTGGCTTTGGTTTTAATTGGGTTTTTCCTCATACTTGCTAAATTGTTAATCTGCAATGGTTGACAGCATTAGGGCAGGTTAAAGAAGTTCTAATGCCCAGCAAGAAGGGTTCTAGTGTTCAAATAAAGAACTGAAATGTTGAGGCTTATTGTTTATCCAAACGAAGTCAAATTCCAAGTCTGAGGTTTGCCCATCACTATTTCTCATAAGGATTTTTTTTATATACTTATGATTTAATCATATGCATATGTATAGCATACACATTGCAGCACAGTTCAGCACCAGCAGGGAGAAAGTTAACTAGCTGCTCAAATTTCCTGAATGTGAAAAAGAGGGATGCTGAATAAGGACTGGATGGAGTATCTGGTCCACAGAATAGGAGTTAAACCAGGGAACTCTGTAAACACAGCTCATTGGTAGTCAGGGGGGAAATACTTTATGGGGAGGCAGATGTGACTAACCCCCCCCCCCCCCGATGGACAATATTGCCCTTCTTGCCAGGGTATACATTTAGGTCCCCTTCCAAACCCACTGAAAGTCACTGACTTCCCTAGGTGGCTCTACATCATGCCCCTGCATTGTGAACAAACACTCACACAGGGTAAAGTTCACCTGCTCAAGAGAGCTTGACCAAAACCTGTTCACCACTGAAGTTCTACTTTAGACACAAGTCCTGTTTCAGCCTTCTGCACAGGAGTGAATTTAACCCATTATGTGCAAGATGTGGTGTTGGGTGTAAATATGCATTAGCAGGTGTCCATTGTGACAGCTTATCTAGGAATGTGATGGACTTTCCATCACTTGAAGTCTGTAAATCAAGACTGGATGTCTTCCTAAGAAATGTGCTCCAGCTCAGCCAGATCTTATGGCTTGATATAGAAATAATTGGGTGAGGTTCTATAGCCTGTGTTATCTGGAAGGACATACTAGATAGTCATGATCTTTTTTTACCTTAAAATACCTATGGATTAACCATAATTCACAAAAGTTGGGTACACCTGAACAGATTGTCTAATGTGATCATGTCCCAAGGAGCCTTAGACATTGTTGAATGCTTTCATGTTTTGGGGTTTAAGGGAAGGTCTATGCTCAAAACACGAGCATAGACCTTCCCTTAAACCCCAAAACATAGTGCCACTATAGTGCTTCTGTGAAGACGCTACTATGCGAATGGGAGAGCTTCTCCCATCAGTGTCATTAATCTACCTCCATTGATGGGACACAGCTCTGTCTACACCGTGGCTTAGGTCAGTATAACTGCGTCGCTCGGGTGTGGATTTTTCACACACCCCTCCCCCAAGTGACGTAGCTATACCGATGTAAGTTTATAGTGTAGGCCTTGCCTTACTTCTAATAATTTCTTAAAGTCTGAAAGCCATTTAATTCCCTGAGTGTTTATTTCCTTTTCAATTTGGCAGGCATTTAGTCTTTCCTTCTATTTCTTTGTTTACATACAAGTGCATACAGTAAAATCCACCACAAAAACATCACATCATATGTCATGAACATACAACTAAGGGTAGCATAAAATCCCTCCTTTACTTGTAAAGGTTAAGAAGCTCAAATAAGAAGCTCAAATAACCTGGTTGGCACCTGACCAAAAGGACCAATAAGAGGAGAAGATACAAATCTGTGGGGGAAGGTTTTTGTTTTGTCTTTGTGTGTGTGTGTGTGTGTGTGTGTGTGTGTGTGTGTGTGTGTGTGTTTTCTCTCCAGGTCAGCAAGGAATCGAGGCAGGGAAAATGCATCTTCCAAAGCCATACCTGAACTAAGCACCTAAAATTACAAATTGTAAGTAATAGGAAGGAAATGTGTTAGATTATCTTTTGTTTTAGCTTGTGAATTGTCCCTATGCTAAGAGGGAGGTTTATTCCTGTTTTTTTGTAACTTTAAAGATTTGCCTAGAGGGGAATCCTTTGTGTTTTGAATCTTATTACCCTGTAAAATTACTTTCCATCCTGATTTTACAGAGGTGCTTCTTTTACTTTTTTCTTTATTATAAAGTTCTGTTTTTAAGAATCTGATTGGTTTTTAGTGTCCTAAAAACCCAAGGGTCTGGTCTGTGCTCAAGCCTCTCCAGGAAGGGGGGTAAAGGGGCTTGGAGTTCCTGTTTCCCTAAAATATTCCCCCAAGTGGTCCTTTTCCTGAATCTTTGTCTAACTCGCTTGGTGGTGGCAGCAGTATCCATCCAAGGACGAGGAAGGATTTTTTTATTTGGAAGTTTTTAACCTAAGCTGGTGGAAATAAGCTTAGGGGGTCTTTCATGCAGGTCTGGACATCATATCCAGACATTAGAATGAAACTACCATAGCTAACACATGCCCTTTATTAATACAAATGTAGATATGAAAATTGTCAGACTGCAACAGTAAATGCGATTTACACACCACATCAGTTTTTTTTCCTCTTAGGGAGCAAATGGTGATTTATTTAGTCTCTCTAACAAGTCAGTCAATCCATGGAGGAACTTGCCTTTTCCTTGCGTTAGGAAGGCACTGCTTTCTCAGATGTCGTCCTCAGCACTATTACTGCCATATATGGTAGTTGGAGGCATGCAGTCAAGTATTTGTGCCTGGGTGAGTGGTTGGTGAAATGGTTATAAAGCTTTTAACACAAACTGCCTCTAGCGGGCAGATGTCCTGCCAGGAATCTTACTGGTAGCTGTCCTTGGCTACAGAATCGGAGGATAATACTAGATAATACTTAGTCCTGCCATGAGTGCAGGGGACTGGACTAGATGACCTCTCAAGGTCCCTTCCAGTCCTATGATTCTATGATGTCACATTGTGGACTTCAAGCACTAGTAGTTAGAGTCAAATCCTAACTTTAAATGGACATTAAAATAAAATGTTCCCTAAGTATCCAATCCTGAGGTTCCCACATAGACAATCTTGTTGCTGCTAAAGCAAAATTCAGATTGTGGACTAGATTTTTTTTCAAGGTGTGTAAGCAAACACAAAATTGTTTCCCTAACTTTTATGCACAGTTACTGTGAATGCATATGCACAGGCACAAAATGTGTGTGCAAATGATCAAATACAGAGGGCACTCTCAAAGTTACCTTTTTAGCATTAGTTAACATATTAATAGAACTAACAGTGAGAGCTGGCAATCCTGCATAAGACCTTTTATTAGCTTGATGTACAAGTTGAACTTTATGCATCAGGAATATCTGCTTATACCTATAATATCTTACCTAATTGAGTGTCCTTTCTTTATACATATGTACAATATATAGGAAAGGGCACCTAATGTGTGTCATTGTGCACTGAACTACTGGGTTTGTGCACAGTTCTGGAATCCTGACTGAAAATACACAATTCAGCCCTTAAAATTTTAGTGACTGGTTTTACTCCTGACTTTCACCAACATATGTGAGATCAGAAACAGGACTAGGTATTACACAGCCATTTTTCTGACTGTTGTAATAAATATTATCCTCTTTATTCAGAGGATACTTGAGGCTTTGAAGGGACTGAATTTGGACACATCTACAACATGTGCTGAGATCAAGACTATATTACAGACTTGAGTCCTGCTGTTGCCTAGACACTTGTAGCATAGATTTAAAGATTCCTCTTCATTTAGAAATGCATCAAATGTTATCAGTTTGCTCATCTAGTGGAACTCCTATGTAAATGGTCAACTTGTGGAATTTTTCAATGCAAAAAAATTTTTTTTAATTTGAAAGAAAATAAGTGTCCTTGATGCGTCTTTTCAACTTTAAAATAAAAACGAATTAAACTGTCTGTAAACTCACTGTAATTTTCAGAACTGTATATAGCCCCTTTCTAATTATTGTAATGTAATTTCATCCACTCAGGAAGAAAACTTTTTTAAATGATTCTGTGAGGTTCAAGGGCAAACTAACCATGCAGGGCTTTATATCTCAAGATCTTGTGTCAAAAATGCTGCTTTCATAGTTTTTGGGGCGAGGATAAATGTTGGATTCCTTTAAACCCAGAGGGTCAGATCCTTAGCTGGTGTAAACTAGCATAGCTCTGTTAATTCCAATGGTGGTATGGTAATTTACAGCAGCTGAGCATCTGGCTCAGAGATGGAACTGAGCCATGCAGCATTTGGATATGATTTCAAGCACCCAAATGCTTGGCGTTGTTCCAATCTAATGTTTTGGTTTGGGTCCATCTCTATTTAAAAATGTAAACATGTTGTGTTTTTTTTTTTTTTAAGTAACTTGACTCTGACATTGTTTGCTCCATCTATATTGTTCCTTTACATTTATTTGTTTTTTTCTTTCCTTCAATGAATTAGCAGAAACAAAAAACAAAAGTGAAATCTTAGCTCTTTATTTAGACTAGAACTGGTAGACATGATGGTAATGCAAACAAAATGATAATGCTATGGGAATGCATGCTTGCTTATTTTTGAGTACTGCCAAAAGATGCCCCAATCCTTTTCCTGAGAGTTTATTTTTATTACTAAACATTTAAAATTCACTGCAGTTCAGTAAGGCTTTTATCAGTCTGGAGTATGGGACAGGGCTGCTTATGAAGACAAAGCCCCACACCAGAGGCCAGGTTAGATAAATGTAAGCTCTTCTACATGGGTTCTATACAAACCGCTTAAAGTTAACTAGAGCTATGTGAAATGTTCATCATAATGCCCAGAAATCATATGAAACGCATCCAGGTTGCAGTTTTGTTACAAATTTGGGCCAGCTCCTTACAAAGGCTCACTAAGGTATGCAACCTGATAGAGCAAATCTTGACTAATTTGCAGTTTTGCATTGCAATTAGAGATAGTCCTGAGCTGCAAGCAAATTTAGATACTGTACTAAACTTTCTAAAGTACAGGTGTGTTCAAATCCAGGGTTTTGGTTTGTCATTTTGTACAGTCAGGGATCCACAACAAATTTCAGAGCTGGAGCTTAGTTCAGAGCCCTTCCAAAGTGTTGGAGTACTGGGGTCCACTGATGTTTGGGTCCTTCTCTAACTGAAATCTGGTGAAACTCTGACTTTTTTTGACTGAATTTCTGTGACACTAAGTACCCCTGTGTTCACACCCTACACATTATTACAATAATCTTTGTACAAAATAAGCCTTGAGAGTTATCATTTGAAAACTAACAACTCACCAATCATTAGTATCATTGCATGATGGTCTTGAGTTATGAATATAGTCTGGAATTATGACTAAAGTGTGTCTGTGTAACCGAGGTATGATGGGGAAGTTGTTAAACAGGTCTCTCCTAAACAAAAGAATGTGTGTTTACCTCGATTTACATATAAGCAGTAAACAGACCCATCAAGCTAACAAGGCTTGGAGGCAAGCGTCACCCTAACAAGTGTAGACAGCATGGTGTCTACAACCAGCAGGAGAGAGAAGACAGATCTGTGTTTTATTTTTCAAAAGAATCCATTTCAAAGGTTTACTGGCTTATAAAGATTGGGGGGGGGGGGGGAAGGAGAGGGGGAAGCAGCTGAACCTCAAGTGTCAAGCACCTGAATCAAATGATTGTATACAGTATTACTGTAAAAATAAACAAAGGGTAGAGTGACATCTCTTTTGAAAGCTAATGACACACCGGTGATTGATATCATTGTGAAATGTATATATTAACACTATAGGAGGAATTAGGAATTGCCTATTCTATTTGTTTTATGCATAAAACAAAAGGGCTGACTATGTGAGGCTGTAGATACCTCTCCCATAGGGTACAAAAACAAGTGAAGTGAACCTGCCTGCAGAATTCCAAACTCCCTTCTGCATTTTAGTCATGCATGTTTATGATCACTTAAGCTTTGACCCACAGAATAGGATAGTGCATTTTTAAATCAAAGGATTTGACCTTCTGGTTATGTTAGCGGCTTGAAATATGACTTATTTTAAAAAGTGAATTTAAATCACTGGAGATGCTGCTGCTGACTTTGCCAGAAAAGTGCTGTGCTAATTTGTCCCCTCAAAAGCTGCCCTTCCTGACTCAGGCTGTGAAAAGAGAAAGGAGATGTGTCTTTTGGCAAGCAAGGGAAGGTGAAAAAGGCAAAAAGATGGCAAGTGACTATATTTGAGGTTAAAGTATGTAGTACCAAATACTTAAAGGGCCACCATTTTTGTATGCACAAAATTTGCCTGAATACATTTTCACAAACTGCATTACTGGGGAGGTTGTAGAATCTCTACCTTCAGAGATTTTTAAGAACAGGTTAAACAAATGCCTGTCAAGAAAGATCTAGATAATACTTAGTCCTGCCTCAATAAAAGGGACTTGATTAGATGACTTATTGAGGTCCTTCCAGTCCTACACTTGTGGGTTTTTTTTTTTTTTTTTAAGATTTATGAGTGCAAATTGGGTAATTACTAGAGTTGAGTGAACTGGACATAGGCTGGTTAGTGTTAATTGGACACTTAGCATAATATTGTTTCTGCTCTCGGGTTAGAGGAGTGTAAGGCCTGGTTTACACTACGAAGGTTTACTGGTAAAACTTGCGTTCTGAACAACCTTAGATGCGTCAACACTCAATGTTGTGTCTTGATGACAAACCCTTGAACCTCAGCTGATCAAGTTAATCAGCTCACTGCACAATATAAGTCCTCTACTGACACTCTTCCACCAGTACATTGCCTGAATGGTTGCTATGCTACCTGTACCAGAATGGTCCCCAGCAACAATCCCAAAATGAATTTCAGTCCCCATAGCAGTGTCTGTTAAGGTCAAATTTTTGAATGCTGCTTCCCAGGGGTCACACCTTGGCTGCACTCCTGTCTTTAAAATCTTTGGTGTGTTTTGGAATGCCTCTCTTCCTAGTAGCGCACCTCAGAGGCAGTTTATCTGGCCAGTCTTTCCCTGTGTGATTTACTACCTTCCAGAGCACTTCCTTAATAGTGTGATTCATCCACTCTACTTGGCCTGAGGACTGAGGCCGGTATGGTATATGGAGCTTTTGTTTAATTCCCAAGGCTTGTATCATTGTTGTTAAGATTTCTCCTACAAAGGCTCCCCATATCAGAATCTATTATTTCGGGGGTGTCATATCTACGTAAAAAGAAGAACAGGAGTACTTGTGGCACCTTAGAGACTAACAAATTTATTAGAGCTCTAATAAATTTGTTAGTCTCTAAGGTGCCACAAGTACTCCTGTTCTTCTTTTTGCGGATACAGACTAACACGGCTGCTACTCTGAAACATATCTACGTACTACCTTGTTAAAAAAACTTTTTGGCCACTACCCTGGTGCTATTATCTTTAGTAGGAAATGCCTTCACCCATCCTGAAAAGGAATCAATTATCACCAATAAATACTGGAATCCTTCCTTACTCCTTGGCAATTTATCAATAAAATCAATTTGAACCCTATGCCACGGCCCAAGCCTTCATTGGTGCATCATGGGTTGCCAGTGCGGAGGACGAGCCTTGTCCTGAGTGCACCGCCCAGAATTTCGCACCCATGTTTTAACAAAATCTTTCATACACTCCTATCAGTAAAGCAGATGTGCTTTTCTTGACCCATGGTATCTAATTCTTCCAGTGGGGGTGCCTCTACCAAGGCAATTCTTTATTCCAGAGTGACCTCTGGACATTCATGTCGGTTCCCTTTTTCAATATTTTGTAATGTGGCAGCCAAGGCCATGTTATTAGCCGCCAAATGAATAACAAAAGGCTGTGATTCATCAGGGAAATGCAGGGCTGGGGCTGTGAGAGACTTTTGGTTTTAGCAGGGTTAAAGTTGAGTCCTGCTCTTTTCCCCATTCCCATTTTGTCTTTTTCTTTGGCAATTTCCACAATGGGTGAGTTATTTCAGCATATTTTTAAATGTGTGGTCTAAGAAAATTGAATCCTCCTACCAGTACTCTTAAAGAGTGGGCGTCGGTAGGGGCTGGCATTTCTACTAGTGCCCTTACCTTCCCCTGATCTACCTGTCTACCTTCTTGTCCTTTGGTTTGACTCCTTTGTGCTGCCATTTATGGGCAGTTCTTTTCTTCCTTTATCAGTTAGGTAGTTTGCATTAACACAGATGCTTTCTCACTTGCTTTTGGATCCAAAGCCATCAGCAGCTCAGACTCTGTCTTAAAATCGACTTCCACCAGAGTTTTGATTACTTTCCACTTTTAACTCCTGCTTCCAAAACACAGCGATCTGAAAAAGACAACACAACCTATTGTGGCTCTTTGGAGCCCTAATAGGATTTTAATTAAGTAGTATGGTATGTTCTCACGTTTTTTACCCCTTCTACAATATACACTGTACATGTTCTGGGGAAAATGCACATTCCTTTCATAGTTTAATTTCTATAACATTAGCCATATCAATTTTTACATAAGGTGTAACTGTTTCTTTTGTGCTAAGAGTTTTTATGTACCCTTATCAAAGTCACAGTTTGATTACACAGAGCCACGTTAAGGCTCAGTGTGGGGCACCGTCTTTCTCTTTTCTTACAGCTCTTATTTGCTGTTTTGTTACCAAAAAATAAATCCAGAATCTTTTCCCATTCTCCTAGGTTTGACTGCCCTGCTGCAGCCATGACTTTGGCCTTTTTAAAAGATATTGAACTTATAAAGCATTAAGATACCTGAAGGATTAAATGCTAAATACCAAAGCCAAACAACATTCTAGTTACCCATGTCTGGCAAAAAAAAACATTTCTTGGTTTTGCAACTTTGAATGAGAGATTCAAATGGATTTTAGTGGTATTATTTAAAAACAAAACCAATTCATCTTAAACCTACAAAACAAGAGTTTTACAAACCAGGAGTGTTGCTTTAGGTCCTAAATACTCCACATATTTACACAATATATTTATATACACACATTCTTTTTTCTTAACACCCCTTACACTGCTTTAATTTTTACACAGCTGTACATAGATTACATTTGGGGCAGTTAAGTTCCAATAGAAACCCCTTATGTTCTTTTAGCAAATTTGACTACATTGTCCATAGTCAAATTATTTAAATCAATTGTCTCTTTTTGCCTGGCTTATTTACAATTCCTTTGGAAAAGGGACCATTTTTCCTTCAGAATAGCTGCAAAGAAACCAAGAATTCTTTTTCTGTAACACTTTTCCTTTTCAACATTTTCACAAAGTTTAACTGCTTACTTCCCTCCAACCTCTGCAGAGTTAACTTTTCACTCTTTTTCCTTAAATCACTTGCTTATCTCCCAACATGACACCTTCATCAACTCAGACTTCACCATTCCAATTATTGTCCCAGGGATCTGAATTCCCCGTGCCTGTACTTACTGCTTCCCTTACTCCTGCTACTATGCCCTCAGGGCTTCCAACCTGTTTTCCAATTTTTTTTATCTGTTGCCTGCCTGCTTGTCTGGGCCCGATCCTGCTTTCCTCCCTGAACCATCCCTTTTCATGGACACAGGCTTTGTTCCACTACCAATTTAGCAAGGAGGGTGGGCTCCTCAACTAACCTCCACCCCTCCTTTCCTTAAACATTTCTTTCAGAATTGTGAAATCACCACAATATCACTTACAAAAAATACTACACTGACCAGCTCCTATATCCTTCAGAGTTTGGTTTAATAGAGCAAGATCTGTTTAAAAGGAGTAATCTCTTGAACAAAGTATCATCTTTGGATTGCTTCCTTTTAAACATTTCTTGCACAGGTGCTACCCCTATTTGCCCACACTCCTATATCCTTCAGAGTTGGGTCTCACATAGAAAATACTGCCTGAACATATTTCTTTATGAATCTCTTTTACCTTTATAACTCTCCCATGCCCCTGCTCGTGCTGGGAATTACAAAACACAAAAGTCTATACTCACTAAAAAGAACTCTGCCTGACAGAGCAGGAGGGGGAAACGCTAAGCCCCCTACCTTTTGGGCTCGATCCTGCTATGACTGAGATTTTTCCCTGACAGACGGGTAGAAGCGAGGACACTAACCCTCCCCCTTATGGCCCGGCACTTCTACAAGTGGGGGTATACCCACTTTCAATTATTTTTTCCTTCAGCAGTCCGGGGTGGAGAGAGGAATGCTAAACCTTTCTCCTATTTCTCAGCCCTGCTACGACCGAGGGTGTGTACCTTTTAACCATCAAAATTCTCAATTCATAAAATACCAACAGCGAATAAATATTAATCACAACTGGTTCCCTCTTTACTGTCCGGTATCTCTATAATCGGTTATAATCGATCACCTTTAAGTATATGGTATACCTTCTTAGCAGTATTGTCAACAATTACAGCACGTATTCTTCCCCCTTTTGCAATTCTCCAACAAAAATGTTATGCTTATACAAAGCACACAAGATTCTTTTATAGGGGAGAAGGCAACACGCCACATTTATTTAAGATACAACAATTAGCATATGCTTTTCAGTCTCTCTCTCTCTGTCCCGCCAGTTGATATTATAGGGTATGTCTACACTACGAGAGTAGTTCGATTTTACTTAAATCGAATTTTTGGAATCGATATTGCAAAGTCGAACGTGTGTGTCCACACTAAGGACAGTAATTCGACTTTGTGAGTCCACACTAATGGGGAAAGCGTCGACATTGGAAGCGGTGCACTGTGGGCAGCTATCCCACAGTTCCCGCAGTCCCCGCTGCCCATTGGAATTCTGGGTCGAGCCGCCAATGCCTTCTGGGTAAAAAAATATGTCGAGGGTGCTTTTGGGTAACTGTCGTCATCCGTCCATCACTCCCACCCTCCCTCCCTCCCTGAAAGCGCCGGCGGGAAATCAGTTCGCACACTTTTCTAGTCAGTGACAGCGCAGACGCCACAGCACTGCAAGCATGGAGCCCGCTGCGACCATCGCTGCAGTTGTGGCCGTGGTCAACGCTTCACAGCTTATCATCCACCTTTCCCAGAGGCAGATGCAGATAAATCAGGCGAGGAGGCTACGGCACCGCGGTGAGGGCCTGAAGTCTGAGAGTAGCACAGACCTGTCAGAAAGCATGGGACCCAGCGCCGAGGACATCACGGTGGCAATGGGTCATGTGGATGTTGTGGAACGGCGATTCTGGGCCCGGGAAACAAGCACGGACTGGTGGGACCGCATAGAGCTGCAGGTCTGGGATGAATCCCAGTGGCTGCGAAACTTTCGCATGCGGAAGGGGACTTTCCTTGAACTTTGAGTTGCTGTCCGCTGCCCTGAAGCGCAATGACACCCGGATGCGAGCAGCCCTGACTGTCCAGAAGCGAGTGGCCATAGCCCTCTGGAAGCTTGCAACGCCAGACAGCTACTGGTCAGTCGCGAACCACTTTGGCGTGGGCAAATCTACCATGGGGGTTGTTGTGATGCAAGTAGCCAAGGCAATTGTTGATGTACTGCTGTCAAAGGTAGTGACCCTGGGAAACGTGGAGGTGATCATAGATGGCTTCGCAGCGATGGGATTCCCAAACTGCGGTGGGGCCATAGATAGAACTCACATCCCTATCCTGAGACCGGACCACCAGGCCAGCCAGTACATTAATCGAAAAGGCTACTTTTCCATGGTGCTGCAAGCACTGGTGGACCACAGGGGACGTTTTACCAACATCTACGTCGGATGGCCGGGCAAGGTTCATGACGCTCGTGTTTTCAGGAACTCTGGTCTGTTTAGATGGCTGCAACAAGGGATTTACTTCCCGGACCACAAAATAACTGTTGGGGATGTGGAGATGCCTATAGTCTTCCTCGGGGACCCAGCCTACCCGCTAATGCCCTGGCTCATGAAGCCCTATACTGGCGCCCTGGACACTGAAAAAGAACTCTTCAACTACCGGCTGAGCAAGTGCAGAATGGTGGTGGAGTGTGCTTTCGGACGTCTCAAGGGGAGATGGAGAAGCTTACTGACTCGCTGTGATCTCAGCGAAACCAATATCCCCATTGTTATAGCAGCTTGCTGTGTGCTCCACAATCTCTGTGAGAGCAAGGGGGAGACCTTTATGGCGGGGTGGGAGGTTGAGGCAAATAGCCTGGCTTCTGATTACGCCCAGCTAGACAGCCGGGTGATTAGAAGAGCCCAGCGGGACGCGCTGTGCATCCAGGAGGCTTTGAAAGCTAGGTTCCTGAGTGAGCAGGGTAACCTGTGACTTTTAAGTTTGTGTACAGAGAAGTTTAACCTGCTCCCGTTTCTTTACCCAGTTAATGTTGACTATCCTCTCCAGTTACATACCCCCTTCACCCCCTTCCAACACATGTTTAAAAATAAAATCACTTCTACTTTGTTAATGAACACCTTTTTCTTTATTACTGTTTTCGCGGGAATGTTTTAAACCTGGGACGCAGACTGTGGTGGGGAGCGGGTGTAGTGTAGTGATGCAAATGACGCTTCTAAACTCCAGGAATGACAGGCTCCGCAGTGGTGGACTGGTTGTTTCAACAGAGCCTGCCACCCCTCCTGATCGGGACTGTGTGTATGTGGGGGCTATGTCACTTTGTGGCAGGGGGAGGACGGTTACAGATCCCCTGCTGCGTGGCTCTGTGATCCAGGATAAGGACCGCTGCATAAGATCTGTAACTGCCCTCCCCGCCACAAAGTCACAGAGCAACCCCCCCCCCCCACAGAACATGAAAACCACCTCCCAGACTGACCAGGGTAACTAGTGACTGCACTGTGTATGTGCCCTGCTGCTGGACCTGCCCCCGCCTATGTACCCTGCTAAAGGTGACTGTCCTGTCCAATTACCAACCCCCTACCCCCCCTTCAGACAGACTCTCCTCCAAAAGAACATGATGGAAACAGTAATAAACAGAAACATATTTTTTTATTAGCAACTACACATGAAACTGGGGGGTGAAACTTGGACGGGGGCTTGTGTGAGGCAGGAAGGAAAGGACTTGTCAAATTTTGGGGAATGAGAGCCTTCTACTACTAGAGTAGTCTGCAGGGGTGGAGTGAGAGTTTGCACGGACTCTGACGTCCCTCCTTCTTTGGACTTTGGGTGAGGGGGGTATGGGACTTGGTGGCGGGGGAGGGCGGTTACAGATAGACTGCAGTGGGGCTCTGTCCTCCTGCCTCCGTTCCTGCAGAACATCCACAAGGCGCCAGAGTGTGTCCGTTTGCTCCCTCATTAGTCCAAGCAGCGTTTGAGTTGCCTGCTGGTCTTCCTGCCGCCACCTCTCCTCCCGTTCCATGTGTGATCGGTGCATTTGGGACAAGTTCTCCCTCCACTGGGTCTGCTGTGCTGCCTGGGCTCGGGAGCAGCCCATAAGTTCTGAGAACATGTCCTCCTGTGTCCTCTTCTTCCTACGCCTAATCTGCGCTAGCCTCTGGGAGTGTGATGCCAGGCTAGGTTGTGAGACAGTCGCAGCTGTGGCTGTGGGAATGGGAAAAAGGGAGTGAATTCCTCAGAAAGATAAATGTAGTTGTGAACAAAGAACATAGTCTTTCTCTGTGAACAAGACCATGCACAGCACCTATCACATGCGCACTCAGGACAAGGTCGAATTCTCGGCCTTCGCATTCAGTGCCTGGGGTCTTGCACTGCAGATCTGAGAAGCGGTGGCAGGACACCGGAATTTGTGTAGCGGGCAGACATAGTAAGCCGTAGATTTGTGGCTGCTTAAAACTTTAATAGTAGCACTGGCCTCCTTTCACATTGAAAGCAATGCCAGTCCCTGCTGCCAGCAATCCGGCAAGCAGGAACTCTGCCCCTGTCCTACCCCCTCGCGGCTGTCCCAGGGAAAGATCCCTGTATGCTGCCCCTCTCCCGCCTCCACCGCGTGGCTGCAAACCGGTGGTTACAGTTCTGTAAAGGAACGGGCAAGCAGTCCCAATACTAACATTCCCCTACCTAATTCAAAGCAGGTCACCATGAGCAACATCACCCTGATGAGGATCTCAGACACTGATAAAGAAAGAATGTTTCGGGAAAGCCTGCAAAGACCAGGGCCGTATGCTGCCATGCTCTGCAGGGCAATGATCCCGGAGTACTTGATTGTCTCCTGGCGCGGAAACGTTTCATACCACGGAGGACCCAATAAGGCCGCTCTCCCCAGGAACCTGATGCAAAGGCTTTCCAATTACCTCCAGGAGAGCTTCCTTGAGATGTTCCAGGAGGATTTCTGCTCTATCCCCGGACATATAGACCGCATTTTACTGTAGCTGCACTGGCAGGGACTAAACAGTAGAGCGGCTTGGGCAGAACAATCATGCTAAATCGGACATTGTTAGATTTTTTTTCAATAGTTGCACTGCCCAGGACTGAAACGTTAAGTGCCTAGGGCAAACTAATCATGAGAAACCCATTGTTGTTGTTCTTAATATTCCTGTTCTGTTAAAAATAAATGTTTAGATGTTTAAAACACTTACTGGCTGATCCTTCCCCAGATTCTGTGTCCGGGTTAACGGCTGGGGACGGTTGGTAGGGGATCTCTGTAAGGGTGATGAAGAGATCCTGGCTGTCGGGGAAATCAGCGTTGTAAGCGCTGTCGACTGCCTCGTCCTCCTCATCTCCTTCCTCATCTTCCCCATCCGCTAACATGTCCGAGGAACCGGCCGTGGACAATATCCCATCCTCAGAGTCCACGATCAGTGGTGGAGTAGTGGTGGCGGCCGCACCTAGGATGGAATGCAGTGCCTCGTAGAAACGGGATGTCTGGGGCTGGGATCCGGAGCGTCCGTTTGCCTCTTTGGTCTTCTGGTAGCCTTGTCTCAGCTCCTTGATTTTCACGTGGCACTGCGTTGCATCCCGGCTGTATCCTCTCTCTGCCATGGCTTTAGAGATCTTCTCGTAGATCTTTGCATTCCGTCTTTTGGAGCACAGCTCGGAAAGCACGGACTCATCGCCCCACACAGCGATCAGATCCAAGACTTCCCTATCAGTCCATGCTGGGGCCCTCTTTCTATTCTGAGATTGCATGGTCATCTCTGCTGGAGAGCTCTGCATCGTTGCCAGTGCTGCTGAGCTCGCCACAATGTCCAAACAGGAAATGAGATTCAAACTGCCCAGACAGGAAAAGGAATTCAAATTTTCCCGGGGCTTTTCCTGTGTGGCTGGTCAGAGCATCCGAGCTCGGACTGCTGTCCAGAGCGTCAGAGTGGTGCACTGTGGGATAGCTTCCGGAGCTATTACCGTCGATTTCCATCCACACCTAGCCTAATTCGACATGGCCATGTCGAATTTAGCGCTACTCCCCTCGTTGGGGAGGAGTACAGAAGTCGAATTTAAGAGACCTCTATGTCGAACTAAATAGCTTCGTGGTGTGGACGGGTGCAGGGTTAATTTGATGTAACGGCGCTAACTTCGACATAAACGCCTAGTGTAGACCAGGCCATAGTTACCAGTCTGGATCAACCTAGTGGCCAGCTAGGTTTATCACCGGTAGGTAGGAGCCGGGTTCCGTCAGTCATGACACGATACTCCAGGGAAGTCTTGGCAGGACAAACCCAAAGTTTCATGGCAAGGCAGCCTGTTTATATAGTGATTTTTCTTCATTGGGACCAATGAGTTTTGCTCTGTCATGCTGTAATCAATTGTTTGAGTGCTTGTTTTCTTAAATTGTCCTTCTCATTCTTTATCACAGCTATCTCCTCCCCATTGATAGGTGCCTGTCTCATCTTTAGAGTCGTCAATCTGCCCTCCTCTGACATTTCAATAGGGGCCTGTTGCAGTCTCCTTGTGTCTGTCTCTGGTTCCCCCCTCATACATCTGGTTCAGCGATGGCCTTCATACTTATCTCTTAACATGTACATTCCTCATTTACACACACAACAGAATTAATCTACACAACATTTTGAACAGGAACATCAGATTGCAATGCAAAAGAAAAACAATCATTGCATTCTTTTACTTATTTTAAAATGCTAAACCTACAACAAATTGGTGACCCTCAAAGGTCTGTCACTGCCTTGAAATCAGTCCGGACAGAGATTCTGGCTGATGTATCTCTACCAATGGCCCGTTACGCCATTCCTTTCTGTTGTTCAAAAAGGGTGGCTGGCAGGATATGATCAAATCATACACCAATACATTTAATACATGCTATGTTGTTGTTCTTTATCCTTCATTCTAAATTATATTAATACAAACATAAAATTCTACACTACACAATGCCTGCATGGTTGCTACGTTATCTGTACCAGTATATTCCCAGCAACAATCCCAAAATGAATTTGTCCCCATAGCAGTGATCATTAAGGTCAAATTTTTGAATGCTGCTTCCCAGGGGTCACACCTTAGCCTGTACTCCTGCCTTTAAAATCTGTGGTGTGTTTTGGAAATCTCTCTTCCTAGTAGCCCACCTTAGCAAGTCCATCTTTGCTATCTTAGCATTTAGGTATGGCCCCACATAAAGTTACAACTAAATCTTGTGCTGCTGCCTGGTCCAGGAAAGAAATCTTGGATTTCCTCAGTGTGGGGAGATGAGGCAGTGCAAGCACAGCTGCAGAATTTCTTTAGGAATAAAAATGTTTACTTAGACATTGCAAGAAGATGATGAAGAAGCTGGGATGAGTTCCAAGGCCAGGCAAAGAAGGAACTGTGGCAGTCCTGCCAGAGGACAAAGGAGGCCAATAAAACATCTGGTGAGGCCCCTGTTCTGCCCCAAAAGGTGCCACTACTCTGTGGAGATAGATGTTGTACTGTGTGGGGATCAGTGAGTGACAGTGGACACCTTGTGATCTCTGGAAGAAGGCATCATAGGGCTGTACAGGGATAAAGAGTTTATTTTGGAGAGGGATGTGAAGAATGCAGAGCCCATGAACAGCCAAGAGCTCTTTGAAACTCAACCTAATCCAGAGAGAAAACCCACAGAGAGAGGGGAAGTAGACTCAAGTAGATGTAACTTGCTATTAATGCTCATCTTTTGGGAACAAATTCTTCATGGCCTCTGACACTCTTCCCTCCTCCCCTAGCCCACGCTCATGCAGGCAGTTGCAAACAGTGTTTCTCCCTTTCAAAATGGTGGCTGATTGTGCATGGTCAGAGAACAAAGGACTTCTCTTTTAAAGCAGCCAGTTTATTTTAAGAGCATGCACTGATACTAATAGGCAACAAATAATTAAATACCTTAAGCAACCAAAAAGCATTCTGACATACATACTTTAAACTCTTCCTTATTTTATGCCTGCAAAATAAAAACCGTGCCAATATAAGTAAATGCATTAAGAACCAAAAAGGCCATACATACTAACCGATACCTGAGCATTCAAACGAAATACATCAAAAATATAAAAGAATGCCTGGCATTCAGATAACATGATTTTGCAGACCTAGTTATAAACTTATTGGATGCGGTTTTCTAGTCAGAAACACAATATTTTGGTTTTCAAATCCATGTACAAAACAAATTACTTGCATGCTGTGCTTAGTCAGTAAAGAAGTAGAAACTGTTGCTGGCTCATAGTAATAGCCGGTGACCAAAACTGTACTCTGCTTTCAGAGCCTCTCCTTTTTCTTGGCCCAGACATCCTTTTCATCCTCTGGTACAACTGCGCTGAAATTTTCAAGCAAGTATTGTTTGATCTTTGCCCACATATTTCTAGGAATGGTTGCCTTGTTTCCCCCACTGTGGTAGGACACCTTTCTATGCCATTGCCCAATGAGCTCTGAGGGGTACCAACACTCTGAAGCGGCTGGCAGCATATAGTCCTGGGCAACCTCAAGCTGTCTTGAGCAGCTGCTTCCTCTGGGCCTTTGACACCTTCATGAGCTATATATTCACCAGGATCAGCACTGCTGGCAGTAAGTTTAGCAGTGTGTACTAGACCATTCCTTCACTTATCCAAGACCCCCTCAACCCTTCATGGCTAGAAGGTGTAAAAAATAGTGCCATATGTTCACCATAGTGTGTGCTGTTGCACAGCCCTAAAACAAGTGATGGAGAGTGACCCTGTCCATATTTTTATGCAGATCTATATGGGAAAAATGTTAGGGAGTTGACCTTTTGATGTCTGTTAGCCTTTTGAGTCTAACTGGCTGGTTGTTTATTGGTGACCTCGGCTGGGTTATCTTTGAGGCACTTCTACATCTGCTGAAAGACTGACCAGGGTAAGGTGAGAAAAAAGGAATGGATGAGGGAGGACATGTCCTTGAAGCTGTTCCAGAGTCTGGAATGCAGAGCCTGTGAGACCGAGGAATGGAGGGAGTGCACGGTGGAGGAAAGGCAGAAGGACCAGGAGGAACATCCAGAAGATACAAGAAGACATCATGCACCTTCTCAGACAACGCACACAGATGTTCCAAAGTATTAAGGCACAACCAAGGCATTGACTGCAACAGGTCTGACTTGCTGCAAAGCTCAAAGCAGCCAACAGTCTTTCTGCTTCCCCTCCCTCTCCTTGCTGGTAAGATTTTTCCCCTCAACCTCAGAAATATTATGTGATACACAAAATGCAGCAATAACCATAGGAATATTTGGCTCACTAAGATCCAGTCTAATCATAAAACATCTCCACTGTCCCTTTAATCTGCCAAATGCACAGTCCATGGTCATCCTGCTCCTGGTCAGGTGATAGTTAAATCTTTCTTTGCTGCTGTCTAGGTGCCCAGTGTATGACTTTGCTTCCCTGGCTTATAAACAGTAGGCTGTCCCCCTGAGAATCACAACTGGCATTTTGATTCCCACCAATATGAATGTGCCAATCTAGGAAAAATGTCCCTGCATAGTTTTTCAAACAGTTCTGTGTTCCTGAAAAATGTAAGCATCATGCACCTGCCAACCCCACCTAATGTTAATTTCAGTGAAATATCCCCAATGATCTACCAATGATTACATAACCATGGAAAAGTCCTTGGAAGCAAGGTATGGGGGTGGGGTAGAGGCTAGAACTGGGATGTGTCCTTTCTATCACCTCACATCAGTTAGGGAATACCGTTTCATTGAAGCCCTTTTTTACTTCCTGCACATTGCCTAGAGTCACAGTCCTGTGTAGCTGGTCTTGCACACCTGGATGATGACCTCCCACACCATAGATTTTTTTTCCAACTCCAAATTGACTACTGACCAATAACTACACAGGGTTGCAAGCTTTCAGAGCACGATCACCACCATTTCTTCACTGTCACAGCATCTCTCATTTTAGTGTCTGAGTTGGAGTGCTGGGGCAGACTTTGCGCACACACAACCAGGCATGTGGTGATCTGCATCCAAAAGTTCTACAGACACTGCTGATAGTCCCAGATTTGCTCCATGATCTGATCCCATCACTCAGTGCTCATTTCATGGGCTCAGAACCACTGTTCCCCTCATGGAAAGCTGGTCAATGAATATCTGAGGGGCTGGCAACTTTCATTCACTGTCTTGTATCATCCACTGCTCCTCAGTTTCTCATTTTCACTGCTAAACTGTGGTGGTAGTTGAAATTCCTCAAGTTCAGAAGAATCAATCTTGTCTCTAAAATGGATGAAATAGCTCTGCTGATCTGTTCAGCAACCATGCTTCTGCAAGCAAGATGGCAGAGATATTGAGAAGTGGCACAATACAGAGCAGATTGTGGCATGAAACTGAGGGAATGGTGGAAATATGACCCCAAACTCTCACAATCCCCTGAGAGGAGCACTGGTATCCCATAATGCATGGTAAAATCTTCCCAGAAGATGGTACAGGTGACACTGAGATGTCTACCCATAATATTGCATGTCTTTTGCTGACATCTGTTGCTGTGAGGACATGCTGTACTGGCAAAGGCATCAAAATGATAGCAATGTTGGCAGGAGTATGCCAACAGAAATTTTACTGGTAAGATTTTTATAGTGTAGAATCAGCCTAAATCTGAGCATTAGGTTTCTAGTGGGAAGTTTAAGTAGGACTCACTCTGTCTATGCTAGAAAATGGTACTGCTTTAAGTATACCAGTATTGTTAAAGCAGTACAACAAGTGTCCTACTGTAGGCACAATTATACCAGTTTAAAGGTGTCTTATACTGGCATAGCTATATGTGTACAGGAAGGGGAATAACTATACTATACAAATATAGTTGCATCCACAATAGGGCTTTTACTGCTATAGCTATTTTGTTAAAAAGCACACCCCTAACCAAAATAATTTATACCCGTAAAACTACTAAGCCCTGAGGGAGGGAGGGAGGGAGGGAGGGTGGGGGGCAGATACCTGATGCTGCCTCCTCTGTCATTCCTGAATACTCTCTCTCTAAAATTTGTTTTTCTAAGCATCTATGGTAGTAAGTGCATTAGCTGGAATAGTCATGGAAAGTAAGTAACACAAAGGCAGTGCAAACTCAGAGACTTAATTTATTTTCATTTGGGTGAATGTGTGCAGATATTTTTCTGAGGTATTCACTCAGATCTGAAGAAGTGAGGTTTTTTTACCCACGAAAGCTTATGCCCAAATAAATCTATTAGTCTTTAAGGTGCCACTGGACTCCTTTTTTTTGTGGATACAGATTAACACAGCTACCCCTTGATACTCAGATCTGGTAACTGCAGATCTAATTGTCAGATTTGCACATGCAAATGACTGTTTGAATATGGAAACAGATGTATGCACATTTTCACACAGGCAAGAGAGACCTAAAAAGATTAATGGCTGAAGTGTAGAGTAAACCTGTTTAGACAGTTCCATTAAGCATGTGTATTTTGACAGGTGTAGTCACTTTTTCTCTGTCAATATACTGATGTTAAGGACACAGATGAAAAATTTATTACACCTGAGTTAGAAAAAAATATAGAAAATTATGATTGAAACCAAATATTTTATCTGATTCCAGAATCAATGAATCAAAGTAACTAACTTTTCTTTCCAGAGGGAATATGTAGCAGCTGTAGTCTGAAATATAAGCAACTATTTATTTTATTACATTTCCATATTTTTTAAAAAAATTACACATGAAAGTTACTTCACTTTTAGTCAATTAAGGGTAGATGTGGGTAATCAGAGTGAAACAATTTTGGGATTTTCAAAGGTAGAAACCTTTAAAGGGCCATGTTCACTCCTTTGACACTTGTGAATACTGGTTTATGCTTGGAACCTTTTTGAATTGTTGTGTTTCCTATCCCATGCTTTATTGTAACTGATTCCAAAGCAGCTGTATCTGGAAAACTTTTGGTCAAATCACCGGACAAAGCCTGCATTCTAAAAAAACAAAACAAAATAAACAACCCCTTCCTTTTCTTGTTCTCTTTATCGGGAAAAAAGGCAAGAGACAGCCAGCTGCCATTCCCAAATTACCCACACTAGTACCATAGCCTCTCACTAGCTGGCAAGTAGTTCTCTTCACATAAATTCCTTTTCATTTGTTGGCCGATAATAGATTTATATGATGCTGATCTGTCCATGGAAGCATCAGTGGAAGTCTGAGCACAGCAGCTGGCAGTCCATGGTGCTGACAGGGAAAAGAACCAAGACCAGAAGACTTTACTTTTTAAGGTCAGCCTCTTCATTTCAGAACTGCAGCAAGAATAATGATTTTTGGTGAAGTTTTAGAAAGTTAATTTGTCCATGTATATGCATCAGCATTGGCAGAGATCCATTGGCAGGAGGAGAAAAGATGTTAAGTAGCATTACTGAAGCAAATAATGCTTTCCATTGGGTGTTGGCTGACCAAAATCCCTGATGCTGCATGTTACAAACTATACTTGCATCTAAAATTGCTACTGCCTATAGCTGCCCAACTGAATTGTTTCATTTCTTAACACTCCATTACTTTCATCATGCTATAGCTGTTGTTTATGGGATTTGTAGTCTTCTCTAATTGCACGCTCTATGTTCTCTTCTCTTGACTTTCCCTCACACTGGTGGGGGCGGCTGACAATTTAAGGAAGAGCGGCAATGTTTTTCTGGGAGTCCTTGCCACAGAACTGTCCGGGAATGGCAGCATACAGTTTCTCAGCTACTATTTCTCTAGTTATACAACACAGTATGAAACAGTCCTGCTATGTGGATCCCCTGAGCATTTCAAAACATCCTGTTCCCTCTGTGCAGCAGAAACACACCCATTCCCTGATCTATTGTATTTTCTTGCTCAGAGGACTGAAAGTAAGGATTTACTCAATACAATCCATATTATTATACTCTTACTAACAATGAGTACTGCCTTACTCCACAAGTCATCTCATTGACTTCAATGGGATCATTTGTGGGCAAACTTGAGTACAGGTGTGAGTCTGGCCTGTAATGAATAATTTTGTTCAATTTCTGAGGGGAATATTCATGGGAAGGGGGGGAAGAAAGGGAGAAGAGTCAATCTAACCTGGAGATGCCATATGGTAATATTTATGTAAAAGAACATACTCCAATATTACATTTATGGTACTTGCAAAGCATCTTAGCACAGTATTACTATTAACATTGATAAAGTTTTACAATTAAATAGCAGCAGAACCAGAAAAGCAACGAGCACATATGGATTTTCCTTTAGCAATTAACTGAAGTTTCTGTATTTACTTCTAGCCTGCAAATAGATTTTGGACTGGGACCATCAGCATCTTTGCAATTTTTTTGTTGGTAAAGCAAAGCAGATGTAAGACTCAGCTTTCAATAAAAATAAAATCTCATTTACAAAGCACCTAATACAGGAACGGGTACACTACAGGCTGTTTGTATCTCCCAGTGTTCAGAAAGGGATGAGGGGAATTGGGCAGTATTAGAAAACTGCAAATCATTTTTATTATTTTAGAACCAAATGTGTGCTGAGAGGATACACTGAAAGGACCCTGAGACTGAGTTTACATATGGTGTACTGTAGTGTAAAATTTATAAACATAATACAAACCTGGATTCCAACAAAGACTAGTTCCAACTAGCTGTGGATTTATGAAATGATTAGGCAACTTCATGTAGCAAAGACTGATGACCGATAGTGTAGTTTACTTAAATGGCAGTGGATTAGCACTTAAATTGTTTAAAGCTACATGAAAAGCAATCTTCAGTGATCCACAAAAATCTGCTTTTTATAAACCTCATCTTTTATCAGGGATTAAAGGAGCAATGTTTTGACAACATAGTTGATTTACGGGCAATTCATCATTTGTGTATCATTAATCCAAGTTGATTAGTGCCCAAGTTTTCTGTGTCTGGTATGTGTGTTTCAGCTGTTTACATTTTGGGTAAATGATGCCTCTTTTAATGTGCATGTTGGGGTTCAGGGCTGTCTTGTGTCTTGGATACACATTCTTGTGATCAGTCCCATCTATGCCTCAGCAAAGTCAGAGATTTATGACTTTTCAGCACATTTCAGTTTAAGTGCTAATCCATCAACACTGTATAGCTGAATTCTGAAATCAACATCCTCCAAGATGCATTGGCTTCTCAGGCCAGGCCTCAGGTCCCTGTAGAGAAACAGAGGTGCAACTAGACATTTTTGGACTGAGGATATGTGCTCAAGAGGAATTTCTAGTTGGCACCTTTTATTCAATGGAGTGACGTGTCATAATAAAATTAAGTCTTTTCTGCAGAAAGAGACCATATTAAGATTACAATGTACACGGTTTTTACAATAGAATATTACATCCAAATAAGAATCATGTACTTTTTAAAGCAGAGTTGTATATGAGATTGTGCACCTTGCAAGCTGGTATTTATACATAATTTTCATTTTTGCTTGCTATAGCAATTCAACAGGCTAAAATATTTATGGCCAGAAAGCAATCTTTCCCCCCCGTCCCCAAGTAAAAATGTGCTTGAGCTGTCATTTGCAGAAGTCCATTTGCCATAGTCTTTCTTCAGAAAGACTAATAAGCTTGGGTTTTCAGAAGTGACTAGTGATTTTGGGTGCCTCTAATTTTGGGAGCCCAGTTTAAGATGGCTAAAGGGAATCGATTGTCAAAGGATGGGATTTTCTAAAAATTGGACCCCTTTAGGGTACATTAAGGCACACAGAAATAGAAGCACTCAAATCACTATTTATTTTTGCCCATATTACTAGTGTCTAACTTACAGTTGTGTGTGTAGTCTCCCCTATTACATTCATTCTGTAGAGAAATAAGTACAGCATTTACAGTATTTTATCACAAGTTAAGTGCAAAATACAATAAAATTATGCATACTAATTCTTCTGTCTTCGCTGACAAATGGCTTCTGCACTGCTTGACATACTGTTTTACTTTAAAACTATTTTACTGTCTCTGAATGGATAATCCAATTTTAGATAACTATTTTGTCTGATTTTTAGAAAGATTCAGTAATTTCTATTGTACTTAAGTGCTGTTGTTTCCAATGCAAAAATAGACTTTCGAAAAATTCCATATGATTCCCGGCTACTAATATCCCTGACATCCACTGGTTTCCAAAATTAACAATATCATCCAAGAAGGCTGATGCAGCAGGGATCCAATTTTATAGTATCTATTTTCCCAGGGTGTTCATTTTAGTTGTCCTGTTCGTTCCTAATATTTCCTATAGAGTTCTCTGTGGTTTTCAGTATCCTGCTGGCACTATTTCTTCATATATGGCATAGAGTTTAATATACAAAACCATTTCCGAAAGATCAAATCAGCTTGTGTAACATGTCATAGTTGCTTGTATTTTAATACAAGTGATGTGTTTTTGTGATTTTTTTTTTTTTTTTTAAGAAACTACACAAGTCTGATCTTTGGCTCTAAGCAACTTAAATTGTAGTGAGCAGCAATATGAGCACTAGATGGAAGAAATTTAAGAGAGTTGGCCTATCTAACCATTTTTGCAGTTTCCTATGTGATGCACAGAAATGAAAATAACATTCTGCTTATTATGCTTCTGAGTCACAATATGATACAAGCAAGGCTCAAAGCTGTCCTTTTCTCTTCTAGTAAAATCTATCATACCCTACATATAGTACATTTCAGATTATCCTCTCTCAGTGGATGTCCTTGACAGCCAAGCAATTAACATATTATAAAAAGGTTAGACTAATAGGAGTCAATAGAACAGGGGTCTAGAGGATAGTGTTATGTCACTAGCTGGCAAATGAAAGACAGCTATAGACTGAAGGTTTAGTCACTAGCATATTAGAATTTTGTTTATCTCCCTAATCTCATTTCTACTGATTTAAATTCTGGGCTTTAAAGAAGTAAAATATTTTCGAGAGAGGGCATTAGTAGTATTGATATTCTAACTCGTTGGATTTACAATATGAAGGGCAAGGTATTAGTTTTTAAGAATCTGAATCCTTCCTGTCAAAAAACTATTTCACTAATACAACCATAGCAGAACACTTGTTTGCTGAAGTTTACAAATTAATTTTAAAAATGCAAATTTGACTTTAAGACTTTTCAATATAAAAGCCTACTGACCCAAATAGCTTGAAGTAAATTTACTGTGAAGTACTGTAATAAAGCAGAGAATATTCAGATCATATGAACAAAACGTGATAGAAGGGGAGAAAGAGCTTGTCAGTGTTCAATTAATTGAAGTATGTCTTCCACTTAATTGTGTTATCTCCCATGCTGGTCACACAAGCTCAGCTTTATTAAAAGTAACCATATCTAACTCTAAAACAATAAACAAGCAATGAAAATATTTAAACATCAAAGAGAAAATACAAAGTAAGGAATTCAAGGATGTGAAAGAAAATTGCTGAGTTAAATGTGATGAAAAGAAAGGTGGTATAGAATTAAGGTGAGGCTTGATATGTTTAAACTTGCAGTGAAGAAGGACTAAGACGGAGCCTAAGAGGTTCAAAACAAGGAAAATCAGACTGCAAACCTAATGCAATTTTGGGGAATGTCAGAGAGAGAAAAATTAAAGGAAACCATCTTGCAGCCCTTACACTCCTGAGTAGTCCTACTGAGGTCATCAGGATTATGTAAGAAGCTTCACGATCAGGCTCTTAGGAAAGATACTGTATATACTTAATGAGCAAGTAATGAATTAAAGGATTTCAATCTTTTACTGAAGTAAACAAGAACATAAGAATTGCCAAACTAGTGATCCATCTATACCAGTATCCTGTCTCTGGCAGTAGCCGGCACCAGCGACTTGAGAGGCAGATGCAAGAATCACTATGGTACACAATTAGGAAATGGCCTGCCCATAATGGAACTTTCTTCCTAACTTCCATCAGTTGGTATATATTGTATTCAGATGCAAAGAAGATGGCATCCAATCACTTGGTGACAGAGGGGCAAGATTTTAGCAAACATACATTATTACAATTACCACTTTTCACCAAAAAAAGAACAGGAGTACTTGTGGCACCTTAGAGACTAACAAATTTATTAGAGCATAAGCTTTCGTGGACTACAGCCCACTTCTTCGGATGCATATAGAATAGAACATATATTGAGGAGATATATATACACACACATACAGAGAGCATAAACAGGTGGGAGTTGTCTTACCAACTCTGAGAGGCCAATTAATTAAGAGACAAAAAAAACTTTTGAAGTGATAATCAAGCTAGCCCTATCACTTCAAGTTTTTTTCTCTTAATTAATTGGCCTCTCAGAGTTGGTAAGACAACTCCCACCTGTTTATGCTCTCTGTATGTGTGTATATATATCTCCTCAATATATGTTCCATTCTATATGCATCCGAAGAAGTGGGCTGTAGTCCACGAAAGCTTATGCTCTAATAAATTTGTTAGTCTCTAAGGTGCCACAAGTACTCCTGTTCTTCTTTTTGCGGATACAGACTAACACGGCTGCTACTCTGAAACCTGTCACTTTTCACCAGTAGAGTGAGATTCCTAAAGTACATTATTCTGGTTTCTAGAATCTCTTATGCAGTCTAGACTGTAGCCATGTGTTAACTTTACTTCTCTTTAAACGTAAAAGAACTCTATTTGTCACTCATGTATAATCCTGCAAAGGGCAGTGAGGACGCATCATGTCTGAAACCTATTATCCACCATTGCTGAATGGATGAGGCACCAGAAGAGCTATGGTGAACAAGTGCTGGATAGCTAATCTGTGGCAAGTCTCTGCGGACTTGTAATATTACAATGAGACTGTGAACTCAGTCATTAATAAATGCACACCCTCTGGTATGTCACCATGTAAAGCAATATGACTCTAAAACAAGAAATTTATTTAAAGGTGAGTTAACGTCTAAGCTAAATAAAAGATCATGACTGCTGGAGCAACTGTGAGGTGGATGGGAACTCAAAATCCCCTGAATTTTCTTTTTGACCAAAAAGCCTTGCCATTTCATGTTCACCTAGCTATGTGGTAAAGAACTCGTAGATCTAATTCCAAGCATTCTGCAGAATGCTACATAGACTAATGAAAAGCTTAAAAATCCTGCTGGTTTGCTTCTTCACTCCATTTTTACACTGGCGTAACTCCATTGACTTCAATGTAGTTAGCCCTGATTTACACTAGTGTAACAGAAGTATTGGGCCCTATATATTGACGTATTTTATGGCCATATTCTTAGTATTAAAAAAGTGATTTGAATTAAGAGTTTTATAGGCTTTAGGTTGGTTTATTGTATGAATACTGTACTTTCTGTGGTTTTGTAAATGACCTATTTTGCTCAGTCCAGCTGTTTGAAGTTTTGAGGGGGGAAAAAACGCACACCTCCACAGTTTGAGAAAACATTTGGAACATTTGCTGGCTCCCCACCTAGGGGGTGTGAAAATAGGATGAGCCACCATGGCAGTATTGTTTGCCCACTTTCACTTGACTCAGTGGTAGCTCCTATATGGGACCGGGGATCAATGGGCCAAAGGTGGGAAGGGAGAGGGGCATTCTTGATGGCAGCCATCTTGCTAAAATAGTAAAATTTGTTACCCTTTCAGTCCATTAAGGTTTGTGAGAACAGGTGGTGGTGGTGGTGGTTTTCTTTAACGATCATGATATTACCCTGAAGGAATTCTCCAAGAGGAATTAAATCCCCAGACAACTGAAAGGGTAGGTCTACACTTACTTCCTGGTTCGGCGGCAGACAATCTCTTCTGGGATCAATTTATCGTGTCTTGTCTAGACACGATAAATCGATCCCGGATCGATCCCGGAAGTGCTCGCCGTTGACGCCGGTACTCCAGCTCGGCGAGAGGAGTACGCAGCATCGACGGGGGAGTCTGCCTGCCGCGTCTGGACCCGTGGTAAGTTCGGGCTAAGGTACATTGAATTCAGCTACGTTATTAACGTACCTGAATTTTCGTACCTTAGTCCGAAGTGGGGGGTTAGTGTGGACCAGGCCAAAGGGTAGGAGTTTAGGAGTGACAGAAACAGGAGAACACACAAGGAGGTATCTCCTTCCCCTCCCCCCCATGGAAAAAAAAATTATTGAGCAAGGTACTTGTGTTTTAGCAAAAGAATGTCACAATCCAGCAGTTTTACTTGTATCTTGTAGAAAGTGAATAAGATGTTTATTGATTAAATGAAGTTGGTTCTAAATTTCTGTAAAGCTGAACTTCTTATTCAAACCTGATGGGAAGAATGATCAGAACAGCAAGTTTTACCATGTCCAAATCTGGGGTCTTTTTCTTACTGTTACTGAATGCCAAGAAATCCAGATTAGGATTGGATGCTATTCTCCTAGGTACTGTACTGTATAAGCATACAGGAAGACATAGTTTAAGAGGACACATTGCTACAGGTGGGTGTAAGAAACAAAAGTGGGCAATGAGGGAAAGAAAACTAGTGTGACAGTGGTTCTCACTGGCAATGCAGCTTACTAGAATTTGCCTATAAAATAAACTTGACATTTCTAGTACACTTCCTGTTAGGTTATTATGATTTAACCCAATAGGATTATATTATATTGTAAATCTCTAAGAATCCTTTAGTATTAGTCTGTATTAATAGAATAGTTTTAAACTTTTGACATATATTTGCATAATTTAAGCAGCATATAAGTACAAACACTTTTTTAAAATAATCTTTATGTATTTTATATTGGTAATGGTAAATGAAGTATGGAAAGTCTGTATCCAGTCCTGTGAAGATATCCTGTTAGTCCGTTTTGCGTGTTACTATAGTACTAGGCAAATGTCATGCACTAAGGCTACGTCCTCACTTCAGGGGGTGGGGGTGGGGGTCGATTTAAGATATGCAAATTCAGCTATGCGAATAGCGTAGCTGAATTCGACGTATCGGAGCCGACTTACCCCGCTGTGAGGACGGCAGCGAATCGACCTCCGCGGGTCCCCCGTCGATGGCACTTACTCCTACCTGCCCTGGTGGAGTACAAGCGCCGATTCGGGGATTGAATGTCGCGTCCTGATGAGACGCGATAATTCGATCCCCAAGAGATCGATTTCTACCCGCTGATTCAGGCGGGTAGTGTAGACATAGCCTTAGTTGCACATATTACAGTAAAAAGAACTACTGGATTTATTTTAACAATCATACAGTGCTATATTAGTATTTTAGTTCAAATATGCTGTATTAAGCATTCAAATTCAAGTGTATTTTATAGAGCAAGCTAAATTCCTAGACCTTGCAAATACTCTAGTGTATAACTAGTGGTTTGTCATAATACATCAAGAAATTATCTAAAAGCAAATGAATGCAGAGATAGGTTGCTTTAATATAAGATGTTTTCCCAAGTAGAGAGTGATCCAGACCAAAGCCCAAAACTGAACAGACCTAAAAGTTTATCTGAATTTTGAAGCTGGAACCTATCGCTATAATAGGTCAAACAAAAATCCTAGTTCTGAACAAGTCAGAATTTTGGGAAATTTTAGGATCCAATAGTAAAGGGTTGGGACCCATCTAAATACTATTCAGACCAAAACCCCAGATCCTGTCCTTCAAAGTTTGGATCTATGATCACATATATTAAAATATTGCATCAGAAAAAGAAGGGATGTTAAATAAAGTATATTTATATTTAATATCTGGGATATTTTATTAAATATGCAGCATTAAAAAGACCTACTATTAGTTGTGCCAGGATTAGGAACAATCAGATTGTGTTTGATTAGAAAAAGTTAACATGATGCATTTACTTTCTATAATACAATTTTTTGCATTTTTTTCTCATTTGTTGTTTGGATTATATTTTGTTTTAAATAAACATTATATATTACAGATTTAGCTTGAAGTTGATTACTGTGCAAGGGAAATGTTCAGATGTCTATAGATACTGTGGGTATTTCTGTATCTGAGCTTTCTGAACAAGTGTGTTTCCATTCTTAGTGTTGCCAAATATTGCAATTTTACCATGAATCTCACAATATTTATTTTTTCTTAAAACCCTAGCTCCTGGAATCATGCCATTTCATGAGAATCTACACTTTCATTTAAGTGGAAAAAAGCTTGAAAACGTGATCTAAGCATACTCTAAAGGCTCAGAAACCAATAGGCAAATAAAAACAAACATGTCACAACTTTTAAGTAAATCTTATGATTTTGGGAGGGGAGCATGACTCCTGATCTTTGAACACTTAGGCTTGGTAATATGTCATTCTGCTGATTGTTATTCCCAGTAGTACTGTTGTGAAAGTGGTATTCCCAGGCATCACAGCATTAGAGATCTTTCATTAATGATTCATTTTGTTAAAAAAAATCCCAGAATTAGTGCCTTCCAGAGATGTTCCTTTTAAGTAATTCCCAGGAAGTACCACTGTCAACTTGGCATTTAGTCAATTTTAAAAAGAGAGTTAAAGAAGTTTCAGGCAGTATACTTGCCCTTGAGTCTCCCACAGAATGTTTGTGGTTTTACAAATATACTTTGAATAGTATGTTTTTTTTTTTTTTTCTTTCTCCACTTGCTGTGAGACACAGGAAGGGGAAACTGCCTACTTAGGGGGAGACAGTGACAATGACTTTACACAAAATGCTCAAACGCACAAAGTAACAAAATATTTTTTTCCTCTAATCTCTTTCAATTCCAATATGAACAGGTATTATTTGTAACAAAATAGATAATGTTTCTTTAGACAGATATGCTTTTTAAAAAAATATTTTATTTTAAAGATGGCGGGTCCTTTTTAATATTGAAGGAAGAAGGTATATTTGATCTAATGACAAGTCACTTAACCTGTCTGTTTCAACTGCTCTGCTAGCAAAACAAAGGTAATATAATTTACATGCCGCACAGTTATATTGTGAAACTGGTTAGTCAGTGGCACAACTGTAGGAATTTTTCATAAATAAGGGCTGTTATTGATGTTCACAGTGTTCAAAACCTAGGAGGAGTTTTTTGGGACAATAATGGAGTAAGTATCTTTTACAGTTTATTTAGATCAGCTATTTAATTCCATTCCAGTTTCCCTCCGACTTTCATACAGAGTTCAATTCTCTCTGGTGTTGAGGGCTGGTCTGAGTTGTATTTCAGCCCTTTAATGAGTAGATGGGACTTGTGGTGGCCCTCTGCACGAGAGAGAATTTGACCTAGATTGACTTTAGATAGAGCTGAATAGTCAGTGACTAAAGTTCTCCCATTGGACCTATTCCATTTTTTTAGAGACTCCTTAAGGCCTGAATCAGCCAAATAGTCTTGAAAGTCCTGAAGAGTTGAACTGGAGAGGTTCTGCACCGTCTCTTTTCACCAAGCAGTACAGATTCTAGGGGTCTTAAGTAATTTTTAAAGAAATAGGAAAAAAAATCCCCTTTCTTACCTCTCAGTGTTCCCGAGAGCACTGAATACATAATTAAAACTTCACAAATTACTTTTGCTGTGTTCCCAGTTGTACTTTATTTAGTAGGCCCTTAAGGACTTGATGAACAAAGCATTTAAATGCTATCCTTGGTATTTAAAACATACCAACAGCTATCAATTATATTCTGGCCCAATTCCCCCCTTTTATTTGTGTGAAATCCCTTCTTTGCATCCAGCAGCATCAGCTCCTCCCCACCTCCATGTACTACATTATCATTGGGATGGCAGTGATGATTTCCTGGTGATTCAATGAGCTAGATGCAAATGAAACTATCCCAGAGCTCACTCTGCCCTAATGTCTTAATCCATACCTTTTATCCAGCTTAAGCAGTGTATATTATGAATCTCCTGAGATGGAAAGGCATTCTCTGCATGACTAAGTGATAGGTGACCAGTGCATGTCAGAAAAATCATCTCTGTGAGGTTTCACCCTGCAGCAGAATTGATTAAGCTAAGTGGCACATGCATTACTGTCTATGTTACTTACAGAAAATCAGCAGCTGATTATGGTCCTGAAGAAAAGGAAGGAGATTTTCTTGTTTACTCTCTGGAAATTAAAATCTTAATATTTTAATGTTAATCTCAGTACAGTGACTCCAGTATTAGCTAGCTCTTCCCCGGCAAAACAAGTTCTAGAAAACCATTGATCAATTTCTACGTACAGCTTTTTTTTTTTAAATTCATTTAGTTCTACTTCATGTTGCTGGTTTAAAAACAACTAAATTGCCTACTATTCTCATCACTAATGTGATGAGATCTCATTTGTGGTGGTGATATGTCAGGGATGACCCGGAAAGCTGCCTCCAAATCTGTGAACATCTTTGTTGGAGGCTTTTGTGGTAAGACAACTGACTTTCTAACGTGTCCTACTTCTGAATCCAGGGATCTACACTTCAGTTGATATTTCTAATGTGGAAGAGTCCACCCAGATCCCACCCTGCAAATGCCTCTCCTAGATCTTTTCCCATTAACATATCCATGACTATATAAACCCTTTTTAACTGATAGACACAAGAAATATGACATTCAGCAATTTACAGTTGGGACTTGAAGTCATTAATTCATGTTTTTCACATAATGCTAAAAATGGTCTTTGTTGTCACTCTTGAGATAACAATCATCTTACTTTGGTCTCCTTTTATACTGATTAGTTGCATGAAAAGGGTGAAAAGCCCTAAACTGTTTTCATTATGTTAGCTACATAGCTTTGCAGGGTTTTTTGTTTTACTCACTTGAAGTAGTATTCATACAGATCCAATCAAAACACTAATGGCAGTTTTTACAGCTTAATTTCCCCTGGTGGGCTTCTTTACTATTACTATGCTTTTATTTTTTACCATTTCATATTTCAATATATTTTGCAACACTAGTCACTGTTCCTCAGTTTTCAAAACACTAAACAAATACCACATTTCTGATTCATCTGAATTTTGGAAGCACTAAGCTGATCTTCAGTGGTTACACATGCATAAGTATAATAGGAGTCATAGCAGTGCATAATTTTCATAGGGTTTTCTTGTTTCTAGAAGTACCATTCAGGAAGTCTTAAATTCTGGGTGCATTTTACTACTGAAGCTAAATACAGCCATGGGATAATACTTTACAGTACTTGCACTCCTTATCTAGGAAGTCGAAGTATGCATCTTACTGGTGTTTAGATAATACATTTAACATGGAGGCAATCGTGAATCACTCTAGTAAGCAAACACTATAGGACACATTTTATAATCAGATGTGCTGTCCTTTGCATGATCACATCTCTTGGAAAAACCATACATTATATATTAGAATTTGACCTTTGGAAAAAACAGCCCCTGAAAAATGTTACTGTTTCCTGGCAGTGGGCAGGTATACACATGTAAGTCACATCATGCCATACAACTTAACTAACTTGGGGCATCATTTCATTTGGTGACTAGGTTGGTTATTTTTATTCATCAGATATTATTTTTAATAACACATTGCTGTATCCTCTGCCTGCCTGGTGGGTCTATGATCAAACTGTGTGTAATGTCAAGTCTTCAAAATGAAGAATAGAGTGATATGGCAGGTGGGGGACAGTGTATGTACATGTTTTAAGTGATAACACCATCCCTGGACAATTTATATACAACATGGGTAAAATAAAAATCAGTCAAGGTTTAATTATATCTAATGTAGATGCTCAAATTACTCAGCGGTGATACATGATGAGGTCAGGTATTCATTGCATAATCTTTTTTATCTTGTCTCACTGGATTGTACAATTTTTCTGTGCTGTTTTATGTATTTCCTGGATCAGACAATATTTGAATACACTCTTGTCTTTCATGTATAATAAACATATCTTGCTTTCTGTCTGGTGTTGAAAGTGCTGCTGCTGGTTTTAATCTTCCATTTCAGTAGTGGTAATAGTTTTAAATCCAAAAATTTCTGTCCTTTTTTTATATTTGTGAACAAATTTAATGCTCATGAAAGAAAGGGACTAATAGAACTGGTTTGATTTAGACATAGTACAAGACAGGCACTATACTCACCTTTGCAATGCATTTCAATCCTGCTTTGAAACATCTGCTATTCAGTGTGTATGCCTGTCTTGAACAGAGACTTCCAAATAGGCCAAAGTGAATGATGGTTTTATGATGTGATCAAAACACTTTTTTATACTTTGATTTCAAGACAGTTGTAGAGTAGCATATATGATTAGTAGGATAGTGACATCAGAGTTCAATCAGAAATACAATTTATTTTTGTTCATGTGTATACTGTAATCTGAGTGGTTTCAGAAACATCTATCTTTTATTAATATGACATTATTATATCTGTATTGATGTAACACCATAGAAGTAGTCTATAGTTTTTTCCACTAGCCTTCATGGTGCTGCCAGGGCAGCTTTGTGTAATATTAAAATCTTTGTAGTTATAGACCACTATAATACACAGAATATTATATAGGTATCTAAAAGGGGAAATAAACACATCAAATGGCTTTTTGTATGATATCAAAGTAAACATGAAAGTGAAGCTAGTGTCAGTTGCCATGTCATTAGAATCACAACATTTGTTTACATTCCTTATTTACAAAACAGTTCTGTATTTTCTGTCTTATGAAAACTACATTTTAAATTAAATTTTTCATAATACGCTTCAGTTTCCTTTAAATGCTGATCACAAATGGGACTAAGGCATGATGGGGACTGATCTAATACTAGTTCAAGTCAGTGGGAGTATTTCCATTAATTCTGGTTGGAAAAGGCTTTTGGGGAATAGATAAATGAACATAAAAGCTCATATTTTCCTCAAAATATGGTCTTAAAAATAGAAACAAACTATAGACTACTTGCTGAGAGGTGATGAGTACTCACAACCCCTCCTGACCTCAGTGCTCAGTACCTCTGAACATTTGTAGGTCATTGTCAGTGGTTCATGCATTTGTGCTTTTGGAGAGAGAGCACTCTTATATAGCGCTCCCAGGGCCGGTGCTTCCACTAGGCGACCCTAGGCGGTCGCCTAGGGCGGCAGGATTTGGGGGTGGCATTTTGCTGCCCTCAGCGGAAATTTGGCAGTGGGGGTCTTTCCGCTCCAGGTCTTCAGCGGAAATTCGGCAGTGGGTCCTTCACTCACTCCGGGACCTGCTGCCAAAGTGCCCCAAAGACATGGAGCGGAAGGAGCCCCACCACCGAATGCTCAGAGGAGGAGCGCTGCTGATTAGGGCAGCAAAAACCCTGGTGCCACTTCTGAGTGCGCCACCTGATAGTTTGGTCTTAAGAGGACAAGGATATAGTCATCTAAGTCCCCTTTGCAGCACTGCAGTGGGACAAGCTAGAACATCCTCAGGGCTGCTCTAGATTACACCGGGGGCCAGTTTGACCCTGAGAATTGAGGGGTGGAAGGGAAGTGTAAAATTATAAGTCCACCTGTACACTCCCCCTGCATGTATGTCAAGTCTTACTCTAGCCCAAAGCTGGCACAGCAGTTATAGCATGATTGCCTAAGCACGGGGGAAGTGTCCCATTGCTTAGGCCTGGCATAGAGGATCCTATGCCATGCTCTCTCTCTTCTGCCAGGAAAGCAGGCCAGATGAGTCCTTTCCTATGTCTTACTGATCCCTGTCTGACATTTCAGCCCTTTCGGGCCCTTGATCAATAGGCAACCCAAGCTCAAGGAAGTGCAGAGGTGAAGTACTGTAAATCTTGCCATTGCATCATTCCCTGCATCCAAATTGCACGGTGTGCTCCTAGATGTAACCAAGGATCTGGTCCATAAACTTTGACATTTTCAACTTATCAAACAGGAGGGACTATGACAAGTTGGCTTGAATTTCCATTGGTGATGGGTCTTTTGATGCACTCTTCTATTTGAAGTTGGGTAAATTTCATTTTCTAAAAGGTTGTCACAAGTGCTTTATGTCAACTGCCAACAAAGCAGTTTTGTAAAACATTACAAGTGGATTCATAAACTGGATGTGCTTTGAGTAGGAGTCATTTACAAAAGTCTGGGCAATAATTACAAGTGAGGATAGTAGTAATAACAGGTATAAACTGTGATGGACAAACTTAGGAGTGAGATACTGTTTGTTAAACTGCCAGGCAAAATGAAATAAACGTTCCCACCCAATTTTATGATCGCAACAAGAACCCTTGACAAAAGCCTAAGGTGGTTGCCCTGTTGCTAATTAAATACTTCAGTCTTGATGCCAGAGGTTCTGCTCACCTGAAACTGGAACAGACATGTATCATTATTTTTGCCTGTTAAGAAGACAGCTTTGTTAAGCATTGATTCACACAATTCACAGCGGGGAACTTGTGGTGTCTAGAAAACACAGGATAAGTGCACCAGATCTTGCTTTTTAAGAAATGATGGGAAGGGGGGGATGAGAGGAAGAAGAGGTCACAATTTGTTCCATGTACTGTCTGATATGGATTTGTCAGGATCCAGACATTCTAAAAATCTGGAAGAAAGGATCTGGCAATTGGATGAATCATACAATGTACATTTAAGGATGGGCAAGTCTGAAAGACTCAACTGTGGTGTGGTCCAGACATCAGTTTATATGAACTCATTTGGTCTGAAAATGGGGGAGGGGAGAATCTTACAAGAACAGATCACACTGTCAAACAGGGCTGAGAAAATATTTTATATGAATAATTTTGACAAATTTAGCCTTTTCTGTTTGCAAATTGTCCAAGCATCTTATATTTTTCAGATTTATTCATAATTTGATCTGCAGAATGATTTTGTTGACAAATAATGCTTGGGGCAAGGTTCTTTGTCTGGATTCTGGGCCTTTGCCCCACCTGAGAAGCACAAAGGGGCCAGAACTAGTCTGCACATGCACATTTGAGACTCCATCCCATGAAGGGGAGAGGTAGCTGAAATGACTTATGGGCCAACCTCCCCATCCTTGGCTTAAGGGGCATGTTAAAGCATGTTTGCGCCAGGATGGAGACTGTACGGCCAGTATAACTTTTAGAAACAAGTTGCTGGTGTGAACATTCATGTCTAAGTTTGAATTTAGTTTTTTATTAATATATTCCAATATTTGCTTTTGAAAAATGAGGTATTTCATGAACATTGTTACCAATAAGCTCATTCATCAGAATTTTCATGGAAACAAACATAAAAGGATGTTATTGACTGAGTAGGTTGTATTCTCCTCAACTGGACAGTCCATCCACAGAGAGGATACAATCCTACTAATACGCTCAGCTAATGGTGTTGCTTCTTTCACTGAAGTGGTAGAGGCCTGTGTTTTAGTGCTGAAGATCTCTGGGTCAATCCCCTTTAGAAATCCCATTGATATTGTTCATTTTATTGTACATTTGAGAGACAGCCACTGGTAAAACAACAAAGTAATAATGGCAAAGGAGACCTTACTGTTAGGTACTAGGTCAGTACAGAAAGATTCTGAAAATCGCAAAGCTAAGAAGACTTTGCCCAACATTCACAATAAACCCTACTGAGCATCCACGATCTTCCCAGAAAATGCTTGGAAGAAACATAGAACTCACAGAATGTCCTGGCTGTCATAAAATCTGAGGTCTAGCAGACCAAGGAAGGAAATGCATTTCAGAGTCAAAATATACTGACTGAGAACATGCTGACAGTTACCTTCTCTTGTTTAAACCAGAAGACTGCCAGATTGATTACCTTGGCTGATAACAGCTTTTGCAGTATCCTTTTGTACCCTCAGGCCTTGGCTACACTCAGGACTTCCCAGCGTTGCCGCGGCAGCGCTGTGAAGCGCGAGTGTAGTCACACCATCAGCGCTGCGAGAGCTCTCTTGCAGCACTGTAAGTACTCCACCGCTCCGAGGGGAATAGCTTGCAGCGCTGCGAGCGAGAGTGCAACGCTGCAGGCTCTGATTACACTGGCGCTTTACAGCGCTGTACTCACTGCGCTCGGGGGGGCGCGTTTTCACACCCCTGAGCGCAGCAAGTTGCAGCTTTGTACAGCGCCAGTGTAGCCAAGGCCTCATCTAGAGGCAACACCCTTCTTACCATGAAAGACTGAATGAAATTCCTCTAGAACCCAGCAATGTCCTTTTTAAATCACTGTTAAGTGATGTGAAGTATTCTTCCTCCCTTCTGGGCTGAACATGGCTGCCAGCACAGGGAATGAGAGAGAGTGAGAATCAAACCCTTTACAATATTCTAGTAGCCAAGGTGTGTCCTTCAACTGCATCATGGATTTTTCTGAAGCTTCTCCATCCCATTGTGTTGCCCTGATGAATAGAGAAAAATATTATGGGCTTTCCAGGACTTTAGCCCCAAATTAGACATACACAGTGATGTCTTTGCCCGGTGGCCCAAGTACATGGTATGGAGTTCAAAGTAATTTCACTTTGTTTACTTGCATTCCTCATTTAATTTTCTTTCCATTTCTTGGCCCACTAGTATAAATTTCCTTTACCACACTGATTACAGCACGCTGTGTCTGTCTAGATTTGTGGACTTGATCCTTGTTGCTGGAAAAAACGGAGAGCTCGCAAGGCACTGAAGCAGCACTACTTCATTCTGGCCCTTATCCATGCACTTCTAAATGAATACTTGTCAACCAAATTTTGTTGAACTTCAGAACAGATTCTTAAAATTTCATTTGAGTTATTTTTCTTTAAAGGAGAGTGAATCTTCACACAGGGACAAAACATGAAAAAAATCTCACCTCCTTCCCAATGAATTAGAGTTGGCAGCCTTGTGAGTCTGGAGCTGACTTGCAGCACTTGATGCTAAAATGTAGCCCCTTGCAGTAGTTACAATAAATTAAAGCAACTGTCAGAGGCCGAAGCTGTCACACCTACAGCAAAAAATATATTGCCACGCTTTAAATTTTGTGCTCTAAGAAGAATTTCAGCAAGTTGATGGTAAAAATAGACAAAACCAATATGTTAGGATGTTGTGCCAAAGATCATGTGTGAAAGCCTATGAGTGTCTTGCCTTAAGCTGTGAGTTATAACTGCTCAGTCTTGAAGTGAGAAATGGCATATTTCTTGAGGCCCTTTGGGCATGCAGGTTATGCATTTCTCTCTTGAATGACAATGTGGTCAAACTCCTTAGCTAGCAGTACCCTGGTCTGTTTTTTTTTTCCTCTTTTACGTATAATAATATAAAGTTGCTATTAATTTAAACTGTCACTCACTAAATGTGGAAAGGGAAGACCAACTGAGACACACACACACCAACTGAAATTGGTAACCTGAGCTAGGTAAAAATTTTGTGCAGCTAATTACCTCACCCTCCACATATAAAATGTCAGAAACATAATACATTTTGGGTTGGGTGGTTTTTGTTTTTAAGGGATATCTTAAAAGTTGAAGTCAATCATGACTGTCGTATAACCCAGTTCTCTATTAAAACAAACAAACATGTCAGGGCTCAGTGGATTTCCTTTCTCATGATTCATTTTTCCCTGGCCTTGACCTTATCATTGGTACCTCAGTATTAGTCCCCTCATATTGATGATCAGAATCTATTTAGTTTAGCAAGCTCAGTCTGGAGTAAAGAATCTGAATAATTTGGATTGGAATCTGAGAGGATTTAAACGTTGAGGTAATGTGGGTTGCAACATCTAGATACTATAATCTCTCAGGCTGGTCCCACCTAGCCTCTGATGGGCACAAACCTCCATGGCAGGCTGCCCCCTAAGGTTCTGCTGCCTCTTGACCTACGTAGTCTGGAGTTCACTTTACACTGCTTTTGACATGTAGCTTCATTTTACGGCATTCAGATACTCAAATGCAAAAAATTAAGCACGTGCCCAAGTGTTCATAGGTCAGAGCTGCAGATTCAGGAAAGATTCAGATGTTGTAACTGTTCATTCAGCCGTTTGAGTTCTCGCTCTTGTGAAAACCTCTGGGATTTTTAACTTTTATAAATTGTGGGTCCATTTCACTGATTTCACTCCAAGTCTCTACCAGGCTTTGCTAGAAATAATTTTGTGCGATTGATCAGTTTAGAGTTTCATGTCCTGAAGCTGTGCTTTCAGGATCCTGCATCTTGAGTAACAGTTTACTTATAAGTAAATTCTTATTCCTATTCCATATGAACAAAACAGTTCCCAGCATTTGCCACTGGCGATAAAGTATTTCGTTTTTGTGTCTGACTTAATCTCAGCTCAGCTTTTGTTCTCACTGGCAGAACATTCACTTGCATGCGAGGTTTAATTCATTTAATTGATGCTCGTCACAACTAACTTAATGTTTATATATCTTTTTATCCTAGTGCGTGTTCTGAATTTACTTCTGCCAAAGCTCTAGCAATAAAAAAGTGCAGTAGAAGCATCTGTAACAGATGCCATACAGTAAAGAAAGAAGGTTGTTACTTTCTTAATGCATATAACCTCTCCCTCACAAACACACACTTTTCACTAGTACTGTACCTGGATCCTTCTATATGTAGACTTTCTTTTCTCTTTTTTGTGGTGTCCTGTGAACACTACTGAGCATCCTTACAATTGTTTTTCTTGAATTGCCTTAATCTGTGATTTTATGCCCTCTTTGAACCTAAACTATTTTTATTAATACCTACCCTGACAGACCAGAAATCACAAATTTACAAGCATCAGTTTTTAATACAACACTTCTCATTTTCATTCTCCCTCTTATGTCTTATTCCCTCCTGTCTCATACATTTCCATGCTACCAAGTATGTCAGCAAGTATGCTTCAGATGGTAGATTCCCAGGCCAGAAAGTCATTACTTCAAGTTCCAGTCCATGATTTGGTTGCATATCTAATCTGAACACTGTAATACTGGGGTAAGTGCACTGTTAGAGATGCTAGGTAAAATTTTCAATTCCCCTATTATCTATTTTCAGAAGTAATTTAGGGAAGGGATATTATTTTTGGGGGGTTGAAGGGGTCACTTTCAATGAAAATTTTACCTGCTGTTATTTGGATTCAACATTGAACGAAGGGACCTTGGCTTAATTTTTGGTGAATGTCCAGCTGGTACTTTTCTCTAAGCGTAAGTCAGTGTTCTGGAGCCCATTATTATTTACCGAGGTTCTGATATCTGCTGTTGTATAGTCTGGGTTTTAATTTTTTTTCTTTTTAAAATGGTATGGTAGTCAACTTTAATTTGCATGAGAGATGGCGAAGAGGAAGGTGACCTTGAGTGAGCTCTGTATAAGGGACAGTGTTGTTAATAATGCTCTTCTTAGACATCCAGAGAGATCTGTCTCTGCACTGTACTTGATGTCATGGTGCTGGAGATAGTCTCTTTAGTCTATAGCTGTAGCAGCTGAGATGTCTCTCAAAAGAGCACACACACAGTAACCTTGATAGACTTAGCTGTCTGTTGCCATGCTGGAGTGCTTTGTGTATACAACCTGACTTTTCAAAATGTAAAATGAAAATTAAAAATGTAAGTCTCTCTGGGCCAAAATAAAATAAGTCCTTTTATTGCCTTTCATTTAAAAATTAGATAAATGTAATACAAAGACCAGTGTGTTCTTAGCAAATGTGTTTTTTGAGCTGGCTGTCAGAAAAGAGAAGTAGCACTTATATTGACTGCAATGCGAAGACTCTGAACCTTAAATCTTACATCTGTCTTCTGTGCTTGTGAAGTGCTGTGTACACTTACTACATCGTATAATGAATAAATAATGTGTACTATTAGGGAGTTTGTGTCCCTGCCTGTTCCTCCCTCCTGTTCTCCTGGTACTCCTCCCTATCCCCCTTTCTATTGAAAATAATGAGTTAGAATGTTGTCGGTAGAAAGGAAGTGGTCTTTAATATGCAAGAACATACCACCTTCACCACATTCTTATTCTTGTTCCAAATTTCATCTATCTAATCTATCAAATTTTGGAAAGGGTTTTTCTCTTTTGGGCTCCTTCAGAAAGGACTGAGAATGAAATAACACAGTACTTCCAGGACTAAAGTAAAACATCTGAATGACAACAAAATGGCTGCCACAAAATCAATTATTAAGAATCTAAGTGCAGTAGTTACTGGCTCAAGTGCTTTTTTTTATACTTGGAATTTTCTATCAAATATCCAACTACTTCCTCTTAACTCTATTTTGGTGGTGGTGGTGGCAGGCATTCTCAGAAATACCCAGCAGCCAAGTTCCCCCCTCCCCAATTTGTATTTAGGAATATTCACCTTTGCCTAAATAGTATAGCTGCCATATTTGGCAAAGACATTTTTTAAAAAAATGAAATCAGCTTTATAAATGGAAGTTAGTCTGTTGTTCTGATGTTTCTATTGCTCTCCACATATGTCAACTTCTGTACAGTTAAGTTATGCATATGTACTAATTGTTGTCTTGTATCTCTTGCATACCTGAATAATGGCCCTTTTGTATAAATTCAGGCAGAGTTGTTCACAGCAAACAATCTGAACAGTGCCATTACAGAGACTAGCAGTTTCTCTGACTTCACAGACAACCAGCCTGAACTCTAACATCTCAAAACTCTCCAGTCCCACTTCTCTCTTAAAGGGAAAACAACCTCAGTAATTTCTCACATAACATTGAGAACATTTAACAGTCTCATAATTTATAAACCTTACACTATTTTTCTCAAGAAAAATATGACCGAAGAAACATTTTGGGCAACCACAGCAGAAAAATCAAACACTATTCTCTCTCAAATAGCACAATTTTTTTTTGACACTATATGGGTCAAGGTTCCCAATGTGTGGGCTCATAGAAATGAACATGTACTTGATATGGCTGATTATGATTTATGAGTATGGTACAGTACTAGTAAGCTGCAGTAAATGGCGTGGTGGGTTAATGACCTAGCATTTTCTCTTCTGCCAAACTTAATTCATTCAAATGCATTAGGCCAAAAGTGAACATGAATTTTGCACTCTCCTACTGTTCCAATTGGACAGTTACCCACAAGAAAACACCACCACAGTAGGCATTCGTTAACACCTATACAGGACATTTAACCAAAGAAGTCCAGGACTGAATGACAATGGAAACTGAACTATGCTTTCTTTGAACTCTAGCACTGTGCCTCCTGCTTTTGGATGAGGCGCATTGTGTGAAAAAAGCCGGCAATACTGCTACTGTGCTGTACTTGTCCTTCTACAGTCCATCCTGTTAAATTTTTTCCTTACTCTCCTATACTCTAACTTCCTCCCTATTTGCAACTTCCCATTTCTTAGCAAAGCATTTAATTTCCCTTTTCTCTGCCTTTCTCAGAACAAAACAGTATGACTGACCGGTTTCAGTCCAGGTTTTGCTCTTACTAGAGCACAAAAATTGATCCCTTTCATGCAGGTAAAGATCTCCCTTCAACTAGTGATGGCTCATTCTCTCTTTCTTTTTGCCTTGGACAGGCTTCATGCTGTTAGGGTCTCATTCTGCATCCCCTTTTTAGAGGCTTGGTAGTTGGATACTAGACTCTGATTTTGAGAATGCAAGGCATGGCAATGGTATGTGCATTGTCTATCTGTCAGTCTCTCTACTACCTGGCATAACTCACTGTGGTATCCGAACACATTTCACTAATTTCTTTCCTATAAGAGGATATAAAAAGTCTATTTGTATCATACCTCTTCTGAATTTGGATAGTTAGATAAAATCTGGAAGAGGAATAAGGGGCTTTCAAACATTACCCTATGTTCTTATCATATTAAGGTTTCTCCCTTCCCTATCCCAAATACTTTAACTTTTCTTATTTTTCTATAAAGAAATAGGTGCAAATCCTTGATTTATATAAGAGGTTGCATTAATTGTATACCTGACTTTTTCCAGATCAGGCACTAAAGATTGTTTGCTGTTTAAATGCACTCCATTTTTACTTTCAAATTTTTTGCTACATAATAGTGTCATTTTAAATACTCCCTTTCTGTAGCTGGCACACACTAATGGCTATGCTGCAGAACTTTAGCTTTTTCTTTAATAGTTATTGCTGATTTCCTGCTGTGGATATATATTGAACATAAGAAATTAGCTGCAGAGAGAATTAGAGGGTGTAAGTGTGATTGTCTGAGTCATGTAAATGCCAAAAGCTTTTTGTGACATCTTTCAAATGGAAATATGTTATTTGCACACTGGCTCCTGATGGAATATGACACTGCACACATGCTGTGCGTTTAAGATTGGGTTCTAGGCCATTAAAGTCTGAGTACATGGGGGCCTCTTGGAGGGAAGGCAATGAACCACTTTCTGTATGGACAGCCTGTGCTGACGAGACAAAGAATCTTCTTAGATCAATGAAAATTAATGAGAATTAAAGACTTGCTTGAACCTGTTATTCAGAGTTAAGGCTTAAAGATTATAATTCAAGCTTGATGTAACATTTGTCATTCTTCCAGATGGTCTTACAACATCATTATATTAGCCTCTGAAATATTAAGTGTCCAGTATATGCAGTGTTTAAATGCATGACTTCCAACTAAAAATATTCCAATTTTGTTTAGAGGTACTGTCTATACACTGTGTGTATATTTTGAAATCCCTGTGCATGATCAGTCATCCTATCTATATTTTACATTTTTTTTCCAAAATGTGTGGGTTTTTGTTTTTGCAGGTAAATGGTCTGAGAGAATCTGTGTGGAGCTTCTGCACCTGGGCTGCTGCATTCCCTCAAAAGATATGAGGGGTTGCTCTTAGGGAAGTCATGGGAGGGAGGGTTAGACAGTCTGGCCTGAAGCACCTATCCTCTGTAAACACTGAGAGGAATAACTAAGCTGGGACTGCTAAAACCCAGAGTAAACTGTTGAAACCCCCACCCCCCAAAAAGAACTTGCATAGTGGGTAAACTCAAAATGCTCCTGCAAATGCTATTTTGGGGGAGTGCCTTAAGTTCTACAGCTTGGGAGCCCCCAAAACACTTTTGCAGGCCCACTTTTCTTCCAATAGATACTTGAGTTTTTATGCAGCAGAAAAGTTACTGGTTCCTGCTGTGCTATAGCAAAGATAGTAGAGAAATGGGCCACCTTCAGAAGTCAATTCTGTATTGGACAAGGTAAAATGGGCTTTGTTGCTTCCCTCTTAGCAGGAGACCAGATGTTAAAGAGGAGTACAGTAGCACGCAGATGGTCCTCCTGCCCTCATCCCCAGGAACTCAACACAAGGGGTCAAAGGAACCATAGCAGGTGGTACCTTTTTGAGGGAGGAAGAGGTTCTGTGGGGACTATGGCTGGCAGGGCATGTTATTTTGGTAAGGAGGATAGACCTCTTCAGTTTTTAAAAAATTCTTATTTGAACTAAATCTCCAAACCTTTTGAGATCTGTCTAAAATTTTAGCCAAGAATGTGCCACTTACTTGAATTCCATTATAGTACTTCACTGTAATTCTAATTATCATTCATCTCAGTGGCTGGTAGCTTTTCTATTATTAACTAATCATCTATTGACTCTGTGGGGGTTCCATAATGTTCAAGCTTTTTTTTAGTGAGGTTGAATTAGATTATCTGCCCCTTTTTAAAACAAAAGATTTCACCTGAAGTAAAAATGACCTCCTGGTTTTAATATATGTAAAATATATCATTACACTTGTTTGCCTGAATTGCATTGTAAATTGCAATGTTCCAAATTGGGCTAGTTTTACAGATGAGCTAAACAGCATATGAAGAATTTATATTGTATAGTGTTTAAAGCAATTAATATAATTATGTCTGAAAGCTGACCATGAATTAGCATTTACATACACATACTGAATAGTAATGAAGCTCAGAGCTTATTTATGCCTTATGTGCTAACAAGGAGGGAGAGCCACAAGAAATTTTTTTCTTGGTATTCCCAATCATTTCTTTTCCAGATCCCTGTTACAAATTTACCTGTTTTTATATTTCCAGTTTAATATGAGATTACTTATGCATTTTCATTTTAATTTACATAGATACATCAGCATTTGGCTCAGTTTTTTTATGCATGTAATCCTATTGACTTCATGAAACTAATCAATATTTATTTAGGAAGCCTGTCACTGGTGTATGGGGATGGGGTATACATTATTTCTGCGTAACTGGCTAATAAGCATCATATAAAGTGCATCGACTTTTAAAAACAGGTACTTTGACTAACAGGACACAGCATCTAGGGCCTGATCCAAATACTACACAGGAAAATGGGGAATCTCTCATTGTCTTCAATGGGCTTGTATCAGACATACAATGTACAGGCTGCTGAGAATGTAGCCTGCTGTATTTTCTGTAACATTTTCTAGTGAAAGTATTCAAATTTAGTTAGTTGGTGTGTGATTACAATTACAGTCTTCCTAAAATGGTACTGAACTAGAACCATGATTTCCTCTGACCATGCTAATGTCTGCAGTGCAATTTTTAATTTAATTTGAATATCATTGATATTTGACAACTTCATGTCTTACATTAAGGTTAATGTAAGTGCAAAACAAAGTTTTAATTATGATGTGACTCTATACCTCAAAGTAAGACCCTGGCACCCCCATATTCACCATGGTCATCTGATTATGATATGCTTTGTAAAATGATACCTCTAAAGGAATACTTTGTACAAGTCTTGAACAATAACCTGTTGGACTGTATGTACTATCGTTATATGTGAAGTTATGAAGTATTGCTGTATGTGTTACTAAAATACGTTGAGGTTGGGAACACTAACCAGCCTCACTTACAAAAAAGGAGTAACCATCAATAGCCAGACAGGGTTAATGGCTCAGCAACACACAACCCACTATCCCTGAGACTTCTTGGAGAAGGCACATACACTATGGGGGTGGATTAACCCATGTCACAGCAAAGTTGCCAGCAAGCTGGAAGAAAGTACAAGAGAGAGACAGTGACATCATTTGGCCTCTCTCCTCTCTCTCTCTCCCCGCCCCCCCTCCCCCATCTCAACACCTGAAAGGACATCTGGAATAAAAAAAATTTTGAACTAGTAGTTTGGTACCAGGCTGGAAAAGGGTCTAGTCTGTGTATTGAAGAACTGTAACCTGCTTGTACTATCTGTCAGGGTGAGAAACGCTATATGATAAAGCTTAAGATTTAATATGCATGTTTACTTTATTTTCTTAAGGTAACTATTTGACCTTTATGCCTACTACTTATAATCACTTAAAATCAGTCTCTTTAGTTAATCTTATTTTAATGTTTTATCCTTAAAAGTGAATTTGTCTAAAGTGCTTGGGAAATCTCAGCTCAGGTTACACAGTCTGGTGCATGTCCACTTTCCTATGAAGACGTGGCTAACTAAGTAATGAACGTACACTGGCCAGGCTTCTGACCAGTGCAAGACGGTACAGTTCTTGGGTGCTAGGCTGCAGAGCTGGGGGGGAATTGGCTGGAGCCTCCTGTAGGAGTGGACTCACCCCTGCAGTGCCTCCTGCTGGTCATCTTGGGAATTAGCTCTTCCAGCATCCTGGAGCACCCCCTGCAGGCTGGTGATTCACCTGTCCTCTAGCCCCCATGTCCCTCCCAGACCCCTTGTATCTGGGATGCTGCCCCCTGGCAGTACACCCCTCAGTACTAGGGTCTTCCCTCCCTGGGGAACCCCCACCCACTATCCCTACCTTGCCTCAGAATAAGGCCACTGCCAGTCACCAACTAACCCCCACTCCCTGGGGTAGACTGCAGTATAGGCCACTCATCACAGGTAAGGTTGGTTTTGGACCTGCTGCCTTGGCCTACCCATGGACTGCCCTCTGCAACCCCCAGTACCCCTTGGCCTCCTACTAGGCCATAGGCTGGGGCTATCCAGGCTGGGGCGCCTCAGCCTTTCCCCAGCCCTGCTCCACCCAGGTACTCTGTCTTTGTTACCTACAGCCAGGCCCTTCTCCCTCTGAACACAGAAAGAGACTGCTGAGCTCCTGGCTCCCAGCCTCTTTATACAGGCCAGCTGAGGCCTGATTGGGGCATGGCCCAGCTGCAGCCACTTCCCCCAATCAGCCAGGGTTTTACCTTGCCCAGCCCCAGCCCTCTGCAGGGCTTTTCCAAACCCTCTAGGACTGGAGCAGGTAGTCACCCTGCTACACTGCCCAATCAATGGTTCAGGAGTGGCTGGGAAATCATTTGTGAAACATAGCTGGGTGTGTCCTTGCCTGTGGATGTCTGTAAGTGCAATGCCTGCCAGAGACTTGTAGCTTGACATCAGTATCAGTGTGAGAGGCAACCAAGGTTGGTGGGTTTGGAGGGCTCAGTGGTCCCACAGTCCAGGTTGCACCCCGGAATCCCTCACACATGAATGTGACCTTTGTTTTCTCTGAATGACATAAAATAATTTGAAATGCCATTCACCTGGAATTATTGTAAGGTTGCTTGACTTGATTTTCTCTGAATCCACCAAATTTAATGGACAATAATAGAGCTTGTACTCTGGGTTTTTCCTGTACATTGTAGTCTATATATGTTGTTGTCTTTTATGAGGTGGTATTCTTGCAGACTATTTATACTCTGGGGAGAATGGGAGGATGGAATACTGAAGTAGGGCTATGGACACTATGTGTGAGTAAAAAACAAACGAACAAAAAACCAACCCCAAAACAGAATAAGGCACTCGGTGTGCTGCTGCATCCCCTGGCTTGAAGTGGTTCCCATATACAGGGTTTACAGTTTGGTTCAATGGCTCTCAGCACCCCTACTATACAAATTGCTCCAGCACCCCTGTGTGGAATTCTGATTCTGGCCCATCTCTAGTGTGAACCCTTTCCAAAGTTGCCTCTTTCCAAAGGTTCCAAAAAATGCATTTTGAGATAATTCTGTGTGCCAGAATTAATTCACATCCACTGAAGTTAAAAAGAGATGCAGATTCAAATGAACCCAGTTTTTTCAAGTTTGAATCTATTGGAACCCACCATCAAGCTTCAGATTTGGTGGAGTCATAGGTGTTCAATGTTTGTCAATTAACTTTTCACCAGATATGGAAACAGTGGTGTCATAAACAGACAGTTAAGGGTTAATGCCTCTTTTACCTGTAAAGGGTTAAAAAGTTCACCTAGCCTAGCTGACACCTGACCAGAGGAACCAATGGGGGGACAAGATGTTTCAAGAGGAAGGAGGGAAGTTTTCCTTTGTCTGAGTGTTCGTTTAGTTTCAGTTTTGTGATGGAGTGAAAAGACCCAGGAATCAAACAGGATAGTGAGTATTAGGGAAGGAATACATTAGTTTGTTTATTTTCTTTTGTGACTTGTCTTGTGCATTAGAGGGATAATCAAATTGGGTTTTCTTTTGTGTAACTAAGCGTTTGCCCAGGGGAACATCATCTGTGTTTTGAATCTGTTGTCTGTGAGAGTAGCTTGTATGCTAATCTCACAGAGGTACTTTTTACCCCTTTCTTTAATTAAAAGCCTTCTTTTTAAGAACCTGATTAATTTTTTTCCTTGTTTTAAGATCCAAGGGGTTTGGATCGTTGTTCACCAGGAAATTGATGGAGAACTCTCTCAAGGTTACCCAGGGAAGGGTTACAGTACTTGGGAGGGAGAGATTTTGGGAAGGAAGACAGTTTCCCAAATGACTCATAAACAGCTGTTTTAAACGATTTGGGTGGTGGCAGCATACTGATCTAAGCTGGTAATTAAGCTTAGGGGTTCTCATGCAGGTCCCCACATCTGTACCCTAAAGTTCAGAGTGGGGGTGAATGACAAGGGGCTACACTGAAAAAATACCATGTTCGTTGTCCCATGTGGCCTCTCCTAGTGAATATAGCTCAACCTCAGAGTCTACCAGCAACCGTCTCAAATATTTGCAGGTATCAAAATAAGGTTTAAAAGTTTGGACAAAGTATGAGTTAATCAAGATCTAGTTAATCAACACAGATTAAACGTCATCCAAGGCTGATTTTGAATCTGAGCTGAGTCACATGCCCCTAGATAGCACTCTATATTCTTAGTGTTTAAGATTAACAATTTTATCTTTCTGCTTATGAGACTACCATCTGAAAGCCTTTGATTTCTGCTGGATAATTCAGTGTTTACAGCAGATGGTTTCTTCTTTGAAGAAATGTGTTATTAGCAGGTTAGTATTGAACGCTGACTAAACTTCAGTAAATATTTTTGGTTCTAAACCTGAATTAAGATCCCTTGACACTGAATCTGATCTGATCAGCTTGGATCAATTGGTTTAAATTGGATTATTGTACTGAGCAAGTGATCACGATGCAGTATATCAGAATTGATTTGCTGTACAAGAGTTTCTCATTTTAATTGGATAGAGAGGGATACGTTATCACATCAGACTCTTACCAGTTTTGATATATAATGATTTTTGATATATAGTGATATTTTATGCAAAACTACATCTGGTGATTTACTGAAACGACTTACTATTAGCTACCACATTATGACATATGGTAGCTAGATTCTATATGATTTTTAAAATTGTCATAAGTCTTTCTTATGCTTTGTGTACACACGGTGTAGATAGAAATTATTCTTTCACACCTGCTCAGTGCATAATTTTTTGAAACCCTGAAGATCATGGTAATCAGAGCTGTTATAAATTTACTTTAAGCATCTTAATTCATGGCCTATGTCATTAAAACTAGAGGATTCAGATTCAATTTAATTTCAGTTGCCTAACTTTTATTTCTTTGCTGGATGCTTTTTCTAGAACATGAGATGAAAAGGTGCATGGGGAAGCAGACAGAAAAAAAAATTATGGCACCAAAAAAGTCAAGCATGTTGATCTGTGAATGAAAACTTCCTTCTCCCCACCTCCCCCACAACAAAATTCAAGTGAGCAACTTAAAGCTGCTTCTGGGCAGCTGTACATTCCTAACTGGTGCATGGTGCTTATGTGACAGATTGTAGAGACTGCCTTTGGCATTATTGCTGGACTCATATTTTCATGAGAGTGAACTGTTGTTTAATAGTTTCTTTTCTTCATTCTCTCTGTCTTCTTGCAGAATCAATGGCAGTGGGGACAGTTTCATTTTCATTCCTCCTAGATCTTCCTTAGATCTTTATTGTTCTTTTTGATTTCTATGCCACTACCTGCTCACTTTTCCGCACCAATTAGTAAAGGTCGTGAACTGAGCAGCAATGCAACTGAACCCAAGAAATGCCAGACTAATCCTATGGTACTCTGATGAAATCCTCTGAAATGGATTTCATTTGCTCTAAAGTCAGGCAACTGACATAGTTCAAGGAAAACTAATGGAAGGCCTTTGAATAAATATAAACAATCCATAAGAGGTTTCTACATGAAACAAGACGTGCAGTGCAGTAGTCTCAGACAGGATCTCTTTTTTTTTTTTTTTTTTAAAAGTCTAAGCTAGAGATGGGCTGAGCTGGTCTAGCTTGAGCTTTGGAAAATCTCGGTTATCCCTGAGTTTGTCTTCCAAGCCCCACAAACGATCCTGGTTTTGATTTTGGCCCTAGGTTTTTTTTTAAAACACTTAAAACAAATAAATAAATAAATAAAATTGAAGTAAAATTTGAAATGAAAAATCATTTTAAATGACGACAAATGAAATTTCAATGCAAAAAACCATTTTTTTGTCTGAAAAACTTTACCCAGCTCTACTTATTATTTTGAGGGATGTCTGCTGGCCTTTGGTGTCTTCTGCATCTGGATGGCACTCTAAGTCCCCTCCAGTGTATTCTGGGCTGTATTGCTAACCTATTGGGATATTGCTAACTGGTTGTGTTTGGTAACCTTCTGGACCATAATTTAATCTTCTCATTGATTTCTTTGGGTCACGCTGAGCTGCAGAATATATTGGCTCTGGAACAGTATTGGGTCTCTTGATGCCTGTACAGCTGAAGACCAGGCATGTCATAAAGGTGACTGGTTCCATTTTCCTATTATTTGTGTATCTTCTGCTAGCTCATTTAAAGGAGCCAGGACACAGTAATGACACATTACAATTCTGAGAAGCAATTTTCACAACTTGGCTCTGAAATATTTCTTCTTAAAATCTAAATTTCAAATCAGCTCCAATAATAAAACTGTAAAGTGAGCATGGTTTTTCAAACAAATTTCATAAGAATTTTCAGCATGTGCCTAAAGACACATTTTCAGAGCAGATGCTAAGCAGTTGATAGGGTCTGTTGGATAAATGATTCATAAATGTGTTCACCTACTTGAATAGAATGACACTGATGGAGCTGCTCTAGTCTACTGAATACATCGTATGCATTTGGTTAAAAAACTGAAATACGAACGATACTGTGTTTATCCAAGAGAAAAGACTGGAAAGTTACTGATTTGTACAGTGTCAGTGTGATGCTGATATGACACATACTGCATATTAAAAAGGATTGGGGAACAGGTAAGTGCACAGAAAATATCTGGGGGCTAAGAGGAAATACAACAGAGAAGTTGCTAAAAGAGCATCTTAAAGTGATTTCATAGATATATTCATTAGCATGGTAAAAAAAAAAAAAATGATTTGCCAGTAGGCTGTCTTCTTACATCATGTAAGATACTTTTATGGGTTTAACACAGCATAATTCAGTGTGGCTTTTCACTCCGGAGTTACTGAACTGATTCAATGAAATCTGTGCTCCTCATTGTTTTCCATACACCTAGAAGAAAACATGTACTTTTTAGATTTCCTTTATTTTAAATAAAGGAGAAAAGCAAATAAAACTCTAAAAAACAGACTATATCCTCAGTTGCTGCATGTACTACTGCTTTTTTTTCTTTCTGAGGTACTATGGCATTGGGACATAAAGTGGTTCTGTTTCATATATCCCTTGCGCCCATAGAGTAGGCGTTTTCTTTCCACCTTTTGTGTTGCTTTCCACAGTATATATACTGGACCAAGATGCCTGCCTTTTAAATTGATTGGTCTCTGTCCTGCTTCCTGGGTTCTTTTAGTCTGACCCTGTGTACTTTTTCTGCACTAGTGGCTGTCATTGTTTTGATCCATTTGCTGGACAGTTAAGCTTCCCTTGCTATTTGGAGACATTTCTCTAGGGTTAGCTCTATTTAAGAACATAAGAATAGCTTACTGGCTCAAAACAATGGTCCATCTAGCCCAGAATCCTGTCTTCCAAGAGTGTCTTCCAGATGATTCCAAGGGAATGAACAAAACAGAGCAATTGATCTATTCCCTGTCATCTAGTCTCAGCTTCTGGCAGTCAGAGGTTCCTCTTAACAGTGTGTCCTGTAGGCTGGAATCATATGTTCTCAAATGATTCTGTCTCTAACTGGTGATTCTGTCTGGGATCACAGTATCCATCAAACACCTTTATCAGCTGTTCCAGAGTTTAGTCATTCTTCCTGTTCTTTTCCCCTAATGAGCTAGTAAAGTTTTACTTTAATTTTCTCATCTTTATCCTCCATGGACAGCCCTGTATACAGAGGTTTTATTTATTTATTTATTTGCTTCCATAGTTGTTCAAGGTTTTCTTTCCTGGTTGTCTGAGTCCCACCCCAGGTCCCTTTTTGCTCTATTTCCAGGTGCTGCCTTATTTCATGTAAATCACTGTCTCTTTCTTGCTCTGGGTCTCACTAAACTAAGTGCTGCCACCAAGTTTCATTACTCTCTTATAACTGAGGGACTCTTACTTGTCCACATCCATAAGAAGCCAATCTGGCAGGAATAGTAGATGCATAGCTCTCTTTATGCCATCTTTCCCCTGCTATGTCCTCATAACCTCCCTCCCTCTGCTGAGGAGTTTCATTGGGGATGACTTCCAGTTGTTATCCTTTCTGTATACCTGACTCTATCCTCTTTTAATGCTAGTGATTCACCATAGCATAAGTAAGGGGAGAATCAAGTCTTGTTTGTGTAGTTTTAAACAATGGTTTATGAATACAGTTAACTTAGCAGCAGTAAATGCCTACCAATGTAATACTTAGGCAGAAAACTGGACCGTTTGGCTGAGGACCACTTCAATCCCCCTTCTATTTTTTCTTGAGTATACAAAGTACACAAAATAGAATTCACCTGGTAATTAATTTTTAATTCCATTCCTTCATAGAAGCTTTACTGACAACATTCACACATCACACTGAGCAAGGAAAGAGGGCAATGAAGTTGGCTCTAGCAGCATGTTTGCATTTTTCAGATCTGGAAATTAGTATTTTTTTAAAATGTTTCCAGTGGCGTAGTTTAAAAAAAAAAAACACCCAAAAACCCCACCTTTCCCTCCCCCCAAAAAATAAGAAAAAACAAAACCCTGTTACTGTGGGAAATCCTCTTCCTTGTCCTGGAGGAAGACAGTTTTGTAAGATTAACAGATTATGCCTGTCAATACAGGAATCATTTGCTTGGATAAAGGAGAAGGAATTCTCATTACAAATTAAAAAATTGCCTTAAATTTCCATTCTCAATAATCACGACATCAATGATTTATTACAAGAATTGAGAATAATTCAAATTTTTATTATGGTCTATATTAGGCTGTGTTTTAATCACTTCCCTAAATCTGGCTTATGTTTTCTGCTTAACTCTAGCAATATTTCATTTTCCAGGCTATGTTAAATTAAGAATTTCCTTTTACTTGTTTCCATTCTTGGAATACCATAAATATCCTAGCCCTATTGGATCAAAACTGATAGCTCAGCAATAAAAATAAGCTTAGTTAAACATTCCTAACCTTATCCAAATATTTCCTTAGCAGGCTCTCCCACTTGATCACTTAGGTACTGGTTGAAAACAATTTTAACTTTTTTTTTTTTTTTTTTTTTAAATTACATGACTTAGGTTGGAGTTTTCAAAGTTGGGAGCCTGATGTTAAGCATCTAGGTCCATGTTCAGGTCCCTGAATAAGCTAATTTAAATGATAAACATGGACATAGGCACCTAAATTTTAGTTTGAACTTCCAAAATATTGCACTATTAATTTCATGTAACCTAGCTGGCAGGTCATTCAGAAGATAACACTGGTATAATATTTAATTGGGCTGTACAATGCATTCTGAACGGTTCTAAGGTCATACTTTGCATTCCATCAGTATATTTTTCACCAGAAAATATGTCTACATGTGATTTAATCTGTATGTAATTAATCTATAAAAAGCAACAGAGGGTCCTGTGGCACCTTTAAGACTAACAGAAGTATTGGGAGCATAAGCTTTCGTGGGTAAGAACCTCACTTCTTCAGATGCAAGTATTTGCCACAGGACCCTCTGTTGCTTTTTACAGATTCAGACTAACATGGCTACCCCTCTGGTAATTAATCTAGTTGACTGAATAATATTAGAAAAGTATTTGCATGTCTGAAGAACATGCCTCATATTTTAAACTATCCTGGGCTTGCATTGAGGTTTTAATTATTTGTATATTATGATCTTAAGTGTGTGTGTGTGTGTGTGTGTGTGTGTGTGTTTGTTTAATGCAAGCCATTGAAATAGGAGTTTGTTTCTTCAACTCTAAGTATTCCTTATGAGGAATGGTAAAGCTATTTCTAATAGATTTCCTCCAAGCAACTTTAAAGAGAGACCTTAGTCTCTCTTGTCTGCAACATATGAATGCATTGAACACTATACAGAGGTTTTTTCACAGGACAACTAATCAATGTATTCATTTTCTGTGAGATACCAACAAAACATTATTTGTACATTTTATGGCATTGCAGTCTTTTCCCATCTGTCCTGGATGTCACTGACTGCATTCGTGTACCATCACATAATGAAGTGTGCTTTAGGAACGAAAAAGTCTCTTTCCCCTTTATTATGCATGTAGCATGCAATGCAATTTACTACATAACAGATGTCGTAGCTAAGTACCCGGGATCATGTCATGATTCATTCATTTTAAGACAATCTGCTATAGCAATGCATAGCTTTTGAAAACTGGGCATATTTGACTTTTGGGTGAGTGCTCCAAATATTCCCTCATACTGTGCATAGATGGATCAAAACAAAACCTCAAGTCTGAAGAACTTGGGCAAAGTTTGACCCGGGATCCAGAAATGAAATCTCTAGTTCGGATCTATCTCTACTAGTATTGTTTACTTTTTCTAATATAAAGGGAGAAAAAAATCACATTTCTAGTTGACAGTGGTCTTCCTTCTAAAAATTTGGTCTGCATTCCCCTGATAAGTCTTCAGTCTCCTGCAGAAATAAATTCTAGTTAGGCTCAACATTTCAGTTATTGAAAGAACTTTTGGAATTTTACAAAATGAGTTTGTTGTCCAGATAAATCTGGTGGAACATTAGTATGCTGCCCTTCTAAAGCCAGAAAGGAATTCCTGTAAGGCAGTGTTTTACATAATACTGCCATTAAACCCAGTCTATATTTAGAGGAAAAGGCAAACTGCAGTAAATTACACAAGAATGAAGAATTATCTGAATCTGAGGATATATGCTTGCAAATGTGGTAATTCAAATTATTATTTGGGTTTGAAATATGACAACCAGAGAATAGAGCAAAATATTTAATAGACTATACTTATGTTTAACCACTGATCACCCAGAAATTCTGGAGAGTATCCAGAACTTACGATGATTGGTACTTCATAGATGCATGTAATAATAAGAAGAAGAATGCATTTTTGAAATTGTATAAATTACATCATTCTACTTTTTAATTTTCCTTTTAAGGAGTGAGAGAAAAACCTCACCTCTGTGCAGATTAGAACAGTGTGAATAACAGTTCTTGGTTTGCTGGCTGTTGTGGAAAAAAAATAATTAGGGGTTGAATAAAGTGTTTAGTTCAACCTAAAAATGAAATGTTTTTTTTTTTTAAGCATTGGGACCAGTTCTCCACCTCATCTGAGCAGAGCTCAGGTGCAGTAGACAGGGCTGTGAGGAGCTGGTTGTAATTCCTTGATCCAGCCCTAGTATAAACAATGACTTCAATGAGTAACCTTAAATTGGGTGTGGTGGTCCCCTGCTCCTGGCACTCCCTCAGCATGCACCCTCTCTTCCTTAAAGTGGGGGTAAGGGGAGGCAGCAGGTGAAGGAACTGGCTCATTTGCTTTCACCAGCTTTCTACTGGCAGAGAGCTCCCCTACCTAGGGGGAGTTCTCCATTGGTCATTTCCCAACAGTTTAACTCCAATTTGCATTGCTGCTTGGGTGTCACAAATTAGACCAAGAATTGGCCCATTACAGACAGACCAATATATATTTACTATTAATGCAAGTAATTTCTATTTTTTTCCCCTCCCTCATTTTTGCAGCCACTATCCTTCCAGCCAAGGAAGACCAGATGGGAGTTCCTTCAGAACCATCAGTGTCTCACCTAATTAGCTAGAAACATTGTCTTTCAGTTATATGAAGATCAGGGTCTAGTTGTCCAGTTCCTGTCACTTTTATTGAACAGCCTGGTTCAGGAACTGAAATAGAGCAAAGTTGTAGAGCAAATTTATCCATTTAACATTCACAATGGTTGACCGGTACAATGCAAAACCATCGCAGCAGAGTTGCTCTCTGGGAGTCCTGTGGAATCCTCTCCCATGAATATAGAAATTGATTTTCTATCTGCATTTGTGGAAGCCTGAAGGGAGACATTTTTCTCACGATTATACTGTCAACTGCTTTCTGTAAATATGATAGGCTGTAGTGTTCACCAATATATAGTTCCAGTAAGAATAGGTACAAATTCTAAAAAAAATTACCCTGTATATTAAGCAAAGAAGATCTACTTGTACCGCCTTTAGTAATCCAGATAAAGATTTTCAATAGTCTTGTCCAAAACCACAGCTGGAATAATATTTAGGGCAGAATTGTCATACTGTGTACATGGCCTTCGCTGTAAAGACCTTTAATTTCAGTATCATTGTTTTACTTAACCCCTCAGTTCCTCTGCAAGGGGCCATTATCATCTCTTTCTTGCATTAGTGTTCTTTTGGTGCTGTGGATAAGACAATCAAAATGAGGCCTTAAATTTTCTTTTCAGAGTTTGTATGACATGGTTTCAAAATAAACAATATTTTAACATGTTGATTTCATAATTCTTCATTTTATCTATCTTTAAGGTGCAAGATATCTTGGGATATATTACTAATGCAATGAAAGAAACTTGGCCCCTCTCACTTTTCCCTCTGAAGCATTAATAGAGATTTTAAATAGAGCTCGCAGAAAAGGGAATTTCCATTTTGTGGGATATTCTGAGTTGTCGACATTTTGTTTAATTCCACATCACAATGACATTTTGGAATTTCCAGGAAAATGGACCAATCTGTTTTGGCACCCTCCTGCTGGCAAGGCAGCTGGGCACCCAGGAATCCAGCAAGGTGGCAAGCTGGCTGAGCAACCAGAGAACTGAGCTGCCAGGGAGGAGCTGGCTGGGCAACCTGCCCTCCTGCCAGCTGGGGAGCTAGCTGGGGAGCTTGGGTAGTAGACAAACCAGCCAGCTGGCCAGCCAGCCCCCCTGGTTTGCAGCCTGCCAGTCTGCCCGATGGCTGGTTGGTGGGCTGGCAGGAACCAGGCAGTCAGGTCAAGTTGGTTTGTCTGTCTGGTTTCTGTTGAAAGTCTTGATAGAATCAACATTTTCCTGCACAATGTTTTGATTCTGTCAAATATGCACTTTCCAGCAGAATACTGTTTTGTCAGAAAATGTCTGAGTGGCTCTAATTTTAAGCAAGTCAAATGTGTATGTCTTTGTGACAATCTAGAATTGGAGCTGAAATTATGATATCTTCTTCCCTGCTGCTATATTAGGGCAAGAAGTAATTCTGAACCCCCATCCTGTAATCCTCTGAGGTGGAATCTGAAAATCAGGTTTGGGTCTATCCCCACAATGGGAACAGACTAGAACTTCAAATAGAAACAAACTCATATTTGAAGAAAGTTCAGATCTCCTGTAGATTTGAATTTTGTACCTTGGGCTCAGTCTCTAACTCAGGGGCGGGCAAACTTTTTGGCCTGAGGGCCGCATCGGGTTTCAGAAATTATATGGAGGGTTGGTTAGGGGAGGCTGTGGCCCGGCCCCTGCCCCCTCCACCCCTCCCTGCTTCTCGCCCCCTGATGTGTCCCTCCCCTCCCCCGGGACTCCTGCCCCATCCAACACCCCCTGTTCCCTGATGGCCCCCCTGGGACTCCTGCCCCATCCACCCCCCTGCTCCCTGTCCCCTGACCACTCCCGGAATCCCCATCCCTGTCTACCCACCGCTGCCCCATCCAACCCCTCCTCTCATTCCTGACTGCCCCCCCAGGACCCCTGCTCCATCCAACCACCCCTTTGCCCTGACTGCCCCCAGAACCCCTGCCCCCAGCTGCCCCATCCAACCCCCCCTCCTTTCTGACTGCCCCCCCAGGACCTCTGCCCCCATTCAACCTCCCCGTTCCCTGCCCTCTGACCGCCCCAACCCCTATCCACACCCCCGACCACCACCCCCAACTCCCCTGCCCTCTATCTAACCCCCTCTGCTCCCTGCTCCCTTACTGCGCTGCCTGGAGTATCAGTGGCTGGCGGCGCTACAGCCGTGCCGCCCAGTCGGAGCCAGCCATGCCACCGCTACCACGCAGCACAGAGCCCCAGGATCTCGCAGCCTGCCACCCAGATCATTGTGCCGGTGGCGGGGCAAGCTGAGGCTGCAGGGGAGGGGGGCAGCAGGGCAGGGGCCAGGGGTGAGTCTCCTGGGCCAGGAGCTCAGGGGCTGAGCAGGAGGATCCCGCGGGCTGGATGTGGCCCGTGGGCCATCGTTTGCCCACCTCTGCTCTAACTGAATAAAATGAAAGATTCAAAATTCTGCTATACACCTTCTTCAGTAATGACTGGAGAGATTTGTTATTTGTGGGAGTCCCCAGTTATACTATATACTGTGTCTTAAACGTTATTTTTCTTAGCATGTGAACACAGTTCTGTCTTGGCAGAAATGTCTTTACTGTTAGTGTTTTTGTTTGTTTGTTTGTGATTCAGTTCCTTTTTGTGGGGCATGACAAGCAATAAGTGAGTTTATTCTAAGTCTTAATCTCTCTCTCTAATTAGAGTTAATTACTGAGGCAGAGTTGCTTTGTGGGAACTGTGCACTGGAGTCCGAAGAAGGATTGCCTGCATGGTGTATGACCCCCTCTTTACAAGGACTGATGTGTAAAAAAAGGTGTGTGTGTGTGTATAGCATAATTATCGAAGTTGCATTAAAATTCTACCCTGAGCCCATAACACTGATTTCTCTTCCATTGGGAAGCTGTCCTATAAGCCTCTGACATCTATTACCACTCAGCAGAGGAGCAACAGTATTTTAAGCAAAATCTTTATAGTTTCTTTTAGTGTAATAAGACTGACAATTGAGTGCTTTAAGTGATGAATGTCTTTATGGCCTCTAGTATAGCAAGAAGGATGAAACTACTTTTCTACGTAGTTGTGATAAATAAAATGATAGGAGTTACCATACATATCCGCTTTCTTCATAGTATACAGATTCCTCTCCATTGGTCTACTCTCCATAAATCAATCAATGTCCAGATGGTAATATCCCAAAAGAAACCACTATTTAAGAGGTACAATACTTGGCCAAAATATCATAGGTTTCATTTTCATCACAACGTGGAAAACGGCATACATCCCCTATTGTTGTAAAGGATGCTTGGTTTTTTCTCCTGTGGACTAAACACAAATGTATTTTTTTAAAAAAGCAATGACAAATCTGTTCTTAACCACAGCTACTGATACCCCTGTGATCTTCATGACTATTTAAAGGACTTCAATAGTGCATAGATCTTGTGCTGATTCTCTTTATGGAGTGGATTTCAAAATGATCTAGTGAGAGAGCCATTCTTTCTTTATTTTAAGCTTCATTTATTTTTTTCATACATATTTTTGGTAAAGTTTTTGTGGGGTATAGGACCTTTAATTCAGGCTCCAGGGGCTTTTACAGGAAACAACCATTGTGGCAGGGGGAAAAACAATAAAAATAATTGTATATTGAGATTATTTTTAAAATGCTTTTAAAAGCATGCTTGCTAGGGTATACTAGGTATTGTTGCTAGACAGTGCGTATGGGTGGGATACTATTGCTTACTTTAAACACCCACTGGGTGCCGGAGGCAACAGAAATTAAATATCAGAACCTCTGAATGAAACACATTTTTAAATATTTTGCCTGATTATTTTGATAGTTTCAACTACCCATTGCTTCAGGCTATCTCTGTCATGCTGTCATTATCTTCTTTTCTCACCCAGGGAAAATGCAAAAGCAATGTACATGCACACACCCAACTGTATAAAATACATGACTGTAGTAATTTCTGACAAGACATCATTTTAATAAATATACAACAATGTAGTGTCAAAAGGAGAATGTGGGTAGAGTTAATTGATTTTTATCTGTATGCTGATTCTTTTTCCTCTCTGTGTTGGAGCATTTTAATCATCTTATGATACATGGAAAATGCAAGGAGACCCTTTCACTCTGGAACCTGGGAAATCCTTCAACTTGCTGATAATTGTTGGCAGTACTATTAAATCCTGGATTTGCATAATATATAAATCTGTGAATAAAATCTTTGAGTTTACAGCCATACTGAATTAAGTAGTATAGGAAGCTAGGAAGATGCTACTTGCCATGCTGCATCAGACCAGTGTTCCATCTAGTCTGGTATGTGGTTGTTCACAGTACCACATGCTTCAGAGGAAGCTATAAAACTCTTGTAATGGATAATTATGGAATAGCATACCTATCGAGGAAGCTTCTTACTAAAACCAAGCAGTTAGTGGTTTGTTTATATCCTGAATCATGATGGACTGATACTGCTTGAATATTTTTTATATTAGCTAGGGTTACTGTGGATGATAAAGGTGCCCTCCACAACTGAACCCAGGCATGAGGCACTCTTTGCTAGCCCCCCCACTGGGTGTAGTGACCACTACTGGCATAGATAAGGGGTGGTACAATTCACATCTCTTCATTTTGTGGGGGGTGAATTGAATCCTTTCTCCATACTAACACATGTGCTTCTTAAGAGTGCACATTTAACACAGGAATTTTCAGCTCACACGTGTGATCCATCTAGTCTATTATCCTGTCTCCAACAGTGACCAGTACCAGTACTTCAGAATAAGGTGCAGGGAACCCTAAACTGACAATTAAACTACAAATCTGTACATCAAACAACATTTGCAATTTGTCTGGCAAAAAATATAAAGATCTGCCTTTGTATTGGGTGCCAGGTTTGTATAATTTTTGGTGGTACCCAGAACAGCTCTAAGCAGAGGCATCTCCTTTATAGGATGGACTGGGGCAACCACCCCAGGCCCCGTGCTTTGGGGGTCCTGCGCTTCAGGGGGACATGGGGTCCAGGCAGAGCTGTCCCATCCATAGGACAGACTGGGGCAACTGCCCCAGGCCCCGTGCTTTGGGGGGCCCTGCGCTTCAGGGGGATACGGGGTCCAGGGTGGCCTGGCAGTTTTAGCAGGGGGCCTGGCGCCAGCAGCAGCAAGCAACCTGGCCCACTCGCTCTGCCCTGCTGGGTCCCAGTATCGCTTGGGGGAGGTGGGGGAAGCTGGGCAGGGGCTTGGGGGAAGGGGTTAAATGGGGGCGACTCCGGGACACTCCGGACCCAGAGCTGTCCCATCCATAGGACAGAATGGGGCAACTGCCCTGGGCCCTGCACTTTGGAGGGCATCTGCAACTGCGAGCCACCCTTCCCCAGCCTGCCCCTGCTGTGCCCCTTCCCCACCCCCATTCCACCCCAAACCTCTGCCCCTGTCCCACCTCTTTCTGGCTTCTGCCTTCTCCCCCAAGCGATGCAGGGTGGGCTGCGGGTGGGTCGCTAACCCCGCAGACGGGTCACTAACCTCGCAGGCCGCCCTGGACCCCACGTTCCCCTGAAGAGCGAGGCTCCCTAAAGTGCAGTAAGCCCAAACATTGGTGGAGCTGGGCCACATTCCTAAATATCGGTGGAGCACAGGGACCACGGGCCCATACAACTCACTGCCTATGGCTTCCCAGATATCTCTGCAGCCTTCTCTTGTACTGCTGGATTGTTTCAACCTATATAAATCGGTGAAAGATTATATGGTTAGTGCAAAAGCTTTGAAAGTAATGAGGGATGGTTAGTATATTGTGTTTTCATAATGACATGCTGCTTTTCAACTCTTGTGTGTCTTCCAAAAAGGTTTTCCTTAAAATACAATGAATAACAAATTATGATGTGTGTGACACTCTGTACCCACAAGTAGCACCCTGGAACCTCCATATTTACCCCTCTCATCTGATTATGAGGTGTTGTACAATGCATGCCTTATGAGGTATCCTTTTAAAAGTCTTGATCTGCTGAACTTTAGTATCCTGTTGGATTGTATGTACAATAGCTGTATGTGAAATTATGAAGTATTGCTCTATGTGCTACTGAAATACACTGAGGTTGGGAAATGCCCACAGCTAGCCTTTCAAGTACAACAAAGGAGGTCCAGACAGGTGTTGATGGCCTATCAAAAAAAGAATCCACTATCCCAGAGACTTCTTTGAGAAGGCACATATGCCATTGGGGTGGATTAACCCACGTCACAGCAAAGATCTTTTTAGCAGCTGGAAGAAGACAAGTGACATCATCACGTGGCCTTTCTCTCCTCCTTCCCTCAACACCTGGAATATTGTCTGGAAGACAAAGCTTTAGGAAGATTAGTTACAGACTAGAAGGGGGTCTAGTCTGTATATTGAGGAACTGTAAGTTGCCTATACCATCTGTTAGGGTGAGAGACTGTTTGATTAAAATCTTGCTTAGTCTGTTTGTTAGAATTTAGACGGCAAATTTATTTTTATTTCTTAGGTAACCAACTCTGATCTCTATGCCTGGATCTTATAATCACTTAAAATCTATATTTCTGTAGTTAATACATCTGTTTTATATTTTACCTAAAATAGTGTGTATCTAGTTGAAGTGCTTTGGGAATCTGAGCTCAGATTACAAAGGCTGGTGCATGTCCACTTTTCTGTGAAGAAGTGCCACATTTATTAACGAGTTTGCACTGTCCAAGGGAACCTTGAGAGTGCAAGATGGTATATTTCTGGGGTGCAAGGCTGGAGAGCTCGGGGGAATTGGCTAGTCTCTCTCTATCGATGGCTGGGAGATCATTCATGTAACTCAGCTGGGTGTGTCCCTGCCTGTGTATGGCTGTGTAAGTGCAATGCCTGTCAGAGGCTTGTAGTTTGATGTTCACGTTGTGTAATACCATTGTGTAGTGAATGAACTCATATATCTGTGTCCCATGTCTCTCACACTATCAAAGTTAATAACTTCAAAATGTATGACAAAAACACCACCCTCTACTCTCCTCCCCAAAAGAGAAATCTTAAAATATTGGGAAAGTAATTTCTTAGTATTGTAATTAAAACTTTTGTGTGCACATGTATGTGCACCACTGCCTTCTACTGGATGGATTCAGAGTTGCTCCACTGTATGTCAAATTCAACCGGCACACAGCTAATGGAGATTATCCATTAACTTCAGTGATAATTGCATGTGCTTTTTAGAATAGGAGGATGAGTTTTATCTCCACCAATGCCATGAAATTCTGAGTGGCCATTGTGACAATGGTGCATCATGACAACCATGAGGCCTTAGTTGGCCATAGATTTGTTACATTAAAGATGCCCATAAACTTATTTTTACAATTCTGCACTTCTGATAACAATACTTTTAATTACTGCAAAAAAATGGACTAAGACATGGTCAGGGATTTTTTTCTTAAATAATGGGCATCCTCTGTAACATAAGGGACCTGCTGTACAACCAAACTAAATGTAGAGGAACCATATTAACATGAATAGAAAGATAAAAATCTATTCAGGTGTCTAGGACATGGATATAGGGGAAAAGTTCTATGAGACAGCAAATGACAAAATTATGAATTACACAAAACTTATTTTCTTTTATGAATGAAAGAATGAAATGTGTAAATTCTGCACCCACCTGTTCTTCATAATTTTAGATGTAATATTTCTATCAAGAGATGCAAAGTGGATGAGGTACTATCTTTTATTGGACCAACTTCTGTTGGTGAAAGAGACAAGCTTTCAAGCTATACACAGCTCTTTCTTAGGTCTGGGAAAGGTAATCAGAGGTTACATCTACACTGGAATAAAAGATCTGTGGCATGGCTGTGGTTGTCCCAGGTCAGGTAACTTGGGCTTGCAAGGCTAAAAATTGCTGTTTAAACACTTGGGTTGGAGCCTGGTCTCTGGGACACTCCCCTGCCTGGTCTTTTGAAGGTGTTGTGCAGGTTTCCTCTGAGGATGAGGACTGAGAGGACAAATATGGATTGATCGTTTTGTGAAAAGTTTCATCCCTGGGTGATATCGTGTTTTTGTCTTATTTTTCTGTTAGGTCATTGAAAAATGTAGTGATTCTGTACTGGATGAGGTATACCAAATGTTGTGATAGACATGTGTAGGACCCATGGATCTTTAAAGGTGTGTTGTGAGGGATATTGATCATCATAGCAGTGGAGACACGTCTGCAGGTTTTGCATCTGTTGTTATGGCGTGATCTGGTACTGCTTTGAGTTGGTGTGTCTCCCCTCCGATCTGTGAAGATAAAATAAAGATATTGGATTTATGGCTGATTACAACAATCTTTAACCCAATAACCCTCTTTTTGTCCTATGACTGAAGAGGTGTTAATGGGCCACTTCACCTTAAATGGCCTCTTACAATATGTGTTATCTGTTCCACCTTGTATTTAGCTATGATACTCTGTGTCCCTTTGCCAGACCTGAAGAGCTCTGTGTAGCTCAAAAGCTTGCTCTTTTACCAACAGAATTTGGTCCAATAAAAGAGATTACCTCACCCACCTTGTCACTCTAATATCCTGGGACCAACCCAGCTACAACATTGCAAACAATCTTCCAATCAAGATGTACAATAGGTAATGAGCTTGATAGGATAAGCACATCAAACACTAATCAAATCCACTCATTTGCCTGTAATCAAAATTCTATACAAGTAAAAGTGCAGGGCTTAATTTGCTCTGCAGTAAAGGACATGGGTAACTTCTCCTTCTCTCTAGTTTTGTATAAAACTTGCTTTCCAGCACAATTGTTGACATAGTGTCTTTTTTGATAGCTTTGGGTAGTCCACCATTGACTGCTGAAAATTATACTCCCTTAAAAGGATACGCTCAGGAACTTAATGTAGGTATTAAAAAAATTGTTTATACTTTTATTTCTAATACACTCTCAGAAGTTTAAAAATAACCCATAGAATCATAGGGTTAGAAGGGACCACAAGGGTCATCTAGTCTAACTCCCTGCTAAGATGCAGTATTTGTTGGGTCTAAACCATCCAAGACAGATGGCTATCCAGACTCCTTTTGAAAACCTCCAGTGAAGAAGCTTCCACAACCTCCCTAGGCAGTGAGTTCCATTGTTCTTAGAGTTAGAAAGTTTTTGCTGAGGTTTAATTGAAATCTGCTATGCTGTAGTTTGAGCCCATTGCCTCTTGTCCTGCCCTCTGAGGCAAAATAGAACAACTTTTCTCCATCTTTTTTTGTGACAACCTTTCAAGTATTCGAAGTCCTTCATTAATCTCCTCTTTTCCAAAATAAACATATCCCGTTCTGTTAGCCTGTGCTCATATAGATTGCATTCCATTCTGTTCATCATCTTTGTTGCTTGCCTCTAGACTCTTTCAGTTTCTCTACAGCCTTTCTATACATTGGTGACCAAAATTGGACACAGTACTCCAGATGAGGTCTAACCAGCACAGAGTAGAGTGGTACTCTCACGTCCCATGACTTGCATGCTTTGCCTCTGTTAATGCAACCTCATTGCATGTGCTTTTTTTTTTTGCAACTGCATCGCATTGCTGACATGTTGAGGTTGTGATCCACCAAATCCTTCTCAGCAGTGCTGCTGCCAAACCAATTTTCCCTCATTCTGTATTTGTGCATTTGTTTTTTCTTCTCTAAGGGTAGCACCTTACATTGGTCTTTGTTGAATTTCATTTTCTTGTCTATAGCCCAGTTCCCCAATTTATCAAGATCCTTCTGAATTTTAGCTCTATCCTCCAAAGAATTGGCAAGCCCCAGCCTTCCTTTGCTTTGTGTCATCTGTAGACTTGATCAGTATGCTCCCTATACCTCCATCCAGGTCATTAATAAATATGTTTATTTTCTCTTTGGCAGACATTAAATCCACCCCTGTTCAATTTTTCTGATTTCCTTTTTCCTATAGCTTTATCACTGCCAATGTATGTTGTTGGGTCTAATATAGGTATTTGTTAATAAACTGATGCATGAAATTCTCTGCTAAGGCATTAGGTGGTGTATAACTGGCAGATAGGTCAGGAAAGCTACAGAATAGAGCTGGTTGAAAAATGGAAAGATGTTTTCAAAAATTTCAAAATAATTTGTTATTTAAGTTTGGGAAGAAGTTTTTGATTTTTTTTCCCATGAAATTTGCACTGAGAATTTTTTTTTTTGATGGTCATCCTCTTCTCCCTTTCTCCTTTTTGTTCTTTCTTTCCTACTTTGCTGCTAAAAATGGGGGAAATTAAATAAAGGAGAGGAGAAAGGGGAGAAAAAAAATGGAGAAAAAAAAGTAGGTTTTTTTTTTCCAGTTTCTTTCCTATTTGGGTGAAAACACAGACAATTTAAAAAAAAAAGATTTTAAGAAAAGGTAATTTTTCAGTGAAAAATTAATTCAAAAGACTTCAACCAGCTGTGTTCTAGACTGAGTGCAGTAGAGAGGTTTGTAGAGCCACACTGCAATAAGGAAACCTTAGTCGACTACCATCTGTTTTGTGAATGTTGTGAATTGTCACCCTCTTTGATTGAACACCACAGTATTCCCCACAGATCAGAGAATAGGATTTGTTAATGTGAGCTCCCCTCTGCCGCATGGCTTTGAAGATATTTATTGGTGTTACAATATAACATAAGAACTTATGTAAACAGTGGGAGGCTGTCAGTTAACTTCATGTCTACAAAATGGGCGATTTAAGAAAAAGTGAAAGCTCTGGAGGGTATTCTCTGATCTTTTAAAAATATATTATTATTTTTACACTGCCAAAAGTAGTATAGAAATCTTATTCACCCTGGAGACCTGGGTACAAATGTTTTCTTAGGCCAAAAATGAAAATATATGTGATAGTTTGAATAGTCTGGACCAAGAGGCACAGGGAGCTAAGTGTAGTTGCAAGAAAGGAAAGTTTATTAGCAATACCTATAAGTATTATAGCAATACTTTCAGGTACTGAGACTTACTTTAAGTGCCTTCCAGAACAACCCCAAACTTCATTTCTTATGTCCAGTAGATATTAGCTTATCTCCTGAAATCCCCACACAATCAGTAGTTGCCAGATTGCACTGAGAGCTCTATGCAGGGCTACATCTTAAATTGATTTGGAAGTTGGAAGTGGTATAAAAGGCAGCAGTCCACTTGGTAAGTAGGGAATTCTTTAAAGAACACCTATCATCTGTGCTCTGGCTTTGCGTTGGTTCCCCGTGCTGGATTTTAAGGTGTTGCCTTTCATTGCCTCTCTCATTATACGGTGCAACAGTTGCAGTGACCAGAGGTACTGATGCTAGATCCACTCAATAAAATTAATGGGTTTTCTGGCAGGGCTCCATAACTGCCCCAAGTCCCAGAATGCCCAGCCCCCCCTTGGTCTGAAACAGTTTAAGTTGTTGACTTCCGGGTCCATTTGTTGCACCCAGCCTTTGAAGAGAATCAATGGAGATTGAAAGTCAATGTGCTGCGCTGTTTGCTTTTAGAACTGTTGGTTGGTAGGAGCGGTGAACTGACTGAGATTTCCATGTAATTTTGTAATTTTAAATAATTGGCAGGGTTTGTGTATAGAGGTGCTTTTTCATTGTTCTAAACTGAAAGAAACTAAATAATATCAAAAAGATAGATGAGTGCAATTGCAGAATTACTTTTGATCAGGCCAAAGGATCCTATATACATTTTGTGGGGGAGGAGAGGAGAGAGAGGGGGCACGTGGCAGGAGAAAAACAAACACCAATCTTGCAAAATAATTTAAATTTACTAACCCTGGAACAAAATCTCCTTGTTGTCCATTATGAGTGATAAACAATGCAAAAACAAAAACCCCACCTGATATTTTACTCACTCATCATAGAAAACTTGCTGAAGTAACAGCAAGAAAAACTTTGCAAAGCTGGCAAATTATCGATATGGGCATACAAATGCACAGGTTCATGGTAGAAACCTACTTCTACTAAGATCTCAGGACACAAAAAACCCTCTAGAAAAGCCTAAATTTCATTGAAGCTGAAGCATGATTCCTGAGGAGCACCTGAAGGTAGACGGATGGAAGAACTGAAGCTGTATTCCTACTCAGTTTTCAACCCCAGGAGATAATGGATTTTTGGTTAATCAGAAGTTTTAGTTAAATGTGTTTGTTTAAATGCACTGTTACTCTGTATGCGTGCGTACCACAGTCGCTGTGTTAAACAAGAAATTATGAGGCTGGGCACGTTCAGCAAGCAGGAGATCAAGAAGAACTCAGTTATGTTGCACATTAGTGTTTGATAGCAGTTAAGACATTTTATTTTTCATTAGTAGTTTAAGCAAGGAAAAGATGTTTTATGCATAGCTGAAGCAGAAAGTCTTCAAATAAAAATAGCAGTGAATTTTAAATCCTTGGTCTTACCTTGCTCTTGTATGCATTTTCAACAATGTACAGCAAACAATTTTGCTTTCAAATTGGGATTATTGTAGTGTACTACTTTTATTTCCTCTTAACCAGAGTAGGATTACAGGGATTTTATCCTTTGTGGACACAGCACTTTTCCCACAGCATTTTAGCTAGATTAACATCCCACAATCTGTCTCAAATATTGCTTCCACTAAAATTGCTCGCATACTGCCCGTGTAATTCAATAGGAGTAGGCTCTCTCTCTTTTGTCCAGTCCATGATTCTGATGCCATTACAGACAACCCCTTCCTTAGGAAAACCCACAAGAGGAGTTACCAGGGAAGAAATATCAGTGAAGATTCTTGTTTTCCTCTGTGGAACTAACTGTAGGTCCAACCTCAGGCCCTAGATGATACAAAGGTACTAGTACCATTCTCATGGAGCCCCCATGGCCTCATCTGTTCCCTGCGAGCAGGGCACTGGAACTAGCAGTGCACTGGAACTAGCAGTGCAGAAGCACCTGCCCCCTCCCAGGCCCAAAAGTGGTAATAGTAACAGATGCATACAGTTTTGTTCAATGGCTTTCGGCACCCCCCACCATAAAAATGGTCACCCAGGCAGGTGTACTGGAACACCTCATGTTCCTGAGACACCCCAAAGGGAGCGGGCTTCCTCGACAGAAAGTGTAATGGTGGGGAAGTCACAAAACAGTAATATGCCAAAAACACATGGAAAAAGTGCAGGAGGGTTTTCAATCGATCAGTAAAGCTAAGAAAGAAATATGCTACTGTTTAATATCTAGTCAGCAATCATTTATTGAGGGGGGAAATGCTTTGCTCTATGTATTTTTTTTATAATTAAAAATGCATTTTTAGAATTCCCACTTCATGCATGGTTTCCAGCAGCATTCCAGATGCTTGTCAAATGATAGCAGAGTACCAATTTAAAAAGACTTTGCCTCATGGCAGCAGTCTTTTCTCTTTCTTGAGTATTTAATTATTCTTACACTAGACTGCCCAGCAAGGGGAAGAATCTGATACACTGCTGGCTTGCTGTTTTCTTTTCTAGTCAGTTATATAAACCCTATCATCTGTGACAAAGTTCCTCCTCTAGCTTGGTGGGTCCTGCACTTATTGGTGGATTTTCTTGCCTCAGAGATTCACCATGTTGGTTGGAGAACAGGCCAGAGACCTTCCCCTCTGGAAGAATCCACAGTCCAGGTCAATTGGGAGGAACCCGGGCCCACCCTCTACTCTGGGTTCCAGCCCAGGACCCTGTGGACTGCAGCTGTCTATAGTGCCTCCTGTAACAGCTGCAACTCCCTGGGCTACTTCCCCATGGCCTCCTCCAAACACCTTCCTTATTCTCACCACAGGACCTTCCTCCTGGTGTCTGATAACACTTGTGCTTCAGTCCTCCAGCAGCACACCCACACCACAAATTAAAGTGAGCTTCTTTTAAAACCCAGGTGCCCTGATTAGCCTTCCTTAATTGATTCTAGCAGCTTCTTCTTAATTGGCTCCGGGTGTCCTAATTAGCCTGCCTGCCTTAACTGGTTCTAGCAGGTTCCTGATTACTATAGTGCAGCCACTTCTCTGGTCACTCAGGGAACAGAAAACTACTCATCCAGTGACCAGTATATTTGCCCTCTACCAGACTCCTGTACCCCACTGGTCTTGGTCTGTCACACATCATAATATATTATTTGTTTCTGGTATTGCCCACAATGTTGTAGGTGCTGTACAAACATAAAAAGGCACAATTCCTGTTCCCTGACATACTTTTTTACAATAAAGGACAGAACAGACAGAACAATAGATGGTGTGGGGGGAAAGGGGAGTAACCAACAATTAAAGGGGCAAGGCTGTGATTGGCTACCTCCTAATACACTATTTTAATTGTCTCATCATTTTAAATCCAGATCTGTATGTAAATACATCTGTGTAGGTATATAGCTTTATTTGTATATCTACCAAGACTGGGACATATAGATAGTTCCAAACTTCCTTCATGCATGCCATTATACTTACCTGTAGGTGTCTCAGTAGTGTTGGGCCCTCATGAGGCATTTGAATTTGGAGAAGATAGTGGCCTTATGGACCAGCTCAGGAGGGACACTATACATGGGAATGGCATCACAGAAAACATGGAGATGTTGTAGAAGCAGAGAAATGGTGTATTGGGACTGGCATAATTGATAGAGACCATTGACTGCAATAGAGTTACACCCACTTACCTCAGTGGATCCCATACCTTTCAGTAAAATGTTTTGACTAACTTGAATTTCATTAATATTTTTTCTATGACCTAGCCTGTATCTTCACATGTTTAAAACAAATACGTGTTTAATGCAAAAGCTGTTCATTTACACTTGATTTATAGCATTGCAACTGGAAGTAAGGGAAGAGAAAGAAATACAGATTAGCAGTTCCTTTTGCACCTCTTCAGTAAGAACTGCTTTTAAAATTAGACTGTACATGGAACATTTGGTCATTGTTACTGATAGGCATTAATTGCTGGTAAATACATATTTAAATAGCTCATATTTTAGAACACTTGAGAGATGATAGGACTTTATACAGCTTCTATTTCAGATTAAGACGTCAGCAGTAGCAAAACTAGCAAAGTGTGATGTGAAATATTCCATATGCTAGACTGAAATAATCACAATTGAAAGCCATTACATAACCAGAGTTGTTTTGGCTGGGGTTGACTGACAGTGCTTAATATTCAATTAAGAAGCATGTTATTGGGCTCAGATGCTGATGCAAATCTAAAGAAAAGCTTAATTTGTTTGACCCTTGTAACCTGCTCACTTTGATTTTATTTGAGACTGTGCCTAATGCATTTTATGTAACCAAGGAACACAACATTTCTTCATTATGAGAAGGAGATGTCCCATTGCTGCTCTAAAAGCCTTCTTAAGTTTCCCTGGTATATTGATTTTTTTTTATTTTTTATTTTTTAAAAGGAAACAAGCTTAGAGAACTTTTAACCTACATTAAATCTTTTTTTATTTGCTAACCTAAACAGGAACTAATCATTGGTGCAAAGGATTAACTGACACAGGAGATCAGATTATACATTTTAAGTTTTACTTTTGGAGTCCTGGGGGAATACTCTAGTGCAGAATTGGATTAACCTTTCTGACACTTTCCCTAATAGCCCAAAAGCTACAGTATAAGGCACTGACCCTTATTTCAAATGGACTATGATGAAACCTAAAGTCATTCTCAAACCATTCACAGAATTCTGTCTCCGAATGGCATAGTTTTGAAGATTCTTACTAACTTCTCAATATTTCCCATCCATGTAATTTAGGAGCTAATGACAATTTGCTAAGCATAGATTAATATTTAGATTTTGTTTTTCATTTGCTATCTGCTAAGGTAAAGAACAAATGTATCCAGGTGTATCTTCTAATAAATGTATCTTTGCAAAGTTTTATAGTTCTCTGTATTATTACTTGCATATGCTTATGCAATAGAGTTTTAAAAAAAACAGACTTCTCTTATGTATACAGTTAACAATTATTTTAGTTGCCTGTGATTGTAGAATTGCATTCAGTGTTACAAATATTTTGTTTTTCAGTTTATTTTTATGTGCTGTTAATTGCACAGAGGATGTGGGAAGGCTGCAATGCTAGGCTTGAGAATTAATATAGCCAGTTAACCATTTTGATTCTGAGACAGACTACACATGACACTTAACAAAATCTCCCAATGCATTCACAAAAATAAAATAAAATAAAATTAAAAAAAAAAAACTCTACTAAATAGTGTGCTTAGTGTCTTATGTTTTTGTGGCATAGAAACAAGAGAAAGTATTCCATTTCAGTAAATGTTGTAAAAAAGATTACTTTCTCCTGTCAGTACACTTTTATTTTACTTCTAAGTTTGACCTTTTACCACACTGGTTACACTTCAAAATTTAGCAGCTATTTCTAGTCCACCATACCTTCCATAATGTGACAGTATCAAGATAAACTGCTACATTTGCTTCCCAAAAGAGATTCCATCTACACAGTGCTCTTGAAGCCACATGGAGATATGTACAAGAAAACGCCATTAAGACCAATATATCCTAATGATAGTGTTGCATAAATTGTTTTCAGTGTAGCTGTGTCGGTCCCAGGATATTAGACAGACAAGGTGGGTGAGATAATATCTTTTATTGGACCAAATTCTATTGATGAGAGAGACAAGCTTTTGCTACACAGAGCTCTTCTTCAGGTCTGGAAAGGTGTGCAATGAGTTTTAAATTGAGTATGTTTTGTTTAAAAATATTTATACAAAAAGGAAAGAGGAAAAAAGATCACAACATACTAGGGCTCCTTATGTAGGCAAAACTCTCATTGCTTTCAGTCGGAATTTTGTTTGTTTGTGGTCTGATCTAATGGCCATTGAACTCAGTGGGAGTCTTTTATTTGGTTTCAATGGCCCTTGGATCAGGCCTAATGAAGTATGGGGTAGGCTCCCCGTATACAAATAATACAGGTGTTTTTGTATTGGGGTTATATGTTAATCAAAGCTTAGATACTGACTTTTCAAGAATTAATTTTCATGTTAACTGGGCATATTTAGACTCACTGCAATGTCCAACTAAGATAGTTTCCTCTTTTTACAGAAATGACAAGAGATTCAAGGGAGGAAAAAAACTATTATACATTAACATTTGATACATATCTCTTCCTAGGAACCTTTTGTTAAACTTCTTTAATTCACAAAAGCTTTACATAGAGTACCGTAGAATAATTCAGTGGGATTTACAGCAGCTTTAATGAGTTAGAGATGGATCAAAAAGCCTTTTCTGATTCATTAGATAGTCTCCTGATTCATAAGATTTTCATCACCTTATCCGTTAATCCACTAAGTTGACTATCCATTTCAAGAAGAATCCAAATGGATTTATGTCAGTAACAAGACTATTCTGAACACACCTAAGCATTAAAATATTGTATTAAATAATACCTAGATGGAAATTAATCTGGAGTGAGTCCTCCAAGCCCAGTACCAACAAAAGAAAGAATTAGTGAAAATCCTGTGCCAATACTGTATTGTAATCAAGCATAACAATAAAATAGTTTTATTCTGACTGGGATGTTACAAGAGTTTAACTTTGTTAATGCTAACTAGAAATACTTAGCTGCAAAACCGTTATCAGCTAGTCAGCAGCACGGTATTGTGTGTAGGCCTTTGAATAGGTTGTGTGTAGGTTTTTGAATATCTGACTTTAAAAATACTATAAAACCAAAATAACTCTGTATGTAGAATCTCTGGATCAAATTCAAGGTGACTGCTGAGCATTTGCTGCAGCATAAGTAGGTGTAGTGGAAGTTGAAAGATCCAGTGAATAGGGAAGCATTAATGGAGTAGTGGATGAGCATAAATAAGCAGCACTGGGGGGTATTTGTTATGGTACATTAGGGTGCAGTAACTGCAGTAATAAACACAATGGGCCCGGCCCTTAGTCCATTCACTTGTGGTGGTTGAAAGCAGCTGGAAATCTGGCAAATGTGTCCAGCTGAGGAGTTTTTTTTTGGTGGCATATGCCCCTAAACTTACTCAGCGCTCAAACTTGTAGACACCCAATAGTACCTGATTTGCATGGTGGCATTCAGCCAGCCAGATAAACAGAATATCTATTATATTTGGATGATCCTGTCCTGTGGTACGGCTCTGTCAAGCTCTTATGTATTTGAGAAAGGAGGAACGTATCCAGGGAGGGGGAATATGCATTTTTAAAAGGAAGATCCTGCCATCTTATTTAGCTCTTGCACATTCCAGTACTTGCTACATTTCCCAGTGCTGGAGCATACAGTTGATCAGAAGTGTCTAATATCTATCCCCCTGTTTTTCCACATGTACCCAGCTGGTAACTGCCAGCACCTCTGTCAAACATACCTAGTAATGCTCGTGAAAGGATGCATGCCACTCTGGGGTGCAGCTTAGAGAGGTGTGCAGTATAAGTTGCATGGCACACTGAAGCCCCTTTTCAAAATCTTAGTGCTATGCCTGCAGCCAAAATCTGTGTGCTGGCCTCTGATGTTAACAGTTCAGTCCTCTGAACAGTTCTGGTCTAATTTTCAGCCTGCTGAAACCCACACATCTGAAAATGGACACTGCTTTACACACCTACATGGCAGAATTATGTTCATTGACAAGCTCTGTTGCTCTCACACATGCAAGATTAATTGAATATTTGGACCAAAATGTTATAACATTTGCTTCCATTTGGAATAAAAGTATCTGGAATTGATGTGTGTGCAGGTAAGAGTCTGATATGGGGAAACATCCTTATTTTCCTGGAAGATTGGCCTCTCCCACAACATAAATATTTCAAGAAGTTACTTGCACAGTGTCACAAATAAAACACAGTAAGTGAGGCGAGCTAGCTTTACTCCCCAACTATGACTCTGACTAGCTATGTGACCTTGGGCGAGTCATTTAAGAAATGATAACCACTTTTCTTGGGCACAAGACCTGTCAAGGTTCTATGGCATGGGGAAGGGGCATGACACAGGAGGTCCATGCAATGTGATTATGTAAACTTGCATACTGCAGAGTGCAGGTTCTGTCATAGTACAGGATGGGGGTCTGGGAGCAGGGCCAACTAAAGGAGATCTGAGGCCATGGCCAGTGGGTCCAAACCTACATGGATCAACTAGTGAAATTCTCTATGTGAGGGAAACACAGCCCTTGGGATCTGCTCTCATTTTTTACATAAGTTCCTATACATGCCTGTGAATGTTTATTTGGAATCAGATTCTGACTGGCCCTTGCACATACTTACAGGAGAGTGGGGAGGAAAGAGAGCACAAGGACCACCTCTGCATATCCTGAGCAAGGGCTAATTAAGTTGGTAATTCCTGCTTTTGGAAGAGGGCATGGACTATTCCCTCCATTCACCCTCTAGGGTACACATTGCCTCAAATCAAGTAGGCAGGGCTAAGATTACTCCCACTATATTGGCCTGTACCAAGGACAATTTGGGAGAGATCATGGTTCAAAGAAAATATTGTAACTCGCTCTGCAAGCTTCTTTGGGGATAGTTCTTGTCTGAATGAGCGTCGTAGTGGGTCAGTGTACAAATTAAACAATCTAGATCTTTGGCTCTTTACAGAGCTCCAGAATTTGGCTTTTAACCTGTCTAGGAATTTCGCCATGTGTCAAATGCAAATAATGCTCACCTTTTTAAAGCACCCTCACATTCTCAGATGAAAAGTGCTCAATAGATGAAATTATGAAAAATTAGTATAACCCTGGTTTAAATTGAAAGTGAACTCATATGAAGAAGAGGGGAACTCATTTGTTTTGTAAAAATAATCAGTTGAATATATAGTAATACAGACCAAAAGAGTTGGAAAGTTTTCTTTGCTGATTTTTTTTTTATCATTCAGGCCTTGATGACCCTCTGTTGTTCAGACATACAAAAAGCCCATTCACCTGGTACAGTGATGGACTAAAATCACGTTGCCATTTGAAAACCCTTTTGAATCTGACTTTCTTCTCTAGCCCCAAAAATTGTTGAAGTGGAGGGGAAAAAAAGACGTTCTTTATTAATCTTGCCCAGTATCTATTCGGTTTCCTGGATGAATTCTATTATCACGAAAGTGACCTTTACAGTTCATATCTCTTTTGAGCCTAATGTAGTTATTCTCCATTCTGTTATAATGAAAGTATTACATGCATAACTATCCAGCATTATCTTCCAGAAGGAGAACTAATTTGGGAAAGAAATGAAGTACTTTAACATAATACTAGGTTCCTTTTTTTAACCTTGTGGATTCCTGATAGTGAGAGCCGAGTAAGTTTATGGACATAGTAAGTATGCTGAATTTACTTATTGTAAAATATAACTTCCATTTCAAAATTCATGGGCAGCCATATCAATTCCTCTCTGCAATTACAAAACTTCAAATGAACTCAGATGAATAATTCGTGCTGCTGGACATACGGCATACAGATCTATTTGTCTTTTTTGTGGAATTATTTAACTACATGTAGTACTTGCAGGCATACATTTATGAGTGAGAGATGCCCCTTGACATAATTATTTTTACTTGTGAATAATGTCAAAATAGCCAGTACCTATGGTAACTACTAATTTTACACTATTATTAGTTTCATGTTTCTTTGAAGTGGTAACTTAGCACTATATAATTTGTTTCAAAATAAGCTGGGACTCAAATAAAACATAATCTGTGCAGGTTGGTGCTAGCAGAGCTGTTAATTTTTAGCATAGCTTCAGAGCACTTGCCTAGAAGAGAGTGAGACTCATTGCTTGTATTTGATTCAGATGATTTGATTTTCCAGGAATATAATTAATAATGTCCAATCATTTTTAGAGCGGGATGGGATGGTGTCTACTTGGGGTGTGTGTGTGTGTGTGTGTGTGTGTGTGTGTGTGTGTGAGTGAGAGATATGTAGTAAGCACGTGCGTTGCATAGAATATATACTTATGTCAAATCCGATGATATGAACTTCTCTAGTACTGTAAATGAAATCTATCATATTGTGCGGAGTAAACAATTTTTTCCCCTTTCTGCTTGTGAATTTGCTAAATTAATTTAAAAAAGGTAAGTTCAAACCTAAACCTAAAAAAAGATTTATAACCACCATTTGGTTCCTGACCCCAGCAGGCCCCCTAGTTGCTTTTGTGGCTCTCCCCAGCTCTGTACCATAGACAGATTATATTAGATGATACATATAACAGCAGTTGCTTGAAGCTACTCAGAGGTTTGGAATGCTAGAATAAGTCCTGGGGGAAATGGATTAGTGGACAGAGGGCAGCTAAGGTGGTCAAAGGTGCATGCTCTGAAATGTATCATTTGGCTGTACAGTTTCTCATATGGATATTAACACCAGTTGTGTGTGTAGTGTTTAGTTTTGTTAAAGTAGATAGAGTGCAGAAAATAATAACAATTGTACAGATTTTAAAGTCCAGAGTTACATGTGGGGAATAAAATAAGAGTTACAGATACAAACACAAGAGCTTTAAATAAGGGACAAGGTTGTGTAAAAAACGACTTATACCAAATAGTATTCTTTCTTCATAACTTCATATATGAATTTAAATAACTCCTTCTTAGCATATGCACACTGTGCCTCAGGCAGCATGTGACCAGAATTCATCACTGAATTTGGACTATAGGTTGGATTATTAGCATCGCCGGCTTCAGCCGGGTACTGATGGGGTGTGTGACGAGAACATAAAGGGGGTCCACATAGCCAGTTTGACTATATTGATATAGTCCCTTGCTTTTGAGAACCACTTGTTTGTTGCTGGAGCATACTGAGTCTACAATCTGTTGCTATGATCAGTATCAACAGGTGGAGAAGAGGCTGCGCACCCATTCAGTAAGATTGTTAAATTACACCCAGTACCAGTAACGTATGGTTGTTGAAGAGAGGCAACAAACATGAGGAAAATATTGTGAGTGTCTGACCCGAGTGATATTTTCTCACTTCCTAGACTGTATTAGTTTATATTTTCCATTTTGGATGGTTGAGTGCTATGCCAATCAGCAGTTACAACAATTAGGGTAGCCACAAGAAGAAACTGAGGTGACAACTGTATTTTCCTGTTGCAGTCTGTACTTTAAAAGTGCTACTGCTGAAGTTCCAACAATATTTTCAGCAAAGTAACTTAAATTGTATGATGATGGCTCTGAAGAAGACTTTTTTGAATCTTGGAACTGTACCAGCAAATAAATTTCCCTGGAAGTATTTCATCCTAATCCTGTTTCCATGCCATCTTTTGTTGTAAGGTCCCTTATTTCAGGCCAAATCCTGCTTGCCTTACCCACCTGAGTGATCCCATTGATTTTAATTGAACTTAATTAGAATTGGGTGAAGAAAGCAGGATTTGACCCCTTATTTGATGCTTCATGCCAGTTATTTTTACTGAAGACTGTGCATCTGGGCCAATCTAAAGGTACTTTAGCACCTAAACCCCAGATTTAGAGCTTGTCTATATGATCTGTTACTGTGTGGTAAACCAGAGTGTAAATATACCTCGCACTAGCTTGTCACACACAAACTGTTCATGTGATCCTGCAGCCATGCAGTAGAAGATCCTTAGTGTGCTTTGATCTACCCCACTTTGACACAGAAGTAGATCAAAGTGCAGTAGGGAAGTTCTAACGCTTGGCAGCAGGATCCATATGGACAGTTAGTGCCCAACAGGCTAGTGCCCCCAGTGTGCCACGCACTAACTGTTCATACATTCAAGCCCATAGGCACGACTACTATCTACAAAACTCCTACTCAGCAGCCTCCTAATTCTGTAGGAGCCTAAACTCACTCTTGTCACCTAAATTTTTACATCAAAAGTTCCCTAGGCACCTAAGTTTCTGCTTCTGGCCGAGTGCAGTGCTGCTCAGTGTAGGCATCTCAATGCTTATCTCCCACCTACGCCTCCGAGCAATCCACAAACTAGAGGAAGATGGGCACACCTCCACCTATCGGGCCTGATATGGTAGATTGATATGCTTGGAGGCCACCTATTGAATCAGGTCCTATCCAGAATCTGTCTGGAAGAGGAGGTGGTGCCTAGTGATTAAGCACTCACCTGGGATGGGAGAGACTCAGTTTCAACTCCCCTGTCTGTCTGAAGGGGAGAAAAGATTAGAACAGGAGTCTCCCACCTCTCACAAGAGTGCTCTTAACCACTGAACTATGGGATAGGCTGATATTGGGCTTCCTCAATCTCTTCTCTTGAAGCTGTGCCCTGGATCTCTGAAGTGGGTGTCCTGACCATCAGCCTGTAAAATCATTCTCTCACTCTCTCTCTGGTCCAATGCCATTATCCAAATTGGAACAGCTTCAAAAGGAGAGATTGAGGGAACTCCACATCAGAATATCCAGAGCTCAGTGGTTAGAGCACTCTCCTGAGAGGTAGGATTTGCACTGGTGTCTTTCTCCCCCTCTGTGTGAGGGGAGAACTGAACCTGGGTCACCCCTGTCCCAGGTGAGTGCTCTAACTATTGGGCTCAAAATTATAAAGTAGCGCCCCCATAAAGACTCTCTCTCTCTCTCTTTCTCCTCTACAAAAACATTTTCTATTCTTTCTCTCTGACACTCCCTTTTCTTCTCCTCTCTGTTCACTTCACTCTTCAAGGAAAAGATTTTGTTTTTGTAACTATCAGCAAGAAATTCTGTTCTTTATTAGTTGATATGGTTCCTGCACAATCTCTTGGATTTAGTAAGCACTTAGCTGCTAAGTGCACTTTAACTACAGATAAACTTGTTAGGACTGTTATCCAGTGTTATTTTTTTCTTAAAGTGACATAATAATCTCACCAGGAAATGAAGTCATGGGTTGAAAAAGTATGATAGAAAGAACAAGGCATCACTCCTTTTTAACTCCCTCCCCCACATCTCTCACACTTTGCTAAATCATAGATCCACAGCAACAATTTAAATGATGCAAAATCCTTGTTAATTTTTCCTCAGTATAGTAGAATATTATCTTCCTCTGACCTTGTTGTTACCCTCTTCACACCTTCTCTGGATCCTGTCTGCTTTCCTTTCTTGCTGTCAAAATAGCTGTCTCCTTCCCCCTCCAGCCATTAAGATCTTGTTTACACTTTCCATCTGCCATGCTGCTCTCAGGATCCCTTCTACTTACAAGCAGTCATGATATTTTCCAACAATACATATCTTTCATTTTATGTGACTCTAGACTATACAACATGTTTCATACTTCTTACATTTTTAGTCTAATTTTCTGTTTTACAAGTTTGAGAATCTGTAACATTACAGTGACTCTTTGTGAACACTTTGATTTAGCCAGATAGGTTTTTGATGGGGTCTGGAGGAGACCATGCAAGCTTAATACAAATAGAAAAATGGCAGTGTAATCAGAATTATGATTACTGCCACGCACAGCAGAATCTCTGAAATTCTAGCTGTGGCAAACATTATTCTTCAGGGTGACTGGGATTTTAAAAAGTGTGTCCTGCTGTCCTCCACAAATATTCTTATTTAGAGCTTGTTGATATTGGTTGGGTAGTTATGATAGAAATTGGAAGTATGTTTGAAGTGTTGGTAGATGCAGATACTGAGCTGGCAATCTGGGAAAAAAGTATGTATAGTACACCTGTTGATTCTCATTGGGGGCGGGGGGAAGATGAGGCACATAAAATAATGACAAGTCTGAGGAATTTCTATTTCTGTTATAGTGAATCTGATTAATTGCCCCATCCTGATAACTTGAGAAAAATGTAGGGTAGATCCTCAGCTGCTGTAAATCAGTGTAACTCAATTACAGTCAGTAGAGCTATGATGATTTACACCAGCTGTGAACCTGGTTCATTATGTAAGCCGAGGAGAGGGAGAGGTGAATAAACGAGGCCCTGAATTTGGTCAGTGACTGGGTGGGCTCCGGCCAAGACCCTTTAAAAGGGCTGGCCCATGAGGAAAACTTTCTATGGAAACTCAGACAGGGAACAAGCAAGATAACCCCTTCCTCCTAACATACCAGAAAGCCTGTCCAAGGTCTGAAATCTCCACTAAGGCTGAGGAAACTGGTGGTGGCAAGCTGCAGCAGGCCAAGAGAGCAGAGTGTGTGTAGAATGGAGGGTAAGGCTTGTGGGAGAAGCAAGTCAAAATGACATGATTTGGAATAGCAGCTCAGTGGCTGCAAAGCTGAGAGCCTGCCTGGAGATATGGGTGGTCAAGGTGGTTAACCTTGACATACTTAACGGTTAGAACCAGCCTGAAGGAAGGATACAAATAAAAGGAAGGGCCACCTTAGGTCTTAGTAGCATTTTTATTTCTAACAGTGCACATAGATGTGCCAGGCCCCTGCCAAAACAAAAAGACATAATCCTAACCCTAAGGAGATTACAATTTAAATTAGACAGTAGAAAGAATGCTATGGGGGTAAGGTCCATACGATAATGTGATTAAGATCTATGGTACAAGCATAAGAGGTTAAATAAGTTTATATTTTTTTAAAAAAGAGTTCAGAGTAAATATGTGTTAGTTGGCCAGTTTTGTGTATACATTGCTGCAGGTGAGGGCCCGAAGGAGTGAATGGAGAGAGAGTATTGGCCTTGTGGACCAGCTTGGGAAGATAATTCTTTTTTTATTTCTCCCTGACACCGGCAATATTTTTTGCCTGTGAGCTGGCCCTTTAGGAGGTTTGGAGCTCAGCAGCATCTTTGACAGAACCAGCTCACCTCCCCAGGTGGAGGCAATGAATGAAGACATTTGACAAGGGGTCAGGTGATTAAGAACCAGCCTGCTAGGGCATAGGAAGGTAGAACTGATTCTAGAGAGGGAGAGACTTCAGGTAGGAAGACCCAGGAGCCCAGCAGGGAGAGGGTTGTGGGAATTGGCACTCTATAAAGAGCGGGAGGTTGACTGCATAGGAAGAGGCCTTTGGGGAAGAGAAGTGTGTGTGTGTGTGTGGGAGACCGCCCAACTTTTTAGGATCCTGGGGTTGGCAACCTATAGAAGAGGGTGGACATGGGTTTCCCCTATACCTCCACCTAGTGAGGTGAAGAAGTGACCTCTGATATTAAACAGAGGTGAGTCATTGATGAGATCCTAGGAAGTCTAGAGCAGAAACAAGCAGCAGGGTAGAAGAGTTTGTTGATGAACAGGAGAGACCCTTGAGAAGGATGGGCAGTGCCCAACCTAGGATGGGGGCAGAAAACTTTTTTGGTTTGTTTGGACTTTGTGGACTTTCCATTCTGGAAGGGGTTGAACTTGTCACTTGGCCAGAAATCACCCCAGCAGCGGCAGGAATGGAGCCAGACCAGATGAGTCCCTGCTGCTACAATGCCTAAAACACTTGCATTTTAGCTGGACCAAATATTTGTTGTGAAAAGTTCTTAGATGGGATCAGGCAGCTTTTGAATTTTCAAAACTTTTGTGAGCTTGGGCAGCAATCGTGGGACATAAAATTTTGAAGAGGAAGAAGTGGAGCCCTAGCGGTCATTCCCAACAGAAATGAGTACAGGCTGAAGCCCATAACTCCTGAGTGACGCTCTGGTCTAGTTAGTGCACTCACCTGGGAGACCCACATTCCAGTCCCTGCTTCAATGAATATTAAAATATTGTATACAAAGTGGAAGAGCTGCAACAAGAGAGATTGAGAGGCCCACCCCAGAATATCCTATAGCCCAGTGGTTAGGGCACTCACATGGAAAGTGGAAGACCTGGGTTCCAGTTCCTGCTCTGGACTGGGCAGAGTGGGGATTTGAACTTGTCTGTCAGTCTGGGTGCGTACTCTACTCGAACCACTCGGCACAAGGGGGTACCTTCTCCTCTTGTGTGAGGTAGGAATGCTCAGAGTATCCCTCCTGGATCAGGCCTCACAGGCAAGATAGTTGGGTTAGCACCTAGTTTGAGGATTGCACTGGTGCTTAAGCACGAGATAGATGCTGAGCAGCTTAGCAGTGTCAGGACTTAGGAGCTTCGAGCATGTACACTGCTAGAAATGTAGGTCTACATTGTTCCTACAACTGGTGGGTTCCACATAATATTAAGCCCCCATGCTTAACCACAGCTGGTTGTGGTTGAGGATGTAAATTTTAGCCTTGGACTTCTAAAGTGTCATTAAGTGCCTAAATCTCTTGGTGGATGTAGCCCTTAAGTCCCACTGACTTTCAATAAGATTTAGGCTTTTAAGTCAGTTTGGCACTTCTGAAAATTTTACCTCATTTCTTTTTCTTAAAAATTAGTGAGAACACTCCAACCCCGTTTTTTCCCAAATCCCACTGTCCTTTAATAAGACTTAAGCACTCTTGAAAATGTTACCTGGCAGCAATTTTGTCCATCTCTGTCTTGAATCCTTCCCTTCTTGCCAGCCCCAGTAAAGATCTTTAATGTTATGTGGTGTGTGTATGTGGAACCCACCAATTGTAGGAACAATGTAGGCCTAACATTTGAAGCACCTCTAGCTCACACTTTTGCTCTCCTGGTACATGTTGCAATATGATGACACTCAGACCCAAAGGAGTTTGGGTAAATCAGTTAAGCTATGCTAGAATTGATTGGAAAAGGGAGAAGAAAGCTTGGAAAAAAGCTAGTTTAACCTTGCCATTTCAGTCTGCCTGACCAGTAGAATTTGACTGATTCTCATGTCCATCACACTGCATAACTGCTTTGAATAGTCCTTAAAGTAGTAGTATTAAATTCTTTCCCGCTCTCTTTGGGGTTGATTCCTCCCCTCCTTTTTTTATAGTTTAAATTTGTAACATGTTGTCTGTCCTGTAGTTAAATAAACATCCTGTTTGCAAAAATTTTTAATGGAGGCGGCTTTGAATATTATGCCACATGGCAGTAGTACAAACATACAAAGTTCAGTTGTTAAAATGGAAATTACTATATAAATCTCTGGGAAAAGTCATTCTTATTACTTGGGAAAAGGCCAATAAAGTAAAGGAAAGAGATGTTAGCTTCTTGCCACCTACAAAACATTATAATGATTCTGTAGGTTTTAACACTCAGAAGACTAACCTTGAGGCTGCTTCCTGTTTGGAAGATTTACATAGCTTATTCTCTGTGCAGAGATGGGTTTTCAATCATTTCTCAAGTGTACTTGACAGTGACCTCCTTGAGGTGTTTCCTGGGATATGTAACTTTATCCTAATTAATTCTACCTCTGCGGCAAGGCTTTCTAAAGAAGAGAGCTCAGGCTGATTAGAGAATAATTTCCTTATTGTTAAATTTAAACACACACACACACACACACACACTCAAATCTGCTCTTTAGTATGAAAACTGATTTCCAGTTCAAGGATGATTACTAGAGCAGAAGCTTTACTGTAGATGAAGCACTACTAACCTAATTCATCTCCAAATGTATTATGCTGGTTGAATGGCTAGGCAAAGTAGGGAGTGCGATAACTTCTCTTACTTACCAATGCACTGGTTTAACTTGTGTAAAGTGGGTTGTTTTATGATGGGTGAGAAGCTTATTCTAGAGTTTTAGATGACTAAAGAATAAACATTTAATGCCATAACTGTCTCTTTACAATTTCTGGGCATAAAGGGTTTTGATGGACAGCTGAGTGTCTTATTCCCTATTTGGGTAAGGCAAGAATCCAAGATGGTCCTCAACTTAAAGAGGAGGTTTGGTTAGAAAGTGCCCAGAATAAGCAGCCTGAAATGAAATCTGAGGAATTCAGTAAAGGGCCAGAGGCAGACAGGAAGCCAGGTTAGTACTTAGGAAGTCTTGATGGATCCAGTGAGGAAAGCTTCAGCTCAGGGACTGCAACAGACACTGACCTGGAATTCCAGCCTTCAGGACAACTTGAATTGCCCAGAAGGTCAAGCCCAGAAGGGCAAAGATGAAACTGGAGAGACAATTGCCCAGCATAGATAAACCGTAAGGATTTTAGAATCCCTGGACTTGAGCCCCAACTAATGTAAATTGGCATAATTCTGTGGGGGAAAAAAAATCTACCTCCCTGAGCAGCATAGTTAAGGTGACCTAAGTTCCTGTATAGACAGCACTTGGTTGATGGAAGAATTCTTCTGTGGCCCTAGCTACTGCCTCCCGGGGATGTGGATTACGTAAACTGATGGGAGAATCCCTCCTGTTGATGTAGGTAGTGTCTACACCAAAGCCCTACAGCGGTGCAGCTGCACCGGCACAGCAGTGCAGCTGCAGCATTTTAAGCATAGACAAGCCCTAAATCAAAGGGAATATCCCAGTATCTGGCTCTCTATGTGAGAAGGATTTATAATCAGAGGGCGGAACTCTCTGGAAAATTGTATGGGGCCACAGAGATTAGAACTTGACTAGACAAAAAGGGCAAATGTGAGCAGCTAGTTATTGTGTTGTACCATAATGTTTGCTGTTTCTGTTTAGGGTAACTTCTTTAATTGAACAACCCTACAGTGCTTCTAATCTGGTATTTCTTACTTTCTCTCTGCCAGAGTGAGAGAGCTTCCTTTTTATTATATGTCCCTTGCATATGTAGCATTCTTGGGGAACTCACCATATACTGATACCCACCTGGCTGTATTGGGTGAAGGACTTATAGCAGTGGTTCTCAACTGGGGTACACGTATCCTTGGGGGTATGCAGAGGTCTTCCAGAGGGTATATCAACTCATCTAGATATTTGCCTAGTTTTACAACGGGCTACATAAAAAGCACTACCGAAGTCAGTACAAACTAAAATTTCATACAGACTATGACTTGTTTATACTGCTCTATATACTGTAGACTGAAATGTAAGTATAACATTTATATTCAAATTGATTTATTTTATAATTATATGGTAAAAATGAGAAAGTAAGCAATTTTTCAGTAATAGTGTGCTGTGACACTTTGGTATTGTTATGTCTGATTTTATAAGCAAGTTATTTTTAAGTGAGGTGAAACTTGGGGGTATGCAAGACAAATCAGTCTCCTGAAAGAGGTACAGTAGTCTGGAAAGGTTCAGAGCCACTGACCAATAGAACTTACCTTCAGGGTTTGTGGTGTAGTTGTCACAGCTAATAGCACTGACAGATTTCTGCATATTGCTATTCACGTATAATCAATCAATTTAAGGAGAAAAAAATGCGGGGGGGAGGAGGGAGGAACAGGAGTGGGTGGAGGACTATATTATGCTAACCTTACTGATTTTTAAATGTATTTCCTAGTGATTTACACACCCAGAGTGAAAATTGTAACTGTATTATTTGAAATATATTTCTTAGGTTTTCTTATTTCCCCCAGGGGTTGATTTGGTCTCTCTGAAACACCCTTCTGTCCCCATGCAACATCCCACAATAAGGCTTTGTTTAGTAGGCACTGAATAGGTAGCATCTCTAATTCCAAACTAATCATTATTGAGACATTTAATTTGCCCTTGAGTGATACAAGACATTCCCTTCCCTCGGGGCTGAGCATGCTGCCTCCATGGCAATCCCTTCTCCTTTTATGAAATGAGTTTATTGCGTAAGTCTGGGCATGTCCTGGGAACAGTGTGATTCTCTAAATTAACATAAATTATTGAATATTTCACTCTCTGGATGTCTTGTTTAACATACTTGTCTGGTTCTGCCATTTGATCTTTATGTATAAAGCTAGATGCTCATTTTTCGTTGGAAATTTCAAATTTTTGCCAGCTGGTACAGGTGTACCTTGCCGTAGGTGAATTCATGGCTCCATCATGCTGTCATATTCTAGGACTCCTCGTGATTACATGGTAGGGAGGGAGGGAAGTGTAGACAGGATGAACTATCATTTCCTAAAAGTTCTTGCAAATCCATATTCTCTCATGGCTGGGTAACTGCCAGTCAGGTAAATGCTCTGCCTCCTGGCTAGAGCAAGATAATCACATACAAATTGTCCTTAAAGGATGTTTCTCAGCCCTTCCCAGATGTTTACAGTATTCCTGGCCTTAGTTAATCGTTCTTTCCTACCATAATTGAGATCAGGGAAAGGAGGAAACCAAAGGGACCTGTAGCTACTGCAAGGAAAAGAAATGGCGGAGTTTGAATTTCTGAGAATTGTGCCAGCAGGGAAGCAAGGCTTTCCTTGATAGTGAGCGAGAAAGCACTTCCCTAGATGACTCTGTAGAAACAGGCATCACCAGCTGTCGCTATTAAGCAACTCCAACCATTCAGTGTCACCATCCTCTAAACTGCAGTGAGACTAGTTCTCCTGTCCTCCCACAAAGCTGGGTCCCTAAGGAGGAGCTGGAGGTGGGGGAAAGGAACTAGTTTTTTTGTTCACAGGCAGAATCTCAGGGACTCTTCCTGTTGCTGTTCAAATGTCTGCTAACTCACCTATCAGCCGTTGCCTCAAGTCACAGAGTGACGCATGGGATGTAAAATTCCCAAGCTAATATAACACTGAAATGCGTGTTTATCTTAGACACCTCTAGTACTGTACTAGGTGCCAGTGATAGACAGGGGTGGCTCCAGGCATCAGCGCACCAAGCATGTGCCTGGGGCGGCAAGCCGCGAGGGCAGCGGTGTGCCGGTCTCTGTGGGGGCGGCAGTCAGACTGCCTTCAGCGGCATGCCTGCGGGAGGTCCGCCGGTCCCACGGGCTTTGGCGGCAATTCGGCAGCGGGTATGCCGAAGCTGCGGGACCGGCGGACCTCCCGCAGGCATGCCGCTGAATCCGCGTTACCGGAGGACTTCCCACAGGCGCGCTGCTGAAAGCCGCCTGACTGCCGTGCTTGGGGCGGCAAAATACATAGAGCTGCCCCTGGTGATAGGGTACTCATAATAACTACTCCACCCACATGTTTAGTATTTAGTAATTAGAGTAGTAAAAAAAATCAGTATATTTAAAACATCCCGACCCATAACTTTTTACAATAAGTTGTACTTAAAATCAAAAGTCTAGCTTTTGTGCTGCTGCTTAAGGGTCCAGTCCTGCAGTGATAACTCAGGCAAAACTCCCATTGAAATTAATCAGAATCTTGACTAAGGCCGCGATATCCACGTTCTGAACATCACAAAAGTCTAGCCATATTGATCATCCCAGTCAATGAGACTATTCATGGAAGTAAAGTTCCACATGTAAGTGATTGCAAGATTGTGACCTAAGTGAGAACTTGATTTGGGGCCTATGTCTTCAAGGGATGAATTTATACTATGATTCAGAGAGGCATTCATTGTAACTCCCATCAACACTAACTGAAGTTACACATGTGAATCCCCTCACATTTGATGAATAATATACACCTTAGACTTGACATCTCCTGTCAGCTTGTTAGTATTCAGTAGTAATGAGAGGGGATTGAAGAAAGGGAAGTATATTTTGCAAAAAAAAAAAAAAAAAAAATTCAAAAGGAAAAACAATCTATTTAATTTGAAATACCTTGTTTTTGACAGATTTCAAAAAGAGATCTCACATTTATTTGAAACTTAGTTTCATTTTGAGAGGAAAAAAACCCTTTGTACCATTGTAAAGATGGTGGTCATATTTAGATAAAATGGGAGAAGGGTAGTTGAATAGCTCTGTTGTGGATTGGTGTATAGGCCTTAAGGCAAGTTATTGGAGAGCCATGTCAGTGAGTTGAGGTGCTGTGCAGGGAAAGCCAAAAATGCAGTGGAAAAACTATGCTGCATGTATAGGTATATGTAGGGACTCTGATGCTGATAGGTTATACAAGGGGACTCCAGTCGTGGTCTTCTAAGCAGAAGCAGAGCAGGAAAGGGTGTTGTGTATATAGCAGTAGGGCTGCCAACTATGTGAATCCATAGGATTACTACTGTGGTCAAAGGCAGTGACGTGCTGTGCCTCATTAGTATAGTCCATGGGTTTCATACCTTACCTCTGAATTGGGTGGTGTGAATGGGGGAGGGAGGGAAGAAGAAGAGCAGAAGGTGGGAGACTATGTTTCATCAGGAACACCAGTGACTTTTCCTGTTCAAAACCCTTTTACTCAGTTTGTGCAGGAGACCTACATTTCATCTTCCTCCCCTGCCACAACAGTGTTTGTACTGAAACTTAGAATGTCACAATTTAGATAATCAGTGTAGCGTATCATTCTTCTCTGAACTTTGAGGCAGCAAATAGTCAGGTGATGATCACTGGAGCATCAACATCGTGGAATTTCACAATGGCAGCACAGTGGAGTCAAAAGAAAGACATTTCAGCTCCACTCAATGCAACACTCTATTATTCTGGCTTCTGTATCTGCTGACTTCCCTCCATGCTCTGCTATGTCTAGAGCCATTCTTAACACTGTAGTCTGATAGTCACTTCATCAGTTTTGATAAGAGCAATAGAAACTGTCGAATAGTACAGAGGGGATGAATTGGGCACACAGCTTTGAATAATACAGAAAAAATAAATGTACAGTATGAATCCAAAAAAATTCAGTCTGCATTTCTGTGGTCTACTCTACTCTTTCTGGTTTTATTAAATTTGAACCATTAAAATAAAAACATCCTCTTAAAAAGTAAATAGGAAAAAGAATGGAACATTCTGAGGTTAGTACAACCTCTACTTTCCAGGGGATGCTTCACATTTACTTTGTTTTGATCCACAGGCATAGACGTTATTTCCTAATACTTTTAGGACTGGTGCCATTATTGTTTAGTATCTGTGTAACAAATCCATGTGCTGCAGGCCACAGAGAGATTTGCCACACTAGAACCTTGATCATTCAAAGACAAAACATGGGCCTCTCTGCCATTTAAACTAAAGAACTCCGATAGATCATTTTAGAAAATCTCTTTTCCTTTCCATGGGCCAGGCACTAGAGGACAACAACACTCACTCAGCCACACAAACATAAACTATGGGTAAGAATTTCAGAAATGCTCAGCATTGGCCTAAATCTACATCCATTGGATTTAGGCCAACACTGAGCACTTCTGAAAATCCTACTCTGTATGTGACTATACAAGTAATTTTTGCAGTCATGCTGGGACATTGTCTATAGAGGCACATTTTATTAGTACACCTCTTCCCTGATATAATGCTGTCCTCGGGAGCCAAAAAATCTTACCGCGTTATAGGTGAAACCGTGTTATATTGAACTTGCTTTGATCCACCGGAGTGCGCAGCCCTGCCCCCCTGGAGCACTGCTTTACCGCGTTATATCTGAATTCATGTTATATCAGGTCGCGTTGTATTGGGGTAGAGGGATATATGTGAGGAAAACTGAGAAGAAAATACTGGGGGAATCCCCAGCAGGGAATATCCTGCTTTCTTGACTCGTATTCCACCTGAGCACTGCAAGGGGCCAGATTTCAGAGAATCTGGCCTAGTATATATTCTGGCGCTCTCTCCAGCTTCTCAGATAAAAGCTTGCATTTACAATTAAAGAATATTAGCATATAATATCCATTGCCTTTTGTTTTGAGGGTTACATTAACATCAAAATTGAAAGCTTGGTCATTTAATTTAAGGAGTAGAAATGGCATGTGAATGTTGTTGTATAAACATATATATTCTGCATAGCTGGTTATTACTGTAACTTTTTGCTAGTTTCGCAGCAGGCTTCTGAGCCACAAAAATAGTTTATTAGGGATGATTTAACAGATTTTTTAAAGAAGTTTTTGTGTCTGAAGCATGGAAATAATCAGATGCAATTGTGCAGGCCTCAGAGAGGTAAAGAAATAAGAAATTAAATATTTATATATTATGCTGTAGTATATAGTACAATATAAATAAAATAATAAATTATCAACTAACTCAAACTTTTTTATACAGAAGTAACGAATACAGAAAAGAACATGTGGCCTAGGTATTACTGAAATGTTAAAATTCCAAAAATGTATGTAAGTGCTCTGTCACTATTGTTAACACTGGCTATAAAAGCACTCCCGATGGTGTGGATGAACCCAGCAGGACCACAAAGGGTTCCACCTGATCAGAGAAAACATTACAGAGCAAGGCTCAGCAAACATAGTGAAGAACTTAAATCATATTGAAAGGAAAGGAGGAACAGGGACTGGAAATCAAATTTACTTTAAAATAAATATCTTAGACTTAAACTTACCATATGGTTTTGTATCCACTTAGAATTCTGTATATAGTGCTACCCTCATTTAGATTTAGATATGTTATGAAAAACAAAAGGAAAGCATTAAGTATCTGTGTGTTCTGGCTGTATTTACAATAGTATTTTTTTAAAAGATACTTAGGCCAAATTCAGCTTTCATTTACACTGGTGCAACTGTCACTGAAATGGAAGGGTATAAATAACAGAGTAGAAATGGCCCATTTGGTGAATTCATTTTGGTGAATATGGGGCATTTCTAAAATTTTAATCTCAACTTGGAGCTGGGTGTCAATACTTCCAAGCAGAACTAAATTTGGAATCAGATCAGCATAGTTAATGTGGCACAACCTGTAATGTGGATGCAGTTATACTCATATAAGTATGCTTATACCTCTATGGCTTCTTCCTATAAAAGAAGGGGAGGAGAAGCTACATTGATATTTGTACTAGTACAACTATCAGTTAAAAAATAACATTTCTAATCAGAATATTTATATAAGTACAAAACCTGGGTAAATCAGACCTTATATGTGTTTTCATCTATCCCCATCCACACACAAATCAATGAAGATAAAAGTATTGGGGAGTGGAGTGGGGGGAAGAAATCGGATGTGAATTTTGAAAAGACAAATTTCCTTCTAGTCTGATAATTTTGATTAAAATGTTTGAAAAGTAAAGTTATGGGTAAGTTATGTCCTCAAACTGGGTCACTTAATTTTTTGGGAGAGAGGAACTGGCGTGGGTAGGAGGGATTTAAGTGCTGTTGGATCCTTCTTCTGTAATACAAATTCAGCAGATCTTGATTAAAACTTAGCAGCACTGGCCCCAGCAGAGGGAAGGGCAAGCCCTCTCCCCAAAGTCATGCATTAATGGAGGGAGGGAAGTGAAACAAACACCAGCAACCGAATCCATCCTTAACATGCAGGGAGGAATTAGATGACTTGACGTAAAGCATCCCCACCAATAGTAAAGCAGCTGAACTTTTTAAAGTGGAAGTATCGTTTGCCATCACAATACACTATCATTATAAGGTGTTACAAAGGTATTTCCTTTGATGTTGCATTGTGTGGGACATGATACCACATTGTGAAATAAGGGCCTGCTCATACAACTCTTCAGTATGCAAAACTCATAGATTCATAGATTATAGGACTGGAAGGGACCTCGAGAGGTCATCGAGTCCAGTCCCCTGCCCGCATGGCAGGACCAAATACTGTCTAGACCATCCCTGATAGACATTTATCTAACCTACTCTTAAATATCTCCAGAGACGGAGATTCCACAACCTCCCTAGGCAATTTGTTCCAGTGTTTAACCACCCTGACAGTTAGGAACTTTTTCCTAATGTCCAACCTAGACCTCCCTTGCTGCAGTTTAAACCCATTGTTTCTGGTTCTATCCTTAGAGGCTAAGGTGAACAAGTTCTCTCCCTCCTCCTTATGACACCCTTTTAGATACCTGAAAACTGCTATCATGTCCCCTCTCAGTCTTCTCTTTTCCAAACTAAACAAACCCAGTTCTTTCAGCCTTCCTTCATAGGCCATGTTCTCAAGACCTTTAATCATTCTTGTTGCTCTTCTTTGGACCCTTTCCAATTTCTCCACATCTTTTTTAAAATGCGGCGCCCAGAACTGGACACAATACTCCAGCTGAGGCCTAACCAGAGCAGAGTAGAGCGGAAGAATGACTTCTCGTGTCTTGCTCACAACACACCTGTTAATGCATCCCAGAATCATGTTTGCTTTTTTTGCAACAGCATCACACTGTTGACTCATATTTAGCTTGTGGTCCACTATAACCCCTAGATCCCTTTCTGCCGTACTCCTTCCTAGACAGTCTTTTCCCATTCTGTATGTGTGAAATTGATTTTTCCTTCCTAAGTGGAGCACTTTGCATTTGTCTTTGTTAAACTTCATCCTGTTTACCTCAGACCATTTCTCCAATTTGTCCAGATCATTTTGAATTATGACCCTGTCCTCCAAAGTAGTTGCAATCCCTCCCAGTTTGGTATCATCCGCAAACTTAATAAGCGTACTTTCTATGCCAATATCTAAGTCGTTGATGAAGATATTGAACAGAGCCGGTCCCAAAACAGACCCCTGCGGAACCCCACTCGTTACGCCTTTCCAGCAGGATTGGGAACCATTAATAACAACTCTCTGAGTACGGTTATCCAGCCAGTTATGCACCCACCTTATAGTAGCCCCATCTAAATTGTATTTGCCTAGTTTATCGATAAGAATATCATGCGAGACCGTATCAAATGCCTTACTAAAGTCTAGGTATACCACATCCACTGCTTCACCCTTATCCACAAGGCTCGTTATCCTATCAAAGAAAGCTATCAGATTGGTTTGACATGATTTGTTCTTCACAAATCCATGCTGGCTGTTCCCTATCACCTTACCACCTTCCAAGTGTTGGCAGATGATTTCCTTAATTACTTGCTCCATTATCTTCCCTGGCACAGAAGTTAAACTAACTGGTCTGTAGTTACCTGGGTTGTTTTTATTTCCCTTTTTATAGATGGGCACTATATTTGCCCTTTTCCAGTCTTCTGGAATCTCTCCCGTCTCCCATGACTTTCCAAAGATAATAGCTAGAGGCTCAGATACCTCCTCTATTAGCTCCTTGAGAATTCTAGGATGCATTTCATCAGGCCCGGGTGACTTGCAGGCATCTAACTTTTCTAAGTGATTTTTAACTTGTTCTTTTTTTATTTTATCCGCTAAACCTACCTCCTTCCCATTAGCATTCACTATGTTAGGCATTCCTTCAGACTTCTCGGTGAAGACCGAAACAAAGAAGTCATTAAGCATCTCTGCCATTTCCAAGTTTCCTGTTACTGTTTCTCCCTCTTCACTAAGCAGTGGGCCTACCCTGTCTTTGGTCTTCCTCTTGCTTCTAATGTATTGATAAAAAGTCTTCTTGTTTCCTTTTATTCCCGTAGCTAGTTTGAGCTCATTTTGTGCCTTTGCCTTTCTAATCTTGCCCCTGCATTCCTGTGTTGTTTGCCTATATTCATCCTTTGTAATCTGTCCTAGTTTCCATTTTTTATATGACTCCTTTTTATTTTTTAGATCGTGCAAGATCTCGTGGTTAAGCCAAGGTGGTCTTTTGCCACATTTTCTATCTTTCCTAACCAGCGGAATAGCTTGCTTTTGGGCCCTTAATAGTGTCCCTTTGAAAAACTGCCAACTCTCCTCTGTTGTTTTTCCCCTCAGTCTTGATTCCCATGGGACCTTACCTATCAGCTCTCTGAGCTTCCCAAAATCTGCCTTCCTGAAATCCATTGTCTCTATTTTGCTGTTCTCCCTTCTACCCTTCCTTAGAATTGCAAACTCTATGATTTCATGATCACTTTCACCCAGGCTGCCTTCTACTTTCACATTCTCAACGAGTTCCTCCCTATTTGTTAAAATCAAGTCTAGAACAGCTTCCCCCCAGTAGCTTTTTCAACCTTCTGAAATAAAAAGTTGTCTCCAATGCAGTCCAAAAATTTGTTGGATAGTCTGTGCCCCGCTGTGTTATTTTCCCAACATATATCCGGATAGTTGAAGTCCCCCATCACCACCAAATCTTGGGCTTTGGATGATTTTGTTAGTTGCTTGAAAAAAGCCTCATCCACCTCTTCCACCTGGTTAGGTGGCCTGTAGTAGACTCCTAGCATGACATCTCCCTTGTTTTTTGCCCCTTTAAGCCTAACCCAGAGACTCTCAACACTTCCGTCTCCTATGTCCATCTCTACCTCAGTCCAAGTGTGTACATTTTTAATATATAAGGCAACACCTCCTCCCTTTTTCCCCTGTCTATCCTTCCTGAGCAAGCTGTACCCATCCACACCAACATTCCAATCATGTGTATTATCCCACCAAGTTTCAGTGATGCCAACAATGTCATAGTTGTATTTATTTATTAGCACTTCCAGTTCTTCCTGCTTATTCCCCATACTTCTCGCATTTGTATATAGGCATCTAAGATACTGGTTTGATCTTTCCTCCCAGTTTTGTCCTGACTCTCCTTTCTCTCTGCCAATATAGCCCACACTCCCTCTCGTTTCCGACCCATCTCCCCGGTCTCCATGTTCCCCACTTACCTGTAGGCTTTGCTCACCTGTCCCCGTCGAACCTAGTTTAAAGCCCTCCTCACTCGGTTAGCCAGTCTGTGTCCGAATAGGGTCTTTCCTCTCCTCGAAAGGTGAACGCCATCTCTGCCTAGCAGTCCTTCCTCGAATAGCATCCCGTGGTCTAGGAAGCCAAAGCCCTCCTGGCGACACCATCTTCGCAGCCAGGCATTCACCTCCATGATGCATCTGTCTCTGCCCGGGCCCCTACCTTTGACAGGAAGAATTGAGGAGAATACCACCTGCGCTCCAAACTCCTTCACCCGTACTCCCAGAGCCCTGTAGTCACTCTTGATCCGCTCAGTGTCACACCGCGCAGTATCATTTGTGCCCACATGGATGAGTAGCATGGGGTAGTAGTCAGAGGGCTGGATAATCCTCGACAATGCCTCCGTAACGTCTCGGATACGGGCCCCCGGCAGGCAGCATACCTCCCGAGATGAAATGTCAGGGCGACAGATGGGCGCCTCCGTCCCCCTCAGCAGAGAGTCTCCGACCACCACTACCCTACGTTTCCTATTCGCAGTGGTGGCAGCAGACTTTCCAGCCTTAGGGGTACGAGGCTTCTCCTCCTTTACTGTAGGGAGTGATTCCTTCTTTCCTGTGTCAAGAAGAGCATAACGGTTACCTATAACCACGGCAGGAGGGTTCGGAGCAAGGGTGGAGCACTGCCTGCTTCCAGAAGTAACCAGCTGCCAGTGTCCACCCTGAGCCATCTCCTCCTCCACCAGTGGTGTATCAGCAGTCCTGTGTACTGGGACAGCTACCTCAGCTGTCTCCACATGGACACTGTCGAGGAATTGCTCATGGATACGGATGCTCCTCAACCTAGCCACCTCCTCCTGTAGCTCTCCCACCTGCTGCCTGAGAGATTCCACCAGCAGGCACCTCTCACATTGGATGGTCCCCCCAGCCTGGATATCAGTAAGTGGAAATTGCAAGTTACAGTCTTTGCAAAACCACACCAGGATCTGGGTAGAGGCATCCATGCTTAGGCACTCTGTCTGGCTACAGGCACAGGTGGAGGAGACAGTAGCAGTGCTGGCACAGGTGTTGCGGGTCTTCCTAACCATCGTAAGCCTCCCTCTGTCAAACTCCCGTCTGCAGCCCCCTGTCAGCTGAAAGGGTTGTTTAAGCGAAAAGTTATGAATGTAGTTGCTTTATAGGTATTAAGGGGAATCAAGAGAAAACAGATGGAACTGGCAAGGGACCCTCGCCCCCTTCCTAACTCCCTTGCGAAACTCCCTGTTAGCAGCCCCTGGTCGCTTGTGCGCTGCTTTATAAAGCCCTGGCCTGTATGAATGCCCCGCCCACTGATGAAGGCTCAGCCACTTACCAGAGACTTCTAGCTTTCAAACCTTCCAACTGCCAGCCACAGCACATATTAAATATGGATATTAAATGGGAGTTTTGCTTACTTTGGGAATGAAGAATCAGCCCCTTAGGCAATATTTTTAAATTTTAAATATTTTTAATATTAATATTTTTAAATATTTTAAATTTTAAATGGCTAACTGAAATACCTTGCAATTATGTCATATATTATGTTTGCCAGGAACAATGGGGAACTGGGATATGACTCTTTGTGCCCCCATTCTCTGTTCTTTGCTTTTTTTTCTTTTTGTACCCAATGTATAGCACATACTGCCTGAGGTAATATGCTAATCCAACAATACCCTCTCCTCCAACACTTCCCTCCTCAAGACTTATTTTTGCTGTGACACAACAAATTAATTAAATACATTTCTTTGCTAGAACAAAAGAAAATAAAGCAAGGCTTGATCCTGCAGACACTTGTGCCTATTTTAGTATGATGACAGCCATTTTGGGATCACAAGGAGATTAAAATGGAAGCCCCCCAGACTCAAAAGTATGAGTCTCTATAGCTTGAGCTGAAGCCTCAGGCTCTGTACCTGGGGATATGATAGGCTGGCATCATCCGTGTATTAGGAGCAGAAGGGAAGTGGAATACATATTGGCCAATGTGTGTTATAACCAGAATAGTAATCCCATTGATTTAATGGAACTACTCACCTGCTTAAAGTTAAGTACATGCATAAGCATTTGTAAAATCATTACAATTATGTAATTTCATTGCTTACTCCCCTCTGCATCTTCCTATTATTTGGTTACCTCCTTTTGTGAGTCATCTCTGAAATTGCATTGTAACTTCTGTGAGGCAAGGACAATATCTTCATATTTTTATTGGGAGGCACCTAGCACACTTTTGAGGTATATAAAAAAAGGGACACATTTTCCCCTCCATTGAGTTTTACCCATGTAAACCTAAATTTGGCCCAGGCCCTCTAATATGAAGGGACTCTTCCTCTTTCAGCAATTTGTTTTCTGTTTATACCTCTGTTTTCAATTATATTACTGTCCTCTCTTTAGAACTGAGAAAATATTCCATTATTTTGTTGCTCAGCGCTTACATTTTTACTTGCATTGGTTAGAGCACGTGTGTGTGAAATACTAATTTTAAAGTCTCGTAGAAATGTCCTTATTAAAGTATAAAGGTTAAGAAGATTATAAGTGTATTGCTTCCTAGTTTATTCCCTACTTGGTCTAGCCGCACAGACTTGGGGGCAGAGAGAGAAAGGAATGGAGTCAGAATTATTTTCAATTCGGTATAAATCAAGTTGGTGATTTCTATTAACTTTTTCAGGGAGGCGGGAAGGGGTGGTTGTAACAAGTACCTCTGATTCAAAAATTCTTGTTAATTGTGTCTGCCAACTGTTTATTGTATAATATTTTTTGTTGCTTTTAAGGTACTGACTTAATAAGACTGACTTTTTGTGAATTTGAAGGTCATTCAGTCTTTGCCACAGCTCAGTTTACGCCTTAAAGATAATGCATTTTGTTTTTCATTTAAAAACAAACACACTGTCTTGCACATCATTGCTTTAGCTACTGCATAGAACCTCCGCATGTAATAGTGCCATAAAACTCAATGTGAGGGGTAATTCAGATTTGTGCTGACAAAACACAAATTTAGGGTCGTCCTTGACCTCTTACTGATTTCTTCAGCTTTTAAGCTCTTATTTCTAAAACTTAAAGGGCCTGATTAATGTTTCATCAGTATGGCGTTACAATGGCAAAGACCTGGTGCTATGGAGTAGAGAACTGTCTGCTCCAAAAATTCTTTCTAACCTGTAGGGCTAGATAGCCTTCCCCTCTGGTATGCTGTTGCATTGAATCTGCTGTCTAAGTGAAATGCTCAATAAGGCCTTGATCCTGCAAACATTTAAGCATATGCTTAACTTTCATTGTGTGACTACTCCCATTCAGGGCCGATTGGGGGGGGAGGGGGGAAGCTGGTACAAATTACCAGGGCCCGGCGGTCCGGAAGGGGGCCCGGGGCCCGGCTTCCCACCCCTCTTGTCGGCCCTGTTTAACCGGTCCGCTCTTGGTGCGGGGGCCCGAAAATTTTTTTTCACCGGGGTCCGAACCCTCTCTCGGCTGCCCTGCTCCATTGAAGTGAATGGTATTACTACACATGCTTAAAGTTAGACACATGCCTAAATGGTTTCAGAGTGGTAGCTGTGTTAGTCTGAATCAGCAAAAAGAACGAGGAATACTTGTGGCGCCCACAAAAGCTTATGCTCAAATAAATTTGTTAATCTCTAAGGTGCCACAAGTACTCCTTGTTCTTTTCACATACCTAAATGTTTGCCTGAGTATGACCCTAATGAAGACTTTACCAACTTTTCTTTGAAGAGAGGACAATGTTTCTAGACTTCATGGAAAATAATGTTTTTTATGGAAGACTGGGTCAGGAAAGGTTTCTAGGCAAAGAGGGCTGCTTGGAAAAAAGCTCTTTAGATTTTTATCTGTTTAGCTGATCTGTATCAAATTAATATATTTTAAGCATGATCAGACTTACTCTTTCTGCTAAAAAAGGCTATTTCAATTTTCCCCTTCTTCTCAGCATAAAATAAAAATTACCCTACCCTATCCTATGGAGATTTGGAATATCCCTACTCATCACAAGCCCTGCCCAATTGCTATTCAGCTATTATTTGGATTGGGTATATTTAGGGAAGTAGAGATGAAGAATCATACTGATATCTCCCCACATTGCAATGTAAGACTGTAAACAGCAGAACCACCTTGAGGAGAGATCCTCATCCCTGCTCTGTCTCCATAAAGAGTCTCTAAAAACCCTAATTTTGTCCAGGGAAGGCTTCCTTTTGTGCAAGAATTGTAGAGGACAGCCTCAGGCTACCTTCTAAGGAAGCCCTGGTATAGAGGGTAGGCTGGAGGGGAGACTGCAGGTGCAAGGGGTATATCAGGGTTGGGTCTGTAGAATGCAGCACTACAGAGCTTCTGGGAGGCACGTTGCCTATCTTGGTAGACAACGGACAGACTGCTGTTACTTGGACAACCTTGAGGGGCTGTTTGTAGGCTGGGGACAGATCTGGAAGGTGCAAAGGTGTTTTAAAGCCATCTTAGGTCCTCTCTTCATGGGCTGTGAGTTCAAGCCTCTTTGGGTACATCTACACAGCCCATGGAAGTGAGCCTCCCAGCCTTGGTCAACAGACCTGAGCTAGCAAAGCTTGCATCAGCACTTTAAAAATAGCTGTGTTGACAGTGCTTTGAAGTTGAAGAATCCTGGGCTTCAGAACCTGAGCTCCACCCTGAGCTGCAATTTCAAAAACACTGCCTATGCATCTATTTTTAGAGTGCTAGTGCAAGCTCTGCTAGCCCAAGTCTGCCAACCCAGGCTGAGAGACTTGCTGCCATGGGCTGTGTAGACAAACCCTTCAAGGCTCATCACAGAATCTCACCCTTAGTGTCTATGCAACTGTCTTAAAAACACATGTTGGGCTAGTTTTACTCCTGGCTTTTGCCAGCAGAAATGGAGCTGCAGAGCCCCCAGTGGTGGAAAGTCTGCCCAAAGTGAGAAAACAAGATGTAAGACACCCAAAACTTTGCCATCTTCAGAAGTGTTGGTGTTGACTAATGGTGGCTCAAAAGTGAGTGGCTATGGAAAATGGGTGGACTGAGCCCCTGCTGGTTGTGGTGGTTCAGTGTGTCACACTTTATTTCCTTCTCTTCTGTATATGTAAGCCTTGCCCTAAAAGCAGTGACAATCACTGTGACTTTACTAATGTCTGGTCATGTGAGATTGATTCATAATATTAATGCCAACTAAACTGTTTGTTTGTGACCAGGTTTTAATTTCATTGGTCAGGCATACCTTTAAACAAAACAAGTCCAAACAATTACTGTCACAGTCCTCCTCTGGTTTCCAGCTCAGTCACTCCTGCACCAACCCTTCCTGCGTTCTGACCCTTTGCTCTAAGTCTGCCCCTTCTTTTTCTATATTATCACTCTGTGTCAAGTACATCACTAGGCAGCCAGAGGGGATTCTATGGAGCTTTGGCAGCTGTTGAAAGTTGCCCTCCCCTGGCCTTAGACATCCCATGCTGCACTAGTGGAGTTTTCATGGAAATAATGCATTATTTCCTCTAATACTTTTATACTGGCATTCTTGCTTTACTTGTTTACCCTACATTTGTAGAATCTTGAAAACCTGATTATCACTAATCTTATTTGGTAGAAACAGGCACTCTTCATACAGAGAAAAAAGCCAATGTGGGTTTTTTATTTTAAATCCTTGTTTGCTGTCATATTTAATAATGACATCAATGATGCCAGAACAACTAAGGGAATATGGTTTATTTGTGTACCCTCTGCTGCAGTAGCAAAGAACAGATGTTGGAGGGACATGGATTAGAAAACTGTCTATTCTATAATTACTTGGTAGCAAACTGGATTTTTAATAAATGTACACACTAGCTGTTCAGAATATGGATTATAACAGTTCTAATCTATATCATATTTTGAGTTTAAAGTATGTGACAATTCCCCTTTAAAATCACACAAAAGTTATGACAAGTGAATCTCTCACACTCTGAGCATATTCTGAAGTCATGGAGCAAACTGTTTTCCTTTGCAGTGTCAAGTCATATTACTAGAACCCTGTTTAGGTTTCCAGGATTGTGCACTGAAGATAATGGATAATATTGTACATATTGATAATGGAGGAATTTTGATAGAATCCCAGGGCTTGTCTCCTCTCACCACTTTTTACTAGTGTAACTCCACAGACACTAATGCAGTTATTCCTGATTTATACCAGAGTACAAAGAGAATCATGCCCAGCGATTACATTCCTTGAGGAGTGTGTGTTGAATGAGTTTCAAATAGGACTCACAAAGAAAAAAAATTGGATCATTATGCCCTGTAAAATGAGGGAGAGAAAGGGGAAAGGCAGCAAACTAGATATTAATGTTGGCAAGAGCTGCAAAAAAGCTTCTTAGAGCCAAATCCCGCTTTCTGTCTTAATAAGAGTTGTCCCATAGAAGCCCAGGAGACAACTCATATAAGCAAACTGGTTTTGGCCCATAGTTTTGCTTTGTAAATTTAATATGGACAGAGAACTAATGAGAAGAAAATAACTGACGCATTCTTTGCTGAACAGGGTGAGAGGAGTGGCTTTCCCAAGATTAGTAATATTCAACAAACCACAAAATAATTCTTATTTTCACTTTACACAGCAGCAAGTGAATTTCTGCTGACTTTATTTTTTACGCTGGGGGTGGTACTTATGGACAAGTTTATTGCTGAAAGGAAATACCTTTTTGAATGGATGCCAATAAACACATTATACTTTGGTATAGCTGCCTTTACTCTTGGGTTTCGCATTTATGACAAGAAATATAGTTGAAATATTTTCTGCGTATTTGTCAGAAGTAAGAATTATATCTAACTGAAATTGATTATGAAGATAAAATCATCCGTTTTTTTGTCACAAGTTCATATGCAAACTTCCTTATATGCTTTCTCATTTCTTTTCTTGTTGAAGATGATTTTCTTTAACATTCTCACGTGACACAGATCAACAGGGGAATCAGCTCTATTAAAGGAGATCTTTAGAATTAAATCAACTGTGGAATGTTTTACAAATGTGGTTCAATAAACTCCAAATAATTTCAAAGGAAAATGATGCATACAAGAGTGTCTTGGGAATTAGCATAAAAACAGTGTTTCACTTAGAATCATGCAAGAAGGACCTTTGGGAGAATAGGATCATTTTCAAATAGCCTGATTGGGAAAAAAGTCTCTTACCAGGGTTCTAAAGAACAAAATTTGCATATTAATAGAAGATTAAAGTGCCCATCAAATACTCTGTAGCAATACTTTCTCTTGTCTATTTTGTTCTTCACATAAACATCTTTCATAATAAAAAGAAACTTGTGCCTCTCCAGCTATTGCATTGAGTCTCCAGGGCTTCATATTACAATAAGACAGAATTTTATGTATAAATTCCTTTGAAAAAGTCTTTTGGATTGTTATTTATTAAAAACATGAAAGGGTTATTTTTAACCCCCTTTCACCTCTCTCTCTCTCTCTCTCTCTCTCTCTCTCTCAAAAAAACATTATTTGTAAAGAAATGTCAGATACTTTCACAAGACCTGAGAATATTTTTAAAAGCCTAATATCTAAAGAATGCATTTGTTACAAATTGACAGGTTGGCCGTCTGATGGTGCTTTAAATATGTTTTATTAATAGTCAGTCAGAACAGTATTAGTAGGTCATTCAGAACCCAGAGTTAGGTCAGGTACAACATGAATGCCATATACAGCAGTTTGCATTGGACTACAGATTAATAAATCTTCAATAAAAACTAAATATGAAAAAGAATATGATGGACTGGGAAACTTGAACAAATGAACATGGACACTCAGAGCAGATGCAAAAATGTGTAATTTCTAATCTCTTTGGGTATGCCAAATCCAGCGAGTTGGTGGTTGCCATTCACCCCATTGTGAGCATGACTATCCTGTATGTGTCTCATTTGTTTCTACCCTCCTCTCCAGAGCAACTGTAGGTGTGGGAGCTGTTAATGATTCCTTTTAAAGCTTTATCTTCAGCTCAAAGAAATAGCTCTGAAAAGCAATCATATGGGGGGTGGATTTCTTCATTGACCACACTATATAGGACAATTATTTATTCAACTGGACCATTCTTCCTTAATCCAGACTGAGTTTTTTTTTTAAAGAAGCCACTCATTCTATCCACAAACAAGCCTGCTCAAATAGAAATATGCTTGAACCTAAACCTCAAATTCAGACTTCCATGAATATTGAGAAGTTGAAAATCTGACCTGGTTCTAGATCTCTACTTTGCCAGTGGCTCCCATCTTTATAGTGGGCCAACCGTCCAAGGATCTCTGAACTCTGTTTCTATGCATCACTGCTTTAGACCATCAGTAATTCCAAGTGATATTTGGTTCTATGTTGTGATGAATGAAGTGTGTGTGGGGGGGCAAAGGGGGAGGGAGTTCCCTTTGATGGACACCTAGCCAGCCACTTAGCTGTAAAATCCTTCTTGGTAGTTGTTCTCTGCTTGCTTTACCTGCTTTCCCCAGGTAAAGAAAAGGAAGTGGGCACCTGACCAAAAGAGCCAATGGGAAGATAGAACTTTTTAAAATTGGGAAAGAAACTTTCCCTTTGTCTGTTGTTCTCTCTGGAGCAGTAATGCTGTAAGCAGCTTTAAGACAGGTATGATTACAGATTACCAGTTCATACCTTGAACCTACTTATCTGAAGGCTCAGATATGTAAGTAAAATTAAGGAATGTCTAAAAAGATACAATTAGGTTTATTTCTGATTATTTTTTAAGGCTTGTGGACTCCCTGGCTTTCAAGCAGCCAAAAGGAAAAATGTGTTCTTTTAAAATCCTGAGGTCTGTGCTTCTGGATCAAAACTATCCCACCGCTCTGCCACCATGTCAAGGCTGAATCCCCACTCTGTCACTTTGAGTACAGAACGTGGGGGCCCGCAAGGATTTTAAAAATTAATACTTGCCACTCCAGGCTTGTATTAAACTCCCAAGGTTACAGCTTTTCTCTGACCTTGGCTTGGTAAATGTTGCCACCACCCAAATGCCAAAAAATCCCTTGGACCCAGGAAGGAGCACTTGGGAATTTCTCCCTGTGGAGTACCCTCAAGTCCTTTCACCCACCCCACCCTCCCCTCCAGGGAAGAGCTCAAAAATAAAACAAAGGAAATTAGCTGTTGCTACCAGCAAATCAAACAACATGCACAAACCTCTTAGGACACCAAAAATCCAATCCTCTTCTTAAAAAGGTAAATTGTATTAAAAACAAAAAGGAAGAAAATACACCTTGAATTTAAGCTTTTGCTAGATTTTAAAAGAGCAATTCCAAAAATTAAGCACCACAAATAGCTTGCTTGTAACCTTTAAGCTAACCCACAAGAAATCAGAAGCATCTGGAGTTAGCACAGAGGAGTCCACAAGCCTTAAAAAATAAACAGAAATAAACCTAATTGTGTCTTTTTAGACATTCCCTAATTTTACTTAAATATCTGAGGCTCCAGATAAGTAGGTTCGAGGTATGGATTGATAATCTATAATAATACCTGGCTTAAAGCTGGTTACAGCATTGCTGCTCTGTGTCCCTGCAACCCAGAGAGACAACAGACAAAGGAAAAGTTTCTTTCCCAATTTTAAAAAGTTCTACCTTCCAATTGGCTCTTTTGGTCAGGTGCCCACTTCCTTTTCTTTACTGGGGGAATTTTTAACCCTTTACAGGTAAAGCAAGCAGAGAACAGCTACCAAGAGGGATTTTATAGCTAACTGGCTGGCTGAGTGTCCATCAAAGGGAGCTATCTCCCCCCATTCATTTATCACATATGTCATGGGATATTTTACAATATTCTGTTCAAATGGGTATGAAAAATGAAATAAGTATTGTCTGTTTTCTATTTTGAGAATTATATATTGGGACTGTGTGCCCCTTTGCCATTTCCAGTTCTTAGTCCTCTATAAACTCAGCCACAAAGAAACTCAGTGAAGTGTTAGGAGCAAAAATGTGGGTGCTTTGGGAAAATGTATGCAGCAGGGGATCATTTTTCTTTGTCTTTTCTTTTCTGCTCCTTAAAAAGCTTAGTAAGCTCACAAAGTTTATAAGTCTCCTCACAGGACCAAGTTATTTCTCTGTCTGTGCAACTTGGAGCAGTCTTCACAGATATCCTGCTGAGCATTAAGTGCTGGCTTCCTGCAGTGGCAGCACTTTCATTCCCCTAACCTATGCGTTTTCCTCTAACCCTCATACTTACCTGACTTCAGTCTCCTGCCCACAGCTGTTCCTTGAGACCCCTTGCTGTTTTTTCTTGAACTTCAGAGCGCCTCCTAATTTTGCCACACTTTTCAGTGAGAAGGGCACTATCTTATGCTTTACCTTGTTGAGCTCACTTGCTGCTGTACCCATCGGAAGAACCGCATTAGATGTGGTATATAGGAGGAAATGGCTTCCAATAACTCCCATAATCCCATGAGTGCAATTGCAGGTTTGATGGATGAATGGAGGAATAAAGCTAGGATTTTTATAACAATACTTGAATGACTTGTTCTGTAGAAACTGTGGTTCTGCTAATGGGTGTGCTGCAGCTCCAGTTATTTTATGGGTTTTTGGAAATAATCAGTACAGCATTCTGTCACATTGATGCCAGTTCTGCAAATTAGACAGCAAAAGGAACAACACTCCTAACAAATGCCCCGTTGGTTGTTTTCAGGCCATTTATTCAGTTTCATACTGCTCTGGCTGAATGAAATGAAGATGAAAACTTCTGTAACAGAATCTGAAACAATATTTAATTTTTTAAAAATTTAATAACAGCATCAATTCCTAAAATAAATTACACTAAAGATGAGATCCATCCCTTTGCATAGCAGCTGTACTTAAGAATCAATATATCTACAGGGTATTGCTATGGGCATAATCCTGTTCACTTTGAAGTCAATAGGAGTTTTTCAAGAGGTAGGTAGTTGTCTTATAGGCCATCAGCATGCACAAGCAAAATGACCATGCATGACCACAGCACATGTTCATGCCATTATGGTAACTGTTCTCAAAACTGGGCTGAACTTGAACTTGTTTTTGCAGGTATTTGCTGACATTTGTTATTCATTTGTGGTAACTATGAACACAAACCAGGCATGGTAATGTGTGTGCAGTTCTGGAAATCTTTGCTTTTATCTCTGTTTCCCAGTTGGTAGAATGGGGATAATTGTATGTATAGTACTTCACAGGGTGTTGTATGCGCTGATTATGTTGTGCTTTGAAGAGGTAAAATGCTATAAAACACTAAATATAATTAAAGGGATTTGTACTTTACAGGGTGTTGTCATTTAATGTTTTACTGCATTTTGGAGATGTAAAATATTGTTTGTGCATCTGCAAGGTAAGCTGGTACATGCATACATCTTTTGAAGAAAGTCCCTGAGAAATGTCAATTTTAAACAAAACCCAAGTGGTGTCTAATCAGGTGAGGGTTGGAATGTAACTGGCTATTTCTGTATGTAATTGGCGGTTGCTGTGGGGACATAGAGCCAGCTTTCCAAAATTCATTTTGTCCCAGGTAGGGGTGCTAAAGAGTGCTGCCAGAAAAGTATTTCCAATTTTCTGTCCATTAATTCAAATAAAAATAAATCAGTGGTCCAGCTGATCATCCTGATCTCTCAGGAACAAATGCCAGACCCAGAGCTTTCTGTGCTTGCTGAAAGCTCCAGGTCACTTGGATGAAGTAAGGTCTTTAAATAACAGACTTAATTTCTTGTCCTATCAACAACCAGCTCTTCCATTTGGTCCCAGTCTTTGTATGAAGTTACTATTTTTTAATATAATGCCATAGGCTTGTAGACTTAAAAGACGTATTCCCTGCCCCGTGGAGCTTAGAATCTGAATGCTCTCTCCTGCAATTTTACTAACATGAGCACTTTCATTTAAGTCAATATAAGTAAGGCTTTATGATGGAGAAATCATTTGGACAACAACTAGATTAAGGAAAGGGGAAAGGAGTTGCAATTTGAATGATTTAGCTTTCACACACATCTTCATTCTGGGGTTGTTTGACTTTTTACATTTAGAGGAGATTTTGGCAATAGGAAAATATACACACTCAAAGTCATTACATATTAAAAATATTAAATATGTAATGACTTTGAATGTGTATATTTTCCTATTGCCAAAATCTCCTCTAAATGCCATATGACTTGAAGCAATAAAGGAAAGGATAACATGAATTCATAAATGAAAAGCAAAAAATAATCATCACTATGAAGTGACGCTATATTTTTGTGCATTTGCAGGACATCTTTAAGTATTCTATTTGTGCTCTTTGAGGGCAAAATTGTTGCTGGCCTGTGCACAAATGTGCAAGGAGGGGAGAGGACATAAGGAGCCATAGCCTGTCTTGTGCTCCCAAATAGGGGCTGGCTAGTTAGTCTTTGTGCTCCCTTGAATGCAAGCTAGACAGTGCTAGCCACCTCAAAAGGACAGGTAGGTGATGCCAAAGCCCCAGACAAGTCAGAGGATTTAGCCAGCCATGAAGGGGAATAGTTACTGCAACCCCTAGGGGATCTAACAGTGTAAGTGCTCATGCTTTGCAACTGGGAGGACTAACAGCACAAAACACTCTGGAGCTCCTTTGGGGTGGTGCAGCTTTGCATCCTACACTCATGCAGGTGTGTGCCTATATGCTTACACCCTGATTTCAGGAAAGCTCTTAAGCATGAACTTAACTTTAAGCATGCGCTTAAGTCCTGTGCTGCATTGGGGCCTTAATATCTCAGTACTTAACAAAAAGATTGATAAAGGGTGTATCAGCCTTATCCTTTGCCAGTGCAAAGGTGCAGTATGTCTGGTTTCTGTTGTTGGGATAACCCAAAAACTTCTTTGCCATGTGAAACCAACCATTCACAACTAAATTCCTTATTTAATCCTCTTCCAGTGCTGGAGATAGATATGCCATCATCATTTCATTCTCCCATAAATGCTTTTTCTCAGCATTTAAATAGCAAACTTATTTTACTAGTATTTTAAGACCTTGTTATTAAGCAGCTTTCAGAGAGGTTTGTTACAAAGTTACATTCAGGAGTGTGGTGAATCTGGTAAGCAGGGGTTTGCAGCTCCAATCGGCCTTCTACTTCCTGCACTTCCCTTTCCTCCTTGCTCAGTAGGGACACTGTTTCCATCAACGCCCTCCCCACTGCATTTCCCTTTGTCCTGGCAAGTTGGGAGGAGATGACCAGGCACGGGTAGGAAGCAGCAGCTGCAGGGTGAGCCAGGAGCTGCAGAGAAGCTGGAGCAACCCACAGGACCTGTATACAGAGCCACGCGTGAAACAGGCTGTGATTGCCAGATGTTACAGCCAGGTGTAGATCAGTACAAGACTTATGGGGGAGCAGCAGCAGCTGGGCAGGAAGCCAGTGCAGAGGAGTCTCAATGAGAGACAGTAACTGGGCCTGGCCTGGAAACCCACAAGTTCCTATTTGCTTCACCAGAGACTAGTCTGGAGAGGGCATGCCAGGCATGAGGCCTGAAGAGCCCTGACTCTTGATTGTACTGCCCCAGAGATCCAAACAGGAACCACTGTTTCTCACTATGAACTGTAACTGTTTAAGCCTGTGTACCTAAGGTATCCATAAGCCCCTTCGTTTTCAGTTTAAACCGATTTTTTTTACTGAAAAATCCCTGAGTTTTACGAAAAGTATTATTCAGTTTTTTCTGATTTTCACCCTACTTTTGTATCATTAAAATATATAAAAATATCTTGTTTAATTAGGAAAATACAATACATTGCATGAGATATATGTACTATGATAATACATTAGTCCAGGGATCGGCAACCTTTGGCCCGCGGCCCAGCAGGGTAAGCCGGTTTGTTTACTTGCTGTGTCCGCAGGTTCTGCTGATTGTGGTTCCCACTGGCCGCGGTTCGCTGCCCCAGGCCAATGGGGACTGCGGGAAGCAGCGGCCAGCACATCCCTCAGCCCGTGTCGCTTCCCGCGATAAATAAATAATAAATAAATAAATAAACCACGATATTTACCCAGAAAAATTAATAGTTCTTTGCACTGATTTTCACCTGTTTTTGTTGTTGTGGTAATAAACACTGATAAATTCCTAAGAAAAATTAAATAAAATAAAAACTGAAAATTAAGGGCCCTAAGTATCTATAATCTTTCTTCTTTCTGCCAGCTCTAATAAAATACCCTTTCACTGAGCCATATATAGAAGCAGCTATTGGGACCAGGGCTAGCAACTACAAGTCCTAGTTGCTGAAGCATCTATAGTGCTTGCCGCTGAGGTTGTCTACACTGCAATTAAATATCCGTGCCTGGCCTGTGTCAGCTGACTAGGGCTTGCGGGGCTAGGTCTACGGGGCTGTTTGTTTGCTGCATAGACCTTCTGGAGCCCAGGCTCTAGGACCCCACACATTTAAACAGCCCCATAGTCCGAGCTCTATGAGCCAAAGTCAGCAGACATGGGCCAACAGCAGGTTTTAATTGCAGTATAGACATACCCTGTGTTGCCTGACACGCTACTGGTATCTAAGGGGTTTGGCACTGAGCAGCAGCAATAATTACACTTGCATTCAGCTGGTAGCATTTCCCTGCTGGTTCAAAAGCTGTAGGATTAAGTCCTATAGCAGAATTTAGGCTCCTATCCAAGGCTGATGATATAGTACTAGGTAGAGCTGTATTGTTAAAGTTCCTGCCTTTCATATAAGGTGTAAATGGAAATCTCACTTGCACTTCTATTAGCACTTGTCATTTGAGGATCTCTAAGTACTTGGCAAGCATCAATTAAGCTTCACAATATCCCTAAGTTGATGATGTACAGTAGGAATGTTTATCTTCCATCGGGACAGCCACCTGAAAAGTATATAAGAGAACCTTGATGTTATGCTCCCATATTTCCTTTCTCAGCTAAAAAGGTTCTAAGTTCAAGGCTATTATTGGTTACATAATGGCTTATCCATTTGTGTATAGTCATTTTGCTACGGTATATTTTGTGAAGTGCTTTGAAATAACTTGAGTACAAATATATAAAAATATATTGACGTATACTACAAGAGACCTGTATTCTAGTTGATTCTTAAAACTACAATACATTCCTCCTTTGGAGACATCTTTTTATAACCGAGCTCTTGGCTCCCAAGGACAAACTTAAACAGCTAGCTCTAATTAGCCAAGGTACAGTATGTAATGGAAAGCTGTATTTTGACTGCAAGCATTTTAGTTTGTGTTTTGAAGCAGTAAGGAGGCTGGGCAGCCTTTAGAGTGTATGATAAATACTAGTCTGGACTTCTGAGACTTTAATTATCAATGAGATACAGACAGCATGAGTGGGAAATAAACTTAATGACACATGGTCTCAAACACTTAAAGTAAAAAGGATTGGATCACTTCCTCTGGGAATCTATCCAGGTGATTTTATGACCTGGATTTTGATAATTGCTTAAGTATGCTCTACAGCAAGTCCTAATAGAAGCGTCTAAATCTTACTTGGCAACTTTGGGGAACAAAGATATTCCCTTTAAAAAGTTGATTGCTTTTCTATGGAAGCAGTTATCTTTGATTTATATAGCTTCTGATGGGAGCTTTGCTAAAGCTGCTGAATAATCCAATAAGGATCATATAGTACCGTGCCCTTTACATTTCCTGCAGTAGCTGTGTATGAAGCTTTTTGTTTATGACTCAGGAAATGGGCTAAAAGCCTCCTTGGTTCATCTGTGTTCACAAAATTTTGTGATAATATTCTCTTGCATTTCAATTCTGTAAGCACTAACTCTAGGGCAATACTATGGTTTTAGGAAAGCTTTTTTCCTGGGCTTTTCTTTGTTTAGTGGGCTTGAATGCTAGCTCCTCCCTTTGTACCCACTCTGGTCTTGCTATTAAGCTGCCACAGCAAAAGGTATTCAATGTCTTTCAGGGAGATTGGCAGCACCATTCTCTAAGGTGCATAAAAACTAAAAGTTAAAAAAAACAAAAAAAACCAACCCTCCTTTACCTTCCATCCCCAGTACTTAAAAATAAAAAGCAAGGACTTCACATGTCTAGATTATCTGTTGAAATACTGTGTGGCATTGTCACCAGATAATTCAGACTTGTATGGAGTGGGGGAATTATTGATCCCTGCTTTATTGTTTTTGGACTTTTTCCCGTACACAATCTTTTCAGTTACTTACTTCAGTCTGTCTATCCTAATATATTCATATTGAAAGATCTTTGTTTTGGGAAAGACTCCATAGTGTTTTAGTAAAGAATGAGGACATTCTCTCTCTTTCTCATGTCTATACAATTTACTTAAAAATCAGAATTGTATGCTCAATTTTGCTGCACTGGGTGTTACATGGAACTGGGTTTTTCTCAGTTGGAATGGTTCAACTCCTCCCTTTGATATCTAGATCACTATATCCTGATATATGTTCTCACTATAATATACAGAATGTACTACGTATACAACCATTACAGGTCTCCTGTGTGTTTTTGGACATATAAAATTCACTTTATAGTGCTGCAACCAGAAACTGAAACTTAGTCATAAAATAGAATGTCATAAGAATAGCCATAGTGGATCAGACCAACATCCTGTCTTCTGACAGTGGCCAATACCACATGCTTCAGAGGGAATGAACAGGAGAGGCTTATTATCAAGTGATACCTCCCCTATCGTCCAGTCCCAGCTTTTGGCAGTTGGAGGTTTAGGGACACCCAGAGTATAGGGTTGCATCCCTGACCATCTTGGCCAATAGCCATTGGTGGACCTATCCTTCAGGAACTTACCTAATTCTTTTTTGAACCCTGGTATACTTTTAGTCTTCACAACATCCCCTGGCAATGAGTTCCACAGGTTGACTGTGTATTGTGTGAAACACCTCCTTTTGTTTGTTTTAAACCTGCTGCCTTTTAATTTAATTGGGTGACCCCAGGTTCCTGTGTTATGTGAAGGGGTAAATAATACTTCCTTATTTAATTTCTCCATACCCTTCATGATTTCATAGACGTCTAACATATCCCCCCTTATGCAACTCTTTTTTTTTTTAAAGATGAACAATCCCAGTCTTTTTAATCTCTCCTCATAGGAAAGTAGTTCCATACGCCTATACATTTTTGTTGCCCATCTCTATACTTTTTCCAATTTTAATATATCTTTTTTGACAGGGGGTGACCAGAACTAACTGAATTGCTTCTTTATATTTAGTTTTAGAACTACTTTAAATGAACTAAAAAAGGAAGGTAAAAATGCCTAGGCACAATGATCTGGACACACATGGGATGGATCCGAGTGGCAAGCTGCAACTTTATTTAACACAGGGAGGGACATTATGTACCTTCCTTTTTCACTGCATGAATTTAACTGCATCCAGTGTGGTGTTCAGATGCCCACCTTATAACCAATAGCTTGGCTGTATGGCTGGGTCCACCCTAGTACTCAACTTGCTTCTGAATCCTTTCCACCTCTCCTGCATGGATGGGGCAGAGGTTCCCTAAGGAGGCCCTCATGCCACAAAAACTTCATGTCTCCCCTTTTCCCATACGGAAAAGGAGCAGCATCCTCATGCTAGGTCTCATTTACCTCCGGGAGCAGTTCCTTTTTATCCTTATCTGCACTGAACATTGGCTGCAAGATGCAACAAGCTAAAACAATCTTACTTTTCTTAATGTTAAGCCTTAATGCTGTAAACTAACTGTAAGATATGTTGTTGCACAACCAGAAGTTAAGGCCCTGATGCAGAAATTGCTGGCTGAAGTTCTATGATCTGTGTTTTGCAGGAAGTCAGGTTAGATAATCACGATGATTCCTTCTGGCTTAAAAGTTATGAGCCTGCATATCTAAATGGAAAAAGATATATATACAATTTAGGGACCTCAAGAGGCTATCCCTGCACTCAAGGCAGGACTAAGTATTATCTAGACCAGTGGCTTTCAACCTTTCCACACTACTGTACCCTTTCAAGAGTTTGATTTGTCTTGCATACCACAAGGTTCACCTCAATTAAAAACTCAGGCTTTGGCTTCAGCCCCATGTGGTGGGGTCTGGCTTTGGCTTTGACTTTCTGCCCTGGGTCCCAGCGAATCTAACATTGGCCCTGGCAATCCCATTAAAATGAACTCACAGTTTGAAAACTGCTGATATAATCTATAGAACAGTATAAACAAGTCACTCTCTATGAAAAATTTTAGTTTGTACTGACTTTGCTAGCGCTTTTTATGTAGCCTGTTGTAAAACTAGGCAAATATCTAGATGAGTTGATGTACCCCTAGGGAAGACGTCTGCGTACCCCTAGGAGCATGTGTACCCCTGATTGAGAATGACTGATCAAGACCATCCCTGACAGCGATATTCCCTCTATTCTTTTCCATCCATGGTGCACATAACAAAATTAATTCTTCACAATATCGAGGTAATGTGCAGATATACACTACCCGTAGAAACAAAAAAATGTAGATATAATATATCTTTTTAAAAAGTTACCATAGAGGTAATTACTCCAGCCAGGACAGGTTAGGCATTTTAGAACTCACTACTCAAACATTTAAATTTAAGCATAAGAGAGAAATAAAAATTATGCATAGATCAGTCAAAAAACAAAATAACAGCACTTTGAAAGAATAAAATTACAGAGAATATATGTGCATTTCAGGAAGTACCAAGAAGTAACAACAGCAACAGTAATACAAGTATGTGCTGGGAGGTGAGTGTGAAAGACTGTGTGTGTGTGTGTGTGTTGTGTGACACAGAGACTGTGTGTGTGCTGGCTGCTGGGGAAGTCTATTGGGAAGTCTGTCTCTTTAAGGCACTCATTACCACCAGAAGGCTTGTTCAGACCTCATACCACAGCAGCTCTCCTGCTCGTGAGCCTTGCCCCCCCGCCCTGTGGAGATGGGGTACATGGACAGGGAGTTAGGCGGGGGGAGGGAGGCACCCTGACATCAGTGCCTTCTCTCCCCTCCAATCTGCCCAGCAAGCAGGAGGGTCCCGAGAGCAGCTGGACAGGGGCTTCAAGGCAGAGGGCAGGAACAAAGCGACGTGGGGAGGGGTACCTGAATGCATGCTGCCGGATGTGTGCGGTTCTGCTAATGAAGTGTATGGCACTTGATTTGCTCGTGGGCGGCCGCACAACTGCGCAGCTTAGAGGGGAAACAGCCTGACAGTTGTTTTTCTAACCTGCTCTTAAAAATATCCAATGATGCAAATTCCACAACCTCCCTAGGCAATTCATTCCAATGCTTAATCACCCTGACAGTTAGGAAGCATTTCCTAATGTACAACCTAAACTTTCCTTGCTGCAATTTAAGCCCATTGCTTCTTGTCCTATACTCAGAGGTTAAGGTGAACAATTTTTCTCCCACCTCCTTATAACAAACTTTTATGTACTTGAAAACTGTTATCCTGTTCCCTCTCAGTCTCCTCTTCTCCAAACGAAACAAACCCAATATTTTCAATCTCCCCTCATAGGTCACGTTTTTTAGACCTTTAATCATTTTGTTTCTGTTCTCTGGACTTTCTCCAGTTTGTCCACATCTTTCCTGAAACGTGGTGCTCAGAACTAGGCACAATACTCCAGCTGAGGCCGTATCAGTACAGAGTACAGTGGAAAAATTACTTCTCATGTCTTGCTTACAACACACCTGCTAATACAGCCCAGAGTGATGTTTGCTTTTTTTGGCAACATTTTTACACTGTTGACTTATATTTAGCTTGTGATCTACTCTGACCCCCAGATCCCTTATGTAGTACTCCTTCCTAGGCAGACATTTCCCATTTTATATTTGTGCAACTGATTTTTCCTTCCCAAGTGGAGTATTTTGCATTTGTCCTTACTGAATTTCATCCTGTTTACTTCAGACCATTTCTCCCTGTTGTCCAGATCATTTTAAATTTTGCACTTGCAACCCCTGCCAGCAAACTTGCTATGCCATTAACTAACTCATTGATGAAGATATTGAACAGAACCGGACAAGGAACTGATCCCTGTGGGATCCACTTGATATGCCCTTCCAGCTTGACTGTGAACCACTGATAACTACTCTCTGGGAATAATTTTTCAACTTGTTAGGCACCCACCTAGTAGCTCCATCTAGGTTGTATTTCCCTAGGTGTTTGAGAAGGTAATACAAGACAATATCAAAAGCCTCACTAAAGTCAAGATATACCACATCTACCACTTCCCCTTCCCATCCACAAAGCTTGTTACCCTTTCAAAGAAAGCTTATTGGGTTGGTTTGACACAATTTGTTCTTGATAAATCCATGCTATTACTTGTCACCTTATTATCATCTAGGGGTTTGCAAACTACTTAATGATTTGCTCCATTATCTTTCCAGGTACAGAAGTTAAACTGATTGGTCTGTAATTCCCCGGGTTATCCTTATTTCCCTTTTTGTAGTTTGGGTACTATATTTGCCCTTTTGAAGTCCTCTGGGATCACTCCTATCTTCCGTGACTTTTCAAAGATAATCGCTAATGGCTCATATCTCCTCAGTCAGCTCCTTGCGTATTCTAGGATGTATTTCATCAAGCCCTGGTGACTTGAAGACCTATAACTTGTCTAAGTAATTTTTAACTTGTACTTTCCCTATTTTAACTTCTGATCCTATCTCATTTCCACTCCAAAATCAGAGTTTGACTAAACTAACAATTTCCTTCTGTAAATTTTCAATTAAAGTTTCAAGAGTGGCTGAGAATCATTAAATCTCCTCCAAGGAGAGATCTTGTGTGCGTGCGCGCTCCACAAATCCTAAACACCTAATTCTTTCCATTAGGAAGCAGAAAAGGATTAAGCAAAAACTCTTAACTGGAATCAAAAGCTTTCCAACCCCTCTGTAACATCACTTTGTTTGGATACACGGCAACTTAAGTGCTTCTTTAATTGCTTTAATTATTAGCGTCCTAGATTTCAGTTAACATTTTTCTAAGTTAAAAGGTCCTCAAGAGTGTCTAAAATCCTCCCCTGTAAACTTTCTTCCATGACATTATTTAGTTAAAGTGGTAAACTGTATTTAGTAAAAGTTCCCCGAAGTGTCAAATTGGGACAATATTACAGACTGAGTAAACAGAAAAACAAGCACAGTAATGAAGAGGCCACTGTGACCATCCATAAGAGGGTGATTCTAATAAAAATCACACAGCATAAAATGATGGTTAGAGAATTAGGCCAACATTGTCAACCTGACGTACCAAAGCTGAGCACCTAGGTCAAAATGTAGGCAGCTAAATAAAGATGTTTTAAATAGCTAAGCATGCAAAGCACCCGTTGAACACACTGGGAGTTGTGAATGCTCAGCTCCTAAAAACACTTTTACTTAGCTGCCTCCATTTGGATTTAGAAGCCTGGCTTTAGGCACCACAGTTAGAAAGTGTTGGCCTTAATTGTCAAATGTGTTGCTTGAGATTATACCTCTGCACCACCATAGGCATCTCCATGCCTTTTAAAGATCGGTATGATTTTTTTTCAGTAGGGTAGCCAGACTTTATGGACTAGGTTTTCAAATGTGGGCACCAGGACTGTCTGTATTTCAATAAATGAGCAGACAATGATTGTCTGCAAATAAATACAAATTGTATATGCAGTTAACTGATATGCATATGCAAATAATGATTTGTATGGGCAAAAACAGGCTTGTGTGAATTGGTCTCAATGTGTAGAAATATATTTTGATGGGTAAAGCCAATGGGCCCAAACTATCCAAATGGTCACACACAAAATTGCTCAAGCCTAGGCCATCCAAAGGAATAAAAATTAAATAATTCTGTGAAAGCATATTGTCAGTTGCAAAAATATAAGATGAATTGGGGCCTGATCCAAAGTACACTATAATCAATGAGAGCTTTTCCATTGAGTTCTGTTGATTTCAGTGGGTATTGGATCAGGGCTTTCTATGTTACAATAGACAGAGGTTGGGTATAATTTGCAAAGTTGATAATTGGCTTGCAGAGAAAGGACAATCTCTGTTTCGTAAAACTTAAAGCACTTAGAAGAGATTTCCCCTTTGTAGGAAAGTTAGCATTCTATTAGGATATTTTTTTTTAAACAAGATTAAAAAAGGAGTGGAAAAAATAAACTCACAGTCAAGTGGAGAAAGAGAAGATCTAAAATAATGGATATGGAAATATTAAATAAAATTAATTGTTAGTATAATTATAATAAATTAGCAACAAATTGTTGGAATTAAAGCTTGTCTGACAGAGGAAAATTATAGCCTACTTGGTATTGCTGATTTGAGGGGGCTGATTTCAAAATGTGGGGCCATAGGATATTCTGGAAGGCTAAAATAAAATAAGAAGAGTAAGACATATATCAAGTGAAATTTAGAGGTTAAGGAATTGAAACTGTCAACTGCTGAGAAATATAGTGAATCAGTCTTCCCTGAGCCAGAAGCTAGAAGGACTAATGAGCTAATAATAGTGCACACTTCGTACCCCTAGGACAAGAGAGACATAAGAATGATACAGTGAGATAAAAAGGCTTAAAAAACTACCCTGATTGTGGTTAAAACCTCCACAAATTAATCTGGAAATAATTAGAGATACTTGGAATGATGGAAACCATGACAATGAAAATGTTGGGGCACTTCAAAATATTAAGCCTTCATGGTCGAAAGACGTGAGTATAGACTTCACCAATTCTTTTAGTTGCCCTACCTCCTCAGTTTTGGTGGTGGGAGCAAGATCAAATTTCATTTTATGGCATTATCTCCTTATGGTTCTGCACTATCCTCTGGAGTCATGCCTTTGGGCTACAGCCTTTAAGCTAAGGACCAACTTAAGTGTTGCTAAGGATAAAACACCACGTAGGAAAACCCAGATAAATTGGCAGGTGGTCTTGGTGGCACTCCATAGAAAGAGCAATGTGATACTGGAGCTGTCCTCTTTTGAACTGAATGCAAAATTTAAAGTATTGTTCCACTTTAATAAGTGATTATGTAAAAATGTCATAATGGGAATCATGAACCAGAGTCATATGTCATAATGAACTAGATTCTCAGTTGGCATAAATCAGCATAGCTCTCTTAAAGTTAATATAATCCATTTACACCAAGCGAGGATCTGATTCTATATGTACTGTTTCAATTATCGTCATATCAAATGTTCTCATATTTCCACTAAAAAGATATAATTTTAACAGCCAGCAAACTCAACCTGGGATCTGAAACTCATGCTGAGTTCTTTTCTTCTTACACATCATGCAAACTAAAAGTTCTGCAGGCCAAATTATATCCTGAGTTACATGTGTACAATTTAACTATGCTCAATAAGGATTGGATGGGGAGGAAATGATTGAACCGATCAAATAATTCAGTTTGATGCACATAAAGAATAGTCTCTCTCAGCTGTATTGGCTTTGTAGGGCTACAATGAATAAAGAGTAGTAAAAGCTTGTTTTATTCAGTAAAGTAACCAAATATGACTCTGAATATGCACCAGGAGCAGATTTGTTGTGCAAAAAGCTACTCATTTGATATAGTCGCTTTTCAGAGTAGAACCACTCTTGAAGATCTGACTGAGTTTCCATGGCACCATGGCATATTAATCCAGGTATTCCGGCCATATTCCAGTTTATGTGATTACATTCTTTTTGCATATAAATTGCACCTGTAGTTTCTACAGGATAAGTTCTTCTCCACTAACCCTTCTTCTAAAAACTATTGTCTGGTTTTGCCAGGGAAAAGCATTTACTGTATTCCACCCCAGAGGCTGCAGTGTAAATTGGCTGAAATGATTCTTGTATGTAGAGCCTGTAAAGTGCTCTGAGATGAAGTGTCATAGTGCAGCATATACATGTAAAGTATCATAATCATAAGCCAGTGGAAGATCTGTACTTTATTTGTTTGGAAAAAAAAAAAAACTAAGAAAAGAATTAGAACACATTTCATATGAGAAGCACCAATGCTACATATAGAATCATAGAATATCAGGGTTGGAAGGGACCTCAGGAGGTCATCTAGTCCAACCCCCTGCTCAAAGCACGACCAATTCCCAACTAAATCATCCCAGCCAGGGCTTTGTCAAGCCTGACCTTAAAAACCTCTAAGGAAGGAAATTCCACCACCTCCCTAGGTAACCCATTCCAGTGCTTCACCCCCCTCCTAGTGAAAAAGTTTTTCCTAATGTCCAACCTAAACCTCCCCAACTGCAGAGAGATATGTCTCATCTCATTATAAAAGCAACAAAGTAGCTATATTTTAAATTAGCCAACAGTTTACAAAATTCAAGCAGGTAAATGTGTAAGAGTACCTTGCATGCGTCAGCACCTGCCTTGCAGACTGTAATACAAACCAACATAAATCAGTCAAATTTAGAACTATTAAAACCATTCAATCTATCCTCTGCTCTCTTAGGTGACATTTTGTTACAAAATGACTCTTATTTATAATGTTACTCAAGTCAGAGGCATTTTTATATCACAGAGTGATCTCAATAGGAGAATTGGTTTTTCAGTTCTGCAAACTAATCTTTCTGACAGTGAAAAATAAGCAATGTGATTGTTTCTTTAGTGGCGATGAAACTGCAGGAAGGTGTGTTGTTCTCAACAAGGGCAATAGTGTAACTGAAAAGTATTTAGCTATTCTAGAGACATGCTTGAAGATTTGTTTTCAGAAGACTTGCACTATCAGGCAATTTTGTAACCATATCTTTAAAAAAAGTTTAAAAGAGGTACTGGTGCCAGTATAGTAGTGAACTGGCAGAAAACTAAGTCATTTAGCTAGTTGCCTGCCTAGTGTCATGTCCAGTTGTTAATATTTGTAGTTGTATATCTATTCTGCCCCCTGTTTATAACGTACTTCCAAAATATAGAACTTATGGTCATTGTTTGTGTATGGGTTCTGAGTTTGTGTGTGACTATTTAGTTATCATGGCAAGTGTGCTATAAAGTCCTCCAAGAAGTGTAGAGGTGCCACACTTTCTGTATACTCTTTGTACAGTCTCTGATTTCCTGTGACACACTTCCTTCTGTGGAGCAGAAACAAAGAAACCCTGCAGCTACACAAAGTATTAGGAAGTTTATTACCACATTCCTGTATATAGCTTCTGTTCATAACAGGTTTATCTTGACACTGGTTTGCTAGCCATAAAGACACTACAGCAAGTGATGCAAGACTCAAAACTAAACGTGCTTCTAAGATACATGATTCTTAAAACAAAGGAAAACAGACAGAAAACCCAAACCCCAAACTTGCCAACCAATTACCACCTGGGAGCTTTATTGTTATTTTTTTTAATACAAAATTGATGTGGAAAAGTTCTAGTTTTTTCAATTAGCATGCCTTCAATATTTTAATGTTCACTTACGGTAGTCTACACTTCAAGCTTGGCTATAATGTCCTTCTTGAGAAGACACACTTGTGCTAACCCTGAATAGATTGTAGCCAGGATGGCATAAGCAGTGGGAGGGGTGAGTCACCCTGTATTTGTGTCCCCCTGAGCACTGTCCCTCACAACTCCTCTTGCATTTTAAAAGCAGCATATGTAGGCTATAGTGGGGGGAGAATCCTTCTCTTTGTGCAGATTAATTAAGACTTTGGCACCTTGTCCAACATACCGTACATTTCTTGAGTGGAGAGAGGCCACTGATGACAGAGGTGGAAGAGGATAATGAAAGACTTAGAACTTGGGACTTTGGACAGTGTTGGAGTCTGGCATGGAGAGGAGCAGATTGCTCAGGGCCTGAGGCACCCCAATGAGCTTTGGATTTGGTACCTGGTTGATAATAGATCGAAGTAAATAACATTCAGTTAAGTAGGTGTTAATTCAATTAACACATAATTTTAGCTTCTGAATTGCAGATAAAACCTTGGTCAACCTAGTACCCAGACACAGAGTAAAAACTCCAGTACACCCAAATGAGGTAGAGTCCAGAAGGAGAATACTCTGAATAAGGGCTACCTAGATTACTGCTCAGAGAGCAGAATGTTGAGAAACACAATTTAAGATAAGAAGGATGTACTGTGTGGAATATAGCACCTTTTCTAATGAATCATGGATATTTTCCTTTGTGGGAGAGAATTTGGTGAGTTCCCCCCACCACCCCAAATATGCCTGCTGTGTCCACAAAGTTAGGCTCTGCTTCTGCACATGGATGCACTCCTGCATTTTCACAGAGCCCCACTGATTTCAAAGTCAGTATTAATGCCATGGTTAAACGTTTTTGATCAAATCATGCAGACCTCAGTTAGGCAAATATCTCATGCAACTTCAGTGGTAGTTTTGCACTGTGTAAAGATTGCAAAATATGTCCCTTTAATTTTGAGTTAATGTGTACTCTGTATCCACACCTGCATATACTCATAGGACTAAATGCTGCTGTCATGCAAAGTAAATCCTACTGAAGGCCCCAATCTCAACTCCTTACTTTGACTAAAATCCACTGATCACAGGAGCAGTCTTGTGTGAGCAAAGAGTGCAGCATTGGGCCCAGTGTCAAAGTTGTGTATTCATATCTGAGGGCAGAAATAGCATTGAAGGACTGCATAAATAATTACTTGAAGAAATAAGCTCTACATTCATTTCTAAAGGAATATAATATAAATAATTTTTTTCATAATACAGTCAACATTAGCTTAAAAATGTGCCTATGGCCTGATTGTCTACTCAGTTTTAGGTTTGTCATAACTCTACTGAAGACCATGGAACAGGTGTCAGGGAGTGGAGAATCTGGCGCATAATGTTTTCTTGATAATTCGGTATAGGTCTTGATTTACAAAATTAATGTAAAAATCAATTGCTTGCAACTTAATTGTTTGTTGTTTGACTGGTCAATGAGTTCAGGAAGTTCACAGGAGAATGATTCATGAACTATAGTATTACAAAAACTTTCAGTAAGATGGAATTTCAGTTATCACATTTTGGATGTTTTTATAGTAGTATGAAGTATTTCAGTTATATACATTATATGCATGTTATTACTTGGGTATATATAATAAAGATTATTCTTTTCTTTACTTTTTGATGATACTTCTAAATCTTTTACAAATGAAAAAAAAATCCCACCTATTTGTATAAGGTACAAAGGTGCTGACTTTGTGAATTCTGCAGGGGTGCTGGACTCTCACTCCGCCCCATGCCCCGCCCTCGCCCCACCCCATTCTGCCCCTTCCCCCGGGCTCTTCCTGCCCCTGCTCCTCCCTCTCCCTCTCAGCATTTCCTGCATGCTGCTGAACAGCTGATTGCGGTGGGTTGGAGGTGCGGGGGCGGATGAGGGGGAACAGCTGATTCAGGGGGCTGCTTGTGGGTACTGAGCACCCACTATTTTTTCTTTGGTGGCTGCTCCAGCCTCAAGAGTCCCATGGAGTCGGCACCTATGATAAGATATATTCTTAAGACGCTCAAATATACTGAAAAGATTAATAACAAAGTAAGCTCTTTGGGGTAGGCACTATGTTTTTGTTTCTGTGTTTGCACGTATCACAATGGGACCCTGTTGCATGACTAGGTGGTACTGCAATACAAATAATATTAACATGTCAGGGAACCCTCAAGTAATTCATGTTTAGATCTATTGTATCCAATGATTAAGACTGGTAGAAACAAATTAAAATAGTGTTATAAAATGCTCCATTTAAGTGTCTTTTGCATAATTAATTTTTAATTAATCTGGAAATCAAACCCATAACGATTGGGACAAAGCTCAAGTTTATTGTACTACAGCATACTAACTATATATAACTAACCATAGGTAACTATTGGATAAAACAATTTTCTCGTATGACTATACTTAAAAAAAAAACCCTTTAAACCTTTATGGAATTTTTGCCCAAGTTAAGAGGGGAAAAAAGAAGAAAGATAACGTTGCCGGCACAGAGTGCCCGAGGACAGCAACAGCGGGGTCTGTTGCCCGGTGTGCATCACGCCAATAAACACACCAGGGTGGAGAAGCAAACAAAGTTTATTTGGGATCCCAAAGCGGTGCAAGGAGACTGGCACGTCTCAAATCAAGCACACCAACGTAAGCGGCCTTTATCTTTTATACATTTTGCAGCTAAGCCTTTCCCTTCTTCCCCCGCCCTTTCTCCCCCCCCATCTTCCTACCTCTCCCCCTTTCTCCCTCTGACTACATTACACAACCTTGGCTGTGCAGCTTGTTCTCACTGTTTCTTTCTGCAAGTAATCTTGTCCCTCAGCTAGAAGCATGTAGGTTTCCCTTATCACTACTGCTTCCCAGCTGCTGGCCTGTGAGGTTAGTAAAGCTTAACATGCAGGGGCTTTGATTCACTTTGGCCTAGAGCGGGGGGGCTTCATCGACTTTCGTGGTCTTCCACCCCCCCCAAAGTTACCTAGGGTGATGCCTAGTGACACCAACAATAAGGCTAGAAGATACACTGATTACACACACATGTACATATATGCTCATAGTCAAGAATATCAGTATTTTAAGTAAAGAAAAATGTATCTATTTTTACTCTGGATGTAAATCTACACCCATCACCACTTGCCAAGTATCTTCCTTGCTACATTTAAGATACTAATGACTTTAATGCAAAATTGAACAACTTAATGGGCTGAACATGTGTAATGAAACCATTTTAATTGAAACTTTCAGCATGTGTTCCCTTGGAACTCACTGGAATATCTCAGTTTATAACAACAGGAGTGTTTAAAAAGAAAATTATGTAAATGCTTATTATTTTTTCATTAAAGGACCCTTTTCTATAATTCTTTTGAAGAACATTACACAGGTCTTTTGAAAACATCTAGGGAACCACTGAGTTCTGTTACCTTGATGGGAAAACCAGAATGCTGTGAGGAGATAAAAGTATTGCTTATTTAAATAGCTAGAGATTTTTTTCCGATTGACAGTATCAAAGAAAATTCATGCACCTACCCTGCTATCTTTTGCCCCAAAGTATTGCCTTACTACCTGTTATGACTAGAAAAATATTAAGAAACACAGAGTTACTGCCATGATTTGGCAGTGGTAGAGTATTGCTAACAATGTGACTTTGATATATGTAAATGAAAGTTACTCCCACAGATAGAGCAAAGGTACAGATTACACACAAAATTCAAAGGAAGAACAATTTGGATTGTAGGCTTTTAATAAGGCAGAAAGTTCAGGTTGCAGCACCTATTCTATTGTCTTATTTCACATCCAACTCTGCGCCATTACATGCAAATCAGTTAGGTACCTAGGCATACGGGGCAAATAAATAGAAACAATTAGTACATATTGATGAGTCTGATGTGGGTGAAAGCTAACCTTTCATGGTAGGCAAGCTGGAAAATATGAAAATATCCATAGTGCAAAGGCAGGATTTTGAAAACCTGGACACAGAAGGGTTTCATTTCAGTAAGAGGAAAATGACATCTACAATCACACACAATTGCTGAGGGCTTTAGTTGTGTTCCTTCCATTTCACCCGAATGGGATTTGTATGCCTAACCATGTGCAATGTTTTGAAAAGTTAGAGGTGTATCTTTCTCTGCCTTCCTTACACCTCATGTCAGTGTGAAATAATAGGAAATAGAGTTTCATGCAGGGGTTCAATGATAGGCAGAAAGATGCTGGAAAAATAATTTGCAACTCAGTGTGATCAGTTAGAATGGACTATAGTAAGTCCCAGACACATACTTTAAGCAGTGGCACAGAATTGTCTGGAAATTTGATAAAAATAGAAATATGCCCTTAATAGTTAAACAAAAAGTCATGGACAGTAAAATAATGAAGTGATCATTATATGAAATAATAAAGATGGATTTTTGCACAAAAGTAAGATAATCTGGTATATAACAATACGTAGTTTTCATAGATTTTAAGGCCAGAAGCGACCATTGTGATGATCCAGTCTGACCTCCTGCATAACACTGGCCATAGAACTTACCCAAAATAATTTGTGTTTAAACTAGGGCAGATCTTTCAGAAAAACATCCAGTCTTGATTTAAAAATTGTGATAGAGAATCCACCACAACTCCAAAGGATAATTACTCTCACTGTTAAAAAATGTATGTCTTTTTTCCAGTCTGATGGATGATGCAAATAAATTGCATATCATTAGAAAAAGATAGACATCCCAAGGCATTGAAGAAGTGGTTGATACTTTTTTTTACTGTTATAGTAGATCCAGTGGTACTGATAGATGATATAAAGATTTGGGATGGATGAAGAGTTTAGAGAAAATAAAAACCTTGAATCTTCACCCAAGACTTTACCAAATTTGAAACAAAGCTTTTGAGGGCTTTTTTCCCTTCTTCAATTTTATCTCTGTCTGCATTTCCCTGGTCAGCCATGACCAGAAGTTCCAAATAATGGAAGAAATATTACCTTAATTGTATTTCCATACTACAGGAAGTACCAGAAATATAATGAAATAAGATGATCATTCCAATTTTGCAAATTCAAGAGGTTTGAGTACTTTTAATGAGTTCAGCATCCTCACTTTTGGGTGCTTATCCAACCTGAACCTAATATTCTTTAGCTACAGTTATCACTAAAAATAATGCTTTTATACTGAAAGACACTAACTTTGCTTTCAGCAGAATGGTACCATTCTTAAAGCCACATTTGCATTGGATCTGAGTTGCTACACGTATTAAGAGCAGAAGAGAAGTGTGGGTGCTACTCCACTGCCATTTCACTTTTCAGTAAATTCTCAGCAACTGTAACCTCTTTTTGGAGTAGCCTAATTGGAAAGTTCCCTAGAAAAGGGTATGCTAAATCAGTAGTGGAAAGTGGAGCTGAATCATTTTGGGGAAGCTCTATTATTCTTATGTGGATCGTAGGCATTTTATGAAGGGATAATTACTCTGCAGTCAGCCAGGTTAGGATGATATTGCTGTCCCTGTGTCAAAAGGTAGTACAGTAAATATCTGGGGCCTAGCAGGTCTGCTACCCAGTATAGGAGTCTGTGTAAATTATAAATATAAATTGTTTCATTTTCTCTCTCTCTCACACACACTCACATTCATAATGTTCAGGAACAAAGGTAGTCAAACAGCATGCAGAGTAATTGTTTCTTTCAGGAACCTTAGTCCAATACCCTGGTTCCCAGGCAACAACTCTTTCTCAAGAATTGACTCCAATCACAGACTGAGACAGAAATTTGCATGCCAAAACCTAACAGCACTTCTTCCTAAGTCTGAAAAGTTGCTTGTACACTATGAAAAAGAAGTTGGAAGACTAGGTATAAGAGTGCCATCTGGTGATACTTGCCATAACAATATTTCGGTGGATGTTTTTCCTGGCATTTTAACAATATTGATATTTGTTGCAATATATTTCAATACTAATCATGCTAATGTTTATCTTTGTATAAATAGTTGTGCTATTTGCTAGCTGCATGAAAAAATGAAGTCTATGGTCAAGAATTTGAGTGCCTATGAATGAAATTGCCCTGAGTGTGGTGAGCAGTTGCAAAGCCTACCACTCAACTAATACCCAGGATAAGACTTGTACTGGGAGTTTACTGATTAATTTTCCAGACAGAGGGAATTTGTACATCCCTACACGCTGTGCAAAAATTCCCCACACCACTGCCCTATAGGTCAACATGAAGGGTTATGTTGGGATTGGGCCCGATGCAGAGCAGGAGAGCTGTGTTAGACCTTTATTCAGTGGTCTCAGCATCCCACACAACTGTTGTGTAGAGGCTGCATCCTCTATTACACCCTTTAGGCTGGTATGGTGAGTGCCAGGAAGCTGCACAGCTGCCCTGGCCCTAGGTTGGAGGATGGATTTTACCTCCCCAACCACTCCTCACTCTACCAGCCAGGATCCTGAATACTTGGACGTTATGTGGATGTAGTGGATTTCACCAAATATGAATTACATAGTTCGTTATTAGCTTATGCTAATTTACACCAGTAGAGGAGCCAGTCCACTGTGTTCTGTTACCGAGATTACAAATTCACAAAGCACTCAGTCCAGTTTATGCCCACCAGTTTGCAGTGGCTGTGAATAGAGGATGAATATAGAATTTCACTATGTGAAATGTAAGAATGGAAAACATTAAGAAAATACATTACTATTTGGAAGAGTTCTCCATTTGCAACATAAATATAGTTAGGCTATTCTAGTCTGCCAAATCTAAAACACTCCTACACAATACTCCTGTCTGATTTTTATGGCACGCAAGGAATCCTCGCACTACCCTGGTTTTTTAGAGACATTTAACTAGTAGTGGAATAACTCAGTATTTATATTACCTCCTTGAATGACTGCTACAAATGATGTATCATCTCAAGTTTATAGCCCTTCATAATTTGCTTTGACAAAATAATTGTATTGGCTATAATTAGCTTAAGGATTTTGTGGCATAATGACTTAGTACGAAAGGTGTATTTTGTTTTGGTATTGTTTTTTATCAAAATCATAGTCCAAGTTGTATGGTATGAACCTCCCTGACTATGAACTGCCATTATGCCTTGAAATAACTTCTAAGAAGTTAGACCAGCTATCTATTTACTTCTGATAGAGACATCAGGGTGACCCAGGTACATTACATAGATCTGCCTATTAATTCCTTGAGAAATGAGCCTCCTTTTACCTGGATGAACAGCCAAGATTTTTCTTACTCTGGAAGATACTGAGATGGTGCTACTAAGAACTTATCAAATTTCTGGGATAAAAAAAACTTTTTAACATCAAGCTTCTCTTTATCTAAATCAGCATTGAAGAATTAATGTAACTCTGCTGTCTAGAAGAGAGTCAGGAAGACTTCTCTGCAACTGAGGTTAAGCAAGGTTGTGATATTACAAATTAGAACTAAATAGTAGACTCATATTCAGAAACTGGAATCTTGTTAGCTAGACTAATAATGAATCAAATCTCGGAGACAAAGGGTCCCTAAAGGTGAGGTAGTTGGAGTTTGAATACAAATGGCCATATTATTATTATCACATCCATTCATGAGAACTGGTTTGTAGTACCTATTTGAAACTCAGAGCTTTCAGGGTATATGATACAAGGTATATGTAGGTAAAAGATGCAGGCAGGCTGAGATGTATTTCTACAGTTGCTGCTAATTTAATTAATAACTTGACAAATATATATTACACATAGAAAACTAAATTCAAAGAACATTAAGGTTGCTGTGTTTTTGTTTGGGACCTGATCTGGCTGATGTACTCTACAGCACATCTACACAGCAGCTGGGAGGGTGCTTTCCAGGATGGGTAGACAGACAGTGAGGATGTAGCAGCATGGGCAGCAGCTTGGGTTAGCTGTTTGAGTACAATCCTGCCCATCCCCCCTGAGTATGTACTTGGGCGGCTAGTCCCAGCTGCTGCCTATGCCTACTGTGGCCACATTGCTATTTTTAGCACACTAGCTCAAGCAGAGCTAGTGCATATCTGTTTACCCTCTCTGGTGGTCTCTGAGGATATGTCTATGCTGCACACAAAACCTGGGTTCTGAATCAAGTTTGAGCTGAAACCCCCCTTCTGTCCACATACAAATCAGTGTGACTCAGGGCAGCAAGCATTCAGCACCCAGGTCCTTGGACCCTGCTAGGGAGGTGGGTCAGGGGGTAGGTCCAAGCCCTGTCATTTTGCAGTGTGGATGTAGGTCAAGCCACAGACCCGAGTCAGAAGGTCTGTGTAGTGCAGTATGGACATGTTAGCATGGCTATGAGACCTGTGTCTAGGAATTATAAACCCAGGTTTACAATGCAGTGTGAATGAGTCCACAAGCCTGGATCCTGCCAAATGCGGATCGAGCCTCACAGGCGAGATAGCTGGAGAATGCCTGGTTTGAGGATCCCCCTGGGGCTTAGCATAGGCGCCGACTGTGTGGGTGCTCTGGGGCTGGAGCACCCACAGGGAAAAATTAGTGGGTGCTGCACCCACTGGCAGCCAAGCTCCCCCTCACTTCCCCCCCGCCTCACCTCACCTCTGCCTCCTCCCCTGAGCTTCTCCCCTCACTCCCAGTGCTTGCTGCCGCAAAACAGCTGTTTCACAGCATAACAAGCTCTGGGAGGGAGTGGGAGGAGCGGGAACACAGTGCGCTCAGGGGAGGAGGCGGGGAAGAGGCAGGGCTGGGGCAGGGATTTGGGGAAGGAGTCCAATAGGGACAGGGAGGGGGCGGAGTTGGGGCAAGGACTTTGGGGAAGGGATTGGAATGGGGGTGGGACAGGGGTGGAATTGGGGTGGGGCCAGGGGCAGAGTGGGGGGTCAAGCACCCATCGGCGCCAGCAGAAGTTGGCGCCTATGGGGCTTAGGAGTAAGTTAGGTATTGAGGCGTCAGAATGTAAGTGGATGTGCACCTATCCACTGGAAGATTTTTAGGCACTTACAGGATTTTATTGGCAGAAGCTTGGACATTTGCAGGTTTAGACAGCAGCTGAACAGTGGTTTTGAGGATCTACGTTTTGGACATAGGACCCTAAAGAGGCACCTTGGCACCTAAATCACTTTGTGGGTCTTGCCCCAGGACACTGGGTCTCCCACTAAAATGGTGTTCCTTTGCCTTTCTGGATTTATATAACAGAGACTGATATCAGAGCTCTGATTTCTTAAAGGAAACTCTTGTGACTTGGGCCTAAATGCTATAATAATACGTGCAAATTGCTATTTGCACATAAACCATAGGCTAATCTATGACTGTCCTTAGAAGTCTGCATCAATGCTTGAAACAGCTCACATTTGAAGTTTCACAAACCTTTTGCTTGTGGCCAGAGTAATGCTATTTGCCAGCTCCCCCCTGTTTTGTTTCACGGATGAATAGGAAATGAGCCTGCCAAAATCAAAAACACAAGAAAAGGGTGTGTGTGTGTGTTGTCTTCATACGCCTATTTACACTAACAGAAAAAGGAGCACTTGGGAGAAAACTCTTAATGGGGTGAAAAAATCATTACATTTATACACGCTCCAAGGAAAAGGTGTTGCTTTTTACAAACATTTGCACTTTTTTTGTTTAACAGAATTCATAGGTATTCTCATTTCAAATCGTAATGAAATTGTTTAATCCAAAATCTCATTTTATCAATGTATGTTCTCAACTCTCTCGGCATAGATATTCTGAATAAATTCTAACATGCATTTTAGAATTTAAAATACTTACTTATTGTTAATGTTTTAAGAGGCCAGGCCATATTCAGAATGGTACTGTCAAAAATATTTTCAATTAATGTGGCTTATTGAAATATGAATTTCAACAAACCATATTGGAGTGCTTTAATGATCTCACACTGTTACTGCTGTAATTCAAATAACCTGACTAATTCAAATTCACAATGTTCTGCCTTGGTGAACATTATTTTAAATGCGAATCCAATAAGATTCCTGGGAGCCTTCAGTTTATACTTTATATATGCTTTCTCAGAAAAGTCTTGACACTCACATTAACGTTAATCATACTCTTTAATAACATGTTTTCTTTTGGTGTTTTTCAAAATAACAGTATTTAGATGGCACTACATATCCAGTGTAATATGTAGTTTAGTAAATATATGGATATGCTGTAGGCTACTTAGATTATAATCCATTGCATTTGTCACAACAAAATTTGTGCTGCATTTGTGATGTGTACACAGTAAATAGTTTTTTGTCCCATCTGTAATATGCACATCTTGCACTGTGCAATTTTCATGCATCTCTGTGTAGGAAGTGGCACAGAGTCACACCATCCTGTGGGAGCACCAGGAGAGATTGACTATAACGAGGCATCTTTACTTGATCAGCCCAGTATAAAGATGGACTTGTATGCACTCTAACCTATCCATTAGGATGTCACAATGCTCTCTCTGGCATCCAGGTCCTGCTCTGTGGGCCTGTGTAGGGCCTTCCTCCTCCTCTCCACTTTCCTGATGATTTTTCCCCAGCAGGAACAAGGGATGAGTAGTACCTATTCACAGAATGTGCTATTGTAATTGACACTTAGTTGGACTGTGCAAGGGAAGGGGGAATCTCTTTGTGGGTCTTCATCCCCCCACCAGTCCCATATGACTGCACAAGGGCTCTGTGTGTGTGTGTGTGTTTGTACAAAGTTGAGGACTGTGATGGGTTGGATCACAGAAACCCCTGGGAGCTGCCACTTGATGTGCCCAGACTACTTCTACACCTGCTTTCCCTGCCAGCTCAGGTCTCCAGCACCCTGTCTTGCTGAGCCAGACACTCCCATCTGCTCCAACAAAGACCCAGGGTCTGAATTACTTGCCCCAAAGCTGCAGATTTACCTGAAAGCAGCTAACAGAAGTGTTCCTGTCTTTAACACTCAGATACCCAACTCCCAATGCGGTCTAAACCCAAATAAATCTGTTTTACCCTGCATAAAGCTTATGTAGGGTAAACTCATAAATTGTTTGCCCTCTATAATACTGATAGAGAGATATGCACAGTTGCTTGCTCCCCCAGGTATTAATACATACTCTGAGTTAATTAATAAGTAAAAAGTGATTTTATTAAATACAGAAAATAGGATTTAAGTGGTTCCAAGTAGTAACAGACAGAACAAAGTAAGTCACCAAGCAAAATAAAATAGAATGCGCAAATCTATGTCTAATCAAACTGAATACAGATAAGGTCCTCACCAGTTCCAGAATGCTCCCTTTTATAGACTAATCTCCTTTTAGCCTGGGTCCAGCAATCACTCACACCCCTTGCACACTGTCCTTTGTTCCAGTTTCTTTCAAGTATCCTGGAGGGTGGAGAGGCTCTCTCTTTAGCCAGCTGAAGACAAAATGGAGGGCTCTCCCAGGGGTTTAAATAGACTTTCTCTTGTGGGTGGAGACCCCCTCCTCACTCCTATGCAAAGTCCAGCTCCAAGATGGAGTTTAGGAGTCACCTGGGCAAGTCATATGTCCATGCATGACTCACACTTTTTACAGGCAGAATCCATTGTTTACATGCTACCTTGAACATCCTGAAGTAGACTTTCTATGTGGATTAGAGCATTCCAAGATCCATTGTCCTTTAAGTGTTTTTTGATTAGGTACTTAATTTCAACATTCCTTTCTCCAGGAACTGACCAAATGCTCTACTAAGGTTATTTAGAAATCAAGCCAGTACACAGCCAACATTCATAACATTCATAACTTCGAATACAAAAATGATACATGCATACAAATAAGATTAATACATTCAGTAGACCATAACCTTTGAGATATGTTACATGGCATATGTAGCATAAACCACATTCTAAGCATATTTCCATAAAGCCTTATGGGAGGTACCGTCACAGAGGACACAGAAGGATTCTTTATAAATAGTACAAAAAAAACCCTGGACTACTTGCATTTTATAGCAATGCATTTATATATATAATATAGCATTTATTCATTGCATTTGGTTGGACAGATGACAAAGTGCTGTCCTTCAATTGTTTGAGTGATGGAAGGTTTTTCTACATATACATTTCTTTGCTTTCATAGCATTGTGCTTTGATATACTTAATTAGTGTTAAGGTATATAGCTTCATTCACAACTCCTATGACACTATTGTAGATTTTCAATTCTTAAAACAACAACAACAAAAAAAAGATCCTGTTTCCACAGAAACATAATGCAGTCTATTTTTGTAAAGTGGTAAATGTGTGAAAAATGAGCATTAGCCCCATGATTTAATTGCTTCTAGATATACATTTTCTTTACTATAGAAACAACACGGCATATGTGGATATGCTTCTTACTTGGATTTCTTATAGATGTTTCTGTACAAAATAGGAAAAAAATATATATAAGTAAATCACGCTTTATATATTATGACAGATTCAAGGAATGGGTATATTAATAATATCCAAGTTTTCTAGGTATTGAGGTGTCACACGAAATCTTTGATCCTATTGCAAATCTATGTTAAATTAGCTCCCCAATGACACATGGCATGATTTCCATAGATTTTATGGCTTTCTAATAACTTAGACTGTAGGTAGATTTACAAACTGATCAGCCATACATTCAGATTGGCCAAAATTTTGTGCCATTAAGTTCCATAGTTTGAGTTAAAATTGTATATCCAGAGATTTTTTTCATATGACATCTAGCACAGGTAATAACTTTTTGGAAGTTTGTATCTGTCTGAGATCAGAGGTCTGATCTGAGAAGAGAGAGATTAAATCAGATAGCTGAGTGCAGAGCAGGGTGAAATACCTTTCCACTAACCATTAAAAAAGGTCAGTTCTTAGTAATCTAGAACAGAGGTGGGCAAACTATGGCCCGCGGGCCACATCCAGCCCACAGGACCCTCCTGCTGGCCCCTGAGTTCCTGACCCAGGAGGCTAGCCCCTGGCCCCTCCCCCGCAGCCTCAGCTCACTGCACTGCCAGCGCAATGCTCTGGGCGGCGGGGCTGAGAGCTCTTGGGGCAGTGCAGCTGCAGAGCCCGGTCTGACTCGGTGCTCTGTGCTGCACGGTGGCATGGCTGGCTCCTGCCAGGCAGCATGGCTGCCTATCCTGCTGCTCTGGGTGGCGCGGCTGTGCTCCAGGCAGCGCGGTAAGGGGGCAGGGGAGTTTGGGATGGTGGTGGTCAGGGGTCAGGGTTGTGAATAGGGGTCAGGGTGATCAGAGGGTGGGGAACAGGGGAGTTGAATTGGGGTTGCGGTTCTGGGGGGCAGCCAGGAAGGAGGGGGGGTTGGATGGGGTGGCGGGGGGCAGTCAGGGGTAGGGGTTCTGGGGGCGATCAGGGGACAGGGAGAAGGGATGGTTGGATGGGGCAGGAATCCCAGAGGGGCCGTCAGGGAACAGGGAATGTTGGATGGGGCAGGAGTCCCGGGGGATGGGGTGGGGGAGGGGCTGTCAGATGGCGAGAAGCAGGGGGAGTCGGATAGGGAGTGGGGGCCGGGCCATGCCTAGCTGTTTGGGGAGGCACAGCCTCGCCTAGCCGGCCCTCCATACAATTTCAGAAACCTGATGCGGCCTTCAGGCCAAAAAGTTTGCCCGCCCTTGATCTAGAATGTATTGAGATTCAAAGGGTCAGAATAAGCAAATTATATTAAAGATATTGCTATAGCCATCTGATTTTCAAATGTAAAATCTGTCATATGAATTTCTGACTACCCTCTGAAAAATGGAGGAGATGGGATTTGGAATAATCATAAAACTAATGACCTTGGTTGGTAGCGCACAGCATGTGCATGTAGGATGTTCAAACTCAAAATTGGACACAGGTCCCTAATATCTTTAACATGCAAAATTAAGAATTTATCATACATAGCACGTTAATATAATGGACAAATGAAATCACCTCTAAGCGACATAATGATCAAGGTAAATCCATTTTAGATAGTAATGTATTTTTGTGATTGGCAGGGTCCAATCTGGACAGCCATAATTTATATTCAGCTGAGTAGCTAAAACTATTAATTAAAACGTAATAGAACAAAATATCCGCCAGTGTCAACCTTTTCAGGTAGTACTAGAAAAAGGAAGGCATCAGACACCTTGAACTCTTCCCCTCCTTGCAATACTCCAGTCCAAAGCAACCTAACTGTCTAAGAGCATTCCGCGTTCCCACTAGGCACCAACAGCTTCACAAAATCCCAAGGTTTAGTCATGCTCTGTGACCTTGTGCTTGAGGAATTCCCACACTCTTTCATAATAGCTCAGGCCTCCTTATAACTGTGTAGGCCCAACCCACCTTTGGCAAAGAAGATGAGTTGTTTCTTATTTCCCAGAAAAAGGTATTTCACTATTTCCCAACCTCTGCAGGATTGGAAGAGCTGCCAGCACTCGAAAATTCTAACCCAACCACTGCCCAACGTTGCAATCCCATGAAAGAAACCAACTGTAATTAATTTAACTGTGACATTTGCACTCATGCCAAGAAGTTCACACTCACACAGTGCAACCCGCACAAGCACTTTGAAGCCTGCAGACTTACAAACTGTATAAAAACACCACGATCATTTGCTGCACAACAGAAAACCCCATATACAAAAACAACCCTTGAGCATGATAATATCATGGAAAGTAGGATATTTTCCCTGACGGGGTGGAGTAGGACATTTCTTACCTCTGCCCTATATGTCTTCTTAGGGACAACACTTGCCACCTGCTGTGCAATCTCGGAACCTCTTACAGGCAGTGGGACTGACCAAAACCAGCCTTTCTACCAGGGAGCGCTGCCATTGGTTAGTGGATACTGCATTGTCACCCTTGTGGTGTGGCCTCCTAACCCAACCCTGACCACATGTTATGGGTTGTGCTGGTTGTGATAGCAGAGAAGTGCAAAGTGTCTCTTTAAAATGATTTTTAAAAGGTTATAAAGGTTGTTATCTTTGTTTATGATTTGGACACACGCACATTCTTTTTGATATGTTTTTCTATTTTGTTTTTGAAAAGAGAATTCTTTACACATTCTGCATTGAAGAACTATCCAGGTGGAAGATGATATGAAAACCATTTTGATTGAACAAATAAAGAAATGCAAATCTCAACCTCAAGTCCAATAGGACTACAGTGTTTTAAATTTATAAACCATGAACATACAAACCATTTTGCATCTGTCAACCTATTTGAGTTATTTTTGTGCTTGGCACCCATTAGAAGATAATTTGTGCCCGTTTTTAGTTTTGAGGATTTTAAGAATTTAATTGTAGCGGGGAGTGTATAATTAGTCTTGAGCATCTGCCAGCCATTAAGTGCTCTAGTGGCCAACATTCTCACAAAGCTTTGAATCACAGCCTTTGGGTTCACTAATCATTTGGTATCATTTGACTGCAGCAGTCTGCGAATGAAAAATATTTGCAAACAATAAAGTTTGTTTTGTATTAACAGTTTATTCCAGTGAATGAAGTATGTGTAAAATGCATTCCAAGGCCAACAGGTCTCCCTGTGTGCTCTCTGTTCTCTCTTGCTTTCATAAATAAAAATTGACTTCAACAGGCGTGTGTGTGTGTGTGTATGTGTATATATATATATATATTTTCCCACCGGTGGTAGCTACTAATATGGAAGATCATTTGCTGATTTCCTGTCTCTAAATCAGGGCCGGCTCCAGAGTTTTGGCTGCCCCAAGCAGCCAAAAAAAAAAAAAAAAAAAAGCCGCGATCGCGATCTGCGGCGGCAATTCAGTGGCGAAGGACTGTCCGCCGAATTGCTGCCGAATCGCTGGACCTGCCGCCCCTCTCCGGAATGGCCGCTCCAAGCACCTGCTTGCCAAGTTGGTGCCTGGAGCCGGCCCTGCTCTAAATGGTACTAGCTACAAATATAATAATTTTCCTAGTGTAGCTTCAGGGATCCAATATCATATGCAATCACCGTAACTCTGTACTGACAAATCACCTCCTTCCCGACCCCACACTGTAAGACACTTTGTGAAAACAGCTTATGACAGAAATCAGTATCTCCATCATTTAGTAGGTTCCTTGTGTTCACCTGAGTCACCAGTAATAGCACACAACTACAACATACTGAACATATGAGAGCACTGATATCTGACAGAATCATTTTGGACTGTATTAGAAGGATGTTCTTTACACTGCACTCTGTTTTCAGCATCTTCATTCTTGTAAGAAACTGTCAAGAGAAAAGCAGAAACAGAAAAATAAATGTGAAACAGCTCATATAATAATACAAAAGCAAGTTATTGCTTCTTGTGCAGTATTTTCATTATGGACTACAATATATTATCTAAAAGGTCAGAGAACATATCTAATACTTTCTGCAATGGTCTGAAAAATGGAAATGAAGCTTTTCAGAAACCAGTTCAAATGCTATCTGCTGCCATTTAATCATAGCAATCTAGGTAAGGTAACATTTTGTGCATTGGCAAGGCAAAACATTTAACATTAAATATTCATTATCTGAACAAATTAGCAAAATGTCTTCATTCATGCTTTCCGGTGTCAGTTCAATTATTATTTTTTCTCATCATCTTCACACTGATTTTTCTCTGAAAAGGTGAAACTGTGGCTTCTCATTAGCTCAAGAGGAACTTACTTTGAAGTTGTTTCTCAGAATGTCTCCATCATGCTGTGATTGATACACAAGTAAAATTATTCAATAAAATACTCAGGAGCTTGTTCACAGAAACACATTTACAGAGTAAAAAGCAAAATTTCTCAGGGCCATAGCTAACCAGTTGGAGTTTCTACTTTCACACCCTAAACATACAAAAAGTTAAGAACTGTAATATAAGAAACCGAGCAATAGTTTCCCTTAGGGATTTGTGTTCCTTTTCTACTAGCTCATAGACAAGAGGCTGAATCTGGAATTAAATGAATACCACACTTGATTCAAGCCAAAAAGGCTTAATATGTTCTTTGGTGCTAAAGTTAATGTTTCACAGGAAGTCTGTTGGGCCTTAGTTCTTCAGGCAGGATTCAAACTGGAAAGTCTATTGCAGTGCCAAACTTCCAATGAAATCTGTTTACACTTGTTCAAAGAGATCTTAACGACCACCTTAAAAACAGTATTATCTCATGAAGAATGTTTAATAGAAGAGTTGGTCATGGGCAGCGGGGGGAGGGGGAGATAGACATTGTAAGGCTGAAAGGTATGGCCCCAGAGAGTACCATTGCAACTTCTGATGAGTGCACTTGAGAAAGGGAACCAAAATATAGCCAGCTGTGACTCACTGACACTGGGGCAAGCTCCAGCATAGAATAGAGCAACCTGGGGTTGCTTAATACACTGGTAGCTGGTGATGAATCCTAAGCTGTGAATAATTGGATGGCAACATGCTGTATGAACCAACTATGCCTGTATGAAAGAAGGCGTACGGATGGAAATGTTCTAGCAGTTTTAAATATTGCTTATCCCTCTATTATACTTCATTCCAGTCAATGGGAGTACTTGTGTTCTGTATTTTTACATCCTTCTACTCTGGCTAATGTACAGCCCTCTCCTCTGAATGGTGACTGTCCTCAGCTATCAAACCAATCTATCAAGGTGCTCACAAAAAATACGGCTACCTCAATTTTTGACACTGTCTCTATCATATCATCCCTTTTTAAGTGAGTCTCTTCAATATCTCTGTCACCATTTTAGGAAAAATTAGTTCCCGCCCCCTTAATACTAATTCCTTTAAAAACTAAATTATAATTATTTGGGTTAACAGATTGTTTGAGGTTTCAGGAATTGAGGAAGCCATGTTTATTGTACACATATGGAAAAGTTGTTCAGAGGGTAGTAGTCAGTCAGAATGGAAGAATTTTAGAATTTAGCATAGAGAGATTTATATAATTACTGTGTAGTAATTAATGGTATGAGTAATCATGATGTTCTGATTGGCGGTGGGCCATTATTAACCAACCAACATGCAGGAAATTATATAGTTGAGATATAAATGTTCAGTTGTGAGCTGGTTACTGAACAGTACCCTTGAATTCTGATTGGCTCACAAGGTTACACTGCTCTACAGCCAAAATGCTTCTGAAATAAATGTAGTCAAACTTTACTAATTCTGGGTCACTGAGAATGAAAATGATGCTTAAAATTGTTGATTGGCTCTAGTTTTCAAGATATGCTATTGGGTCAGTATATATGACACTTGACTTGGGAATGGCAGAGGATAAGTGAGTTATAAAGGGAAGGGATCTCAATTTAAACCAGAAATGACTAAAATACATCTTTGACTGGATCTATGAATAAATCTATGACTGGGTTTGGACAGTACTTGCTTTTTAGGCAAAACAATAAATGATGCAATCTGAAGCTGGTATTGCATCATACATGATATGAATTGCATCATGTTATTCCTAGAAGTCATGGATGATGCAATCATAACAAAGCTTACATCACTCTGCTGAACAAATTGCCCTATATCAGCTCTAGAAATCATACAGTGTCATGCTCTCTTATTTGTCAGTGTTTGATTTTGCAAAGGGACACATTTCTGTTTAGCTAAAGTGAGCAGAGATGCCTCACACTTGTGTGAACAGTGCAGATAACTTCTGCTATGTTTGTGGTGAAGTGACTTTTGCATCACAAAAGCACAGTAGAACCACTATGGTTAAGAAAGCCTATCCCCTTTATTTTGGCTGCAAAATTGGAGATCAGGACAAGAGGTGGGCCCCACACATATGCTGCAACAAATCTTCGCCAGTGGTTGAACAGGAAAAGGAAATCTATGCCTTTTGCAGTGCCAATGATTTGGAGAGAGCCAACAGATCATACCAGCAATTGTTACTTCTGCATGGTGCCTCCAGTTGGGAAAGGTGTGTCAAAGAAGAAAAAGTGGACTGTGCATTATCCAAACATTCCATCAGCTATACGCCCAGTACCCCACGGAGAAGGACTGCCGGTTCCTGATGCACCAGAATCATTCTCACTTGAGTCAGACGAGGAAGAGGATGAAACTTCTGGTCCTGAACCATCAATGTCACAGGACCCACATTTTCTCCCATCCTCCTCCTCTGAACCGCACCTCATAACACAAGGTGAACTGAATGATCTTGCCAGAGATTTGGAACTACCCAAGAGTAAGGCAGAGCTGTTGGGCTCCAGACTACAGCAGTGGAATCTCCTGGCAGGTGATGTTAGGGTTTCCATGTTCCGTGACTGTCAAAAGGATCTTGTCCCATTCTTCTTCATGGAAGGTGATCTTGTAGCCTGCAACAACATCGATGGTGTGATGGCAGCCCTCAACATCGTTCACGATCCAGATGAGTGGAGACTGTTCATTGATTCATCGAAGACGAGTCTTAAAGCTGTTTTACTGCATAATGGCAATGTTTTGGCATCAATTCCAGTTGGTCATGCAGTCCATATGAAGGAAACCTATGACAACATGAAACAACTTTGGAGGTGCATAAACTATGACCAACATCAGTGGCAGCTTTGTGGCGATTTGAAGGTTGTTGCTCTCTTGCTTGGTCTGCAGACTGGATACACAAAGTACTGCTGTTTTCTCTGCGAATGGGATAGTCGTGCAAGAGATTCCCACTACATCAAGAAAGATTGGTCACTCCGACAGTCATTGGAGCCTGGGAGGAAACGTGTTCAGCATCCACCACTTGTTGAATCAAGGAAGATTTTGTTACCACCCTTACACATCAAGCTGGGTCTGATGAAGAACTTTGTCAAGGCCATTGACAAAACACAAGCAGCTTTCAAGTACCTCCATGGAAAATTTCCAAGGTTAAGTGAAGCTAAGATAAATGAAGGTGTCTTTGTTGGTCCTCAGATTTGTGAACTTCTTCGAGATGATGCATTTGACCATGCACTGCTTGACAAGGAAAAGACGGCATGGAAAGCCTTCCATTTAGTGGCAATAAATTTTCTCGGAAACAACAAGGCAGACAACTACAGGTTGTTGGTGGAAAACCTCCTCAAGGCATACAAAAGCCTTGGTTGCAACGTGTCATTAAAGATAAATTTTTTGCACTCTCATCTAGATTTTTTTCCACCAAACTGCGGAGCAGTGAGCGACGAGCACGGCGAGCGATTTTAACCAGGACATTGCAACAATGGAGAAACGCTATCAGGGCAAATGGAGCCCATCAATGCTTGCAGACTATTGCTGGACAGTGACAAGAGATGCTCCATTTAATGAATACAAGAGACAAGCCAAGAAGCGCTGAGTAGACACTGAATAGGACTAAACTATGTACATAATAGTTTTTTGCCTTTTGTTTCATAATAAATTTTATTTATATAACCCTTTTGCTGATTTTTAAAGTGTTACATAAACAGGACAGGTGAAATATTATCATGTAAAGCAACCATAAACACATGAAAAGACCTAGATTTACAATTTACGATTAAAACTCTACTATCTACACAGTATACATAGACATAACATGTAAAAACTTAAATATCTTAGAAACAGTAGCCAATCAGTTGTTTTAATTGTCATATTTGAATTCAGCACATCAAAATACATAATAAATAGCAAATTTATCTCTGAAGCAGACGACTTCTCAAAAATTGCAGACCAGTGTTATTAGCAGACATAGCTACTGGTCAAGTACTTATGCTTGACTTGACTGAGCCTCCTCACTCCCCTCAGGTTCTCTTAAATCAGATTCCACTGTAGCTAAACACATGTAGCAGAGATTATATAATATGATATTGTTTTTCCTTTCCTATTCTTACTAAAATTAAGTGTTTTTATCTTTTATCATTTTTCTGTGTGAATTTATTTGAGAGCTTGATTTTCTAGTTTCACCCATATATTTGTTATTGGGGCATTTAATGCAATGGATGAGGTACACCAAATGTTGTGATAGGCATGTGTGGAACCCATGGATCTTGAGTGATATGTTGTGAGGAACTAGTGTAGAAGTGGGGATATGTCTGCAAGTTTAGCATCAGTGGTTATGTCAGGATATGGTACCACTTTGAATTGGTTGATCCTGGTCTTTAGGGAGCTTGCTTCTGTGTAATGAGCTTGGTGAGATTGGGGTATTGTTTGAAAGCCAGAGGAGGGTGTTTTGAGAAAGCTTTTTCAGTAAACGGTCCCCATTTAGTATGGGCTGTAACTGTTTGATGATACCCCATATGGGTTCAAGCGTTGGTTGGTAGGTGACAATGAGAGGTGTGCGGTTGGAGAGTGGTTTTTTTTCTGTATTGAAGCAGGTTCTCTTTAGGTATTTGGGTGACCCGTTCCATGATGCAATCTACTTCTCTGATGGAGTGTCCTTGTTTGGTGATGGTGGGTTTAGGTGTGTTAGGGTGTATATCCCAGATTTTCTTCTCAGAGCATATTTTGTGGTATCTCAGTGTGCGGCTATAGGTAACAGATTTCTTGGTGTTTTTGAGGTGGTTACTGAACCTGTGATGGTAAGTGTGGTGATCCACGAGTTTCTTGTGTATAGGAACTGTCACTTGCTTATAACACTGTGTTATGATGTACAGTGAAGCCACTTTAAAGGCATTCATGTCTTGCAGTCATTATAATGATACCAAAAGTCTAAGAAGGTCTATTAAAAAAGGAACTGTTGGGTCCATTGCAAAATGAAGTTGTGATATTATATTCTTCTGCCAGTGTAAGAGAGAATGAAGCAAAACAGAAGGGGTTTTTAAGTTCCCATTTTACAGAAAAAGCAAACTAAATAGTTTTGAAGTTGTTTTTCATTTCTTCATATGAGCAAAGCATGTTGCTTCATCCTGGAAAACTACTGAGTGAGTTTAAGGTACAGCACAATCATCCTCTGAATAACAAATGCAGAATAGCTGCATTTTTTGTTACATTTGTGTCTCACAGATATTGTAGAATTATATTATAAAATTCAGAATATATTGGTAACTTTCCCCATGAAAAGGATTGACTGGTGTCTGCAATTAAAACCAAGTGGATAGATAATTTGACAAATTACAGAAGCTACTTGTTTTAAATTAGGTACCAATACGTCAAATATTTCTACAGGGTGTATTTCTGTGTCTGCATGTTGGTTAGCTTAAGGCCTGCAGACGTATATCTTTCATTCATTTTATTTTTTTATCCTAGCTAATGTAAATAAAGATTTTTTTTTCATTTTTCATAGACACTTCTAATCCTTTTCTGAATCTTTTCTGACCTCAGTGTTACGTTGTGCAAGTGAGTGCCATTTCTTAAAAATGGAGCCATCCCAGACTACTGAGGGTACCTCATTATGTATGCTGTATATGACACAGAAATATTTTAGAAATATGTAGAGAATTGTTTTAAAATATTGAGATTTGTTTTCTCACTCCCTTTGTTTGTAAGGTTGGGTGCCTCTGAGCTTATCTATGTGGGAAAATATACCAGCCTAATTATACCAATATATGTCTATATTGCTAAAGTCATAATAGTATAGCTCCATGGAATAAGAGTATCCACATGGATTGTTATATCAGTAAAACTATAGCAGTATAATTAGATTGGTAAATTTCCCTGTCTAGACAAGCTCTTAATTACCATGAGTGAAATTCTGGCTCTGTTGAAGTCAGTATCAAGATTCCTGTTGATGTAAACTGGGCCAGGATTTTACCTTTTTAGTCCAACTATACAAGGCTTGGAGCTAAATTTGGTCCACTATATTTAAATGGTTTGACTGTTAGTTGATGGAAGGAAGGCAAAGAGTTATGGGGAAGTGTCTAAGGACCAAATCCTCTGATCCTTACTCAAGACTTAGGCAAAACTCCTAAGGCAATGACTCCATGTCATTGGGTGTTTTGTCTGAGTACATCTAGAGAATTTGGCCCTGAATGATGCATTGAAAACATTGCTATTTTGCCTAATAAAACATGTCAGTATGCAGATGCAATGATAATTTCTAATAACGGCTACATTTCTTTTCTGATAATTCGGGTACTCGTAGAACTCAAATCCTAAATGACAAATGGTGCCAAGTTGGAAGATTCAATGTGGCAGGAGTTTTATGCACACTTCAGAATAATGAAAAACACTTATTGGGAAAATGTCATGTACTCACAACTCACTATACATGCTGCTTCTAATCTTATTTGTACAAGTACGGGCAAAATCTAACGACAGAGATCATCTCCTTCTTTTTTGTTAAACTATGGTATTGATCAATGAGAATCAGGGTTGACACGGAGGCCCAGAATGGCTTTAATTACAAGAATACACAAAAAATAATTGGCAGAATAAATAAGGGGCTTAAGAAGCTTCTTTTTTTTTATAAAGGCCACTCTTTCCCAATTTTCACATTTTAGTGAAAGGAAAGCTGAAATAAGGATAGGATCTATATTAAAAATTGCATCTCCAGTTTCTATAAGTATAGGGTACAAAGTACTACAGCTTAAGACATTTTTGTTTGGTAGCTAATGCTCCCTTACAGAGGAATCTTTTTTTTTTAATGCAAAAAGTCTGCATGAGAGAGAATCTGAACCTTTTAATCTTATATCATGTTTCTTTCCTCATCCTCAGATTGTGTTTACGATATCACAGTTCATTATGGGACTGCAAATTGATTTCCTGTGTGCTGCTGCTATTAATATTATTTTTCCAAAATTTATTCAATGTTAGCCCTTTGGAAAAGTGGGGAAATTAAAATTATATAGGGGAACAGCAAGATCCTTAGAGGGGTCTTTTAAAACAAATATTTGTACAGACTTAGTTTATCTTTTTCAGCTGATGGGGTCATTTGAAATATACAGGAGCAAAACACTGTTGTCCTTTCTACATTCAGGAGTCAATGGCCTTTCTGATCCCAGGCATTTAACAAGTGCTGAAATCTTTTGTAGACAACTGGTCTTTCAAATCTTACTCTGAGCCATGTGGCCTTCTCCATAATGACAGTGTTCCAAAAAATAACAATTTTCAGGAAAAGTTCTGGGGTGCATAGTGTGAAAAGATCAAACTGTCATGGAAATATAGTAATTAAATATGTCAAGTATAATAGGCCTTGTTTTGTATCCCAAATAACTCCTCTCTCTCAACCGTCCCTCATTTTATGGCAAATGATTAGGACTGCATGTGTGCTGTGATAATAGGCAATACATTTGAATTCAATAGTTACAAAACAAGAAACAACCTGTATTGCTTTTAGTGTGAAAAACCATTCAGAATCCCATCCACAGTCCCTGACCATCACTGGAGGAGTGAAAAACTTGTATTGTGGGCCAAAATTTCAGGTTTAAATTTTGTACCCACAAATACGATATATTTGCCTGTACAATTTACAGGTGAGAAAAGAGAGGCCCATTGAATGCCAGGCTAAATACTTATCTCTTTCTGTTGTCTTTTTAAATATGTGTTTGTTTCTTTTGATATGAAAACAGAACTTTGCCTCTGCCTCATCCTATTCACTGACCCAATTTGCATAGCTAATGTGTGGAGGGGTAAGTAATTTGCTACTGATATAAGCCAGCAGTAAATTACTACCATCCGGGATCAACAAAGAAGCAGGAGAGGAATTGCTCAGAGTTGTGTATAAATACAATAATACAATAATAATATTCATCCATAATAAATACAATATTCAGATAATGCCAAAATAAAACAGCTGTATCTATCTATAATAGATAATCTATAATGTGACTAGAAAAGGAAGAGGTGAAGTCCTTGGAGCTAAATTAGATGCAAAACAAATAAAATATTAATGAAGAAAATGTGATAATAAATGCTTGAAAATAGGGAGACTAGCCAGTAAATTAAAATAGTGTTGAAACCTATCACCTCTGGAGAACTGGGTTCAAAGCCTACCTCAGGTGGCAAGTACTAACCTAAGGAAAGTTGGTGAATGAAATACTGTCACAAATCCTTTCCCCTCTGGAAATACCATTTATGAGAGGACCTATAAGGAGGTTAACTGAGAGGAGCTCCTCACAGATTTGAGTCATAAATGAAAATAATTCTGATGATCACATTTTGGTCACTATTTGTCTCCCTCCTAAAACTGCTTTACACTTTGGTACATTTTAACATGATTGGTTGTTTCTGCTCAAGACAGACCAGGGACTATGGGTTTATTCCAAACCCTATTGACATCATTTGAAGGACTTCCATTGACTTCAAAGGGCATTGGATAAGGCCCTTACAAGTATGATGGAAGATAGAATTAGGGTACCTTGCCAGAGCTAAATGAAGAAGATAGCTTACTACTGTACCAGTCTACACTTTGCTTGACTCCAACCAGTGTTGTTAGTTCCTCACTGTGATGAGCACAACATTTAGCTGCAAATGTAAAGAAAAAAGTAAAAAGCGGGAGGTGGTGAATAATCCAATCCTTGATAAAGTAAAAAGTTGATCAAAAAATTATACACACACCAACTGAATTTACATTATTTTATACTTTGTTACATTATTGCAATATTTTTAACCTTTTACAGATGCTACATGATATGTATTCTTTCACCAATTAAAACAAAATGTCATTTTATGTACATATCTGGGGAGACCTGTTGGGAACCTAAGATTTCCTATATACACACAATTACAGTACACATGATTCCTCTAACAATGAATATTTGGAACAAAGACCTATTAGACTGGAAGGAGGCAGGTAGTGCATGATGACAAAACAAAATAGTTTTGGACAGGAAGTCAATTGACCAATTGAGATTTTTGAATCAGTGCAGGGGATTTAGCTACACAACTTCCATTAATTAACAGTAAATCCCCTGCATTGCTTTGCAAATCTCAACTGGTGAATCGAATTGATAATGAAAATGGGATTTAGTTAGCTGTTACGTAAATACCAAAATTGGAAATTAGGCCAGGCCACTAGGGCTGTGAAAAGTGTCATAGCATGTTGAATTATTGCAAGTGGTTAGGGTCTTGGTTTTATAGCTCATCTAAAAATCCAGCAGCTTGGTTACCACCCAAACCATGTGTCAGTATTGACACAAAGGGAAGTATGCTCCTTACTGAATTTTCAGCACTGTTTCTTTCAGTATACGGTGTGTGGAGGTCTGTCCAGGATTGCGTTTGCAATACCACTGAGATGGTACATCCTGCCTACATGCATAAAGTGCATTTTATGGACAAACCCACTGCAATATGACAAATAGAAGATAGGAGATTAATTCTTACTTTTTTATATAGAAATAGATATATCATAGCAAACAATTTGAAGAGGACACAAAGCCACATCTTTTTATTGTATATACTGAAATATTTCTAAGATGCCAACATTTAGGAAAACTATATCTGTTTAGCTCTGAAGACAATATCATTCTGAATTGATGTAAATGTTGAAATACAGACAAATAAAGATACAGGTTTTTTTTAATCTGATGTTTAGTGATACTCCATATTTACAGCTTAAAAGATCTTGCATTGATCAAAGACAACCTGCAAAGTTAACTATCAGATATAAATTTTATATCTCAAGCAATTATGCAGTAAAATAAAAATGATGAAACCCAGGTGTGTTATTTGTAGCATGAAATATAGAAGGTCTTCTTTAGGTGAAGCTATATAAACAGGAATCAATCTTGCCAAAAAACAATGGTTTTGGAAGAACACGTATGGGTATCTTCATTACTAATCTCTAACAGAAAGAATAAATAGCACTGCTTAAGCCTAAATGAGATTGTACGTGTTTTTGTTGTGTTTTATAAGAATAACATTTTAAAGCAATTCATTTGGACAGCTCTCATTTTAATGAATAATTCATGTAGCTAAGTATGACTAACAAGCTAGAACTTGGCCTGAAAAAATCTGGAAATGTTTTGTAAAAACCTAAATACATTTCAGGGGATATGTTTTGTGTATCTGTCCCACCTTTACTGGTTCTGCTGTCTTCAAAGTATTTGAAGTGAAAAATACAGTCAGACATACATGTGCATCTGGTTCTGAATCTGCAGAGACATTATGTGACGGAAAAGTCTTGAGCAGAACTTAAACTTTTCTTATGGGTAGAAAGATTTTGTGGCAGATACATATCTAATTACTCTAGCAGGACAAAATAAGGGACAAAGGCACAAAATAGGGAACACAAGAAGAATAACAGTGCTTGGATCTTTGAATCATGTGGGATTAATTTGTTTATCATGAATAATAATAAATGAATACCTTGTTCATGACTTGTCATACATAATATAAATATTTTACAATTTTAGAAGTGGGCTAAACAACACCTTTTTATGGGGGAAAAGGAAAATTTGGGGCTGTTGTAATGCCCAGCCTACAGCCTGAAGATACCTGTAAAAGGCATGTAAAAGCAATGGTTTATAAAAATGAACTGTATATCTTTATACATTTTCTGCTAGCACACTGGAGAAGTATATAACATTTAGCTGTAGCCCTGAAAGTACACACTGTAATCCGAGCTCCAAAGAAGTCCATGGCAAAACTTCCATCGGTGCCAGGATTTCACTTAAGGGATTTTCTATTTTGTTGCAGCACATAAAATAGATTATAATCTAGAAGTTTGTAATGGCACATAGAATTCAAGGATTTTCATGGGTACAACGCAAGGCACAATTTGTCCTTTTGGTTTTAAATATGACTTGTTTTTTAACCTAGTCTTCCCAGAGAATTTACAATTTAGAGAGGATTAAGAAATACTGGTCCTAGGTCATGTAGAATGGTTGTGCAACAAGCCGACATTTATTGTATTGCAATCACTCAATTTAAATCCTTGATTTGAGTGAGCTTTTCCTTCATTATCCACACTAAGGAGATGCTGATACAGCTTTGTGAGGAGACATTTTCTTTTGGGCTTTATTGTAAACCCTTTATTTTGTTACGCACACACATGGAAGTCTCACAGGAAAATAGGTCCTGTCAAACTAACATGATATCTTTTTTTTTAATGAGATTATAGGTTTCATTGATAAAGGTAAGAGCGTTGATGTAATATACGTAGATTTTTCTAAGGCATTTGACTTGTTACTGCATGAAATTTTGATTAAAAAGCTAGAATTATATAAAATTACATGGCACACATTAAATGGATTAAAAAGTGGCTACCTGATAGTTCTCAAAATGTAACTGTAAACTGGGAATTGTCTTTAAGTGGGTTTGTTTCCACTGGTGTCCCACAGGAAGGGGTTCTTGGTCTCAGGCTATTTAAAATGTTTATCAATGACCTGGAAGAAAACATAAAATCATCACTGATAAAGTTTGTATATTATATAAATAATGAAGCGAAATCTGGATTGCTTGGTAAACTGGATGCTAACAAACAATATGTGTTTTTAATATGGCTAAATGTAAATGTATACCTCTAGGAACAAAGAATGTAGGTCATACTTACTTGACGGGGGACTCTATTTTGAGAAGTAGTGACTCTGAAAAATATTTGGGGGTCATGGTGGATAATCAGCTAACTGTGCACTCCCAGTGTGATGCTGTGGCCAACAGAGCTAATACAATCCTGGGTTGCCTACACAGGGGAATCTAGAATAGGAGTAAAGAGGTTATTTTATCACTGTATTTGACACTGGTGTGGCTGCTGTTGTAATACTGTGTCCAGTTCTGGTGCCCACAATTCAGAAAGGATGTTGATAAATTGGACAGGGTTCAGAGAAGAGCCATGACAATGATTAAAAGATAAGAACACATGCCTTACAGTGCTAGATTCAAGGAGCACAATCTATTTAGCTTAGTAAAGAGAAGGTTAAGAGTATATCACTACCTAAATCAGATGGTCAGTCATCTGTTGAAGGTCGCCAAAGCTTCTTTTGTCAGAGTTGTCAAATGACAGGTACATGAGTGGCAGTGTTTCCTAAGGAGTAATTCAGCTGACAGTATGATGGAGCCATGCATTAGTCTGGAAATGGATAAAGTGCTGAATGATTTTAAAATGGTACAGCTCCCGGATCGGATAGACTTGCACCTGAATTCATGAACCAACTGGGTCCTCGTGCTCGGGAATGGCTTGTTTGGTTTTTCAGCAGAGTTCTGTGGGAATCCAGACTGCCTAGAATCTGGTGCCAAGTGAACGTCATTGCCTTGCTGAAATCTGGGAAAAATCCAAACTTACCTTCAAGCTACAGACCAATTTCTCTTCTAAGCATCTGCTTTAAGGAGCTTGAACGTCTGATTTCACAAAGAAATTCATCATCGTTGGAAGGCATACTGGCACCAGAGCATGTAGTACATGTGATCAAGTGCTGGCACTTTCAAAAATGGATTCCAAGATAAGCTGAAAATTGGTTCAGTTGTTTGTGACCTGACCTGTGGCATACAATATGGTTTGGGATACGGGCCTTTTGGTGAAATTGTCTAGAACTATGCTAAGTTGGTTTGTATGTGCAATGGCTCTGTTTTGGGGAAATTGCCATTTCTGTGTGCATATTGCTGACAGAACAAGTGTTTGGAGTCACCAGAGAGAACAGCAGCCTGCAAGGATCAGTATTATCTCCAATGTTGTTCAATTTATATTTGAATGATATACCATATATCGGATCTCTCAAGTTTGTTTATGTAGATGATGTATGCCCTGGCACTCAGTCACACTCTTTTGACATACTTGAGAGTGTTTTGAATGCAGCTATAGCTGATTATTGTCGTCGGTGGTGCCTGATACCAAATGGAAATAAGACTGTGTCAAGTGTCTTCCACTGACATCATGCACAAGCGGGCAGAGAGTTGAATATAGTTCTCAATGGTCAGCGAGTAAAGCATGATTCAGACCGATCTATTTAGGTGTCACGTTGGATAGAACGTTCATGTATTGTGACCATCTTACAAAGACAGCGACTAAGATTAAAACATGCAACAACCTTCTTGGAAAACTGGCCGGAATGACATGGGGTGCTAATGCCCAAATGTTATGCACTTCAGCCTTGGCACTTCGTTACTCAGTAGCGGAGTACTGTGGTTCAGTATGGACTTGTTCATCTCACACAAGGATGCATAGGCGCCGATTCTGTGAGTGCTCCGGGGCTGGAGCACCCATGGAGAAAAATTAGGAGGTGCTCCGCACCCACCGGCAGCCAAGCTCCCCCCTCCTCACCTCCTTATCCCTCCCCAGCGCGCCGCGTCCCCACTCCTCCACCTCCCTCCCAGCGCTTCCCGCCACCCCTGCTTAACAGCTGTTTGGCGGTGCTTAGGACTTTCTGGGAGGGTGGGAGAGGCGCGGGGACATGGCATGTCAGGCGAGGAGGTGGAGAAGAGGTGGGGACTTGGGGGGAAGGGGTGGAATGGAGGTGGGACGAGGGTGGTGCAGGGGTGGGAAGAGGCGGGACAGGGGCTGGGGGGGGGGTGTTGAGCACCCACTGGGCAAATGGGAAGTTGGCACCTATGCAAGGATGATTGATTTACAACTTAATTCCACCATGCGTATTATTTCATGCATACTTAAATCTACTCCTCTACCATGATTACCAGGTCTCTGCAATGTTCACAGAGAGAAAAGTGTAGCAAAGCTCATGACGAACTTGTGTGATATGCCATATCTACCATTAATTAAAGACTTGTTTAATACACCATATGGTCATCTGCCCTCACAGCACCCATTGTGGATAAGTTTACCAGGTGAGGATTTACAGTAGAGGATGCATGGCGAGCTTCATGATTCACAGAAAAAGTGACAAATAATTATCTTATCTTGTACCCCATTCAGCATCAGCTTGGTTTTGATTTACCGCAAAGGCAATGGAGCCTTCTCAACCAGTGTCGTACTGAACCTGGAATTTGTGCTGCAGTAGAATTTCGGTGGCATTTTAGAGACAGTCACTATGTCAGTGTGGGCAATCACAAACTATGGCACACATTATTGAGGACTGAAAAATGACTCAACTTTATGGAGGTCTTCGTGCCTTGAACATTGTTGATGAGAATGCTGTTAGCTTGGTTTGACCAGATTGCATATGCCAAATAAATAATGGGGAATAAATATTTAATAATGGGCTATTCAATGTTGGAGAGAAAGGTATAACATGATTCAGTGGTTGGAAGTTGAAGTTAGACAAACTCAGACTAGAAATAAGATGTACATTTTTTACAGTGAGAATAATTAACCATTGGAACAATTTAGCAACAGTTGTAGTGAATTCTCCATCACTGACAATTTTAAAATCAAGATAGGACATTTTTCTAAAAGATATGTTCTAGGAATTATTTTGAGGAATTTCTATGGCCTGTGTTATGTAGTAGATCAGATTAGGTGCCCCTAATGGTCCCATCCGCCCTTAAAGACTATGAATGTATGTGAACATAACATTGAAATTTTGTGAATGAGGTTGGTGAGAGGAAAACTTAATATTGCCTATGACGTTTATTATATGACTATTTATAATTATGTAACAGAGTTGGGAAGAGTAGTGGCTGTCACTCATTGCCCCGTGATAGTGGTTGTAGCGGAGGTCAAAGCCAGATGTAGGGTCAGGACTGGGCTGAGGGTAGCTCTGGAACCAAGATCTGGGGGCAGGCCAGAGTTAAAACCAAGGCCAGAGTTTGTAGACAAGTCAAAGTCAGTACTGTAGCCGGAGTCCAGGTGCAAGCTGGAGGTAAAAGCTGGGTGGTCAGAGTCCAGGGACAAGCCAAATCAGTGCCATAGTCAGAGACAAGATACAGGCCAAAGGTTGAAGCTGGGTCGTCAGAGTCCGAGGGGGTCAGGAGACAGAGGCAAAGCTCTCATAACTTTGTGGGGCCACGGATGGCGTGTGCATAGATCAGGAGCTGTGGGGAAAAGTGCAGCCATAACTTAATGAGAAGGATTTGGAGGAGCTGGAAGAGGAGCTGGAAGAGGGGCTGCAACCTGACACATTTGATGTAGATGTTCACCAGGGTCTCCCTCTCGCTGCAAAAGGGGCAGGTATGGGGTAGGTGGTAAACCATGCCAGGTAACTGTTGGAGATGCAGCTGAGCAAGCAGCCCTGGTTTGGCTTCAGGTTTTCTTCACAGTTGGCCTTATATCCCTTATGGAACACTGGCTTTAGGCTGGTGTTACTGCACTATTTTCAACAGAGTTTCTCCTGAATTACACCATTGCAAAATGAGGATCAGGCTCTATGTGCCTTCATGTGAATGATACAGTAGAACCTCAGAGTTACGGACACCTTGGGAATGGAGGTTGCATAACTTTGAACAAGACAGTATGGTCTTCAGCCATGGGGGGCCTGGAGCTGCAGGGTAGGGAAGCAGTCACAGCTCTGGATGGGGTGGGGGAGAGGACTTCTGACCCTCGGGGCTCAGGGATTTAGACTTGGGGGGAGTGCTGAGACTCAGGGCTTTAGACTTGGGGGGAGTGCTGAGACTCGGGGCTTTAGCTCTGCAGTTCCTCTCCTGGTTTCAGCCTCATGGGGAGCACTGAAGCTTGGGGCTTTAGCTATGGAGGGGGGGTGGGGAGCAGTGGGGTTGAAACTGGTGTGCCCCTTGTAGATAAAGACCCAAGCCCTGGCACCCCTGGGGGGCTGATGTTGGGAATGGAGCCACAGGGCTGAAGCGCCAAGCCCCAGTGCCCCATGCGGGGCTGAAGGTGCGGATGGAGCCACGGGGCTGAAGCCCCAAGCCCCAGTGCACACGCCAGGTCTAAAGCCCTGAGCCCTGGTGCTCCCACAGGGCAGAAGCCCTGAGCCCTGAAGGCCCTCCCCCCAGGTCTAAAGCCCTGAGCCTTGGCGCTCTTGAGGGTCAGAAGCCCTGAGCCCCCTCCCTACCCCACCCTGTGGCTGCACCTCCAACCCCCTGTGGCTGAAGCCCTGAGCCCCAGGGCTAAAGCCTTGAGGCAGTACAGTATTTGCTGTTGCTCTTTTTTGGTCTCCACTGCTGCCTGATTGATTACTTCCAGTTCCATATGGTGTGCAGTTCATCGGTAAATCCGTAACTCTGGTGTTTGTATCTTTGATGTTCTACTGTATTTTATTTTTTCACAGAGATTTATTCTGCAGTCTTGAAGACTGAGTGCAGTCAAATGAACATTAGCAGTCGAGTGTTTACTAAAATATTAATGTACATGGTTTGTGTTATTTCTTATTTTTATAAAAAGGAAACAAATTGATAAATGATACATTATAGCATGCTGATGTTTTGTGCAACTGTGCAAAATCAGTTCTGGAACTGAAGAAGTAAACTCAGTGAAAAATCTGCAACTCCAAGTAAAACAAAATATGTGTCAGTAAGACCAGCTCTTAACTAAAATCTAAATTTAATTTTGAAATTGAGAGAAAACTAGCCACCACATTCTTAATAAAATCCAGGTAAATTCAGCAAAAATATCTTAAAGAAACAGGCTTTCAGAAATCTTTAGTTAAATATAAAAGTCTTCCTCCAAGGAATCTATTGCAAACTGAATTCTTGTTATAATTAATGAGACATGTAGCTAATTAACTGTCGCCTAGAATCCTTTTGTTTCTGTATCTGTTGTGTCAGAGGTCATATAAAAATGTGCATTACTGATTAAAAATTCTATTCTGAGCACAGTCTGCATTTTGATTCTAAGGAGTTGTACTGAGATAGTCTAGTCTGGTGTCTGTGGTACACTTCTTTATCAGATGTAACCGAAAATGGTTGATAGTGATCTCTAACTAAATATCACTGAAACTAAAATAAAAATAATAGGCATATTTAACTAACCTCCTGAGCTTTTACATTGTGAGTTATCATTTGTAAGTAGGGTGATTTAAAGGATACTGTGACTGAATGTGTAACTTTCACATAAGGCCCCATGTTACTGTCAAAAGTATGCATCATGTGTCTGGTTAATATACTATTTTACCCTGAAGTGAAAATGGAAGAAGTAAGCAAGCTCATAAAATCCTCTGTTCAGGGCTGCATTAGTATTTGACAGGTTAGTTTAGTGAAGGAGTAGTGAACTACAAGGCATTCTGAAGAGCTGAGTGGACCCATTAAATATGTCATTCCCAATTTCTTTAATACTCTTGATTTTTAAATTGTATTCCTTAATCCCTGATTACCATTTTCCATAATCTTTAACCACTAAACCTCCAGGTTTCCCTTATTTGCTTTTTCCTGCTGCTAACTCTCTTGTCTCAAAAGGATCTCTGTTTTTTCTCTCCTAACTTTTTGGTTGGTTCCAGTAGTTTCTATTACCTATCTATTACCCTCTCCTCCATTTTTCTAGGCCATATTGTTCAACAGCATAGCAGAATGCAGAGCTCCTCCTTGCTTTTAATACTAAAGAACTAAATACTGAATTGTAAGTATTTGACAGTAAGAACATTGATCCAGGATGTGCCCATCACCTACATGAATGTCTGAGGCAGGGAGAAGACACATGGGCTGAAAATCCTAGTTCTGTTGAAGTTAACGGGAATTTTGTCATTTTCTTAAATAGGGACAGGATTTCCATCTAAGCATGTCTACTTCTCCTTTCCCCCATTCATCAGCTAAGAACATGGACTACATAGGGCAAGCGCTGCTGCTGGGATATTTTTCCAATGATGGTAGAACATCTATTCTCTTTATTGGTTCTCTAGAGCTCTGTGGGGTACTGTGATGGCTTCAGGCCTGGAGTTCCGGCTGGGGCAGTGCAGTTCTGTGCCCCCTACCATTTCCCTTTATCCCTGCCCCAACTATGGTGGCTCTGTCAAAACTGAGCCCTGAATGAGGCAGTCCACCATATTATTAGTATTACTAATTTATTATTTATGGTAGTGCACAGTGCACATAATCAGGACTGAGACCCCATTGTGCTAGGTGCTGTATCAAACACATGAGGAAACAGGGTGAAATTCTGGCTCCATTGAAGTCAATGGGAGTTTAGCCACTGACTTTAATGGGTTCGGGATTTCACCTCCAGTCTCTTTGCTAAAGAGCTAAAACTAAGTAGATTTCCAAACACCCTCATCTCTTTTGTGTGTCAATTTTATTAACAACTCCAACATCAGCTTGTAAAATGTCCCCATCCTAGATCTCTGAATTTGGGGACATAGAAAAACCTACCTGCTCAGCATTTTCTCCCCACTTTTCTTTTTAACTTATCATGATTATTATTTATATTGTTTTTAAATGGCTGACAATCTACTTGGACTGTAGAGACTCAAAAGAATGCTCAAGCATAATTCTATCTAAATAAGGCTCTTTTTTAAAAGTTCTTCGAGCTTGTGAACCTAGAGAGCTTAACTGAAGTAAATGAAGGAATTTGTAGGGGGAAGAATGAAACAGGTTTCCAGATCCAAAAGACACATACTCTCTCTCTCTCATCTGACCCCACTTCCTTCCACTGACTATATTATATGTAACAACCACATCTGTAAATATAAATATCTAAACTGGCAGCTTTCAGGTTTAGTTTTCATCGTAAGCGTAATTGGTGAATAGCAGTAAATATACAAGTTTTGTCAGTCCAGCCTAGAGGGTCTTCTTCTTGCTGTAGATGTAATTTGGGTAGAGAATATATAATCAGAGGAAGGCATATTTCAGTAGATTATATATCTGAAAGACATAACATTTCATATTTTCAACTGACGTCACATTCAGCCAAGAAAATTCATTACCTGAACAACATTCTTCCTTTCAATGTCTGGTGGACACTCCAGGCTTTGTTTTCATATTTACATAGATGATCCTGAGATGTGATGTCTGTTTGTAAATCTCAATAGTTCCTTACAACACAAACAAATACAACAACAACTCCCCTCCCCCCCCCCGCCCAATATTCTGCAGAAATTGCCCAAAGCACTATGGGACAAGTGCTGAAGATTTTATTCAGTTGTGCCTCAGGATTTTTCCCCATAGTATCACTGTTATGAATGGCAACACTTTTGATTATAGCTGTAGAACATTTTTTATTTAAATAAAAGAATATAAAATAAAATGAAGAAAAAAAATCGACAGATATTTCTTGTGTATGTGGGATTATTTGAATGTTAGATTTTTTAATTACAATTCTATTTGAGTGGACCTCTATAAGCTGTTTTATTTCTGGTGAGAAATAATACAGTAACTCCTCACTTAAAGTCGTCCCGGTTAACATTGTTTCGTTATTAGGTTGCTGATCTATTAGAGAACATACTCGTTTAAAGTCGTGCAACATTCCGTTATAAGGTTGTTTGGCTCACCCCACTCCATCTGCCTGCCTGGCGCTCCTGCCGAGGAGTGTGGTTGGGGCACGGGGGCTTGCCCCATTCCGCCTGCCTGGAAGCAGGGTCAGGGAGTGGGTATAGTTTGACTTCTATATTTGGGGGGAGGAGGCAGCTCCAGTCAGGCCAATGGGGCCACAGCAGCAAATTCTGTGCCTGCCTGAGGCTTGCAGTTTGGGAGACCAATGCCCCCAATCCCTCAAACTACACCCATGCTTCTAACTTCTTCATTTGTCTTAAAATCATTTCACCCTACACCTGACATCTTTCAAAAACCTCTCATCTCTACTGTCTCCAGGCTTCTGATGTCTGTTTCATTTAATACTGCTGCTACCTGACCATTGAGTAATACTGTTAGTACACTAGTTTGATAAATTTTCACTTTGTTACCAAACATAATGTTTTTATCAGTCCATAACTTTGTCAATTTCTGTGCAGCACTTATAGGTAAGGCACATCTTCCTTGATGGAACTGGTGGCACTGATCAAGTTTCTTAGGTACACATAAGATTCACTTGTAATATGACTTCATTGCTGCTGCATTTCAACACTTATCTATTGTACCTTTTCCAAGATGTAACCACTTGATTCTCTTGGCATTTATTATAAGTCCAAGTCAACTATACCAATTTTCCAAGGTAGTGAAGAGTATCATCATTAATTCAAACATGTCTGCCAGTTGTACAGTGTCATCTGCATAAACTAAAGCGCTTAAGTCTAGCTCATCCAATGTCACACACTCCAACTCATCTATCATTCTTAATGTCCAGTTTAAGAGCATGATGGAAAGTGGCAGTGATTCCATGCCCCCATATCTTACGCCAAACTTTGACTTGAACAAGTTGCTTAATTCTCCAACAATTCTTATGGCACTTCAGGAGTCTTCATAATAGATCTTGTAATTGCAATGGTCTTCTCTGGAACACCCAGTGATTTTGAATTTTCCATAATACTTCTCTCCAAACAGAATCAAATGTCTTCATGAAGTTGATGAAAACATTTTAAATCCCCATTCTTGCTTTTTTCCCCATCAACTGTCCGTGTGTGAATATCTGATCAATGCAACTTTGAACTGGTCTGAAGTCACACTGTTCCTCCCCTACTATTTCCTCTAAAATTGGCCTTCATCTGTTGACAATTACTTTCATCATGATTTTTCCTGGTACTGACAAGCTTATGTCTCTATAATTATTCAATTCAGCAGGATCTACTTTCTTCAAGATTGGTACAGCTGTTGTTTTTAGATAGTCATCTGATACCTTCTTTTGCTCCCATACTGTCTTGTATATTTTTTCTAATGCTTTAATAATACTCAATCCTGCAGCTTTTAGCAGCTCAGTTGTTATATCATCTTTTCCTGCAGTATTCCCATTTTTAACTGCTTCACTGCTCTTTCTATTTCTTTTTCTAATGATGGTTCAGTGCTGATATCCATTGTACCTTGCAAGTTGCCCTGTACATCTAGCATATCCAAAATGCTGCATGTGGATGAACTACAGGGCTCAGCACTTTGTCAAAATGCTTCTTCTATATTTACAGCACCTCTTCGGCATTTGTTGTCAATTCACCGGTAGCATTTTTTACTTCTTGCATTGTTGGCCCGATTGTGTTTCTATATGTCTTAACCTTATGATACATTGTTTTCATATCTTATTTTCTTGATGTCTACTCTAGTAGTTGAACCTCTTCTTTCCAAAACGTTTGCTTGTCCAATCTTTGTGATTTCTTCACCACTTACACAATGCTTTTACTTCTTCCATTTTCCCAGTCGTCTTGGCTTGTTTGCATTTTTCCTGTAATATTCTTGTTTTGTTGCTTGTCCAGCTTTACCTTGTTTGTTTACACTTTCCAATAATTGCTTCACCTTCCTTGAATATTTCCCATCTGGTCTGTAGTGAGATTCCTTCCTCATCACAAATTAATGTCCTGAAACTCTCTCCAAGCATCATTTTGTATGCCTCCCTCAAAAAGCTCTCCATTAACTTATCAAGATCACATTTGGTTCTAGTTGCATCCATCTTTTTCTTGAACTGTAAATTAATTTTAGGCCTGGTCTACACTAGGAAATAAGGTGAGTATAACTACATCACTCAGGGGTATGAAACATCTACACCTCTGAGCAACATTTAAATTGACCTAATACCCAGTGTAGACAGTGCCAGGTCAATGGGAGAAATCTATTGTTGACATAGCTATTGCCTCTCGGGGAGGTGGAGTACCTACTCTGATGGGAGAAGCTCTCCTGTCAGCATAGGTAGCATCTTCACTGAAATACTACAGCAGTGTCACTGCATTTTAAGTGTAAACAAGTCCTTAATTTTTCCTGTTAGTCGTTCATGATCACAGCCACACTTGGCACTTCTATACATTATCACATCCAACAGTGACTATCTATGCCTTTTACTGGTAATGAAGTGGTCATTCTGGTTTTTGGTTTGACCATTTGGTGAATTCCATATAATTTGCATGTCTTTGTCAAGGACCCAAGTACCACCATAATCAGATTGTGCATCTCACAGCAAGTTGCTGTCCCAATGCCATGTGGTCCAACCCTATTCATTTGCTTCCTGTGTCTGCCACCAACCTTTGTATTCATATCTCCCGTTATTAGAATCATATGATAGGGAATCTAATCGACAAATCTACCCAGCTGTTGATAAAAATCCCTCCATCTCTTCCTCTTCTGCTGCTTGTGTTTGAGTATATCAGCAGGTCACACTCATACATTACAGGCAGTAGTATACCTTGCCGTGAGAATCTGCTCAAGCACTGGTTTCCAGCTGTTCACTGAAGTAACTGTTTTCTTGCCTACTAATGTGCTTATCCAAAAATCCCCAAATACCCCCTCTACTTTTTTCAGGGGCCCAAAGCCCCTTATCTCGCTGCTAAAACTTCCATCTTCCTGCTAACCAATTACTACTTCTATAATTCAGTTAAGTATCTTTAATACAAAAACCTGTGACATTAAAAATGGTGGGAAAGCATGAAATAAATTGTATTTAATAATGATAATAAATACCACAGGGGAAACTGTACTGATTGTATTATTCATTTTCTTATTAAATGTAACAAATTCCTCCATCTGTGAATGTATCTGAAGCTCCAGTATTATTTCTAGTGTGCTGCATAAACCAGGAGCACTAGCTGGAGGGCTGAAGTCTAGCTAGCACCAGAACATTGAGAATAGATAAACATCAATTAGCCAACATTCTTAGATCCTCTATCTCTACCCAAGTTAAAAGCCATACTAGAAAGAAAGAGAGGAAGCTGCCAGTGCAGGATGAATCCAGAAAAAGGCAAAGTTATTTAGAGCTGGTTAGTGCACATCTTTACAGACAATCTGCCAGGAAACACAGGTGTACACAGAACCTTTTTTTTTTTTTCCAGTGGCCAAGGTTGAGAAGCACCAACATTGAATCCAGTCACGGGAGAACTGCAGTGTCCAGCAATCGCTAGATACTACAAGCCATCTGTTGGCCAGGAAGTCACTACAGGTTTGAATAAATCCAGATTTTTAATCCATTTAAACTGATAGATGTTTAAAATTATGTGGGCATTATTTATGTTTAATCTAGAGATATGTTGAAAAAAATTTCAATACAGCTTGGTAAAGAATTCCTTAGTGTCCATTATGTGGGGCATATAAGAGAGTTAAATATTGTCAGGTTTAGATGAAAGTTGGCCCAGTTTGATGGGTCACCTTTTTTGATCCTTATACTCTTATTTTCTTTTATTCTGTATTTGATAAATTCATATATTAAATCTTATATCGCCTAGGCTAGATTTAGGTCACAGAAGTGCCAGGAATAAAGTGCTTTTAAATCCTGTGAGTTTCATCTCTTTAGAGAGAATTTTGGTTGGGGTCAGTGTTCAGGCTGAACAGTTCACCAGTCAGTAATTGCACTCATTATTATAGCAGCCAGCTTTATACCGGAGTTTGATTAATAACAATATGCACCTCAGTAACACTTTCCATTAAGTGGCACTAATTACACTGTAACTGCTGTTCAACAACCAAGAAAATGTATCTACGATGTCATTTTATGTAGCCAGATTTGCTTAAAAGGTAACTTCAGTGCTGTCTTGGAGCAAAGTAACTAGTAGGGCTTTGAGCTACTTATTGTTATTTTAAAATATGCCCACTTCTGTTTCCACATTGATTGAAGAGGCAGAAGCTCTGATGTTAAAATGGAAATGGTCTAATTTTAAAATATTAAGTGATGAAGTAGGTTTCTGAGGATGGGTGAGAAAGAACAAAAACAATCATTGCCAATGTTGTCAAAGCCTCCTGCATCTGCAGCTAAATCAGGATGTGGATACTCAGGAATATGCATGCCATGTTTCTTAGGATAGTGCCACATATGTGGCAGTAGGCATCTACCTGGGCATCCACATCCCGATTTAGTTTCAAATGCAGGAGGTTTTGACAATGTTGGCCCTTATGATTACTTTTGTTCTCTCTCATCCATCCTCAGAAACCTACTTCATCACATATATATTTGGCACTATCTTATCTGAACATCTGGCCTGACTATTGTGTGATCAAAACATGAGCAAGGATTTTGCTAAGGTGCCCCAAACTGGATGTAAGATGATGAGTCACTCCTGTGCTAGGCTCCACCACTCCACAAGCCAGGAACTCGCCTGGTGACTCTCAGGGCAGGTACATAAGCCTAACAAGAGGAACAGCAGCTCAGTCTGCTCAATGTCACTCCAGGGCTTGGAACTCTCTCCTGTCTGTTAGTGACAACACACTCCCCAAGCCTTTGCCTGCTCCAGCCTTGCTCCTGCTCCAGCCCTATTCCTAGTCTGGTCTCACTCCAAACCTGCTCTGGACTCCTGAATCTGCCTCTGACCCCTGGCTTTGACCACCAGGCCCATCCCATCATAGTTTCTGACACTTGATTTCTCAAAAAGGCTGTCCTCTGATGCCTATCTAACCTCAGTGCCTTAGTACGCCTCATCTTACATCCTTATTTGAGCCTTTTGTGTTCAAGGGAAAGAGATCCAAGAGTTTTGGTTGCCAGAGGTAAACAAAGTCTCCTCTAGCATTGTAAAACTAAAATGGTACAAAACTTGGACTGTGCTTGTAGATCTCCTGTGCTGTCACTCAGTCGTTCTTTTCAGTTGAACCTCTTTTGGTTTTTCATTATGGAGACACACACCCAAGAACAGTTACATGCCAGACCTACCAGTGACTGCAAGATACTGAGCCCTCTAGGATCAGGATAAAGTTTCTTTTTACTATCTTGCTTGCTTACTGATTGCTGAAGCAGGTAAGTATTATTGTTTCTGTTTCACAGATGGTGAAAAGGAAGAAGTGATTTGGTAAGTAGTTTGTGGCTCCTAGTCATAAAAGGGATCAGTGTCAGGATACTTAGTTCCACTCTACTTCCTGCGGAACTAAATTCTGAAATCTAGTGAATATATAGTTATATCTGATATCTGTCTACACACACATGCATATCAAATATATTATCCTTTTTGCCTCTCATCTACAAAGTCTCACTCCAGATGTAAGACCTTTGTTCTCTCAGGAAACAGAAATAATTTATGAAAAGTCAAAAAACTAAAACCCATCCTCCAACAAATCAATTTATCAACCCCAACTAAATAAGCACAAGCTGCTAACCAGTTCTTTCCAAGATAACTGCTCATCTCTTCATCCCAATTAAACTTTCGGCATAGAACCAGACCATAGCACTTAGTGATATTGCAAGCTGTGGCCTGTGAAACACCCAGAAAAGTAATGTGATCAATTCAGTCCATGAAAACTCAAGAGACAAGGCAATCCAGACAGAAGGCCATAATGCCTAAAGGGCAGTGAGCTCAGGGCAGGTACCAACGTTATCCGGGCTCAGACCCTCAGAGCTGAGCAACGGTCAGCAAAGTATATAAGCTCAGGCCCTAGGCCAGGGCTGAGCAACAGTAACACAGTATATAGAGTGTTTAAGCCCAGGCCCTAGGTCAGGGCGGGGCAGCAAACGGTGAGGCAGAGGTCAGGCCCTCAGGCAGGGCTGAGCAACAGTAATAGGCCTATGCCTCAACAGTCCTGGGGAGAGGGAGACTGCCACCCATGGATTGAGTGGCAGGGGGGACACAGGTCCTCCCACTCCACTGCATCCCAGCAGAAGACCCGCTGCTGTCAGTGGGGATCCTGGCCGCAACACACTGACATCGGCTCTGGCAGTGCTGCAGCCAGACTGGGGTCGGCTGCCCCTGGGCTACTTCCAGACTCCCCCTCTGGGCCTACCTGGATGCTGGCGTCGGCCTTGGGGGGATCCTGGACCATGGGTTCATCTGGCCAGGGATCGTTTGGCAATCTGGGAGCTCCTCTGGATAGGAGGCACAGGGCAGGCCCGGCGGCTCCTCTGGGTAGTGGGCGCAGGGCAGGCCCGGCGGCTCCTAGGGGTAGTGGGCGCAGGGCAGGCCCGGCGACTCCTCGGGGTAGCGGGCGCAGGGCAGGCCTGGCGGCTCCTGGAGGTCACTCCGGTCCGCGGTGGTTTCCCAGCCCCGAGCTAGGCTGGAGACGTCTGGTCTCTCAGGCGGCTGGGGCCAGACTGAGTTCTGAGGGCCCGGCTTTATACTTCCGGGTCGCCGCCTGACCCTCTGAGGGGTGGGCTCAGAACCCCCTAGCTCCACCCACTCCGGCCTCCGGATGGGCTCTTCCCCTTCCGGGGCGGCGGGGAGCCCCACCGACTCACTACAATGACCTTGTGCAAATCACTTTGCCTCTTTGTGTGTCTTTACCCCTTTACAACTTTTCTGTGAACTGTCTATATACATTTTAGGTTATTCAGAGCAGGGACTTGTTATGCATTGTACAGTGCCCATTTGAATGCGGTCCAAATCTTGGTTGGGGATTTTAGGTGCTACCATGATACAAGATGTAATAATGAATAATACTAATATTATGATTAAAAATCATCAAACTTTAAAATCTAGTAAGAGGGATTGAATGGGACATGGAGTATTTTGGTTCTTAATACAGGCTGGTAGCATGAAATAGCAGTCACCAGATGGGGACTTTTGGTTGGTCAATGTGATGTGGTTTTTAGTGGCCAGGTGACCATGTTCACACACCACAAAAACATAGATACAATCATCACTAATTTGCACCCTCGTTGGATATCCCAATGGAGAGATCAAAGACTGAATGAGCATGGATACTCCAATGCTCTTATCATCCCTAGAAGTAGTATCTCCAGGTCAGGGATGAGGTCCATTTGTTGGAACAATGTAGGAAAGCTAGCGCTACTGCAGCCTATGTTTCTGCTCTTCTGTGGATAGAGGGCTTTGGTCTCTAAGTCTCTAATCCTATTTAAAAATCCCCAGAAACATATTTAGTATAATCCGTCATTTAGTGATTTTTTTTTTAACTGTAAGGGAAATTATATACATCTTTTGGTACATTCTCACGCTCCTATTTTAATTCAAGTTAGTATATGGCACAGCTGGAAACCACTGAAAACGAGAACATTCATACAGAATAAGGGAATGCCCAATAATGGTTAATCTGATTGGGAGAAGCAGCTCTCATGATAAAAGCAATATTTTTAATAACCTTGGACCAAATCCTGAGAAGCATAGTGCACCTACAACTCTCGTTGAGATTGGTGGGAATAGTGGGTGCCCAGCATCCCTCTGATTGTGTCCACTATGTTTTCCCTTCATTCCTGTTACTTGTAAATTTTAAGGATGTTTTGTGTGGGGGAAGTGGGATGTCTTTTTCTTTTCTATTTCTTCAGTTCATGCCTCTCCTTCACTGTGATACATCATATCTGCTTCAGTCTATCAGTCATATCTTGGGATAGATCATAATGTAACATGACATTGATCCGACTGACATAGCCAAACATGATGTATCTTACTGCAAAACATTACCCGGGGCACCTCAAAAACATCATTTTCTGAAAATCCTGGTTTCCTAGAAGCAAAGTGGCAGTTTTCCCACTGCTCGCCTCACTGATAATTGGTGGGTAAAACTATCCAGTCTTAGCAGATAGTTGCCCCTTTCTGCCAGTAGGAATAGGCATGTTGTAAATGGGATTAGGAATGTTCCTAGCATGCGAATACATCAGGCATGAATGTTAATTTAAACACTGCTAAAATATTTTGATTCAATGAGAAGACTCGATTTAACGTTGTTTCTTTTTCAAATATGTCAGTTTTATGCATGTTATGATTATATTAATAAAATATTTATAATATGTGTACATTTCCCCATAATATAAATTTTAATTGGATTGCATTAGAGAACATTGTTATGCATTCAACATTTCCATGTCATTTTTATATTTATAATTTATTTTTTTTATTTATCCAAATACAACAAATATTCCAAAATACCAGATTCATAAAAATATACAAAGTAAATAAAGAGGTTTATGATAAAGGGAGCAGTGGGGAAGTGACATATCTATCTTCAGGGTCTACTTTAATCACAGACCTCTAAAAAGTCAGTCTAAATTGCTTGGAATTTTTCAGATATTCCCTTTCTGTGGATTGTCAGTCATTTGTTATCTGTGAGGTCATCCATATCACCAGTCATCAATATTTAGTGGGGATCAACATTTACATTTTTGCAGGATTAATTTTTTAGCAATACAAGCTTCACATTAGAACCATGCTGCCTTGTTACCAGGCAATCTCTAGGGATCAGGAATATATCTGGGAAGATAACTTAACTTTAGCATCCAATAGCAAATGGACCCTTTGACCCACTTCATACCAGAAATTCTTGATACAGGGGCACTCCCAAAACTTGTGAGTTAATGTAGTACGAAGGAAGGGAGTTACATTTCCAACGGTGGTCAGCGTTTATGAGGTGTATTACCATTAGCCTATGTGGGGACCAGTATATTTGAAAAAGTGTCTTTTGGTGAATAAGCCATAGTCGCAGATCTATAGTTGCTTTTTTAACATTAGATAAAATTGTGTTCTATTGGGTTGGTGATAGTTGTATATCCAAATCTCTATTCCAAGTAACTCTCAAATTATCAATCTTTGGCAGAGATTTTGGGCCAGAAAATTGTAAATCGCTGAGTAAATCTAGGAATGTTCTTCCAAAATAATAAAAATTCTGGAGATCCCAATTCATCTGGTCCAAATACATCCGTAAGTAAATGCTTTAACTTGCAATATTTTCATGCTCTGGAACTGGGGAAACCAAATTGTTGCTGAAGATCTACAAATAGTTTAAATTTATCATTGCCAATTAGCTGTGACGCAGTCATAATTTCTCTGTTCATCCAATCACTCCACATCAAGTTTTTGCCACTGATTTGAAGGATAGTATTGCTCCATAGGACTGCCTTTATGTGGAAGAATAGAGGGAAGTAGAACTTTCTAGCCAATTTTGACTAAGCTTGCCTCACAGCTCTGGAGCCATCAAATCTATAATAATTTGATCCTACTATTCCTGAATGGGGTACCAATCTGTGGGGTCTGTGTAATCATATCTAATAGCCACAGAGATGCCTGAATTAACATTTCCATGTCATTTTGCAACTGTGTTGCAGCGTAATATGCATTCTACATTAATGCTGTATAAAACATTTATGACATATCATTGAATACATACACCCCCTGTTCTGCCTCACTGAAGATAGTAGAATATCTCAGGGTGTACATCCAGGCCAAATTTTCCACAGAGACTATATCTGTGTTACAGAAATGTTGGGCCAAATTCTGCTGTCAAATATGCCATAATAAATTCTGATATCAGTTAAGATAGGTATGGGGCATGATCCAAAGCTTGTTAAATTCCATTTGCTCGCTTACACTGGAGAAAATAAGAGCAGGATTTATCTTAATTCTTGTATTAGTAAAACTTCTAAAAACTATTCTTAACTAAGGTCCAGATTCTGCAAATATTTGGTACCTATTACTTATTACATTGAAGAGTATAATTTACTGCAGTGGAGTTACTCAGCATGGTAGCGCTACATAGCGGGCTTGATCTTACACCAGTCTAATCAGTGACAGTTGTCCTATTGAGTTGAATGGGAACCAGATCAAGGTTTGGACCCCAGATAAGGGCTTGATCTTGCAAGGGTGCTGAGTCCATTCAATTCCGATTTATTCATTGTGAGGTGAAGTGGCTCACTAAATTGGCATCTTCCAGATGATGTTCAGTGCCTCACTAAATTGGATCAATAGTTTGGCTCTACAGTATCAATTAAGGTATTAGCAATCTGGGTTTATTTTCCCCACTAGCCATAGTAGTGGTAGCAAAATATGTGAATCATTTGGAACATCTGGAATGTTGACATTCTTATATGTTCAAAACCTGTAGCAGTTGTACGATTTTCATATTAGTGCACTTCAGTTGCTGCCTGTACTACCAAAGGTTTATTACAACTAGACTAATTTCCTCATTGCTTTTGAGTCCAGCTCCTCACTTGGCACCAGTGGGATTTGGGTTCATTATGTGTTGCCTGCCACAGATTCCGTTTTCTCAGATCTGCCATTATCCTTATGAGGTGACACATAATTTAAACCAATTTTAATATCTTAACTGATACAGTGTAGCCAAACTATAGATCCAGTTTAGGGAGGGACAAAATGCTGAGCCACTTCACCTTCCAGTGAATGAACCAGAATTGAAGGGCCTCAGCACCTTGCAAGGTCATTTTTTCTTGTAGTAATTGATGCCCTTTTGGCAGCCCTTGTGAATCTGCTACAATAGCATGGGTTACCATGAAGACCTTAGGACTTCAGGGTGCTTTGTTATCATCCATTGTTTGGATGGATGCTCTCCTAGAAACACTGTAATATTGGCAGCATAGTAAGGCAGCTTATGCCAGAAATTTGCCCCAAGTATGAACCAAAATATGTTTAAAATTCATTTCCTTCAGTAAATAGTAATAGTAAATACTTTGCACTTATATAGAACCATTTTATTTGTGCATCTTACACTATTTTACAAACATGGATGCATTAATTTAGTGGAGATGGCTCATGTGAGGAAAGTACCCAGCCTGCAGATGGGTAAAATAAGGCATAGAAAAATTAAATTACTTGCTCAAAGTTGCAGAGCCAGGAATAGAATCCAGGAGTCCTGATTCTTGACAGCTTGTTTTCACCAGCCAATTACACTTAATGAAAATAAATGTGTTCTAGTATCACTCCTTTCCCACATTGTTTGAGTTCTCCACTATCCAAGAAAGAGAAAAGAGAAGCATCAGAGCTTCTTTATGTGCTTCACAACCTCCCAGAGTTTGAAAGAATTCCTGCAATCTTATCTTCTCACAATAATTTAGATCTCTTTCACAGTGCTACTGGATTGGCAGCTGAGGAATCATTTTTAAACAATATGCTTTCTTGCAAGTTACTGAATCCAATCAATGCTCCTGCCTTCCCTTGTGGCTTTGTTTTTCTGTTAAAACTGCAGTGTTGCAGGACAGCCCTTCATTGTCTGGCCTATTGTGCTGAAGAATGAATGAGAGAGAGACTTGATTACCTTATAAATAAATCTGGTTAACTGTTATATTAATTAAAATGCATGGTTTTGAGGCTATTCTGAACTATTTATACGTGATTTAATTCATATCAGCGGCTAATTTGTATTTAATGCAAACTAATGGGTTTTATGTAAATGGAGCATGTGGCAGTCTATTTAAAAAACAAATTATCTCTAGTTTCATTTCAGTTATTTTAATTAAATTTAGAGCATGTGTGTGGTGGGGGGAGGATGTAAGGGATGTGTTATATATGAAGTGTTGATGATTAAATCCAATTTAAATCTACGGAATAAGAAACAAATAATTCTCTTAGCAGAAACACTGACTCATTTTCTAAAGTTTGCATATCTTAAAAGTGAAGGTATAAAAACAGACTGACATATGTGCCTGGGAGCATATAGACCAGATAGTACAATGTTATCCTTTTAGTAGAGTCAATATTACATATTATATCAGAGCAGTACTTTAAAGATTCATTAGTTAATGTTTGTAAAAGCTTTGAAGATTATGGGCCAAATGCAGTCCAGATGTATGCAGACACAATTCCATTAAAACCACTGGACTTGCAGGTGTGTACATCAGAACTGAATTTTGGCGCTAAAAGTGCACGAGTGCTGTTGTATAACCAATGAACTCTACTAGATAAATGATGGCTCCATTGGAAGTTTTAACCTCAGGCAAGTTGTTTAGGACAAAAGTAAATTGGGTAATTCCAAGTTCTGATGTAGCAGTTTTGAATCCTGAAGTATCAGATCACTATCCTACTGTATGTCCTTTTTTCTTGGATTTCTGGAACTTGATTGAATGAATAGAGTCATTATTTTTCAGTGCTGTGAAGAAACTTGGCTCATTGATTTAGTTCAACTCCTTGCTGATTCATTTCTTGCCTGCTTTTGACAACATGACAGCATTTGAAACAGTGATGTGGTAATAAATGAAAATCTGCTCCAAGTAGATTTTCACGAGCACCAGGCTTTTGCAGGATATGTACACTCAACTATTTTTGCTGATACTTACTCCCCTTTATGAACTGAGGCTGCAGAGGTTAGAACATCTTTTTAAAAGCTGGGCCTTGATACTCATCAACAATGGTAGCATAACGACATCAGCTTGTACAGGAAATGCCAGTCAATTGTTAAACGTAATTAATGTTGCAATGTCATCAGGGAAGGAAATGGCAACTCAAAACAATTGTTTGCTAATGTTAATCCTGGCTGCATTGATCGTCTGACAGTTTCTCTAATTCCTAATTTCAAAGGTCGCCAAGGGAGTTTTTGCTTTCCCATCCCACCCTCAATTCTAATACTCTGACTTCTATTTGTTCCTCAATTATCACAGACCTTGCAGAACTCAAATAGCAATCTGCACTTCTAATAGCAAGTTTTAATGATGTTAACTCCATTAAAAATGAAGGAAAATTCACTTATCAAAATTATCAAACAGATTTTTACATTTTTAACAGGTTATTTGACTACTTTCTAAGTGCCTGAATTCTTAACTCAAACACCCAGATGTATGTGTATAGTACTTTCTCTTTATATACCTATGACACCAACCCCCCCCCCCCACCCCAAACCAAGCCCTTACAAACATATAGCCACAGGCAAAAACAACAATTGGTGAAAGGGGCCCCGATTCAGCAAAGCATGTAAGTAGCCGCGTCCATCGCTATTCAGCAAATTGACAATGCGACATAAGCACATGCTTAAATGCTTTGCTGAATAGGGATGTTTTCAGCACACAATAAAAATTAGCAGGTGTTCACATGGTTATATAATATGGAAATATACTTATCTCATAGATTGGGAAGGGACCCTGAAAGGTCATTGAGTCCAGTCCCCTGCCTTCACTAGCAGGACCAAGTACTGATTTTTCCTCAGATCCCTAAGTGGCCCCCTCAGAGGTATTGAACTCATAACCCTGGGTTTAGCAGGCCAATGCTCAAACCACTGAACTATCCCTCCCCCCTCTGGTTTACTGAACCAGAGTCAGGGTGACTGCATCACAATTAATATGAGCCACTAGACAAATGAAATAGCTAAAAATGCTCAGAAATAAATGTTAACCTGCCTGTTGCCAGAGTTATTTACCAAAATCAATATTTATTTTTTGTCTTTCAAATGTTAATGGGAACTTTGCTCTGCCCATAAGGAGTGAAATGTTTTAAGCATGACGCCAGAATAATTGCACAGATGACCTGAGTGATAAATAGTGAAAAGCTATTTATGTGATATCACTGAGATATTTGACAATGACAAAAAGTCATTAGAATAAACAAAAATATAAAACCAACAAAATATTATCTCATGAAAGTTGCTTGAAGTTCCTTCACTGACCTTTGCAATCCCTGCTCAGACACATGCTAGCCTTCACAAATCTCTGTGCACACAATACCAGATAGACTTTGTTCAGGAATTTCTGAGATTTTATATATTATTAAAAATGTCATAAAGCAATGTATGTTACCATAGCTCCTAATTCAGCAAGACATTTTAGGAATGGAAGAGCTTGGTATATTCTCTTATCTAATAACATATCTTGGAGTATTGGTATGTCTGCTGGAATATACCTTCTAGCTCAGAGATATTTCCCTTGATTGATTCTGTTCTAATCTCTCTGACCATTGCTTGCTTGTCCCTGTCAGTCCTTTTGAGTTTTATTTTTTTAATCGATTGAGAGATTGGATTGGGTGTATCACACACACACACACACACACACACACACACACAAAAGGAAAAAGCCTGCTGCCTTGGTCCCAATTTGATGCTAGACCCAAATGCTTATTTTTGGATGACAGGATGTGTTGACATCATGCATTATTTCACATCACTGCGAACCATACTCAGTTGAACTCTGTCTCCAGTTAGATTTTTGGATTATTTTGTGCTGTCTGTGCTGTCTCACTTCCAGAGTAATATTTAGTCATGGATGATTAGCAATTTCTTTTTTCAGATTATGTGGGTTGTGATGTCATATGAGTTTGTCAACACGCTAGGACAAACCCTGGCCTGTAGTAACTCAATTGAGTTCAGTGGAGATACAGTAGATATGAATTTGCCCCCAATTGCCAAATCATTCTTTGTCTATTCTGTCCTGGAGGCTAATTCCTCAGAAAGTCAGCTATAAGATTGTTTTTATTTTGCAGGACTCTCTGTATCTTGGCCTTCACTAACCTATATGGCCACAGCATGTGTATTAAAATATTTTGTTCATGTGTATATAGATACTCTCTCTCTCTCACCAAATATATTGGTTTAAAATGTTGCTCACTTTGTTAGATTTGAGACATTCCTATATGTTTTTCAAGATTTAATTGGCCAATAATGATATGTAAAAAATATGCAATGAGACCACACACTATATTTTAATATCCCCTAGCTGGTTAAATTTAACCTGTGTGCACTTGCATCCATTTTTTAAAATCATTCTCTACATCTGTCTCAAACAGATTATCAGTTCCAGAGTGGAAAAAACTACAGTTTCCCAGTGGAATACAGTTCCATGTGGGGGTTTTGACAAGAAGCCAGTGGGAATCATACTTATTCCATGTAGTTTTATCCGATGAACCTTGATTTAGTAATATTGAAGTCATCCAATTTATGTGTTAATACTCTCAGACATGATAGTTTATGTGAAATTCACTATACCCAGGAACTTTTTGTTGTTTTTGTACTTATTTTATAGAAATAAATACTTAACATAAAATATTGTATGTTATCTCATGAGCATCCTGAAATATACTATTCAGAAACTGAAGTAGACAATGACAGGTTTCAGAGTAGCAGCTGTGTTAGTCTGTATCCGCAAAAAGAAGAACAGGAGTACTTGTGGCACCTTAGAGACTAATAAATTTATTAGAGCATAAGCTTTCGTGGACTACAGCCCACTACAGCTGCATCCGAAGAAGTGGGCTGTAGTCCACGAAAGCTTATGCTCTAATAAATTTGTTAGTCTCTAAGGTGCCACAAGTACTCCTGTTCTTCTTTTTGAAGTAGACAATGACAAATTTAAACTATACAGTTGGGCAGAACAAGTCAGAAATTTTTCATCGAAAAACTTTTATATTAAACAAAATGGTGAACTTCCCCCCGCCCTACATTTTCTGACCATCTCTAATGTGAGAATTAAATGATGAATGCACGTTGATATTAGTGGTTATTAAAAATGGCTGGTAGATCTCTGGAAAATACTCAGCAACACAGGTTAATCTTTTGTGAAAATGTTAATGCCACTATTCAACTTTAGAAGAGTGGTTTGTACTTTGCCCTGTAAAATTATTCCAGCCCTGACATTTTCTTTCTCTGCTTTCAACTTTATCAATATTGTGTTTAAGAAAGTTTTTAGTTTTCCTTACTCCCTTATATTAGAAAGACAATTAAAAAGAACTCTTATGGTGGTTAACTTCTGTTCTGGTACACCGGAGCTAAATCAATTAAAGAAGATCTTAAAATGAGCAGAATTCTAAGTCAAATGATGACATCTGTAAAATAGTAGCTAGCATATATTGATCATGGTAACACCACTCATGCAGGATATGAATGAAATAAAGAATGATCTAGAGAAGGATTGACCTAAATGTTACCTTCATTTTAAGTGCCCATTAATTAATGATAAAATACTGTGAAACATTTATGGAAATATGAAATCCACATGAATAACAAATTATTTAATTCTGATCTATGCTATTAGAAGACTAACTGAATTCTTAGCAAATGTAGGGGCCCTATAGAAGTAACCATGCAGTGTTGAAATGCTTAACAATGTTGCTCCTTTGCCAACTATAAAAAATACTTTAAACTTCACCAATATTTTACTGGCAGTATAGCTAATTTCCAGAAATAAATGTGGAGATTAGTAAAAGGAAGAATGTGCAGGTGATATCACCCACTCCCACTACACCTCTTCCCTTCTACACCTCTTTGTGGGGTTCAGGTGACTTTCCTCCCAATTCGTGCAGCTGGCTCATTTGACCACATAGAGTATGGTGGGTGGTGATAGTGCAGCCATGGTGTCCCTGTCCTGCCCCCTTGGGTGCACCACATATCCCTAAGAGAATAGTAATTGAGCCATCCTGTGATTGCCTCAGCACAAGACCACAAGTGTGGTTAGCATTTTTATGGATCATCTCCTGGGACAAGCAATACCAAACTCAAGACATCAGAAGAAAGTTCTATGGCAAGTCCCACCTGCCCAGACAGCTATTGAAAATACTCATGTTGCTCACTGGGCATTCTCTACGAATGTGGTAGTGGTTTCAGCAACAGAAAAAAGGCTTTAATTCAATAAACAGGCAAAATAATATAGCACAAATGTGGTCACAGAGTACTCATGCAATGACTCTCCCATTCTCAAAAGGTCAGGGCTAGCAGTTAAGTTTGAGAACTGATTGCTGTGGCATGGCTGGCTATTTGGTAAGTGTAAGGTATAATTACATTATTTATCATCATTATCATCATCTGAGCTACCATTGGGGACGAGAAATATCGTATGATGCTGGTGGCATGCTTATCATTCAAGGGTTTGGTTACTCCTGTTACTAATCCCAATATCCCTTGAGAGGAAAATTATAATGTAATACATCCAGTCGGCAGATCCATCACTGAAAAAACCTTTGGCATCCTGAAAATGTGATTCGGGCATCTAGATGGACTAGATGGCACAATACTGCATAGACCTGAAAACTATGTCATTTAATCTTGACATGCTGTATTTTATATAACATAACCATGAATTAGAGGGGGCCAGATATTGAACTGTCAGATCCACAGGAGGAGCATAATGCTCTAGAAATCTGAAGATGCTGCCGAGCTAATCCACAGACTTCTGGTCACAATTCAGTGATTACAAACTCAGGTGTCAGCCTGAAACTCAGGGGGAGAACAGAAATGTGGGTGTCACTTTTGGAGGTGGAATTCACTGGTAAGTAGTGTGACAATTATTACAACTAGGTGGTGGCCTGGGGATTTGCAAATCAGATAATTAGTTCTACTAGAACTTAGATATGCACCTGCAATTTATTTTTTGGGTACAAAAATGTGGTTGCAAGTTTTGCAGGCATAAATTGCACCCACAAATATTAACTTACCCTACTTCACCTTCAAAGACAGCTGGACCTCTGATGTTGTCTGCTCCAGACCATTCTGGTGTTTTGGCAGTTGTCGGTTCTTGACTAGTTCAGCAATCTAAGGTTTACAGAAACAGTAATACGTTGCTGGCATATCTGAGTATATGTGACACTGACTACCTGATTTATGTTCACAATGTTCAGATTTGAGCCTGGTGCTCAGTGGGAGAGCAAGTTTGAGAACAATAGATTTGACAAAAATGTACATCTGGAACTCCAACACAGAGCCAAATTCAGATACAAAGACCCAGGTAAATCCAAGGACAGAAGCACCACTGGCTTTTTAACTCTCAGAGATAAACTGATTTTTTGTTTGTCTTTTTTTTAAATAAATCCTTGAACAGTAAAGAAATATTTTAAAAATATTTTGGACAGAAGTTATTTATTCTTCAAATGGGAGGTCGTGGCCATTATAGTTAGTTCTAAATTCTCTCATTATTGGGAAGAGGACCTCACATACTGTGCTATGGTATGTCTCTGTACAATGTTGTTTCTTACTATGGTCTATGTATATTTTTATGTTGCTAACTGCAGCTTTTCATTTCCTCAGTTGGACAGGTGTTGCTTTTTCCTCTGCCATTATTTGCACTTTTATGTCAGGGTTATAGTTTAAATCTGTATTTCAGTATTTTTTATTTTTCATACTCTTTCATTTTCTAATTAATTTGTTGATACAGGTAATAATTAGGGCAGACGTGAGATGGATAACTAATAGACATCACAGCTGGAAACTACAGCTACAGCTCACTTCGTTTTCTCCTAGTGCCCATTTCCAGTCTCTCACCAATTTTACACAGGTAGAATTGCATAGACTCCCACAGAGTTATTGATGATTTACACTAGTATAAGTGAGATCGGACCCCCCAGGGCCACCCGGGGGGGGGGCAAGTGGGGCAATTTCCCCCAGGCCCCGCAGGCGCCCCCATGAGAATATAGTATTCTATAGTATTGCAACTTTTTTTTATGGAAGGGGCCCCCTAAATTGCTTTGCCCCGGGAACCCTTAATCCTCTGGGCAGCCCTGAGACCCCCTACTCTAGAGTGCATTGGTTATTTGTCTCTTATGTCCCCTTTTGGTATGTCTTCCATTCTCTATTAAGAACTCCTTGGTATTCTATTGGTTGAGTAGTGGTTGATTATATTTATAGAGGTAGATTGTGAATTCAGTGATACGGAGCACCTCAAGAAACTTTCATTTCAGTAAAATCATTACTTTGGGCTCAGTTTCTCTCAATGCTTCTTTTCCACTCCACCTAAAGTTAGCACAGATACTGTGAATTATGAAGGAAAAAATATTAACTTAATGTTCATAGTTAGTTTGATTTAGATTATTTTCATCATACACAATCCACAAGAAATGAAGTTCATTCTTGTTTAAATTGACTTCAAAGTTGTAATGTTGGTTAATGCTATTTTTGCACGCATGTTTTTCTTCAAAAACAACATGCATAGCTATGCATCTGAAGAAGTGAAGTTTTTACCCATGAAAGCTTATGCCCAAATAAATCTGTTAGTCTTTAAGGTGCCACCAGACTCCTTGTTGTTTTTGTAGATACAGACTAACACGGCTACCCCCTGATATTTTTCTTCAGTTTTACTGTGTAATTAATGATTTTTGTTAAAGAAATGTACAATTTAAGCCTTTAAATATTCAATAAACTCTTCCTGATGTGTCTAAGACAAAGGATACAGTAATGATTTATTTCTGAAACAAAGGGGAACAAAATCCAGTTTAAAGACAACTTTCTTTTTCTTTCTTTCTTTCTTTCTTTCTTTCTTTCTCTCCACACCATTTACAATAAAAATGTAATTTTTGGGTTTATAAATGGTTTGTATTGAGAATCATGAAAACAGAGCTCACCACAATGATTTTCTTCCCAAAACAAAAGAAAGGAAATTCTTCCTTGTCTCTTTTATAATGCATGCACATATCCCTCTCTTTTATGGTCGCTTTTTGTTAATGAAAGTTGTATTGTATTTTTGTTTTAATTAAGAGGTTTTGAATCAAAGTGTACTCCATTGTATATACAAAATGCTGAACTATGGGGGTAATTACAGTGTTCAATGGGTGTTAGTATGGACCATGTATTAGTGTTTAGTACTCACTTTTTCATTCGCTGAAAAAGATAAAAAAAAGACTCTTACAGTTGCTTTCTTTTAGTTTGCTTACTTTTCCCATAGTGACATCATCTAAACTTTCCATCCTTTTTCTTCATATGCCAACCAGATGGACACGTCACTCAAATGCAGTTTTTTCTAGTGGCATATAAAGGACCTCTTGTATTTGCCAATGCTAAGTGCAATACTGAGAGCCTGATGGCAAAAGGTTGTATGGTTGGGGGGAAACAAGGGGGGAAAGAAGCATGGAAGGAGACTTCCCCCAACTTATATGCACCATGTAAAGGTCTGTCTCTGAGCTGAGTTAATGTAGGGACTGCTCTCTCTGTGTGGCCCCGAGGGTGCATCCTGTTCCATAAGAAGTAGGGAGGCAACAAAGGGCCATAGCCCTGTTCTCCCTCACATTGGCCCGTAGAGCAGAGAGGTTGCACTGGGGAAACAATTCTCCTGTGCATCAGGAGAATCAGGGTGGGGTTGTTTTTCTTGAGGGAAAATTGTACAATAAAGGCTTGTGCCCAAAGTCCACAATCTGGACCTGCATGTTGAGTAGTACACACTTGAGTGCTATTTCACAATACATTTATTGGCAGTAATACTTACCTGGATTGGTTTGATACTGTTGGTATCAAAAACTGTGAACAGGCTGCTTCCAAAGTTTTCTGAAAATACGGGCAGCACCACTGCTGCATTCTAGTCTGCCATAAAAGAAATGTCCCTCTTATCTTTATTTAAACCTTGTTAACCTTCTTAATTTAATCATTAGCTTTTACTGAGAAAGAACCAAATATGCTCATTAGTTGTGTGGAAAGACAGAGTAGAATCAATTTATACATTAAATTAAAGGGTAGAGCCTCTAGATATTCTGCCTAACGATAAAGCAGTAACCTCTTAAGTGTATAGTCCTATTGATAGAGAACGGCAATTCCCCTAACAAGGACATTCTTTAAACAGATGATCATTTAGGAAGGCATTATTGTTTTATGGAGCAATGATTAGCCCTGGGTACAGAAAATAACCTCACCAAGTAGTGTATAAAAATAGTAGTGACAAAATGTATATACATTTGAAAGGGGATTTACCATTTCTTTTTAAACCCTTGCTATGGTCTTTCCAGAATGTGCATAATTGCAATGAGAAACTGGCTCTGAACCTATTAGTTGGCTCTGAGGACTGCTAGAATCACTGAAGGTGGAGTTGGGGTTTTCAGGTCAGTAGGGGGAAAGCTGCAAGGCTGTGGGACCTGTGGAGAGAGAGATGTGTTTGAGAGCCAAATCACTGTTCCTTATAATGAAGTTGCAGGGCTCTGCAATAGAGCCCTCCATTTTTGGGGCTCAGTTTTTGGGCAGTGGTGTTAAATGTTGAAATGGCAAGAAAACTTAAAAAACAAGTAAAAAACATTGTATATACTGATGCACTGCAGGTATTGTTCAATGCCACAATACAGGAAATCACTTAGGTATGTGTTTAGCTTTAAGCATGTGAGTAGTTCCATGGGGTCTATAGGACTATTTATGTGTGTAAAATTAAACTTGTGTTTAAGTGCTTTGCTGGATACAGCTCTTAGTGAACAGATGTTGTACTGTATGTGCGACATTTAAAGTCCATGTAACACATTTAAATGATTCTTTCTTCTTTTAAAATGGCAAACGTTGAAGAGTAATGTAGTTTTCATGAAAACAACAAGGAGTCTGGTGGCACCTTAAAGACTAACAGATTTATTTGGGCATAAGCTTTCGTGAGTAAAACCCTCACTTCTTTGGATGCATCCGAAGAAGTGAGGTTTTTACTCACGAAAGCTTATGCCCAAATGAATCTGTTAGTCTTTAAGGTGCCACCAGACTCCTTGTTGTTTTTGTAGATACAGACTAACACGGCTACCCCCTGGTAGTTTTCATGGATTCATTGATTTATAAGTTATTGTTCTATTGTCTTGTCAGCATTGTATTTTAGATGAGCACTTTTATTTATTTATTTATTATAGTTAACAAGATATAACTACAGAGACTTTAGGTGTTAACAAACATACCTGAACATTGCTGTCATCTTAATCAGGGAGAATGGCTTAATCAGGGAGAATGTCTTTGTCACTTATACCTTAATTGTACTAAAGAGGCATTTTTTGTTTTTGACTTCAAAGAACTAATTCCTTTCCTTCTCCAGTGTATATTCCGTCTTTTCTCTGTCCAGACATTGAACGTACTGAGCCGCATAGTTACATCGCTCTCATTCCTGGCATTATATTTTTCAGTCTTGCTTCTTTTTCCTTTTTTTCTACATGTAGGTTGTAATCTTCAGCTTTATTCCATGCATCTCTTCCCCAAATGAAACATTCTATAACTTCATGAGAATAAAATCATGTTTCAGAAAGAAATGGGGAAATTGATTCTAACCATAGAACTCTCTCGTGCCTGCTGCATATAAGGGGTTGACATATTAAGGCTGACAAATGTTAACACAAAGACAGCAGTGGAACATTATTTTGGGTATTAAGTTACATTTCCCCCCTCCCTGATTGAATGCATCTTGAGTTTGCAAGAAGAAAGGACAAAGGGACAAAAACATGTAGGAGGCTCCAAGTCTGACTTCCCTATTTCCCTGCCTAGCTGTGGCCACTCATCAGAATTTCATGTGGAGTCTCAAAAGTCATATGGAGTTCACAAAATCAAATTACCTCTCAAATTACCCTCTTGCCCATCTTAATGCTTTTCTCTCTCTTCAGAAAATTGTCCTCTAAAACCACACCACTCGCCTGATCAGGTTTCCCATTGTCACACCTGTCTGCAAAAAGAAATGCATTAGGGATGTATCCCTTCATCCATTTATACAAATTAGCATAATGAATGCTTCAAGTATATTCTGAATGACAGGCCTTTTTGCAAAGCCTACTGATAGGATTTTCATTGGCCAATCAAGATTTGCTTTGTTGTCCATCTGGTCAGTTGTAGGATGTAATTTGGTTTTCTTTAATAAACTGGACTTGTCTTCCCTTTCCCTTTGTGAATCTCAATGTAGAGCAACAGTCCAGCTGTCACTTAGTGCAATTCTCTTTTCTCTCATCCAGAGAGAGTGCAATATCATTCTGTTACTCTGTTATTGAAAAACAAGGTTGTTTTCTGGAATAATTATAAATGGGAGAGGTTATTGGGACTATTATCTTTAACAAATCTGTGTTTAAATGGCAACTCTGGTCATTTATTTGAATAATTTGTGTATGTTTTCAGGATTGGGAGACAACTAACCAGAGAGTCTATGTAACTATCATTACCACAAAGCACAAGCCTGTTTTTCTATATTCCTTCCCTTTTCAAATATACATAGAATCCTTGTGTTTCAATTAATGCCTTGCTTTCTTCCCTGATACATGTTCAAGATGAGAATAATGGACATCAGTAACAGTTTCAATTTTCCTCCTTTCTCTTTACAATTAAACATCCCTTTTGGTTCCTTTTACCCTAAAAAAAGTGTTTAGTACTAATAGGGGAAAGAACTGCATTTCTTCTCTGACTGCATAATATCCATTACTACCTTTGTGTATTCATTTCTAGTGCACATCTTTTAAATCAGATTTAAGCTCTGTGTGAGCTGGTGCAGTCTTCATCTTACTTTGAACAGGGTATGAACACAACATATAGGGTGAAATCCTGGCTCAAGTGAAGTCAATACAGAATTTCCATTGATTTCAGTGGGGTTAGGATTTCACCCATATTGTCCAGACTTATGACCATCCTGCACTTTGGCTTTGTTGGTAACTTAAATAATAACTTCAATTTCAACTTTCTCTCCACAGTTGTTCCAAGTGTTTTATCCTTTAGGATTTTTTTTTCAGACCCCAATTTCCCTACTGCTCCTGTAAGAGTTTCCAATTCTTTTTAAATCTTGCTGGGTGATAACTGACTCTTTGTACAAGTAACTCTCAGCAGTAATTTACATTGCTCTTTTCATGTAGAATGAAAACAGCTGATAACAGGATATTCAGTGAAGTAGACCATGGATCTCTACGGAGGATCATAAAATCTGCCAACCTGTTATAGGCTATTTATATATCACAGGAATAAAAGGTGTTCTCTGTAAAAATCTTACTACTTCCTGATACAGCATATACTAGGCCACATTTATCCTTCCATTGACTTCATGGGGGGTACACCAGGAAAAAATGAGTCCCTGCATGTGTGGGTTCATACATGTACAGGTCCCAGGGCTAGAAGACATAGAGGCATGGAGCTGCCTGCTTCCTCTATTGGGTTTTGCAGTATAGTTGTAGCTGTATTCCTCTCAGGATATTAGAGAGACAAGGTGGGTGAAGTAATACCTTTTATTGGACCAACTTCTGCTGGTGAGAGAAAGAAGCTTTTGAGCCATACAGAACTCTTCCTCGGGTCTGGAAAAGGTACTTACCTGGTCACAGCAAAATGCAAAGAGAGCAGATTGTTTAGCATAAGGAGTTAGCACATTATGTTCTAACTCTATCTTGAATGGTCTCTTACAATATGTGCTAACTACTTATGTTAAACAATCTGTTCCATCTTGCATTTTCTTTGAGTCTGGGAATACCTTTCCTGGACCTAAAGAAGAGCAGTGTGTGGCACAAAAGCTTATCTCTCTCATCAGCAGAAGTTGGTCCAATAAAATATATTACCTCATCCATCTTGTCTCTCCTCTAATGGGGAGAAGAAGAAAAGCAAGCTCTGGTCAGCTTCATTTACATGAATTATAACACTGTTTATCTGTCATTCCACCTAAGTTTTGTTAGTTTAGTTGGAATTTGTTTTGATGTGTTAATGTGATACATTATTATCATTACCCATGAAAGGGCATGGGAATTATATAGGAGATGATCTGGATTAGGGGTCACCCTGACTTTACAGGTGAAGGACTTTGGTTGGGTAATGAAGGTTGGCCTCAAGCAAGAAGAAGGGAAGGGCTCTTTCCTATTCTAGGGAGTAGTGACTATGTCAGAGGGTTCTGTTTTGTGTTGGATTGCCCACCTGGACATTCTGTGCTCTGTGTGGAGGAATCTGTAGGAGTAGACCATGCAGATCAGTGGCGGCAGAAACAGATAAGACTCTACACTGAGAATGGGCCAGACGGGTGGCAGAAGACTGATGACTCCACAGCAAGCCCCAACTGAACAGTGTCAGAACAGAGCTGACTTTACAGGAAGGCCCAAAGGATTAGTGGCTGTGTCAATGCTGAATTTACGTCACAGTTGCCTGGCCCATCTGATAGAAGCAGAGCTGAAATCACAGAACTGGACCTGGTAGCTGCACATTGGAGCAGGACCGAGTGGAGCAATTCTCTTTGGAGTCTACCAAACCAGAAGAGGAAAGCCGCCCCCAGATGCCCTTGGCTACCAGTGACCAACCTGACTTGTGAGTGGGGTTTTAGTTGGGTGGGGTTTGTGGTGAGACAGAGTTCTGGATCTCCATAAGTTGGACTTTTATTATTTAGAACTGGGGAGTTAACCAAACTCCTGATGCATTGATTTGTGTTGCTCAGTTTCTTAGATGCAAATATATATAGGGTTTTCGTGGATCTTTTGACTCTTTTCCCCCAAATAAAAAGATACTTGTGTTCCGTGTCCCCAGAGGAGTTGAGTACTTGCGAGCAGAGGGAAACTGCTTGCAGAGGAAACCACAGAAGTTATAGTTAATTTCCCAAAGCCTGAAGTAGAAGTATGGTGCTCTGTCAGGGCTCAAGTCATAGTTTAATTTATTTTAGAAAAGGACCCTTGACAGATTGAAGCTGGCCCTTGTTGCTGGCCTGGCACCTGACAAAAGGATTACACATGTTAATGTAATATTTTAAGTAACAATTTAGAGAGTATGTAGTTAAATTAGATCAAATTTTCTGGCAGCAAATCAGAGGGGCAGCAGGCATACTAGAGGACAGAATCAAACTGTAAATTACCTGGGAGATATTAGGAGATTGGGCTGCATGCACAAAGATGAGGTTCATGCTGAGACATATAAAGTCATACAACTAGGGAAAGGGAACAAATAGTACAGACATAAGCTGGGTAACAACTACCTGTAAAGCACAGAGTAGAAGCAAAACATACAGGAACTAGTAAATTGCAAACCATATATGGTGTGACACAGTGTCATAAACCCCAAAGCTATTATCCAAAAAATATGGTCAGAGGGGTTGGGAATGTGTAAAATTAGAGAGGTAAAAGAACTGCATTCTGTGTTCTTGTTACAATATCACTTGGAACGTTGTACAGTTTTGTTTCCATAGTTTAGTAACAAGAACTGTTATTTATAGTATGAAAGAGGGAGTTGGGATATAGGTTCTACTCTTAATTGTGCTATAGACTGGTTTTTTGACCTGTGCCAATAATTGTTTGCAGGTGCAAAAATATCAGGAAGGAAATTGCACCCACAAGTTTTTGTGTCTACATGTTTTGGGATGAAAAAAAAGGAATTAACTTTAAAATATCTAGCCAGTCATCTCACGATGCTTCAGTTTCCCAGTCTTCAAAATGGAAACAACAGTGGTGGTTATCCAGTTTCATGTATTGTCTGTATTGCATTCTTACCATCTGGCAAAACTTGGAATAGCTATTGGAGATTCTCAGAGAGGTGTTACATTTTATTGCAGAGTACTGACTGGGGGTGAACGTAACATACAGTGATTATGCAAATCAAACATCCACACCAATCAGTGATGGGAACAGCTTTCCTAGAAACAAATTGGGCAGTAATACATCTGTAACTCTAAAGCATCTCTGCACTCTGATTGGCTGAGACTATCCCATGCTAAGGCACTGACCTTGCAAGCTGCTCTATATAAGCAGGCCACTTACCTCAAATGTTGCCCCATTAACTTCAATGGGGAGCTCTGTGAGTGCAGGACCCTGCCCACATGCATCAGCTTGTAGGATGAGGGCTGTGGTAGCATCACAATAACATCATATTCATTATGGAGAAGCATGAAAACATACTAACATCTGTCAACCCACTGTGTGGTGTAATGTCAGCACATGTATGTTAGTACATTTAGAAAAAAAATGATTGTTAATAATGGCAATAATAATTACACTTAATTACGTACTTTGTTCATTCAAATATCTTTCTACGTGGGTCTGCCTATTAATACACAAAATATGCAGCACTTCACGCTGTTTAAGCCACAGAAACCGAGTGGTGCAGAATGAGCTATTGCCTAGCCAGCCTTTTTCTGTGTAAATGTAATTTATTAGCACCTGTTAAATGCAGCAGTAACTGCAAATTACTTCACCAGCACTGACCTATAGAAACTCCTGTTGTTTCTACAAAGCACTGCTGGCACTGGCAGTAAGATTAGAAAGTTAAGGATGTACAGAAGAAAAATTGAAACATGGCAGAGCCTATAAAGGCCAGAAAACAAATGAGCTGAATGAATGCAGAGCTGATACCTTTCTTCTTTTAGAAATGTTGATAGATCTGAGGATTGAGTCTTTAAAAGGGAGCTCCCCTCCCCACTGTCGTTTCCTAATCTGTTTCATACATATACATTAGTTTAATATCTTTGCATTTTAATATATCTTATGCTGTAGTATCTAGGAACCCTAATTACACAGCACTATATTGTCCATTGTCCTTTTAGTGATGCTTAGGGGAAAATAGGCTTTCAAGGAGTCTTCTCCTTTTGCCCCTCTGCTGCAAAGCAAAAAGGGCAGGAACTATCAAACTCCTTATGCTTTCTGGGACACAGGGACTAGTTCTCCAGGAGCCATCTTCAAAAGAAAATGGCCAAGGAGGTGAGGTATGTATTCCACCCTTTCTTCATTGGCAGAACTGGTTGGGCATGAATAGAGGAGCATGTTGCACCCTCTTAGACTAGTGTAGTGTGTGAGCTCCCTTTTCTGTGCATATCCGTAGAAAGGACTGCCTAGGAACCCGAATGTAGGCCTATATGTAAATATCAATCTGTCCTTTGATTTAATTAATTGCGTCATGGAACAAGGGGATTGTGATATCAGTCTGAACTCTTTGCTGAAGCACTGGATTCAGTAAGTTGTGGTTAACTTAGTAGTTAACTTGTTGACATGAATTTTTCTTTAGCCTACTATAGCATGAAGTTTGTCTATTATGAGCTGGAGTCCCAAGTATTGCAGGGCAGTTTTGGCTGGTTTATTCCAGTGACGAGAGCAGATACTTTACAAGCCTTGAAAGATTTGTGGCTAAATTCTCCTCTTCATCCCAAATGGCTGATATCTTCATGGCTACTCTATTCTTCCTACCTTTATGGAACACCCCCTGCAGTTTCTAATATAAGTTCTGTGCATATTATAAGAGTTGAATAACCGTGAAGAGATGTTTCATATGGATCAGGAAAATGAACTAACTCCTAATATGTAATTTATCAGTATCTCTTCCTTCTTGCGTTGGGAATTACAGGATGCATAAGTGATCGTTACTCATATTAAGTTGGATATATGCCTTATATTCTGAGGTGCTGAAGTGATGGAGGGTTTTTATTCATGGGTTATTTGTGATGGACAGGAAGCACCATACAAAATATCTAAAAAAAATAAAGGGATGACATTTTGGCATCCAGAAATATGCTGAAAACATGCTACCTGATATCTGCAGTGAAATTCACGTGCCTTTTGGGAATGCCAAAACTTTTCAGCAGATTAAACTGTCATTTACATGGATGTCTGAACATGACATCATAGTATGAACTAATTATCATACCATGTTCCTTTCCAGGTAACCACTAGAAGCATAGATACTTCATAGGCAGTCCACTAAATTATTTGCAGATTCACTCAGTTGGTGCACATCCTTAAATCCTTCTGATGGCAACTAAAGATAGTCTTTGAAACTAAATTTAAATGGGTTTTTAGAAAAAGGACAAAAGTGTTCACAATCCATACCTGAAAATCGCTACTTACTAGTTACTTGCATCTTTGTAAGGTAGGTGACAGAAGGTGAAATTGACCAAGAAAGCTAATAGTTTCCTCCCTTCTTCAGTTAGCCGGGGAGAGAAAATTCACTGGATCCAGTAAACAGTATCTGTAAGTTGTATCTGGTTGCTGTGTGAATTTGTATTCTCTTCAAAACATCAACTACGTGGAAAAATGGGAGCCATCCAAAATTTGAGAATCAATGTGTATCATTGACAGGTTCCGTGGTTTAAGCCTGCACAAAGTAGATGATACTGTAGTAGAGTGGAGAAATGGTAAGGATACAAAATAAAAGCCTAGGCAGTCTTGTGTAACTACATTAAATTATTTTTCTCTTTTTCTATTTTTATTAAACAATGAGAATAAACTGTGGTGTATCCTTTAAATCTTCTGGCCTGTGCTGAAGCATTCTACTCTTCTGTTCTCAGTTAGATGGTTTGCTTATTCTGTTTCCGTATCTCATCTACTCGTCTGTTTTTTGTGTGCAATGTTGTCTATGCACTACAGGTGACACTACTACTTCATGGAACAAATAGTGGGGGTTTCCTTGTCACTCAGAGACACATCTAGAAATGGGAAACATAGAGATGGGTCAGATGCTGCAAAACCATGATAATATGAAATCATCTATAAGTTTATTTAGATATTTGTATCTCATCCACCATTAATGAATTTGGATGTATTTCAAGAATCCCAGACAACTTAAGATACAGACAAGAAAGTCCCATCACTATATTTATCCTGTTCACTTATTATAACTGCACTTTAAGCACGGACTCTAATATCAAAGTCCTATTAAACAGATGCAGCTTACATTAGATCTTAAAGGCTGACAAATTTGGACTCTATTTTAACAGAAAAATAAATGGATTTCTGCTTCATGAGCCCTCCCCAGTACAATGCCCTGACACCTGCCCCTGGAAGTTTTGCCTTTAGAATAACAGATCAAGAACATTCCAACTCTGTAATTGCCACGAAGTGACATAGAGGAGTCAATGAGGTAGCCAGGTTCCCAGCAATTCAGGGCTTCCTAAATGATAACCAACACATTGAATTGTGCCAGAAGCTAATCAGGAGCTAGTGAAGAGCATGTAGTGGTTATTTGCTCAGTTTAAAAGCTGGGTGGCTCCATTCACTAAATGGAGCTTCAAAATGTTTTCAGTTGTACAGTATGTAAAAGGACACCACCATCAGCAGCAATGATGGCTCTAATGAGACTCCATGACTGGGAACCATTGAGACAAAAAGCACACTTAATCCTTTCAGTCCCTAATGGTTTTCCCTTCCCATCACTTCCATCTTTTTTAGATTAAGTTTATGCAAGATGGATTACTCTAGGAATTTATCTTGGCTAGGCAAGTTTTCTATATAATCTCTCTTGTTGATTCTTGCAGACTATTTTGCATCAAGGACTCTCAGAATGTTCTGGGGTAAATTTGAATGAAGTTCATTCCTATTTGCCATGCAATGCTCTCCACAGTTGACATGCACTGTTGTACATTTAATTTCCATCTCACCATGTTAACCACTGATCTCTCAAATGGTGACATTTTACATTTTTATATAAGGAATAGTCAAACAGGCATTTTTCTATAATCTTCATCTTTTTATATACCACTCATAAAATAAAACACAAAAGAAATTGCATGTTCTTGCAACTTTCTTTGGTCAAAATAATTTTGCTTAAATTTACTTTCTCTTCTTTCCTATCTCATTTATACTAATCATTTCAAATGATAAACAGCTAAAGCTCTACACAAGGAAAGAATTAATCCTCTGAGATATTTGTTGCTATCCCATATGTTCAAGATCAAAAGGAGGTTACATTTTAAAAGAAGAAAGTTTTAAATGGAATAAAGATTTGGGAAAGTAATTCAGAAATGAGAAAGTTTCACAAGCTAATAAAATACACAGTAGGATTTGTGTCCAGAGTTCAGACACTGGCATGCCTATGAAATAGTTCTAATTAGAACATTCTGAGTAAAGACATACAAATAAATACTCAAAAATCCCATTTTGCTTCAGCATTCCATGCAAGAACTAGTAGCCAGATCCTCAGCTGTTGTAAATCAACATATCTCATTTTAAATCTGTGGAGTTATATTGAATTAAACAACTCTGGGTGTGGCCCCATATTTTTAACACTAGAGCAGGATTTACTCACTGCAGGTTTCCAGACCATGGCCAATATAATTAATCAACATGGTACAATAATATAAGAATGGTTGTACTGGATCAGACAAATGGTCCATCTAGCCTTCCAACAGTGGCCGGTGCCAGAGGCTTCAGAGGGAATGAACGCAACAGGTAACTATTGGGTGATCCATTCCCTGTTGTCCAATCCCAGGTTTGGGCAGTGAAAGGTTTAGGGACACTCAGAACATGGGGTTGCAACCCTGACCCTTTTAGCTAATAGCCATTGATGGACCTATCCTCCATGAACTTATCTAATTCTTTTTTGAACCTAGTTATACACAACATCCCAGGGCAATGACTTACACAGGTTAATTGTACATCATTTGAAGAACCACTTCCTTTTCTATGTTTTAAACCTCCTGCCTAATATGCCTTGGTGATTTAGGTAAATCTGTGTATGGCTAAATGAACTTTATTTTCCACTTTAATGATTTTAGAATGACCGAGCCAATTTAAATTTAAAATTATGCTTGGAGGGAGGCATAGGGTCTGATCCAAAGCTATCTGAGTCAATGAGAGATTTTGGTTCTTTGTCTCGGGCCTATAGAGAGCCTGAATTTTGAAAGTTGTGTGCTCTGAAGTGTGTGCACAGTTAAAGGTCACCAGAATCTTTGTAGAAGTCGGGGGGAGGAGCAAAGCCAAAGTGCCCCTTCTGCTCCGCAGCTGGCTGCCATCATGGTGAGCCAGCTGCGCTCTCTTCTGATGCTATAGCAGCCCCTCCTGGGTGAAAGATGTAATTGCAGTCCCCCCCCCAACAGAATCTATTATTCTGCGGGGGAGGGGGGGCAGGAAGCATGAATTCTGTGCTTCTGTTTCTTTTCTTCAAAAGTGTATGAGTGTGTGGGAGGCATGGCATGGCCATTCCCGCCCCCTGGTTCCGGTGCCAGTGGTGCATTTCCCATGATATCATACACAAATTGGGCATTGTCCACTTAGATACAGAGCTGTTTGCCCATGTAATTGAGGCAATAGCATGCACATATTAGTCAGGCTTTTGCAGATGTGCCTTTTTAAAAGTCAAGTCCAGTATGTCAGGGTACATCTGTCATGAACCTTTGAAAATATGACTTTAAAATGGAAATGTAATAGAACCTCCCTTCTCCTGACCCCCACCCCAATAAAATGAGTTAGTACAAGAAGGCCCTGCTGACATGGAAAGTGTGGTGTGCTTTCCCGAATAGCTGACCCCTGCTGTAATTTTTTAAACAGTTTGGGCTCAACTCATCTTTGGTATGACATGATTGAAATGACTGGAAACATTAGAGATGAAGTTTATTGCAATGTAAGTTTAATAGTTAATAGGCACACAACAAATGCTTTTCTGGGGCAACTCTACTCACATGAGTCACTTCAATTGCTAGATCCTCAGTCTACTACCATGACCTCTTAGGAGCTTTTAGCCTTGTTCCTTTCCTATGGTGTCTACTGCTGTCCATGGGAGAGGCACAGACAGATTCTGATCTGTTTACAACATTGTCGATGAGATCAGCATCTGTCCCACAGTCATATTGTTCTGAAAATGCAGCATCTGATAGTTGGAAGTGATAGTGGGAAAGACTTTATTGACTTTTATCTCTTTGTGATTTCACAACTGAGTGATCTGGATTGGAAACATTTTCAGTAAAAATGAGGAACTGCTACTACTTAACAGGATGCGTCTTCTACCGTGGACCACTGTAGACAGAGAGAACACAATATCTAAATTACCATAAACTAAGGCATACACATAAGCATTCCTAAATTGTGGATTCAAGCCTTCACTCCTTGTTTAACCAAAATCCGTATTTAACTCTGTGTCTCAGACCCTATAATTAGAGCAGGCTGGAAGACAAAAATCTCTTCCCATGAAAAATTCTACATTTTTGATTTTTTTTTTTTTGCCCCCAACTGGGATGAAATGCCAAAACACATTGTTTTTCCATGGGAAGAGATCTCAAGAAAAAAATCATTTCAGCAGAATCAAAACTGAATTTTTCCACTTCCCAGCTGCCTGCCTGGAAGCACCTTCTCCCTCCCACTCTCTGTCTCCAAAACTGGGAGGCTGGCAGGAAGGCTGAATGGCCACGCACTCTCCCTCTCCTTCCACAGAATTGGGAGGGTTGCATGGGAGGCAGAAGATCAAAGTGCTCAGTCTTGGCAGCCCTCTGGGAAAGCATTTGTCAATTTCAATGACAGAAAGTGACATTGACAAGTGTCTTCCAGGTGGGCAGCTGTGGAGCTGCGATTTCAATTTCCTGGTGGAAAAACAATTTTTGGGGGCAAATCTGAAATTTTCTCACAGAAAATTTTACTTTTGTGAAAAGGGATATTTTTTGTCAGAAAATTGTTCAGATTAAATTTTTTCAACCAGTTCTACCTTTAATACTGTAGTTTAGAGCCTGATACTGGCAGGTAGCTAGGGATTAGTAGGAGCATTGCAAGCAGATCAAGGGAAGTGATTATTCCCCTCTATTCGGCTCTGGTGTGTCCAGTTTTGGGCCCCCCACTACAGAAAGGATGTGGACAAATTAGAGAGAGGCCAGCGGAGCGCAATGAAAATGATTAGGGGTCTGGGGCACATGATTTATGAGGAGAAGCTGAGGGAGCTGGGCTTGTTTAGTCTGCAGAAGAGAAGGGTGGGTAAGGGGGTTTGATAGCAGCCTTCAACTACCTGAAGGGGGGTTCCAAAGAGGATAGAGCTAGGCTGTTCTCAGTGGTAGCAGATGACAGAATAAGGAGCAATGGTCTCAAGTTGCAGTGGGGGAGTCTAGGTTGGATATTAGGAAACACTATCTCACTAGGAGGGTGGTGAAACACTGGAATGGGTTACCTTGGGAGGTGGTGGAATCTCAAACTTTAAAGGTTTTTAAGGCCCGGCTTGACAAAGCCCTGGCTGGGATGATTTAATTGGTGTTGGTCCTGCTTTGGGTAGCGGGTTGAACTAGATGACCTACTGAGGTCTTTCAACCCTAATCTTCTATGATTCTATGGTTCCCCTATTGTATGGGAAGTCTCCATGTGGCATAAAGCTATTTTAGCCATCTCTAGGCCACCTACCCATTGGTATACTATGAGAAAAGTATTTGGTGGACTTACATTGTAAATGATAAATTGTTAAAATCCATAATGGTAATAGCTTATATCAAAAATGGATAATGTAAAGCTTCTTTGGAGGATAACTACTTCTCACCTCTCTGAGTTTATTTATTTATTTTTTAAATAAATCAAAGCTAAGTCCAGACACCTGCCTTTTCTTAGGGTTAAGCTGATGGCTTAATTTGAAATAGCATGTGGTTTACTTTAGATGGCTATATTTTTATTTGGTCTGTAATTTACACACACACACACACACACACACACACACACACACACACACACACACACACAAAAAGCAGGTGCTATTAGTAGAGTTAAAATGTTCTAACAGTTTCTGGGCAAACAGATATCATTTTATAAATGTGAGATTTGCCATACTGCTAAAGTAATGGAAAAACAAGTCATGAAAGCTTTTCCTTTGTAAGCACTTGTAACATCTTGCAAGTAATAATTCCTATTAAGAAGTTATATAATGTTTCTCAACATGTGTTCTGGCCTGCAACTATTATGTCAATAAACACAGCTAATCAGTTTAATGTGTTTTAGGCAGAGGCAGGCAGTGCATACAAATCTGCAGATAAAAAGGAAGGAAGATATATTTTTTTCTCCTTTCTTGTGGGTTTTGTGTGGGTATCCATGTAAGGACTCATTCTCAAAGCTGTGTGATGTTCCCTTTTTTATTCTGGGGAGTTTTGCAAAAACATCTTCTTCATTCCATTGAATTTCACATACCCTTAAATTTATCTTGATTTAAAATTTCACCAAACTGGCTAATTTTGCATTAGAAATAATGCAAGAATATGGATTTTTGCATAGCTTAATGTGTGAGAGAGATTTGTTTCTTATATTTATGCTCAAAATCTAACCTATTTTCACTAGAACATGGGAATGTTAATAAAAATATTAACAGACTTTATTGACTTTTTCTGAGAAAATTGATTCATTTTGAGTTCATAATGGAAAGTTGAAAAACTTCAGTTTTGCCTTACATTATTTCACACATTGCTGTTCTTTACACTATCATGAAAGTTTGTCCTCAGGTTTCCTTCTCTTATTCATTTATTTTCCTCTTTACATTCTAATCACACATACACATACATTTGGCTTCCACTTTAGTGCTACCCAAAATGTGCAATATGACTGCACTGTCTGGAGAACAGGAATATTGATGTGCCCTCAAAATAGGCCCCCTCTTGCACTTGGCAGCATAAGAGACTGACCACAAATCACTAGGTTAACTGTTGCTTGATGGTACTGGGTCATTTGATCATTTTAAGATGTTATTAGTTTTAATTTGTAAATCATACTCTATTTCTTCAGCCCTTAAATTAAACGTAGCATGCTCAAGGTAAAATCTGCATACACATGAGGAATAGAATCTGACAAACTCTGCTGAGATTTCTCTTTTATAGAACAAAACAAGGAGACCTGCAGTGTGTTGGTTTCCTGAACTACTCAACTGGATAGATTTGGTCTTAGTCTAGATGTTGGAGAGGAAACTGTAGTATGTACTTTTAAGTGTGTAAGATAAAAACAATAATTTAATAGTGTGTGTGTGTTGAAAGACTGTAGATCAAATTCTAATCCTTCTGTTGATTTTAAACAAATTTCATTAGGTTTGGTAGTCTGTAGAGTTATATAGAATCAGAGAAATTAGAAATGGAAAAGACCAATTAAATCATCTAATGTGTCCCTCAGGGGGTCAGTAAAGGATTGTTCTCTATAGTGTATAATAATCATGTTATCCAATTATACAATACCTAAGAATGGCCAGTCAATTTAGATCCCTTGATTAGCTGAGTGTTCTATTAACCATATTCTTCACCCTTGCTCTCCACTTTTTTTTAATAGTGATCAGGGACCCATTTTAAAATAAAAAAAGATGACAAAAAAAATGTTCCTTTTCTTAACTCCCAAGACTACGGTGTAGGCTTGCATGAAGCACTGCAACAGCTAAGAGTCATGCACAAATGTATAATCACTTCTTTAGTGGTGCCTGATTCCCTAGTCCTTAAATCAGTAAGTATTTTCTTTCCTTAATAATGTCATTGGAAGTTTTACCTGAATAAGGAAAAATGAGATCATGCTTTCATTATTTACATTTATTTCTAGAATGATTTCTCACTGCTATATGTAATCACTAATCTCTTTATAATGTAACTTTAAAAACAGTACTGCAAATCTAGGTAATGTCTACGGTATGGAACTTCAGGAGAGCTTTCACTCTTGGCAACTGATATTATACATGCTTCTGAGAGCTTTAATTTGCATATTCACCTTTTTATCTGTCTGGCTGCTTGTGAAAAGATTAGTCCATATAATCTTTTACATTCTGTGCATCTTGTATGTAGTTAGTAGTAGAATATCTGGCAGTGTGACAGGTATTAGGCACGTTGATGATTGCTGCTGAATGAAAAAGAGTTAGATTTAATTTTGTTTTGGGAAATAGTCTGAAGGTGATCATGGGTAGTATTCAAACTGGGAATGAAAATTTGAGTACGTTTTGATTCTGAGGAGTGTGGAAGATGATTTTGTATCTGTGAAGTACATAGTTATTAATAATTTAAAGGTATGGGACAGATCCAAACTTGTGCGGTGGTTACATTGTGGCAGTCTACTGGTCTATTTAGCTAGCCAAGAATTCTCTAGCATGGGGGGATTCCAATGTGGTATAGACATGACATAGTGTTCTTTTCTTCCACCTTCCTTCCAGGCCCTGGACAGTAGTGACTGAAGAAAAGGCATTCTGACTGGGAATCCCTGGCTGCACTAATGACCACTCAGAGGCCCTGACCAGCTGGCCCAATTTAAAGCAGCCCTGAGACTTGGCCAGCTGAACATCTGGGGTGAGGTAAGATAACAGTGAGTTAAACCCAGTTTTTACACCGTTTTACCCTGATACCAGGCCCAGAAGGGCAGATTCTGGGGACTTTTCCCATCTTCTAGGGATTTCCCCTTTAGACATGCAATGATAATCAGAACTGTTCCCACACTGGAGAAAAGGTGGAGTTCCAACCTCCTTCTCCCCAAACATATTAATTTCAAAAGATTTTCAAAATAGCAAAAGTGCAATTAATTATTCCTGAAAACAGCTGTACTTTGTCCTTTGGCTAGTTCCTTCTGGATGGCTGAATTTGGGAAGAAGAGAATTGCATCAACAAGTGACAGATGAATTCATTGCTGTACTATCTTTGTATTCTTGCTATAGAAAAGTGGCAAAAGTAGAATGCTCCGATTCTATTGATTACACTCTGAGCATGAAGATGTGATCAGTTTTTTTATGGGGAATAATAGTGTGTGTCTATACCCATATTTACTTTCTTCATATCCCTGATCGCTAAAATCCTGACATGCCTGCATGTCCTTCATATTTTCTTCTCTAATTAGGAATAAATTGGTGTATATTCCTTGGCTATTGTAGCGGAATTTGTTAGTATATTTTTTAAATGGGCCATAATCTGTAGGATTAAGATGTCAAGCACATTCACAAATGCTCCTTTGCTGGTTGACAGTTACATTGTCAGTAAAATTACTGTTTGCCATTGCTATCCAGAATGAGTAGCAAGGGTCAGTTTAAAGAGTGGAATTTTAACTGCATGAGTGGTAAAATAATTATTTCCTCAAAGTCTCATTATATTCTCATCATAGCATTCATTTTTCATAAATTATGTAAATTTCATATTGACATGTGAGATATGTATCTGTATCAGGCACATTTCCGTTATATATTTAGATACAGTAGAATATGCTAATTATGCTCTTTACCTATTACACTTTCAATGATCTGAAAGTACTAAATATGATTCAAGATCTGATGAAATCGAATTTAGTAATAAAATGCATTAACTGCCCTGGTTAGAACTCTATTAATCTCTATCCAACCCAGAAGGAATGTCTCTAAAGTACAAATAACAACCTTTGACTACTGGTGACAGATGAATATTATAAAAAGGAGGTTTTTGTTTTCTTGGAGTACAGGGTAAATTCAGTGATCTGTGTTTGCATAGAATGACACTACTGCTAATTTCTAATACAAATCCAAATTACTAATGAAAGAAAAAAATCAAAAAGTAGAAAATCCCACAGAATTCATGCAAAGAAGGAATATTTAGATACAACAGTGTTGCTTCTGTTTAAGCCACTCAGCTTGATTACCCGGTAAAATATTAGTTAGGCTAGACTATAAGAACTGAGGCTGTTTTGCTAATTAAGAGCTTTCATTAGTAAGATATGTTCAGCTGTAGGTTACAGATATATCTTAGTTTAATGGAAATATGCTATTGCTTAATGTCAAGTGATCCTGAAATTGCTTTTGTAGAGAGTCTGGTATCTATATTTATCAGAATTTTTAAAGCTGTAGATATTTCTTTTCTTTTTGTTTTATTATGAAATACTACTGAAGGGGAAAACAAAATGCCTCTTTGTCTTTAAGGGAAAAGCAACATTTCCTTAGCTTTTTTGCCATAAACACCTAAAACATTGTGTATAATAATAGTAAATAAATAATAACAGCTGAAATGGAAGCTGAGAATCACATAAAAAGTATGAAGCCTTGCATTTGCCATGTGCAACTTTAAGTATTATAGAAGGAAATGAAAGAGTCAATAATGGACAGGCAACAGAATAAAAATCAGATAGCATCCTAAAGGATGGAAATTGTTTGTGGATAGGAGGGAGATACTGGAATATAGGAGGGACAGAAATCCACATATAATGTCAATCATATTTCAAAATGCTGGAGGCATTTGCCTTCCTTCACTTGAAGTAAAGACTTTTAAAGGCTTCTCCCCTCCCGAGATACATCTTTCCATAAAATTTAGGAAAATTAGCTAAAATTCTGGCTCTTGGATTTTAGAGGTGAAATGGATGGAAAGGTAGTAAAAATCATGACTGGAATTTTACATGGGAAACTCCTAAATTCTGCATACCAGTTACATTGGCTAGTTCATGTATCACTCTTTCCAGTCTCTGGTATACACACTGGTAAGTTTAAAAATATATTTTGCTTTGAATATTATGGCTTATAAATTATGAAATCTTCAAAATGCCTGTTTTCTGAATCATAGAATATCAGGGTTGGAAGGGACCTCAGGAGGTCATCTAGTCGAACCCCCTGCTCAAAGCAGGACTAATCCCCAGACAGATTTTTGCCCCAGACCCCTAAATTGCCCCCTCAAGGACTGAGCTCACAACTCTGGGTTTAGTGGTCCAATGCTCAAACCACTGAGCTAGCCCTCTGCCCATGAATAGAAATATTTGCTGCAGAGTATTAATGATGAGAAATTCCAGTTCATATATAATAAGAACCAACCCTTACTTCCACTTGAACCTTTTTAAAGTTAAAACAAATCCTAATAATTCTTCCCACCATATCCCATTATTTAACATTTTTACCTAGCTGGATACTTCTAGGTCCTAGCTGCGAGTGAAGGTGTGAGGAAGACTATATTTGCATTGCTTCCAGTCCTAATAGAAACAGGAAGTAAATAAAGATTTGTGAGAGACCTCCATTTTCCCATGATTTCCAGCTTAATAGACAGACTCATGAAGTACTGTTCAAATAAGCAGTTTTTGAGTGCAGTGTTGCCATGTCTGATGATTTTCTGAAAGGCCCAGCTCCTTGAGTCAGTGGGTCATATGAGAAGCACAGCTTTTTTTTTTTTTTCCTAAGAAGGACATTTTTAGTTCTCATAATTGTGGAAGAAAATTTGAAAATGTAGACCTAAAGGCTCAGCTCAAACACTAGAAACCAAATAAAAAGAACCCCACATTTATTACTTTTAATATTTCATAAATTTTGGGGGCCTGTTTCTGAACCTAGTAAGGTTTTCTCATCACTTAAGAAAATATAAAACTGGACTAATGTACGATGTAACCCCATCCTCCCTAGCACATGTGCCACGTAATGATGGAGAAAGTTTTCAATAACAGAACCCTGGGAAAATTATAAGCAATTGGTATTGAGAGCCAGACCATCTCAGTTTTCCCTCCATTGTGGAAAAATTGTGGAAAATGAGTTGTCTTTAGTTGAAGGATATTGAACAGAAGGGGTATCATCATTAACCACTGAAATAATTTTTCACAAATTGTTGTGGATTCTCCATCTCTGGCAATTTTAAAATCAAGGTGGACCTCAAAAAAAATGCTCTACTACAAACAGGAATTATTTTGAGGAAGTTCTATAGCCTCTATTATATAGGAGCTCAGAATAGAAGATCATACTGCCTAACCTAAGAAACTTGAAATCTAACCCATCTGCATTCTCTTCCATACGTTTATCTCCCCTTCCTGCTCCCCCACTGAAACTCTTGAAGGGAACTTTTTGAACAACTGTTTTGAGGAAACACATGGAAGCATAGGTTATTTAGGAGCTGTGTTGCCATGAATATGAGAGGAGAATAGGACATAGTGAAGAAGCACGGGGCCTCTATGTGAAGATGTTCTGAAATATGCAGGATTTGCCCATGTAACTCAGGACATCTGCAGGTTTGGGAAATACTCTTGTATCCATTCCACAGGGGGTAAGCCACACCTTCTTCATCATTCCCTTTATAGGATGATACCCAAGAAACTCAGGGAATTAAAATATGGGAGTTTCTGTGAATTTTAACTGTAATATGGAAGATTTGGCCTTGAGTGTCCTATCTATTATAAAACCAGACATAAAATAGAAAATAAGCATAAAAGGATAGACATTCAATGCTAAAGTAACAGCCATAATACAGTAAACTGTATCTTTTAGGGAAGTGATTGATGGTGAGCCACACCACTTACTATCTGCTTGTTCATTTCATAGCCACTTCTTTTGAAACAAAAATTTTCTACCAACAGTTCATATGGGAGGGAAGAGACCATGAAGAGAAGCTACAAAAACGTTATTTCCTTAAAAGTCAAGTGGTTAAAGCTTAATTTTCAACTTTGGAAAATAGGAAGAGATGTTGTTGGGAAATATAATCCTATACATTGATTTCAGAAAACGAAGGGCTTCAACCAAAGTCTTTTGAATTCAATGGGAAGACTCCCATTGATTTTAAGTGGGCTCTGGATCAGGCTTGGAGGGACAAACACATCCATCTAATCATGCCTAGACATTGTGGCTAGAGGAACTTCTAGTTAATGAGTGTAGAATGTAACTAGCCACAGGGGAATCTATCTAACTAGATTGAGTGTGTTGCGTCACAGATTTAGGTAAAAGTGTCTGGGGATTAACAAATTGAGAGTTTTGCACATTCTTGCTGCCAAATTTGTTAAATTAATACAGACAGATAACTGTTCCTTTGCTCACAAAGAGAAACAATGTATCATAGCTTTATTTCTTGTATAAGGGTAAAACTATATTTAAAGACTTTTCCTCAGAATTTTCAGACATTAACTCTCATATTTCATGATAAGTGTGCGAAAAATAACAGTGCTATGTTTCAGCCTTATTACCAGAGAAGGGCAAACTGATTGTCATAGTCTAGACAGACTATGCAAATACTTTTCCCTTAATATTTAGATTCACATATATTTGATAAATATTTTTAAAATTTAAAATTATAATGCTTTATCTTGGTTAAATTTATTTTCTGTAATAATCAGAGGTCTGTCATAATACTTATTGAAACTGATCTATTTGTATGTGTTCCCATTTCTCTCTTCTTCCTGAATTTTTATTCCAGCCACAAGTGTGAGTGCTCCTTAGTTGTACATCTGGTACAGCATTTCTGACAGCAACATCACTCCACAGGGACAGAATGTGCCATCTGTACGATACTCAGTATCTAATGGTTTAAGAGCTAGAGACTCATAACCATCTGAGAAACTAGGTTTTCCAGGATGCTAAGCTCTTGTTCTCTGATCCACATTTTACAAGCGCAATGCACATTACACAAGAGTCTACAGCTGTGTATTTCCTTTTGCACAGAGCACAACAGGGGAGGAAAACTCTTACTTTAACATCCAGGATGCCCTTAATGCAGCTAGTTTCAGGCAAAAGTAGAGGAAGGAAGGATTGAAAAATCTTGCCAAATGGGAACCCAAGAGGTACTCTTCTCTTTAGCAGAAGATCTGATCATAATAGAAATGTAATGGAAAATCAACCTGTAATAGGAAGAGCATACAAACAGATGTTTACCACTATCTATAAAACATTCAAGTGTTGCCTTAAGCTACAGTAATTAAGGGGATGAACCAGCTTTTTTCAACATATAAAATGCTAGGTTCCAAATGAAAGTATACTAAATGTTCAATATACTTTGCATTAGTAGAACTTGATTGCTTCTGCAAGCAAGACTTATGAAAGGCTCTCCTGAGTTTGAGTTTCAATGCGATAATGTAATACTCAAGAAATAGAAATAAATCAAATAAACCAAATTCACCCTAGTGAAACTCCTCTGGATGCGACTTCTTGGCTAGAGGCAACAGAGTTATATTAGGGATGAATCTGGCCCCCTTTGTTTAGATGATTAAGGACAAAAACTACTGTTGGGAAGCCTTTCTTCCATGTGGAAGAAAATGAAACTAGTTAGCTTATGACTTGCATTGTTATTATCCAAAAGTGAAAAATTTGAACTAGAATTTGTAAAATATTAGATGGTCTTTGTCTTTTGTTTGTTTTTTTCTTCTCTTGAATTCCTATTGTTCATTAAGACCCAGTTTGTGTTCATTGCTTGTATTTAGGTTTATAGATTCATAATTGATCAGGAAAAAGGCATATGCTCCAAGTGCCCATAATTTATGCCTTTTCCTTAAAATTCAAGACAAAACCTGTTAATGTTACTATTGCCATTTACACTGAAGCATCACAGGGCTCGTTTTTTTTCTAATGACCCTGCCTTTGTCTCACTTCCTTCTTCAGGTTCTTTGGGCAATAAAATAAGGAACATTTATTTTAATAAAGTATGGCTCAGATGTTTGTGACTCTGTTCCACTGAGAACAATTTACAAATAATAAAAGAACTGACTGACAAATATATTTACTTATAGTACATGCAGTCTAGGGGGAAAGCTTTCAATGTGACAATTTGCTGATCAATACCATATCCTGGGCCATTGCAGGGATATTCATAATGCTAATAAAAACTAGAGAAATCACAAAAATAATTGAAGTCAGGGATAGCTAGTTTAGTTCTTAAATATTATAGTTCTGTATAAATATGAAGAGTTATGGAGCCTGATTCTAGATCTCACTTACACCAATGTTAGTCTGTGGATGGAATTATACTGGTGTAAAACTGGTATTGATGAGCTCGGAAACAAGCTCTTAATATGTTGGCTAACTGGGTTAGGTCTCCATTCAAACTTTGTATTAACTGGATGATGCCCATCGCCATTTGACCAACTTACCTGTTTGTTTTCCCTCTTTTTCTTTTTCCCAGTCTATGTCTGTTTATGTTGACTCTTTGGTGCAGAGACTTCCAGGATTTTCAAAATTATCTATTTTACAGTGTCTCTGTTTTTATGTTCCCAACTTGAGACGCCATAAAGGGGACAGATTTTCAGAAAGGGCTAAGCGCTTACTCTGAAAACCAGGTCTCTTAAATATTTCTCAAATTGAGCAGTGAAAGACCAAGGCAGCCAAAATCATTAGCTAGTCACTTTGGAAAACCATGTCTTATGACTTCTAATGCTTGGAAAACACCTAGCTTATTGTGGTTGCTACTGGAAACAAATAATTGATAGTAATCATACAGAGAACAATTGAATCCTCATGTCTTACTAGGGACATTGTCAACTCTACCTTTCCCTTATATCCAGCTCTGTCTTTGCCTCTGCAATGTGTCGGATTAGTTTCTTCAATACCAAACATGTAGGCTGCTACTGAGAATTTCAATCCATATTTTTTTGTAATAGAGAAATGTGTACCATGCCGGGGGGGAACTATCTTTCCCATTGGAAACTAACCAACTTTCTTATCAAAAGTTCATTGCTGTTTTCCCATGTCATTTGCACTTGGATTGTCATCCAAAGGAACTAGAGCCATAGAGCTGTAGCTGTTACTGGAGAAATGAAATCACTGCCTCGGCTGAGCACAGACAGAACCATCCATTCACCTCCCTAATGTGAAGGACAGTTTACAAGTCATGGGCTGACTGTCTTTCCTGCTGCACATATAAAGTGTCAATGAGTCATGTAGCTTTTTACAAATGCAGAAGTGTTGGCTTCGATAATGGCAGGAGTAGAAAGAAAAGGCCTTACCTTGTAATTTGATGAGGGTAATATTAACATAAATGCACTTTTATTAGTCTAGACTAGAATAAGATATGAGGTTATTAGATTATGTTTAAAAAAACATTTTTTGTTAACCTGCCAGTGTGACATGGCCAATAACAATAAAATGACAGAAAGGCAATAAAAAATCACAGAATGGATTGCTTCTGAACTCTGACATCTTCTCAGTATCTGAAAAGAGTTTTATCATCAATCAAATGGCATTGATTTTCATATGGGAAAATTACATATTACTTATCTGTGCTAATAGCATACTGTCGGGTGAAATCTCTGTTCAGAGTAATAAGGTTTACTCTGGTGTGCACACCATTAGAAAAATTCAGGACTTTTGAACACCATTTCAGAACTCTCAGTATGAAAGTCATGGTCAAAGGTGTCTCTCACTGTATTGTGAACTCAAATTAGTGCATTTGAGCAACTCTGCTCAGGCTAGCCCAGTTTGAGTGATAGTGACAACACAGCAAAGACTAACTCAAGCCATCCTCCAATTAAGCTACGGTGAAGGCAAGGGCATATCCTTTGTTCCTTAGTGCTGCACTATTCCAGGCCACTCCTTCCAAACTTTCACACTGTACTTTGAGAAAACTTTTCTGCCTGTTCTTGTCCCATGGGCAGAAGTGGTGTTCACCTGGCAACTTAGTGCAGCACAACACTGCTGCTTGCGCTCATTGGTTCAATTCCAGTTGAAAGCCATTGTCCCACTCTGAGCAATAAGCTCTGTGAAATGCTGACACTACAACTGCTGTTATTTTGGTGACAGAAGTCACATCTAGGGTCTGAAATGTGGTGGGCAGCCTTCTGGTGATGGCTTTCCAAAAAGGAAGGCGTCATCCAGATAGCGTCAAGTATCAGAGGGCTAGCTGTGTTAGTCCGGATCTATAAAAAGTGACAGAGTCCTGTGGCACCTTATAGACTAACAGACCTATTGGAGCATAAGCTTTCGTGGGTGAATACCCACTTTGTCAGATGCCTTCATCTAGATAGCCTAAGTTTAAAGCTTCACTTAACTCAAGCTTTTTGTGTGTGCATGCAAGTCAGTTTATACCACAAACTAATAATGCAGTGAAAACATACCAGATGCCATAAAACAGCAATCTCAATATTATATATCTCTTAAGTCAAATCCTAGCTCCATTGAAGTCAGTGGCAAAAATCCCATTGACTTCAATGGGGACAAGTTCACCCCCTATATATGGATGAAACTGGGGGATCACATGTCAGATGTCCAGGACTGAGGCAGTAAGATGTCACTGATTAATCTGGTCTAGTCTTTTTTTTTTTAAGCTAGGAAGTTTCAAAGTCAAAACCAGCCTACCCCAGTTATTTCTCTCCACAAGTGTGTCCCTAAAGGAACAGTTTACTTTTGTCATACAAGAACAGAGATATCAAGTTGGCCTATCGAACTGTCATCTTGTGTGCCTGTCCTGTTACTTGCAGTAACATGGCCCAAAGTGATACCTACTGTAAACAGAAGGTTGGCATGCCAGAAATGATAGCATGAAGAACAGAACTTCCCTTGTGATCTGAACGCCAGGTAACTAATTAATTTGCTGTCTATTATCCATTGCATTTTTGGCACTCAGCCATGATGTGTCCTGTATAATGTAGCCAATAGTATAATTACAATAGTAAATAGCTGCAAAGTACCTTTATCTTTACAGTTCAGTGGACAGAAAATTGCCCTGTAAAGAATAATCCCTGCCACTGTAGTGTGTTTTCTATTTATTTTTAATTCCTAAAGCATTTTTAATTCCTGCTTTCTAAGAGACTGCTGGCTACTTGCACAGAATGATGCCCAGAGTGGGAAAAAGAGCTGGTCAATTAATACTAAGTTGGATAAATTGTGAAAAGGTCCAGGTTAATAATTTGCAATTTACCATTACTTACTTTTTTTTACAAAACTTGATTAAAATATCTTCTTTTCTAATGTCCCAGTAGCTCTCATCCATTTCATTTCAGCTTTTAAAAAGTGGGAGTTGGTTGGACACAATGTAAACAATATTTCTCATTTATATATAGTACAATAAATGAAGGGAACCCTGTTGCTCTGTTGCTTTTAGGGGTTGTTGAAATAGCAGCTACTGTACAGTAAAGAGAGGTCTGTTAGGTTTTCATTGACTTCCAGATTCTTATAGTGGTAGATAGAAGGAGGTACTGATCAAAGGAGCCTTTCATTAAGCACATAAAGTATTTTAATGCAGGGTTAGCCAATTTTTTAGTTACAAATCTTTTTAATAGATCAGATGCATATTTTCTCCTTTATAGTCTTTCATGGGTAAAAATAATTACTAGTTTACTGCTTGCACTGAATTAGATTTAACCAATTTGCAAGTTCATACATAGTCTATGAACATGGGAACAGTTATAGTAGTGGAATAATGGGGGGAAAAACCCTTCCTGTGACAAGCTACCATAGCCAAATGCTTTTCTTTAGTCCAAGGCATCAGGGGAAATATTATTCAGATGCCTGATAACACTGGATCCCAAATTGTTGTGCATAAATAAAACACAGTGCATGTGATGTACAATTCATACAATGACTGAAATGTTAGTGTCTCAGACCTGGCTTGCCATAGCTCCACTTAATACAACTGTGGGGCAGCAAACAGGGCCAGCTCCAGGGTTTTTGCCGCCCCAAGCAGCAAAAAGGAAAAATAAAAAAAGCCGCAATTCCGATCTGTGGCACTTCGGCGGCAGCTCTACTGCCGCCGCTTCAGTCTTCGGCGGCAATTCGGCGGCTGGTCCTTTGCTCCAAGAGGGAGTCAGGGACCCGCCACTGAATTGCCACCGAAGAGCCGAATGTGTCGCCCCTCTCGGTTGGCCGCCCCAAGCACCTGCTTGCTGGGCTGGTGCCTGGATCTGGCCCTGGCAGCAAAGGTGACTCTAAGCATATGTCCACACTGGATCTGGATGCGTGTAATTCCAGATCCAGGAGACATACCGATGCTAGCACTGATTGAGCTAGTGTGGTAAATATAGAAGTTTAGCATTGTGGTGAGAGGGGTAGCTCCCTGAGTACATACATAGGGTCTCAGGGAATGTCTACACTACGAAATTAGGTTGAATTTATAGAAGCTGGTTTTATAGAAATCGGTTGTATACAGCCGATTGTGTGTGTCCCCACATAAAATGCTCTAAGTGCATTAAGTCGGCGGACCATGTCCACAGTACCGAGGCTAGCGTCGACTTCCGGAGCGTTGCACTGTGGGGAGCTATCCCACAGTTCCCGCAGTCTCCGCCGCCCATTGGAATTCTGGGTTGAGATCCCAATGCCTGAATGATGCAAAACAGTGTCGCGGGGGGTTCTGGGTACATGTCAGGCACCTCCCCTCCGTCAGAGCAACGGCAGATAATCTATTCGCGCCTTTTTACCTGGGTTACATGTGCAGACAACATACCACGCCAAGCATGGAGCCAACTCAGCTCAGCTCACCGTCACCATATGTCCTCTGGGTGCCGGCAGACGTGGTACTGCATTGCTACACAGCAGCAGCTAATTGCCTTTTGGCAGTAGACGGTGCAGTATGACTGGTAGCCGTCATCGGCGATCTGGGTGCTGGCAGATGTGGGGCTGGCAGACGGGCTGCATTGCACACAGCAGCAGCCCTTTGCGTTTTGGGAGAAGATGGTATATTACGACTGGTATCCGTCGTCATCGTACTGCAGTGGCTGTCAATCATGGGCACCTGGGGAGTCTCGACGATGATGGCTATCAGTTGTAGTATGCTATTTTCTGCCAAGCGCCCAGTATTTTATGCCAAGCACCCAGAAGATGCCGAGGGCTATCAGTCATGCTGCACCGTCATCTGCCAGCTTAAGATGGAAAAAATAGATTTGTTCTGTATTCATTTGCTTCCCCCTCCCTCCATGAAATCAATGGCCTGCTAAACCCAGGGTTTTAGTTCAATCTTGGGGGGGGGGGGTCATTCCGTGTGAGAGTTGTTTGTGTTTCTCCCTGATGCACAGCCACCTTTCTTGATTTTAATTCCCTGTACCTGTACGCCATGTCGTCACTCGGCCCTCCCTCCCTCTCTCCCTCCCTCCGTCCGTCAGATACTAGTTTTGTGCCTTTTTTCAGACCAGATGCCATAGCACTGGGATCATGGAGCCCGCTCAGATCACTGCGGCAATTATGAGCACTATGAACACCACGCGCATTGTCCTGGAGTATATGCAGGGCCAGGACATGCCAAAGCAAAACCAGGACCAGCCGAGGAGGTGATTGCAATGTGGCGATGAGAGTGATGAGGAAATTGACATGGACATAGACCTCTCACAAGGCACAGGCCCCAGCAATGTGCAAATCATGGTGTTACTGGGGCAGGTTCATGCTGTGGAATGCCGATTCTGGGCCCGGGAAACAAGCACAGACTGGTGGGACCGCATCGTGCTGCAGGGGTGGGACAATTCCCAGTGGCTGCGAAACTTTCGCATGCGTAAGGGCACTTTCATGGAACTTTGTGACTTGCTTTCCCCTGCCCTGAACCACCAGAATACCAGGATGAGAGCAGCCCTCACAGTTGAGAAGCGAGTGGCGATAACCCTGTGGAAGCTTGCAACGCCAGACAGCTACCGGTCAGTCGGGAATCAATTTGGAGTGGGCAAATCTACTGTGGGGGCTACTGTGATCCAAGGTGCCAGGGCAATCAAAGACCTGGTGATATCAAGGGTAGTGACTCTGGGAAACGTGCAAGCCATAGTGGATGGCTTTGCTGCAATGGGATTCCCAAACTGTGGTGGGGTGATAGACGGAATCCATATCTCTATCTTGGCACCGGAGCACCAAGCCACCGAGTACATAAACCGCAAGGGGTACTTTTCAATGCTGCTGCAAGCCCTGGTGGATCACAAGGGACGTTTCACCAACATCAACGTGGGATGACAGGGAAAGGTACATGATGCTTGCATCTTCAGGCATTCTGGTCTGTTTCGAAAGCTGGAGGTAGGGACTTTTTTCCCGGACCAGAAAATAACTGTTGGGGATGTTGAAATGTCTATAGTTATCCTTGGGGACCCAGCCTACCCCTTAATGCCATGGCTCATGAAGCCGTACACAGGCAGCCTGGATAGTAGTCAGGACCTGTTCAACTACAGGCTGAACAAGTGCCAAATGGTGGTGGAATGTGCATTTGGACGTTTAAAAGCGCGCTGGCACAGCTTACTGACTCGCTCAGACCTCAGCGAAAAGAATATCCCCATTGTTACTGCTGCTTGCTGTGCGCTCCACAATATCTGTGAGAGTAAGGGGGAGACATTTATGGTGGGGTGGGAGGTTGAGGCACATTGCCTGGCTGCTGATTACACGCAGCCAGACACCAGGGCGGTTACAAGAGCACAGCAGGGCGCGGTGTGCATCAGAGAAGCTTTGAAAATGAGTTTTGTGACTGGCCAGGCTACGGTGTGAAACATCTGTTTGTTTCTCCTTGATGAACCCACCGCCCCACCCCCCCACCCGGTTCACTCTACTTCCCTGTAAACCAACCACCCTCCCCTCCCCTCCCCCTTCGAGCACCACTTGCAGAGGCAATAAAGTCATTGTTATTTCACATTCATGCATTCTTTATTAATTCATCACACAACTAGAGGGATAATTGCCAAGGTAGCCCGGGATGGGTGGGGGAGGAGGGAAGGAAAAGGACACACTGCAGTTTAAAACTTTAACTCTTATTGAAGGCCAGCCTTCTGATGCTTGGGCAATCATCTGGGGTGGAGTGACTGGGTGGTTGGAGGCCCCCCACCATGTTCTTGGGCGTCTGGATGAGGAGGCTATGGAACTTGGAGAGAAGGGCTGTTGGTTACACAGGGGCTGTAGCGGTGGTCTCTGCTCCTGCTGCCTTTCCTGCAGCTCAACCATACGCTGGAACATATCAGTTTGATGCTCCAGCAGCCGGAGCATCGACTCTTGCCTTCTGTCTGCAAGCTGACGCCACCTATCATCTTCAGCCCGCCACTTGCTCTGTTCATCCCGCGATTCAGTCCGCCACCTCTCCTCCCGTTCATACTGTGCTTTTCTGTAGTCTGACATTGACTGCCTCCACGCATTCTGCTGTGCTCTTTCAGCGTGGGAGGACATCTGGAGCTCCGTGAACATGTCATCCCGAGTCCGCCATTTTCTCCTTCTAATCTTCACTAGCCTCTGTGAAGGAGAACCATTTGCAGCTGGTGGAGGAGAAGGGAGAGGTGGTTAAAAAAGACACATTTTAGAGAACAATGGGTACACTCTTTCACATTAAATTTTGCTGTTCACATTACACAGCACATGTGCTTTCGTTACAAGGTCGCATTTTTCCTCTTATATTGAGGGCCTGCCGGTTTGGTGTGAGAGATCACTCACGCAGTGCCAGGCAACAGATTTCGGCTTGCAGGCAGCCATGGTAAGCCACAGTCTTTTGGCTTTTTTAACGTTCTTAACATGTGGGAATGGTTTCAAACAGTAGCACCCTCATTTCCCATACCAAGCACCCGTTGGGTTGGCCATTTAAAATGGGTTTGCAATGTAAAAGGAGGGGCTGCGGTTTCCGGGTTAACATGCAGCACAAACCCAACTAACCCCCCTCCCCCCCACACCCAATTATCGGGGATGATCACTTCACCCCTCTCCCCCACCACGTGGCTAACAGTGGGGAACATTTCTGTTCAGCAGAGCAGGAAGGGGCACCTCTGAATGTCCCCTTAATAAAATCACCCCATTTCAACCAGGTGACCGTGAATTATATCACTCTCCTGAGGATAACCAAGAGCAATAAGGAATGGATGTTGTCTGCATGCCAGCAAACACCGGGACCATACGCTGGCATGCTTTGTTATGCAATGATTCCAGACTATGTGCTACTGACCTGGTGTGGTAAAGTGTCCTACCATGGCGGACGGGATAAGGCAGCCCTCCCCAGAAACCTTTTGCAAAGGCTTTGGGAGTACATGAAGGAGAGCTTTCTGGAGATGTCCCTGGAGGATTTCCGCTCCATCCCCATACACGTTAACAGACTTTTCCAGTAGCTGTACTGGCCGCGATTGCCAGGGCAAATTAATCATTAATCATTAAACACGCTTGCTTTTAAACCATGTGTAATATTTACAGAGGTACTCTCACCAGAGGTCCCCTGTGTGCCCTCAGGGTCTGGGAGCATGCCTTGGGTGAGTTCGAGGGTTACTGGCTCCAGGTCCAGGGTGATAAACATATCCTGGCTGTTGGGGAAACCGGTTTCTCTGCTTCCTTGCTGCTGTGAGCTATCTACAATATCTTCATCCTCATCTTCCTCGTACCCCGAACCTGCTTCCCTGTGTGTTTCTCCATTGAAGGAGTCATAGCACACGGTTGGGGTAGTGGTGGCTGCACCCCCTAGCATGGCACGCAGCTCCGCGTAGAAGCGGCATGTTTGCGGCTCTGCCCCGGACCTTCCGTTTGCCTCTCTGGCTTTGTGGTAGGCTTGCCTTAGCTCCTTAATTTTCACGTGGCACTGCTGTGCATCCCTGTTATGGCCTCTGTCCTTCATGGCCTTGGAGACCTTTTCTAATATTTTGCCATTTCGTTTACTGCTACGGAGTTCAGCTGGCACTGATTCATCTCCCCATATGGAGAGCAGAGCCTGTACCTCCCGTTCGGTCCATGATGGAGCTCTTTTGCGATCCTGGGACTCCATCATGGTTACCTGTGCTGATGAGCTCTGTGTGGTCACCTGTGCTCTCCACACTGGGCAAACAGGAAATGAAATTCAAACATTCGCGGGGCTTTTCCTGTCTACCTGGTCAGTGCATCTGAGTTGAGAGTGCTGTCCAGAGCGGTCACAATGAAGCACTGTGGCATAGCTCCCGGAGGCCAATAACGTCGAATTCCATCCACACTACCCCAATTCCGACCCGCTAAGGCCGATTTTATCGCTAATCCCCTCGTCGGAGGTGGAGTAAAGAAACCAGTTTAAAGGGCCCTTTAAGTCGAAAGAAAGGGCTTCATCGTGTGAACGTGTCCAGGCTTAATTCGATTTAACGCTGCTAAAGTTAACCTAAACTCGTAGTGTAGACCAGGCCTCAGATTGCCATGGAGGTAGCTAGTCCCTCCCCCTTCTTGTGATGCCATAGCTACACTTCTGTTTTTAGCATGCTAGTTCAATCAGAGACAGTTGGAATTTACACTTTCCTGCTTCACTGTGCATATAAGCTAAGTCAGTTTTGTGCATCCCCAGATTTGAGGGCCAGTTCAATATAATTTAGCGCATTCACAAGGCTACAGCCTGGCTACAGTGGCTTTCAAGGGGCTGTTTCACTGATGAGGATCACCAGAGCAGGGCATGTCTTCTGCCTGGCATATTCAAAGGGGAAGGCACAGAGTCTGACATGCCACCTCTACATCACTTGGAAATTTACATCTGCCAGGGGAATCAATAGCTGTGCACTTGGAGCAGCTTTAATATTGCTTTGCACCATCAGAGCTTCACAAAGAAGTCATTGAAGGTCAGAATCTGGCTGTGACTAGAGTCCTAGTGGGGAACCATCTGTGGTCACTCAATTAGGGTAAACTGCAAAGAATGGGGCAGACAATCCCCAAAAAGCTGGTGGATATTCCAATACTTAGAGTCACCAAACCAGCACAAAACAGCTTCTTTATTACTTTATTGGTTAATCAGAAGTCCAAACAACACAGTTACCTTAAAGGGATCCAGCCTCAGGACCCCATCCAGGTACCCACATTAAATATGATGAACATTTTTGTAAATCTTACTTCATCATATAAAAGAAAAGGTTCTACCAATCCCAAAGGATCAGACACATTACCTCCCAGGTTACTGAATATTCCAGATCTTACCCAAATACACGCTACAGCCAATTCTTATTAACTAAACTAAAATTTGTAAAAAAACAAAAGAGAGAGAGTATGGTTAAAAGATCAAGATACATACAGACATGAGTTCAATTCATTTAAGTGCAGATTCATAGCAGAGATGGTGAGCTTTGTAGTTGCAAAGAGTTCTATGAGAAATAGTTCATAGGTTATAGTCCAATGTCCAAATCTCATATTCCGGGCCTACCAGCAACTCAAACTTCCCCTGATGAAGCCTAAGCAGATCTGAAATCAGGACCCAAGGATCTTTTATACAATTTCATGTCTTTTGACAAGTTGGAGTTTGAAAGGTAATTAGGATGACTTTGAAAGAGGTTCATCACCAGTACTAAGCTATAGAATTAACATAAGGCAATTTGCTTGTTCCTCCACCAGTCACAGATTATTTGCTATACATTTCAAAGAGAGATGAATACAGAGATATTCCATTATTACAATTCACTTAAATGATAGGATGTTCTTTTGACCTCTGAATTATCAGAATACAGATTAGACAAGGCCTGTTGATTATATTGTTGACCCTATTCAGACATATGTAAATGCACAAAAACACAAACATTATTGTCCCACATGTCTTTTGAGAGTTATTTATTTGGCAGGATCTTTAATGCTTTCTAGCCATCCGTCACACTGGCCCAATGTATTTGAGGGATCCCACATTTCGGAAGCTGTTTCAATATTTTCCTCATTCACCACTGGTGAACAGACCATTTGAAAGTCCAGGAAGGACTATGTTCTCTGGTGAAAGCAATCAAAAGCTAAGACTACGAACTCTCACTAAGGTGGCAGCTAGTGAGTCTTCTGTGCTACAGCTTGGAGCATTTTTCCTGCATCTGTCATATCAGTTACAATATTAGGCCCTGATCTTGTAAACATATGCTTAAGTTTTAGCTTTTAAATTGTCCCTTTGAATTCAGTGGGACAATTTACATTCTTAAGTTAAACACTTGTATGTTTACAGGACTGGGGCCTTACACAAGAAAGCAAAGCTACAGGGGTTGTGTTTATTAAATATTTTGAGTTAACCAAATACACAAAGGCTTGCTTGGCCAATGGAAAACCACAGAGCTTTGCCTTTCAGTGTTTCCCCCCCTTTCCTGCTACTCCAGCATATAAGGGGAAAAGCAGTAACATTTAATATACATAAAACCAAATAGAAGGTAGAAAGAAATGAATGCAGTTGAGAAAAGGGAAGGGGAAGATATGGCTGGCTAAAGTAGCTGAGCAAGAGGAGACAGAAAGATCCAAATTTGAATCAGGATGGGGAGGGTATGGTTGAAGAACAAAAGCAATGTCATGTTTTTACATTTTTGTTCAGACTTGATGTGGATCAGCAGTGTTACATGCATGACCAGGGAAACCTGAGGGACATTTGGCTTCTCCTGGCAGCAAAGTGTCTGGCATGTATAATTCGTATATTTATTATATTTAATAGTATTATTAATAAGTATAACTAGCTAGCATCTACAGAGTATCTAAGAAAGGCCAGGAAAGACTGGAAGAGCTGTGCAATGAGATAATTGAAATCAACACATCAGCTGTAAAGACATGATCATCCTCCCCAACAAGACCCCACATAAGGAAATTAAGCAGAGCGTTATATTTGTGCAGTTAGAGGGCCAATGAGTGATAACCTTGCAAACCCACTGGCTATAAATAGATTACTATGAGGTTGCACTCATGTGGCTGAAGGTCCAATTTATTCGGCAGAAGCTTTATTATTGATATTACACAAGAAGGAATGGCACTTCTCACAAGCATAAAGGTTTACAGGACTGGTGACTTTATTTTTGTAATTAAACAATAGGTATCTGAATGTATATGCAGGATCTAATGTTGGTACGTACCCAGACAATTCTACTGAAGTCAGTGGACTTACACTAGTTTTATTTGGTATGGTATGATTCAGGCTAAGGTAGAACTTTTGTGGAGTAAGAAGATACCATTGTCTGGCTTTACCGAAAGAAGGACAGGAGACATTTGACATGAGTTTAATCAGGCTGTAACTTTATTATTAGATGTCTGGGACTACCCATCAGATAAAAGTGTAAAATGCAGGTAACCCCATGTTTATTCCATACTAAACTGGGGGGCTTTTACCACCTCCCTCTCTTTTTCCATCCAGGTCCCTCCAGCAAGTTTATTGCTGGGACCTTACCATACCCAGGGTCTTCCACCAGCTCCCACTCTTTTTCCATCCAGGTCCCTCCAGCAAATCCACCCACCATTCCCCATCACAGGAGGCTTAAGGTGGGCTATAAGAATGGCGGTTGGCTCCCTGCCATACCAAATATAGGAGTCCCCAACTGCCCCCTGTTTGCTTATTTACTGAACACCTATTTTTTTAGTCCCTTTCCAAGCCATTTATACCACTGTATACCTTTCCTATGGAGTACCTGCACTGGACATCTGCCCAACACTTAAATAATGAGTTGCAACATATGGCCTACTGCTCTTCATGTCATGCATGAACAGAGCCCTCTGAACCCACTTTGGGGAAGGCGAAAAAAAATCCAACTCCACCTAGGCCAATATGGTGGCAAGGGAAAAATTCCTTCCCAGCCCTCCTCAACAAAGAGGTGGCTAACGTGATGCCCACAGCAGGTCTAGACCACACCTGGTATTTTACTACCTAAAGGGGATGGATGGTGGGTGCCACCTAGCCTGCTCCGTGCAAAAGGGACGGTTAAGGCACAGGACAGCCCCTTTTAAATCCCTCATTCCTGGAGGATGAGTCAGCGACCATGCTGCCCCTTTGCAGCAGTTTTTCATCTACTCCCCTCCCCGCCCCCAAGCCATAAAGCACTGTTCCTTTCCTTCGGCCAGCCTGCCAAATTACATCCCCCTACCTTGCTTAAAGGTGCAGGGTGGTCATTTTTGCCTAGTCACCCTTCAGAGAGAAACCAACCTCTAAACCAGTAGTCTCAAACACGCGGCCCGGGGGCTGCATGCGGCCCGCGGGGTTATTTTCTGCAACCCGCGAGCTTCTTGTGGCCCCCCCGCTGTCCCCCAGTGTTTACCTAGAGCGGCTCCAGCCCGACGTGCACCGGGGACAGGTGGGGCCTCATGGAAGGGGTGGAGTGGGGGCAGGGCCGTGGGCGGCGGGGGGGAGATGTCAGTAAATGCAGCCCTTGGGCCAATGTACTAGTCCTCATGTGGCCCTCTTGGGCATTTGAGTTTGAGACCCCTGTTCTAAACTATAGCCTAGCACTGGTGACTGACAGCTTGGGCTTTGCTTACCTCAGAAAAAATCATGAACCTTAACCTGGTTGCAATGCCAAATAAAAGGCAGATTTCACTGTTTTTTGTTTGTGTGTTATTATTTTCACCAATTTCAAGGCACAGCTTCCTCTATCATTTCTCATTCTGAAAACAAAAGCAGCATAGGAAAGGAGACATTTACCCTAGAGGCATTGTTACAGTGAGAGACTTTAGAGTAATAGAAAAGGCGCAGCTCTTTGGAACATCAACATACTGTGCAAAAGGAAGATATTATATTAATGGTTGGTTGTACAGCCTGTGAGGAAGTTTTTGTGGATAAAGCAGCTAGTGTAGTTAATGGTGCAAATAGAAAAATTGAGTGTCTCTTGTGATCAGCTAACTGCTTAAAGCAGACAGTGAAAATAACTTTTGCATTGCGACTTCAGGATTCATGTGGCTATTGAAATGATTAAGCCACCCTATGGTGGGCTTCTGACAATTTAAGTTTTCTGCAGTGCTTGTATTTGTAATCATCAATTTTGGAAACTCAGAGTGGATCAGCAATTAGTAAGGAAGCTTTAAGTTATTCAAGCAAAGCTGGAAACTTATTGTAGACAACAGCACAGGGTAAATTTCTGCCTGTTGTTCAGGTCTCAAATGATCTGATATATTACAGTTTACCTTAATGATGGGAGCATGTGTATCCAGTAATCTTTCTGATGATAGTGGGTATGAAATAGACCCACAGAATCAAATCTTATCGGCATCTGGGAAATGCAACTCCTTTAAAATGTTAGCAGTGCTGCTTCTATAGGTGGCATTAGGGTGACCAGATGTTCCAATTTTATCGGGACTGTCCCGATATTTACTTGTTTGTCCTGCGTCCTGACCAATGTTTGGTCGGGACGCGAATTGTTCTCATAATTTGCCCTCCGGCACACAGGCAGAGGGGACTCGCGCCCCCCCCAACTCCACCCCCCCATTGGATCCCTCCCCAAATCCCCGCCCTGGCCCCGCCTCTTCCCCAAGCATGCCACATTCCTCCTCTTCCCCCCTCCCTCCCAGGCTTGCGCTAATCAGCTGTATGGCAGCAGAAGTACTGGAGGGAGGGGGGAGAAGCATGGCGTGGCAGCCCGATCAGGGGAGGCGGAGGCGAGCTGGTACAGGAGGGCGGGGTGTGGAGCTGCCGGTGGGTGCTCAGCCCCCACCACTTTTTTTTTTTGTTCTTTCCTCTGCCGCCGGCTCTTGGTTTTGTTTTGTTTTTGCTCCGCTGGCACCCTTCCCCCCTTGCATCCCGATATTTCACATTTCTCATCTGGTCACCCTAGGTGGCATAGTTAAGACTCAATTGTGCTAACAAACAAAACTCACTACTGAGGACTGGTCTACACTGGAGGGGGGCGGAGATCAGTCTAAGTTATGCATCTTCAGCTGTGTGAATAACATAGGTGAAGTCAACATACTTAGATCTACTTACCGTGGTGTCTTGACTGTGGTAGGTTGACTGCTGACACTCCCCCATTGACTCCGCCTATGCTTCTCGCTCTGGTGGATTACCGGAGTCGACGGGAGAGCGCTCAGTCGTTGATTTATCGTGTCTTCACTAAACGTGATAAATAGACCCCTGCTGGATCGATCGCTCTGGAGGTAAGTGTACACATACCCTAAGTTTTAAGACTAAAGTGGTCCCCCCACTCCTCATTCCAAGTGGGAAATGTAATGTGGATGACTGTATGTCAGAAAGCAATGTAGTGCAGGGAAGAATTGAATGCTTAATAATAGATAAATAATTATTTCTTGCAAATACATTATCTGACAAAGGTAGCCCTCTTTTCTGTTGGTGAATTGCCTGAGGCAAAATTCTGCAATCTATAAATGTATTCACATTCATTATTCTCTGACTAGTTCTTGGGAACAAATTTCAGTCTCTGGGCTGCTCACAAGCTATTCATTCTGAATAGTTGCTATTTTTGATGTTATAGATTATAGGCCAGAAAGGACCACTGTGATCATCTAGTCTGACCTACTATATAACAAAAGCCACAGGACTTCCCTGAATTGTTTGAACTAGAGCAGCTCTTTTAGAAAAACATGCTATCTTGATTTAAAAATTGCCAGTAATGGAGAATTTACCATAATCCTTGATCAGTTGTTCCAGTAGTTAATTGTTGAAAATGTGCATCTTATTTCACCTGAATTTGCCTAGCTTCAACTTCCAGCCAACGTTGTCTGCCAGATAGATGGATTTCTGCTTGTGTATCTAAGTCACATGGTGGTGTTTCTGCTCCCTGGCTGGATGACTGCAACTTTTTAAAGAATAATGTAATAAATAACAAATAATAAATAAAGCACTTCCACTATAACATTGTGCTTGGATGTCAACAAACCCTTGACACTGAGTTGGAGAACTCTCAAAGCTGGACCAATGACTAGAAATCCAGGGGATGGCACCACACCAGGGATGATGGCTGGCAAGTGACCAGGTTTCTATGAATTAATTGAATTTGGTCTGTTAGGTTGGATCAATAGCTTGCCAGGGGTTAGCCAGGTACTGATGGGGATACGACGTGAACACTAATCCAATGCCCCCAAGGAATATGAGCAGGTAACCTTTACACATGGGGTCTGATCAATGATCCACTTTGTCACTGTGGCCTCCGCCAGTCAATGGCGCATGTTGTCGACAAATGTCAACTTACTAGATTTCATGGTGGCCTTAGGGCCCTTCATTGTGCTGAAGAAGCTGCTATTGGATGGCTTGGTAAACACTGCAAACGCTCAAAGAACTATGCCATTTTAAGATGCTAAATACTGATAAAAAACTTTTGTGAACATTTTCCATAGAATAAATTGTTGTGTTGTAAATACTCTTAAATGGTGAACAATAGTAGCACAAACTCTTTCTGTATATTTACATATTGCATTATAGATACAGCTTTAGTTAGTACTGTAATGGGGCTTGGAGCAGAAAGTGCATCTTGTGCAAATTATAACTGTTTGATTCTTTTTGTAATTTTCTAATATTTCCCACATTAAAGCCACTTTCCTTAAAAAGCCTAAAATATTGCAGCCAGAGGGACTACTCGTGTAAGTACACAGAACTGGTGTGTCAGAAACTAGGTCTAAGCCTAATTGGTGGACAAAATAATGAGGGGATGGGCTATTCCACCCATCATTCACTTTTTGGATCCTTAAAGCAAGAGACTTGGGGGATGGGGAACAGAAGAACAGACAGATGCCGCTAGAGTGAGCTTCACCATCACGGCTGCCACTCCCACCATTTCCTGGGACACCAGGCCTTTGTCATCCTGATCCTGAGAGAGATTCTGACCAGACTGGGCCAGAGAGAGGGATCCAGATGAAATCACAAATCCTACTAGCTTCAGCTGAATCCCAAAGACCACCTGAGATGAAATGGGATTGGATTTAAACAACAGCGGCAACAACAACAGTTCCAGCCCATCTCAACTACTTCTCTTTTCCCCAAAAGGACAGTTAGTTTGATACTATCTAAGAGTCTGTCAAACCAAGGAGGTTTTACTTCTAAAAACTCTCTCCAGTTAAAGGGAACAGGAACAAGGGATTTTATAAAATGAAAACCTTATTCAGTACTTCGTTTCAAACGTTTTAACTTTCTTTTCTTTTCTTTATCTTTAATAAAACATTAAAAGGATGTTTGATGGTATGTTTTCCATCATACTAACAGATTGAGGTCTCTGTATACCAAACCCCTGACCTTGGTTAACACTGCTTAATGTTATCAGTGATTGGGTTATGTTAACATCTGTGGGCCTCCTATATTCTATCTACATTAATACTACAGGGTTTATACACATTAATCTCCAATTTTTCATTTTCTTTATATATATATTTTTCATTTTGGCTACTTCATTTAAAGTAGAAGCCATCTAACGTAGTATATTAGAAGAAGTTAAAATGTTTTTTTTAAATTCAAGATTTTGCATCCTCCTGTTAACACTGATGTTAACAGTGGTGTAATATCCTTAGTTTTTCTCAGTGGTTTCTTAGTTTTCAAGGAATGGCTTTACATACGGGTGGGTGTCAGCCCTACCTTCTGAACCTTGTATCAACAGAAGAAATAATAGTGGAGCCTTTCTGAAATGAAAAATGTTGTAATTTGTTCCACACTAATGGAGAGAAATGTAAGATATGATTGTAACACTGCCATCACAGATTGAATTAGTGACAGATTAGTGAAGAGAAAAAGAAATGCATTGTGGGAATCATGAACCCATGACAGCTGTACCATCCTTTTTTGGGAAACTCACAAATGAAGTCTCCCTGTGAGACTAGAATGATAGTGTGATTAGCTCAGCATTGCTTTTTTCTCCTACTATAGACTTCAGTTTTAATATGACTAAAGAATAATACCTGAATCCCATCTGAATGGCTTTTAAGGTTTAACTTGCTGAAGCTATTCACAGAGCTGATCTTGCAAAGGGGACTGAATAGATCTGCACAACTAATCGTGGAATATTATACTGATGCTTTATCTCCCACATCAATACCAATTAAGGCTGCACACAGAGCATCCCATATTATTTTAATAGGCAAGGAATTTTAAATTTGGTCAGGTATCCATGCATGTGTTTGTACCCCTGTCATTAAAATTTGGAGACTTGTGTAAGCTCTTGACAGACTATGAATGCTTAAAATTTCCAGATGTTATTCAGAATGGAAAATATCTTGTTCTTTGCTGTAGTGATTTTGCCTCATTAACATAAATAAAAAATGAAGCATAACAACAACAATCTTGCTTAATGTGTAAACACAGAAATATTGTTATAGGCATCTGGCAAATCAGTGGGAGACGGCGAGAGGAGCTAAATGAATGAAGGAGTTATTTAGAAGCAGTGTCAGTCCTTTGTGTGAGAGAAGCCTCAGCATAGTTCAGTGCATTACATTCCAAAGGCTGAGGGTATTACTTTAGGCACTAATCCTGAAATGAGTTCTAAACACTTATTGAAAACTTATTATTTTTATTTATATCATGACAATACCAAAAGTCTGCAATCAAGTTAAAGGTCCTATTGTGCTAGGGGCTGTACTCAGATAAAGGAGTAAAGTAAACAAGTAAAGTAACCAGAAAAAAGAACAGGAGTACTTGTGGCACCTTAGAGACTAACAAATTTATTAGAGCATAAGCTTTCGTGGACTACAGCCCACTTCTTCGGATGCGTATAGAGTGAAACATATATTGAGGAGATATATATACACACATACAGAGAGCATGAACAGGTGGGAGTTGTCTTACCAACTCTGAGAGGCCAATTAAGTAAGAGAAAAAAACTTTTGAAGTGATAATCAATAGATAGATAGATTCAATGTTTGTAATGGCTCAGCCATTCCCAGTCCTTATTCAATCCTGAGTTGATTGTTTCTAGTCAGACTCCAACGAGAGACTGCTGAGCTGAAATTGATATGCAAACTAGATACAATCAACTCAGGATTGAATAAGGACTGGGAATGGCTCAGCCCTTACAAACATTGAATCTATCTCCCCTTGTAAGTATTCTCACACTTCTTATCAAACTGTCTGTACTGGGCTAGCTTGATTATCACTTCAAAAGTTTTTTTCTCTTACTTAATTGGCCTCTCAGAGTTGGTAAGACAACTCCCATCTGTTCATGCTCTCTGTATGTGTGTATATATATCTCCTCAATATATGTTTCACTCTATATGCATCCGAAGAAGTGGGCTATAGTCCACGAAAGCTTATGCTCTAATAAATTTGTTAGTCTCTAAGGTGCCACAAGTACTCCTGTTCTTTTTGCGGATACAGACTAACACGGCTGCTACTCTGAAAAAAGTAACCAGAGTTATAGTAGGCCCATTTTCTCTTCACTCCATGTCTTTCAAAAATATGTGATTGTAATTTTGTTTTGTTAGTATTTAAGTAGTACCTAGGGGCCCCAATCAAGGATCACAGTCCCACTGTGCTGTATGCAGTCAAAAAAAAGACAGCCCTTGCCCCAAAAAGCTTGCAATCCAAGTTAATTGTGTGTATGTGTGTGTGTGTCTGTGTGTATTTGTTTCATTTACATTAATAAAATAGTGTTAGGTTTTTTGGTGGGTACTTAGGCTGAAGTGCTGTAAAGGAAGAGGGGGGACTCGGGCTCGGAAAGGCAACTGAATGGTGATTGGTGAGAGAAGACTGATGAGTGGGCAGCTGAAGGACTATAGTGGTAAGAGATGGTGGGATGACTACTAGCAAATGAGAAAAAACAATCAAGAGCCAGAGATGGAGATGAATGACTGATGAGGTTAGGAGGCTGTGTAGGCTGCTTCTGGCAGTCGCTGATTCATACTAGAGGTAGAAAATGCAGGTTATTAGTCCCGGTGCCCCAGACATGCCCATCTAGAACCAGGCGGGCCAGTGGTGAGCAGAAAGATACTGACTTCTCCTGTCCCAAGCCCTTGTGTGTAGCTGGTGCTGGCTGCTTCAGAGAAGGGGACCTGAGAATATTGGGATTTCCAGTGTTTGCCCCCTGTAAGTTCTCCCTGTCTACTGCTGCTGTTACCCTTATGACTGCTGCAGTTGCCTGAAGTGACAGCTGCTGCAATTCTCAGACACCATAGTGAGTAGACAGAATAGATTCAGCAGCAGAGTTATTTCACACTGTCTGATACCTTGTATAACAGTGATGGCTCCCAGGGCAGCACAGGCAGAATGTGTTGCACCTGTTCATGATGTGCTGAGCTACAGTGTTATCAGTATTTATACAGGAACTTAAAAAAGGGAAAATACATTAATCAAATGAAGCTATAAAACACATCATATTTAATGCTTTATCTTAAAATATTGCTTGCAATGGACGGGGGGGAAACGATCAGGCCAGTACCTCACTCTCATTTGCTTGGAAGTGCTTTTCCAGCCCATATGATGTACCCTACAAATCCTACAGGGTACAATACCAGATTCCAGGAAGCACCAGTTGTGAACTGCAGACAGTGGTGATAGGCCAGCAACATGTATAATAAAACATTGCTGCATTGGTAGGAAAATATTGCTTAACTAGTCTGTAAGAAACAAAAGTTTGATTTTCCTCCCCAAAAGGTAATCAGGGAGAACAATATGGCGGTAGAAAAATAAGACTGTCCCTTTTTAAAGGAGTGTGCTTTCATTACCTTATCATCTTGGATGCTGCAAGATATCAACTGATCCTTGGAGTTTGTAAAGTGCTTTTGAAATAATATGTAGTAGAGATCAGTCTATAGCCCTAATCCTACAAATATTTTTGTGCTTAATTTCAAAGATGGGAATAGTCCCATGGAAATCAAAGGGATTACTTGTGTGCTTAACATTAAGTAAATGTGTAAGTATTTGGAGGATCACAACCTAGCGTGGTGAGGTCTTCTGGATTCTGGTAATGCAGGATGGGTCAAACAGGACTGGCCAAGAGCAGGTAAAGTTGGGTGGGTATTGCATTTTGTTCACTATTTTTGACCTCCTGGGTCAATATCTTAAATATGATTATTTCCAGAAATACAGCATGGAAGTTATTCTTCTAGTAGAAATGACGTCTCATCTGATAAGCACTAAGTTAAAAACCTTTGTAGAGAGTTAGGATACGTAGAATGTGTCAGCCCGTCTGATTGAAGTCCTATGTTCATCGCACTAAGTTGGGCCTATGACAGATCACTTGATGGTCCTAAACTTTGATGGTTGAAATAAAATGGAACTCAGAACAGAACTACTCTTGTTTTGATTTTGCAAAACAAAAATCACACCCAGGTAGGTTTTGCTAAATCATAGCTCAGATTACTTGGCCTACTTCTATCAAATACTGCAGTAATCCAAGCTTTTCCACAGTGCCTTCTTATAACAGGGTGGCTGGCTCATATGATTCAAAATAGGTCCAGCACCGCTGTGTCAGAGCAGGTGCTCCTATTTCAGCCAATTAAGGGGGAGCGGGGTGCACCCGGATTACAAAGGGTCAGAGGGAGTTCAGTGAGGGCAGAGCTAGAAGAGGGAACTGCAGCTGTAGGGAGAAAGGGTCTCCTACAGTGGTCTCCGAAGAAGGGTGTTGGGACTGGGGAAAAAGACCCAGCTGAGACAGTACCTCAGGGTGGAGGGACTGTGCCCATCTTAAGGCTAGGTGGAAATTTTGCTTTTTCTGTTTTATTTTTAAACTTTGTAAATAAATAAACCAGACCCCAAGAGGGCTGTGACTGTACTAGAGAGAGAGACTGTGTGGGGTTTGCATAAGGATCTCTGAAAAAAGGAGAAAATGGGTGGGGTACTGCAAAGGCACCCCGACCATGAAAAGGTGCTTGAGTGACAGCCACTTAATTACAACTGGTGCAGTTGGTAGGATTATGTGGACCTCCTCCCATCAAAGAGGGAAAAGGAAGACTTGGGATGCAGAGGATGGAGGAGACTTCATGTCCTGGCTTGAGCAGCAATGGTGGATGCAGGGAGTCCTTCTGCAGGAACAGCAGCAGCAGCAGCAAATGCAGTGGGCCTAGCAGTTTTGGCAGAGAGATCACTGATGCCAGGAGGTGAGGAAGGACCTGATGTGTTTTAAATGTGGGAAGCACGGACATAAGAGAATGGAGTGTTCCAGTTGGCAGTGGGAGCACTCAGATTGGACTTGAGGAAGAGACACTTCTAGGGAGGTCTGGGGATGTAAGGGCCAGTCAAAATGTCTTGAGCAGGGCCATTTTAGGAGGATCTGCCCCTTTAAGAACAGTGAAAATGAAGAGCAACAGGCCAAACTGAGAGGGCAAAGCTGGAGGAAACCCCTGCTCTAAGAGGTGTTTTGGGTGTGGGAGAGAAGGTCATGTGCTAAAAGATTTGTCCTAATGAGGTCCAGGATCTTGGTAAAGAGAAAAAGGAGGTCTGTATGATGAGAGAGATTCAGCAGACCGAGAACCATTGATTGCATTCTCTTGGAAGAGTGTCGCCCCTCTTCGCCTGATGCAAGAGAAATAAGCAGAGTGGTGATGGACCTAGTAGCCCCTACTGCTGGTGAGCATACTGATTTTGGGGGTATGAGAAAAGGATGTTAAGCCAGAGAGAAGCAGTCTTGGGAATATGTGGCCAGGACATGGAAACCCTGAAAGAAGGGCAGGGTGAGTCCAGTGTTTCTAAGAAAAACAAAGACATTGATTCTGTGGCTTTGGTAGTATGACAATCCTACAGCTGACACCTCCATTAACACAGAGTTGATAGGAGAGGACATTAGTGGTGTGCTCTTCTTGAAGGGGAGATATCAAAGGCAACTTGCTGCTTTGAGGGAAGAGAAACAGCAGGCTCTGCAAGGAAGGGAGACAAGCCAGCTGAAGAGAAGCAGGGCTTAGCGAGGCAGGTGGAGATGCTAGTGAGTGAGAGTGATGGACTTCAATTTCAAGCATCAGAGATGAAGGCTGCTCAGAGGACAAAGCAGTTTCTCTCTGCCTTTGGTCAGATTAAAAGAGCAGAGGCCATCTGAGAAACAGGCCACTAAAGAGCAGTGGGGAGAAAATGAAGGCTGGACTAGAGAGCCTGCCTCTGATTCAGCAAGCCTCTCAGGGGGCCGGGGGAAGATAATTCATGGGGTGGCTGGCCTCTGTGTGATTAAAAATAGGTCCAGCTCCCTTGTGCCAAGGCACGTATTTCCAGTTGAGCCACGTAAGGGGGCAGGGCTTCATCTGGGTTATAAAAGTTCACAGGGAGTTCAGTGGGAGCAGATCTAGAGGAAGGAACTGCAGCTGCATAGGGAGAGGGTGGAAGGTTTGTTTGTGTGTGTTCTGGAACTTTGTAAACAAAGAAATCAAATCCCTGTGGAGGGCTGTGATTGAATGAGAGAGACTGTGTGGGCTTCGTTTAAGGAGCGAGGGGAAGGGGAAAACAGAGGTGGGACACTGCAATGATACCCCTGGTTACCGGGGGACAGGGGGGCTTGGTTAGCAGTAAACTCATTACATTTGGCATGTAAGGACCAATAATTTAGGTGAGTGTAAGGTAGGGTTTCCTTTATCCATTTAATTTCTGCCCTTTCGGGTGACACTGCCAACAAGGAGTGCTACTTTTAGGTGCACAGGTGTCCACTAGGAAATGGATTGAAACTTCCAACTCATTTCATCAGATTGTAATGACTTCACATATCTTAGTGAAAGGCCAAGTTACCTAGAGATGAAAGTATTTCTTATCACATAATTGGTATTCTTTGCCATCTGCACTGAATGGTTGCCCATATTATTGGAAGATACTAGTAGGTTATTCTAGGATATTTCAATTTTTTTTATGGGATTATTTCAGGGGATGATTACGCAATATGCCTGATGTGGCACTTTTAAAGTGCCTATATGTCAAGAGATACACTAGGTTATTTGACAGAGATTGATAGGTTGTCTTCAGTGATGAGAAATTTAGGCCAAGATTTTAAAAAATGGGTGCCTAGAATTTGGTTCCTATTTTTGAAAATCTTGCCCCCAGACTTAAAATTGTATTAATTCTGATCAGCAATATGTATCAATTTATATAATAATAATGTGGTGATTTTTGTTTAACTCATTCTGAATACAGTAACTCCTCACTTAACGTTGTGGTTATGTTCCTAAAAAATGCGACTTTAAGCAAAACAATGTTAAGCGAATCCAATTTCCCCATAAGAATTAATGTAAATGAGGGGGTTAGGTTCCAGGGAATTTTTTTTCACCAGACAAAAAACTATATTATATAGTATATATATATACACACACGGTATAAGTTTTAAACAAACAATTTAATACTGGTACACTGTGATGATGATTGTGAAGCTTAGTTGAGGTGGAGGAGTCAGAGGGTGGGATATTTCCCAGGGAATGCCTTGCTGCTAAATGATGAACTAGCAATTGGCTGAGCCCTCAAGGGTTAATGCTCACACTCTACAAGGCAGCAGGAATGGAGGGAGGGGAGACAGCATCACAGACAGAGACACACACCGTGTGAGAGAGATGAGCATTTCCCCTTTAAGTATGCTGACCCTACTTTTAAGTACACTGCCTTGTTAATTAGAACAGCTTGCTGAGACCGCAGCTGCTGCCAGCAAGCTCCCTCCATCCTGAATGCTGTCGTGTATCCTCCCTGCTCTATGGAAGATGGGGTAAGCAGGGTGCAGAAGCAGGGGGGAAGGGGGCCCTCCCCCCCACACAGCAAGCCGGAGTCTCGGGGAGCAGCTCCAAGGCAGAGGGCAGGAGCAGCACACGGCAGTGAGGGGAGGGACAGCTGAATTGCCAGCAATTGCTAGCCTGCTGGGCAGCTGCTACACATGGAACTTAGGGGAGCAGGGAGCTGATAGGGGGGCTGCCGGTCCACCCTGGTTCTAAGCCCCCACCAGCTAGCTGCAATGGGCTGCTCTTCCGGCAAGCAGTGGACAAAGCAGGCGGCTGCCAAACGATGTTAGAAGGGAGCATTGCACAGCTTTAAACGAGCATGTTCCCTAATTGATCAGCAACGTAACAATGAAACAACATGAACCGGGACGACTTTAAGTGAGGAGTTACTGTATAGTGATTTTTTAAATAATCAACATCAGCATGATTTGGTAAATGATTATGAGGGTCATGTTCCTCTAACAATCAAATTGCCTTTAATTTTCTAGATATTTTTTAAAGGGAAAAAACCCAAGTTAAAATAAAATTAAGGTAACTTGAGTGGTTATGCTACTTTGGCTGATGGAGATATAAACTTTTAAACCTTAAATATTTAAGATAGCAAAAATACTTAAGCTGTTTTATGATGGCATAAATGTTTAAATTGCTTGAAATCCTCGGTAGTGTACAGTTTTAAGGCACACTAAGTCTTTTGGTGGCATAATCACTTAAACCACCTCAAATCCTTCAGATGACATAAATTTTCAAATCATTTACTTGATTAATGTTATTTAGGGTGCATAAGAATTTAAGCTGCTCTATAGGTATATAGGAATGCTTAAATCACTACTGGAGTACCCTGACAAATATGTACTTTTGAAATAACATCTTACAGTTGGCTGGTGACACAATGAAAAATGAACTCTAAGGACACAGTCCTGTCAACTTGTAAGGGTGGAGGTCCCTTTGGAGTTGGTAGGAGTTCTGGGGGCAGATAGCAAGCATGGACCCTTATTAGGTGCACACTTCATCATGCACTTAAAACATCATGCACTGTGACACTCCCCAGGGTTGTGAGGTACTTTACCACTACTCCCCCTTAGTGCGAAGCAGAATTCTCTGTGTCTGCTGTGGCTCAGCTCTCTGAAACCCCTCAACCTCTGGCAACACAGGCACTACCTTTGCAGGCCTCACTGTTTCTGTACAGGTAGCACTAGGCACACACCAATACCTGAGCCTTCCGAGTGTTTTCCGGTAGTGTTCAGCTCCTTATCCACTAAATACTCACAGGATTATGAGGCCTGCTCTTCCCAAAAGAACAGTACACACCTTGTTATACCAATAGAATAAAAACCAGCAGGATCTTATTAAGAGGTATAAGGCAAAGATGCCACATTTATTGTAAATATAACGATAAAGCAAAAGATAAAAGTAAACAACATGGTTTGACTACTTATTCCTATCACTACTTATTCCTTATATATATATACACACACACACACACACACACACACACACACATTCATTCACACAATCATTCATTCAAGTTCTGTATAGGTGTTATAGTTACCAGCCTAGAAGTTGCTCAGGCCAAGTTACTGGCCAGGTATCTTGGTCATGAAGATGGAGCCGAGTCTGTGTCAGGTGCACCTGATGCTCCTGGAGGTTGGCAGCAGAACCAGAGACTCAAAATCCTCAGTCTTGAGAGTCCATTCTTATAGGAATTAATTCCTATGTTAGTCTATGGGAGCTGTTTCATTCTGCTGTTGCTGACTCAATCAGCATATGGCACATCCCTGGGCACATTCCTGGTGGCTCCAAACTGTCCAAAGTTTGTGTTTCTCATTCTTCCAGGTAATGGGGTGGATCCCAGTTTACCCTCCGGGGGTTCTGGTGGTCCACTTAACACATTCTTCGGCCGATGGATACTCCCTTTCTAGGCTGGCACCTCCCTAACCATTCATGTACATCAAGCATTCATTAACATACATTCCATATCTTAACCATATTTTAATTTACTGTCTCCACCACTTTCGGGGTGTGTGCTAATTCATTTGAGACTCCCGGCCCTTTAATCACAGAGGGTCACAGAGGGTGGGGGTCTGTTCCTAGGAGCCTAGTTGCTGTTACAATGGAGTGAAAGTTACTTGACTCATAGTGTTTGTTTACATTGTATCAATTACTTCAAGAACAAAGTCAATTAACTTGTTTTACAAGTTTTAACAGAAGACCCAAGAGATTTTTGTACTTGGTGAAACTGTTGGATTTTAAAGCATGGGGGACAAATTATTGGGGGGGGAGGGTCACTGTCACTTGGGGGAATCACTGTTAGTACCTTCTTTAATATCCTTACAACCTGCTTGGGAGATTCAATTCAGGATCACCACTTTGCTTAACACCAGAGCACTTGGATGTATTTATAGTGAAAACTAAAATAAGTTTATGGTTAAAGAACAGAGATTCTCATAATAGGAAGTAAGGCTATTGGAAACAAATGGTTACATAGAAAACAAAATCATAACAAGCTTTCTAGAGACTAAACTTAACTACCAAGCTAGTCTCTTGACTAAAGAAGTTTATCTCACCCAAAGTCCACTCCTGTGTTTTTAACCAAGCCTGTTTGAGACCCATTTTTCATGACACAAAATCACTGTTTCTTTACTTCCTCAGTGAAGGATGCCTGGGAGTCTCCTTTGTCCCACCCCACCACTCAATGTATTCAAGAAAACCTTTGATATGCACCTCAAAATATAGTTTTCTGCCCCCTGCTGTTTTTCTCTTCCTGTTAGTTTCTTTCTCAAGTCCCCCGAATCCTTCATTTGCATTCAGTTCCAAGCCAATACTTATGTGACATCTAAACAGATAACTGGATAAACATCTCTTGTCTGACAGAGAACCTTTTTTTTCACCTTTGCTGATGACCAGTCCCTAGACATGGACTTTAAGAACGTATTTTAAGATATATATGTAATTCCCTACATAGTATCTGTACATACACTTCATGATGATATTGATGATCAGACTGCCACAGGCTTTTATTCAAGAGCTCACATTACACTCTTTTGAGCTAGAATATAAACACCAGAGTGAGGAGATTCCCTATTTATGACCACTGTGCCCTGGTGGTTGGCACTAAAAGTTTCCTAAGTCACACTCTCAAGCATGCACAATGCATCTCTACGTCTGAAGACTCTCCCAGTTCCTAACTACTGCTTTCACTGTACTGGCCAATTTTCAGCCATTCCTAATTTTGTGTTTACTAAATAATTACAATCCTGGTAAGATCACAATACCATCACTTTATATATTATCATAGTTTCATCAACTATTGCTATGTGGTCTCTTTCTGCCTTCATATGTAGGGAGGAACCATATTGCAGGAAAACATAGGGTCAAAAACCACAGCTTTGTGATTGGGTGGGGAGGGGGATTCAGAGGCATGCCCCAAGCAAAAAAAAAAAAAAAAACGTGGCGGCCAGAACGGCAAAGCAGGGGGACCGGCTGGAGGGGGGGAGAGGGGAGGGAGCGGGCGGGAGAGAGAGAGAAGGGGGCAGCCAGGGCTACAGCAGGGCGCTACCACGCGGCCCCTCCCGCTGCGCTGCTGCCTGCCGCGAGGGCTCCACTCCGGTCAGCAGGGAGGGAAGGAAGAGGACTGCCCTGCAGGGCGCTCTGGTTCTCCGCGCTGCCACCCCCTACAGGAAGGCCGGAGCGGAACAAAAGAAAAAAGCAGCCGTGCCGCCCTAGGATTGGGCAGAATGTGGCCTTGAACAATCTGCTTCCCCAAGCACCAGCAGCCGGCCCTGATGTGGCCACAGCAATAGCCCTTGGAGGCATTACATGTCAAGTAGGCATAATGTTGCCAAGAGCAGAGAGGGACCACACATATGCCATCCCTTCATAGGTGCTGAATATGCTACCTATCTCTCCTCTAGTTAGTATGGAGAAGGGACTGGTGTTACAACCCCTTCCTGATCTTTCCTGAGCATCAGCAGTGGTTTAGTCTTAAGAATTCTATGGCTTAGGGGGATGCAAGGAATGCCATTGTGCTCTGCTCCTGCCAAAGTGTACAAGAAAAGGGGAAGACTCTGTGCACCATCTTCCCCACTGCTTTCCAATGTGAGGCTGGTCACAAGTGGTTGCTAAGTGTGGTTCAAGCAGCTATAGTTAAAATAGTATGCACTTTCTTCACGGAAGTCCTTAGTCCCAGTCAACAAAGGTATTTCTTCCTAGAGCAAATAAACTGATGGTCAGTACCTTAGTCTGCTCTGACTGACTATGGGTCCTCACCTGCAGCATAAGATTGTTCATGTCAAATGAGGTCAACGTGGTGCAACAGTGAAATAATAAATCAGGGATCAGATTTTTCCTGGAAGGATGGTCCAATGACTAGGACACTAGCTGTGGACTTGGGAAATGTGGGGTCAAGTCCTTGCTCCACCATATATTTCCTGTGTGACCTTGTGCATTTGGCTCAGTTTCCCATCTATAAAATGGAGATAATCATACTTTCCTATCTCACCAGGGTGTTGTGAAGATAAATACATTAAAGAATGTGACATGCTTAGATATTGTGGTAGAGTGTGTGGGGGGGTGTCATATAAGTACCTAAGTTAGATCTTTTGAGTGATTTGGGTTTTTTTTGGCTAAGGGCTGGTACCAGACAAATGCTAATTATATTGGTATTTGGTAATGGATCTGATGGTGTGTGTAACACAGAAACCAGTTGATATAGAGCGCATGGGCAGCGACGCACTCAGATCAGGGCAGCATGCTCCCTCATTTTTAACCAAGGTCATGTATTATGTTTGCCTGTGTTGAAGGATCCTGGGATACATCTTCAAGTGAATTTTGAGTAAGTGAGAATCTTTCTTGCCACACTACAGGAAGACTTATGGGGACAAAGCCTTAAGAACCTTAACAATCAGCTTGATTCATTCTAGTAACTAACACTTCCAGCACCTCCAAGTTGATCCATATGCTTGGATGTGATTTTACTGTTGTAAGAGGAGCTTGAAAATCTACTTCAGACTTATTTAGGGCTGGATCATGCTTTGTTGGTTTGTCACTGACATCATTGGTAGAAGGAATGGGGCCTTAGAGTGTAAGCTCCTTAGAGCAAGAACTGGCTCTTCTGTTATGTCTTGTATTGTGTCAGAACACAAGCTGATTGTCTAACTACATAATAATGAATAGTGGTATTTAAGCTGTATGAAGAACACACTTTATCCCTCTCATGTAGACACTCTAGGCTTCCCTGTGACCTAAGCACAGCTCTAAGCAAATAACGGTACTTAAACTGCACCAGCCCAGCAGTAGCCCTGAAAGCCATTGTGTCTCAGTAACCTGGCAGCCCGTACAGCAGCAAATTACAATATTCCTTAAGTTGTATGCAGTGTTGTTGTAGCCATGTCAGTCCCAGGATATTAGATACACAAGGTGGGTGAGTTAATATCTTTTATTGGACCAACTTCTGTTGATGAGAGAGACAAAAGTTGGTCCAATAAAAGATCTTACTTCACCCACCTTGTGTCTCTAGCTTGTCCTCAGGTCAGCTCATCAGCACTAGCTAGTGAATAGGGAGGAGAATGGAGCCAAAGGCAAAGTAAATGGGCAAACAGTTTGTAGCTGGAGTCACAATCTAGCCCTTTATTCCCACACCCTCAATCTATTACTACAAGTCTCTCATATAGGGGATGTATTTTTCCACTGTCTTCAATCATTTTGTTTTTGGATTTTTCTTCCTCTTCCAGCTCATTTTAAAGTTTTCGTATGAGCAGGCATAGATTCATAACCTTCGCTTTATGCTGATGCAATAAAAGAGCATGCAAGGCTATTAATAAGTTGTCACTGGCTAATCTTGAGTCTACATTATGTTTGTATCAGCAGCACCAGGTTCTTGCAGCAAGGCACTGGTGAATTTGTGCTTAGATAAAGGCAATGCTCATATATCATTCAGATAGTAGTTTGGCCTAGTTGTGTGATTAGAAAAAAGAAAGGTAAAGAAAAATGTAGAACAATTTCGTAACACTGGGAATCCAGGGAGTAGGATTTTATTTTAAACAATGAGTGACAGTGTGTAAAAATAACTTGGAGAGTTTAAAAATATGCCGCTCACCTTTTCACTGGTTGAGTAATATAGACAGCCCTTCAGCTAGGAAGCAGAGACCCAGCTTCAGTGTATTGTAGCCTATACAAATCCTCTGCACAAAATCTCCTTTGAATATTTTTAATGGAAATAAAAATTGAGGGCTAATCCAAGCAAAAATGCATGGAAGGTCTGATGGTTAGGGAGGGAAAAAGAAAAGAAAAGCAACATAGTGTTGTCAGGTGCATGTGCTCTGTCTGTATGCTGTCCCAGCCCAATGCAGATAGTTGGTTCAGCAGACCTCAATAGCACTACCCAGAAAGAATGGCCACCAGCACAATTCAGTGACAAAGGCACTTGGCCGGGTTTATTGCCCTCAAGACACAGTCCCAACACTCTGGCTCCATGGTTACAAGTACGCTAACACATGAGTGCCCTGTGGCAAGGAATGGCTCAGTCAGCAGCGGGACTTTCTGCTGACCCCAAGGCCGAACAAAGAGTTGAAGCGAGCCACCCCAATATTTATAGACTGAGCCAAATGATTCCTGTACCCGCAGACATGTTTCATGACATCTGCTTATTACCTCCCCTTGCATCATGCTCGAGGTGTCTCGGGCACAACATCTCTAGCAGATTCTAGCAGACCCTCTTATCTGGTGTTAGGCCAGGATGTCCTGGGGTTAATTGTTGGGAGAATGTTTTCACAAATACCCAGTATCTGTAACTTCTTTGTCCCTTCTTAGAGGTGTCTGTGTTTTAACCACACTAGCAATACTTTTGCCAAGGTCATATAACTTTGGTTCACAGATTCTGGTTCAGGCCTCAGATCTTGTACCAAGCCCAGTGCTCCAGGCTCTTTCTTTCTCCGACTCACAGCAGCTAGGGGGACTGTCCTAGCAGTTCAGCTGAGGAAAGATGCAAGAAAACAGGGCATGGGAGGGCACCAATGAAGTCTAATTCAGAGCACAGAAGGATGCACAGGGAGAGGGAGAGATACTATAACACAGGTGGTGCTTGAACATCAGTGAGCACCCTGATGTGAAGGAAGTCGTGTGGGAAAGCCTCTCACTATTTACTTGCTCTGAAAGCATGTGAAACCCAAACATTTCCATCCTTTGCAACCTCTAGTGGTGACTGCCATGCTCTTTGATCGCCTGACATGCCCGTGTGTTCCTCTGCACTGTTTGCTTGGGCCTGCAACAGTAAAATGCAGCTAAGAAAAATAATGAGTGAGGCAGGTGCTTATCAGGAGAATAAATCTGCTCCAGTTAAAATATATCCCATGTATTACTCAGGTGACCCTTACTAAAAGGCTAAGAACAAGCATACCTGGACTAACAGCCACATAATTGAGCTTCAGCCAGCATAAACGGTGTCTTTGCAGCAGCTGCAATAGTTCTGAAAGTGACACTGTCCTACTAAAAATCCTTAAAAAGTGTGGTGTGTGAGAACAGTGTGCAGTTACAATACTACTGAGTAATGAGGTGCTAGTTAATGACCTTCACTGCCATGAAAGGGAAATATACCTTATGAAAGGGGTCACACAATGCCAGGAAAACAGTAAGTAGTCAGTGCAAGTAAACCCCTGTATCCTCAAAAGTGGGAGTCTTTCTCTAGTCAAGCGGGAAGAAAGGAGTCATGGCTCCTTTAAGGGACTCCCTCCTCCTCTCCTTTGGGTTGGGGCGGACGAGGAGGGATAGAATCACATGAGCTGGGGGCTAGCAGGTGGGAGGAGGGGGGGTTCTGAGCCCTGGGCCCCTGCAGACCAGGTATAGATCTGTCCAGTAGTTTCTTTCTCCTGTCAGGTGTCCAGTATAGGTACTTGTCCAACTCCCTGATAAAGTGGAGTTGGAAGTGGACTTAGGGAAAGCATGCCCTAAAGAAGATGGAGAATGGGGTTGGGGCTCCAAATGTTTGGTGCACAAAGATACAACCCACCTCAATTCTCATACAAGGGGAGGGTGGTGGAGTTTCAGCAACTTGTTGGGACTAGTTTGTAGGAGAAAGGGGTTGCCAGTAGCCCTCCTCAAATAGTTGGACACAAGTGAGGAAGGAAGGATTTGCACTTTATGAATTATTGTCAGATAGCTCCCAGATGACTTAAATTAATAAACTTGCAGCCTAATTAAGCCACATCTCTCAGATCTTGTTGTTCTTCCTGCATGTCTGGGACAATACAACACAAAGTATGTCATTACGCATATGTTCAGACCCTAGGCTCCGCCTCAAAACTGTCTGAACTCTATGTTTTAAGCTCATGATTGAAATGTATGATTGTTTTGCTAAATGCAGCAAAAGGATGTTCAAAATTTCAGGCAAAATAGAAGACTCACTGGACCGATATGATCCAGGGTGAGTTCTCCTGTTTTCTAATGGGTCTTTTGTTCTTCAAAAACATTCAAAATTGCACAACGATGTGAGTTTAAACATTATATATGTTATATATTATATGTTTGGTTACAAAATGTTCTTCCCATTCATCACTGTGAGGGAGCAGCAGCATCTGCCAACCATGGCATATTAAAGTTGCTGTAAACAAACATATTAATCTTACTGTTTTTGTACTTCTGTTGAGTCAGTGCAATGAAAGATAGAATTAGAATACTAGTAATTCTCCAATTCTGGGGCATATCTTCCTGGGGAGTTGCCTCCTTCTCTTGAGCGAGAAAGGCTCCCCTCTTAGGATAAGCAGTAGCTAAAGAAATAGGAAAAGGAGAAAGCAAGAAAGAAAAGTAGAGGGGGCTCAATGTGGGAGGGAAAAAGGAATATTAGGTTTTCATATAAAGTTGTGTAAATTACTGTTGTGCTTTGCTGTGAATTTGTTTATTTCTTTGGCTAATAAGCTGATTCTTATTCTTCGTCTGACTCATATGAAAGCCCATCATTCCTCTTGCCCTCCCACATGGACCCTTCTCGTTCTTCTTCATATTTTGTGTGCATCTCTAAGTGGGCACAGTGACATTGCCATTGCTATTTTCAAATTACTTACTGCTCCTGTTTTGTTTTAATATTCTTTCCCAGAAATCTTTGAGTCTAATCCTGATCTCACTAGCTTTTACACTAGGATTTCTCCTTTGATTTCATTGGATTTATTCTGGGAGGATATCGGAATGAGGACCTTTAGTTTTAGGGCATGGCTGAAACATACTATTTGTTTGGTACATCTCCATCATTTGTTAGCGTCTCTTAAACCTAATTAGTATGCTTGTTTTGAAGTCCAGCATAATCTCTGCAGGAATTTGAAGTGTGTTAATTTTAGAGTTGCATGTCTTGCTGTTTTATAAACTTGTCCTCTATATGTTGTACCATTCACATTCACAGTACATTGCTGTTGTGTCATTTTTCAGGTTTCTTTTAACTTTTGTGGTATTTTGGGTTTTGCATTTAATAACCAGTTATGCAGAGAGGAGGATTGATGTGGTTTATGTTTTATGAATTTCAGTGAATTATTAAGGATGAATTCATGTGGGTGTGGATGAGCTCTGTCTAATAAAATGTGTGTGTGTGTGTTCACTCTAGGATTCTTTACAGACAGTGATATAGTTGTAAATACTGGGGGAAATTCATTACAGCTCCACAGACTTGAATTTGACTCCTGGTTCTCTTTCTGCATTTTCTAACTTTCTTTTAATGTGCATTCTTTTTCTGGATCTAGGCCTTTATTCATCCCATGCATTCCATATCACTTTTTAAAAAAAAAAATAAGGTTTTTCTTTTTTTGCTTACCATGCATTGGAGTTGTATAAACAATGCTGTTGCAACATGGGAGGGCCTCTAACAGATACCACCAGTACTTCCTGTAATACATGGATCACTTTAAAGACCATGATAAATGGGTTGTCTGACACTGTCTAGTGATCTGCAATATTTTCAGGAGCCAGATATACAGATGTGCTTTGTGTACTTAAGAAGCAGTGAAGAGGCCAAGTGGTTAACCTTGTTCTGGAAGGAAAGGAAACTATCATTTTAAGGGGACTGTACAAAACAATAAGAATTCACTAGCTTACATTTTAAGGTCCAAATTCTGCCCTGTCTCCTGAAGCCACAGAGGACCCAACATGTAATAGAACTCGGACTTTTCTGTTATGTAGGATAGACAAGTAGAGACAGGAGTAGGTGAGCTTCTGCAAGAAGTTCATCTCCTTACATGACATAGAGCTCCATGAAGACTGCCTACATTGTGCAATAGGGGAGCAGGATGGGAGGTGACTATAGCAGAGGCTCCTCTACCATTTTGCAGCCCTGCAGGGGAGATCCCTGCCCCAGCCTCTCTGCACCACATTCAGCTAATTGGGATTGGGATAGAAGTTAAAAACCGTGCCCCAAGTTTTCCTGCCTGAGTTTAACTTCTACAGAGAGATCCCCATGTGACCAATGACATTTGATGAAAAATGTTTTAAATAAAGCAAAACCTGTAAAATTCACTCTTTTTTTTTTCTAAAAAAAAATAGTAGTCCCGTGGCACCTTAAAGACTAACAGATTTATTTGGGCATAAGTTTCTTGGGTAAAAAAACCCACTTCTTTTTTTTCTGTTTCAGTGCAATGTAGGAAGTTCATTTTGTATCCAGTGCACTGAGTGAAATATTACCACAAGCCAAAGCATTACAGCCTACTGAGGAGCTCTTTGAAAAAGTAATTAAACACAGCCCAAACCACTCTGTAATTTGTACGTGATTACTAGCTTATCCCCCACATTGCAGTGAACTTGCAACACATTTGATTGTGGAAGGATGTAGGAACTCAGGAAATATCCACAAAACCCTACTTTTTGTACCAATAGGATCCTAGAATTTTTCTAAACAAACAAAGCAACTGTGTACAAATACTGACAATTTATGAGTGAAAAGATATGCATTTTCACTGATGTGAAGATCCCAGAAGGAAAGAACTTTGACTATATTTATACTATTTATGGGAGGAGCAAAACAATTTGGATGCTTATTCAAATGAGGTGCGATATTTATTTTCCCTTCCCAGTCCCCCTCTTTGCATAAGGGGTATAAGACCCTTACTAAAAACCTTCTGAATGGAGTAACTAACTAAGCTGACAAGAAAAAATTCACACTTCAAAGTCACATCTCTAAAGTTAGAGAACCAAATCCCTTATTTGTACTTCAATGGACTCATGACAGGGATGATGTGCATGCAGAGGTCTGTTGATGGCAGAGAGAAGTAGTTGAAGGACAGGGTCTGCTGGGATGGGCATATTTATCTGAACTAGTCCATGCCTTAGAAAAGAAGCTGATGTTTGATTCAGGGTAGTAAATATTCTTTTTGCTCATTCATTCAATCCGTTTCCTGTTTCTGTGATCACTCAATGATCATCTAGTCGAGCAATCTTAGGAAGAGGCAATCCCCAGGAAGGTTACCTACCAACACCATCAGAGATTTTTCATTTTTTTCTTGGCTGAAATCCCTTTCTTCTCCATCACAGAATGTAGCATGGAAAGGAAAAGTCAGCCCTACTGGGGGGAGAAGTCTTCATGTAACAATGGTATTGCCTTCCACAAAATTGAGCAGCTTGAATTTCACTGGCAGATTATGACAAGCAGCTCTCTTGTAGAAAGCATGCTTGCTATGATATATTGTACTTGCTTCCCTTCACTCTGTTTAATTTGATAACAGTAGTGGTTCCACAGGGGTCATTGTTAAGAGAGGAATGATGTTCTGCTAGTCAGGGTGCTAATTTCGGAGGCTCAGGTTCAATTCCTTCCTCTGCCATAAACTTCCTATTGTTACCTTGGGCCAGTCACTTAGCCTCTCTGTGCCTTAGTTCCCCATCTATAAAGTGGACGTAACAACATTTCTCTTCCTCACAGGGGTGCTTAATCAGTTGGGCTCATTCACATATGTTGCTGTTTTTAGTTGCTATTTCTGTTGGCTTGCCATATGCTTTTACACATTCTTCCTGTTACACTTCTCGTGAATATTAATGTATTCTCTCTGAACTCTAATATTTCCTTAGTCAGCCACCATCATGCCAACCAGAAAAACTTTATATCCATTTAATTTCCTTGCAAGTTAGTTTTGATGGAAGTTATTGCACATTCCCTCTATTTGGCAGAAGCCTGCAATGTTTTGCAAAGAATGTAAGTTTCTTCCAACTCTAACCACTAACTATATTATTTACAACAATATTCATCATCCCAGATGTCAGAAATGTGAGGGGGTAATACAGAAATATACACTTGTATGACACAGAAAATGCCCTTCTTCCTAATCAATTTAAAGGGATTTCCTCTCCATTCCTTTTTTGTTTCCTCCACTGCCTCTCGTCTTTAAATTCTGATTGTTAGTTTTCTGTCTCCATGTTGAAAACAGAGCTGTTTACAACAGAAACTCTGGTCCACATCTTTACCTGACTTTACTGCTACATCTTTTTCCCTTCCCTTTTGAGCTCTGTGGGCCAGTTCCTGCAATCCTTATTATTGGGTCAATGACATTTCCACACTGTCATTGGGGAGAGAGTAACCATACCTTGTTTGCAAAACAGGAGCATTTGTTTACATCAAATAATTGAAGGTGCTAGCAAGAAAAGGCTATGTGTTCAATCAAGGTGCAGCCAAGAATGGCCCCAATGCAAGAGATATGGCTCATTAGTGGCAATCCTGAAGCTTGAAATATTAGTTAGATTTATTTACAAGGGCTCTGAGTGACCTTTATCAATTAAAAATACAATACAAAACCTATTATTTGTGCAGAAGAAAACAGCATCACATACAATATCAGTCAGCCAGAAAATATTACTACAAACCAAATCAACATGTTTTCATCTTCTTACTAAGTGTGCATGGAGTGAAGTGGGGGGAGTGAATTCCAAAGTCCAGGCACTCTCAACCAGAATGCCTGTCCAGCAGCTCCTTTGCTTATGAGAACTTCAGCATAGCAAAGGGAAAGAGAAAATTTGACCCAACAGCTAGTATATGTTGTGCCAAAGTCATTTTCTGAAATATTTCTCCATATTCACATATCAACATTTTTTCGTAAATCACACTGATGCCTCCTTCCTCTTTACTCATAAACTCTTCCTTATGTTTGGCTTATGCACCCATTGGCAATATACCAAATGGATTGCCCCTTATGCATGAGTGAATACTAACAACACACTACTACAAAAATGAAGTGTAAAGAGAGTAAAGGCCATTCATGTAGCCAAGGTTGTTTTCCTCCCAAATAATCCTTTAAAAAATATATTTTTAGAACCTCTTTTGGTATTTCCTAATCCCCATGTAAAGATCCCTTAACTCCTTTTTTCAGACAACATGGGGAAGGAAAAGTCATTATCAGATTTAGAGCTCAGATTTCTGGGATCCTAACCAAGGGTTCTGCTTTGCTAATGGAGAAGATCTACAATTTTTTAAGCTACTGTTTTACTTACAATCTATGGCAAAATCCATGCTAAATCCTACCCCTTAATTACCCCAAATGGACCTGATTATCCCTTCTGCTTCTGAGCACAAGGGGGTCAGCTGGGATTGGAGGACATGGAATGACAAAGAGGCAGTGTTAGCTACATGGAATTCTTTTCCCCACTTCCTGATCCCTTGGAAGTTCCTCTTACAGTGCACAAAGGTTTGGGTTTCATTGATTGGAAAAGAGGGGACACAGTAGTGGAGAGCTCTGGGCATTTCAGGGATTAAGGGACTATGCAGAGTAAACTCATCTTGAATGTGCAAAGGCTAGGAGGCAGTGTAGAGACACTGGGTATAAACGCAGCTGGCCTTCAGTGTCCTGGATGCAGGTGAATTTGACATCTGTGGGTTTTGGATGCCCAATCTCTCCCTCACCTCCATTTTGCTAGTACCTCTGTGGGCAAATCCTGTCCCCTGACAGAAAGTGAGGAGTTTCTTTTCCCCCGTTAGATTAGAAGACGATCTACTTCCTGCTTTAATCAGGGATAGGTTAATGGCAAGGCTAGTGAAGCCTCTGAAAAACTTTAAATGCTGCCTTATTTATTTTCTATGATCTGTGGCTTCTACTCCTTGATTCCTATTCTGTGTTATGTTGGCTTCTCTATAGACAACAATTTCTGTATTTCAGTAGCACAAGATTTTCTACAGTAGTAGTGCTGTAGTAAAACCACCATGTTTATCAGACAGTAAGTTATTAGGGTTCTAAGGTTGAGCCTTTTTAATTATATTGGTTTAGCAGAAGGACAACTTTTGGCCATTTTAACTCCTCAAAATGGCAATTTTAAATTTTATTTTATTTATTTAGGAGCTGAGCGTTGAATTTAAATTGTAAGATCCTGGAGTCTTATAGGTCATTCACAATGCTGTGCATTGGAATTCTTCCACAGTATCATTTCTTTTACTTGATTCTATCTCTGTTTGGACTCAAAATACTTAGGAGCCAGGGAGATATGGAACCAGCATGTGTGTGTGTTACATATTCATGCAAACAAGAAACAAAGTAATTTGAATTTGAAAAAAATCTGACTTTTGTGGACTGGCTTATGAATTTCAATCTGGTGTTCATTATACTAGATTATAAAAACTGCTTAGACCGAAGGATAATTTGGATTGGTTGCCTCATTGTCATTCTAAATGGGCAGTTTAATCCACATGAACCACAAAGCTCAGCTGGAACTGCTGTTAAACATTCTGAACTGCCAGTTTAAATTCTCCAAACACAAAAAATACATACTTGGCCTACACTATAAAGATTTCTTATTTTTATTACGATGGCAAAAAGGTTATTCTAGGATATGTGGTTATCATAAAATAATCACAGCCCTGGACTTCATGGCCTCATAATACTCCAATTCATGGCAACCACTCCCTCATTCTGAAATGTTTTATTGCTTAAATAATGAAAAACATACTGAACTGCATGTAATTGACACAGAAAATGTCCTCCTGCCTAATCAATTTCAAGGGGTTTCCTCTCCATTCCTCTTTTGTTTTCTCCTCCACCTCTCTTTTTTTTAATTCTGATTGTTAAATTTTCTGTCTTTATAATGAAGACTGAGCTGTTGACAACAAAAACTCCAGTCCATACCTTTACCTCACTTTATAGTTACATCATTTCCCTTTGATCTCTGTGAGCCAGTTCCTGCAATCCTTAATTATCAAGTAAAACTTCATGCCCTCAGTGAAGTCATTGACTTCAATGGAAGCTATTTTTCCCTGTGGAAGAACTGGGGGTTCTGTTCCACGGGAGATGTGAGAATCCCAAGCTGCCAAGATGAGAGTGCAAGGGGAGGCAGGAGGGTCTGATGGAGTCCAAGTCCCCATTCCTGGAACTGGGTTTTTTGTGGCGGTGAGGGAGAGGAGAATATACTAGAGGGAATGAGGGGTGGAAGCTTCAGGAATCTATATCCCTCAAGTGGACATTTTGGCCCACTCTGTCTAAATGGTGTCAAGTATCAGGGGGTAGCCGTGTTAGTCTGTATCTACAAAAACAACAAGGAGTCTGGTGGCACCTTAAAGACTAACAGATTTATTAGGGCATAAGCTTTCGTGAGTAAAAACCTCACTTCTTCGGATGCATAGAGTGAAAGTTACAGATGCAGGCTTTGGTGTTGAATTAATCTGGGCTTGAATAGGGACTGGGAGTGGCTGGCTCACTACAGAAGCAGCTTTTCCTCTCCTGGAATTGACACCTCCTCATCTATTATTGGGAGTGGACTACATCCACCCTGATTGAATTGGCCCTGTCAACACTGGTTCTCCACTTGTGAAGTAACTCCCTGCTCTCCATGTGTCAGTATATAATGCCTGCATCTGTAACTTTCACTCTATGCATCCGAAGAAGTGAGGTTTTTACTCACGAAAGCTTATGCCCTAATAAATCTGTTAGTCTTTAAGGTGCCACCAGACTCCTTGTTGTTTCTGTCTAAATGCTATTGCTAATTTTGAACCAACCCTTGGCCAGTGTCATCCTCTCTGCTTTGTGTTCTTCTTACCTTCTAAAGAGACCAAGAACTACTATATGCTCACCCCTGGTCTGATCCTGCACACCTATTCTAGGAAAGGAGATTTTCCTAAGCAATAATGCCAGGATTAGACCCTGTTTGTTTCCCTATTTATGTGAACTGATAAAAAGGTGAAACATGAAAATATTATTTTGGTTTTAATTATTTGTCTGTTGGACTAATACCATTGCCTCTTCTATATCAGTACTTAAGATAAAGTACTATTTTCTTTGGATTTATTTATGGTGCAGAATTTTAAAGTATAATTCTACTCTGAAAAATAACCATATAAAAATGGCCGTGTTTTATGGTGTCTCAATAATTCCACATCGAATTTGCTAAGTTAGGAATAAAAATATGTTTTGTTTTTTAATTGCCAGCCCTGCTAATTCATATTCAGATCTGAAAGTCAAGCTGAGTTCTTTTCATTTTGCACTTTATACTGAGTATTAAAGACTCTACATACCACATTCAGCCCTCAGTTACACTAGTGCAGTCATATTGTCTTCAAATTATGGCCTCAGTTACATAGATATAACTCAGTCGTCATTGGGGATAAACAGGTATAACTGAGAACAAAATTTGGTGCCACAGTTGAAACTCAGTTAACAGGTATTTTGATAGCAGATAAGAATGAACATGCTCCAGCTCATTCTCATTAGTTCTGCAATGCTGATGAAATAAGCAGATTTTTAATTCTGAATATGCACAGGCAACTCAAAATAAAGCTTAAGGTGTGTTTAAGCAGTGCATAAGCCTTAAATTGGCCCTCTTCACAGGAATGAATTTGTTCAAGGAACAGATCTGTGGAGTAAAAAGGTTCAGTTTTTCACAGTCATTTTTTAAAGTAGAACTCCACTTTCAGCTTGGGTACTTTATCCCCTTCTTTGGAGGGACCAAGTCTTCTATTAATTAGCGTATTTTGCCTGGGAATGATAGGCCATACCTGAGGCATGGGTCTTCTAAACTCTTTAACTGCCACCTCTTTCCAAGAAACAAAAAGCTCCTGATTATAAAAGTTACACTCACCCAATTAATAACCAGAAGGACTATCATGTGATTTATCCAACCCTTTCAGCTCAAATTTTAAATATGGCATGTTGAATACTCAGCTGTTTGTGATCAGTCCATACCATAAAAAAACCCCAAACCCAAACAATTCATCACAAAATTTTAGATAACTAGAAAATTTGATGAAACCATGATCTGCTCACAGTCATTCCATCTGAAGGAAAAGAGCCTCAATTTTAACTGAGTAAAGTTTTGCTATACATTTTTCATTCAGTGCACAAATATACAGAATCTTTAGGCATTCATGCAGCTGTCAGTCTGGAAAATGCCAGTGGTCCAAGGGTTAACACACATTAATTCCACATAAAGCTTCATACAAAGGAAAAGGATATTTGATTTGTATGGCTTTAAAGTTTTAACAGATGAGTCTATCCCTATGAGACCACAGACCATTTACCATCACTAGATTGATTTCTTTCTGTGCTAAAGGCTTCATGATACTTTCCAACACAGTTCATTGTAAGTAGAATGATACCTCAGATATACATTAACTAAAGACTCTTTAGAGGCTGTATTAAGGAGATGAAACTCTGGGCAACAAGGGAATAGCAGCATTTAATAAATAAAGAAACAAATCAGTATCTTGAGAATCTTAATACAAATAAAACCAAGGATTGTAATGAATACAAATTCAAATGTAAACAAACACTTGTTTCATGCTTCACAGCTATCTTAATATTATTTATGACCCGATTAGTTAAAAATGGCTTCACAATGGTCGACAAATCACTGAATTTCTAGCTCTACTGCTTCAATTCCTTTCTCTTTTGATAGATATATATATTTGTAACGTTCCTAAGGGCATTTTCACAATACATACAGGTATCTCTCACTATGAGCCACAACAGCAGTTGCTAGGCATCCCATGGGAGTGCGCCAACAGAACATCAGAGAAGCTATAGCATTTTCAGGGCCAAAACAGATAGCACAATATTTTAAAATTCTAAACTAGTCAAGCACTAACCTTGGTATCAATAAACATTAAAAATGTAGGGATCATAGTGCCACAGCAAAACATTATGGTACCAGTCAGGATAATAACAAGGAAAGACTGAAGGCCCTATTATTGGAAACTGCATTTCAAGAATAGCAAAACTGGACTCGTAAAGCCGTGGCTCGTAACTACTGCAGTTTGTACAAATATTGGTACTTCATGCTTTTGCTACACACTTAATATGCTGTCCACTTGGTTGGGGGGAGGGGGGTCTTCCCAGAACCTTCTTCTTTATATTTAATTGCATGCCATAGACTACATTAAAAGAATATTATTGAGGTTGCAAAATCAAGTGTGCAAAAATTAGGAAACACCAGAATTAAAGTTGCTTGTGAAACCTTAATTTGGACCCCTTCTGCTTATGCATTATCATACAGCCTTTAGATGATCACATCTTATTTTTTCTACAGGACCCACGTCTCATTCTATGCACAGGATTTATGGTGCTCACTCAATTTTTTTATTCCTGTTATTGTTCAATGTAGGCCCCAAGACTTATTTACTCTTACTATTGAAACCCTGCTATGAAGAGATAATTATGAATTTCTTCATGGGATTTTCTGTGGCTCTCAGAGTATCTGAGTGCTTCACAAAGATAAACTAATTAATCTCCTCAACACTGCTGTGAGGTGAGGAGGCAGTATTATCTTATTTTTATAGATGGAAAACAGAGAGATGAGGTCAAAAACATCCACTCATTTTAGGTGCCCAATTTGCAACACCTAGGACCTGATTTTTCAGAGTTCTTTGTGTTATGTAGCACTTTATATGTTCAAAGCACAGCTCCCTTTGTCTTCAGCCACAGCCGTGAGTGCTCTGCACTTATAGAAATCAGACCCCAGGGTAGGGTTGCCAACCCTCCAGGATTTTCCTAGAGTCTCCAGGAATTAAAGATTCATTTTTTAATTAAAGATTATGTCATGATGAAACCTCCAGGAATACGTCCTACCAAAATTGGCAACCCTACCTCAGGGCCTGCAGTCAGGCACCAAGAAAATAAGGAAGACTCAGTTAGGAATGTCTATACTGCAATGTAAGCCTGGGGTTAGGGAGACTTGAGTCAGCTGACCTGTATTAGGGAACACTAGGCCTGAGTGTTGTATTTAACCTTAGGTTAAGACTTTTCTAACCTGTGCTGGAACATTGAAGTGCACACAGAAATGCACAGACCCAAGCCAAAGAAACCATATACCGTACCAGGGCCCCAAGCACCCCTCATCCTCAAAATATGGCTGCTCTAGGGGGAAACCACTGGGGGAAAACTTTACTGACTGCCCTGCACATTACCAGGAAGCAGCTTAATTTACAAAACTCTTGATTCCTTAACTCCCCATTGCAAACCCAGGGGGCTTTCCAATAGTTTGCTTGCATATCAAAAGAAAATGGGTTAATGCTAATCTCAGCTGCTGCTGTTCATAAAGGGTGGTGGTGGCTTCTATTTTGAATAGAATGGATGGCAGAGTGTCGTAATGGAGAGGACAAAGGAAGCTGTCCCATTGAATTGTGGGATACTTCTGGTCACTCCCGGGACCTGAGTCAAGCGGTCTGCGTCTTCACTGCAAAGCAATAGGGCTCAGACTCGGGATCCTGGCTTAACTTGAGCCTGGACCTTCCAGCCTTGCAGGGTTCTGGCACCCTGGGTTAGCCCAATTGCAGTGTAGATGCCAGGGGGTTAGGCTGGAGCTCTGGCTCAAGCAGGGGCTTATGTTGCAGTGTAGACATACTCTTGTGAAAAATTTGGTTTATGTGAATTTGCCTAGCATCCCGTAGGAGATTCTGTGGCAGAGGCAAGGAGAGAATGTAGTTCTTCAGCGCAGCATTCAACTGCCTTAACCATGCAACGGTCCTTTCTCTATCTGAAGTGCCTTTCCTCAATCACTACATACATTCCAACTTCTGCAACAAATGAATCTCATTTCTGTCCTGCCTCTTACATTCTTGAGGGCAGATGGGGACTGACACATTCACCAGCATGTTAAGCCTTTCACACCTCTGGCATGCCCCAGATAGAGCCTTTACACCAGGAGGAGCCAACAATGGATGACTAAAGGCAACTTTATCTTGACAGGGGTTTCACTCATGCATAGGAGCCCCCAGATGGCTTTTTAAGACCACTTTATGTAAAAATAATGGGGAGAATGGGCCCAACATCTGAATCAGTGCATTTGATGTAGTTGTATCCACCAGACATGCCCTCAAAATACAACTCCAAGAGCTCAACTGCAGAAGCAAAAAAAACCAAACCTCCGAGAGCCTCCCGGAATGCTGCCCCTGGAATTGTGCCACCCCAAGCATGTGCTTGGTTTGCTGGTGCCTAGAGCTGGTCCTGTGCAGGCCTCAACTCCATCCTGCCCCAGACTACAGCAGAATGGAGTTCCATTGTCCAGTGGAGTTTGTGAAATCAGAAGGAGTCAGGATTTACTTAGATTCTTCTTTATTTTTTATACACAAAGCCTGAATTTGAGGGACTAGATAACCTATGAGATTGAATTCTTAAATCAGTGTCTTAACTGAGAGAGATTAGTATGAACAGGAGCGGGGTTTGGACTATGATAGGTATTCTTCCTTCTTGGCAAAAGAAAGTGTCAGCTAAAGAGGTAAAGTTATAATGAAAAACATAAAAAAATATCCCATATAAAGAACAATACTTTAGCAGTAAATATATAAATATATCCCAAAAGTAATAAGACAGAAAGGGCTTTCTTTGGTTTCACTACTATGTTCTAGGTTAAACATGACAGAGAAAATGCTCTGTAAACTGTAATTCTACTGGGTTCCTTTGAACACCACAACATAAACTTTTACTTTGCTTCAATGTCATTTGAATTAAATTTTCATGAAGGTAATTTACTTCATGTTGCATTCTGTTTTCTGGCAGTAGTTTTTCCTCCTCTTTTACAGACCTAACAAGTATTTGTTTACCAGTGTCATATTTTCTGAGCTGCTTCCAATATTAAAACTATAGAGCTTCTTTTTCCCTCAACCACAAGAGGATCTTCCTAGGAGTTTGACACAATGAATGTCCAAAGGTTATTAATTGTATTCAGACCTGCGTTTTAATGTAAGGCAGCTATAGGATTACCATGTGGAATTTCCCACACTTAAATTATGTTGAAATATCCAATTAGTGTACTGTAGTCAGGCATGAATTTCACTGTAGTTAAACATTTGCTGACAAGCTGGCCTTTCAGTTTAGCTTTGAGCATTGAATGAAGAAATTTGATCTTGTTTGGTTTTCTTTGAGAGAATGCTTTCCCATTAGATCCACTCCCTCTTTGACTAGCATTTACGAACGAACAAGGAGAATCTTTTATGCCTTCTAATCTTATTGTGTGCAGATAACATATTTGAAAGTTTATTGTTAGTATTGACCATTCAAAGCAAAAACTCTTGGAAAGATACGGTTCAAATATAATACATGCATATTTCTAAATGAAGGTTATACAGTGGTATTATGCTAAATTGCGTCTCAGGGGCATAATATTACAGCACATTCCCCTTCTTTTCTGGTCATACATTAGATATTTTAATATCTAATTATAAATATTTTATCATCTATACAATTTAAGTCTGAGCGTTTTCCTCAGCAAGCTCTGCCCTGTGAAATTAAAACAGAGCTTCAGCATGTTGTACTGGGTTCTTTCCCCTGGTAATATCCCTTTACTACTACTTTTTCTATGGTTGATCATCAGGGGAACAGAATGAACAGCTGTATTCTGGTTTTGAAATTTAAAGCTACCAAATATTGATTAGGTGGCCAAGAACATTTCACAGCTGATATTTTATCTCTGTTATAACTCTGGAAGCAACTGTCTCAAACTCACTTTTACAGCAGAGGGTCTTACACTGTGGCTGGTGTGTTTGTAGCTTTGTTAATTGCAGTGGGTTTTTTTAAATTATTTATTAATGATAGATTTTGGACTAGAATTCTTTAGTACAAAAGCCTCTCATTGGAGACATCAGAGGATTGTGTGTCTGGGATGTGTGTGTCTGGCGGGGACCAGGGGAGGGGGAATGGGCCTAATGTAGGTAAGCAGTTCAATAAATTAAATCTCTTCTCCAGTTTAGGGTTTGAAAACCAATCAAACAGCAACTGCACGTAGATCAAGTCAATGCTCTAGCCGTTTAAGCTTTGCTCTTAACGAACATGGATACATTGTTGATTGATAACAATTTTCTGTCACTTCCTTTTTTGGTTATAAGATATGTATTGTCAAGTATTTTATCTTATTTTTATAATTATGTATCCTCAATGACACCAGCTGTTGTAAAGAATATCATTAGTTTTTGTATGGATATATTCAGATTGTTTGTGTACAGCCAATTCAGATTTACATAGATTAAAGGACTTCATTGAGGGTCCTAAGGCTCACAAAAAATAATCTAAAGCAAAGATGCATTTATTAGGGCTGTCAAGTGATTAAAAAAATTAATTGTGATTAATCACGTGATTACTCTCACTGTTAAACAATAATAGAATACCATTTATTTAAATATTTTTGGATATTTTCAAATATATTGATTTCAATTACAACACAGATTACAAAGTGTACAGTGCTAACTTTATATTTATTTTTATTGCAAGTATTTGCACTGTAAAAAACAAAAGAAATGGTATATTTCAATTCACCTAATATAAATACTGTAATGTAATCTCTTTATCGTGAAAGTTGAACTTACAAATATACAATTATGTACAAAAAATAATTTCATTCAAAAATAAAACAATGTAAAACTTTAGAACCTTCAAGTCCACTCAGTCCTACTTCAGCTAATCACTCAGACAAACAAGTTTGGTTACTATTTGCAGGAGATAATGCTGCCCATGTCTTGTCTACAATGTCACCTGAAAGAGAGAATGGGTGTTCGCATGGCATTGTTGTAGCAGGCGTCGCAAGATATTTACATGCCAGATGTGCTAAAGATTCATATGCCCCTTCATGCTCCTACCACCATTCCAGAAGACATGTGTCCATGCTGATGACGGGTTCTGCTTGGTAACAATCCAAAGCAGAGCAGACTGACGCATGTTCATTTTCATCATCTGAGTCAGATGCCACCAGAAGAAGGTTGATTTTCTTTTTTGGTGGTTTGGGTTCTGTAGTTTCCGCATCGGAGTGTTGCTCCTTTAAAACATCTGAAAGCATTCTCCACACCTCATCCCTCTCAGATTTTGGAAGGCACTTCAGATTCTTAAACCTTTGGTCAAGTGCTGTATCTATCCTTAGAAATCTCACATTGGTACCTTCTTTGTGTTTTGTCAAATCTGCTGTGAAAGTGTTCTGAAAATGAACATGTGCTGGGTCATCATCCGAGACTGCTATAACATGAAATATATGGCAGAATGTGGGTAAAACAGAGCAGGAGACATACAATTTTCCCCCAAGGAGTTCAGTCACAAATTTAATTAATGCATTATTTTTTTTAACAAGCATCATCAGCATGGAAGCATGTTCTCTGGAATGGTGCCCGAAGCATGAAGGGGCATATACATGTTTAGCATATCTGGCACATAAATACCTTGCAATGCTGGCTACAAACATACAATACAAACACCTGTTCTCACTTTCAGGTGACATTGTAAATAAGAAGCAGCCAGCAGTATCTCCCATAAATGTAAACACACTTGTTTGTCTTAGCAATTGTCTGAACAAGAAATAAGACTGAATGGACTTGTAGGGTCTAAAGTTTTGCATTGTTTTGTTTTTCAGTGCAGTTATGTAACAAAAAAACCCTACATTTGTAAGTTATACTTTCACGATAAAGAGATTGCACTACAGTACTTATATGAGGTGAATTGAAAAATACTGGATCTTTTGTTTATCATTTTTGCAGTGCAGATATTTGTAATAAAAATAATACTATACAGTGAGCATTGTACACTTTGTATTCTGTGTTGTAATAGAAATCAACATATTTGAAAATGTAGAAAAACATCTAAAATAATTAATACATTTCAATTGGTATTCTGTCTAACCATGTAATTAATCGCTATTAATTTTTTAAATCACAGTAAATTTTTTTGAGTTAATCATGTGAGTTAACTGCAATTAATCAACAGCCCTAGTATTTATTTGAAAAAAGGGAGCCTAACGTCACGGACCTCATACTTTCTGTGACTATTTTGCATGAGATAATTCTGCTCCCTTTCCTTTTCCAGACATCTGGCAGATTGTAAGCAAACTTCAGAAACAGCATTTATCCTTCCTGTTGCCGTGACTTCTGAAGGGGATGGTGCAAAACTTAGAATTTAATGAGGATGTAACAATGAGTGAAAATATTGGATTAGATTTGACCTCTGGATTTCTGAATATAGTTACAGATTTGTAATCCAAAGTCCACTGACTTCAGTAGAAGTAATTCCATTATCTTCAATTGGATTCGTATCAGGCTCATAATTAATTAGCCAAAAATGTAGAGAAAGGGAGTCAAATTCTGATCTGACTTAACTCAGTGCAAGCCTACTGAAGTCAATAAGAGCAGAATTCGGCTCATAATGATACTACTTCTCAGTAACGGGCCCTTGTTTTTGGAAGTCATTCCCTTTGCTAGAAAAACTGTGCCCAAATGTGGCAACAAATTTGAGCATAGCAGCAGAAGCATCAAAGCTTAGAGCACTGAACTGATTAGAACTGAATACAATGCATTATTTGTGATATCTGTTGTCAGTGACCCTCAAACTTTTTATTGTTATTTTATGACTGGTTCAGTTGTGAGGGTCATGTCCTAGTCTCATTAGTTAGGGATGGCATCTTGGTCTGGTAACTAATTCTCCTGCTTGTGAGCTCTTAATATCTGAACACTTCTAATTTTATACCATTGGTATAATATGAGCTGAACATTGAGCCCCATAAAGACTTATGTCTAATTGGAATCCAGATCCATCCCAACCATAGGGCCTCAATCATGCTCAGGTATTCCCCTTCAGATATACACAATTTAATTTCTAACTCTTTTGAATACAAATTACTGTGGAATAGATGACAGAGTGTATGCAATAAAATATTAAATTACAATTTGTTTTATAGTCTTTTAAAATTTAGACTGATAAGATAAAAATTTAGTTTGACAGAAGCAGACATAAACGTCAAAATATTTTTCATTATTTGTCCCCCTCTAATTAGCTGTCCCATAAAATGTGAAATGTTCTAGCACTCTAGTAGGTGGAAAAGAATTGTGGATGGCCATAGAGGGACTGGATGGCAGATGCTTGTGCAATAAACCTGTTTTTTGACAAAGTGCTCTCTGTTAATATAGTAAAATTGACAAAATTTCTTGTATTGAGGAAAGCATCCCCTTTAAAGTGAAAAAGATCAAGCAAAAAGTTAGTAGTTACCTAGATGAGTTGGAATATCATAGGCCATAGCACAGACAGAGCAGTCATATCTGAAGCAATCCTAGGTTAGGTAACTAGCATCCTGGGATAGCTAAGTATAGGAAATGACATCCAAGTGCTACAAAAAGCCAGCCGATTGCTCCATTTAGCAAAGAATTCAGGGCTATCTTTCTTGTAATCTCTAGGTTTGCGATGAATTGCAAGCCTCATTCTATTCCTGTTGAGGTGAAAGAGAGTTATTCACTCTAGTAGGAGTAGGATTGAGCTGTATGAGGGAAGTTAGGGGCAAACTAGCACACGCTTGAAATTATGCCAGCCAGGGCTGGCTCCAGCTTATTTGCCGCCCCAAGCGGCGAAGCTAAAAAAAAAAAAAAAAGATAAAGCCACGATCGGCAACATTTCAGCGGCAGCTCTACCATGTCGCTTCATTCTTCGGTGGCAATTTGGCGGCATGAGGGACCCGCCGCTGAATTGCCGCTGAAAACCCAGCCATGCCGCCCCTATCCATTGGCCGCCCCAAGCACCTGCTTCCTTTGCTGGTGCCTGGAGCCGGCACTGATGCCAGCTGAAAATCTATCCTTTCACAATGTCGCTGATATTGCCTTAAAAACTGTTAGGCAAGGAAAAAGTTCAGCATCCTCAGTCCTATATTTATTTATTTATTTATTCATAAATAAATTGGAGTTCCTGAGGATACTCGAACTGACAAAGCGAAAACCTTTATGTCTGGCGTTTTGAAAGATGTGAACAAAGCTCTGAGCATAAAAAAAACATTTTAAGTGCATTGTAAAGAAGAACAGCAATGAGTCCTTACTTCTCACACCGACATAAGAGGGAGAACCCAGTGACTCTAACAAATTTAACCAGTAATTATTGCAAGTTGTTTAAAAAAAAAAATAGTGCTGACACTTTCCTGCTGACCAACAGAGATCTGGGATCACCTCAGTCAACTCCATTCCTGAAAGCGCACAAGAAATAATCAGTTTACTTAAAAAAATAATCCCCAACAGAAGTACCTACTTAAACACTCATTAATCTTCAAAGAATGGTCTCAGGAAATGTACCCCGTGAACAATTAACATATAGTAACATGAATAGTTATTTAAGAGAGGCTGCTTCTGGTATATCTTTGGCTGTTGTGGACTGTTCTAGAGATCACATCTCATTTCCTGCTTCTTTTCTCTCATTTGTTGAGTAGTGCAGTGATGTTCAGCATTATGGTTACTGAAAAAGCTTGGTAAAGGAATTTCCCTTGTTTGGTTGGGAGTTTCCTACTTGGGTACAGATCACCTTGACCACCTCTGCTAATCTGCAGCACGTGGTTTGGAAGTTGTTGGTTATTTCTAAAATCATGGAAGAAAGCTTTTAATTAATTGTTATAGCTGGTGCCTTTTTGTGGTGATATTCTTCTAAACTTTCACCAGGATTCATCTGGGAACCAAACTAATGTAGAGTACAGACTGTGTGTAATCCTGAAATTACCAAGCCGCGGTGGATAGCATGCAGAGTCCATTATTATGTTTCAAGATTGGTATATATGTATTGGATGGGATGTTTGTATTATGTATTCTTGTAATATTTACAAGAAAAAGAAATTAAACAAGGCAATTGTTAATATACTATTATTTATTTATTATTATTACAATTATGATAGTGCCCAGAGACCTCAATCAGGATCGGGACCCTATAGTGCCATTCAGTACAAACACATGAGAATACAATCTCTGTTTTGAAGAAATTACAGTCTAAGTGCTCAGTCTAAGGAATGCCAAATATAAGGAAGGAGAAAGAAAATTCTAGTTTTGTGGGGGACAATTTTCCAACTAACAATTTTGGTCAGTAGAAAGGAATATACTAAAAATTCAGACCCACTACTTTCTTGCCTATACAGTATAAGTTATTCCATTGTACGGACTTCATTATAGTCGCTGTGATGGACATGTTTGTTTTCTGGTTTAGTGTTTTGCAAGATAAAATGTAGCATTGTTTTTTCAGGACAACAAATAATATTAGTTTCCCCAGATGTGATGAAAGCAATGGCTCACAGGAAAAGATTCCATGCTCTTGAAAAAGAAGTGAAAGACAAACTGGGAAAATTCATTGTATTATAACCTTGCCATTGTCAAATGAACTGGAACAGTGTAACACGCTTGTTATATAATATGGACCGACCACCTGATGTTCTGTGGAATAAAAAGTCTATTAAAGAAAATAAGAGTTCTCCTTCCTTTTAGAGACCCTTTAGGCTCTAATATAGGAAGACTGGGACTAGAAATCAAAGAATAAATCATAGTGAGGAATGTATTTGTTATAGCCTCTTTTTTGGTTATGAAGTGTCCGTGGAGAGTTGATGTGTATCTTGATTTGATTTGTAATTTGAAATTTGCAGAATAATTTCTGCAAATAATATTTTATCAGTCAATATTTCATAATAATTGATTGAGAGCTCTCAAAAGTCAAGTGGTGCTAACTAGTTTTTACCAGGCATATAGTTCATAGGATATTCTTTATGTTTTCTGAGGGGATATTCATTAAATTTTAGAATTATTTTGGTAAAATATTCATGTTTATGAGGTCAAAATTCACTTTTCTTGTAGTTGTTCTTTTAGTGTATATTCTTGCCAGCTAACTGGTTTTCTAGGACATTCATAAAAACAAACAAACAAAAACAAACAAAAAAGCATGAGCACAACAAATCTGAACTCCGTTTATTCATTAGAGAAAATATTTGAATAAAACCCCAAACAAAACAAAACACATTTTGAGATATTTGCCCAGCTCTAACTGGGAACCTGGAGAAAGAAATACTTTTGAAATGCTCGACTTTTGTAATGTTGAGATCACTCTTATTATTTGTTAAGCTTCAAATTGAAATTGTGGGTATGAAACTTATTATATGTAATGCTTTGATCCCTGTTATTGTTTACAGGTCCGCTTGGCTGGACATTTTTTTCTTGCTGTGTTTAATAAGCAAGGGATAATCTTCTGTAGTTAAGGATACTATTTCTTTATTCCCCATTATTTCTTTATTCCTCATTTTAGTGACGCCTTTATTTTGAGATCTTTATCACACTGTCCCTGCTTTAGACAAAGTACTGTGTAATTTAATATGATCGTAGTTTTTGGCGAGAGTGAAACCCATGGTGGCTTTTGATTAATGTGTACACTGAGTGAACATACTTGATTAAGAAGATGAAAACGTTGAGGCTAAGAGTTAAAATATATAATCATCTAACAGATGGCCCAATTTTGGTCTAGAGGTTGAAATAAAGGTAGAGGTTGTTTTTCTTAATAATAGAATTCTGTATGAAATCTAAGTTGCTGCTGAGATATTGCTGACATTATGGTAGATGTAGATCCCTATGTAAGAAAACTTCCTGTTAAAAACACAAAGGGCCTGTTTCTCCTCTCACTTAGTTGGTGGAAACCAGGATGTCAATACAGTAACAATGGATTAAAACCAGTGTAAGCGAGAGGAGAACCAAGTCTAAATATTTTTGTAACGCCGGCTACTAGATTTCATGTCCTTTCGCTTTTACCAAGCCCACTGTTTCCCTCAACAGCTCATTTGTAGTGCTTTTTGGTGGTGGAGATTTAAAATTTTTCCTTGTCTGTGAACTTCTGTCTAAGGGCACTCTCAGAAGTTTTTCACATGGTGTGCACAACTGAATTACTCTCACTTAAACTTAGAATGTCATGGAGGAGGGGCTGGTAGGCCAAATTTCACTAAGGGGCTGCTGGGCCAAACCTGAGTGGCGCTGTGACCCCCCATTCCAAGTCACATGGCCACTCACCTTGGGGCCCTGGGAAACAGAAAGCCTGAGGCAAACTGCCCGTTTGGCCTCCCTGGGCAGTCCTGCTGCACATTGGTGCCTCTGCCAATCATATGCATTGTATATAATGTGTGTATGGTGGCATGTGCCACTGCTTTTATCCAGGAAAATACCTACTCTTTTCCTCAGCCTGAGATCAGAAGCAAGTTTCTCTTTTGGAGGAGCCTATGAATAACTGTCCCAGAAAAATATGTCTGAGGCCCAGTTCACATTGCATTTTACAATTCAACCTGTCTCTTTAAAATAAGCATGGCTTTTCTAGGCCAATGAGATCACCGTGTCCCACCTTTTGTAGAAGAGAGGTGTGTGGGAGGGGAGTTGCAGCAATCTGGGCAACCAGATGAGCTGGCATGGTGGCTTGAAATCTGCTCAGGGGGGAAAAGATTGGGGACACCATGATATCTCTGGCTGCTGCCCCATGACTGGAGGCTGGACTTGATGACTGTTTAAGGTCCCTTTCCAGTCCTACATTTTCATGATTCACCATCCACGGAATGGCTTTTTTATCTGCCCTTCATGTCTTAATTTTCAATCAAACGTAATGACTCTGCATAGAACATCTGCAATGTGAGCCTTTGTGAACATGTACATTGGACAGTCCCTTCCAGCTCAGTTCATCAGACCAAATAGAAACAGTGATTCTCTCCTCCCTCCACACTAAAAGCACAAGTTGTTTAGGGCCAGGTTTTCAAAGGTATTTAGGTGTATGCAGACAGGCACTTTTGAAAATCCCATCTTGTAGGCACCTAATTACCTTTGAAAATCTGGCCCTTATTTATTCAGTGTGATACCAAGTAGAAATTATTTAGATAAAGTAGTCCAGACTTAAAGTGGCTAAATTGTAGCAGCTTTGGAAAGAATAAAAACTTGTCACTCTCAGCTGGTTTGGAAAGAGAAGATTATAACATATGATGAACGTACTGAGAGTATTTCTGGAATTGAGCCCAGAGATAGCTTTGCAACATGGACAGGTTATATAAGGCCATAAAAAGCTTTGTTGGAACTTCAGGGAATGGCCTTTAATTATGCCTACAGTGTTATTAGTTTCCATGCAATTATATACGTTAGAGCTTATATTGAGTGCTGCAAAATAGAAACTTTTGTTGTAGATTAATTCACTCCATTGTTTTTTCTGATTTAGGACCCAATTCTTGGATATGGGTGCTATGTACTGCAGCATATGGAAGAAGGGGTTGACAACCCCACTAACTGAATTCCTTGTGGACCTGTTATGTGACCTGACACATAAGCTGTCCTTTTTTCTTCCTAGCATTCCCATGAGTGCTTATGGAACCTACCATAGGAGAATATGAACCTTTGTCCCCTTCTAGTGGCCCGTTCACATACAAAGTTATTGGGTCTGAAATAGCTTTCAGTGAGGGGTCTTAAGCAGGAAAGTCTGATGCTTTTAGTACAAGATATCTCAAGTTCAATCTTTGCTCTAGGCTCAAATAGGGTCAGTTACACTTACAAAGGGAAGGGGAACTGCTTGCATTCAGAAAGGATATATGCAAGAAGAGGCTTGTATGACTTTCCCTCCTATTTCTTATGCATACTTGTGCAGCATAAGGCAGGATTTTTGTCCTTTATTTGTAGTATACATTGTGCTAAAATAGTGTCTTAGTTCTCAGGCTTTTCTTTGGTGTGTTTTTTTGTTAGATTGAACTAAATGACTCTGTTTCTTATCCTCACTGTACAACTGAAGGCTTTGTGGGTGTTATAAATAATAATCATACTAAGAAATGCTGCTAGATAAGTGTGTTGATTATTAGTAATTAAGTGTATGATTGTAATGCAGAAGCAGTATGGGATTTGGTTGGCTTAATTCTTTATTATGTAATTATTATTTGAAATTTCAATAAAATGTTAATATTAAAGTTATTAATATATACTTATACAAATTTGATAGATATTTGTTTTATACTGTATGTGTGTAGGCTGAGAAACAATGCAGCAATGCTGATTACCTGATTTATCATTAAAGACTACTTGTGGAGTTAATTTTAGGCCTATGAAACAACAGATTAACAAAACAACTCAATTGTTTTAACTGTTAATTATGTATTTCATTATGATAAAAGGGCCTCCACTAAGAGCGTAATGATTCAGCTCTGGCATTTTACCTGAAATACTTTAATGTACTGAATGATCAAGTAATTTTAGTCCTTTATAGTAGAGTAACTAATTCCTCAGCATTAAAATGTACACAGCTGGCTTTTTCAACAACCGTTTCAGATGTAGTTTGCTTTGTGAAGGAAGAGATGACCTTCTAAAGCTAGGGAATTAATTGCATTGAAGTGAAAGGAACTGAGCCAGTTTTCACCAGCAAAGAATTTGATACATAAATTGCCACATTTTTTATTCTTGGATTATTATGATAATAAATACCGTACATTTGCATATGCACACTTATAACAGTATCTGTTATAACATTGCCATACAATAAAACAAAAGTTCCAGTTGCACTGTGTTTTGTAAGCACAAATCCAGCCATGTCTTTTGTCACCATAGGGTTCTTCTTCATTCGAGAACCGAAGTGGTTCTACAATGCAAAGGGTGGATGCTGAAGTGGAGCTGGATGCAAGCCACATACCATACCTAGGAGGCATATAATGTCAGTTGGGGTTACCTAGAAGACCAGATGCTGGTATTCCATTCCCCATCTAAACTCAGAACAGGTCTAACCATCCTTATCTCCTTCCCCCTGCCCCCCAATCCATATGGAGCTCAGTTCACTGTAGGAGAAACACTACTCCAAGAAGAAATGGTATCAGACTATGTTGTTAGCCCAGAGCTGAGTGCATAGCATGCTTCCTCTTATGTATCCAGTGATCTTCACTTGGTGTGCAGGGAAGTGTCCATTCCCCTCTCTATCGACTTGTACGTGATAGTAAGTCTCTACTATCCACCCCTGCCCATTATCTAGGGAAGTGCTGTGCAAGGTGGGGAGGTGAGGGAACTCTACTTTTCTTTATTCCCCTATATGGCTGTATAAGATCAAGGTATAATGAAGCCCTATACTTTAGTTTCAGCCTAGTGTCCCTTTAATTTTTTCAAGAATTGTGCTTTTATATATTCATTACAATTAGGGGAAAGGTGTCAGCAGTCATTAGGTCTTTGTGATCTTTGAGATCCTGAAAGTAGGGTGGAGCAAAGCATAAAATAATTAGGACTTTAAAATATACAAGTGACGATTAGTGAGGCAAACTGTTATATTTAATTTAGTGTTGCTCTTTGACAAGAGGCTTTATGAGCCTGCTGATCTGCACATTCCACATCTCTCTCCCTTTTATTTCTTCTGCACAGCAGCAAAACCTGCATTGTGTAACCATGTACAGTACCCTACTTATGTTTAAATAAAGCAGTTTCAACTTTTAAGCCGTTTGCCTGTGTGTGCAGCACATTAATCACTTTACAAATGTTTCAAATTCTGATTTTCAGAATTCATGGACTGATAGCGTATTCTGCAAAATGATCCCCTATTGCTGTTTCTTTTCCATCGCTGTTACAGCACCTATTGCTGGGGCCTATAAGCAATTATATACCTTCTCCCTCTGCTATAATCTAACACAGAATGAGAGGATTTAGTTCAATCTCTTAAAGCTGAGTCAGAGCTATATGTTGGAGCAGCATCTGGCACTGGCAAGAGTCAGCAGCCAAAGATGCTTTCACCCAGTATCAGTAGGCATTCCAGCTCAGAAGTCCCAAAGCAAAAAGAAGTATTTTTAGGAAAAATTCAGACATACCTACTTAAAAATGTTTTATTAGTTTAATGTTGTAAAGCCAAATTACACACCGATGCCTAAATTAAACTGATTGTGTTGTTTTTAAATTTTGCCTAATCTACTCCCAAGAGTGAAGTCCAGAAGTTGTCAACAACATGACATACTACAGCCTATGGATTTCTTCACTGTATTTACTGACTGCTATAGAAAAGAAATCTAATATTTAAAGATTTTTTTCTTGAAAAGTCACATGATAGAAACATCTCACCTGTGTTACTAATAAGACTGCAGATTATTAAAACTGAAATAAATGTAACTATTTTTGCTTTTCATTATGTAGCCTATTTACTGTATTGTGGTTCATTCAGATTGGACAGTGAAACTTGAATGGTTCATTGCACTTTGTTTATAGTTAACTTCAGACTCTGATGCATCTTTATCAATTATTATTTATTTATGTTATGGTAGACTTAGAGGCCAGGACCTCATTTTGCTAGGTAACAAAGAAACAGTCTGTCCCACATATTTTACAGTCTAAGGGTATGTCTACACCTTGCACTGGCAGTGTGAGTCACAGCTCCAGGAGACATGTTCACACTAGTGATCAAGTTAGTGAGCTAAAAATAGACTGCAGCCATGGCTGCATGAGTGGCAAGAGGCTAGTTGCCCCAAGTACGTGTCTAGCATTTCGGATGGGTATACAATCAGGGCAGTTAGCCCTTCCCATGGCTAACGCTACTGCAGCTACACTGTTTTTAGTGCACTGACTTCGAAGCAGAGCTAGCCCAAGCATGTCTCCTTGTTCTGCAAATCATGTCCCCAGCTCAAAGTGGAGACATGCCTTAAGTAGCATAATGTTGATACATTTTGTGGTTTCAACAGTATTAGGGAATAATTTAATTAAAATATTTTTTTTCAATTAACAATTTTTTTAATTAGACAAATATGCAATTTTATCTCCATGTGAGGTTCTTTTCTTCGGAACCTAAATTTTGTGTGTAATCAATGTGACATTGTCCACACGTGTGCTCAGGTATAATAGTGATAGGTGCAGTATAAAAATATAGCTACAATATAATTTAAATGCTGTTGCTGTTGGCTAAGGAAGGTGATCACCTATAGTCGCACTATCTATTTTTCTACAAAAACAACAAGAAGTCTGGTGGCACCTTAAAGACTAACAGATTTATTTGGGCATAAGCTTTTGTGAGTAAAAAACCTCACTTCTTCGGATGCATTTGAGGTTTTTACTCACGAAAGCTTATGCCCAAATAAATCTGTTAGTCTTTAAGGTGCCACCAGACTTCTTGTTGTTTTTGTAAATACAGACTAACACGGCTACCCCCTGATACTATCTATTTTTCTGTTTACCTTAAAAAATTTTGATCTTGATCCTGGAAACCTTTATGTGTGTCAGTAATTTTGGTCCACCTCAATAGTGATTATTACAGTGGATAAAGTTACTCATGTCAAATGTTTAAGAATTAGTAGAATGGGGCCTAAACTGAGTGGAATAGTGTGATGATGCTCTTAAGGAGCATCTATTATCTGTCCCTTGTTTTGTTATACAATAATTATTTACTGTATTACAATTATATTATAAATAATGCATTCGTTATTGGGGAAAGGGGACTGTTTGCAGAAGGCATCTAGCTTTAAATTGTCAATAGGTTGTATGTATTAAATGGCAAAAACATCAACCTCTGATTAGTAATATTTGAAGCTGATATTCACACAAAGTGATGCGATCATTTATTCCTTGTGCATCCAAGTCTCAATGGAAGCTTTGAGGGCACAAGGAATGCAGGACAGAGCAGAGGATCAAATTAAAATGCACAGAAGACAGAAAATATTTCATTCCAATTCTTGCAGAGAAAGTGAACGGAAGCAAAGTTTCCATTTGGCATTTGGTTTGATCCTTGTTCCTTGACCATTTTAGGAGGCCTTGTATCCAGGCTGTTAAGCAATATGATTAAAAAGCTTCAGTGACACATTAACAAAAGTTGATTTTTCTATATGAAGAATGAAGATTTTATTACATGAAAAAAACAGATAAGAAAGAATGGTATCATTATCTCTGTAGAGCAAAGTCATTCTTGAATCTAGGAAACTGAAAAATATGTTTATGGTGATTCATACCAATAAGCTTTAAGTAAAAAGAGAAGGTCTTTTAAAATCTGCATTATGTCCTGTGTATTGCCTTTCCAGTGGAGACCTAGCTTCAGCAACATAGACATCCTGCTGTGGCTAGAACAGTAGCTTCATAAAAAGGGGCAGTGGTAAGGATGTCCAAGGGAGAAAGCTTGAAAAGTTATGATATTTACTACAAGAAATTAGGGCCTTTTAAAATGTTTTAAATCTTTATTATCTCACTAATTGAGCTGTGTTTTTTTAAGCTGTTGTGATACAGAGATATATAGTGATACATTGTACCATTTTGGGGCTTGAATCTGTTTATTTACTGGGACCAATTACCTTTGTAGATAGTGTTATATATTCCCACTAGCTAAAATGTTCTTTTGAAGTTTTAAAAAAATAATTAAGCATTTTATCACACTGACAACAAGCCCTTACCTGATAAAAATCTGAACATTACCGAAAAGAGTTCATTCCACAAGTAAAGGTTGATACGTGTCACTGGATACCACAGATGGTTTTATGAGAACAAATTGTGCCATTTGTCTTAACTCAAATAATTAGAAGACCTGGTCACTAGGTCTGCCTGTTGTGTGGTATATTTGTGTCTACAGCAAACTGCAGTGTAACAAGAAATGAGTTTTGGAAATGATCTTTATCCCACAAATAAAGTTAGTGCATCCAGATTTGGAAAATGACAGCAGTAATATTCCCCTAGTAAAGCTGGAGCTTAGCCCTGTTATACTTATTAAAAAGCCTATTCATACAAATTAAATCCATTCCATATCCTGGCCTCTGATGACAGCTCCATTTTTTTTTTCTTGTCTGGTTTGAATTACCTCAAGTCTGTACCCAGAAAGAATTTATCCCTTTCAAGAGACTTCTCCAAGCCTATAATAAATTCACATGGGTCGTCCCATCAATGTAGTGAATTTGCATTATTATTTCATTATGAGAAGGAAAGAAAGAGGATTAGATCTCTTGCAGCATTGGCAGGGCCTAATTCAGCCTGAACACATGATTAAAGCTGGCATTTATGACCATAACTGTCAAAGAAAACTAATTGTAAACTGAGAACTGTGGATAATTATGGCCTTTGCTATTAAACCATTTCTCTCCTATTTATCACAGAACCAACTACAGACAATACTACTGTTTGCGTTTAGTTCTCTGATTACTTGGAGCCTATTTATTCAAATGAAAATTGATCTAGATTCTCAAATTGATGGTTCTGGTAAACTTAGTTTCAATCATGCTTTAGGGGCCATGAAAAAAGGTGACACTTACACCACAGTATCCATGACATTGCACTTTGTATTGTTTCACTCACAAGTTCCTTCCCTTTTTACCAGCTGTCTGGTTAATTTGTTTCACATGGATGTGACTGAATAAGTAAGTTACTTGAACTATCCTCTCACAGGATATATTTTCTTCCTACAGACTTCTCTTATTATTATTCACTCACTGCTTGCATAGATTTGTATCTCCCAGGGTCATATGCATCATAGTATTACAACCGCTTTATGTGTGACTAGAGAAAAGAGACCCTGTGAGACTTTGGCATAGAAATCATTGTAATAGTATTTTTTGAAGCAGTTGATGTTTTTCTATATCTTTTATCTGAGATTAATTGGAAGTATAGATATTTAGGTGTGTTCTGACTGTCTGTTTGTGTTCACATTGCATTTTGTGGTTCCTTTTCTACTTTTTGTAGTGGGTAGAAATGGACTGCAAGTATGATTGATTAGGAACACAGAATGGAAGAAACTGTGGAAATTGCAAATAGCTCAAGATGTGGTGTTTCTAATGTAAAAACCTTGAGGTTTCCTAGAAGAGCTTGCATATTTGGGACAGTGCATATTGAAAAAAACATGAAGAAGATGATTGTGGCAATAGGGCTTGGTAGGATTACTAGTCTGAGACACTTGACAGAAGGAGAGACAATTAGAGTGATGACCTTGCCAAGAAGAGAAAGGTCAGCAGCCCATAGTGTAGCAGATGGGAGTAGAGTTACACTGCACAGGGAAATTGTTAAACAAGTTCTCACTCTGCAGAGCTCTAAGCATAATAAAGCTTCGGACAGTAAAGAAGGGTAAAACTGTACTATGTCATTATGAGGAGAGAAGGAGATCTAAAGAAGAAAAGGCAAATGGCAGTGACAGTGATGAAGAAAATATGCAGTGTCATGTTTTTCCATATAGAGAAACACCATATACTTTTGGATAGAGTGACTCTTTTTATATAAATAAAGACTACAATAAAACCAAGTAGGAACAAAAGCAAAGATGTCATGAGAGTGCAAAATGGTGCTTCCCCTGTAATTGTAGATGTTGAAAATAATATAAAATGGCTGTCAGGTTCTGCAGCAGGGAGATTGAAACTAAAGTTTCCGCAACAGATAAAAGTTAGAAATATGAACACTATTCCTCAGTATGGAACTGTCCCCAAAAGGTTTTGTGATTTAACTTGGATAAGAAGTTCAGATTTTTGTTTAAAGCTTATCCAAAGTTCCTTGATATGGATATGAGGTTGGAAGTTTCAAGGCAGATTTTCTTGCATGATTTCCTATATTTCATGGTTTTGCAAGTCAGGAATAAGGTCTCATAGTGTTTTGCTGTGCGGACATGGTAACTTGGTATTTCTGTATGCTGACCAGATCAGGTACATAGACAAAATTAAAAACAAAAGGTCTGATCATGGAGTTATGCCTCTTTACACCACCTGAGGATCTGGCCCCAAATTTGTCAGATATAAAAGGTTCAATTTTCAATTTAAGATTTGAGCTTATTTTTATTTTATCCAAACTAATTTGTCCTTTCCCTGTTTATATTCATAGGCCCTGATCTTTATGTGGGCCACAACATGTTCCCAGCATTTAATTGCAGGCATAATTAATTTAGCCCATAAAGCCTGTAATCTATTGTGTTTGCTTGACATTACCTATTTCTTGTGAACTGATGTGTAGTATTCCTAATTAATTGTGCTGGCAACTGCACCTATTTAGATGCCAAACTACTTACTTCACCCTCAGATCAGGTAGTTAGGTATTTAAATGGGTACAGTTACAAGCACAGTTAATTGCACACACAATTTAACACAGACACCAGGTTGCATCCATTATATTAGAAGATGACTTTGAACATTTAAGCTATGAACCCAAGCCTGTTATAGTTTGCTAGATTTTTCATAAAAGGAGATCCCACATTACTGCCTGGAAGAAGTATGGTACATGATGACAAAGATTGAAGTAGAAGTCTTAAATCCTAAAATCCCCTCCCTGTTTGAGAGAAGGGTTTCAGGATAGGACCCTAGAAGTTTGAGGGATTATGAATTATGCTAAAGCAAAGCACCTGAAGGGGCTACATTCAGAGTTTACTTAAATGGTAGAATAAATGACACATTGATACGAGTGACTAATGTCTGTGGTAAAGTGGGAGTTGTTAAAATGAAAGGCAACCAATAAGAAGATGTATGCTAAAGCAGGGGTTGATTTTCTATTATTCTATCTAGGTCAGGTGCATCATTCATTGTGTGTACAGGGCTAATTTCCATGTTTAATTATGGGCTAATTCCACGTCTGGGTATACATTTAGGACTGTAGATCAAGATTTTCAGAAGTGACTATTGATTCTGGATGGCTCAATTTCTTGGTGCCCAACATATATTCACAGCTTTCTGAAAATCAGGGCCCTTAAAGATATCTCAAGCTGGGTGCCCAAAAACAGAGGCATTGAAAATCATTAATCACTTTTAGAAATCTTGGCCAGCTAGTCCTATCAAAGAGCAAGGGTAGAATATAGCCTTTATATACAGTAGAACTCAGAGTTACGAACACCTCGGGAATAGAGGTTGTTCATAACTCTGAAATGTTCATAAGTCTGAACAAAATGTTATGGTTGTTCTTTCAAAAGTTTACAACTGAACATTCACTTAATACAGCTTTGAAATTTTACTATGCAGAATAAAAATGCTGCTTTTAATCATCTTTATTGAAACAAGCACAGAAACAGTTTTCTTACCTTGTCAAATCTTTTTTTTAAACTTTCCCTTTATTTTTTAGTAGTTTACATTTAACACAGTATTGTACTGCATTTTCTTTTCTTTTCTTTTGTTTTATTCTCTGCTGCTGCCTGGTTGCCTACTTCTGATTCCTAATGAGGCATGTGGTTGACTTGTCAGTTCATAACTCTGGTGTTCGTAACTCTGAGGTTCTACTGTAATAACTATTATGATTACTCATTATTTGTTCATCACCTTGCTGTTGCCTTGGTATCACACAGTGGAAAAATATGCTTCCCTTTAAGTGTATCATTATTTCTTTCCTTACATTTCTTTTCCTTTCTCGATGGCTCCTGCTCTTCCTTCTGCATTTCTTTCCCTGCAGTAATGTCCAATTCCACCCTCACCCATGTGTTTTGCTGCCACCTCTTTCCAAAACTCCGTTCAATAAGATGATTGGCAATGGAATAGTAAATTCCAACATTTAAAGTGTCATTATTACCCTTTAGAGTTAACATTTCCATGAGATTAACTTGGAGGTGGGAGTGGGGGGAATCACACATCTCAGAGTCATTGATTCAAGCTATCTGCAGACTTGAGAAGACAACACGGCATCTGCTTAAGCTTTGTTCATATCGCCAATTTTATCTACATAGTCATGACAGCTAGAAACAAACTTTTTTTTTTTTTTTTTTTTTTAAATGGAGGGTTATGTTCTGTAGAATCTGAGTATGCCATATGGACCACTTAAATAAAGTGGGCTGGATCTGGTCTATGGACAGAATGTGAGACCAATTATCTATGCAACTGTACTGAGCCCATCATCATGGTATCTAGCATCTATAACTAACACTTTAAAATCTCAGTGTGTTAGTTACAACCCTATTCTGACATGTAAATTACATAACCATTTATATCACCTCTGAATTTGATTTTAGGATTTTAAATGCATGTAGTGTTTGGGTTTTTTTATTTTTAAGATAGTGTCTGTGACAGCAGGATGAATTACATTTTAGAAGGGACATAAATTTACTGTATGAGACAATACCAAGAGGAAGTATACCAATTAATGTGCAATAGATAGAGGTGGGTATATGGGGGGAAAGAGCATTTAAATCATAGATGTGGAAGCTGAACAAATTATTAACCTGATCTAAAATCTTTTACATCTTAAAAACAGTTATAAATGAATTCAGCCATCAAATGATGTGATGTTTATAAAAGCACAGCCACAGCAGAAAAAAATTAGTTCTTTAAATGGTCAAATTAAGCAAGACAAAATTAAGTCTAAATTGGTCATCTTCTTAGAAACCATAAATCCACATATAGGAATTGTGAATTAGGGAGGAAGGCAAATTTTCTTTATGTAAAGGATATGCAAAAATCAAGCATATAAGAGTATTAGAAAGTAAGAGTCGTAACAAATGCGTAAAAAGGATATGTGGCAGATGTGGTGCTTTAAATTGTTTTAACTGCATTATCTGGGAAGAGAGAGAGCAAAGAATATTTATAGGAAAAAGAAATAGATACACATATAGCACATTCTTAACTGAGAGGAGGGGAAAGGTGGGAAAGGTAACAAAGGCTAGAAAAGAGACATACATTTTATAGACAATATTACCCAAGAGGTGAAGATTGAAGGGAATCAAGGGCAAAGTAAAAATTAGAATAAAAAACCCCTCCAGGATATAGCAATATCTATACCAGGGTTTGCTGAAAAATATCAAAACAAACTTAGCAAATAATAGTCAAAATAATATTTAAAGACATGGAAGGTACTCAAGAGAAGCTGTAATCTTTGGAAATGTGAAAAATACTTGAGAGAAGCTAACATAATGGTCATATTTAAGAGGCAATCGAGGGAAAGGGCAGGACATTGCAAATCTCCATGTTTGACTTGGTAAGTGGGGAAAGAGGAAGACCATTGGTGGGAAGAAAAATAATAAGATTTAATCAAGAATAATGCATATCAGTTCTAAGAAATAGATAATACTTAAATAAAACCCTCAATGGCTTGATTTGTTTATTTTTTAAGAACAGAAAGATGTTGATCTGAATTTAACAAAATGAAAAATAATATGCCATATGCTTGGACTTTAGGAACATTTCCAGTATAGTACCAATGAAAAAAATTACAAGGGCATTGAGTAGTGGATGGGTGACTAACCTACGTGAGTGGATGAAAGAGTGGTCTGGTACAGTCAGAAAGAAAAAAAGAGATCATTAAATTGATGGAGATACACCCAGCCCTCCTTTTCATCACTAGTAGGATAGATTTGCTCACTTCATAGATCAGTGACCTGGAGCAAGGTGATTAACTAGCAAATGGTACAAGGTCCATTCCGAATAATTCTTGGCTGGAGATATCCCTATATACAGGCATCTATACCCTGAATGATCTCCTAGAGCACAGGACTCTAGGGGGTGTGCTGCAGAAAAGTAATATGCTGTATTTGTCATGTGCAGCGTGGCATGATGGCCTTTATGTCATGACACAACAGAATGTTATGTCTATAGGAAAAGTGATAACTCTATTTAGCCAAGCTCAGTGTTTATGTTCAGCTCAACCCACTTAAAATGCATGAAGTTTAGTTGGGCTATGATTTCCACCTGGATCAGCTCTAATTAATACTGTCACAGTCTCAGGGTAATTGCACCTGTATTTCGCTGCTCTCCTCTCTCCCACTTTCCTCCCCTGTGGTCCACTCCAGGAGTGTCCAGTCAGGTCTCAAGTCTCTCTAGTCAGGGACTATTGTCCTACTCCCTTCTGACCTAGGATATGGAACTAACAGGATGCAATTAATATTAAATATTTCCTGACACAGTGATAACATATTGAATAGGATAGAAACAACAAGTAAACATAGACTTCAATAAAAAATCCAGAAAACAAATTCAAAACTGATAAAAGGAAAGACTTTTTCCACATAAAGCTGGTTAGACTGTGGAACTAATTTCCACTGGAAATTACTGGACTAAGAATTTAGTAAGTTTCAAAAAGTTTTTTAAATTTGTATGTATAACAAGAATATCCTCAATATATGTTCCATTCTATATGCATCCGAAGAAGTGGGCTGTAGTCCACGAAAGCTTATGCTCTAATAAATTTGTTAGTCTCTAAGGTGCCACAAGTACTCCTGTTCTTCTTTTTAAGAATATCCATGATAATCATAGTTAAAGATGGTGAACATTTTGGAAGGGATATAATTATTAGAGATCAGGGTGAGACCTAATGTTGTGGGGCAGATTGTCCCACATCTGTGTATTTTTGAGTTCTTACACCTTCCTTTGAAGCATCTGATACTGGTCACTGTCTGGCAGGATACTGGACAGAATGGACCTTGGTTCATATCCAGTAGGGCAGGGGTTCTCAAACGTCATTGCACTGTGACCCCCTTCTGACAACTCCCCAGGAGTGGGGACCAAAGCCTGAGCCTGCCTGAGCCCCACTGCCCCATGTAGCAGGGCCAAAGCCCGAGCCTCACCGCTCTGGGCAGGGGGTAGGGGTGGGGGAAAGCTAAAGCTCGAGGGCTTCAGCCCCAGGCAGAGGGCCTGGAACCTGAGCCCTGCTGCCCAAGGCTGAAGTCCCTGGGCTTTGGCTTTGGCTTCAGCCCTGGGCCCTAGCAAGTCTAAGTCAGCCCTGCCGACCCCATTCAAAGGGGGTCATGACCCAATTAGGGGTCCCGACCCACAGTTTGAGTAATAATAGGGCATTTACTATATTTCTGTGTCCAAAGCCCACTGAAGTCAATGGAAGGACACAGGATCTGAGCCACACGGTACAGCCGTAAACCCAAAGGATGAAACAGAACTAGATAGCTTCTTAATTCTTGGCATCATTCGATCCTAAATAGATATTTCTAAGAACCATGTACAGTTTGACTTTCTGACAAGGTAAGAGCATTCTTTGCCACAAGAAACATAGCCAAGGAAATTATATCCCAAATGCTTTCCAAGAAAGATTTCTCTTTTTTACCCATTAGAGCTGTATTACAGAACCCTTTTGTGGTGTAGTTTTTCTAAATTTTCATTTTCATGCTGGCTGAGAAGCCTATTTTTCTTCAACTGCTTTGCCAGACACCATGATTTCTCCAGGAAATCAGACACTCTGATGGTTTCATTCTGAGGTAACAGATTGCTGTAAAACTATTTCAGCTGGTTTAAAGTATTTAGTTTTGCTTTGAGAATACAGAACTCAAAGAACTTTGTAGTGCCATTTGGGTAATAGAGCTCTGTTAACTGAACTTCACTTACCCTTAATGTATTTATCAGGAATATGCCTGATGAAAAAAGAAATAGTAACACTAGTAATAAACCCTCTTTTTCAAATATACCCCAAAACCACTAAGTACAAGTTTTCCAAATTCAAGTAGACCTATTAAGGGTGTATCAGCAAAACAAAAAGAGACACAGATCTTCTCCTGCAAAATAAATAAACACAATAAAACCATTAAAATAGCAGATGGCAATTGAAAGAGAGAAACAAAATCACTTAAGCAAAAATGTCTACTGGGGATGCATATGGGGTCTAGTATATTTTAGAGCTTTTTCCACATTCTGGTCTAATACCTGATATGACCATTTAGGGGGCAAAATATAAGATTTGAACTTCTCAGGGGATTTCAATTTCTACTGTGAAATGACCATATCATGCTTTATTTCATTCTATAAAAAGACATAGCTATCAAGAAATTTAGGTTCACTTAAATACTGATTTCAGCTTTAACTCAGTTCCTGAGACTCAAACCTATTGTTTGGTATCTGATCAACAGGATTTACACAATAATATGTAACCCATTCCACAGAGAAAATGCCAGATACTGGAATGGCTCCAAAGCACTGATTATTTGACTGTGCCATTTAGATGGCAGAATTCGTTGAACCATTGTTTTATTCATGTGCCCGGCAGGTGTTTGTGATGAATACCCTGTGTGCTACTGTTGGGGTAGTTACCTTCATGTAGCTTTTATGTTGTTTGCAAAAGGTATCTCATTTTTCAGCTCATAAATCTTCTGTTAGGGCATCTGATAAGAACCAAAACCAAGTTTCAGATAGCATCAGTTTTATTTGGTCACCTTTAATTATAGCTGTAGTTTAAAGCCATGATGATTAGAACTTGCAACAAAACACACACAAACAGTTCCAGGTATTCAACAATTTGTTTAAAAAAAGAATTAAATCAGGTATTTTCTTTTTGAGTGCAGTGTATGAACTACAACAGTGAATGCAGTAATGAGGGTAAAAGTTCACCAGTACTTTGAACTGACTTCTACATAAGATCATACCACCATTTAAAAGATATTTATGGCTTACAGAACTAAAATAGTCTCTCCTTACATTGCTAAGGAATGCACTGTATCAACCTAGTATGTACAAAAACTGCATTACTATGTACATTAACAATACAGCTAGACATTATCCTTTATTACAATGAACTACTGGAGCTATGTATAGTTTGACTAACAAAGACAACAGGAAGATATGATTATTGTTGTGATGGGGTAACTACTTCCATTTGGTATTTTCTGTGTGTATGTATGTGTGTGTGTGCTCTTTCTTCCTTTCTTAAAAATAAGAGGATAGCAGAGGAATTTTAGGAGGGAAATCCAAGGATCTGACCTGTGTTAACGTAACAATTTTATTTACATTTTTACAAAACAAACAAACAAACAAAAAAACAAGGAAGAGCCAGCTGGGATGCCTCCAACTATCACAACTATAGCAGTATGAAACAAGGGAGAGATGGTCTTTCAAATAGCAACGTTTGAAATTCAATCTGTAAACCAACAGGCTGCTGGTACATATCACGAAGCAGTGCACTGGTGGCATGGTACTGCCACGGAGAAGCACTGCTGAATAGGCAGGCCTCTGCAGTCTGCACTAGCTTCAGTTTCTGAATTAACCTAAGGGGAACTCCATTTAAAGAGAATTGTAATAATCCAGGCACCAGGTATCATGGATCCTGGTAGCAAGATTCACATCTTAAAGCAATAATTGCACTCTTACAGCCAGGTGCAGATGGTAAAAAAACATTCCTGGACACGGTAATATGAATATCACTGTGAAAGAAGTTTTTTCTCATTTCTTTCTTTTCTCGTTTTCCATCTCTTTCTTTTGAACAGGGTTGAAGTGCTAAATCTTGGTTCTCTTTCTTATATAAAAGAAAGGCTTTTTTGAAGGATAGGAAGGCTTGAAGAAAGAGTCTCAGAAAAGTGATGATATAATTTATTTAACAGGTTACAGTCTAATAATACTTTCAAAACTCCTAATTTCTGTGACAGTTTCTCTTGCCATGTTACAACGAGGCTATGACAATTCACTGGTGTAAGCTATCCATTCCCAGAGCTGAAATCTAGAGATAGAGCAACAAAAAGCTCCATTCTTACTCACTTCAAGTTCAAGATTCTTGGTAATAAGATAACCTGTTTTAATACTCTACCTGCCTGGTCCTAATGTAGGGTCACTGAATCCCAGAATGATTCCAGAAGTTGATGGTTATTAGACAGTCCTGTAAGCCAATAGGACAAAATTACCTCACCCATTTTCTGAGAACCACTGTGCATTCCCTGTCAGAAGTTTGGGTATGAAGACTTTTATCTCCAAAAGACTCTCAGGCAAACTAAGGGTCTGTCATTGTGTAGATATTTAGGAAAGCTCATCTAGGAAGGTTTAAGTATCAAGGTACTCTGATACAACAGTAATGAGGGCCATATAAGGTACCTAGATTGATAGACACTGTTAAGTGAGGTACAGTGGGTATAAGAGGGGCTTTTTCCCTTCATTTTGCATGCCGGTCTGAAGCTTTAGGACACATTTAGGAGGTTTTGATGGGTATTATAGGGTCCTTAAACTAGTTTATCTTCTGTTTGATTTGGGTGAGGCTTTACATTTGTGCTTGCATTTTTAGTTTTAGTTGCTAAATTTGTTTGTTTTCTTAAACAATTTTGTTTGTTAAGGTAAACAGAAATACATTCTAAAGAAACTGAAAACATTTTACCTTATTTCTCTTGAATGACTGGAGTCATTCTTTCTTGTAGAAAGACATCCAAGAAAAGAACAAAACTAAACACAGTTGTCACTGAACATTTGTGTTCTCCTCTATAGTGTCAAAATATTCTGGTTCTAAGGTCATTTTCAAAAATAAACTACAAACACCTTTTAAGCTGGGATGAAAAAGGGAAGTGACACACTGGGGAGAAGTGATGTGAGCTGCTGAACAACACCGATGTTCTTTCTTTCCTCTCTTCCCACTGAACACCTGTCCCCATGAAGAAAACTGGGACTTTGTCATGCAATAAAACACATTCTATAAAATAAAAATCATTCGGAAATTTGTCAGTGAACCAATGAGAGAGTTTGATATGAATCATGAAGCTCATTTTGTGCCAAGCAGGTGACATGTCATACTGAAATCCCCAGCAATACCCAGTTCCCTTCTGGTACTGTTGCCAGAGAATGCGATCGGGGAGAGTCTGTTATTTTTTCCCACCTGCACTCCTGTAGCTGATACATTACCCCTTATGGCAATAGTAATAGAGGGGAAATTTAGAGCTGGCCCGTCACTTGTGGAACTTGACCAGTTTGCTGGGATCTAAGCAGATGCTGGACTTGATTGTGCCTATTGCTATTCCTGCTTGACATGTAAGAACTCCTTGACACTACTGTGCATGAGTCCAAATGAAAATACAGTGTTGTGCCACAAATATAACTGGACATTTGTAATCAAGAAATCTACTCTTCTTCTTGATTTTTAAATAACTTTGATTTTTATTGGCATTTTCAAGCAAAAGAAAGGGTGAACAAAAGCACAGAAAATAATAATCAATGTATAATTCTTCTAATCCACTTAGGAGAGACTGATTTTATACACAAATATTAATGAAACCAAATGTACATCAACTCGTTGAGATTTGGACAATAATGGCAGTTCTAATTGTTTATTTTTCAGGTCAACAGTTATTTCTTATAATTTGATATACATAGTATGCAATAAGTGAAGTCTTGCTTTAGCAAATGTATTTGTAATGAAGAACAGAGAACATTTTTGCTAGAAAGTTCAAGATAGCTGTTTCTATATCCGAGTAATGCACCACAGAAGGGGCTGGATGCACAAAAGGATTTAGATGTTGCAACCCTTAACTTTTTGGTGTCCTGCTGCCCTGCTGAATTCAGTCTTGAGTTAGGTGGCTATCCCTGTGTTGTATGGAGCGAGATAGGCACCTAAGAATGAGATTTATAGAACTCCAAAGGCTGAGTGGAGAGACACATAAACTAGCAAGTAGGAAATGCTGAGGAGAGAGGTCAGGTCCAAGCCCTCTTGCCCACAGTTAAAAACCTAACCCAGGATTCACAACTGTGAATCCTCTCCTGGTGTTAGGTTCCTAAGTCAGGACAGGGGTGTGTGTATTTTCAAATCCCAACTTTGCCTGATTTGGAGCAGGAACTTGAGGTTTGGGTCTCCCACATCATAGGTGAGTTTCCTAACTTGGTTATCCCAGCTGTTTTATGTGTGAGGTTTGATCTGGCAGGCATACTCAGAGCACGGCTGTTGGATCAGGCTTTCAGGTGAGATAGACACTGGAATGACTAGGTTGAAAATTTCAGTTGTGAGCTAGGGCACTGAGCAGCTTGGCAGCATCAGGACTTAGGCTGTTTTGTGCATGCCCACCAGTGACAACCTAGAGAATGTAAGTGTCTACAGTGGAAAGCAGCAGCTGCATGGCGGTTTTGAGGCTCTCAGAGGTACTAAATGTTGGATTCAGGTGCCTGAAGTAGTAGTTAGACACTTAAGTCCCTTCATGGATCTAGGCCTAACTTCTTCCTCTCTTTCATTATTCTCTTAAATAACTGACCAATTTACCTCCTCTATACAGTAGTCTACACCTGACCACCAGCAGTCAGCTTGAATTCATTTCTGTAGTGAACCCAGGGAAGAGGCAGATGAAAGTGTGGTAAAAACATTCTTAAAATGGTTGTGCTACTGGGTATTTTTTGTACTGAAACTGTTTCTGTAGAGGACAAAACCCAACAAAATATGAGGAATTAAGATGAAAATGAGAACTAAATTATTAATGTAACAAAGTGCCATTGCTTTCTCTGTGCACATTCCCTGATCTATTGGATTTTACTCTCATTGTTCTGCAAAAATTGCTTCTGACTATACAATGGACTTCAGAAGGGCTGTAGCTTTCAGGCTCTTGATTTTTCATAATTCACTCAAATGCCAGCTCAATGACATTAAGTGGAAAAATAGAAAAAAAATTGCCTTCACTTTTCCACAGAAACAATTTTGAAAATCCATTTACATGGAAAATAAAGAGACATTAAACCCAGTGCAAATCTGCAGCTGAATACAAAAATCTGAAAGCATAATATTTTATTTTTCCAGATAACACAATACAAACTGTTATTTACTGCCTGAAAGGGCTAAAGACTTCTGAGTTCCATAGAAATAAGTTGTTTTTCTAATTTACAGTGTGATAAAATCTGGCTAATAATACTTTTACATTTTTAAAAGAAAATAATCCTTAAACATAGACCTTCTTGGGAGAGTTTTAAGCAGTAGCAGGTATTAGTTAAGTAGCATTTCAATTTCATTCATTGGCGCTAATGCTTCCCAAGCTGCTCAGTCCCTGAAATGGCATTCTGACATTCCTCCTCTAACAAACTGTTTGCCACCTGCCAGGCTGCAGTGCTTAGACAAGTTATTCTGGAAGATGTTTTGCTAAATAATATTATCAACAACACAATTACAGGGGGAAAATAGGATTTCTTTCCTGAGGAAAAAACTTCTACAGTATGCCAATTGAATAAAAGGAAGTGGAAAAGACATATAATAATACTTTGCAATTATACGGTGTCTTATCAGAATATCTCAAAGCAATTTGCAAACAGCTCCTCAGCTGTTGTAAGTTATTGATTGAAGTCAATGGAGCTATAGCAATTGACATCAGCTGAGTATCTGGCTTTTATGGTGTGGAGGCATACCATCCCATGCTCACAAAGATGCTGTAAGGATACAAACCTGTCCAACTGCACCCTGTGAAAATAACTGTACTAGGCATAGACACTTGTCTAATCCCCTCCATTTGCCCAGTGCGCATGAGGATCCATAAGAGAGAAAGAAGCTGTGAAGTGGTAGAGAGTGGACAAAGCCATGGCCTCCTAATATTCCAGTCGCAGCTGCAAAATTCTGCTACTCAGTGGCCATTTTGCCAGGAAGTATTTGCTTTTACATACTTGCAGGAGTAACTAACACATGCACCTGAGACAACTGGCAGTGATTGAACATAATAATAATAATCATAATAACTGTTGTTGTTGTGGTTGTAGAAATGTCTAAGTTGCAAAATCTGGCCTAATTGCTTAAGTTTCACAATGTACTTGTGAAGTAGGTAAATTTGTACCTGTTTTCCACAGAGGTTCAGTGAGGCACAGAGAGGATAAATGATTTCAAGGAAACACAAAAAGTGAGCTGCAGAGGCAAGGAATGGAATCCAACACCCCTTCAGCCCTGCAATGTAACTATAGGATGTTCACAAAAATGAATTTCTATAGGGGAAAAAATGCAGTGGATAATCTAAATGAAATATAGGATAGTGTCTTTTGGTCCAGAAAAAAGATGCACTATGCTTGCCAATATCTTAAGAAAAGAAAGCGGGAAATAACTGGCATTAAAACAATTATGACTCAAAATTTTGTGCCAGCTGTTAATATTCATATGGACAAAATATGAAATTGTCTCATAGCTGAAAGTAAAAAGTACTTCTAAAATTATTAAATGAGATATAGTGTGTGCCATGCTGGGATATTGCTTCAACCAGCTGAGAAACTGTGATATCTCAGCATGACACATGCACTGAAATCTGTTATTGAGATTATAAGTGGTGCCATGTAAATAATAGAAAAAAATGTAAAAAAATGAAAATTGTACCTTGTGTCAATAATGGATCCAAAATTAAATAAGATACACCGATAAGTAATACCTTGGTGCTGGTTACTAACTTTAATTTAACAACAGTCTTTAGATTGCCTTCCTGCTGGAAGATTGTAACTTCATTTTCTTCTCCACCCTTCCTCTGAGTTAGGCCACATTTTTCTTTCTTTCTACCCTTTGCAAACCTGGTAAACTGTAGGATCATCTGAAAATGTTAACTTCACTTTAAGTTGCATATAAATATATGGAAGGTCTTGGGATCTTCTCCTCCATTACAATATTTAAAAATAGTTACAATTATAGATAGATCCAAATTCTAATATGGATTTCAAACTTCCCAATAATAACAAGATCCAGGATTTTGGTTTGTCCATTGTAAAATATGTGCCAGTTGAGAAATACTGATTCTCATTTAGCTGAGATTACACTCCTGTCTGAAAATTTGTGGATGGGGGGAGGGATAGCTCAGTGATTTGAGCATTGGTCTGCTAAACCCAGGGTTGTGAGTTCAATCTTTGAAGGGCTATTTAGGGAACTGAGGTAAAAAGCTGTCTAGGGATTGGTCCTGCTTTGAGCAGGGGGTTGGACTAGATGATCTCCTGAGGTCCCTTCCAACCCTGATATTCTGTGAATTCAGATTTTCTGTCATCTCTAATGACAATAATATAATACAAGGCATCCATGTAAACTTTGCCGTATGCACATAGTGAGTGAAGCATTGCTTACATTGAGTAGAAATTCTGCAAATTCAGACGTGTTTTTTAAGGCAGCACAGATAGAGGGTTAAATGTCCACCAGAGAGCTTCAGAATAGCTCTTTAAGGACATATAGTTACTAGATCCAAGTGCCAATAGGAATCAAAAAGTGGGGGAAATTATATTCCTCAATGGTTTTCTGCTCATACCAGTGCAATGCACAATCCATGGGGCCATGATTTTAAAAGGTAGGTGCCTAGAATTAGACACCTAAATGAATAGTTACACACCTAAATAAGTGGTCTGCCTTTCAAAGGTACTGAGCAACCACAGCTCTTTATTAACTTCAGTGGCAGCTGTGTGTTCAGCAATTCTGTAAATCAAGCTGCCAAGGGAATACGTTTTGCAGAGTGACAGTATTTTAAGAGTATGTGCAAAATGGTATTTGCCATGAATAAAGAAAAGTCTTTAGCAAGACTCTTGAGTTTTACTTTATGAGCAGACCCTCAACTGGTGTTAACCGATGTAGCTAAGCCCTACCAATTTACATCAGCTTAGGTTCTGACACATAATAGTTTTTTTTTAAAAAGCCCCAAGCCTTTTCTTTTTTTGAGCAGCATAGCTGTTTTCAGGCTTACTTTAATATTTTGTTGCCTCAGGAGATTACTATGGAACTGACCAAGCTATCGGTCCTCTGAAAATGTTGACTTGTGATATGAATGGGAAGGCTCTGATAAAGAAATTTGGTTAATAAATTCATGAAATGACATTGTGAATGGTAAATGGGTCAACTTTCCTATACAGCAAAATGAGTTTTAAATGCCCCCTGTAGGGGCAGGCAAAAATCAATCCCTTAACGATGGTGGTCTCCTGATAAAGAAAGAGCAGAACTGTTCTCATTTGAACAGTACATTTGGGGATAGTCTCTTAATGGTCACGTAATGAGGTTGATCTTGTACAGGATTCACTGCTTTACTTTTGACCTGTTCTCTATCAACAGAAATGAAATATGGAATGCAATCTGATTCTTCCTGAATTTAGCAGGGCCAATCAATGAGGCAGGGCACTCAAAAAAGTCCATCATAGCTCATTGTTCAGAAAATGATAGACTGGTTATGAGATGGTGAAAGATTATAAAGATGCTCAAATGGTCACATTGCATATTTGCTAAGCTAGTGTATCCAAGGGTCAAAGGTTTCATGTGACTTGACAAAAGACCTATGCTCTGACCAGATAGTTAGGGACCTCTGGGCATGTAAGGACAGAAGAGGAACTGACATGACAGAAACCTCTGCTCAATCAGCTACAGCACAGGTGGCAGCCGCTCCAATAATTTTTACTTCCTCGCTCTGGTTAGCATTTCCCAGCAGTGGCAGTAGCAGCAGCAACTGTACCGTGACTCATACTTTAAAAAACATGATCCTCTGGAGAAATCTGGCACAAAATGCTGCTGCACCAATCAAGTTACAGACAAAGCAATTTTTTCCTGCAGTGGTGCATTGCTACCTTGATGTGCCACTGAAAGAAATCAGAAACTGTCCACCTGAATATTTGTAATAAAAACTTTATGCTGGTCTCATCTTCCCAGTTTAGCTGTTACCTTGTTTAGTTGTCTATCAACAAGACCATTAGACCAGAGATTCAGCTTGTTACAGGAAAATACAGAGCATCTGGCAGATTTGAAAGAGAATTTTGCAAGACTGAATTATAAATATGCATGTAACACATGGGCGGCATGTGAACTGCCTTTTCCGCCCAAGGCCTTTCCCCTTCCATGCCCCTTATCAAATTCCAGAGCCCTCCCACCACCGCAGCCACCGGTCCCTCCCCCAGGCTAGCTCCTCCCAGCTATGAAGCCCCAGAGCACTGAGAGAGCAGGTGACATGGCCCCAGCCTCCCCAGCCCCGGAGCACCAGGAGGACAGGTGCTGCAGGCAGAGCTGGGGCCACCCCACAGGGAGACTGAACTCCAGCCATGCAGAGCGGGAAGTGTGTGTGTGTGTGTGTGTGGGAGGCCTGAGGACAGATCATGGGCGGGGCCACACCTGGCTGTTTGGGGAGGCACAGCCTCCCCCAGCTTATGATATCGGCCACCTATGATAACACTTTGTTACCATTTAATAAACCAGAAGATGACCAAGGTACACTTACACTGTATGTTAGTGATTAGAAGATCAATCCTTCTTTTCTATCTTTGACCCCTGTGATGCCCAATTTAACTTGCCTCATCCTGTTATAATTTTAGGATCTGGACCAACCAAGAGTTCCACTTTGTTATATCAGACTGTCTAAATTTTTTTCTTTTTTTTTTAACTGAAAGCTAAATTGTTATACTGAAAACAGTTTTTCAAAACTAAAATTTATTCATTTTGCTTTTTCAGAAAAGTTTTTTGTGTAGAAAATTTTGAATTTTTTCTTGCAAACTGAAAACTGAAACATTTTGATTTGGCAATGCTACTTCAGTGCCTCATGGGAATTGTATTTTGCGTGTCTCGTGCCTTTAGTTTCTCCTCTGGACCAGGCTCCTTGGGTGGACCACACCTCTTGTGATACACTACGGTCTCCCTTTTTAGTGAGAGAAGGCTGTGCATCATGGGAGTCATATGGCCGCGATGAATCATAGGAGATAAAGTCTGGCTAAGGAGCCTAGGCCATATGAGAGAATTGGGACTTGAGACATCTGAACTCCAACTCCACAGCAGCACACTCAAATTGAAATATTTAACTTTTTTTGATGAAATATTTCAGTGTGTAGCCCCAAAACTGAACACTTTTTTGTTTTTGTTTGGGACATTCAGTTTTTCAGCAAAAAAATTAGAATTTTCCTTGCAAAGCAAGACACTGAGTAACTTTTCCAAAAAATCTTGTTTTCTCTAAAACCCAATTTTCCATCAAAAATCAATGTTGATGAATTTTTTTGTACCAGCCCTGCCAGAAGAAATAGGAAGGAAAAGGGTAACACATGCTTACTCAGTAAGGCATATACACACATTAATGGTTACAATACTATTTATTTGGGGTTGAGGATGAGTTTTTTTCTCTCCCCTTCACATCTTACAGGCAAGCGTACATAAGTGAACCTTTAGGAGGGATTTGGAAGAAGCAAAGTGAGCTGACTTGGTGAGCAAGCTTGGAGAGAGTGTTCAAGGCATAAATGGAAGCATGAAAGATAGCATGAAAATATTTGTGAGGAGATAAATGGGGTATTGAAGTTAGTATCAATGGGGTAGCAGAGATCACGGGGAGAAAGTGAAAGGAGACCAGTGATGTAAAAACAAGGTATGTGACGTAGGGCCTTGAAGACAATGACAAATAGTTGGAATTTCATGTGCAATACAATAGACAATTATATTCCTGGACATTGAACAACAGCCAACAAAGGTACTTCTCCATGGTTTTATTTTCCTTTGTTTTCATGGCAGAGGCATCCTCTTGCTGGAAAAGAATTTTTTATTGAAACTCTCTTGAAAGCAAGATGTGTTACGTTTACAGAAATAACAACTTGGCAAACCCCAAATGGATTTTGTGAGTTCACAAAATGTTTTAATGAGATTGTGTGGCTCACAAAACCCCAAGTTCCATGGGATTTGTCCTGCCATACTTGACACTACATAAAGAGAAGTATCTAAATAAAAATATGACCACAATATGCTTTGGACTCAAATGCATATAATCTTTGGGACTGATTCTGTTCACAGCTACAATGGTATAAATCAGAAGTAATTTCACCCTGGAGAAAACGTATTGTACTCAGATCAGAATCAGGTCTTCAGGATCCAAATCCCTTTTCTGATACTCTCAGGCCTGGTCTACACTAGGCGTTTATGTCGAAGTTAGCGCCGTTACATCGAATTAACCCTGCACCCGTCCACACCGCGAAGGTATTTAGTTCGATATAGAGGTCTCTTTAATTCGACTTCTGTACTCCTCCCCGACGAGGGGAGTAGCGCTAAATTCGACATGGCCATGTCGAATTAGGCTAGGTGTGGATGGAAATCGACGCTAATAGCTCCGGGAGCTATCCCACAGTGCACCACTCTGTTGACGCTCTGGACAGCAGTACGAGCTCGGATGCTCTGAACAGCCACACAGGAAAAGCCCCGGGAAAATTTGAATTTGAATTCCTTTTCCTGTCTGGCCAGTTTGAATCTCATTTCCTGTCTGGACATTGTGGCGAGCTCAGCAGCACTGGCAATGATGCAGAGCTCTCCAGCAGTGATGGCCGTGCAATCTCAGAATAGAAAGAGGGCCCCAGCATGGACTGATCGGGAAGTCTTGGATCTCATCGCTGTGTGGGGTGATGAGTCTGTGCTTTCCGAGCTGCGCTCCAAGAAACGGAATGCAAAGATCTACGAGAAGATCTCTAAAGACATGTCAGAGAGAGGATACAGCCGGGATGCAACGCAGTGCCGCGTGAAAATCAAGGAGCTGAGACAAGGCTACCAGAAGACCAAAGAGGCAAACGGACGCTCCGGATCCCATCCCCAGACATCCCGTTTCTACGAGGCACTGCATTCCATCCTAGGTGCGGCCGCCACCACTACCCCACCAGTGACCGTGGATTCTGAGGATGGGATATTGTCCACGGCCGGATCCTCGGACATGTTAGCGGACGGGGAAGATGAGGAAGGAGAAGAGGTGGACGAGGCAGTCGACAGCACTCACAACGCTGATTTCCCCGACAGCCAGGATCTCTTCATCACCCTTACAGAGATCCCCTACCAACCGTCCCCAGCCGTTACCCCGGACACAGAATCTGGGGAAGGATCAGCCAGTAAGTGTTGTAAACATCTAAACATTTATTTTTAACAGAACAGGAATATTAACAATTAAAAAAATGGGTTTCTCATGATTAGTTTGCCCTAGACGCTTAACGGTTCAGTCATGGGCAGTGCAACTATTGAAAAAGAAATCTAGCAATGTCCAGTTTTGCATGATTGTCCTGCCCAAGCCGCTCTACTGTTTAGTCACTGCTACAGCAGCTAGAGTAAAATGCGGTCTATATGTCCGGGGATGGAGCAGAAATCCTCCTGTGACATCTCGAGGAAGCTCTCCTGGAGGTAATTGGAAATCTGTTGCATTAGGTTCCTGGGGAGAGCGGCCTTATTGGGTCCTCCGTAGTACGACACGTTGCCGCGCCACGAGACAAGCAAGTACTCGGGAATCATTGCTCTGCACAGCAGGGCGGCATACGGCCCTGGTCTTTGGAGGCTTTCCCGGAGCATTCTCTCTTTCTCGCTGTCAGAGATCCTCATGAGGGTGATGTCGCTCATGGTGACCTGCTTTGAATGAGGTAGGGGAATGTTAGTGTTGGGACTGCTTTACCGTTCCTTTACAGAACTGTAACCGCTGGTTTGCAGCCACGCAGTGGAGGCGGGAGAGGGGCAGCCGAAAGGGATCGTTCCCGGGGACAGCCGCGAGGGTGTGGGACAGGAGCAGAGTTCCTGCTTGCCGGATTGCTGGCAGCAGGGACCGACATTGATTTCAATGTGAAATGAGGCCATTGCTAATATTAACGTTTTAAGCTGCCACGAGTCTACGGCTTACCATGTCTGCCTGCAACAGAAATTCCGTTGTCCTGACACGCTTCTCAAATGTACTGTGCAAGACCCCAGGCACTGAATGCGAAGGCCGAGAATTCAACCTTGTGCTGAGTGCGCATGTGATAGGTGCTGTGCATGGTCTTGTTCACAGAGAAAGACTATGTTCTTTGTTCACAACTACATTTATCTTTCTGAGGAATTCACTCCCTTTTTCCCATTCCCACAGCCCCATCTGCGACTGTCTCACAACCTAGCCTGGCATCACACTCCCAGAGGCTAGCGAGGATTAGGCATAGGAAGAAGAGGACACGGGAGGACATGTTCTCAGAGCTTATGGCCTGCTCCCGAGCCCAGGCAGCACAGCAGACCCAGTGGCGGGAGAACTTGTCCCAAATGCAGCAAGCAAACATGGATCGGGAGGAGAGGTGGCGGCAGGAAGACCAGCAGGCGACTCAAACCCTGCTTGGACTACTGAGGGAGCAAACGGACACGCTCCGGCGCCTTGTGGATGTTCTGCAGGAACGGAGGCAGGAGGACAGAGCCCCACTGCAGTCCATCTCTAACCGCCCTCCCCCGCCACCAAGTCCCATACCCCCCTCACCCAAAGTGCACAGAAGGAGAGGCGGCAGAGTCCACGCAAACTCTCACTCCACCCCTGCAGAGAGCTCTAGTAGCAGAAGGCTCTCATTCCCCAAAATTTGACAAGTTCTTTCCTTCCCGCCTGACACAAGCCCCCGTCCAAGTTTCACCTCCCAGTTCCATGTGTAGTTGATAATAAAAAATATGTTTCTTTTAACTAATGTTTCCATCATGTTCTTTTGGAGGAGGGGGGGAAAGGGGGATGGTAATTGGACAGGACAGTCACCTTTGGCAGGGTACATAGGCGGGGGCAGGTACAGCAGCAGGGCACATACACAGTGCAGTGACTAGTTGCCCTGGTCAGTCTGGGAGGTGGTTTTCATGTTCTGTAGTGGGGGGTGGGTTGCTCTGTGACTTTGTGGCGGGGGAGGGCAGTTACAGATCTTAAGCGGCGGTCCTTATGCAGGATCACAGAGCCACACAGCAGGAGATCTGTAACCGTCCTCCCCCTGCCACAAAGTCACATAGCCCCCCCATACACACAGTCCCGATCAGGAGGGGTGACAGGCTCCGTTGAAAGAACCAGCCCACCACAGCGGAGCCTGTCAATCCTTGAGTTTAGAAGCTTTCTTTGCGTCACTACACTACACCTGCTCCGCACCACAATCCGCGTCCCAGTTTTAAAAAATTCCCGCGAAAACAGTAGTAAAGAAAACGGTGTTCATTAACAAAGTAGAACTGATTTTATTTCGAAACGTGTGTTGGAAGGGGGGAGAAGGGGGTATGTAACTGGAGAGGATAGTCAACATTAACTGGGTAAAGAAACGGGGGCAGGTTCGGCTTCTCTGTACACAAACTTTACAGTCACAGGTTACCCTGCTCACTCAGGAACCTAGCTTTCAAAGCCTCCCGGATGCACAGCGCGTCCCGCTGGTCTCTTCTAATCGCCCGGCTGTCTGGCTGTGCGTAATCAGAAGCCAGGCTATTTTCCTCAACCTCCCACCCTGCCATAAAGGTCTCCCCCTTGCTCTCACAGAGATTGTGGAGCACACAGCAAGCTGCTATAACAATGGGGATATTGGTTTCGCTGAGATCACAGTGAGTCAGCAAGCTTCTCCATCTCCCCTTGAGACGGCCAAAAGCACACTCCACCACCATTCTGCACTTGCTCAGCCGGTAGTTGAAGAGTTCTTTTTCACTGTCCAGGGCGCCAGTATAGGGTTTCATGAGCCAGGGCATTAGCGGGTAGGCTGGGTCCCCGAGGATGACTATAGGCATCTCCACATCCCCAACAGTTATTTTGTGGTCCGGGAAGTAAATACCTTGCTGCAGCCGTCTAAACAGACCAGAGTTCCTGAAAACACGAGCGTCATGAACCTTGCCCGGCCATCCGACGTAGATGTTGGTAAAACGTCCCCTGTGGTCCACCAGTGCTTGCAGCACCATGGAAAAGTAGCCCTTTCTGTTAATGTACTGGCTGGCCTGGTGGTCCGGTGCCAGGATAGGGATGTGAGTTCCATCTATGGCCCCACCGCAGTTTGGGAATCCCATCGCTGCGAAGCCATCTATGATCGCCTCCACGTTTCCCAGGGTCACTACCTTTGGCAGCAGTACATCAACGATTGCCTTGGCTACTTGCATCACAACAACCCCCACAGTAGATTTGCCCACCCCAAACTGGTTCGCGACTGACCGGTAGCTGTCTGGCGTTGCAAGCTTCCAGAGGGCTATGGCCACTCGCTTCTGGACAGTCAGGGCTACTCGCATCCGGGTGTCATTGCGCTTCAGGGCAGGGGACAGCAACTCACAAAGTTCCAGGAAAGTTCCCTTCCGCATGCGAAAGTTTCGCAGCCACTGGGATTCATCCCAGACCTGCAGCACTATGCGGTCCCACCACTCAGTGCTTGTTTCCCGTGCCCAGAATCGCCGTTCCACGGCATCCACATGACCCATTGCGACCGTGATGTCCTCGGCGCTGGGTCCCCTGCTTTCTGAGAGGTCTGTGCTACTCTCAGACTTCAGGCCATCACCGCGGTGACGTAGCCTCCTCGCCTGACTTATCTGCATCTGCCTCAGGGAAAGGTGTATGATAAGCTGCGAGGCATTGAGAGCGGCCACAACTGCAGCGATGGTCGCAGTGTGCTCCATGCTCGCAGTGCTGTGGCGTCCGCGCTGTCACTGACTAGAAAAGTGCGCGAACTGATTTCCCGCCGGCGCTTTCAGGGAGGGAGGGCGGGAGTGATGGACGGATGACGACAGTTACCCAAAAGCACCCTGGACACATTTTTTTTACCCAGAAGGCATTTGCGGCTCCACCCAGAATTCCAATGGGCAGCGGGGACTCCGGGAACTGTGGGATAGCTGCCCACAGTGCACAGCTTCCAATGTCGACGCTTTCCCCGTTAGTGTGGACTCACAAAGTCGAATTACTGTCCTTAGTGTGGACACACACGTTCGACTTTGCAATATCGATTCCAAAAATTCGATTTAAGTAAAATCGAACTACTCTCGTAGTGTAGACAAGGCCTAATATTCACTATATCCCATATGTTCCATCATATTTTCTCCACAATGGATATTATCAAAACAAAGCAGATTATTCTAAAAAGGAGGAGTCAGGCTTATTTCTCAAAATTTCCTAACATGTTTCTATTACTTTAAGGGCTGGATTATGGTGAATCTGATTCCTAGACACACTATAACATGGGATGCGGGGTACTTCTATGGTACCTTCCTCATGCTGTGGGTCTACCCTGAAATGGCAGTGGCAGGAGGACTCCCTCCCCTCCTAGAGTGGCAGAGGATATGGTATGAGGCCCTCTTTTTCTTTCTAGAAGTGGCAACTGAGGCCCCTTTCACTTGGGAGCAGCTGGGGTGACAGGAGAGGTTCCTTCTTTCCCTGAAGGGGCAGTAGGGGATGGGGAACAAGAATAACCTCAGTAGTTGGGTAGTATATGTTTGGGAGGTGGGCCAATCCTGCTACTTTCTTCTCATACCACATTCTCTGCACCCAGAGCAGTGGATCATGGTGTTAACATGCCACAGAGAGGCATGAAACAGTTCCTTCCTCAGAGTGCTATTGTTTCAGGCTGTCTGCAGACTCAGGCATCACTGCTTCAGTTACATTCAGTTCACAATTTCAAGATTTGTTTCCCAACCATGATGATTAGAAACTTATTTTTGTAAATGAAATCAGATTCTGCCCATATCACATGACTCCAGGAGCTGGGGACCTTGGCATTCTTCTAGAGGATAATCCAGCCTTGATTACTCTGTTGTATTCCTTTTTCTTTTCTGCATGTGTTCTGCATATTACTATTCTTTTTGTACAAGTTCAGCATTCAGTAAAGACTAAAAATCCCCCCACAAAGTGCTTGCTCTACTGTATATACAGTGTTATTTGTTCCTTGTTTCCATTTGGGGATTACATGTTAGAATAGGGAGGTTTCCTGATTAACTTCCTTTGAATTGTTTGACTTGTTCAGATATATCAAAAATATAGGCTACAAGGAGTTCCGATATGAATTCTAATTTAATCTAAAATTCTGCAGAAGTTCTCAAGAGAAAAGCACACAACAGCATTTTCAAAGCACAGTTATTAAGCCTTGACTGTTCAAACAGAGTTGAACTCTGACACCAGTAGAATGGAAGCCTTCACAGTTAGACTTACTATGGCAGAACTGCTAACTTACATCCTCTTTGTTAGGGGCAGTGCAGTTCCAGTTTGCAGGGTACCATCTGACCCAGTGTCCTGTTCATGATGGAACTAAAGTAATAGCTAGAGGTTGCTGGGAAGGAAGTGGGCAGGAAGCCAGCTGCTGAAAGAGAAATATTCTTGGGAGACAGGCCCTGCAGACATCCCAGGGAGAACTTGCAGAAAGTTCCTTTTAAACCAAGAGAGTCATCTTTTAGACATATGAAAAGTTGTTCACATACTCAAGCTCATTAGTGACTCCCAAACCACTACAGCCCTATGTGATCAAAACAACCAGGAGGACAGTGTACAAAATAATCTAAGGGAAAATTAATTTGCCATTCTAATAAAATGTCAAGAGTAATCCTGACCATTTAAAATTATTTCATGTGTATTCCTGCTGGTGGATGAGGAAAAAAATCATAATCCAATTTCTCAAGTGTTGCTGAGTTTTAGAAATTCCAAGTTTAAAGACAATTAGAGCATGATGTAATTCATTCCATTAATGTTTTATGTATGTAGTGCCAGCAGAAGGGAATACAGGGGCATAAGTCCCCCTTATTCTCTTGCTTTGGTGGGTTTTTTTGTTTTTGTTTTTTGTTTTTTGCTTTTTCTCCTGCACACGGGGTAAGCAGATGCCATGGAGCTGCTATGACCCCACATTGTGAAGGTGGGTGGGAAAGAGCAGAACCTTGCCTTTGCCCCCAACGGTGCCTGGTGATGCAGTTACGCTGCTACACTGGGCAGCATACACTGCGACAGTGTTGCAGATCTGTCACAGTTGACTCCCTTCCAGGAGCAGCAGGAAAATCGGGATGCTCCTCCACGGGTGTAACACAACAAGCTATAGCATAACAGGATGCTCTGGCCATGCCTCTCCCCCTCCTCCCCACTCCCAACACACACCCCGGCATCAGGGGACGGTGGTGTGAAAATCAGCTATGTCAGCTCTACAGATGCTGCAGGCCACCTAAGAGATGCAAAAAGGAACAGCCCAGGGCAGAGCTTGTAGCTATAAATCTAAAAATATGTATATGAAGCTGGAGGAGAGAGAAAGTGACATCAGAAGTGTTTAATGCTCTTGTGTGACTGCCAATGCAGTGAGATTGAAAAAACAAAACATTTGCAGGACTGATTCTATTTTTTTTAGCATTTTTCCTTTTGTTTTTGTGAGCTCTCCACAAACCTATCACTCTAATTTTCTCAAATGGTTGTTTTATGTACAAACCTCAAACCATTCTGCAGTTGTTTAAAACTGTTTTGGATAAGCAAGCAAAACCTGCTTAAATCCCACTTTGCCTCATAATGACATATAATATAGGGTAATGATATTCTGTCCACTTTCTCTCAATTCCATTTTATTATACAACGGCTTCATTTTTTTTTTTTTTTTTTTTAGCACAACAGGAGACTGAACAGACGTTTTTTCTTATGCAGAAATCATGTACATCTCCCTCGACAACAAGAACAGAAGCAATGTTATGACCATTGAGGTTAATTTCACTTTTACTCTGGGCATGTGTCAATATGACTACACTGCAGCTGTCTTTAGAACACTTTGGGTCCTATTATGATCTCAAGTACATATCTTGTTTTTCCCACTGATCTTTTGTGCAGCTCAATGAGTGTGTATACTGCATGACATTCAGTCTTTTGTAAGCAACATAGCAACAGGGTCTGGGAAAGATGTATGCAAAGACAGAGAAGGCCTTGAACTTCAAATATGGTGCTCAGGATTGTCTTTATTTTGACCATAAATGGGAACAGCACAACTTCTAATTGTACGCTTTCCATGGCTCACATTGGAAAGGTTGCAGCTTTCACCCTGGTGGGCTGCTGAAGTGGTTTGATTTCTTGGAAACAGATAGTACATCTACCTCAGTGAATTCTACTCATTGCTGGTTTGCCTGAAGTTGCCATTTCTTAGGCCCTCAAATGGCTGTATTATATCCTTTAATTCTACAGCTGCACTCTGAAGACCCAGGGTAAACTCTAGGGGCCAGATCCTAAAGTTCTCCCTTAATCCTTCATCTGGGACATATTCTCAGGCCATTAAATCTGTGTTCAGTGCCAGACCAAAGGTGCAGGCAACATTTTAATTTGTATCACTATAGATCACTGCAGTACAGATAATAGCTATAATCTTTCTTCTTGGTTCCAAGGAGCCCTGACCAAAATTTTCAATAATGGATGGCTAAAATTAAGCTCCTAAATTCTTATTTAAGTACCTATGTAGCCTGATATACAAATGTGCTCAACACTTTTGAAACTCCCTTGCCATTAGCAGGGTTGCAACAGGGTAAATTTCACCCTTCCAGACTAAATGCCTGTTCCTTTTGAGCACCCTCAACTTCTATGAATTAAGTATCAGAGGGGTAGCCATGTTAGTCTGAATCTGTAAAAAGTAACAGAGGGTCCTGTGGCACCTTTAAGACTAACAGAAGTATTGGGAGCATAAGCTTTCGTGGGTAAGAACCTCAATCTGAAGAAGTGAGGTTCTTACCCACGAAAGCTTATGCTCCCAATACTTCTGTTAGTCTTAAAGGTGCCACAGGACCCTCTGTTACTTTCCATGAATTAAATGCTCAAAAAATTACAGGATGAGGCCATGATCTGGATATCATTATTGCACTCCACTGTAGATCTACCAACAAAGCAAATACATATATTTAACAGAAGTTAGCTATAATACCCAGTACATCATGCAGTCTTTCTGCTAGGCCTCATAAATGATCATTCCCTGTAGAATTATTATTATTCCTTCGGGACTTGTCTACATGATGTGGCGATGTGTACTAGTGGGGGTGTGATTTCTAAAGTACACCAATGTATTTTGCACTAACTGACCCATGTAGACCCTGCTGGTGTGAACTAAAATTTCCCTTGTGCATGTTAATATATTGCTGTTTGAAAGTCCACTGAAGTCCAATGAATTATGGAGCAGAAACAGCCCTGGAGTATTGCAATGTTGGGGGCTCATAGTAGTGTTCAAAAAGACCACACTGAAGAAAAAGGCTGGCTGGAATACTACAAATTATTTTTGGAAAAAGAAAAAACAGAAGCAGAATATTTGGGAAGTGAAGGAATCTTCCAAAGGACAGGGAGGTTTGGACCAGCTTTAGCAAAAATACAATCTGACTGTTGTCTAGCTCATATGTTGCCAAGTCCTACTGAATTCAATGGGAGTTTCTCTGAGTAAGGCTTGAGTGAAAAATGAATAAGGTCAGCAGGATCAGTCTGTTCTGAAAAGAATGGGTGATATGACACTGTCACAGAAAAAATGCAATGTGGGACATGATGAGTAAATAATGTGCCAAACTTCTTTAGACAACTCTCTTCCTCCTCACATTTCTATCTGGAGGTTGCATAAAATGATAGCAGTACTGAAAGGATTTAATGAGGTGTGTGATTTAACACTCCAAAATCTTTCTGATAGTTGTCTTCATAAACCCCTACTGTAAATGTCAAATTCATGTATGTGATGATTCATCTCTAGCACATGGCTAATTTCTTTATTTAAGACTGCCTGCGGAAGGAATCCCATTATTTCAAGTTAAATTCCCAAACTATATTTTACTTTTTTATTTATAGACAATAATTATATTTAATCATATACACTTCAGTAGTGTGTGAAAACCATGAACAGTTTGTCAAAAGAATCAGCACTGTAACGCTGTCCTGGGTTTTTTTAAGTCTTTACCAGATTTCCATTGCTTGATTGAAACAATATTTTTTTTCACTTGCCATCATTATTAATTTATTCCTTTTTTAATGACCCATGTCTTGGTGGGCTTTCCAGGCCAAAGTCTACAAGCAGTTCTGCTTGTAAAATCTCACCGACTTCAGTAGAGTTGCATTCATGGAACCAAGAGCAGAAGTTGGCTCTAAATTTTGTTGTCATAGTGTTGGTTCTCCAGAGGGCCCCAAGAGAGGTACAGCAGCCGTAAAGGAGGCACAACTGGCCTATTGAAAATTTCCCTTGCCAAAGCAAATTGTTTTTGTGGCATAGAGCCACCATAACAGCACCCTCACAACCTTTCCCTTCTGACCACCTGCGAACTAGGTGCCTTACATTCATGCATGCAGTGTCCACATGGGGGAATTACAGAGCAGCACACTGCTACTCACCACCCCTATATTCTGGACTGTGGTGTGGTGTAGACATGCCCTAATTTGCACAGAGGACCAGGCCTGCTATGCTGCACATTACCCTGGCATTCTGACACTACACAAATTCAAGTTCTTGGTATTGATATACTGGGCTGCCAGGCTGTCTCATGGATTGCCTCTCTCTCTGCTATCATGACAGTTGTGGTCATCAGGAACTATGGCACTGTCCACAGTTACAAAGGTGAGACAACTAGGAGATTTTCTAGGAGGGGTGCTTTCTTAGTAGCTGGCCCATGACCCTGGAATTCCCTTACACAAGAGATTACAATGACCTTCAGAACAACATTTAAGGTCCTTCTCTTCACAATAGCTTTCCCACAATAAATTACTGCTTCCTGGAAACAGTAACTGGGTGTTGCTGAGAGAAAGGAGAGAGTAAAGAGGAGAAAAACATGATCTGTAGACAGCTCTGTAACAATAATTGCACAGGAAAGGTCGGGTGAAAGATTCAAACATCATCTGTGTTTAGCCTACTAGTTGATTTTTTGTAATACTGTAAGGTGCTCAAATATCATGGTAATGAACACAGTATGGATAGGTACACAGGCAGATTGGGGAGGATGATTTCCTCCCCACAGCCTGGGGGTGGGGGCGGGAACTCAGGCCTGCAAAATCACAGTTCATGTTACAGACAAATTGTGAATGTGAAGTACCATTCCAGTCCAATCAGCCTTCACAGATCAGGTCTGCTTAACTATAGCTCCAGGACCATATTAATAATAAAAATAAATCATATATACAAATACAGTTTCTTACCAAAGACCAGCCATAAAGTTTGTGCTTTTGGCTTTTTGTTTACCCTTTTAATTGTACATAACATTATTACTGACTGATCTAGTTACCATGAGACATAGTTTGTACCCATCAGATTTCCATGCAATTATTTTTTTGCACCAAATAGAGAAATAAATCATCTCCATTTTGTATGAGGTGTTGACATTTATTGATTTAATGTTCGTGTGAAGCTCTTGGTCCGAGAATTGAAACCGGATATCGTAGGAATAACTGAAACGTGGTGGAATGGCAGTCACGACTGGAACGCAGGTATGGAGGGGTATGCGCTGTTTAGGAAAGACCGGGATAAAGGTAAAGGTGGGGGGGTGGCATTGTATGTCAATAGTGAAATAAGCTGTAAAGAAATAATAGTGGATGGAATAGATAACACAGAGTCCGTCTGGGCGATACTGAAGCTGGGTAAAAGTACTACTAGAGCCTCTCCGGGGATAGTGCTTGGGGTGTGCTATAGACCGCCGGGATCGACCCAGGATATGGATAAGGAATTGTTTAATGTATTAAGGGAGGTAAATACTAATAGAAACTGTGTAATTATGGGGGACTTTAACTTCCCGGATATAGATTGGGGAACAAACGCTAGTAGCAATAATAGGGCTCAGATGTTCCTAGATGTGCTTGCGGATCAATTCCTTTATCAAGTGGTAGCTGAGCCGACGAGGGGGGAGGCCATTTTAGATTTGATTCTGGTAAGTAGTGAGGACCTTGTTGAGGAAGTGGTAGTGGGGGACAACTTGGGCTCCAGTGATCATAAGCTAATTCGCTTTAAACTAAATGGAAAGAGTACCAGAATTAAGTCAAAGACTAGGGTTTATAATTTTAAAAAGGCCAATTTTAACAAATTAAGGGGACTGGTAAGGGAAGTGGATTGGGCAAACGTATTAAGGGACCTAAAGGCAGAAGAAGCCTGGGATTACTTTAAGTTAAAGATGCAAGAGCTGTCAGAGGCCTGTATCCCCAAAAAGGGAAAAAGATTACTAAGCAAGAGACTTAGACCGAGCTGTATGAGCGACCGGCTGAAAGGGGCGATTAGGAAAAAACAGAAAGCGTACAAAGAGTGGAAGAGGGGAGGGATCAGTAAGGAAACTTACCTTAGTGAAGTCAGAGAATGTAGAGATAGAGTGAGAAAGGCCAAAGGCCAGGAAGAGTTGGACTTAGCGAGGGGAATTAAAAGTAATAGTAAGAGGTTTTACAGCCATATAAATAGGAAGAAAGCAAAGAAAGAAGAAGTGGGACCGCTGAAGACTATAGCCGGAGAGGAGATTAAAGATAATCTAGGCATGGCGCAATATCTCAATGAATATTTTGCATCGGTGTTTAATGAGGCCAATGAAGGTATTAGGGATACTAGCACCGTTACAGAGGGGCATACGGGATGGGGGATTACCGCATCCGAGGTAGAAACAAAACTAGAACGCCTTAATGGGACTAAGTTGGGTGGACCGGACGATCTTCATCCGAGAATATTGAAGGAATTGGCGCGGGAAATAGCAGGCCCATTAGCGACTATATTTAATGAATCTGTAAACTCGGGGGTAGTCCCGTTAGACTGGAGAATAGCCAATGTGGTTCCTATTTTCAAGAAAGGGAAAAAAAGTGACCCGGGTAACTATAGGCCTGTTAGTTTAACATCAGTAGTGTGCAAGGTGCTGGAGAAGATTCTGAAAGAGAAACTAGTTGAGGACCTTGAAGTTAATGGCAAATGCGATAAATTACAGCATGGTTTTACGAAGGGCAGATCGTGCCAAACGAATCTGATCTCCTTCTTTGAGAAAGTAACGGACTTATTAGATAAGGGAAATGCGGTGGACCTAATATACCTGGATTTCAGTAAAGCGTTTGATACAGTACCCCATGAGGAACTATTGGTTAAAATGAAAAACATGGGGATCGATATGAAAATCCAGAGGTGGATAGGGAATTGGTTAATGGGGAGAATGCAGCGGGTCGTATTAAAGGGTGAATTGTCGGGTTGGAGGGAGGTTACTAGTGGAGTGCCTCAAGGTTCGGTTTTGGGACCCATCTTATTTAATCTATTTATAACTGACCTCGGGACCGATTGCAAGAGTGGGCTGATAAAGTTTGCGGATGATACGAAGGTGGGAGGAGTTGCAAACTCGGAGGAGGATAGGGATATTCTGCAGGGAGACTTGAATGAGCTTGTGAATTGGAGTATCAGAAATAGGATGAAATTTAATAGTAAAAAGTGTAAGGTGATGCACTTGGGGAAGAATAATAACAATTTTAGTTACAAGATGGGGACGCATTGGTTAGAAGTAACGGAAGAGGAGAAGGACCTAGGGGTCCTTGTGGACCGCAGGATGACTATGAGTCGGCAATGTGACGTGGCGGTGAAAAAAGCCAATGCGGTCTTGGGATGTATTAGGCGAGGTATATCTAGTAGAGATAGGGAGGTCCTGCTTCCGTTGTATAAGGCGCTGGTGAGACCTCATTTGGAGTACTGTGTGCAGTTCTGGTCTCCAATGTTTAAAAAAGATGAACTCAAACTGGAACGGGTGCAGAGAAGGGCGACTAAGATGATCAGAGGAATGGAAAACCTGTCGTATGAAAAGAGATTAGAGGAGCTTGGGTTGTTTAGTCTGACAAAGCGAAGGCTGAGGGGGGATATGATTGCTATCTTTAAATATATCAGAGGGGTTAATACAAGGGAGGGAGAGGAATTATTCCAGTTTAGTACTAATGTGGACACGAGAACGAATGGATACAAACTGGCCGGGGGGAAGTTTAGGCTTGAAATTAGACGAAGGTTTCTGACCATCAGAGGGGTGAAATATAGGAACGGCCTTCCGAGGGAAACGGTGGGGGCGACGGACCTGTCTGGTTTTAAGATTAAATTGGATAAGTTTATGGAGGGAATGGTTTAATGATAAAACATAGTAGCCAAGGAAAACCAAGCAATGGTACATGAACAGCATAATGGCCAACAAGGGTCAGGCTAGAGACTCTTGCCTATATGCTCGGGGTATTACTGATCGCCCCATATTTGGGGTCGGGAAGGAATTTTCCTCCAGGGTAGATTGGCTGAGCCTCTGGAGGTTTTTCGCCTTCCTCCGCAGCATGGGGCAGGGATCACTAGCAGGAGGGTCTCAGCCGATTGAAGTCACTAAAACACAGGATTGGGGACTTCAACGGTAGAGTCCAGGGAAGGGTCTTGCGGCCTGCAGCATGCAGGGGGTCAGACCAGATGATCATAATGGTCCCTTCTGACCTTAATGTCTATGAGTCTATGAGTCTATGAAGCCTTTCATGCAAACAGTTTTAAAACACAAAATCAGATTGCTAGAAATTAAGAGATAACATTGTAACAAATTCTGATACGTTATCACTATGAGGTTTGTCAAAGAAATAATGGAGTAAGACAGACTTTTCCAAAGATGTTTTGCATCTTCGGTACTGAATTTCTTCTGCTGCTTGCTTCCTATGTAATACTGTAATTTTTTTTGACAAACAAAATAATAACTCTCTCATAGCTTGCAATTTCCTTTCCTGATAGTCACACTCAAAATACTAAAACCCTTTTTAGCAAGTATAATTTTCTTTTATAGGCTGTGACTATGTATTGTTTCTTTTCACTTAACCCAGCAAAGAAAGGCCTTTCAAATAAATAGCTAGAGTCTCTTTTAAGGTGACAATGTAAATCAGTGGTGGGCAACCTGCGGATGGACAGCGTAATCGGCTGGCGGGCTGCCAGACAGATTGTTTACATTTGCACGGCCACCTGCAGCTCCCAGTGGCCACAGTTCGCCGTTCCCGGCCAATGGAAGCTGCGGGAAGTGATAGTGGGGATGTTCAAATGTAAACATACTGTCTGGCACCTGCCAGCAGATTACCCTGGTGGGTCACATGCAGCCCGCAGGCCACAGGTTGCCCACCACTTACATAAATAGTTTAGAAAGGGAAGGAAAGGTGATCCTCATAGTTAAGGCACTGAACTGGGACTCAGGAACCTGGATTAAATGACCAGCTCTTCCACGGACTTTCTGTATGACCTTAGGCAAGTCACTTAGTTGCTTTGTGCCGAAGTTTCTATCTGTAAAATGGAGATAATATTTCCATATCTCATAGGTGCATTCAGAGATACTCAGGAAGTGACGGTGACCATATAAGCAGATAGAAGAAAGTAAACTATCATAGAAATAATACATTGTAATTCTGAAGCACTTACAGCTATTCCAGTGTGTAATAAGAAAATGTGTTATATGACCAGATTTTCAAAAAGTGGCCCCTAAATGTATGCCCCCTTCAGTTTTGCACACATATTTGGATGCTCAAAATTCAGATTTTCGCTTGTAATGTGGACAGTTTTTTATCTAAGTTTCATGGACAAATACTGTTTCTGTGTCCAGAATTGGTACCAAGAACACAGGTACAAATTTAGTGGCTGCCTGGAAGCCATTCTGAAAGTGTCCTATAATCAACAGGGTCTAGAAAGTTCCTGAATCTGATGAACAGTTAAACCATAAATTATTTATAGGATTTCTTTTAACCTATAGAAGAATTCCAGAAATATAAAGACAGCTGTCTACAAGTTATTTAGCTATGTGTTTCTTTCATGTTCCTTATTTTACTGTGCTATCAAATTTCTACTGACAGCTCTTATCTCCTGCATAGTGGTTGTGGTTTGTTTGTGCATGTTTTTTGTCCCTAACTTGCTTTACCTCTAGGGCAAACTAATGATCTAGGTATGTGGCCTCTTGTCTACCCATATTTTACCTTTGCTGGGTCAGCATTCCAACAGCATTCCCTCCAGGGCTGTTTTTTTTTAAATTTTCTGGATTTTATTGTCTTTGACAGGAACTTTGTGTTTCTCCTGTCACTCTAACAGACTAGCTGAACACTTTTTATAAAATGATGCTCTGTCTTCAAAACTGTGTTACCTGAGCAGTGCTCAGGAAACATAAATTAGGCTATCACACTGTGTGACAACCTTTTTACATACTTTAATATACAACAATTGTGGGTTTTTTATATCCATTGAAGACCTAGAACAATATTTGGGTGCAATAATTGCTAAGCTGCATTGTACTCAATTGTTTTGAAGACACAAACTGCAGCACTATCAAAGAGAGCTAGCAACGGGGGTGAATAAATGGCTCCAAAGAATGTACAACCCGACTGAACTTGGCAGGCCCAAGTTTACTATAGTAAACGTCAATGTGTAGCTTGATATTTGAGTTCAGGGAACACAATCACTGTTGCAATTATGCTGCTGCCTCTTGGGGCTCGGCCTCTGTATCTGTACTGAGGAGCACAGCAGTTGTATAGAAAGCTTGTTTTACTTTTCTGGGGCTTAAGCCCTGACCCCCCAGACACTTCATACTGAGTATCCATCAACTTGTATTCTTCAGTTACTGCTAAGAATTTTTAATTCATAAACACACCTCCAATGTCAAACTCAGGCACAAGACTTGTCAAGCCTATCAGTGTTAAGGCAGTTTCCTAATAGAGCCAGAAACCCCAGTAACTCTGGGGGCATCATTTTAACACAGCAGGGGGAAGGAAATTGGATTTATATTATCCCTCTTGCCAAAGACATACATGCAATACACTGTTTGCATATGAAATCATTATTTGGAGGGCATATTGTTTTAAAGCAGTGTTTAAGAAAAGTACTCAGGCTCACATGATTTCATATTTTAATTCAACATTTTTAATATATTTAAGTGACTTTGAGCAATACAGCCTTGATTCTTTACATAATTGTTTAGCTTGTGAAAATGTAAACACACAAGCACTGAGAAACATGACAGTGTGTCTGCATTTTCAAAGTGTTTTTCATTGAAGACTTACATATAAGCTGTTTTACAGGGGTATTCTCATTGGGAATCTCCTAATTAAGAACTGAGAGTAAAATTCTTGCCCTACTTCAAGGGTGAAGAAGGCGCAAAACACAATGGAAATTCCGTGTTTCTAATGTGGCTGAAGGAAGTGAGAAGAAGAAAGAGGTTGTGAAGAACCTTAGCAGGAAGATTTCTTAATTCCCACACAGCACTGTGTTATAGCAACTCTCTGAGTAGGACTGTGGAAGGTGGTGTTGTGGTGATGTGATCATTGGGTATGTATGCAGCATAGATCCACTGGGCCAAAACCCTTGAATGAAATCCAGGATTGCTCCCATAGGCTCAACCTCATATTAGGAAGGAATAGTAGTCTGTCTGGGTAGCACCACTAACTCCTACTTAAGAATTAGGTGAGGATTCATATTCCCCAATATATAAGTAATCTTCCCTTTGACTAGGATTTCACACTGGGGACCAGGATTTGGACCCTTGATGTTTTGGGAAACTTTAGAGGAAAAATAATTTTAAACAAATCTTGAATTTGTATTAAATATCAAGACCAGAGCTGGTTGAAATTTTCAATTGATAATTGTTTTAATTAAAATGTGATTGTTGATTAACCAGTCTGAAATTCTGAGTTGTCAACCTGCTCTATTAAAGGTTCTTTACGAATGAGTTGTGGAAAATCTGTGGGGGCTGCTGGGGGCTGAACAATGGAGAATTATTTATGCAATGGAGAAAAAAATAGGATGTTCCGGTAGGACCTGATCCAAAGCCCACTGAATTTTTTTGTTAACTTCAGTGGGCTTTGGATCAGGCCTTTAGTACGGTAAATTGCCATCTGTTTAGTTAGGAGTATTTTTCACATGGAGCATAATGCCCTGGCAAATCAGAAACTGCATTGACTTCCAATTTGTTTCAAGGTGCAATTCAAAGTATTGGTTTTGATCTATGAACCAATTTATAGGCTGGATTTTGAGTACCTCAGATTCTGCTACTTTCTCTATGCTTTAATCCAATGCAAGAAAATGAATTGGGGTTTGAGCTAATAGTTCTTAGAGAGATCTGGGGAGGGTTCTTGTAATGGGGAGCCCTTAATTGGAATTTGTTACCCACTTGGCTTGACAGAGTCCAGATTTGTTCATCTTCCAAGCATGCTGCAGGGCCCATCTACTTTTTCTGAAAGTTTGAGTTGAGAGTGGAGAGTTTAACTGGAGGAGGGTGGGCCTTTCAAGTATAATTTTATTTACACTGTGTTAATTTAAACAATTACTGTATGTTTGAAAATTGTTTTGAATGCTTATGTGCCTGGAGAGATTCCATTAAGTGCATTGTTTAAATACCTAAAATAAACAGGTTGCAATTTTCAAAGATTTTAATGTCACTTTTGGGGGCTGTCCAGTGTAAAGGGATAAGATGGTGAATTTTGCTTATATTCAGAGAAACAGAGAGTGAGTGAGATACTTTAGGGGGTCTGAGAACAATTGTAGGATCCAAGGTTCTTTATTTCTACTTTCCACTTCCATTGTGAGCTTTAATCTGCTCCCAGTAAAGTCAAGGGCAAATATCTCGTTGATGTCAATTGAGGTGGGGTTAAACTCTTATGATTCCTTCTGGGTCCTTTGACAACTCCCTTCTTTCCTTGCTTCCATTTTTTCATCTACAAAACTGCAATATTACTTACTTACCTACCTAACAGGGATACTGTAAGGATTAATTGAGCAGCAGATTGGGATTTTCTTACTCACGTTGAGTACTGTCATTCTCCAGGAATTGTCATATTGAAGTCAATGGGCTATTTGTGAAATAGGGCGCTATGCAATGCAACTAAGGGTATCAGAATCTGTCTGTTAATTTCTGAAAAATGCAATTGTTGCAATTGTAACCATACAATCCAGCCAGAACAAGGACCAGTGTGTAGCTGTGCTGCCCAGCAAGCAGGAGAGAAACAAAATTGTTTCTCTGAGAGTTACAATCTCGTCCTTACTCTGGGACAGAAGTAAGCTGTGACATCAAAACATCTTCCATTCCCTACCCTTGCCCACCCCCCTTTCCCCATCCACCTATATGGGATAAGGAATAGCTGCCTGTTGGTTACTGTAGTCTTCTGATGGCAATGCAGATAGTCTATGAAGGGAACTCTGGGTGTTCCTTACACCCTTTATTCCTTTGTGCAGGCACACAGCTGGGCTCAAAATTTAGCCCCCTCCACCCTTTTTTTCTATTTTAATTTAAAAATATGTGAATCAAGAGAAAGCGGTTATTATTGCTTGCTGAGAAAAACTGAAAGCAAGCAAGCAAAGAAAAGCATTAAAAATTCAACGGCCCCTGTCCCCACCCACAACCATATGTAGAAAAAGGCACTAAGAGGCAAGAACAACAAGATCAAAGCCAAGAACCAATAACTTGGAGAAAAAAAGAACCCTGGCCAAAATATGTGTTTGTCAGCCAATGTTTCTATTTATTTATTTTCAAGAAGGATTCTGTCAGGTTGGAAGGACATTCATTATTTACTGAAGGTTTTCTGCTGCGCCTGCTGCCCTTGATAGCAAGTATCATTCCAGACGGAAGGAAATAAATAAATGAGAAACAACTGATTAGGAAGGACTGGAGTAAGAAGCCAGGGAAGGCACTCTGATAACTTGTTAAAGACTCAGCAACTGTATTCCTGTGGCTGCAGTGCTTTGCCCTTTATTTTTATTCTCATTTTTCTCCTCCTCTTTCTGTCCATATTTTTCTATAATTACCACAAGCAAATCTTTCTCTGGCAGCACATGTAATGATTAATTGCATTTTCTTTATTACAATAGTGGGTGGCTTTTATATAGCCTCTCTTCATATATATTCTTTAAGTCTCTGTATTAGAGGCAGTACTAAGTGGTTTGCTTGTAGTAAAAAAGATACCAATTAGCTACATATGGTTACAAAGCTACAAATGTCTGATTGTTTGCTGATATTTTTGAGGTCTATCTACCTCCCCTTAATGGACACATGAAATTATGATTAAAATCAGAGGAAGTAATTTGCAAGGACAGAAAATGACCCTTAGAGTACACAAGTTAAAAACAAATTCTTACATTCCTCTTCCAAAATTTGATATTATAATGGCTCAGACACTAGATGAGTCACACTGCTCATTTAAACAGGAACTGCCAATGAAAATGGTAATACAGAGAAAAGCAGTGATTCAGAGAAATGAAGACAGAAGCCACCAGGAAGCAAGCTGCCAGAATTTTGGGGTTGGAGAAGATTTGACCATGGATTCTTTGGTATGACTCTTTGCCACACCATCTTATTCAAACTAAAAAGTAAAAATCAAAGATTGTTTTAGCTGTGCAGGAAAAAGAATAACTAGTGATTAGTGAAGTGAGTGAGTCTAACCTGTGGCTCTGCTCCACACATAGTAAGGAACGACAATATTTCAGAATGCTGGACATGAGTGTTACCATTTGGCTCGAACTCTGAACCTGACCCTGCAAGCCTTTCTGCTGTGAGTCCTCTTTATTCACGTGAGTCAGTAGCCAGTGGAACCAGTTTTGGGGATTAAAATTACTTTCATATCAGCTAAGAAGCTGGCCCAAAGACTAGAGTAATATAAAGTGCTCTACTTGAGGAGGACTTAATAAATTAATCTGAAAACTGGAGCTATTTCAGAATGAGGATACCTTTTTCTATGCAGCTTCATGCTGAGAGCACATGATATCAGTGTTAGCTTCTGCCAGTTAATTTCTGGATGACGGTTGGTTTCAGTTACAAAACTCCAGGGCCAGATCTTCATCTGGTCCCTAAATGACTTGATACTTGGTTATTAGAGACAAGATGGGTGAGGTAATATCTTTTTATTGAACCTGGTAAAGCCCATCTTAATATCTCTGGCATGGCGCTGACTCCATGAGTACTCCAAAAAAATTAGTGGGAGCTTAGCACCCACTGGCAGCCAGTTCCTCCCCCCCCAGGGCCTCCTGCCCACAGTGATCAGCTGTTTCGCAGCATGCAGAAGGCGCTGGGAGGGAGGGGGAGGAGTAGGGCGGCCAACTTTCTAATCGCACAAAACCAAACACCCCTGATCCACCCTCTGCCCCGCACCTAAACCAAGGCCCCGCCCCTGCCCTGCCCCTTCTCTGAAGCCCTTCCCCCCATTTGCTCCATACCCCTTCCTCTGTCACTTGCTCTCCCCCCTCATTCACTTTCACCCAGCAGGGGCAGGGGGTTAGGGTGCAGGATGCAGGTGAGGGCTCTGGCTGAGGGTGTGGCTGGGGGTGAGGGGTTTGGGGTGCAGAAGGGGACTCCAGGCTGGGGCAGGGGGTTGGGGTGTAGGAGGGGTTGACGGGGTCCTGGCGATGACTACCGTGGCTCCCAGGAAGCAGCTGCCAAGTCCCTGCGGCTCCTAGGTGGAGGCATGGCCAGGTGGCTCCAAATGCTGCCCTCACACCAGCAGGTGCCGCCCCTGCAATGCCCATTAGTTGCAGTTCCTGGCCAATGGGAGCTGCAGAGCCAGCATTGAGGCAGAGCCGGGAGTTGAGCACCTCCCCTGGGCCTGGAAGAAGCCAGAGCCTATAATCTGTGGAATTTGGCAAGGAATTAAAATGAGAGCTTTAAGATGAATAGATATTTGATTATTATGGTGCTTATTAGTGGGGAAGGCAAAGGTCAGTTTTGTTTTTATGTGGGTTTAATTTTTGATAGTGGATGAGCTAGCCTTCATAAAAGTCAGAGAGCAATGGACAGGGGCTTTCATATAAACGGAGATAAATAATTATATAAGTAAAGTATCTTTAAGCAATCATGTTCCTGTGAAAGCAGATAAATCAAATAACAATACAGGTAAAATTTCTGTTTGCTTCATAATTGTTCAGTTGCTGTAATAGAGATTCTCTGTAATTTTATGTGCTGGACCAGAGGTGGGAACCCTAGATAGAAGATGACCTATATTATTGATGGAAAACTCCATAATAGCTACTGGTGTGCTTAGAAAAAAGTCCCTTCCTATCATGGAGGATTAAAAATGTGAATATTCTTAAAATTCACTGTAATCTAACCCATTTCCCAGGAGACAGCCTTAGAGCTTGTGCAATCAAAGAGCCTGAAAGAACCCTTCACCCTATGGATTAACTGAAGGATTGAAAGGATCTCTCTATCTGTATAAACAGAGTAGACTTGATTCTAATCTCATTTACACCACAATAAATTAGGCATAATTCTAATGAAATCAGTAGTGTTACATCAGTTTAAAAATGGTGTAAGTGAGATTAGAATCCTGTCCAGTGTAAGGAGCCAAATACTATGCAGATTTATTTGCATACATAAAGTACTTCAATGCAGGGCAGAACGGCTGACTTTGTTGTCCTGCCCTGCATAAGTACTTTATATATGTAAATAAGGGATAAGAAGACACTCAACTCCCTATCTGTCATTGCACTCAGTATAGATGACAGAGGTCTCAAACATAGTTTATGCATATTTAAACTTTAACAAACAGTGACCTGATGTAAATTTCCATTTTCTTTTCTATTTTTGGCCCCAAGCTGAATAATTTCAATCCTTTAACTTCAGCACCAAAGTGCTCTTACCCCCTGGGTTGTGGGAAATGGGATGGGAAATGAATAGGTCTCGTTCTGTGGCCTCCCAATGGTTTCTCATTGTGGTGTATTACAATATAAAAAGAAACATAGCTGACTGATGTACCTGCTCTCTGCTCCTCTGAAATACAAATAGAAAATAAGCAATGCATGAGCAACAGTTGAGCAGCAGAGTTGTTAAACATCCTAATAGTGAAGTATTCAGCATTGGGAGTGGGTTAAAGTTGCAGAATGTAACATTACTATAGCCTTCCCTGCTGGCCTAACTGTGAATCTGTATATCTGGTTTAGAAGAGCCTAAATTATGATTCACTGAAGGGAGGGATTTCAAAACATTCCCCTCTCCTTTGTAGTCAGTGTGAAGAAGCAGAAGGAGCAGATATGTAACTCATACACACAAAAGTGCTGCTTTATCTTTCCATGACTAAATATCACCAAGATGTTGTTTGCAGTAAATGATACGAATCACCAGGTTTTTCTAAGCAAGTTTTGAAGCAGTGGCTCATTCTGATTAGAGATCTACCACTTTAGACTTATTTGTATAATTACTGACACTTATGTGTGCTGCTGATACTGAAGTTTGCACTTCCTCGTGAAGTGTACACTCTGTGGCCTAAGGTTGAAATTCACCTCAATTTGGGGGCGGGGGAGAGCTGCCCAAGGCCCTATCTACCATTGAAGCCCTTCATGTGAAATTCACAATGTCTAAACTCAGAGCAGGTGAAATGCAAGTGTGTGTGTATGTGGGGCAGGGAGAGTAAGGGAGCAGGATTCCGAGGAAATGAAATCTTGCTTCCGTGCACGGGGCCACAAAGTAGCCTTCCATGAAACTGCTACTTCAGCTTATAGCTGTAGCTGTAGTTTCAGATCCTCTGTGTCACTTGTCAAGTATCAGAGGGGTAGCCGTGTTAGTCTGGATCTGTAAACAAAGCAATAGAGAGTCCTGTGGCACCTTTAAGATGTGGCATGCATCCAACGAAGTGGGCATTCACCCACGAGAGCTTATGGTCCAATACATCTGTTAGTCTTAAAGGTGCCACAGGACTCTCTGTTGCTGTGTCACTTCTGTAATGCATTAAGATAATTGTGTCTACATCAACACTGATCTTGTAGTCCCTCCTCTAAAACCCTGCTGTCCATTCTCATAGTGTAACCTGCTGGAGAGTGGATACTACAGGTCCCCCTCTGTGCTGGTCTGTGGAGGATATGAGTTATTACTGGCCCCACTAGTGGACCTTGTCTCTTTAGCTCAGATGGTAGCAGTTCATGCTTTTAGCTCTAGAGCTCTCCTAATCAATCCCTGGTGTGGCAGCAAAAAACTCAGCTGTCACAGTAGCTCTTCTCTGTTCACTGACGTATATGAGGCCAGCTTGGAGATGCCCTCTGTCCCTCTGGGCAGCTGATCCACCCTCTGTACACCCACAGAATGGGAATTAAGTGATGGAGAAGGCCATGCCCTAACCCTCTATACTAGGGTGAAATTCTTTCCTATGCAAGGATGTAAGAAGTATATAGGACATTGTGTGGGCCCTCTGCTCTGGAGTGAATTTCACTCCAAAGAGAATAACAGTGAGACAAAGGCACTCCTTTTTCTCTTTCACCTCCAGTCTGTGATGTGAATTTGGTTGAATAGCTATTGTGGGGGACATGTGAGAGTGTGGTGCTAGTTGTGGGTTCCCAGTGAGGGATATGTCCCTGTAATAATTGTGCTCTATCTTAGAGCTTTTTTCTTTTTTGGCTACATCTCCTGAAGAGAAAGAAAAGGAAAGTAGCCACCGGCTCTAAGTGCATTCAGTTGAAGGAGCTCTAGGAATGACTAGTAATACTTGTCTTACCCACCTTACTTTTGCTTCTGTTCATAGCAACAAGACAACAGGTATCCTGTTAATTGTCATCTACATCATTGTTGCAAGGAGACTCAAACAAATTATGTGTTGAAAATGGATTTGGATATCAATTGGATGCCCATGTATGTGAAAACTGGCCTTTAATGCCTACTATTTTGATTGAAAGAAGAATAAAGACACTTTGCTTCAGTTTCCTTATTTATGGATCTTTCATATATGAATAAATAATACAGGGACCTGCATTTTTCACTAGTCAATAAAGTCATGTGTTAAAAGAGTCACCAAATGTTTGGTACTGCAGCCTCCCTGCCCATAAGACAACTGAGTGTACATTTGTGATGGAACTGTATATTTTTAGCCCTATAGTGTCACCACAATACCAGTGTTTGGGCTTTCTTTGGAACTATTTACAATCTGTCTGGGTAGGCTTTCAATAGAAAAAGATGAACAAAGCTGCAAATAACTATCCTAAAATGCAAAAGGTCTTTTTGAAGCTAAATCCAACTGGGTATCACTTAATTCACTCCTACCCCTGTCCCTCTGAGGATGAACACTCTACTGTTATTATGATAGATTAATCTTCATTTCAGTGAATTCAGATTCAACCTGCTTAATCAATGCTTTTGTGTGATAAAAGAACTTCAGACATCCTGTCTACACTTGTCTCTTTTCCATTAAGTATATATTAATGGAGGAGTCTTTGAAAAGTTATCGGCATATATCATGAGATGAGATGTCAGAATCAGCCAAATTAGACAATAATCAATGTAAAGTAATTGATGGTGGTTCTCAAATAAAGTTACGGTGCAGAGCAAAAGAGTCATTTTTAAAATTAGATCAGAGAGGACATGGAGACATACTGAGATGAACAAAAAGAGAGATGTGAGTTTCTGGCAGAGTTAAGTATCAGTTTAACTGCTAATAATCAAGAAGTGTAGTGATAAATGGAAGCATCAACATTATACAGATGCAGAAAAAATATTCTACAGAGAAGGAAAGCATGCTAATGATTTCTTTTTAATCCTGAATTTGTATCTGATAAATAGACAAGATTTAAATGATTTCAAACCTTTGATAAATCTGATAAATAGACAAGATTTAAATGATTTAAAACCAATGATTTCAAACCTTCACAACAGGGTGTATTTTTTTTTTCAAATAGAATATTTTATGGGTTTCCAAACAGCAAGCAATTTTGCATAACATAAGGTGAACAGCGCTTGGACACAAAGGGATGAATTAAAGGAAGAGCTGCCACCAGTAATATTGTTACTTATATATATATAGTTCCATAGCTGTACATGGGGAAAATAATTTCCTTAGTATTTGAATGCACTTGTTTGTATATTAATATTTGATAGGATGTCATTAACACCCTATTATCATCTCTATTCACCCTTCCATTTCTTCATCCTTTTGCCTATTTCATTTTGAATGTAAAGCTCTGGGCTACCAGGTAAAATTATTCTGTTATGGAGAATGATACAAAGGTTGTTATTTTTCATTTTAAAAACACTGTTTTCAATGTATAACTTTACTTTTAAAATCTTCAATCACTGTTGCAGTGGTCCATCCACCTATTTTCTCAACCTTAATTTCGCAAAAAGAGAGAAAATTACGAACATAAGTAATACTCTGGAACAAAAGGACACGAGACATGAAAAACAAAAATAAACTCTTCACAAACCATAGGTAAAAATAGCACTTTAAATCTAATGCTGACTGACAACGTCTCTTCAAAACAAGAGTTTTATATCTGAATCAAAGAAAATGGAAGACAGAGCTTGCTGATTGATAACAGTAAACATCATGAGGAGAGACATTTTGATAAGTCACTTTATCCTTCATTTGTTGAAGAGGATAGATAATGAGTTTGTTTGTGATATCAGAGAAAGACAGCGAGATATGGGAGGTAGAGGGATGAAAGACTAATAACTCGATGAGATCTTATGCCTCTAGATATCCATTATGTCACTTATATGCAGTGTAAGTATTTTGGTTTATTTCAAACCATATTTGTTTAATGGCACAAAAATATTGAGAATGTATTACGCCGTTGTCACTATACTTTCAATAAAAATAAAAAAAGAACAACAGGGGATCAGGAAAATGCCTATGCTCTGAAGGAAATAACGTGTCCTCAATTCCTGCTTCAAGTGCAGGAACAGATGTGCAGGAGTAAAGGTGGCTTTAAGGCAATTCTACTCTCTGTAGTCTCAGTAGTCTGGGGGCCTGTCCATCCCCTGGTGTAAATTAGTGCAACCTCATGGCTGCTCTAACTTAATTCCTTGCCCGTCTACAGTTCCCTAAGGAATAGTTGGAATGTAGTGCAGTCTGTCACGGTCCCCTCCCTTTTTCACTCTGCCTTTGGCACACCCCAGACATTGGGACTGTATTGGGGGCCAATTAAAAGCCATCTACCTGTTCTCTGCAGGCACTAGGATTATTCTCTTTATGACCCCTTTGTACGCCACTGAAAAGACATTACATGATAACATGTCGTACAAAGGTCCAGAGTGCAGTCTTTATTAAGGTCAACTTCCATTAACATCTGTGGGAATATTACCGTAGGAAGGAATGAAGGACTAGATTCAAATACTGTAACTGGACCAATGCATGATTCAAAGCCTCACTCACGTAAAAAGATTTTTTGGAGGATCAAAGTTCTAAAATGTCTGGGGGTAGACTGGAGAGACAAGATGAGAGAAATAATATATTTTAATGGACCAACTTCTTTTGGAGAGAGAGACAAACTTTCAAGCTTCTTCTGATCTTGGAAAGGTACGGGTCATGACAAAATGCAAGGTGGAACAGATGGTTTAGCATAAGTAGTTAACACATATTGCAAGGGACCATTCTGCAGTCATAGGACAGAAAGAGGGGATTAGTGGGTTACAGATTCTTGTAATAACCCATAAATCCAGTTTCTTTACCTGGCCATGACCTTGTGAGAGATCAATGAGAGAGCATTGTGAAGAACACCCATAATCATGAAATGGCAAAGACTGTGACACAGGAAGCAAGAAGAAATCAGATAAACAGAAAGGAATGAACCCCAACCCCCATTCACCTCCCCCCCCCAGTGAAGGGTAAGTCTAAACGTCAAAGGGTATGCCTACTCTAGGAATTCTACATGTGTCCAGGTGCATGATTGTGCCATACCCTCTCAGGGCAAGTAGAGGCCAAGCTAATCTGAGGGGTATGAGTAAGTGCACAGGTTACCCATGGCACATCCCTGTACCTGGCCCACTTTCCAGTGTGGATGGGGACAAGGGGCAGGTACCAGATCTAAAATTTCAATAGTCCTCCACTCCCATTCCCACAATGCACTGTATCCATTTCTTATTGACCCATACACAAACTATAAAGGTTCCTTCCCGCTCTATGCAGCAGAAGGAGCATGCTGAACTGACCTCAGCTCACCACCATTCGGCTGCAGTTTGAAAGTTCACTAGTGTGGATGACAATGGCAATAACTCTGAGCAGCTAGCTGGCCCAAAGAGTTTTAGCACCTATCTGGGTGGAGTACAGCATCATGCACAATTTTGGCCAAGGCATCAGGAACTTGTATTGTGAAATTTCAAACAAGCTGGAGGAAGTGAGCATTCACTGTACTCCTATTCAGTACAGGGCATGAATGAACTGCCTGAAGTGCCTGTGGAGGAAGGACCATGACTCCAACCGTTGGTCCAGGGAGGCTCCTGTTCTACTAGGAACTTGATCATGTGCTTTCAAGGGCCCGCAGTACTGACCCTACTCTGGCTAACCAAGTGCTGCTGAACCCTGCCAGGCTCATTGTCTGAGTGGGCAGTGATGAGAGTGAGGATGCAGCTTGGAACATCGAGAACCCTGTTGAAGATCCAGAAAGGGTGGAAGAGGAGATTCTGCACCTGTCCCCACAGGATCAGGTTACAGACACCCTTGAGGAGAACACTGAAGAGGCACTGGTGCCTTGGCAGGGAGCAGAAGCCTAGGCTGGTAAGTTAGAATGTCCCTTGCCCCCCTCCTTGTTGTAGTGCTAAAATTCCATGCTTAAAATTAAGGCCATTTGACATAATAGCCAGATATTTCTCTTCCCTGGATAATATGCCATGCATTGGTCTGTGCCTGAGAGGTATGGGGCTGAAACCACACCATTGTTATGCTCATCCTCCAGCTTCACCTCTTATAACAGCCTTTGTTATGGCTACCCCAAAATGGGCCTCCAGAAAAAAAAATTCTTAAACATTAACTGTTCTCTGAAGAACCATGATTACAGGGTGTGTGGCTTGCATTGTAGACCACATTCTGTAGACACTTTGGAAAATAAAAATCAGTCTGCCTCTGTCTGACTATTTCATGGTCCCCCCACAGAGCAGGGTGGTGGTGGTCTGATCTCAGGAGGAAACAGAGCACAGTCCTTCATACCTTTAAAATTGTCTGGGAAACAGGTTTCTAGTTCAGTATTGTGTCTGTGAAATGTCTATAAAGTTGCAGTGTCTCTCCCTGCATTTCCTTTTCTTTGCCAGGACTCAGCAGTCTTCAGGCACTGCATGTAGTGGAGGTGGTGTTGGGGCAGTGCATCATAGTTTTAAAGTTGTTGGTGGGGGGGAAGTGTTTCTTCGGCAGTGCTGGGTCCAAGAAACACTAGTAAAGTTGCAATGTATCCTTGCATTTCCATTTCCTTCCTGGAACATGTCAGGCTTCCAGAGCCACACACACAGAGCAGGCGTGGGGCGAGGTCCAGTCATGTGGAGGAACAGAGCACAGTCCATCATACACTTAAAGTTATCCGGAAAGAAGGTTTCTATTGCAGTGCTGGGCCCAAGGAAATTTAGTAAAGTTGCAGTGTCTCTCTCCTTCCATCTTCATTTCACAGCTGTCAGGCAGGCAGACAGGCAGGGCTTTTGTTGACAGGTGGGGGTTGGGGTTCAAATCTCCTTTTGGATTGAAGTTCTCTATCCTAACTCAGAATTTTATTGATTTCCATTCCAATTTTCTCCCACTCCTGGAATCTTAATCTAGGAAATTTCTCATGCAGCATGAATTCCAGCTGATCCTTGAGGTTCATCAGGAGACAAATCTGTTAGGAACATAGTCACAGCTCACCAAACCCCTCCATTGATTAATACGCAGTGGGGTAGCCATTCTCATAAAAATCTCTCTGGCATAGATTGAGAGTTCCCCACCACAGAACTGAAAAAAATACTTCCTTTTTCCATTCAGGCACTTGAAATACCACCATATGCTCGATAGGTTGACCAGCCTTAAAGAAAGAAAAAGAAAAATTTTGGGAAGGACTTTTCCTGCCATGCCCCAACCCCTTATGAAAGGGTGAACAGTTTAATTTATGAAAAATACTATTGCGTTTATCTCACCATTACGTGTCTCAGGTCCATCCTCATGGGCAGCAACAGCTTTCTGAGAATCAGGGCACGTAACGTGGAGACAGTTACATACCTTAAATGTTTAAAAGGTTCAAAATTGTGGCTTTCTAAAGCAGAGGTCTATTTCTCAATGAATTGGCGGGAATTTTGGCGTCTGAGACTGAAAGTATCCCATCAAGACCGCAGAACAAGAACCCCAGAGAGGGGAGGAACATGAAAGACCTGCTTGCTTGGATGGAGTGGAGAAATGAGGAGTAGTTGGGGTTCCTGTGGGCAAAAGAGTAGTCTCTGCAGCAGAAGGAGAGACTGATGAACTGGTTCCTAGAGGAGGAGAGGCAGGATAGAGTACAGGAACATACCCCCATGGAACAGTTAATAGAACTAGTGTAGAAGACCCTGGCACCAGCACATCAGCCTCCTCTTCCTCCGCCATCTGCAGCACCAAAGTGCAGCTACACTGGCAGTTCTGTGGCCCACTCCCTGACCAGCCAAGATGGCAATGCGAGGCCTTATTCACATTGCAGGAAAAGTTGTTGTGATGGATTACATATAGGTGGCAATAGTGAAATGCGTAAACATGTAGAAGAATGAATGGATCACAGCAGGGCCGCAACTGTCCCCAGAAGAAACCTCGCCCCAAGCTGTAAACATATTCTAGGTGTCCTGTAATGATGAGTATCATACAGGTGAGCAATGTGACAAGTGCTAACAACTTCAGTAAGTGCAAATCAGATGGCAACAAAGACATACTTTTGCCCAATACCACTGTTTGCACATGCCATCAAGTTAGGTTAAGGCAGCTTCACATAAAGGCTGTAAAGCTGGCCCCCAAGCAGTAGCACAAGGCAGATGTCATTCTCTCTCTCCCCATGTTGCCAGGATGTGTGCACATATGGCATCCTAATCTTCTTTGCCCTTCTGGACAAAACAGTGTGCATGTGTGTAGGATCCAGTTGCCTGCACATGGCTTGCAAACCAGTGTGTCCTGAACCCATTCCAGGCAGAAATACTGGTCTCTACCCTCACCAATGTACATGATGAATGTACATGACGAGTGTATTGAGTTGGTTATTTAAAGAAACAGCGTTTTTCTCTTGGGTAGGAAATTTCATTGATAAGAGAACACTTATGCTATCTATAATCTAGCCTCTGCCAGTTATACAAATTAAATTCACATAGCTTGCATATTTTGTTTTATAAATTCATATTGTCTTTAATGTGGGCTGGGAGAAAAATGAGAATGAGAGAGACTAAGTTAATGGTGGCAACCAGGAGTTATTTCAATATTAGGCCATGCATGCATGCTGGGCTGTATTTATAAAAAAATATATATTCACAATTATGGGTTTTTCCCTATACTTAATCCCTTTTTGGAAGTATTCTGTGCAGCATTCATCCAAGTAAAATATGTTCTCCATGGATCATTAACTCCTCTTTTCATAGTGGACAATACTACTTAGCTGATCCCAAGGTGATATGCAAGGAAAAATTGAGGCAGAAAGACATTATGAACTTCAATATAGACAACAACCATATTACATTTATTTTTAACAAAGATTAATTTCAAAAAGTCCAAATATATACTAAGCTTAGTCAGAGTGAGTGCTAACTTGCATTCTTTTATATCGTTTTTATGAGATATAGTCTGCTATTCAGTAATTTGCAGTTACTATAGCAACTGTGGCAAATTATAGTACATATGCTATAATACTTCAATGGCAAGAAGCAACTATAAAAAAACACGTTAAACATATTTGAAAAAAGGGAAGATAGAGAAAAAATTTGCTTTTTACGCAGTCAAAAAACTTCCTTGTTGTAAAGAATCCATTCTCTCTCTCTCTCGCTCTCTGAACCCATCCAGTGCTGTAGAAACATGCACAGTTCAATTCTTTAAATAAACAGACAAAAATTAAAGCTAGCGTAATATCAATAAACACTGAGACTCATCAAAATAAGCCCCTCCTCCCAATACACTTCCCCATCCATTATTTCAGTGAAAGACAAGAGAAAGGCCATGTAGTGCACACTGAACGTCATCAAACTCAGGCTTTCTCATACTATGTAGAGGAACATGTTAGGGGACACACAAACAGAGAAGATGCTTTACTGTGTCCCCTAAACACTTATGTCAAAAAATCAGTTACACCCTGAGTTACACTATGGGCAAAGGAGAGTGAAAAGTCCTCAATGCATAAAACGCTTGACTGTATAGCTTAATTAAGACAGCCAGTATCTGCCTTCAAACAAGGATGCATTCGGTAGATGCCACTAAAATAAAAATTCACTGAGAACTTGGTTAGACATAGTCACCAAGATTCTTCCAGCATTGAAGAAGCAACTTTTGTTTTAAAACACAAGAGACCCTTTTATATCTCACCATAATTCCCAATGTTTTGTCATATGATCCAAGCCAGAGCTCATTCACTTAAACTTGCACAAAAGAATTTTAGCTGAGATCAAAATCTGGGAAGACAAACGGTAATAAAAAGAGGCTTGCACTGAGGAGGTGAAAATGCAGTCAAGGCCCTAACTGAGAACTTTGTAGTTGAGTTACAGCAGCTGAAGTATAGTCAGCAGAGAATTTTTTTCCTCTAAATATGGTGAAAGAGGTCCCTTTCAGAACAACAAGGATCATCTGCTAGTTTTCTACACCTTTCACCCTTAACCCTGTTCAGGTTTAAAGGGCTAATTCTCCAGTTGGGAGCTAGAGAGGGCAAATAATATGTTAACAGCATTATGTTCATGATACTAATATGATACAGATACTTCCATTTAAAATCACTCTTTTGCTATGGCTACTTTCCCCATAGCTGAGTACAAAAGGATGATACATTTAGAAAAAAAAGAGAGACTGGAAATATTATTTGATATGGCATATAGATGTCCTATAGTCAACTTTCATCGACAAAGGAGGATGTCCAGATAAATCTATGACTAGATTTTAAAAGGGCTGCAATGTCGTGACCAGTAACAACTTTCTCAGGAAGGCTAACTAAGGGCTTGTCTACATGGTGCAGTAATGCATTCTATGGAGGTGTGATTTCTAAAGTGCCCTAACGTGTTATGCATTAATTGGGCCATGTAAACTGCTAAAGGTTCCCTAGTGTGCTTTAACGAAGTACTGTTTGAAACAGTAGTAGATTAAAGCACACCAGCAGGGGCTGCATGGACCAATTAATGTGCAACACATTAGTGTGCTTTAGAAATTACACCCCCATAGAGCCCAAAGACAATAAGATCACCAGGTAGAGCCCTAAGACAATAAGGCCAGTTGGATCTCAGATGTTGGAGCACACATCGATTGCTGGCAAGAGGGTCAAAAACAAATCCATGTTCAGCAATACATAATTGGCTAAGGGCTTTGTGATCCAGAAGAGCACATTCTATATTCCTCTAGCTTTGTAGTGAAGGTGAAGGTTGGGAAAACTCAAACAGTACATTTTCCTGAGTAGCACAAATGCAGTATGAAATGATATTTGGGCTCAGCTGAATACTCCCAGTAGCACAGACATAATCAAATCTAGCTTTCCATGCAGAAATGGGCATTTTTGTTCAAGTGTTGGATAACCACATGCTTGAATACCCAGTCTGCTTATCCAATATCCAAACATTGACTTTGGGAATGCAACAGCATGTACACAGTCCTAGGACACACATTTTAAGGCTTGCATGAAAATTTGGCTGTGGGTATATTTCGGATTACTGAATATTTTACTCATTCCTCAGAGCAGACTCTTTTCAAGATTTTTTTCCCCACTGCACAAATGGGATGTTCCTCATGTGAGGTTTATTGTCAGCAATGGACATACAAAAAACATTTACTGACAATCATAAGTTTGCTTTTTAAATGGTTTGCTCTGTATGGATTTTTCCTCTCTGTCCATTTTACAAATGAGCACATGGACAAGCCAGTTGCATGAATCCCTAGCAAAAATAATATACCACATGTGGCATTGGCAGAGCAACTAGAATTTACCCAAGTACTTTTGCCAGAGTGTGGCTTGACCAATTTAGCTGGGCAGGGAGAAGGGAAGTGAGGTTCCCCCGAAGCTGACCCTCCCCTTTCATGGCCTCCCTGGATGTTGAGTACAGGCAAACAGGGTTAAGCAGGTATTATATGTATTACTTATTCTCCCCATTCCCAACCTTGGCTCCATCCCCCCCAATATGCCAACCAACGCAGCTGAACTGGTGCAACTGGGTAGTAATCTGCTACTGTTAAGGACCAGCAGAATATTACTACTCCCCATTGGAGCAAGGTGGGAGCAAGAAAGGATGCACATTCCTTCCGTGCTGCTCTTGGGACGGTACTGCCATTTTGCAGTATATAAGGGGTAGATCCTAAATATACAATTAACACTGGGATGAGCAACATAAGTAGAATTTACCTAACATAACAAATACTAATACACTCACTTAAGAGGTATTTGGTTCTCAAAGACAAATACATCAATCTGTTATTATCCTTATATACATTAGCCTTACTTGATCTTTGAGTTTCATCCATGTTACTATATTTTTCTATGCAATATACCTCGTAAATAATTAGTTTCACAGCAGTGAGTTATCAATGTCCTAAGAATGTCTGATTGTTATTTGAAAAAAATATACTCTAACAGATAGTTGCAGTGAGAAAACTGCTAGCAATGAAGTGCTAATCAGTTATGATCTAATCCTGCAAATACTACCAGGAACAGTGATTGCTAGAGTAAATAGATGCAGTGGAAGTAGTGCTTTGTAGTAAAGTATCTGCAGCTTTGGGCTCTAAACATTTAATTTTTTTTGTGCCAAATCCTGGCTGCTGGTGCCAGTTACACTGTTTGCTGATGAACTGCTATTTTGGCAGTCTCTTTCTGCTGTTTAGCTTCCAGGGCTATCCAGTATGCGGCTTCTTGCTTTTTCTTTCAAGCTGCATGCCTTCTGTCATTCAGTTCTATTTCTTTTTCCTTCTCTGCTCTTCCTAGCTTTTCAGTCCATTCTGCTATCTATCTCCAGCCTCTGTACCTTTATTCCAGCCAGTGCACACCAAGATTTACAATAACTGAGGCCTTTTACCAATATTCCCCCTTTCGCAATTCTCCACCAATTATGTTACACTAATAAAATAATACCAACAGGATCTTATAAGAGGGATGAGGCAAAAATGCCAGGTTTATTGTAAATACAGAGAAAGAGCGAGAAATCAGGATATGCAATTCAATATTTTTTCACTACCATTCCTTATTCATTCACACACCCATTCATACGAGTTCTGCAGAGTTGTTATAGTTACCAGTCTAGAGGTTGCTCATGGCAGAGTATTGGCCAGGTAGCCTGCACATGAGGCCGTGGAGCTGAGTCCTTGTCAGATGCGCATATGATGCTCCTGGAGGGTGGTTGCAGAACCAGACTCAAAGTTTTCAGTCTTTAGAGTCTGTTTTTATAGGATTTTATTCCTATGCCAGTCTATGGGAATTGCTTCATTATGCTGTTACTGCATTTGAAGTGTTAATCGCTCACTGTTTTCATGTTTGAAATGATAAGCCCATCATGCAGATGGCACAGCAGTGATGGCTCCATGACGACTGTCAGGTGTTTATCTTGTTCTTTGGAGTCTTCAGCCCTCCATTGGGGGTGGGGTGCACTTGGGTGGATTCCGGCCTGCCCTCCGGGGGTCATCCGGTTATCTCTAGTCTGCACATTCTTCGGCCAATCGAGACTGAAGTTGTAATTCTTAGGCTGGCACTTCCCTGACCATTCATTCTTTATCTAAATCAATTTATCCTTTTTCTAAATCAAGCATCCATTCACATACCTCCTCTATTTTAACATACATTTATCACTTATTACTTTACTATTTCTTAACTTCTAGCAACTCTCAGGATGTTGCAAATTTACTTAAACTTTAACATACATAACAAAAGTTAAAAGCTACTAAACTGTGTTCTGTTTGGAAGAACAATTACAGTTGTTTTTGAGAACAGACTTTCTGTAGGGTTACCATATTTTGTGCCTCCAAAAGGAGGACACTCCACGGGGCCCCGCCCCCAGCCCCGCCCGCGCCCCCGCCCCAACTCCGCCCCTTCCCCAAAGTCTCCGCCCCCTCCCCTGCTTCCCGCGAACATTTGATTTGCGGGAAGCCTGAAGCAGGTAAAGGGTGTGTGGGGGGGAGGAGGCGCGGCCCAGGCTGGCCCCCCGGCGGCTCCAGCCTGGGTCGGCTCGGGCCCTGGGGTGCCGGCCCCGGCCCCCGGCGGACCACCCCCGGCCCGCCCAGCACTGCCGGCCCCTGGACCCCGGCCGAGCACCCGGGTCCCCGGCCGAGCACCCCTGGCCCGCCCAACACCCCCGGGTCCCTGGCCCGCCCAGCACCGCCGGCCCAGCACCTCTGGCGGCCCGGTGCACCGCCCAGCACTGCCGGTCCCCGGCGGCCCGGCGCACCCCCTGGTCGCCCGGCACTGCCGGCCCCCGGCGGCCCGGCACACCGCCCAGCACTGCTGGTCCCCGGCGGCCCAGCGCCCCCCCCGGCCGCCCGGCACCGCCGGCCCCCAGCGGCCCGGCGCACCCCCCGGCCGCCCGGCACCGCCTGCCCCCAGCGGCCCGGCGCACCCCCCCGGCGGCCCGGCGCACTCCCCGGCCGCCCGGCACCACCGGCCCCCGGCGGCCCGACGCACCCCCAGGAAAATCCGGACGTATGGTAACCCTACTTTCTGTCTTAGGATGTGTTAACACAATTAGCAGTTTGGCCTTGAATGTTTCTCACAGAGAGGGAGAGACACAGAAATGGAAAAAGCAAGAGGCCTAAGCTGTGGGGAATTCAACTGAATTCAATCTTACTTCTTGTCTCTCTTTGCCTCAGACTTGTTATACACATACACTTTATGGTTCTACATATACTTTATGGTTTTAATACAGAAATTCCCTGATCTGGTCCAACAGTAGAAGTTACCGTTACAGAATAGTGAACCCTTTGCCAGTTGTCGTTGAAGGGTCTTAGGGTCACTGTATGGAACTTAGAGCAGCCCTTAGACCCAGGACACCAGAGGATCAGGGAAGTGCAAATGTAACTTCCTTTCCCAACTCCCATCCCAGGTTCTGTACTGTGCGCAGCTTGGCTGAGCCTGGATCTCTGGTCCTCCAGTCCTCTTTCGACTGTTGGAGAAAGGAATCTTTTGTTTAAGCTATTTGTAGTTTGTTTATCAAATACTTGTCTTTAGCAGAGTTTAATAATTTGATTCTCTTAGGATTCCTGAGTTCCATTCAGACTGAGGCCTCCACTAATTTTTCCTTGTTGCATTCAAAGAACAGCTTGTTTAGGGGGAGGGATAGCTCAGTGGTTTGAGCATTGGCCTGCTAAACCCAGGGTTGTGAGTTCAATCCTTGAGGGGGCCACTTAGGGATCTGGGGCAAAATCAGTACTTGGTCCTGCTAGTGAAGGCAGGGGGCTGGACTCAATGACTTTTCAAGGTCCCTTCCAGTTCTAGGAGATAGGATATCTCCATTAATTTAATTTGTTTAGACAGCAGTATTGTCCAATGGTATGCCAGAATTCTCAAGAAGGAGGAGAGGGAATCTGCTGAGCATTCGGAGAAATTCATCTGTATTCTGTCTGTGTGCTCTGAGATGACAGAAAACTACAGTCTCCTGGTCTATTTTCCTAGCACTACCATTGTTACAAGCGTAGCATATCATCCTATTAGTATACTTTTAGAAGGATACCATTTTTTATATACAGCTATAGTAATTTTGGGGGTGGATGAGCCTGTTAGTTTTAACATCAGAGTCAGAGGTGAAAGTAAGCTGGTCCGGTTCGGTACAGCGTACGGGCAAGAGCCGGTACGCCGTGCTGGACTGGACCGACTTCTCTGGAGGTGATTAAAAAGGGCCCAGGGCTCCAGCCGCTGCGGGGAGCCCTGGGCCTTTCAAATCACCACCAGAGGTCCAGCAGCTGGGCTCAGGCGGGGATTTAAAGGTCCCGGAGCTCCGGCGGTGCTTTAAAGGGACCGGGGCTCCCCGCAGTGGCAGGAGCACCGGGTCCTTTAAATCCCCACCCGAGCTGGGCTCCGGGGCCCCGGCAGCCAGGCTCCAGCGGGAATTTAAAAGGCCTGGGACTCCCCAGAGCGGCCAGATCCCCAGGCCCTTTAAAGCGCCTCTGGAGCCCTGCTGCCGCTACCCCAGCCCTAGTCCGAGCCCTGCCATCCCGGGGTAGCAGCAGCAGGGCTCCTGTGGTGATTTAAAGGGCCCAGAGCCCCGGGCTCTTTAATTCACCCCTGAGCCCTGGGGCTCCCAGCCGCCTCTGCAGCTGGTAGCTCCGGGGTGATTTAAAGGCCCTGGGGCTCCCAGACAGAGCCGGAGCCTCAGGGTCTTTAAATCTTGAAAGGCCCCGCCTCTTCTGCCTGAGGCCATGCCTCTTCTGGTTGAGGCCCTGCCCTGCTCAGGACTCCAGCGTACTGGTAAATCCTTTAAATTACTTTCACCCCTGATCAGAGTGTTTTATAAGTTGATGATATTCCTGATGCCCAGTGACTTTTCTTTCAGATCTGTCTGCCCAGGAGGGAAAAGTTTCTCCTGTGTGACTGGAAATATTGTCGAGTAATGACTGCACTCTTGTACCTGGGCATCCTTTTTTCCTTTTCAATCAACTGGTTAATCCCCAGGGCCTCTGAAATGTTTCTGAGTTGCACCAATATCAGAAACTATTTCTAAAGATATGATCCGGTGCTACTGCGAGAAAATCCATGCTCAATGTCTTTGTTATACAAGACTATTTTGTTCAGCTTCATAAACTAGTAAATAGTTCTGAAACAGCACCACCTCGGTGGATTTTAAATGAATGTAAGTGACCTGTTTTAGAATATATGGGAATTCGGCAGGAGGACAGCGGAATCACTTATGAACTCACAGCCTCATTTAATGGTACCTACTTCAGGAATAGAGATGAGGTCTCCCTCTTTTTATATAACCTCTGAGTTCTTAATGCAGGCTGGCTCCATTTTCTCTGGACTCTCCTTTGCTAACGTATGAACATGTTATTGATTAATTATTCATCGAGTGCTATCAGTGTGTTTGATACTGTACAAAACTAGAGGAAAACCTGGTTCTGCCTCAAGGAGATTACATTCTAAACTGGATAGACAATACATAGAGTCTAGCCCACATTTTCAGACAGCTGCTTTGTGCTGCAACACTAGCAGATTCTGGCCACAAAGCCAGTGCAGTTCACCTCAGGAAAATCAGACCAGTGCAGAGGGCACCTCTGGTTGTGGAGAGCCAGTGTAATGATTCCTGTACCACTGCTCCCTCATTGCTACTAGGGGACTTGGCTTGGGATCTCCTACACTTCACTGATCCTCAGCTGCCATAATATTCCTTTAGACCTTTTGGCAGCTAGCAAAATTTAGAGCAGCCTAAAGGCTGCTCTAAATTATGCTGTGAGACTGCCTGGCACACAGATGATCAAGTAATGGGGGAGCATATATGACATTTTTACAACCCTCTCCTACACTATTCAGGCATAGACAAGGGTCTGGGCCTCTGTATATTGGTGGACACATATTATACTAGATAACCGGATGAAAATCCAATCATAAAAAGGTGATGGCATTTTCCTTTACAAATTACATGCATTTCTTTTGAAGAGAGAGTGATCTTTTGGCACACAAGGAGCGGGAGTGAGTTCCTTGCATAAGAGCCTACATGACATGAGAAGAATTTAATTATCAGATATTTTATGCAGCAATTGGTCTTTATATAGAAACACCATACAAATACATAATTGACACACACTTCCTTGTCTAATATTTTCCAGTGCTCCACTTACAAATAAGTGAGCTGCTTTCCTGACTGTCTTTGTTACCATACCTTTAGAGGGCTTCCCCTATTCCCAAAATGTTAACTCTCCTTTTGGGATTGTTGGGTCATAAATGCCCTATAGTTTCTTCACTTCTTCATATTCTTTGTCAAATCCAATGCACCTCACCTAACTCCAGTGCAATAGTTCACCCTGTGCTATTGATTGGCATTGGTAATTGCCCATCATTAAGACACATTTTAGAAATTGCTCACAGATATCTGGACACATCTGGACCATTTGAGTGGCTGCTTTCTGCGGCAGTGTCTTCCAGCAACCTTCACACTTCAGTCTTCTCCAGCTCATGGTCAATCAATGAAAACCCCTTTGCTTTTCCTGGCTGCAAAGGAGCTCTCATTAATCTTCTTTATCACTTCATTATAGTGAAATTACAGTAGTTGTCCAAAACTGGCTTAGGAATTGGAATTCAAATGCATTGGTGAGCTTTATTTCAACCTTGGCCATTGAACTCTAAGCATGATCAATCTTAGGATAAATGCTTACTCTCATTTAATCTGAGTGAGACACCAGCAATACAGTATATTTAAATAAATTAGACACTTTTAAGTAGCAGAGCTGACTGCAAAATATTTTCCCAACAAGTGAGATACTTGCACTTATTCTTTTATGCAACCTCACAAAGATGCTCAAATTTTGTTGTTTTCTTCAGAAAACTAGTGATGTTTTATGTGTCTCCTCCTCACTGTTGGCTGTCTTAATCAGCTAGCTGGTATTAGTCAGATAACACAAGAGTGTCAGCCTTATGGGGCTCAGAAAAGAAGGGGAACTCAGAGCCAGCAACTATAGCTTCTTTTTTGATGGAACAATGTGCTCTTCCCAGTACATAGGGTCCACTATCAAACCTACTGCCTTGGGAACTGCAGATGCTTTTGTGATGCCACTTTTAGGTCTGTGTCTCTCAGCATGGGAGTCAGGAGAAGAGAAATCTATAATGGGAAAGATGTAGGGAATGGGAGAAGGCTCATGACAGCTGCCACGCTATTTTCATTCCATTCCCCACAGCACCTGCAGAAAGAGCTCTACTTCTGTGTAAAATAAACATGGGAGGTGGGGTGCAGAAGGGATGATCACGGGGAAGGAAATGATTGTGGCAGGCTTTGGAAAGGAAGAGAGGACAGCTGTGGAAGAGATTAGGGCAAGAGCAAGGGGTTGGACGAACAGAAAAGGGGATCAATATGAAAAAAATATGAGAGAAAGGAAAGAAAGAAAGTAAAAAATTCATGAAGAGGAAAGAAAGAGTAGGTAAAAGAGAAAAAAGAGAGAGAGGACCCAAAAAAGAAAGAGATAAAAGGACTGCACTGATAATTTTTTTAGGCATTTAGATAGCATGGTCTTGCTTAGAGAGAGAGAGAAAGTAAAAAGAAAGCACACACAATGTTGAGGCTAGTTAATATTCACAAGTGCATTCATTTTTCAATATTATATTGCATTTCCCTAGTGCACACCCTATAGATCTCTGTTTTGGGGAAAGGGCTGGGATGGTTAGATACTAGAAGTAGAAGTAGAATGAAGGCTTTTCTCTCAGTGGGACCCTTTCAACTCCTGAATTCACCCCTGCAAATATGCATTAGACAGCACAGAACTTTTAAACTTTCATAAAGTGAGAAAAACATTATCATCTATTTTAATGTTGTTGTTTATTGAACTTTGAAGGTTTTTTTCCCTTTGTCTAATGGGAACAATGTTCACAGCTTTGGAGAACACTCACAATAAACAGCTTCTGTGGTTATTGAATGACTTGGCAACACTGCATTTTTTTTAATCGTCTGCAAAAGCTGTTTAAAGTCTTGTATACACCTTCACCATGAACATTATCCCTTAATTATTTTTTTCGTGAAGTGCTGAACTGGATTTGAAACACTGATATGCCTGTTTTCATCATCATGCATTGCCATGTTGAAATTTGTTTTTTAGAATCCCCTGATCATGGGAGGGATACGTTCTGGAATGTTTTATAGCACGAGAATGTGGTTTCTGGGAAATACCAAGTGCTAATAAAGTTAGGTAATGCAGATTTGCCTTTGGAAAACTTTAACTTTCACAAGCTCCTTATTCCCTCTGGGACATTCTTTTTTTTTTTTGGGGGGGGGGGAGGAGGGGAGGTCAGGAATGGGAGAGGGTTGGAATTGGTAGGAAAGTTTGAAAAATACCTGCCAGGAATTGTTGAGAAAGATGTGAAAGGATGATGGGCCTGCCTGGCAACAGTACATTTCTATATTGTTCCTACAGGCCTGTTTTCAGTGTATGACCTGATACAGGACTTTGACTTCATATATCTTTAAATATTAAAAGGAGGGCTGTGGTAATGTTTTGACAAGATGCCTAGACATATTCTCACTTGCTTTAACTGTTAAAAATTACCTGCATTTGGAAATTGAGCATTTAGGGGACAAAAGTTAATTTTTAAAAGCCCTTATTGGGAACTATAAAAGAGGAAAGAAACATTTCAACGCAGAGTTTGAATGATATTTGGGAATTGTAGGGTTGTAAAAACAGGTCCTAATGTTATAGTACATGTGGTAGCCTAAAGCCCACAGCTTTCTAATAATTGTAATCTGCTACACCCCCCTGTGTAACAGATATAATTATGTTAACAGCTTTCCTACTCAGACACCATACATTCCCATTATGAAGCCAGCTTCATTTAATTAGCATCATGTAGTAAATTAGCAGTTATAAGGACTGCTGGGTACAAGGGGATATCCATTTTCTCACCATCTACTTAATCCTCAGTCAACGTTGAGATTACTACTCACTGAATTTCCATAGACAAAAAATGCTGATACCCTTTTTAGATGTTGTTATTCAGTCTGCGTATGGATTTGGAACAAACACTCCTGTACATCTGCCCAGGAGTTAGGATCATTGAATTGCCTATTCCTGGTTGCAATGATGAAGGGATGTGGAGGGATCATGCATACTGGCATTGTTGTTTTTTCTTATAAAAGCATCAGTATCTGAGTGGGCCCTTTTTTCCACACAAATGCAATAATTAACATTCCAGGGTAAAAGATCAGCACTGGTAAAAAAGAGAGACCAGACTGGGAAAAGTAATTCATTTTAAAGAGCAGTTCCCAAATCCTCTGAGCATTTCAGTGAGAAGATTTTTTGCATACAGTCCTCAGTGGCGTGTATAAAACCAAATTGCATTATTACTAAGCCCATTAGTTTGCTGATAGAGAGCAGCCATCATGACACAAAAATCTTTCTTGTGATAACACATATACCATTTTAGCTGCACTGTAACATGTAAGAATTCTTTTCTGCACTCTTGGAAAAATGTTTAAAAATGCTATTCAAGTGTTTTACCTATAAACAATGTAATAATTTCCTCACAACAGAATTATACTTAAAAGCCACAGAAGCTGCTTGAAGTGGGAAGAACTCTCCATTAGTGCCATTGCCTCTCTGCTTGGATGACACACTGGCATCAATTCTCATATATTATAGTCAAAACAGAAACATATGCTGTAGTTCTTTTTTGGGAATGAACTGCAAATATTTATAGTCTCCACTGGGCATAGTGGGCCACATCCCAGTCTCACTAAAGTCAATGCAAGTTTAATCATTGACTTTGGGGGGACTGGTATATAGACCTATGTGATTTGGATTATTCCACTTAGTGTGAATTAATTTCCATTGCAGAGGGTGTGCCAAATCTGTGACCTGTAGACAGAAAGAATATTCCGGAGAAAAATACCGAAGAAGGATCGCATTCACATTTTTTTTTTGTCTATTTTAAAATCAGTTCCACTAATGAATCCAGCCAAGATTCTATAATGTTTTTGGAATGTATATCAAAAGCTATGGCAGTATAGTGGGTTTCCTTCAATGTGGTAAGCACAGCAGACCGGAGTTTTAGAAAGAGCTACTGCTGCCTACGCTGCTTGAATAATAAAACTATGAGCTAATATAGTGTCTTCCAGGAAAAAAAAAAAAACAAAACATTTACCAAAAGGAATTCCATCTAAGATATCTGATGATAGTCAAAGTTCTGAGATGTAGAAGAATGTTGTAGTTCACCAATGATGCTGAGTGCATTGCATTAACAATTGAATTCCTATTAACATCTGTACTTAAAACATCAGTTCTGCTATAAAATATCTAGAATATGGAATGGACTAGTGATTTATTATGTTGAGTCTTGACCTTCAGTGTCTGTCCAGATGGAAATTAAGAACCTATCATACTTTTTGAAAAAAATGGGGAATTCCCCACCTGTGACATTCTTAGAATAGAAAAGGTGCTACTCTCTTATGCTATGTGTGAGGAATTACCAGTTCAGGATGGCTATCATACTACATCATTAATTATTTTAATTTGTATAGAATCAGTGGTATTTGTATATTGCAAGATGCTTTCATGGAATAAGCCTGATTTTGACCTTTGTCAATCAAGCCCAATCTGCCTGGAAATTCTCATTCATGAAGCCAGGATGTGATGGTAAAAATATTCTGGAAAGTATGGGGAAAATCAGACAAGGTGTTTGGAAGATAAGTGAGATGGAGCAACTCCAAAATGGTTTGCCCTACAAACTCCACTTTAGTTTTAATATTTGTCATGGTAAGACACTCCTTGGAGGATTGGTGTGATGAGTACTTGATGGATTTAGGTCTTAAGAGTTGTTTATGTGTTCTCGACGCCACATGTCATTTCTTGTGGACTCCCTAAGCCCCATGCCAACCAGATGTGAGCTTCTGAGACTGCATAAGAATACCATGTACATCTTGCATGGTGCACTTGCTTTGTTGTGGGCTTCAGGAAGCTGAGAAGCTAGAAGATTTTATGAAAATCATATGCTGCATATAAGCTGTTATACAAGCTGAAGCGTGATTGAGCTGCTCCTCTCTCTCTCCTTTAATTTCGTGGTCTCAGTCAATGGGGTCAACATGTAGTTGGTTGCCATAAGTCTACTTAATGGGGATATATTTAATTAACTGCTGCCAAATAGTTAAAAGGTGTTTATCCAGGAATTAAATGAGTGTTTAATTCCAAGCTCTAGTCTTTTAATAAGGTTATTGAATAAAGATTAAGGGGTATACTTTATTTTACTGGATAGCTCCAGCAAACAGAAGTATTTGAAAATATGCAAAGTAGCTCCTCCACCCCCACCCCCCCCAGTAACCCAACAGATTCTTGTGCATGCAAAGCAGCATAATCTAGGATCTAAATGGGTCAAGATAACTTGGCAGAGAGCAGCAAATGTTGGTGCAGCCATCAAGAAAAGAAATCGTCCTGGTCAGTCTACCTGTGGTCTGCATGCTATGGCCTTCACTATGCAGCTTTCTTAGGTAAGAGTAGAGCACACATTTCATTGATTCTGAACAGATAGCACATATGCTATACAAGAAACTTATACTGCACAGCAAAAGATAACCAATGCACCCTCCCTTATTAGCAGGGAGGCTTTCCCAGTCATACTGTCCAACTACCTTCTAGCTTCACATACCTTCAACTGCCTTTTACTCACCTAACTCCTTCCCTTCATCTAGCAGAAGCAGCCCTGACAAAGAGGATATTTTTTGCTAATTGAATGTCTGCTTATTAGGAGAGGCTGAGGGAAAGTTTGGGTGGCATTTACCCCTATTCTTGCATCTCTGATAGGTGGCAATCATACTGTAGCTCAGGCCAATGAAGAGCTCGCAAACTCTGGACCAATTTATGTGGCATTTCCAAGTCAATAAATGCACATAAATGTGTCACTGAGCTATTCCTTAAAAAGACACCCCAAACCAGATGACAAAAGAAAATGTTACACTGTAATTAAGATTATAAAAAGCAAAAATGTCTGAAAGCCAAAAATCAAAGTTAAGATTATACTTCAGACATAAAACAAAGAATGAAAAATAAAGCTTAAACAGTAAAGTCTTTAATTTAACATTAAAATCTTAACATTAAAAACGTAAACATTAGCATGTATGGAAATACAGAACCAAGGCTCCCTCAAACAACGTTAGTGCTATGCATAAGTAACTTGCTTGGATCATTATGGATAGAGATCTGTTCACGTTTGCCATTGTTCCTTCAGTTAACATAAACTCACATATGTTCCCATTGTGAGCCAGCTATCAGGTATATAATAATCTACGCAATATGAATTTACAGTTACCAGTTACTGCACATTAACATGGGATGAAAGGTGACAGTTTGTATTGGTACTTAAGGAAGTCCTCCAAGGCCTTGTCTACACTACGAGAGTAGTTCGATTTTACTTAAATCGAATTTTTGGAATCGATATTGCAAAGTCGAACGTGTGTGTCCACACTAAGGACAGTAATTCGACTTTGTGAGTCCACACTAACGGGGAAAGCGTCGACATTGGAAGCTGTGCACTGTGGGCAGCTATCCCACAGTTCCCAGAGTCCCCGCTGCCCATTGGAATTCTGGGTGGAGCCGCAAATGCCTTCTGGGTAAAAAAAATGTGTCCAGGGTGCTTTTGGGTAACTGTCGTCATCCGTCCATCACTCCCGCCCTCCCTCCCTGAAAGCGCCGGCGGGAAATCAGTTCGCGCACTTTTCTAGTCAGTGACAGCGCGGACGCCACAGCACTGCGAGCATGGAGCACACTGCGACCATCGCTGCAGTTGTGGCCGCTCTCAACGCCTCGCAGCTTATCATACACCTTTCCCTGAGGCAGATGCAGATAAGTCAGGCGAGGAGGCTACGTCACCGCGGTGATGGCCTGAAGTCTGAGAGTAGCACAGACCTCTCAGAAAGCAGGGGACCCAGCGCCGAGGACATCACGGTCGCAATGGGTCATGTTGATGCCGTGGAACGGCGATTCTGGGCACGGGAAACAAGCACTGAGTGGTGGGACCGCATAGTGCTGCAGGTCTGGGATGAATCCCAGTGGCTGCGAAACTTTCGCATGCGGAAGGGAACTTTCCTGGAACTTTGTGAGTTGCTGTCCCCTGCCCTGAAGCGCAATGACACCCGGATGTGAGTAGCCCTGACTGTCCAGAAGCGAGTGGCCATAGCCCTCTGGAAGCTTGCAACGCCAGACAGCTACCGGTCAGTCGCGAACCAGTTTGGGGTGGGCAAATCTACTGTGGGGGTTGTTGTGATGCAAGTAGCCAAGGCAATCGTTGATGTACTGCTGCCAAAGGTAGTGACCTTGGGAAACGTGGAGGCGATCATAGATGGCTTCGCAGCGATGGGATTCCCAAACTGCGGTGGGGCCATAGATGGAACTCACATCCCTATCCTGGCACCGGACCACCAGGCCAGCCAGTACATTAACAGAAAGGGCTACTTTTCCATGGTGCTGCAAGCACTGGTGGACCACAGGGGACGTTTTACAAACATCTACGTCGGATGGCCGGGCAAGGTTCATGACGCTCGTGTTTTCAGGAACTCTGGTCTGTTTAGACGGCTGCAGCAAGGTATTTACTTCCCGGACCACAAAATAACTGTTGGGGATGTGGAGATGCCTATAGTCATCCTCGGGGACCCAGCCTACCTGCTAATGCCCTGGCTCATGAAGCCCTATACTGGCGCCCTGGACAGTGAAAAAGAACTCTTCAACTACCGGTTGAGCAAGTGCAGAATGGTGGTGGAGTGTGCTTTTGGCCGTCTCAAGGGGAGATGGAGAAGCTTGCTGACTCGCTGTGATCTCAGCGAAACCAATATCCCCATTGTTATAGCAGCTTGCTGTGTGCTCCACAATCTCTGTGAGAGCAAGGGGGAGACCTTTATGGCGGGGTGGGAGGTTGAGGAAAATAGCCTGGCTTCTGATTATGCACAGCCAGACAGCCGGGCGATTAGAAGAGACCAGCGGGACGCGCTGTGCATCCGGGAGGCTTTGAAAGCTAAGTTCCTGAGTGAGCAGGGTAACCTGTGACTGTAAAGTTTGTGTACAGAGAAGCCGAACCTGCCCCCGTTTCTTTACCCAGTTAATGTTGACTATCCTCTCCAGTTACATACCCCCTTCTCCCCCCTTTCCAACACACGTTTCGAAATAAAATCAGTTCTACTTTGTTAATGAACACCGTTTTCTTTACTACTGTTTTCGCGGGAATTTTTTAAAACTGGGACGCGGATTGTGGTGCGGAGCGGGTGTAGTGTAGTGACGCAAAGAAAGCTTCTAAACTCAAGGATTGACAGGCTCCGCTGTGGTGGGCTGGTTCTTTCAACGGAGCCTGTCACCCCTCCTGATCGGGACTGTGTGTATGGGGGGGCTATGTGACTTTGTGGCAGGGGGAGGACGGTTACAGATCTCCTGCTGTGTGGCTCTGTGATCCTGCATAAGGACCGCCGCTTAAGATCTGTAACTGCCCTCCCCCGCCACAAAGTCACAGAGCAACCCACCCCCCACTACAGAACATGAAAACCACCTCCCAGACTGACCAGGGCAACTAGTCACTGCACTGTGTATGTGCCCTGCTGCTGTACCTGCCCCCGCCTATGTACCCTGCCAAAGGTGACTGTCCTGTCCAATTACCATCCCCCTTCCCCCCCCTCCTCCAAAAGAACATGATGGAAACATTAGTTAACAGAAACATATTTTTTATTATCAACTACACATGGAACTGGGAGGTGAAACTTGGACGGGGGCTTGTGTCAGGCGGGAAGGAAAGAACTTGTCAAATTTTGGGGAATGAGAGCCTTCTGCTACTAGAGCTCTCTGCAGGGGTGGAGTGAGAGTTGGCGTGGACTCTGCCGCCTCTCCTTCTGTGCACTTTGGGTGAGGGGGGTATGGGACTTGGTGGCGGGGGAGGGCGGTTAGAGATGGACTGCAGTGGGGCTCTGTCCTCCTGCAGAACATCCACAAGGCGCCGGAGCGTGTCCGTTTGCTCCCTCAGTAGTCCAAGCAGGGTTTGAGTCGCCTGCTGGTCTTCCTGCCGCCACCTCTCCTCCCGATCCATGTTTGCTTGCTGCATTTGGGACAAGTTCTCCCGCCACTGGGTCTGCTGTGCTGCCTGGGCTCGGGAGCAGGCCATAAGCTCTGAGAACATGTCCTCCCGTGTCCTCTTCTTCCTATGCCTAATCCTCGCTAGCCTCTGGGAGTGTGATGCCAGGCTAGGTTGTGAGACAGTCGCAGCTGTGGCTGTGGGAATGGGAAAAAGGGAGTGAATTCCTCAGAAAGATAAATGTAGTTGTGAACAAAGAACATAGTCTTTCTCTGTGAACAAGACCATGCACAGCACCTATCACATGCGCACTCAGCACAAGGTCGAATTCTCGGCCTTCGCATTCAGTGCCTGGGGTCTTGCACAGCACATTTGAGAAGCGTGTCAGGACAACGGAATTTCTGTTGCAGGCAGACATGGTAAGCCGTAGACTCGTGGCAGCTTAAATCTTTAATATTAGCAATGGCCTCATTTCACATTGAAATCAATGTCGGTCCCTGCTGCCAGCAATCCGGCAAGCAGGAACTCTGCTCCTGTCCCACACCCTCGCGGCTGTCCCCGGGAACGATCCCTTTCGGCTGCCCCTCTCCCGCCTCCACCGCGTGGCTGCAAACCAGCGGTTACAGTTCTGTAAAGGAACGGTAAAGCAGTCCCAATACTAACATTCCCCTACCTCATTCAAAGCAGGTCACCATGAGCGACATCACCCTCATGAGGATCTCTGACAGCGAGAAAGAGAGAATGCTCCGGGAAAGCCTCCAAAGACCAGGGCCGTATGCCGCCCTGCTGTGCAGAGCAATGATTCCCGAGTACTTGCTTGTCTCGTGGCGCGGCAACGTGTCGTACTACGGAGGACCCAATAAGGCCGCTCTCCCCAGGAACCTAATGCAACGGATTTCCAATTACCTCCAGGAGAGCTTCCTTGAGATGTCACAGGAGGATTTCTGCTCCATCCCCGGACATATAGACCGCATTTTACTGTAGCTGCTGTAGCAGTGACTAAACAGTAGAGCGGCTTGGGCAGGACAATCATGCAAAACTGGACATTGCTAGATTTTTTTTTCAATAGTTGCACTGCCCATGACTGAACCGTTAAGCGCCTAGGGCAAACTAATCATGAGAAACCCATTTTTTTAATTGTTAATATTCCTGTTCTGTTAAAAATAAATGTTTAGATGTTTACAACACTTACTGGCTGATCCTTCCCCAGATTCTGTGTCCGGGGTAACGGCTGGGGACGGTTGGTAGGGGATCTCTGTAAGGGTGATGAAGAGATCCTGGCTGTCGGGGAAACCAGCGTTGTGAGTGCTGTCGACTGCCTCGTCCACCTCTTCTCCTTCCTCATCTTCCCCGTCCGCTAAAATGTCCGAGGATCCGGCCGTGGACAATATCCCATCCTCAGAGTCCACGGTCACTGGTGGGGTAGTGGTGGCGGCCGCACCTAGGATGGAATGCAGTGCCTCGTAGAAACGGGATGTCTGGGGATGGGATCCGGAGCGTCCGTTTGCCTCTTTGGTCTTCTGGTAGCCTTGTCTCAGCTCCTTGATTTTCACGCGGCACTGCGTTGCATCCCAGCTGTATCCTCTCTCTGACATGTCTTTAGAGATCTTCTCGTAGATCTTTGCATTCCGTTTCTTGGAGCGCAGCTCGGAAAGCACGGACTCATCACCCCACACAGCGATGAGATCCAAGACTTCCCGATCAGTCCATGCTGGGGCCCTCTTTCTATTCTGAGATTGCACGGCCATCACTGCTGGAGAGCTCTGCATCATTGCCAGTGCTGCTGAGCTCGCCACAATGTCCAGACAGGAAATGAGATTCAAACTGGCCAGACAGGAAAAGGAATTCAAATTCAAATTTTCCCGGGGCTTTTCCTGTGTGGCTGTTCAGAGCATCCGAGCTCGTACTGCTGTCCAGAGCGTCAACAGAGTGGTGCACTGTGGGATAGCTCCCGGAGCTATTAGCGTCAATTTCCATCCACACCTAGCCTAATTCGACATGGCCATGTCGAATTTAGCGCTACTCCCCTCGTCGGGGAGGAGTACAGAAGTCGAATTAAAGAGACCTCTATATCGAACTAAATACCTTCGCGGTGTGGACGGGTGCAGGGTTAATTCGATGTAACGGCGCTAACTTCGACATAAACGCCTAGTGTAGACCAGGCCCAATATAGTTCTGTTTTTTCAAACTCACGGTTTGGGATCAGTTTGGCTCCAGTATGTTTTTTCAAAACATTCAAAACTTTTCAAATCTGGAAAACTGGTTTGGAAAGCTACAGAAAACAGGCTTTCAGGGTGTTAACTAGAAAGAACTCAGGAGATATGATGAGACCCAAAATGAGGGCCAAACTAAGCCCATAAATGGAAAGAGCTGCATAGCTAGCAGCTAACTCCGCAAGGATCTTTTCATAGTTTTTTTTTCTATTGTACAGCAGCAGGGACCAGCCCTTCCCAAGTGGAAGAAGCATGGAGATCACTCTCCAGAACCCACATTCTAGGGTGTCCTCTGGAGGCCAGGGGTATCAGCATGGATACTCTATGCTTATTTAAATGAATAGGAACAACTCAAAAATTATTGCCCATTATTGTCTATATGATTAGGGAGTTCGAAAATTCTAGGGAGGGATGATGTTGAGCAATTGGTGGAGGAATAACAACCAGTGGGTTTCGCTAAATATACATACATCACAATTCTGGCAAGGTGGCCTACATGATGGCTAAACGTAAGTATGCTATGATAGCTTTATTAAAGCAGCGATTGATATAGTGTCTTAGTTATGGTTGAACAGTACTCAGTAAACATTCTCCCCTCCAGAAGTTTATTACAACTTATAAGTTTCAAAGTAAAACTTGACAAACCAGGTGTTTACTTGATACACATTTGCTTTTACATTTTTAAAATGTAGAAAGCTTGAGAATTTGCAGCTTCTTTTCATTCAAAAAACATATACAAGCAAAAAAACATATAAAGTGTCTCAAGCAGCCAGTGATCTAAATGCTTGGACATCTCGTCAAAAATATGTTGACAGGGCCAAGAAGCATAATTTTAAAACTCACCCACTGTACTTGTGCAATATATTGTTAATCAGGTTTCATATGACTGTAAAATTAAATACAGTAACTACACGTTCTGTTACATAATTGCAAATCCTAACGTTCACTTAATTGCATGTCTTAATTATGTGATTTCATGTACAGTACTTAACTAATTAGGTAATTAGAATATGTAATTAGAATTTCTAGGTATCTATTAAAATATACTCATGAAATTGTATTCCAAACACTAAAAACTTCTTAATTAAGACAACCTTTAATGAATACACACATGAAAAACATTTTAAAAAATAAGGTATGGTAAATATTATCCGGTATATAGCTGCAACAAAATTGAATATGTCATGACATTGATGTCTTCTGTACCTCGTACATCCATGTATGCTGGGGTATACAAGATTCATCCTTGCTTTTTCAGAGTGTATTGCCTATATAGTCCTGCAAACACTTATGCACATGTTTAATTTTGCTCAGATGAGCAGCCCCATTGACTTCTGTGGGACTACCCATGTGTAAAGCTAAGGGCTTGTGTAAGTATTTGCAGGATTGTGCCCTTATAATGCTTGATCCTCCTCTTCCATTTGTTTTGTGTAACTCCAGTGACTTAATTTGAGTCATTCCTGATTTACCCCAGTAAATGTTGTTAAAGAACTTATTAGAATGTACATCTTTTTAAACAGATAAATGCATAAAGTTAATAACATAATCACAGTTCATTTGGGGAAAGAAGTTAGCTGAAAGACAGGAAAGGAAAAACAATAGAGGAGCATAGACATCAGACAGCTGTTGAGTTTTTAAGGAAATGGCGTACATAGTAAGCACAGTCATAGAAGCTCATATTGCTTCACCCCATAAAATGCATTTGGCTTCCAATTGTTCCAGAAAAATGCAAAGACAAGGAAGATGAAGTGACTTCAGAGACTTCTCAAGAATTGTTTTTTATTCAGCAAGGAAGGAAAATCCATGATAACAGAAGACCCAAAGACTATTTATTAAAACTGTAAATATAGGTAAGAAAAGCAAGCACCAAAGAAAGGTTAAAGGATGAACTGCAGGAACATTCAAAGCACTTCATTTTCCAAGTGTCATGTCCACAAAGTTTCATCAGAATACTTTTCAATTAGTGAGTATATCATCTGTCACATGCATTGAGAGATTTGATAAACGATCACAGTGATGAAAGCAATTTTTCCACAAACTTTGCAATGTTGGATAAGAATAGTGAAATTAAAAAGGGCAATGAGTCTTTAGTCATGAGAGATACTGTATTGCAGTAAAATATAGATTACCATGTGTTACTTATTTCTAAAGGTTAAGGAAAGATTCTACCAGAACAAGTGAGATGGGGTGTACAGCTATGCTGGCTTTACCCCACTCAGGCTTTTCTGGGGCATTTCAGCTCTCCATTCCTGTAACAGAACTGTAACTGGCTCATTGTACTTAATCCAAGTAACAAACATCAATTCAGCAGGAAAGACAAAGACTGAAATTGCCATAAAGTGTACAAAAGCAAATTATTGAGAATATTCTACACACACATAAATGGGGATGGAATTGTGTGCACTGCTGATATTTGTCACATGTAGTAGAATGTACAGAGGACCAGCAAAAGAGCCAATGTACCACTTATCTTCAAAATAGAGTTTAAGTAGGATTAAGTGATGCTTAGGCATTGTGCTGACCCTCAATTTACTGGGCTTATAAAATGTTCTATTTAAGGTCTTAGGGAGAAATTCATAACACATGCATAAAACATTCCAGAAGACTGGAAAAGGGCAAATATAGTGCCCATCTATAAAAAAGGAAATAAGGACAACCTGGGGAATTACAGACCAGTCAGCTTAACTTCTGTACCCGGAAAGATAATGGAGCAAATAATTAAGCAATCAATTTACAAACACCTAGAAGATAATAAGGTGATAAATAACAGTCAGCATGGATTTGTCAAGAACAAATTGTGTCAAACCAGCCTGATAGCTTTCTTTGACAGGGTAATAAGCCTTGTGGATAGGGGGGAAGTGGTAGATGTGGTATATCTTGACTTTAATAAGGCTTTTGATACTGTCTCGCATGATCGTTTCATAAACAAACTAGGGAAATACAACCTAGATGAAGCTACTATAAGGTGGGTGCATAACTGGTTGGAAAATCATTCCAGAGAGTAGTTATTAGTGGTTAACAGTCATGCTGGAAGGGCATAATGAGTGGGGTCCCACATGGATCAGTTGTGGGTCTGGTTCTGTTCAATATCTTCAGCATTGCTTTAGATAATGGCATAGTGCTTTGGAGGATAGGATTAAAATTCAAAACAATCTGGACAAACTGGAGAAATGGTCAGAAGTAAATAGGATGAAATTGAATAAGGATAAATGCAAAGAACTCCACTTAGGAAGGAACAATCAGTTGCACACAGACAAAAATGGGAAATGACCGCCTAGGAAGGAATACTGCAGAAAGGGATCTGGAGGTCATAGTGGACCATAAGCTAAATATGAGTCAACAGTGTAACACTGTTGCAAAAAAAAGCGAACATCATTCTGGGATGTATTAGCAAGACTACTTTAAGTAAGACACGAGGAGTAATTCTTCCACTCTATTCTGCACTGATATGGCCTCAGCTGGAGTATTGTGTCCAGTTTTGGGCCCCACATTTCAGGAAAGATGTGGAGAAATTGGAGAAAGTCCAGAGACGAGCAACAAAAATAATTAAAGGTCTAGAAAACATGACCTATGAGGGAAGATTGAAAAAATTGGGTTTGTTTAGTCTGGAGAAAAGAAGACTGAGAGGGGACATGATAACAGTTTTCAAGTACATAAAAGGTTGTTATAATGAGGAGACAGAAAAAATTGCTCTTCTTAACGTCTGAGGATAGGACAAGAAGCAATGGGCTTAAATTGCTGCAAGGGCGGTTTAGGTTGGAAATTAGGAAAAACTTCCTAACTGACAGGGTGGTTAAGCACTGGAATAAATTGCCTAGGGAGGTGGTGGAATTTCCATCAGTGGGGATTTTTAAGAGCAGGTTGGACAAACACCTGTCAGGGATGGTCTAGATCAGGGATCGGCAATCTTTGGCCCACGGCCCACCATGGTAAGCATCCTAGTGGGCTGGGCCAGTTTGTTTACCTGCCGCGTCCGCAGGTTTGGCCAATCGCAGCTCCCACTGGCTGCGGTTCGCCGCTCCAGGCCAATGAGGGCGTCGGCCAGCACATCCCTCGGCCTGCGCCGCTTCCCGTGGCCCCCATTGGCCTGGTCTAGATAATACTTAGTCCTGCCTTGAGTGTAGGGGACTGGACTAGATGACCTCTTGAGGTCCCTTCCAGTTCTATGATTCTATGAAAAACAGAATATTTGGGCATTTTATGAGTGAAATGTATATGGGGTGGGGGAGAGGAGGAGGAATGCAGGGGAGGTTGGAGAGGCAACATATATCCCTTATGACCTGCGGCCACTACACGAGCATGCTCCCCATGGGGATTATACTACCGCCTGCCCTGATTATATTTTATATTTATCCCCGCCCCTCCATTTTTTAAAATAAGTATATTTGCATAGAAAACTGGCTCCAAAGTGATCATTTTTTGCAACTGTCTCTATCTGAAGGCCTAATCTTGTTTATGACATCAAAATTGATTGCTGTGAAACTGATTATGTCACAAACTGAGGCTAATGGCTTCAGGTAGGAATAGAAGTTGTCGTGGCAGATGCATTCAAACAAATATCCTGTTTTCAAGCAAGTAGCATTCTTAACAAAAGTACAAGGGAAAAACACACACAAAATATGATAAATAAACTGCATGGGGAACTTATAGCATGCATATAATTCCAATTAACATAAAAGTATACATCTTTCAGCTTTGCTGTATAAAAATAATATTCAGACACTATTCCAAGAGAATAGAGAGAGGAACTACTTGATGAAAACTCTAGAGACCAATGTAGAGGGAAGAACCAGTACTAACAAGCAGCTGACATAGCAAAGCAACAGGAAGATATATACGCTGTAGCAAGCTGGACCTAAATGCTATGTTAAGGCTCCTAGATTCTTTAGGTTTCTGCTATTCTTGTTCAGCACCTTCTTTACTTTAAGAAGAAGGTTTTTTTAAAAAAAGATTAAATATGTAATGAATAGTACAAGTGTGACAGCCTCCTCTGTGTTCTTCATTTGAATGTAACATTCAAATGATTTTACACTGTTCCCCACACTTTCAGTTTTCAATACAGCAATAGATTTCATATTGACAATACATAATAATAATGGAGACAACATCAAGGGGAAGAGGGATTTTTTTCAGCTGATTAGGGACAGTTGGAAATTTGGGAATAGGAAGATGTGATGGGCAATCTGGGATTTTGGGGTAAGCACATTAGCTATATATTTCTAGTTTCTACTAAAGTTATCATCAATGAAACAGTTAATATTATTGCCATCTAAGTTGTTCCCTTTGAGTTTGAGTTAACAACCCACTGAGATCAATGGGACAGGTCAGAGCTATTGTTTCAGGCTGTTTGTAGATTGAGGAAAACATCAATTTACTGGTTACATAGCGTTAACCGTATAAAAATGCTACACAGAACTATGAAAGTTAGGAATGTTTTATTTTGAAATGAAAATTTTGATTCAGGAACCTGATTCCTCCACAGGGTGGATTCAATTGCTCATTCTATGGCAGAGGAATTGAGAAAACATCGGGATCTGAAAATAAATACAGTGTTGTTTGTTATATCCAGCATTCGTTCTGTATTTGCAAGATTAGAGGAGGATGACAGGAGTTGATATTATCATTATTTCTAACTTTTGTTGTAAGCAAGAATTAATGGTGGCAATAAATGTGCAAGTGACTATCACAGATGTTCCATATGTCCTCTTCTTTTAACCATACAAATGATCTGCAATAGTTATCTTTCTCACAGAATTCTTGGGGATTGAATTATTTTGCCCCAGAAATTAACCCTAAAGGCTACATAACTTTAAGGCCACACTGGCTCTAATTACTTATTAGCACAGAAAAAGAGAGCCAAGGAATGAAACTTCAATCTGCAAATAAAATACGGATGAATAAAGCAATAAAGCTATAAGAAAGCTACTTCTCCTCCATAGGGGAACAACTAAGGGCCAAGTGTGCTAAAGTTTTATGCTAATACAAAATTGGCTCCAGCAAACTATTCTCTTTTATAGCTGAACAAATTGGTGCCAACTTATTTAAGTGGTCTAGCACCAGCTAAGCAAGTACAAAACTGTTCAGGAAACATCTGCTCTGAGGGAAGCTTGTAATCATTAAAAATGTATTTACCATAGGATAATTAGTAGAAGCAGAATTAGCGCTAACTTACTGACAGAGACCCAATTTCATTGTAAGTGGGTAATAAAATTGGATTTCATGAATATGTCTTATATTTTCCTATAATTTGTGAATGACTGTGCTATCATGTACTGCTGTGGTATACATGAAAAGTCAAATTCTAATAGGGCAGGCCCAAAATACTGAAAGTGAATAACCTAACCATTTTCTATTAAACATAGAATAAGAAGCATGAGCAGGCTATGAACTTTGGATTAATCACAGCCGTCTTCACATATGCCTAACATCCACAAAAATGATGATCATAAGAAAGTGAATAATGAAAGTAAGTTATGTTTTGTCCATACAAGACCAGTATGACTTTCACACATGAAAGCATCACTGATATTATCACTCTTCAGACTGTCTTCCAATGGCTGCAATTCATGCACAGAGATAAATGGTAACTATAAATGTTTCTTTCTTAACTGATCAAAGAGAAACCACAAAACAACATAGTTCTTAAATGCTGACATCAAATGGTCTTCAGAAAAAAGGCAGCCTTTACTATTTATGTAATATGACATCACTGGCATGTTTCCTGCATGGAACACATAAGGGAGTACATATTGTAACTGACCCCAGCGCAGGGTATCACTATGCTGTGGTACACCAGTACCCTCTAGATATCTCTAGATCTGTGGTCTGCAGGTGCTCCAAATCCTAGACGCTACAGGATGTCGCCTTTGGTGGGTTCCCATAAACACGCATACATTTTGAATACAGAGCATTACTTTACTAGGGCTGCCAGAACATCATTACAAATACTCCACCCACAATTACTTTGTAACACGAGTTACAATAAAGGTCAACCTAGAAGTTCCTAATTCAGCCCCTAAAGTCAGTCTAATACACTGTTTAGCTGTAAAACCTCCACACTATCCTCCTGCCTGCAGGCTGCTGCCTTATAACTTCTTCCTGTGGCTGCTGCTGGCCCACTGCTAGCAATAGATTGTGCCTGCCCAGCCCTCCAGTCCCAGCTCCCAGTCTGCCTTCTATAGACAGTTCCTAGACTGCTGAATCCAACATATTTCCATTGGTCTCATTCAGCCTCTTGCTCTCTCCCAAGTCTGTTCCCCTCTTATTCCTATATATCTTTTTCTTGTACAATGAGGATTGCAGAGCTACCTACTGAATGGATGTTAGCTTGGTAACACAGTGTCCTCCATTAGCTAGATCCTTTCGCTCCAACTCAGTTGGAATAGAGAGGAGACATCAGAATGAACTAACATATTCATTACAATATTATTATAGAATGAGAATTATGCTAGAAACTCCAAATTTAGCTCTCCAGTTTTCAGTGATGTTTATTGTTTTGGTATTTTATGCCTAAAAGGAGTTTGAATATAAAAATGTAAACCAAAATATGACCATAATTAGATAGCATATATATTTTTATTATAAAATAGTTATTCTGATTCACTGAAAATATTTGATAAAGCACTTCTATCTTTCATTTTTTCCCATAAGCATTTTTTGTAAACCAAATGTTGCACAGAATGGGTCACTACAAAAAGTAATTTTCCCTCTGCTGATACTCACACCTTCTTGTCAACTGTTGGGAATGGGCGATGTCCACCTTGATTACATTGACCTCGTTAGCACTACAAAGTAATTTTCCCTCTGATATTCACCCCTTCTTGTCAACTGTTGAGAATAGGTCACTTCAAACTTAATTGAATTGGCCTTGTTAGCACTGACCCCCCAGTTGGTAAGGCAACTCCTATCTTTTTATGTGCTGTAATATATATACTGTTTACTGTATTTTTCACTCCGTGCATCTGATGAAGTGGGTTTAGCCCACGAAAGCTTATGCCCAAATAAATTTGTTAGTCTCTAAGATGCCACAAGGACTCCTTGTTGTTGTTTTTTTAAATAATGTTTCTCATACATAGGCAAAATTACAGATTCTAATGGAATATGAGTTATGGGGAAAAGAAAATAGATCAAACTATCTGACAATTATTAAGCTCAAGAGAAATTGCTTTGTATAGTAGTGTATGATGGAGTGTACCTACCACACTCCAGCCTCAAAAGGGTTAACTGAGCTTTGCAGGCTGAGGAAGTCCCGCCCCTCCAACTCTGCTGGGCATGCTCAGGCAGGAGGCAGAGTATAAAAGGAAGCAGCCCAATTCATTCTGGGCAGGCTGCTGAAGGGTGAGGATGCAGATAGCAGGCTCTATCCAGGAATCTGCTACAGGCCCCAACTACAGAGCCATGGCTTGCCGAGCTCCAGATGGACTTCAAGTTGCCTGACGAGCCTGGAGAAGATTCTGCACCGGCGGGAGCTACTCTACTTGAGGACCCCAGAGACCTTTGGGAACTGCGGAGCATTGCTGAGGGAGAAAGGGTAGGAAGCAGCCAGGGGATTTAGACTTTTCTCCAGTGAGTGAACCGGGGAACCAGTCAGTATGTTAAGGGAGGATCCCCACTGACTTGGTGGTGAGCACCCCCACCATTGCCAGAGCCCTGGGCTGGACTTGGAGGAGCAGGGTGGGCCTGAGTCCCCCTACCCTGGGTGCCACACATCCCTAGGTGGCACCCCACTTCCCCAACGAGCCAGTAGGCCACACATTACTCCAGAAGTGGGTGCCCTTATTGACTCTGGCCATTCAGACATGCTGCCCTGAGTGGAAGGGCTGCTTTACTGACTCTGGCCATTAGGCTATGCTACCCTGAGAGGAAGGGCCACTTTATTGAGTCCGGCCACCAGGCCATATTGCCACATCTTATAGTCAGGGTCATGAACATAGGACCTAACTGGCTGCTATACATTTTTCCCCCTTCTTCTCATCATACTTGACTTCGCGACATAATGTATGAACAAGATTAGGCATAATACAGATTCTATTGACAATCCACTTGTCACCCTGCTACTCCATCTGTATCCATTTGCCTTTTTATTATCCAATTTAGAAAGTTACCATCAATAATGCACTCACTCACTAAACTTATATACAGTTCTATTATTGTATGAATTATTTTATAACTTTATATGCCAGTATTATCAAAACCATTCTTGAGGTCCAGTTAGCTAATGTGCTCTTTTTCTTCTTCTTCTTCAGATATCAGGAAGGGTAGAAGGGAGAACAGCAAAATAGAGACAATGGATTTCAGGAAGACAGATTTTGGGAAGCTCAGAGAGCTGATAGGTAAGGTCCCATGGGAATCAAGACTGAGGGGAAAAACAACAGAGGAGAGTTGGCAGTTTTTCAAAGGGACACTATTAAGGGCCCAAAAGCAAGCTATTCTGCTGGTTAGGAAAGATAGAAAATGTGGCAAAAGACCACCTTGGCTTAACCACGAGATCTTGCATGATCTAAAAAATAAAAAGGAGTCATATAAAAAATGGAAACTAGGACAGATTACAAAGGATGAATATAGGCAAACAACACAGGAATGCAGGGGCAAGATTAGAAAGGCAAAGGCACAAAATGAGCTCAAACTAGCCACGGGAATAAAGGGAAACAAGAAGACTTTTTATCAATAGATTAGAAGCAAGAGGAAGACCAAAGACAGGGTAGGCCCACTGCTCAGTGAAGAGGGAGAAACAGTAGCAGGAAACTTGGAAATAGCAGAGATGCTTAATGACTTCTTTGTTTCGATCTTCACCGAGAAGTCTGAAGGAATGCCTAACATAGTGAATGCTAATGGGAAGGGGGTAGGTTTAGCAGATAAAATTAAAAAAGAACAAGTTAAAAATCACTTAGAAAAGTTAGATGCCTGCAAGTCACCAGGGCCTGATGAAATGCATCCTAGAACACTCAAGGAGCTAATAGAGGAGGTATCTGAGCCTCTTGCTATTATCTTTGGAAAATCGTGGGAGACGGGAGAGATTCCAGAAGACTGGAAAAGGGCAAATATAGTGCCCATCTATAAAAAGGGAAATAAAAACAACCCAGGAAACTACAGACCAGTTACTTTAACTTCTGTGCCAGGGAAGATAATGGAGCAAGTAATTAAGGAAATCATCTGCAAACACTTGGAAAGTGGTAAGGTGATAGGGAATAGCCAGCATGCATTTGTAAAGAACAAATCATGTCAAACCAATCTGATAGCTTTCTTTGATAGGATAACGAGTCTTGTGGATAAGGAAGAAGCTGTGGATGTGGTATACCTAGACTTTAATAAGGCATTTGATACGGTCTTGCATGATAAACTAGGCAAATACAATTTAGATGGGGCTACTATAAGATGGGTGCATAACTGGCTGGATAACCATACTCAGAGAGATGTTATTAATGGTTCCCAATCCTGCTGGAAAGGCATAACAAGTGGGGTTCCGCAGGGGTCTGTTTTGGGACCGGCTCTGTTCAATATCTTGATTAACGACTTAGATATTGGCATAGAAAGTACGCTTATTAAGTTTGCGGATGATACCAAATTGGGAGGGATTGCAACAGCTTTGGAGGACAGGGTCATAATTAAAAATGATCTGGACAAATTGGAGAAATGGTCTGAGTTAAACAGGATGAAGTTTAACAAAGACAAATGCAAAGTGCTCCACTTAGGAAGAAAAAATCAGTTTCATACATACAGAATGGGAAGAGACTGTCTAGGAAGGAGTACGGCAGAAAGGGTTCTAGGGGTTATAGTGGACCACAAGCTAAATATGAGTCAACAGTGTGATGCTGTTGCAAAAAAAGTAAACATGATTCTGGGATGTATTAACAGGTGTGTTGTGAGCAAGACACGCAAAGTCATTCTTCCGCTCTACTCTGCTCTGGTTAGACCTCAGCTGGAGTATTGTGTCCAGTTCTGGGCACCACATTTCAAGAAAGATGTGGAGAAATTGGAGAGGGTCCAGAGAAGAGCAACAAGAATGATTAAAGGTCTTGAGAACATGACCTATGAAGGAAGGCTGAAAGAATTGGGTTTGTTTAGTTTGGAAAAGAGAAGACTGAGAGGGGACATGATAGCAGTTTTCAGGTCTCTAAAAGGATGTCATAAGGAGGAGGGAGAAAACTTGTTCACCTTAGCCTCTAAGGATAGAACAAGAAGCAATGGGCTTAAACTGCAGCAAGGGAGGTCTAGGTTGGACATTAGGAAAAAGTTCCTAATGGTCAGGGTGGTTAAATACTGGAATAAATTGCCTAGGGAGGTTGTGGAATCTCCATCTCTGGAGATATTTAAGAGTAGGTTAGATAAATGTCTATCAGGGATGGTCTAGACAGTATTTGGTCCTGCCATGCGGGCAGGAGACTGGACTCGATGGCCTCTCGAGGTCCCTTCCAGTCCTAGAATCTATGAATCACTGCCACTTGCTTAAAGAAGTTAATCAAGTTAGTGAATAGTGTGCAGACAGTTTTGGCTAATAACCAATCTGTTCAAATGTTGTTCTGTTTTCTCTCTACTCAATAACACTAGAGGATTTCCTCACATTAGGTTACAGACTTGCAGGTCTGTAGTGGTTCTTCCCTTCAGTGCCTCTACCAGATCTCAAGCCAGTATAAATTGGTATAGCTCTACTGAATACAATGGGGCATCATCAATTTACCAGCTGAGGATCCCTTTTTCTTAAACATGGATGGAGGTATTGACATCTTCAGTCCTTACATACATCTCTTTTATAAGACATTAAAAGCTAGAGATGAGCTAATTGTAGAACCTCTTATTTGAAAACCACTAAACTTTTAAGGCTTTGAAGTACAGACCTGGACGCAGTTCTCATATTTGTGAGTAGGCCCTGTGTCTATTTCAAGCCTTATGACTTTTCATTTGTAGTCTGCCATCTCCTTTAGAATTCTGGAGAACAGCCTGCCCAACCTTAAAGCCTACGCTATTTCTTTCTATTTTTATCATGACCCTGAGTTATGGATGATCTTCATTGTCAGCTCATAGAAATGTTCTCTTTTTTGGTGATGAAGAAGGGTTCTAATCCTATAAAAGATTAATTGACTAATGGTAATCATTTCTCCAGATTCTGGCCAATCATTCAGCAAAGAGCTGCCAGCAATATTCTTGAGACCAAATCATATTTTTTGTTCCTGGAAAGGAGCTCATAATTAATCTCTTTATCTTAACAAATTCTGAGCTGTTTGAATGCATTAATTTTGCCTACGACTCAGTGAATTTTTGCTCGCATCTAAAAATAAATCTGAATGAAAGGGCCAGAACTATTCTAGAGTTTCTTTTAATGTCTTTATTGGGCACAGTAAAAATATCCATATAAACACAATACAAGGATTAAATACAAATGTTTCATTATGCCTTGGATCTAATTTACATATACCTTAGCACAATAACCTAATAACAGTTCCTTCTCTTTCTTTTAACAGCTTATCTCAACTCTTTTTAGGAAAAGGAAAAGAAAGGAAGAAAAATAGAACAGCAACACAACAGTAGAAATAAATTGGGTGAGACTGGATTTTTAGGCTTTTGCTATTGAATATTCTGCAACCAAAACGAGCATATGAAAATTTTTGTAAGTTCACATTTTCATCAATCATGGAATACTAATGCCCATAACAATCATTTCCAGATGAAATACGATGCCATGTATTTTTGCAGATTGTTAATATGTTTATGATTCTCTCCCAATAAACTCTTATCTTGAGGCATACGCAGAATATGTATTACATCCAACGTTCCACACTCTCCATAAGGTCCTACAACAAGCTTTCACAGGAATCAGTTTCAATTTGTATATATTGGATTGTCTTGAATAACAATAACTAAATTTTCCTTTTAAATAATCTCATACAGTGACTAGGTTAAACTGCATTTTATCAAACTATCTTAAGTATAATCAGATGTCATTCATCTCCATCTTGTGGAATAAAGAATGCCTTCCCCACTGTTTATCACATGGTTCATGGTCTGAGATTTTTCAAACATCAATATGGGCCAGATTGTACATGGCCCCAGTGCAGTTCTCTAGGGAATTTATGGGAGTGAGGTCCCTCATAAATGGCTGAGTTATGGTTTACTGGACCTTTTGCCCAGATGATGAGGCAGGGAGCAAGACCTGTATCCCCAGCATTCTTTCCTCAAGCAGGTGGGCAGGGTGTGGCTAGAACTCTGTTGTACCCTTCAAAGCATTGGTCAGGGAGGGAGTATGTTGCACCTGGTAGAGGATCATAGCAAATTATTACACCCCCTGGAGCAAGGTGGAGCAGGAAAGGAATGATCACCATTGTTCCCTGAATATCCTTTGGAGAAGTACAGCTACATATTCTATATCCATGGCATTGAGCAAGGGCTCAGTCTAGTTCTCTGTTTATCCCATTACACCTTTCTATACTTTGATTTGGAAGAGTTGCATTTTCATGCTAGAGATGGGTCTTAATATCTGCATATTTTTTTTGAAAATACAAATATGTTAGCTAATCCTGGTTTGGCCTTCAAGAAGTCCAACCCTATAAAATTCCATTTATTAGTAGACATGACAGTGCACTGGTTTTCAGTATATATAATCCCCATCCAGACAAAACATCTGAATTGCTCCTGTGGAGGAATATGAGGAAATTCCTTGGTTGATTTTTAGTAGGTCGAAGACTCTGGTTTGTGTGTATATGTCTGTCTATCTGTCTAACAATTTGGGTAAAAATTCTGCAAACACATACTCAGGTTGAATAGGACTTCCTTATGTGAGTAGTCTACAGTCAGTGGAAATATGTTCGTAAATGTTATTGCTCTGGGAAAGGGTTACAGAATCAGGCCCTTAAAGTATTTTATATTTGAATGAGGGGTGTGTATTTTATGTGCTATGGCTAGTGTGCTTGAACTCATAGGCTCTGGTTCATAGGTTCAGAGGAGTGTGGCTCAAGTAGAGGGACATTGGGAGGGATGAGAGCTCAGATTTCACCTCCCTCACCCCATTGTCATTTACTGTTCTTTCTCTGCTATAGCTAAATCACCTCTAGCAATAAGAGCCATTCTTCAGGCTTGTGGCAGCTGAGGCTCATGCTGAGGAGCCAGCTCTGGTCTACATAATTTTGTAAAATGGAAATGTTAATAAAATCAAATCTTCCTTCCTCAGAGACTTGGAAGCATTAGCTGCATGCTTCACATACACCATTGGCTAGGCAAAATAGCTGCTGAACTAATGCATGGTTTCTGACTAACAATGCGGATATACTCTAGTTTTCGCAGCAAGAAATGCTCTGTTCTTCTACTGTGGAGATGAAAATCTTGACACATGGGGAAGGGCACTTTTAGATTCCAAATGATCAGCCAAGAAATACAGACTTGCTGAGTTGAGAGTGAGCCAGGAATGATTAGGCACACAGTCAGAATGGGGCTGCTAAAGGAGCATCAATGACAGGAATAGCAGTGGATGCAATAAATATTGATTTATCCGGTATGTTATTGCAGATGGAGTTTAAATACAATGCTGCCCATTAGCTTCAGAAGTTAGGAGGCTTTGTCTGGATCAGCTATGGAAAGAAAACCTTTGGTCCCTTTACAGTTGTACTTCCTCACCTCCTTTTGGGCTGGAGGAGGGAAGCTATGTGGCTGATTCTGATGGGTTAGACATAAGGGTCCACCTTTTGACTGTTGGGCAACCTATAGGAGAGCTTAAATGCCCTTGCCCTAGCCCTGGACACCATTATGAACTGGAAAGGAAAACTGTCTGGTTCTCTGATAAACCAGAATTGGAAGCAATTTAAGAAAAAACACCCCCTAAAGAAGTTAGGAAATGGGTTTGGAGCTCTTAATAGCAGGTACAGTGAGGAGACAACCTGTCTTCCCCACCCCCTTAATGCTCCTGTAAGGGGAAGGCAGTTGGATCTCAGCAATGGAGCTGGGACTAAGTTAACTGTGTTGGGGGCTGACTGTAGCCATCACCGGATGGAACAGATTAAAAAGGGAGTTTGACTTGCACTGGATAAGTTACTGCTGGATATTTCCCAGATATGTTACTGAATAAAGTTGTGGCCTAGTTAAACCACATTCCTGGTATCTTGTCTTTTCTTCCAATGGTGTCTGGGACAATTTGGCCTGTAGCAGCAAAAACTAGTTTTCTTAAGTACCTGCCCTATTGTCAAGGGTGTCTTTCCCAAGCACAGCTTGGGAACACTTCCATCAGGGATAAGTCAAGGTCCAACTTGTCTCCAAATTGAAAAGAAAATCTTTACAAGTTCCCGTAGACACTTTGCTCCTACAGGCTGGATTTTTCAATGCCACCAATGAGGAAGACAGGGAATGGCTGAGCAAGGGAGGGGAGTAGATGGAAACTACCTCAGCTGCAGAGTGATCCCCTTTGCTGGAGGCTTATTACAAACAGGTATTGACTTTGATCTCTCTCTATATTTTGGTGGTAAGAAGGCCAGCTTTTCCAGGAGTCATTTCTCATGTTCCTAGGCTGCGGTTGTCATTTGAGAATTTCTGATTAAAGGTATCATTTGTAAGCAACAAATAATTTTAAGGACAATTATCTGCAGCCATATACAGTACCAACATTTACAACAAAACAGGTGCTGTTTTATCTTCACTGCACATATGGAGACCCTGGAATGACCCATTGTGACCCCCACCCTGCAACTACTCTGTCATCTACTCCTAGACCACAAAGTCCTTCCTTAAACTCATTCCCACTATTCCAGTTAGGCACACATGCACTCTTCCCTCATCTGTTCAGTATGTAACCATGAAACCTGCTGGTGTCAGTGCACATAAATGTGATCAGATTTTTAGAAAGGGTAGGTGCTTAGCCTCTGAAAATTCATTCCCAAAATTATGTGTGGATATTTATAAGCTTATCTACCAGTATGGGTGCAGGATGCTTGGGATTTGAATGTGTAGGAGTAGGTAGTGCAGTCTCATGTGTAGAATACTGGACTGGGAGTCAAGATACTTGATTTCTAGTCCTAGCTCTGCAATTGACTAACTGTGGGCCTTTGGACAAGCCACTTATCCTGTTTGTGTTTCTGTATAAATGGAGTAATGATGCTTACTCTCCTTTACAAAATAATAAAATGCATTGGTATGTATTGATGAAAAGCTCTATAATTAGTAACAGTAATCATCAGCCAGCCAGAAAGCAAAATTTAGGAAAACGTGGCCTCACCTTTGTGAAAAGCTACACTTTATCCCTATAGATAATGCTTTCCCTAGACCACAGGGAATTGCACAGACCCAACATGGCACAATCTCAGGATGATGCTTCCAATTTATGCTGGCACAGAAAGTTAAACCAATCCTGGGATTTGAACTTGGAGTCTTGACCTGCAGTTGGACCTAGAACTTTTTGAAACAGTCAGGTATACATGTTGAAAATTGTTTAGGATACAAAGAAATATAATAGTCAAGGTCAGATTACAGCAAGAGAGTGCAGACCAGAGCTGTGGTGCCTGTAGGTATCTTAGCCTTTTGAAATATAATTACAATCAGCTGAAACCATATCTCAGTATTCACCAGAGTTTTGAAAGAAAGAATCATTGTGGGCATGATTCTGAGAGACTGATGTATGAGTGCATAAGGGAGGAAGAATAAGGAGACCCTCTTTCCCCAGAACCAGCTGGCCTGCATAAAGGCCGGGCAGAATCCTAGTTCCAGTGCTTCAGAGGAAGGGAGGGAGACAAAACAATGGCTGACTGGATGGGAGAGCGGAAATCTGCTACACCTATAAAGAAGCATAATAGCAAGTGCACAGAGGAGCTCCCAGTCTTGGGGAAATGAAACTCAGGGCTGCCCTTTACTAGATTGTATGGCTACAAGGCACAGCTGAGCCCTGTAACTTCAAAGGAATTTGAATTTTAGATGGAACTGCTTCTCTGCATTAATAATCAAGCCATTGGTTGGTATAAAGAGCTCAGAAAGTTACATGAATTAAAATTAAACTTGTAAAGAGTTAAAATATTCTCTAGGGGAATTAAAATCAATAAAAGATTAAATAACAGCAAGAGGACTTACTAGAAGGGTAACTACAATATTGCAGGAATAGGAAGAAATCAGGACTGTTAGAATATAGAGTATTCCTGAATAATAGCCATAAGGAAGCTGAGAAGAACAGTTACCTTCTGCCCCAAGAAAGCATGATTGCAATTGCTCCTTACCCCGTGAACAGAAAACTTCAAACTGTAGGACCGGTAAAAGGATGGCAAGTCTGCCAAAGAAAGGACCTTGGAACCAGCTCAGTAATTCCACACACAGACCAGGAGCCCTCGTACACACACACACACATATATATATATATATATATATATATATATATATATATATATAAATGCATTTATGTACTTCATTTCTATTCCAATTCATTAGGTGGATATTTTGAGTCATACTATGTATCGTACTAACTAGCTCATTTCACCTAAATTTGCTTCTAGGATAGGATAGAGAAGCAACAAGCCTTTCCTGTTGGCTACATTTTATCAAAGGCCTGAGGGGTGAAGGCCTTTGGGATTGATGCACTCAGTTATCAGCTACCAGAACAGCTGCTTGAAAATGGCACTAGAAAAGGTTCAGAAAAGGGTAACTAAAATTATTAGGGGTTTGGAATGGGTCCCATATGAGGAGAGATTAAAGAGGCTAGGACTCTTCAGCTTGGAAAAGAGGAGACTAAGGGGGGATATGTGGAGAAAGTGGATAAGGAAAAGTTATTTACTTATTCCCATAATACAAGAACTAGGGGTCACCAAATGAAATTAATAGGCAGCAGGTTTAAAACAAATACAAGGAAGTTATTCTTCACGCAGCACAGTCAACTTGTGGAACTCTTTACCTGAAGAGGTTGTGAAGGCTAGGACTATAACAGCGTTCAAAAGAGAACTGGATAAATTCATGGTGGTTAAGTCCATTAATGGCTATTAGCCAGCATGGGTAAGGAATGGTGTCCTTATCCTCTGTTTGTCAGAGGATGGAGATGGATGGCAGGAGAGAGATCACTTGATCATTGCCTGTTAGGTCCACTCCCTCTGGGGCACCTGGCATTGGCCACTGTCAGAAGACAGGATACTGGGCTAGATGGACCTTTGGTCTGACCCGGTACGGCCGTTCTTATGTTCTTATGAAATGTTGACAGCTAGGTTTAGATTGGCCCCGAGTCTGCTCTAAGTTGCACAAGTGACTGAATGATGCCCCTGACTGGCCCTAGAATCAAGAAGCTATAAAAGTGTTATAAAAACACTATTATTCCTCCCATTCCATCTTGGGTTCTCTCCAAACACAGTTTAGTTGGACGCAAGATCTGAAGATTAAATCTTTGCTAAGAAGGGAGTACAAGATACCAGTTCTCCAATTCTTAGAGCCAGACGAGGCCTCATTGCAATTTAGACCATCTTCTGGGCATCTTAGTTCTGCCACTGACATGAAGCCTGTGGAAGACAGGCAGCCTGGAGTGTAGCTCTTCCATGTCCCCTCCCAGTTTCCTTCATCTCCAATGTGTCCTCTACACTGGGGGTCATGAGAAGAAGCTGGAGCTTGATTTGGAGTATTTGAATCCCTATGCCAGAGAAATTCTTGGACAGTCATTTGCCAGCAAATTATGGCCTATTTACACTACTTGACTGTACCATTTGACTGGAGAATAGCTAATGTGGTTCCTATTTTCAAGAAGCGGAAAAAAAGTGACCCGGGTAACTACAGGCCTGTTAGTTTAACATCTGTAATATGCAAGGTCTTGGAAAAAATGTTGAAGGAGAAAGTAGTTAAGGACCTTGAGGTCAATGCCAATTGGGACAAATTACAACATGGTTTTACGAAAGGTAGATTGTGCCAAACCAACCTGATCTCCTTCTTTGAGAAAGTAACAGATTTTTTAGATAAAGGAAATGCGGTGGATCTAATATACCTCGATTTCAGTAAAGCGTTTGATACGGTACCGCATGAGGAATTATTGGTTAAATTGGAAAAGATGGGAATCGATATGAAAATCCAGAGGTGGATAAAGAACTGGTTAAAGGGGAGACTGCAGAGGGTCATACTGAAAGATGAACTGTCAGGTTGGAGGGAGGTTACCAGTGGAGTTCCTCAAGGTTCGGTTTTGGGTCCGATTTTATTTAATCTATTCATTACTGACCTCGGAACCAAATGTAGAAGTGGGCTGATAAAGTTTGCAGATGACACAAAGTTGGGAGGTATTGCCAATTCGGAGAAGGATCGGGATATCCTGCAGGGACATTTGGATGACCTTGTAAACTGGAGTAATAGTAATAGGATGAAATTTAATAGTGAGAAGTGTAAGGTTATGCATTTAGGGATGACTAACAAGAATTTTAGTTATAAGCTGGGAACGCATCAGTTGGAAGTAACGGAAGAGGAGAAGGACCTCGGAGTCCTGGTTGATCACAGGATGACTATGAGTCGGCAATGTGACGTGGCCGTGAAAAAAGCTAATGCGGTCATGGGATGCATTAGGCGAGGTATTTCTAGTAGGGATAAGGAGGTGCTGGTTCCGTTATACAAGACACTGGTGAGACCTCATTTGGAGTACTGTGTGCAATTCTGGTCTCCCAGGTTTAAAAAGGATTAAATCAAACTGGAACGGGTACAAAGAAGGGCCACTAGGATGATCCGAGGAATGGAAAATCTGTCATATGAAAGGAGACTCGAGGAGCTCGGTTTGTTTACCTTAACCAAAAGAAGGCTGAGGGGGGATATGATTGCTCTCTTTAAATATATCAGAGGGATAAATACCAGGGAGGGAGAGGAATTATTTCAGCTCAGTACTAATGTGGACATGAGAACAAATGGATATAAACTGGCCGTCGGGAAGTTTAGGCTTGAAATTAGACGAAGGTTTCTAACCATCAGAGGGGTGAAGTTTTGGAACAGCCTTCTGAGGGAAACAGTGGGGGCGAAAGACCTCTCTGGCTTTAAGATTAAGCTTGATAAGTTTATGGAGGGGATGGTTTGATGGGATGAAGTGATTTTAGTCAATAGGTCAATAACGTGCCATCGCTGGTAATTAGTAACAATGGTCAATGATGGGCTATTAAAAGTATTACAGAGAACTTTTTCCAGAGGGTCTGGCTAGAGAATCTTGCCTGCATGCTCGGGGTTCAGCTGATCGCCATATTTGGGGTCGGGAAGGAATTTTCCTCCAGGGTAGATTGTCAGAGGCCCTGGAGGTTTTTTGCCTTCCTCTGCAGCATGGGGCAGGGGTCGCTTGCTGGAGGATTCTCAGTGATTTGAAGTCTTTAAATCATGATTTGGGGACTTCAACAGCTGAGTCAAGGGAGAGAATTCTTCCAGGAGTGGGTGGGTCAGCTTTTGTGGCCCGCATCATGCGGGAGGTCAGACTAGATGATCATAATGGTCCCTTCTGACGTTAGTCTATGAGTCTACTTTAGCAGCCTACACAGGCATAAACCTAGTAGAAAATCTGGCCAAATATACTTAATATACCTGAATTCTATAAATACATGTGTTAAGAATGAAGTGAAAGGGATAATAATAAGTAGCCCTGTAACACAGTAAATAAGTGACAGGAGTTAAGTTAACCTACCTGTAGTTGTGTTATTGCAGTCACTAAGGAAATTTCCTTGTCACTACTGGAGCACACTATCTCAGTAGCTAGGAATCTATTTCATGTCTCCACTTTAGTATAAGATTCTGCAATGAAGGAATTGGAATGTAACCAATGACCATTCAGTCTTGGCCTCCTACATTCAAATGTATTTAAAACCAATTAGTCCTTTTTGTACTTACAGATATGGGTACAGCTCTGTCTCATCTTACGTGCATTTAACATGCGCGATTTCAGCTTTACGCGGTCGGCAAAAACAAAAAAAAAGAGAAAAATAACTATTTTAATACTGTACCTATAGTGCGGGGGATTTCGCCCGCCATTCAACTCAATGTAATTTTGACTATACGCAGTTTTCGCTTTATGCGCTAACTGTGGAACAGAACCCCCGCGTAGGATGAGACTCGCCTGTACTCATTTTTGTTGTACTGAAATTTGAACAAACATCATAATTTCTTAGGAAGACCAGTCAACAAAGAGTGAATAATGATTCACAAAGCCAAATGCTGCCCTGTACCACATATTCATTGTATGTCTGTGTCAAAACTCTCTAATAATCTTGATAAGTTGAGAGATGATATAATGTTGTCTAGCATTGAGCTCTCAATTAATCCAATCTACTCTATTATTTTCTTTGATCTCAAAGCCTGCAAGGATCTATTTAAAAAACACATATTAAACTATTTGTTTGTAATGGCCAGACGGATGGTGGAAAGAAAAGATGCCATAGTAAATTTAAAAGCTGTTATTTGACCTTTTCTTCTTGCACAAAGATAGTATTAAGACCTGGTGTAACATACATCTTGTTCTTTTTACTTGGGCCTCTTTTCTTGGTTTCAGAAGCACAGGAGCTGTTCCCACAGGCATCTGGAACCATGCCATTCCTGAATCCTTTATATCACCTTTAAATTTCCTACAGTAGATGTTATGTAGCCAGGGTTCAAATGTAGCTCATTTATAGTCAGGGAAAAATGCAGAGATAATGTTGCTATTCAGAAGTAATGAAATAAATATGATGCTATGGGCATGGAATTATTTGCTTTAAATCAGTGTTGTCTCCTAAGGAATATTCTGAAATTCAGACTACTCAGTCAGATGTAAAAATCTCTTGCAATAAAGCTAAACTGGCATAAGGGGTAAGGTTATAAGGAGACATACTTAATGGTTTAGTCCTTCAAAATCTATTAACCATGTCAATGCAGTAAAGAATAGGCCATTAAAAATGGCATGTAAATTTATGAAGTAATAGTCAACCTAATTAGTCACCTTATCATGCAGAATTGTTTTTGTGTTAAGATACTAGCTTTCTTTTTAAAAGAAAATGAAATGCAAAATTCTGCATTCAAATAATGTTAATACTGAGGTTGAAAACCAAAGAAGCAAAGAAGTTCCAAGTTAAGATTGACATGCCAATTTGACACCTTTATAATTAAACAAAGATTTTAAAATGTAAGCTGAAATAGCTTTGTCAAGATTAGCAGGTAAGTGCATTTACCCTTTGGACAGAGGTTATCAGTTTTAAAATCAAAATAAAGAAGTTCTATCACCATTGTTATGGAAATTTGGGCCCTAAAACAATCTTAGGAGTAGACAGCTCAATTTGATTCCAGGATCTGACTCTACTCTTTAGGTGGGATCTATATTTTCTGGATCTGGTTTGGATGTTGGTCAGATCTTATAGAAGTGGTTTTCTTGCTAGAGTTTGATCAAAGATAACAGAAACTTTATGGGAAAGTTGATCTCATGAGATTGCCACCACTTGGGATGATATTTCACAAAAACAACTGAGATTTTGGCTTGTGGAGTTCAAACACAAGTCCTAGACCTGCCATGACCTCAAACCTGAATCATTGGCTGATGTCTATTAAAAATTGATAAACACAGAAATGGCTAAATTTTCAGCCTTAATTGGGCCTCCAATATTTTGCACCTAAAAGCTGCAGACTCAGATTATTGCAGGTGCACTTGTGTTGATATGTGGCTAGTTGGGAATTTTCCAATGAATTTTCTTTCCATCAGAAAATTCTGATTTGTGGAAAAAGAAACATTTTGCAGACATATGTGGCAGTCAACAACAATTTATTTAGAAAGAGAAATTGAAAAAAAAGCATTTCAACAACAAAGATTTTCATTTTCTATTTTAAAATTACTTTATTTCAACCTTTTAGTTCTACATTGTAAACTATAATATAAAATAAAAGTCAAAATCAGATGTAAAAATATTTTTCCCCCCAAAATGAAACATTTTGATCACCACAAATGATTTTTTTCCCAGCATTTAGATTCATGTGAAATTTTGAACGTTTGTTTGTTTTCTGGAACAGAAGACATTTTAACATTGCAAACTCCCCCAGAGGGTTCTTGCAGAGCTCTAGTCTGCATTTTATGTCATTTAGATGTATAAATATATGATTTGTGGGTGCAATTGTCCATAGATGTCCAAGTGCCTTACATTTCACCTATAATTTATAAACACAAAAATGGATGCCATCTTCTGGAAAACTCCCAGGCTGAACCAAACTTAAACACAGACTGAATTTGTATTAGCTAATTAAGCCTGTTGTATTAGCCTGTGAGTGCTAACAAAGGCCTGGTCCACACTAACCTCCCACTTCGAACTAAGATACGCAACTTCAGCTATGTGAATAGCTGAAGTCTAAGTACTTTAGTTTGAACTTACCGCGGGTCCAGACGTGGCAGGCAGGCTCCCCCATCGACTCCGCATACTCCTCTTGTGGAGCAGGAGTACCGGCGTCGACGGCGAGCACTTCCGGGATTGATCCAGGATCAATTTATCGCATCTAGACAAGACGCGATAAATCGAACCCAGAAGATAGATTGCTTACCGCCGGACCCGGAGGTAAGTATAGACGTACCCAAACATCACTCTGGTGTCTAGTCTGATCAAAACATTCTCCATTTTTCTTTCAAGATTCTGTGCTGATCCCTCACCATTTCATTCAAAAATTATACTTCAGCAACCCTCCATCTGGCTAATCAGGACTTCCTGCAAAATTCCTCAGTGCAGCTCCTTCAGATTGGGTCCTAAAAGTATGTCTCCAAAGAATGATAGGAATTACTTTCTACCCTTTGTCCCCCTCATTATAAGCCACTAGCCCAAGGCAAGACATGTTTTTACAGGTTCATGAGTTTTTTTTAGTTGATCAAACAAGCTTTATCATAACTGAGTATACAGGAGCTATTTATATTCAGTAGTTGGAGAAAACCAACATCTTGATACAAGAGAATGATTACCGGTTTCTGGCATGTAAGCAAGAATTAATCATTAACAAAATACTCAAACAGATTTGTTCTAAGCCCTTGATTCTCATGCTATATGTGAAAGTTCACTCAATCACGTCAGGTCTTTTGGCCAACAGAAAATTCCATATTGGATGTGTTAGACACAGATTTTCAAGATGTGCATTGAATAAAGAGTAACTGAAATTCCTTTAGGTTGAACCAGTTCTTGACCAATAAATCTCATAAAATGTGGATTTATTTCAGTAAAGATGTTGAAAGTTTGTTTTGACTGAAAAGCACACATATCTAAATTACTTCCTTAAACCCATTGTTTAAAGGATAGAGAAGACTAATAAATCTCTCAACTCTTCCAATTTCTTTTGTTCTGGCCTTACTATTATACACCTGAAGCAGCACAAGTCCATGATACTTTCACTTTGCTATACATTACAATTAGTATGTGAAAACAGCTTGAAGACAAAGGACAAAGTGGAAATTGTAGTCAAACTCAGAGTGCAAATTTGTTAAGATAATTCATCTGTATTGCACAGTCAGGAAAATCTTAAACAAAAAAGAGTTGTACAAATCTGGACAAACTGGAGAAATGGTCTGAAGTAAATGGGATGAAATTGAATAAGGATAAATGCAAAGTACTCCATTTAGGAAGAAACAATCAATTGCACACAGACAAAATGGGAAATGACTGACTAGGAAGGAGTACTGCGGAAAGGGATCTGGGGATCATAGTGGACCGGGACTCAACAGTGTAACACTGTTGCAAAAAAAAGTGAACATCATTCTGGGATGTATTAGCAAGACTGTTTTAAGTAAGACACGAGAAGTAATTCTTCCACTCTATTCTGCGCTGATATGGCCTCAGCTGGAGTATTGTGTCCAGTTTCGGGCTCCACATTTCAGGAAAGATGTGGAGAAATTGGAGAAAGTCCAGAGAAGAACAACAAAAATAATTAAAGGTCTAGAAAACATGACCTCTGAGGGAAGATTGAAAAAAATGGGTTTGTTTAGTCTGGAAAAGAGAAGACTGAGAGGGGACATAACAGTTTTCAAGTATGTAAAAGGTTGTTACAAGGAGGAGACAGAAAAATTGTTCTTCTTAACCTCTGAGGATAGGACAAGAAGCAATGGGCTTAAATTGCAGCAAGGGAGGTTTACATTGTACATTAGGAAAAACTTCCTAACTGTCAGGGTGGTTAAGCACTTGGAATAAATTGCCTAGGGAGGTTGTGGAATCTCCATTATTGGAAATTTTTAAGAACAGGTTAGATGCACACCTGTCAGGAATGGTCTAGATAATACTTAGTCCTGCCATGAGTGCAGGGGACTGGACTAGATGACCTCTTGAGGTCCGTTCCTGTCTTATGATTATATGAAATTGCAATGAACTAATTTTCTTTTGCCAATACAATATATACAGTGAGCCAAATATACAGGCCAGTTATTTTAAATCATTATATATTTTAAAAGCAGAAACTAACAAAAATGCCACAATGTATAATTTTCCTTCTCAGTCATTAAATATATATTTGAAAGCTCTGTTTTCCACTGCATTTTCCCCCATTGCCTAACAATACTTGATTTCCCAGTCAATGTTTCCTTTTACAATTTTAATACCTTGTGTAAAGGCTTGTAAGGCTATAAATAACACCATACATAAAAGCAATCTAATTATAACATAACTGGGACTTAACACTATAAAATACTAACACCACTTAAAAATGATCTAGCAGAACCGACATATGTTTTACTTAATGCCATTTAGGTATACAATGTGCCTAATTGATATGCAGTCAGTGGGTAGTTGTGTCAGCTAAAATGGGCAGTGACTATAAAAATAGCTATGAATGGAAAAATGTAGAAGAACTTCTGAAAAGTCAGGTGTATAAAGGTGAGCTCCAATCTAAGCAATGGACACTTACTCTACTATATGGTATTCAAATCTACTTAAATCTATTACATTTGCTTAGCATGGCACCATCTGTACAAATCCCTTGCATGCCCAGCTCATAGTGACCCTGATTTTACACTATTAAAATTCAGTGAGAAATCTGCCTTTAACTTCAATTAACAAAGGATCAAATCCTGTATGGTCTCTGTAGTGTTTTATTTGTATATAAAGTGTGTGTTGGACATTAAAGGGGCAGAGCCAGGTTAAAAATCATCATCTTTTTCTTATAATATCTCAGGTGCTAAAATACTGAAATAATTAAAAAAAAATAACATTCCTCATTTCTGAGGTTTGTTAACATTTTGTATTTAAGACATTGTTTTAGGGTGACCAGACGTCCCGATAAAATCGGAACTGTCCCGCATTTGTCCCACATCCCAACCGATGTTTGGTTGGGACGCAATTTGGCCCGATATTTCGCGGCACTCTGTTTTCTTTTCTTTTCTTTTTTTTTTGTTCCGCCGGCGGCACTCTGCTTTTTCTTTTTTTTTTCTCCGTTGGTGACCCCCCCCCATGTGTCCCAATATTTTCTTCCTCTCATCTGGACACCCTACATTGTTTAGACATTAAAAACAAATTAGGGAGTTTTATTTTTGGTTCCAGTCAGTTTAACTTTCTGTTTAACACATCAGTTTTTGGGATGTAAACATTTAAACCCAAACAAACCACTGCATCATTGATAATTTTAAAAATGTCATGAGAAAATTTCTGTTTCTATTAGCTTTGTAAACCTTTCTCCCAGAGCTCATTTTGTTATACAATACCTAAATTTTGCATCTTTAATACCTTACAATTTCCCTTTAACCACAGCTTCTCCTCTCTCTCTTTTACATATATGACTTACAGTATCTTAGGTGTGTTTGTCCAAGATAATTTCATTCTCAGCAATATGCACTGGCATACATTTCCTTTTCAAAAGTTTTTTTTTTTTATGGTGGGGGGAAAAGTTTACAAAAATAAAACATACTTTTCACTTAGCTAAATGAAAAATTGTGGATCCCAGTGGAGTTTAGGAAGCTAAAATTCAAAGGTCACATGGAACATGCTGTATCATTCGATTTCAAAATCTTAACATCCACATGATGATCAGTAACACTCAGTTTTTCACTGGGTCGACTTAGAAGATGAACACTTTTCATTTTAGGTTACACTTGGTAATCGCCGTAATGATGAGGGAAAAGGTCCAAATTCAAACCTAATGTAAGTGGGCACACAACTTCACTAAAATAAATGGGAGTGCACCCACTTAAAACAGCTCTGAATTTGACTTGCACTCTTCAGAACCAGTTCTAGTGCTTCTAATATTTTACTTGATATTGAAATCTACTTATCTGGACTTTCCTGCTTAGAAGGAATAAGTACCACTGTTCCAGAGAAGGAGAACAGTGTCCATCATGTGTCAGAAGAAAGCTTACACTACTGCAGGTAAAATCACAGAACCCCCTTCAGTATGCATATTATCCTTACTCCACTACTTTATCTTGCTCCTGTTTTGTTGCTTTTCTTACTGCACTTCCCTTCAGTCTCATGATCATGCAAATTACACATATTTACACAAACACACACATTGTCCAGCTATACTGGATGAAGGACAGGAGACACTGGATATAGTTTAATTAGGCCATAACTGTATTATTTGATGTCTGGGAGAACCCAGCAGATAAAAGCGCACAGTGCAGGTAATTCCATGATAATTTGAATATCTACATGGGGGCTTCTGTCAGCCTCTCCCCTTTCCATCCTGGTCCCCAGACAACTTGCTGCTGGGACCTTTTCATCCTGCCTCCTCGAATGATGGGTAAGGTGGGCTCTAAAGGAGAGGGAGTTGGTTCCCTGGCATGCCAGTCATATATGCCCCAAGCCCTCCTTGTTCCGCTCCTTAAACAAAAATCTCCTCTAAATCCTTTGCCAGGCCATTTATCTGATCATTGTTTCCTCTTTCTATGGAGTAGCTGCACTAGGGGGATGGACACACACACACACACACACACACACACACCTTGGTCAATCTGGTGGTGAGAGAAAAATTCCTTCCCAGCCACCAAAAAGGGAGTAGCTAAAGCAATGCCCACAGTGGGTCCTGGCCAAACCTGGTATTTTGCAACTTCAGAGGGTTGGAGAGGGGTGCTGCTCTGCCTGGTCCAGGGAAAAGCAGGCTTCTCCTGCCAGGCTTGCCCTTCTGGTGCCTGGGGAATGAGTCGGCATTGCCACACTGACCTGATGTGCTTCTGCCACAGCATCCATGCCCTCCTCCCCTTAAAGTGATATACACCTTCCCCCAGCAAGCCAGAAAATGGTCCCCCAGCTTAAGGTGTGATGCAGTCACACTCAGAATACCATGTCTGTACATATTATACTTATCACTTGCACCATTTTCTAAATGCTTACACTCGACATGTTACCTGTACAGCCATTTTGTCATGGCTGGATTTGGTCCATCAGCAGTTAGCACTCAACGCCTTTGGACTCCAGGGTTACTCTAGCCATTAGTTATAAGGGGGAAGAAATAGTCTTTAGTTCTGCTTGTTTAAAGATTTAAGGTAAAATGTTCAAAAATGCCTAAGGAACTTAGGAGCCTAATTCCCTTTTTATTAGTGACTTTTCCTAAATGCCTAAATCGCTTTTGAAAATGCGTGCTTATCTGCTTTTGAAAATTTAACCAATAGTCTAGTCTTCTGTTTGCAAGAATATACTATCTATCACCATCTAGGACATAAAGCCCATTGATAAACTGTCTGATGTATATTGAACAAGGGGCAAATTTTCCCTCTATTTTTTTTTCAGGATGCCTACAACAATAACCACGGAAAATTTGAACCAGAGTTTTTGTACATCATGTGGTATGTCAGAATAATCTGCATTTTTTATCAAGTACATTTAAACATTTTTGGTTTTGATTAAATAGAGGATTTGAATATTTGCAGAAGTAAGTAGAATGTTAGATCTCATACTTTTAAAATGTAAAGGGTCATATATGTATAGTACAATTCAATCAGAAATTACTCCAGAGTGGCTCACACTGTTTTATTAATAAAACCTTACTACTCACATATGACATTTGCTAGATCCTTGTATTTTGGGAATGTTTTAGAAAACAATAGGGAACAATATAATATCTTAATATATTTTAATTTGACAATGAGGCAGTTTATGAAAGTCTGTTGTTTTATGAAACTGACTTACATCCCCAATAAATGCTGTAACTACAGCATCACTCTTGCTTTCATTTTCCCCCCCGTTGCCTTCTGTATGCCTGTATTTGATTAGGAACAGAAAGATAAAAGCACATTACCATAATTTTCCCAACACAAATGCAGAATTAAAGAAAGGTTTAAGTTTCTTGCAATTTTCTTTCTAGAGGCTCCAGGCAGCTGCTAATCATTATGTTCATAATATTAAAACAAGACCCCAGGTTAGTTTGTGCTGGTTCATTTACGAGGATCTTCTGTATTTGATTAGACTCACACGGTTAATAAGGATGTCAGGTAGAAGCCATTGGGCTATTTATTTCTCTTAAGTTATTAACTGTCTGTGCTCCATGGGGTAATTTAGATTTTCTGTGAAAGGCCTAGAAATGGGGCTATACTTCTCATTTATAATGGTTCTTAACTGTACTACGCAGTTAAACTGTTTACCATCCCTTCTTGCCATAATGTCATTTTTTTTTCAAGTGGCTTTCATTTCAGGTATGTTTTATATCTCTAGTTGTTGCTAATGGCAGTAAGAATACTTTGGGATGACAAGTGCATTATAAAGTTGCTAAAAAATGAATAAATAAATCAAACTTGTTTTCTTCCCACCTTCCAAGTTACTTTTGTTGGGAGTTCCTGAACTTATTTTTGATAGCTTTTGAAGTGACACAAAGAGCCATGGCTAAGCAAGTTAGGCCCCTTTGGATCATTTAAAGCTCAGTGTAACACAGGACTAAATTGACACATTATATGTTACTCAGTTTAGAGTGGATATGTAAAATCTGTGTATCCAAATGGAATTGAGCTGCAGGGGTTACAAAACCTGAAACTCGAATCTTCCTTAGTTTCTTCTCAATTAGAGGAGAATATTATTGAAATGTTAAGGGGACTGCATAGCATACAAAGAGCTTATTTTATAATTCAGTCCCTGAAATGGATGTAGTATATAGATGAACAATTTCCAGACACCACCTATTTTTATCTTGTACTCTCCTAAGCACTGCAGGAACTACGTCCTTTTGAGATTGCTTTATATTACAGGTGGCATTGGTAGTGATGCTTATAGTTAAGTTTGTCTTATAATTTTCCTTATAAAACCACAGTTTGTATTATAAGACCAATTTTGCCAAACGTTAACCAATCTTGCTCAAAATGTTCATGACAGGTGTTTGCCTTAGATTGATTTATTTTTTTTTAAAGAAAAATTATTCAGCCAGTTCCTGGAATAAAATTAGGAAAAAAATATGTTGTTTTGCTGCTGTTCAAAAATTCTTACAGAAGCTCCATTGAGAAGCTATCATATGGAGTGTGGACTTGAAATTTGCCAGAGGGTCACCCTAATGTTGGGGATGCACATTTTACTATTTTTGTGAAAATCCACCCACTCTGGACAAATATTAAGCCTCAAAAATTGCAGGTCACACATGCACACAGATGTTTATTAGAGGCTGGCAGCTAAATTCTACAAATTCTTTTGCTCTGAGCATGCTTCATTTCTACACAGTTTGTATGTGTTGATTGGACTGTGCACCTGTAACCCATGCTTCTGTTGCTGTTCCTTTTAAACAGTAGTAGAATCATAGAAAAAAGGGTTGGAAGGGACCTCATCTAGTCCAACACTATGCTCAAAGCAGGACCAATCCCCAACTAAATCATCCCAGCTGGGCTTTGTCAAGCCTGACCTTAAAAACCTCTAAGGAAGGAGATTCTACCACCTCCCTAGGTAACCCATTCCAGTGCTTCACCACCCTCCTAGTGAAAAAGGTTTTCCTAATAGTAGTCAGGTTTTTGGGGTGTGTGTGTGTTGGGGGAATTGCCAGAAGAGTGGAGCAGCTGTCCACTGACTCCAGCTAGTCTGGGACTAGCAGGTAAACAAAGGAACACAATTCACAACTCTTGGACCATGCTCCGTAGGGCATCTCTGCTGGCGGTGGTGGGGTGGGGGCAATTCCACTCCCAAATATAAAGGGGAAAAAAAGCATCAAACTCTTGAGTTATTTCAGCCATACCAGAATTCCGGTAAAGATCTCTGCCCTGAGGACTGATGGTCACAGGCCCGGTTTTACTAATTGCAGATATATGTTGGAGCCAAACCTAGTTAGGGATTCCCTGTTAGGAATTGTTGTGAGATGGTCAAGAATATTGTAGTATGTGTGTTTGTGATGTATATTTTATGGGGGTGGAGGAGTCTACTGCTCAAAACTCTTGAGTTCATCCATACTCAGCAGGAGACAGCCATACTTGAGGGAAGGTGAAGATCTCTGCCCTGAGGGGTGATGATCACAGGTCTGCTTTTACGAATTGCAGGAAGAAGAGAACCGCAAAAAGAAGAATACCAGTCAATTCAAAGAACTGGGCACTTGCTGCTTGATCAGCACAAGATCAGTTTGACTGTGTGCTTGATTGCTTGCTTGTTTGTTTGAAAAGTGTGAATTGGGAGTGCTTTTTTCCAGGTGGGCCTTAAGTGGGCCTGACTGGTATATAAGGGCAGTCAGCAGCGAACCAGCTGAGCGGCGAACAGCAGAGGCTAACAGAGGGAGTTTGCCTGGGAGTTGTCTTAGGGAGAGCTCACTGAGGCTTTCATCTGCAGGTTTCTCTGAGTAGTTCCTGCAGCAGTTGAGGAAGCTCTTAAGAGGACGGTGATATGGAAGGTGAGCAATCAGCTGTTGTAACCTGCACAGGTTGTGCCATGTTTGTCTTTCTTCCACAGGACAGAAGCGACTTTGTCTGTACAAAGTGCAAGCTGGTCTCCATATTGGAAGAGAAGGTTCGAGGGCTGGAGAAACGAGTATCTACTCTGCGCTGCATAAGGGAAAATGAGATTTCCTGGACAGACGTCAGGAGATGCTTCTACGGCCACAATGTTCTGAAGATTCAGAGCAGGCGCAGCAGGGACAGAAGGATTGTGAAGGGGTTTGGCAGCATGTGACCTCCAGAAGGAGAAAGAGGAGCGTCCATGCAGCAGCAATGGAGATACAGGTGAGCAATCATTTCCATGTTCTCTTTATAGGTACTAATGCGGAGAGTGGACTAGATGACCCATCTGAGGGAAGGGAGCAGAAGGAGACTCCACCAATTGGAAGGCAAAAGATGCACTGTCCCAGGGATGGGGGTTCCACGCCACCACTCCCAAGAGGAGGAGGAGGGTGGTGGTGGTCGGGGACTCCCTTCTCAGGGGGACTGAGTCATCTATCTGCTGCCCCGACCGGGAAAACCGAGAGGTCTGTCGCTTGCCAGGAGCAAGGATACACAATGTGACGGAGAGACTGCCAAGACTCATCAAGCCCTCGGATCGCTACCCCTTCCTGCTTCTCCACGTGGGCACCAATGATACTGCCAAGAATGACCTTGAGTGGATCACTGCAGACTACATGGCTCTGGGAAGAAGGATAAAGGAGTTTGAGGCACAAGTGGTGTTCTCATCCATCCTCCCTGTACAAGGAAAAGGCCTGGGTAGAGACCGTCGAATCGTGGAAGTCAATGAATGGCTACGCAGGTGGTGTCAGAGAGAAGGCTTTGGATTCTTCGACCATGGGATGGTGTTCCAAGAAGGAGGAGTGCTAGGCAGAGACGGGCTCCACCTAACGAATAGAGGGAAGATCATCTTCGCCAGCAGGCTGGCTAACCTAGTGAGGAGGGCTTTAAACTAGCTTCATCGGGGGAAGAAGACCAAAGCCCTGAGGTAAGTGGGGAAATGGGATCCTGGGAGGAAGCACAAGCAGGAGAGTGCAAGAGGGGAGGACTCCTGTCTCATGCTGAGAAAGAGGGACGATCGATGAGTTATCTTAAGTGCCTATACACAAATGCAAGAAGCCTGGGAAACAAGCAGGGAGAACTGGAAGTCCTGGCACATTCAGGGAACTATGATGCGATTGGAATAACAGAGACTTGGTGGGATAACTCACATGACTGGAGTACTGTCATGGATGGATATAAACTGTTCAGGAAGGACAGGCAGGGTAGAAAAGGTGGGGGAGTTGCGTTGTATGTAAGAGAGGAGTATGACTGCTCAGAGCTCCAGTATGAAACTGCAGAAAAACCTGAGAGTCTCTGGATAAAGTTGAGAAGTGTGAGCAACAAGGGTGATGTCGTGGTTGGAGTCTGCTATAGACCACCAGACCAGGGGGATGAGGTGGATGAGGCTTTCTTCTGGCAACTAGCAGAAGTTGCTAGATCACAGGCCCTGGTTCTCATGGGAGACTTTAATCACCCTGATATCTGCTGGGAGAGCAATACAGCGGTGCACAGACAATTCAGGAAGCTTTTGGAAAGTGTAGGGGACAATTTCCTGGTGCAAGTGCAGGAGGAACCAACTAGCGGCAGAGCTTTTCTTGACTTGCTGCTCACAAACAGGGAAGAATTAGTAGGGGAAGCAAAAGTGGATGGGAACCTGGGAGGCAGTGACCATGAGATGGTCGAGTTCAGGATCCTGACACAAGGAAGAAAGGAGAGCAGCAGAATACGGACCCTGGACTTCAGAAAAGCAGACTTTGACTCCCTCAGGGAACAGATGGGCAGGATACCCTGGGAGAATAATATGAAGGGCAAACGGGTCCAGGAGAGATGGCTGTATTTTAAAGAATCCTTATTGCGGTTGCAGGAACAAACCATCCCAATGTGTAGAAAGAATAGAAAAATATGGCAGGCGACCAGCTTGGCTAAACAGTGAAATCCTTGCTGATCTTAAATGCAAAAAAGAAGCTTACAAGAAGTGGAAGATTGGACAAATGACCAGGGAGGAGTATAAAACTATTGCTCAGGCATGCAGGAGTGAAATCAGGAAGGCCAAATCACACTTGGAGTTGCAGCTAGCAAAAGATGTTAAGAGTAACAAGAAGGGTTTCTTCAGGTATGTTAGCAACAAGAAGAAAGTCAAGGAAAGTGTGGGCCCCTTACTGAATGAGGGAGGCAACCTAGTGACAGAGGATGTGGAAAAAGCTAATGTACTCAATGCTTTTTTTGCCTCTGTCTTCACGAACAAGGTCAGCTCCCAGACTGTTGCACTGGGCAGCACAATATGGGGAGAAGTGACCAGCCCTCTGTGGAGAAAGAAGTGGTTCGGGACTATTTAGAAAAACTGGATGTGCACAAGTCCATGGGGCTGGATGCCCTGCATCCAAGGGTGCTAAAGGAGTTGGCGGATGAGATTGCAGAGCCATTAGCCATTATTTTTGAAAACTCATGGCGATTGGGGGAGGTCCCAGATGACTGGAAAACAGGCTAATGTAGTGCCCATCTTAAAAAAGGGAAGAAGGAGGATCCGGGGAACTACAGGCCAGTCAGCCTCACCTCAGTCCCTGGAAAAATCATGGAGCAGGTCCTCAAGGAATCAATTATGAAACACTTAGAGGAGAGGAAAGTGAGCAGGAACAGTCAGCATGGATTCACCAAGGGGAAGTCGTGCCTGACTAACCTAATTGCCTTCTATGATGAGATAACTGGCTCTTTGGATGAGGGGAAAGCAGTGGACAGTTATTCCTTGACTTTAGCAAAGCTTTTGATACAGTCTCCCACAGTATTCTTGCCGCCAAGTTAAAGAAGTATGGGCTGGATGAATGGACTGTAAGGTGGATAGAAAGCTGGCTAGATCGTCGGGCTCAACGGGTAGTGATCAATGGCTCCATGTCTAGTTGGCAGCCGGTTTCAAGCGGAATGCCCCAAGTGTCGGTCCTGGGGCCGGTTTTGTTTAATATCTTTATTAATGATCTGGAGGATGGTGTGGACTGCACTCTCAGCAAGTTTGCAGATGACACTAAACTAGGAGGCGTGGTAGATACACTAGAGGGTAGGGATCGGATACAGAGGGACCTAGACAAATTAGAGGCTTGGGCCAAAAAAAACCTGATGAGGTTCAACAAGGATAAGTGCAGAGTCCTGCACTTAGGACAGAAGAATCCCATGCACTGCTACAGACTAGGGACCGAATGGCTAGGTAGCAGTTCTGCAGAGAAGGACCTAGGGGTCACAGTGGACGAGAAGCTGGATATGAGTCAACAGTGTGCTCTTGTTGCCAAGAAGGCTAACGGCATTTTGGGCTGTATATGTAGGGGCTTTGCCAGCAGATCGAGGAACGTGATCGTTCCCCTTTATTCGACATTGGTGAGGCCTCATCTGGAATACTGTGTCCAGTTTTGGGCCCCACACTACAAGAAGGATGTGGAAGAATTGGAAAGAGTCCAGCGGAGGGCAACCAAAATGATTAGGGTTCTGGAGCACATGACTTATGAGGAGAGGCTGAGGGAACTGGGATTGTTTAGTCTCCAGAAGAGAAGAATGAGGGGGGATTTGATAGCAGCCTTCAACTACCTGAAGGGGGGTTCCAAAGAGCATGGAGCTCGGCTGTTCTCAGTGCTGGCAGATGACAGAACAAGGAGCAATGGTCTCAAGTTGCAGTGGGGGAGATCCAGGTTGGATATTAGGAAACACTATTTCACTAGGAGGGTGGTGAAGCTCTGGAATGCGTTACCTAGGGAGGTGATGGAGTCTCCTTCCTTGGAGGTTTTTAGGGCCCGGCTTGACAAAGCCCTGGCTGGGATGATTTAGTTGGGAATTGGTCCTGCTTTGAGCAGGGGGTTGGACTAGATGACCTCTTGAGGTCCCTTCCAATACTGATATTCTATGATTCTATGATTCTAAGACGGTGTGATAACATTAATGTCAAATCAGCAGTCCGTATTTTAAATGCATAGGATTTGTGGCTTGTGTACCTTTTGGTACTGAATAAATCTGTATGTTTGATACTATTTTTTTTTGTTTGCATAGTATTCGCAGTATTGATGTAATGATAAGATTACATTTAGATTTACGAGAAGTCTTAGTTAACCCTCAAATAGTCCTTTTATAAACTTAATGATTTTTTTTAATCTAAGCAGCTTTATTACATTTTTGTTTCTTTATTCCAAACTGGAGAAACTCAGGATATGGGCATCCATGACTGTCCAAATTTGCATATTTATCTTATATGTTATTATCCATAAGTGGAAGTTCCACTGTCAAGACAGACTGAACCCACTCACTATTTCTGCAGTAAAATGGAATTACAGTGGGTACTTATGTAATCAAAGTTTAGTGGGTTATACATGCACCATCCTCACAGAACAACTGGGGCTGCAAGGGCTGAGTAGGACTTTCTCTGCCTTTGCTCCTCCTGGTGGCCAGGGGCTGCTGTAGTGCAGGTCAATGGAACTGAGCCACAGAGTCTCTCTCTCTCTTCAATGCTTCTGTTGCTAGTGCCCAGGCACTGTGAAGGAGAAGGAGGACCATGCCTGATTGGAATGCTGAGGAGTGAAAAGTTTGGTGGGAGGGGAGAGACTGAGACAGAAGCTGTGTGGTTGGTGGGTAGGAGGGCAGACTGGGACAGGAGCTGGAGGGGTGAGGAATGGGACAGGAGTCAGAGTGGGGAGAAGGGATTGGGAAAAAGGTAGGGTAGAGGTGGAGAGGGAAGACTGGAACAAGTAGACGCTAGAGGGCACTGATATAGAAAGGGGAAGGCTTGAAGGTGAATATTTTATGATTTGAGGAGCAACAGAACACAACTTGATGAAAGTGTCTTCTCCAATTCCCATACAAATCTGTCTGGCCGTAACCTCAGAAAAAATTCAAGTCTCGGAACAACAAATGTGGTATAGCACACCTTACCGACAGGATTGTTGTTTCCAATGGTGGATTGTGCTAAATGCTACTATGGGAATGATCACCTTCTCACTCCCCCTCTCTGCTTTCCAAATAACTACCCAGTACCCCAATTGCTCCCAGGGAGCAGCAATTCGGTTAGCCCAGCTTGTGCAGTGGGAAAGTTTCTACCGAGGGAAAAGAGGCGCAGTAGAAGGGGTCTTGCATGATTTATCAGAAGCAGCCACTATTTGGACAATAGACAAGGCCCAAGATCATAAAGAACACCTGGAAAATTTGGAAAAAGCATCAGGCCTCCTTACTGGGGCAAGGCTAACCAACACCTATACCAATATAAAAGCCCTCCATGCCCTGTCAGAACTGGGAACCATGACCCAAACCCTCTTATAAAAATTAATAAACACCCTCGTTTTAATAGGAAAAAACACCGGTTGGGATTCAGCTTGTAGCCAAATGCAGAATTTCTTTAATGGTCTCTTAGCAGAAATAAAATGCGAGGTGATGTCCTAGGTCAGCAATGGCCCAAAACCTTTACCACTACTGTGGGAGTGCCACCCAAGCTATGGAAGTGGAGACATACGTGAACATTGTCACAATGGAGCTGTGACTCCGTCGCATGTACCTTCCAAGCTTCAGGGCCTATTAATGGCACCTGGGCTCCAGTGCAATTGCTTGTGCCTGGGCCATGGGCAAACTGTCTATGGGACTTGGTCATCAATCAGCAGGTATGGGAAGTCAAACCACCCCATGGACCCCACCTTAGTATTAACTCTGAATCCGAATACTGTCCTATGACCTCTTTGCTAAACAAGAATAGTGATGCCTGTATGGCATCAGAGGAGGGAAATTGTGGGGAAATAGAACAAGGGGGCCTATTTTTTGATAGCCAGAGCTGTGAATCTGAAGGCCCCGAAATAAACCCTCCAACAGAAATCTGTTATGCTGACTGCCCTTACACAGAGCAGTACAGGCCTAAGCCTGATCAAGGCTGAACAACACAGTTCTCTGCCAAACTCGGTCAAGGGTAATGGCCAGAGGGGGGCGAGGGGGGAGGGGGAGAGAAAAACACAGAACAATGCTAAAGGTTACAACAGAAACTGCTTTAGCAATATAATAACTGCAAGTTTATGAAACTCCTGGAAAAATAGAATATCCGCTTACATTAAGAAATTGCTTTTGCAAAGAGCTGATCATTCTTGCAGTTGCAGCTATCTGCAAAGTTTTCCAATTCCAGCTATCAGCAAAATTAGCCAATCATAGATCTTCTTTTAGCGTCCCCTCATAAACCCCGCTTAACCCTTAACCGAACCCCCCCCCGGAAAATAACATGTGCCTTGCCAAGAAATGTACCCAAACTGGTGCCAAGTCCCACCCCTAGGGAAAACCACCAAGCGCCCCTCTACCCAAATAAACACCCAACTCTTGGGAAATAATGAGGAGGATACCGGGGGAGAGGGAAACTGACCCCAACCCCAATTTCTTAACTCATGATGTATTGTTTGTACTTTGCTTGTGGTTTAATGCAATAAAGCCACCTGCGAGCGGTACTCGGGGTGTCAGTCTTCGGACTGCACCCCAGTGCACTGGTATGTATGTCAATAAACTGGCCTCAGGCTTGAGTCTTTGAACTAAAATCACTGCATGGGTGTCTTTGACCACAACAGTCTGTAACTACTAAAGCACTCTCCCATCCAGAACCTGGAATAGAACCCAGGATTTCTGACTCTCAACTTTCCTCTGCTGTCAACAGATAACTGTGAAACACACTGGCAAATTGTGTTTCATCTCTGTCTAGTGGCTGATCCATATAGAGGAAGACAACCTACCACTGCTATTAGTTGTGCCATTAGGTCAAGTGAGAGAGGTCTGTAAAGTTGATCTAAAGGGTCCTCCCTGCTGATGACCCCTGCGAGGTGAACATGGTTCCACATGATGGAATTTCTGGGGTGACTGTTTTTTTTTTTTTTACTGAGGAAGTGACATTTAAAAAGCTACATTAAAATAATGTTTAAGTTGCAAAGTCAGGCCCCCAAATGTTAGGAAATGCCAGAACTAAGTTGCTTGTGGAACTTTAATTCATCCACCGAGCTCATGCATTGTGGTACAGTCTTGCTTACATATTATTTTTTCCATGAGACTCTCTCCTCATTCATTCTACAGGCTGGATGCTGCTCTCTGGAAAGATATTCCATTTTATCACATGCTTAAAGTTAGGTGTGTGCTTTAAGTTCCTTGTTGAGTTGGGTCTAAATAACATACCCGAACTCACATGAAAAAATCTTTGGCATAACTAACCATGTTCCTCTAATGACAGGAAGCATGGCAGCTTTTCTGCTGCTTCTGCACAGATAGGTTATAAATACACAGGAAAAACTCCTCCTACATACATAGCCATGAAGCTCAGAGTAGAAATTTTTAGCAATGATTTTGCCAGAGAAGGGAGAATTGTTTATTGTTTGAGTATTAAATTTCATACTTTCATCAAGTTGTGTTCTGTTGCTCCTCAAATCATAAAATATTCACAATTGTACATAGCAGCTATATGGTACAAAATGTTTTTGAATTTTTACAACAATTTTTCCAGGTTGAACTTTATATTAATTATTATTATTATACTCATTTTTCTGTTGTTGCTGTCACACAGTAATGATAAATGTAGGCAATGTGCATTTGTTGTACTATGAAATCATTCCATATGGCTTCTATTTCATAATTAGTATTGTCACAGAAGAATGTTTCAAGTGGGATTTATACAGTATTAACTGTGAGGAATGTCAGAAACACTGAAATGCCTCTATTAGAATTTTGTCTTTTGGTTGAAAATATGGAAGGCTAGAGATGTGTGAAGATATACGAGTTGAAATTAACAACACTGAAAATGTGTCCCTTTTCAAATTCACTCTGCTTCAGTGAAAAGGCAGTGCTTTCTGACAAATCAGTCACATACGTGAAAATCTTGTAAAAAATAGGCTTGTTTTCTCCTTATATGGAGGTCAGTGAAAATTTCATTGCAGCTTTATGTGGGTATTTCATCATAGTGAAGATCACCTTATTATGAAAGAATGATACCAGAAGCTGAGAGTCTGTTTGTAGAGGACTGCATTTGCCAAGCTTATGTTCAATACAAACGTGTATCTATCTGTTTATTCCAGGTTTTTCTATAGCACTCTTCACCATAGTATCTGTACAGCTTATAACTGATTCCTTCTTTCTTTCAATAGTGGAGATTCTAAACATTTATCCTACTGTCATGTTGTTAAAAGGGGAAAACCAGTCTCCTGACAAAAGATTAACATACTCCTCTGTTCTGTACCTGGATCAGAGTCATCCCTTTAAAAATAAAAAGGGGCAATAGACTAAATTATAGAGATGGTTTCATATTCACAAAAGAAAAAGGCATTTTTCCAAAAGAAGCATTATTAGCTAGAGGCCATAGCCAGAAATTTGCTAGGGGGACCGGACCCATGACATTCTTATTTAGGTCTGTTTATCCTCAGATCAGAGAATTTTACAGGAAAACAATAGCCAACTCAGAATTTGTCTAATTTACCAAACTTAACTGTAAATAGGGAGGCACTTGTCAGAACCTGAGGATGGGATTCCGGTGGTCAATAAAAGGGCTGATATTACAGCTGAAAATAATGCTACATTCTTTTGATTTATCAGTTCATCTGGAAGCAAATGAGGATTTTACTATAGAGCCCATGAATGATTCATAGATTCCAAAGACTGAATGGACCATTGTTATCATCTAGCATAGAGGTGGACAAACTATGGCCTGCAGGCCACATCCGGCCCGTGGGACCCTCCTGCCCGGTCCTTGAGCTCCCTGCTGGGGAGGCTAGTCCCCAGCCCCTCCCCTCCTGTCTCCTCTCCCCCACAGCCATGCCATCACGCGGGCAGTACTGTTGGCGGCAGGGCTGCACGCTCCTCCAGGGCAGTGCAACAGCGTGTCTGGCTCTGGATGGTGGCGCGGTGGCCAGACATGCTGCTCTGAGAGGCATGGTAAGGGGGCTGGGGCTGGTGGGTTGGATAAGAGGCAGTGGGTCCTGGGGGATGGGGAGCAGGGGACGGGGGGGCGGGTGGATGGGGTCGGGATAGTCAGGGGACAGGGAGAAGGGGTGGGATCCCAGGGGGCAGTTAGGGGCAGGGGGTCCCAGGAGGGGGCGGTTAGGGGACAACGAGCAGGAGGGTTGGATGGGTCAGGAGTTTTGAGAGGGGCAGTCGGGGCGGGAAGTGGGAGGGGGCGGATAGGGGCGGGGGTCAGGCTGTTTGGGGAGGCACAGCCTTCCCTACCCGGCCCTCCATATAGTTTTGCAACTCCAATGTGGCCCTCGGGCCAAAACATTTGCCCACCCCTGATCTAGCCTGACATCGTATGTAACATAGGCCACAGAACCTCCTCAAAATAAATCCAAGAGCTTATCTTTGAGAAAAATGTCCAATCTGATTTAAAAATTGTCAGTGAAGGAGAATTCACCACAACCCTTGGTAAGTTGTTCCAGTGGTTAAAAAGTTACACCTTATTTCCAGTCTGAATTTGTAGAGCATAAACTTCCAGCCATTGGATTATATTTCTCTGGTTTCTCTGCTAGACTAAAGTTATTAAAGCTAGATTAAAATTATTAAGTGTTTGCTCCCCTGTAGGTACTTATAGACTGGAATCAAGTCACCTGTTAATCTTTTTGTTAAAATAACTTATCTATTACTATAAAACATGTTTTCTAATCCTTTAATCATTCTCATGGTTCTTCTCTGAAACCTCTCCAATTTATCAACATCCTTCTTGAACTGTGAGCACCAGAAATGGACAAACTATTTCAGCAGTGATTGTACTAATGCCAAACACAGAGATAAAATAACATCTCTGCTCCTCTTCAAAATTCCCCTGATTATGCACCCAAGGACTGCATTAGTCCTTTTGGCCACAGCATTGCATTGCATTGCAAACTCATGTTCAATTGATAATCTTTTCAAATTCACTTCTTCCCATGATAGAATTCCCCATCATGTAAGTACTTTATTTGGTCCTAGATGTATACATTTACATTTGTGCAATTGTGCATATACTTTCTCATCTCCTAACCAATGCCTGTTTTTCTAAAAAATATGGGTATTTACTGTTGAGGGATTTTGCTGATTTGTCAGACCATTATATGGAGTCAGCACTGGGGAAAGAAATTGGACAGGAAGTAGGGGGAGTTAGTACTGCAGAAGCCAGAGTATACTGCATTTATCCTGCTGCACAAGTTGACGCCCTGATCCTGCAAACACTTATGTGACTGCTTTACTTTACTGCTATGATTTGCCCCATTCAATGGGGCTATTCATGATAAAATTATTAAGAGCTGTATAAGTGTTTACAGGATAGGGGTCTGAGTTTGGCAATAGATGAGAATTTGATCAGTTTCTCTCTTTTACTTGAGTACTGTTCTCAAACAATTAGGCTACAATGGCAGACATTTTTGCATGAATTTTCAATTAAAAATGATCACCACATTATAAGATGGCAAATTTCAGAAAATGCATAGATTACATTTGGATGAGCACCAAATGTTAATATAAAAAACTGGCAAATCAGTCTACATTAAACATGAAGAACTGTGAACAGAATGAGTCCCCAATGAGGTTCATGGTAATGTCTTGACTGTAGAACAATTTATACATTTATATCATAATGCTTTTTTGCTCCATTAGAAATATATAATTACATGATACCAATAAAATGGAGATTGTGTGTTTCAAATAGAACAAGACAGTTATCTTGCTGGCATAATGAAAATAAAGTCATGCCGCTTTGCTCCTAAAGAAGCTCTCATTGCCAGTCAGAAAAATACTTTAAAAAGAGTCTAAGTGTGTAGACAGATGGAAAGAAGCTTTTTATAAAGGAATAGAATTGTACTTGAGAAACATTTGGAAATCACTTAGAGCATAATGGAGTAGGTGAAAGTGGTGAATAGAAAAAAGTTCCTACTTTTAACACAACCTGCTGTTTCTCACCATTGTCAGGCTTGAGGGCCACAAAACTCTGATCATAAATCTCCTCTCCACTGCCAGTGGGAGCTAAAAATATAAAGGAGATGCTCAGCTTCCATTTTAAAAGGAGTACTTTTCTGGAAAGAAGGTTTGAAAATGTAACCCGATCTCTAGGAAAAGAACAATCAGCCCTTCTTATTTGTTTGTAATATAATAGCACTCAAAGGCCCCAATCAGGATCATGGCCCCATTGCACTGTACAAACACACATAAAGAAATGACCCCTGCCCCAAGCAGCTTAGAGTCTAATTAGAAACGAGAAATGACAGGCAAGCATAACAAAAAATAGAATGGAAGTGGGGAGGGATGACAAAGACAATGGTAATAAGATCATGCAGTTGCATGTACTATCTCTGAGCACAGCTTAATGATTCCAAATCATATGAAAGTGGTTGGGTTTTTAGCCCACCTACCCACCCCTCTGCCTTCTGTTCCAATACTGCAGCACAGGAGCCGGAGAGAAGAGACAAAAGATACCCCCATGTATCTGCTTTTTATGTAAAATGAGACAGTGAAATCTGGATCCCAAAGAATCATCTTACCAGCACACACCCAGATGCTTACAGTGGGCCAGCTCCTAATGGTGAGACAATGACTGGTAGGAATGGGTGGTGTTTAGAGAGGGGAAGCATGCGTTTTGCTCTGGAGGTCCTGATTTTGTCCCTGGTATTGGCCAAGAGGGTGGTCATCATGTGAGTGGAAGTTTGTCTGGGATTCAAAGTGCCTCTGACATTTAGGATGTGCTTACTCTATCCAGAGAAAGTATACTTCCCACTGTGAGCTCCCAGCTCTGCTCTCTGCACAGGTGCAGGGACACAGATACTTCAGACAAGCACATTGCTCCTCAACATTCCTCTTTCTCTTTCTCTGGACTTTAAATATGGCAGCAGAAAACCTGTTTCTTCTCTTATAAAGTGTGCACATGTGCAGGGGTACCCAAACACATTTGTCAGAGAGGATTAACTATTGATCTTTAGTGATGTCATTATGGGTTTCTTGGGAAGTTGGATTTGGGGGTCTACTCAAGGCTTTAAAATAATTGCTTACATTTATAAAGTATCTTCTAGCAGATCTCAAACCCCCTTGATGATTAGCATTAATGATGAAGACTTTAAATGCTCCAATGAAGTTGTTAAGTACAGTAGCATTATTGCACAGTGTAGTTAAGCAACTCCCCCGAGTCTGTCAGAGTGGGATTACAAAATGTCTCCCAAGGTCATCTTTCTTGCTCTTATCTCCTGAATGAAAAGTCCTGTATTTCTGCTTATATTTCTCCACAGTGCCACCTTAGGGTAAAAACCCTATTTCCATAGCATAGGTTGAATATTAGTGGTGCTTGCACTGGTAGGTCAGTAGGGATTGGAAAAAGAAGTCCTAATCTCCTAGGTGATGGGGTGTTGACAGAGCCGCACTGCATTACAACTGCTTCAGGGGTGCAATAATTCCCCCAGCTTCTGTATATCCATTTTGCAGGGGAGAAAGAGTTAGTGGTTCCATATAGTCTCACTCTTACCCCAGCCTTCCCTGCCCTCCCTGGTACTAAACTGGAGCTGTATGCTGGAATTGCAGACTGGTTTTGTTGCAGCCAGACTCACCACAACACTCCACTGGCCATTTCTACCTTCTGCCCATCTACTTCCCTTTCATTTGTGGTCCTTATCTTTCTACTTTACATCGTGTTTCCTGCTAAAAGCCTCATAGTCCAAATATCCTAATTACATTTTTTGTTTTCACTCTACGTTAATGCCTTTGTTCATAAGTCTAGGAAATATGGTTCATATTAGTGTCAAAATGTTATTTTAAACTGCTTTGTTTCTTCATTAAAATGCTTTCCTCATCTTACTGGCCTCAGGAGATACAACATGTTTTGTTCGTGCGGGTCCTAGGGGACAATAAGCAATATGCTACGTGTCAGTTACATCATATTAATTTTTACAACACCTGGAGTGTCTTAGATGTAAATGCTCAAATTATTCCAGTTACTCACAACACACTGATTCTGTCTAGGAAGCCAAAGATTTAATGATTAATTGTATAATATTTTAAGTGGCAATATTATGTTAAATCGGTGGCCCAGGTTTTCAGTACATTGTGACACCTTTGGGGGCAGCTAAGGAAGTCCTTAGGCATAGATGAATTCCTGGCTGGCATAAAAGCAGCTCTGACAGGTGCTTCAGGCTGAACCAGCCACCTGTAGCCCTGTTGGTCTAGGGAGCTCACAGATGACAGAAAAACATTTTCTCCCCCACTCTCTCCCTGTGCTGGAAACAGCTTGGCCAGGCCCGAAGATTGGGTCAGTAACTCAAGCTTACATAGAACAATACCAGTACCAGTGTGATGGGGAATATGGGATATTACACCAGCAATACCAATTACTTAAATCTATCCTAGCTTCCGCATGCAAAGTTGATCATGAAGGGCCCCATCATGCAGATCCTACAAGGTGCTGAGTGCCATCAACTCCTATTCCAGTCACAGGATTGAGCCCTTATAATCCAGTTCAAATACATTTTTCAAGGTGTTCCTCTGTCATGGAGTTTGGGGGAGACAAGTCCCTGCACCCCTGGCTTCCTGTGATTCACCATGACTCTCAGCCAGCCAGTAAAACAGGTTTATTTAGACAACAGGAACACAATCCAAGACAGGTCTTGCAGTCACAGACAACAGGATCCCCTCAGTTAGGTCCATCTTGGGGGGCCCCAGGGAGGCCAGAGCCCCGTCTGGGCTCCCCTTCATTTTCCCAGCCAGCTCCAAACTGAAACTCTCCAGCCCTTCCTCTCCCTTTGTCTCTTTCCCGGGCCAGGAGGTCACCTGATCTCTTTATTCTCCAACACCTTCAGCTGGCACCTTTGTAGAGGAGGGGCCCAGGTCATTAGTTGCCAGGAGACAGGGTGTCGTCCATTTTCTGTCTGGACAGAATCACATCTGCCCTCTCGGGCTCTGCAACAATCACACCCCCTTCTCCCACCACCTAGACACTTAAGAACCGCATAGGGGAAACTGAGGCACCCACACAAGTATTCAGAGAAAACATTAAGCTCAGTCCCACTTAGTCACATCTCAACATTAAGACCAGTCCCACTTCGTCACAACCTCTTACAGAGAAATACAATGTAAATACAGAGATTACAATGTAAATAAATCCTTTCTCTGTTTAACTTCGATTTAAAAGAAGCAAAACCATAATTAAATCAAGTTTTTATGAAATTCTGCATGTCTACATCCAGTCCCACCCCTGCATGCTCACCTCGATGAAAGGGGGAATAATACCTCCCCACACTGACTACTCTCAACCTCCCCTTCTGTGTTGGGTCCTACTGCACGTGTAGCTCATGGAAGGATGTAAAGGGGGTGCCTTCTGCCCCCTTTTCTTCCCTGCTCAGGCTCATAAAGTAAGGCTAGGTCTACACTATGGGGGGGGGGGTCGACCTAAGATATGCAACTTGAGCTATGTGAATAGCGTAGCTGAAGTTGCGTATTTTAGGTCGACTTACCTGGCTGTGAGGACGGCGGCGAGTCAACCGCAGCCGCGCCGCCGTCGACTCCGCTTCCGCCTCTTGCCGCGGTGGATTTCCGGAGTTGATGGCAGAGCCATCGGGGATCGATTTTATCTCATCTTCACTAGACGCAATAAGTCGATCCCCAATAGATCAATTGCTACCCGCTGATCCGGCGGGTAGTGAAGACGTGCCCTAAGGTTCAATCTTGCCCTGAAAATTAAATATTTCGCTGCTGAAAGGTGGTAACAGCTGCAATAGGAAACAATTTTCAATCCATGTGTGAGTAAACACAACATTAGTGTTTCCTTTAACATTGTAAACAACAGATGCTTTTCAGATATTATTCCCTTAACTGGAATCACATTCAAATGTGATAATTCCTAGTCTATTTGAATTCTAGAGGCTCAATGATTAGGACACTTTACAATCATAGGATGTTCCCATAATTCAGTAGGAGACTGAAATAGCATAGTTCATCCTTAAACATGAATGGAAATGTCTCTATGGAATGAATGACAATAGTGGGGTTCCTCTTTATTTATTTCCTTTTATGGAAAAAAGTGGCAAATTTAGGTGTCCACCTTAATTGAAATTGTCTGTGATTCAGTAATAATAATAATTAATAATTAATAAAGAGATAAGTGAATCACTTGCAAATGTTGAATGTGCCTTTAACTTAGGGTAACTGGTTAAAACATTTAAGATATTTATGTTGGCAGAGCCTCAAGGCAAATAATAGCTTACTTTAACTCTCTAAGATTTTCCTGGCCATTTCAGAAATGTGTTTCCACTTATCGTGCAGACAATCTCTAATTGGTCAATTTAGTTAAAGTGATTTAAAAGAAATATTCTATATTTTGCAGGTGATTTAAAAATGGATGCATGTTCAATGAGCAAAAAAGAACAACTGTAGTGCAAGGTGGCATCCTTGCAAATTTGCAGCATACTGCTTTCACCAGGAGCCAGTGGGATTTATGCTATCATGTTTATTTTTGGTTGTATTTCAGGGATTCAGAAGATTAGAGACAGATTTTCCCGTGTGCTCAGCAGTCCAACAGCTCGGGTATGATTTTCAAAAGTGCTCAGCTCCCAACAACTCCCATTGAGAACAATGAGTATTGAGCACTTCTGAAAATCTGGCCCTTTATGTCTATGTGTAACACACGTACCATGGTTGTCAATCAGCTGCATATTTGTACTGCACACCGTGTTACTATTTATGATCTGTATTACCATAGCATCAAGCAGCTGTACTTTTAGACCAAGACCCCATTGTTCTAGATGATGTGCAAACACACAACTGAGAGAATCAGTCATAGAATTAAAAAGCAAACAAACAATGAGGAGTCCGGTGGCACCATAAAGACTAACAGATTTATTTGGGCATAAGCTTTCGTGGATAAAAAAACCCGCCCTTCTTCAGATGCATGGAGTGAAAATTACAGCTGCAGGCATTATATACTGACACATGAAGAGAAGGGAGTTACCTTAAGGGAAAGGTTTAGGCCCAGATCTTCAAAGGTATCTAGGCACCTAACAGATGCTTCCTCTGCTTGAGTTTGTCAGCCAGGAACCTTCCCTGATAGTTAGGCAGTGAGGCCAGGTCAGCTGCTCAGGTAGCCCATGCTCTAGCAGCCAAAACCCAGACCTTGTTTGCAGAAAACAGAGAGACAGCCACCTCAGTATAGCCAGGTTCAAGTTCCTGCTGCAACTCAGGCACACATCCCAGGTAATTGCCCTAAACTCCCCCACAAAATTCCTGACCTGCTTGCTCCATACTGTCTTTTATGACAGGTTCAGGTCTTAAACATATTCTGAAAATGCCTACAGGATTGGAGCCAGCTGATGAGGTAGGCAGAGAACAGGGGAGCTTGAGGATTCTGCTTCAGGGTTGCCAGAGCTTGAGTGGGAGTTGCAAGCAGCTTGTTAACTGTGGAGTGGCTCAAGTGGCTTTGTGCCTACTATGCTTCCTACCTACTGAAGGAAATGTAGGCATCTAGGGGATTTATGCCTTTACAGGATTAGGCAGCAGTTGAGTAGTGGTTTTGAGAATGGTAGACTAAATGGTGGACTTAGTTGCCTAAAGAAGCAGCTGGTGCCTAAATACCTCTATGGATCTGGCTTTGTGTGACCTGGAGTTAATAGATGTTCCTAGCCCTTGGCAGCACATCTGTATCACCTTGCTGTGTTAGTTTTCTCTTTTTGTTTGATTATACACCTCTATCCCGATATAACACGAATTCTGATATAGCACGGTAAAGCAGCGCTCCGGGAGGGCAGGGCTGCGCACTCCGGCGGATCAAAGCAAGTTCGATATAACGCGGTTTCACCTATAACACAGTAAGATTTTTTGGCTCCTGAGGACAGCGTTATATCGAGGTAGAGGTGTATGTGGCTAAATTTTAGCCTAACAGAAATATATTATTGGAAGTGTAGGGCAGTGCTACTGAGAAGAATACATGCTAACAAACAGACTTCCACTATGAAATGATCATACGATCAATGAAACAATATTAAATATTTGTGTTTCCTCTGGTGTTTTAAGTCACAAATTTAAAGTGTCCAAATGATTTTAGGTGCACAAATTCCATTTAAAGTCCCACCGAAAATTTCACCCAAAATTTCCAAATGAAGCCATTTTCTAATTAGATAAAATAATTTTATGTCTGTTTTTTCATAAGATCACAAAATTCTGGTTTTATGATTTGTACATTGTAGGATTGTTGAGATAAAAAAGATTTATCATATTTTTGCTTAGTTTGAATTTGCTGGTAGGAAACATGAACAGGATTGCTGCTTCCTATTAATAATTGTTACATGACCATTCAATATACACACTGCACATTACATATGGCATCATAGAACAAGCATTGCAGTACTGATTAATTCCATTTGTTTGAAACAGAATATGTAGCTCAATACAGATTACACTCAGTTTGATTTTACGGAAAGCTTTTGCTTGAGGCCACTATCACACCCTGAAAATAGAGAGATGCAGTATATTCAATAAAAGCAATTAACACATTCATTTATGGAGAAAAGTCAGTAGTGAAATCAGATCCTCCAGCTTCCTATGCATGTTCTGCTTCTGATCTAGAGTCATCTCTCCTAGCTTAAACCAGTAAAAAACTCAATTACAATGTACATTAGCAAGAATTCTCATGTCAGAGAGAAATTATACTCCAGCTGTTTTGAGCAGTGGAAATCATGGGGCATCAGCCTGTAACTATTTTTTAAAAATAAAATAATATAAAGCTGGAGACTGCCAACCTCAGAGTAGACTGTTGCCATTGTTAATTGACAACATTAGGACTGCACAGTGGCTGATCTTTGCATGAGTTGAATGGGAGGGGAATAGCATGTGAAAACTTCCTCCATATCCTTGCTAGAGCTGAATATGATCACAGTCCCTGCAATCTCCTCAGCACAAGGACTGCTTCCTCCTAGTGATTCATGGGAAACCCTCAAAATGAGGTGAGGGGGAGGCAGGGCCATGCCTTTTCCGTTTGCATTACATTTCCTCAAAGCATGTAGCTGCGAGCACATGTAACTTGCCGATCAACACATTGGGGACAACACATCAGGGATTTAATTGGGGACCTTGAGAGCTAATCATATGAACTGCTACAGCTTGAGCTAAAGAGCCAAGGCTTTTTCACTGCGGCTGTAATAGATTTGAATTCTGTGTGAATCTTGTCAAACACACTCACCACTGAGTTACATATGCAGCTCTTGCATACCTGGAAGCTTCTTAATTATCAAGCCTGTTTAAGGCACAAGACTTCCCCATTGTTCTTGCTTGTGTATAAGTCTTCCAGGCACTCCTAAGCAAAACAGTAGACATTAGACATTTTCTAATATTACATCTAAGTGTGATGATCAGATCAGTACCACGCTGAGAAAGACTGGTATTTTTTTACAGAACCCAGAAATAGTGTAAAGGTATGTGATCCACAGGCACTGCTTATGGCATGTTCTCTCTAGGTTCTCATATGGCCTCCATTTACCATAATATTTTAGTGACTGGAGTAGTTTCAGGCAGGAGAAATAAAGCATATTGAAAAAAATATATATATGGAGATTTGGGGATATGGAATATGTGGGCTGAATCACCATATGTTTATGCCCTCTAGGAAATAATTTATTTCAGGACTGGGAGAAAGCTGTGCCAATCTTCCTACACACATTGTTGTGTGGGGAACAACAAAGATTCTTTATATATTTTCTTTTGAAATCATTTTTAAAAAATGAATACACTTGTCAAGAAGCTGACCAGAAAATAACATTAACAGCTTGATCAAGGGCAAGAAATATTAGTTGCTTAAAAAGATTATTAATACATGAAGCCTAGTTTTCTTCAAATTAGAGCTCAAGATGAATGTGATACTTTATCTTGAAATGTTCACATCTACTAAATTCAAAGCTTTATAAGACAAATAATAGGTGAAGCTAACTTTTCTTTTCATGCAACAGCATGTGTAAAAGGCTTAGTGCCCTATCCGCAGGCACTGTGCTATTTCAGTAATGTGATTAGCAAACACTCCTTCATCCCCGGCAATAATATTGCTGGTATTTCAGCTGTCAGACCATGTTTAGAACTTTGAAAAGCTGAAATGAATAGAGACACTAATTCATCTGTGTTTATAATGGATGTTTTAGTCTAGTAACCTTTTAATCTGACAGGCTATATGGAGGTGAGTAGCGGTTATATTTTCCAAAAAGTAATTAAAAAAAACCCAACATTTGAGGGATCTTCATTCACTCTCTCAACTTCTCTGTCAAATTTGGTCAGTTTACAAATCATTATATGATCCTTAGATGATTTTTCTTGCTACCAGCAGACTCATCCTGATGTGTGAATACTTTTAAGACCAGAAGGGACCATTATGATCATCTAGTCAGCCCTCCTGCATATACAGGGAAAAGAACCTCACACAATAATTTCTGCATCAAACCCTTAACTTTTGTTTGAGCTATATCATGTTTTTTGTAGAAAGACACCCAGACTTGACTTAAAGACTGAAAAAGACTGAGAGTCCACTATGCCGAGGTAAATTGTTCCAATGATTAATACCCTCACTATTAAAATGTTGTCCCTTATTTCTAACTTCAGCTTCCGAGCATTGGATCTTATGTCTTTTTCTATTAGATTAATAAGCCATCTACTGTCAGAAATCTCTTTCCTATGTAAATGTATAAAAACTGTGATCAAGCCTTCTCTTAACCTTTTCTTTGAAGAACCAAACAGATTGAGATGCTTTAGTCCCTCATTGTAACTCTTTTCTGACAGCCTTTCCAATTTTTTAATGTATTTTTTGAAGAGTTGATAGCAGGACTAGATAGAGTATTCCAGTAATGGTCTTACTAAAGCCATATGCAGAGGTAATACTACCTCCCTACTCCTACTTGAAATTCCTTTGCTTATACATCCAAGTATTGGACTTTAGCTATAGCATTGCACTAGGAGCAGATGTTCAGTTAATTATCTATCATGACTCCTAAATCCTTTTCAGAGCCACTGTTTTCCAGGATACTGTCTCCCATCATGTAAGTTTGACCTACATTCTTTGTTCCTACATGCATGACCTTGCATTTGGTTGTATTAAAACACATTTAAGTGATCCCACCTTACCAAGTGATGTAGATTGGGGGTCTATAACTGACCTGTATGGATCATTATTTACAACTTTATTTTGTCTGTCACCTGCAGATTTTACCAGCAATGATTTTATATTTTCTTGCAGATCATTGATAAAGATATTGAATAACATTGTACTGAGAACAGGTCCTTCTGGGACTACACTGGAGACACACCCTGAGATGACCATTCCCTATCTACAATTACTTTTTGCAATCTATGAGTCAACCAGTTTTTATTCGCTTTAATATGGGTTATATTGATTTTTACTAGACTATCACATGAGACTAAGTCAAATGCCTTATCAACCAAACTCATAATTTCATCAATACACAATATTAAATTTGTTTGGCAAGATTTAATTTCCAGAAAACCATGTTGATTGCTTTAATTATGCTAACATATTTTAATTCTTTACTGATGGCATCCCTTATCAATATTTCCATAATCTTGCCCAGGGCTGATGTCAGGCTAGCAGCCCTATAATTATGTGGGTCATACATGTTTACCTTTTTAAATATTGGTACCACATTAGATATTTCCCTCTCAGTCCTTTGGAACCTCCCTAGTGATTTAAATTTTGTTTAAAATCAACATTAATGGTTCAGAGACCACCTCAGCCAACTCTCTTAATACTCTTAGGTGCAAGCAATCCAGTCCTGCAGGTTTGAAAATATTTAACATCGTCCCTAGCTACTGAAGGAAATACTTTCTATTCCATATCACTGTAAGATACATCATCTTGCTTCTTTCTGAACACAGACAGAATTATTTATTATTAATATCAATCTGGATCTTTTTTGCTCATATGTGCTGCTTATCACTAGGAATAAAGACTGTTTCATAAATATGCTGACAAAATTTTATCGTTATGCACAAGACGGAAAAGAACCCAGATCACTTCTCCATATCTGTATGGGCCTTGCAGTAGTAACAAGAATTCTAATAAGAGATGAATAGTAAAGAATGCTATATACTTATAAATGTTCTGTGGACTAAAAAAATAAAGCCAGCATAAACCAGAAAGTAAAGGGCTGATTCTATTCCTAGGTACTCTGGTGTAAATCAGGAGTAACTCTATTGAAATAAAACTGTTGTCAGTGAGATGAAAATGATCCAAAGCTCAGTAAGTCAATGGAGTCTTTGGACTTTGAATCAAGTCCTAAATCTGGAAAATTTCAGTGTGAAAAGTGAAATGTTCTGAGTGACTTAAACAAGGGTTTAGAAAGAAAACCATTATGCAACCTTAAATATATCAGGCACTGGCATTATTAAATATGTGCTATTCATCATAGTCTATCAAAGATTTTTAAATTTACAAAATTGGGGGCCTACTCCTGTCTTTACTGAAATAAAAGTAATGATCCCATTGATATCAGTGCAAGCAGGATTGGGATCCAAGTATTACACCACCTGGCAGCATTATTCTAAAAGAGTACAATGTTATGCCAATCAAAATATATCTTTTCCAAAATCTTTTTCTCAGGCCAGTTTTAATTTCAAGAGACTACCTAAAAGTTGACTGTTTTAAAATAAATTAATCTGTGTACGGTTGCTTTTATTTTCATCTTTCACAGTGCACAAGTATGCAGTTCCTAATTTGAAGAAATCTCCAGCATTCTATTCTGTTTGAAATAAATTGAATTGCTCTTGCCAGAAGTTTTTGAACATGGAAAAATGTTTGCCACATTTAATTGTGTTTGACTACTCTGTTATCCATGTACAGTTATGTATAGATTGCATAATGGGATTATGTAAACGTTGAAGAACATAACGGACGCTCAACTTGTCTATGGTGACTTCTGACATCATGCCAAGATTCTAGGTGGAGGACAAAGAAATGTCAACAATGCAGTGTGGCAGCAATCCACATTGATCACATATTAACATATTTTGGAATTGTTTCAAAAGAGAATATAGGGGGTAGAGAAGTGCTTCATTTTCCACTTCATGTGGTTGTTGAGTCCTGATTAGATGCTAAATTCAAAGTGGATGTACATTGCCAAAACAAACAGACTCCTCTTTAATATTTCACCATTCTATTACATCCTCTTGTCATGTTTTCAGAGTGCCATGTCAGAAATTGTGATGATTCGACATTATTAATGCAAAATAACATAGAACAATAAGATTCCAAATTCTGTATGAAGTGTGGAAAAATTAACCAAGCTTGAATCTGAAGTGTCTCATCACTTCTCACTTTCAGCTATGAACAAGAGGAACACATGCACAAGCCCTGAAAGTTAACCTGATTTCCCATATTGATTATATTATAGTAAGCACATATCTAACATTATATTTTTATAATAGAATAAGTCATTATAATTAAATTAGATCCACATCTTTTAAAGTCTTAACCATAATTCCATCTTCCATTTTATTCACTGTACAACAAACTGTAGGCAAATTAGACTTAACCAAGAGGTTATCAGGCTCTTAAAATGTATCAGAAAAAGGGGAATGTAACACTGGTTTAATACTAGGAATGTATACTATTCAATTGGAGGCATAGGGGAACCTTTTCAGACATGTTTGGCATAACTGTTACAGAGAGATTTGTTTTTGAACTCTCACTTACTTATTAAAAAAATACACCCTACAACACTGTCTTATTAATGGAGCTCAGTCAGCATCAAAAGATTGTCTTTTGTCTTTCTCAGTAGTTTGCAGCCACAGTGTAAGCCATCTCCTAATTATAACTGGTAATGGAAGATCCTCAAAAAGTTAAAAAAGTTGGTATAGACTCTCAAGAGTTAACCAGTTCAGATGAAATGCACAGAAAACAAAGAAAACCTAAGCTTCATCTGAAACGTGAACAAACCCTTACATCCAGGTCAGAATTGAATCGAGTGAGTTTCTAAAAAGTGTGGTTAGCTTCTTTTCATAGTAATCTCAGGTTTTGACCAGAAGCCAAAGTGTTGAAATTCTTCAAGGAAGGTTGGTCTGGTGGCATTTCCAACCTAGTTTTACAGATTCAGGCAGTTCAGCTGTTGGATAAGCATCTAATTCAGGCAGTTCAGCTGTTGGATAAGCATCTAACTTTCTTGATACTGATCTGAACCACATTGCTGAAAAAATTGGGGTTTTCTCATTACGCATCAAAGTCTATATCCTTGGGGAAAAAAGAGATTAGACAATAACTACATTTAGAAAACTGCAGGTACAGCATTTATAAACATTGCTAAGTTTCTTTTGGGAGCATCCTGAAAATCTGCCTTCATACTAGGCTTGTAGTCTCAAACATATACATAGGACATTTCTGGTTTACTCGGTGAAAAATTATATTGCTCCTGCTCAGATATGTTCTTGGGATCATTTCCTCTCTCCTCTTTGTACTTATCTGCAAACACCCTATAACACTGTGCCATCAGTCTTCTGATGCTTAAATCTATGAACTGTCATCTCAAAATCTGTACTGATTTCCACTACTGGGATAGAACAGAAGAGAGATACTCTCTAAGATAGCCAGTCTGAAATCTTTTACACCTTTATAAATTAAAAACACAACTTGGATTTCCCGGAGAAACAAATTGGAAGGCAGTGAGACCCCGGAATGCAGATTTAATGTACTCTGCCAGGTAGTACCACTAAATAAATAGGGGATTCTACTATGGAGGTGACAAAAAATAGGGTGAGCCCTTCATCTGAAAGACAAGACCACAACCTCTTCAGCATGTGATTACAGCTTCTGCGTGTACATCTAGATGTTGGCCTCACTTTGGTATAAAATTAATCTCTTGTAACTTCTTGTAATCACACTAGAATTTATTTTTACGTCATGTGCCTCATTTTCTTATTTATGAAATGCAAGTTTTAAATGCTCTTTTGAAGTGCAAACAGACATACATAATGGAATAAAATATTTTTTAAACATCAAGTTATTACAGAATGAATGAGAATTGCCACTTCTTGGTTTTTGTTCTCTGTGCATGGGAGCAGGTTTCCTTTGCAGATGCATTCTGCTTCAGCAAGATGTATCAACTGCAACCCTTCTTTGCACAATCCAGAGACATGCTTATTATGTTAATTTATTTGGGGTGTTGTAGCATGTTCAATTTGAAGTAAGCAGCATCAAGGTATGCAATAACTCAGAGCAGCTCCTGATACGTTTGATGTCAATTTGAAATGTAGAATTGGTAAATTCAATCATTTTAGATAAACATCAGCTACTTAATCCGTCTGACTCCAAGAATCTGCTTGACTGTAGTTGTGGCTCAGGCAGCTCATTGTAGTTGCAGTGTATTCAAGCAGTTTAATTTTTGTTGCTCAAAGACTCTGCCATACCCCAGGGATGTGCTGGAATGGTTTCATTGTAATCAGGGGCTCTATGCACATGAAGGATTTGTTAAACTCATTCTGATCAGTTCATTAAAAGCCTGAATGCTGTTTGAAAGCCTTCTATACTGGTTGGATTTCACTCAAAAATTCTAATTCACTATAATAAGTATAGAGCAAGAGTTACAATAGGGATGGAGAACAAAATCATATCAATTTTCCGGCAATTTATCTTCTCTGAACAGTACTGTCTCTTCTGTGAGGTGACCCAGCAATGCTCCAATACTGGAAACTTACAAAAAGATTATAATTATATTTCTTTGCTTCTTTCTTATGTATGTCTTGTGTAAAAACCAAACATAGAGTAAGTTGCATCAGAAAGGACCCTCGGAATTTAAAAAAAGGTGTTCAATACAAAAATATGAATTTATACCCTTTCCCCCTCATTTACACATTTGATTTCTAACATTTTGCTCTGTAGACCAGGCCAGGCCAGTGGCACTGAATCACCAAGGTAGGCTTATATATATTGCCTTCATTCCATTAAGAGAATATATAATAGAGGTTGGACTGGTGGCAATTTTATCAAAATGTCTTATTTCTAGGGTGTGATATAATTTCATCCAGAAACTTGTAGTCCCACAGAGTTTGCATTTCTTATGACCTGTGATGTTTTCTTCATTTTCATTGTTACAAAGAGAAGAGAGTTTGAACAAAATGAATTGCCCTAGGAAAAAATAGGAGTCACTATACTGACCCAGAATTTATTTATCCAGCAAACATGTCTTAAAAACCCAACACAATGTAAAGCACAATATCTAAGGTATCACTTCAAGGTTTCATACAATGAAATAAAGGAAAGATATATATTTCTATGATGGGCAGAATAAATTACTTTCAATTCTCTTTGCCATCTCCAGTTTTGGAGTCTGATCGTCTTAGAGGCTGAGCACATCCTGTGAAATGCTGAATATTCTCAACTCTTATTGAAGTCAGCAGAATCCAAAGGCACTCAGCCCCTCTCAGGAGCTGCGCAGCATATTGGGCCCTTGGTTTGCTTCACTGGCCAATCCTCCTTTCTCTATTCACATCCTCTGTTCCCCAAGATTAGTCAAAGGTTTTCCTAGTATGCTCTTCTCACTAAGTATCTTGCTGTGAAACACAGACCTATCAAATGTCTAAAGGTGCCAGGATTTAAGGCTCCAATGAGTTTTAAGTAGACATGATGACCTGCTTCTGCTTCCCTTTCAAACAATGTTAAAATGTCCATCACTTGAAAATTCTCAGTTGTAAATCTGAATAACTGGAGACATGAAATTCTGCAGAAAAATTATTTGACTCAATGCCTGACTAACCACCGAAGAAGGCATTTAGCCAAAAGGTTTGTCTACATAAGTTTGTTTCTTTAGTTTTATTTCAATTACAAAATGTTTTATTAGGCAAACTTTCTCTTTGCTTGAGTTCATCTCAATAGTTCTGATTACCAGGTCTAGCTCAAATTTGTAAAATAAATTATTACACAGAGACAGAGGTTTTTCTTTATTACTTGACAGATTCTGTCATGCCAATGGGGAGTGGGGTGTATTCTCTAAACTCCATTCTGATTTCAGTAGATGATATACATCATGGCATCTGTATGGTGGGACATCCTGAGGGTAACATTTCTAAAGATCCAGCACATTGACACATGAAAATTTCAAATGCTTTTTTGAAGACTTAGTAGAAAAATTACTTTGCTATAATTAAATGTGCAAGAAAGAATCATTCACAGAGCTTGTGAACAGAGCAGGTCATGTTTTTGTTTGTTTGTTTGTTTGACAGAACTGTTTTCTGTCAGAAAAAGCAATTTTGTCAAAATATAAACATTTTGCAGGAATGTTTTGATTTCGATTAAATTTTCTACAGGAAAAAGCCAAAATAAATCATTTCAACTTTCTCACTTAAATAATGTAGAAATGTTTTATTTTTACTTTATTATTTAGATTTATTTTGGTTAGACTTACAATAAAATACTATCAAAAATATTGTTACATGTAAGCTAATACATAAAAATCTAACTAAATACATCTAAACCATTAAGTCAAAACAATGTGTTTTTACTTTATCATTATATTTCAGAATTTTCATTCTCTGGATAATTTTAAAATGTCATATTTTAGTTCTGAATAGGAATGAAAACACATGTTTTCTACGAGCACTAAGACTGAGTATCATAGAAATGTAGGGGTGGACAGGACCTTGGAAGGTCATCTAATCCAGCCTCCTACACTGACGCAGGACCAAGAATACCTAGCTTATTCATGACAAATGTTTGTCTCTGAGTTCTTAAAAGCCTCCAATGGTGCAGATTCCACAAACTCCCTTGGAAGCCTATGCAGTGCTTAACTATCCTTATAGTTAGAAAGTTTTTCCTAATATCTAACCTAAATACCCCTTGTTGCAGATTAAGCTCATTACCACTTGTTCCACCTTTCAGTATACATGGAGAACAGTTGATCACCATTTTCTTATAACAGCCTTAACATATTTGAAAACTGTTATCAGGGCCTCCTCTGACTTTTTTTCTCAAGACTAAACATACCCAGTTTTTTAACCTTTCCTCATAGGTTACGTTTTCTAAACTTTTTATCATTTTTATAACTTTCCTTTGGACTCTCTCCAATTTGTCTACATCTTTCTTAAAGTGTGGATACAATACCCTAGCTGAAGCCTCACCAGTGCGAGATAGAGGAGGACAATTACTCCCACGTCTTACATATGACACTCCCCATTAATACGCCCCAGAATGGTATTCGCCTTTTTTTGCAGCTGCATCACATTGTTGGCTCATATTCAGTTTGTGATCTACTATAACATCCTTTTCAGCAGGACTACACCATAGATGGTTACTCACCACTTTGTGCATTTGCTTTTTCCTTTCTAAGAGTAGCACTTTGCACTTGTCTTTATTCAATTTCATCTTGTTGATTTCAGACCAATTCTCCAGGTTCTCAAGGTAGTTTTGAATTTTAATCCTGTCTCCAAAATGCTAGCAACCCCTCCAGCTCAGTTTCATCTGCAAATTTTATAACTGCTCTCTCTATTCTATTATCCAAGACATTAATGAAAATATTGAACAGTACCCCCCTGGATCCCACTAGATATACCTTCCCAGTTTGACAGTGAACCATTGATAACTTATCTTTGAAAAAGGTTTTTCAACCAGTTATGCACACATAGTAATTTCTAGACTACATTTCCATAGTTTTCTCATAATAATGTTATATGGGACTGTGACAAAAGCCTTACTAAAATCAAGATATATATATCGTCTGCAGCATCTCCTCCATCCACTAAGGCAGTAACATTGTCAAAGAAGAAAATTAAGTTAGGCTGGCATGATTTGTTCTTGAAAAAATCAATGTTGGCTGATTCTTATGACCCTTAAGTATCAGAGGGGTACTTGTTAGTCTGGATCTGTAAAAAGTGACAAAGAGTCCTGTGGCACCTTGTAGACTAACAGACTACAGAAAGCATAAGCTTTTGTGGGTGAATACCCACTTCGTCAGATGCATGTAGTGGACATTTCCAGAGGCAGGTATAAATATGTAGGCAAGAATAGTCTAGAGCTAACGAGGTTAGTTCAATCAGGGAGGATGAGACCCTCTTCTAACAGTTGAGGTGTGAACACCAAGGGAGGAGAAACTGCTTTTGTAGTTGGCTAGCCATTCACAGTCTTTGTTTAATCCTGAGCTGATGGTGTCGAATTTGCAAATGAACTGAAGCTCAGCAGTTTCTCTTTGAAGTTTGGTCCTGAAGTTTTTTTGCTGCAGGATGGCTACCTTTAAATCGGCTATTGTGCTATTGTCTGTAGAAGAACACTTCTATCTCCCTGGACAAAACAAATCAATTGTTTAATAAGTTTTTCCAGTATCTTTCCAAGGTTTGAAGTTAAGCTGACTGGTCTATAATTCCCCAAATCCTCTTTGTTCCCCTTTTTAAAGATAGTCCCCTGGACTCCAACGGTTCTTGATGAGTTCTTGAAGCTAATCGCTAATGGTGCAGAGATTGCTTTAGCAAGTTCCTTAAATACCCTAGGATATGTCAGGCCCTGCCAACTTGAAAACATCTAACTTATCTAAATAGTCTTTATTCTCTCTCTATTTTGGTTTCTATACCTTCCTCATTATTATTAATGTTAATTGTGTGGTCTTTTCTAGTAAAAATTGACACAGAATAGATATTAAATACCTTAGCCTTCTTGATGTCATCAGATATTAGCTCTCCTTCCCCACTGTGTAGTGGACCTACACTTTCCTTTTTCTTTCTCTTGCCCCTAATGTACTTATAAAACCCCTTTTTATTTCCATTGATGTCCCTTGCTGGGTGTAACTCATTCTATGCCTCAGCCTTTCTGATTTTGTTCCTATTCTTGTGCTATTCATGCTTGTGCTATTCTTTTGTACTCATCCATAGCAATTTGTCCCTGTTTCCTCTCTTTGTAGGATTCTTTTCTGATTTTCAGCTCAGTAAAGAGCTCCCAATTGTTCTTCATATCTTTCTTTCATATCAGTATCATGAACAACTGCATCTTGGAATTTTATATTGTAATTTTTAGAGCTATGAAAGATGCAGAACAGCAGAAGCCAAATCATCTGTTTGTTCAAAGGGAGGAAATAATTTAGATGGACATAATCTTCCCATTGTTTCACAAATCTATCTCACTTATAACCAGTGACAACTGCAACCAACTGATACGGAAAATCCTCATATTTTTCTGTATGTTCTGAAGAAACTAAGCTTTCTTTTAAAAAATGTTTCGGGCCTTTTTGATTGTGAATGTGACTTCATACTGTAAATCAATACATTGCTGTCTTTGCCAGAGACTGAAACAATGTGTTATCATGCCAGAAAAGGGTGAATTTTCCTATTTATCTGAATGAAATATTAACTTCAAAGCCTTGTTTTGACTTAAGGCCTGATTTTCCAGTGTCTTCAGTGGGAGAATCTTACTTCAGAGTAAGAAATGAAGGAAGAGGTTCCTAATCTGTAAAAGAGAGATTTATATAGCCCTAGTAATTGAAACATGTAAAGAAATTCAGGGGTTAGAGCTATGTGGCCCTCTTTTTCAAGTTCATCCATCATTTCTTACTCTGGCAATGCCCAATCAGGCTCCAAGATAATGTATAGTGACCCATGTACAGAACTGTTTTCAGACCCTAAAACCTGATCCTTCAAATGCCTTCTGTTAGATGTTGAGCACTCTCCACTCCTATTTAATGTCTTGGTCTGAAAATTTTGCAAGAAGCTTGCACACTTCCCAATATAGTAAAGGCAACAGGGTCAAACCTCAAATCATGCTTTATTTTTGTGCAGTATTTCCAATATGGTCTGATATTGGCCATTATGAAAATGCTGAACATACAAGTTTTTTTGTGATATTTCTGCTACCTGTTCTGGCCCAAACCACAAAAGCATATGGATTCAAAAGACAGAAAATAAAGAATGAAGCCAATTTCTCTGACTTTCATATAGAGTATGGGAGCTAGTTTGATTTTAGGGCAAAGATTATATTCAGTTGGCTCTCATTTTATCCAAACTAGTTACATTTACAAAGCTCAGTTTAGTGATGTTAATTAATATTTTGAAAAGATCTTCCTTTTCACTTTCAGTGAACCAGAATATGAAAAATGAAAGATCTTTGTAAAGATTCCATAGAAATTTGATAAAACCCCACAGTTTTCTGCAGATATTATATACTCTGTTATTGATTTACTCCAATTGCCTGTAGGTTTTTCTTCTAACTGGTCATTACCCTAAGAAACTGCCATTGCCAATAGGACTTTTATTTTTATTTTTATTTTTATTTCCATCCTTAAGGCGTCTTAGAAAACAAAGACTGTGTTGTGGTGGCTTTATGGTATGTCTAATTGTCCACAAAGAGCTATGCTTGCAACCACTGTTTTATTTAGAATCCCTTATTCATCTGATCTAATCAAATAGGTTTTCCAAACTGGTCAGTCTGGGCAAGGCTAGTTTCCAGAAAGGATGCTCAGATGTCAGGATTAAAATAGTACAATTATGACTAAGACAGGCTGCTTTTATACAAATGATGACTGAAGACATACAAGAAAATATTAAAACAAAATAAATTCATACAGATAACTACCAAGCAAGCAATCTTGCGTAAGGCCAAGCCACATAAATCTTTCTGCAAAAAAGCTGCTTTAGTACATGCATTGTACATCTCGCTATGAATTTAACAGAGAAAACTGTAAGTCTCACTAACATTAAAGGCCGGAGAACAATTGTAGGATAAGCAATGAGCAGAGGAAAGGAGCAGAATGATTGGAAAAAAGGCATCTGATGTCTACTGTACTTGAATTGTACATTTGTCTGAAATCAGGTTCAGTGTTTGCTGGAGGAAGAGAGACTTTTAGGATGATATTCTCAAGTACTATTTTACAGCTATGATCTAAATAACACATTCTGTTGGTTATTAAGAATCAAATGAATGATTTATGGCATTGGCAAGGTGATGTGCTTCAGCAGTACCATATTTTGATACTGGTGCATGAAAGAACAATCCACATAGTGATTCTTTTGTATAATTGTTCCCACACTATTCTAATTTTGCCTCCATCCTTACTAGGATGAATCACCAATCATTTTCTATTGAAGTGTTGGGGCACCTGAGTCTAATCCACAGTTTTGCAGTGATAATTAACAAGACTCAAACAAACCTGAGAATATTACTCACTTTTTCATGTAGCTCATTTATGAATTCTTCCTTAGGAACAGAAAAACACCAGCTCTTTTGTCGGATCACCTAGATGAACACCGTTGGAGGTAATTTTTTTTCAGAACCACCTTTATGTTAAATCAATTCCTTTTATTTCAAGGATAATGTGGCATATCATTTGTGGCTTGTAAGGGAATGTGGGAAGTTAACTTTAAAGGAAATAAATTTAGCTGTAGAATTGCCACTGACAAGAAGTGCTAGTTATGAGCCTGCAGTTCTATGCCTGGGTGGGCGTGTAGTGGTAGAGGGAAAGCGTTACTTGGGAAAAAACTCTCAGATTAATAAAATTGAGTAGTTTGTAAAATATTGAGCGCCGCTTATATATTACACTACTTCAGTATTTTGCACAACTTCTATGTTATAGGCTCATCACACAGTTGTTTGAATCTTTTCAGAAATTATCTTTACGCTTTTGATTCTGGAGCTCACTTTCATATTTTTTAAAAATTTCAGTTCAAAATTATGGGCCTGATTCGCCTCACATCATTTTTATACTGGTGCATCTCCAGTGACATCAAGACTCTTTTAATTTGTACAGATGTTAGTGAGATGAGAATTAGGTTTCTCTTTATGAGATGCACAAAAGCAATGCCATGGTGACTTACCATTCTTCTCTTAATTCATCTTATTCACATTAGTAGGGAAAATGAACAGCAAGGTCTAGATAGTGAGATGCCCTTTCTCAGATGAACAGAGGTGGAGGAACAAACAAGCTCCACACTGTCCCATAGTCCCAACTGTGGTATAATCTTCATAAAATAATCCCAAATGAAGGAGCTGAGGCAAGCCTTATCCACTGATGAATATGAAGTTATGGCAACCCAAATCTTTGTCAGAAGTGTGCAAAACAGTATAGCAGAAACACAAGGACTTCCATGTGTGAAATAGCTGCCATTTTTGAAGCTGAGCAAGTATTTTGAACTTATTCAACCAATAATCATTTAGCCTCAGAAACACCTGTGACCAGATTCTCAGTGCAGTATTTGGTGGGGGAGGGAGGGAAGGAAAGGTGCTTTAAGGCACTTTTATATTCCCTTGATTCTACTGTTGGCAAGAGCTGACCCCTTTTGCAAAGGTTGCATTTTAGCTAGGAGACTGAAGAAGTTGCAGATTTCCTGCGGGGTGGTAGGTTGTGTTAATAATATAATAGAATTAAATAAATAAATAAATAAATAAAATTAAATAATAAATTAATAAATAATTAAAAAATAAAAACATGTTTTCAATCCTGGTACTTAGGCACTTAACCATCAATAGCCAGTCAGAGATGCTCAGCACCCACAGCTACCCCTGAAACTAGTGGGAGTTGGAGGTGCTCAGAACATTGGAAAGTCAGACAGTAGGTACCTAACTAAGAACCTTGATTTCAACATTTTGGCCCCAACTCTCTGGGGATCACATTGTAGCTTTTAAACGCTGGCCTCTGTGGGATGGAGCATGGAGGAGCCATTCTAAAGCAAAAGTCCTTGGAGCAATTCTGGCTGAGGGCCTTTGTACTATCTGGGAGCACATGCAGCAAGGGTGGCTCCAATACTCTTTCTCCTGGGTGTTCTCACCATGCCCAGCTATCTTCACTGCCTCTGTGCCAGGGTGGGTGTTGGAGAAAGGAGGGGACAGTACCGCTGTCACACCCTCACTCTTCTCCTATCTGCCCCTTTCTGTGTAGCTGGTGTGAGTGCTAGCAGGGAGCAATACCGGAGTGCCTGACTAGAAATGGGTCTGTCATCTTTGCCTGATCCCTAAGGGGAGGGCTCCTTGCATCTTCTCTCTCCTTTGTGCATCCTGCAAGGCCAGGCAGAATTCAGTCTGTGTAAAATTAAAAGTATTGAGAGTCCCAGAAAGTGTTTATTTTTTATAATAAGGACATACAAATATTTTTGAAAAACACAAATATGTCTGGTCCATCTGTAAAGCTGCCTGCAGTGAATGTGAGTACTAACCTCAGGGCAGACTGTTAAGAACCCAAATTGGTTGTGAATTCTATCTATAGAATTCCCCAACCAATTATCAAGCATAAACTCCTTAGGAAGTATAACATCTTAAACATGGAATCACAAATAGTCTCCTTGGGTACTCCAATCTCTCTTGCCACCCAGTGAGCCTCCCTTTGTAATAGATGGTTCCTTACACCAAGAATCAGAGCAGTATTCAGATACTCCCAAGTGCCGAAGAACCAGTTACTTATTGCAGATTAATTGCACCTTACATCTCACATCAAAGACAAACGTAGCCAATCCTATAATAAACTATATGAGATTTATTAAGTAGGAAAAGGAAATGAGTTAATTTCAGGGTTAAAACAGGTAAACATATATGCACAAATAAGTTATAACCTTACGTTTCAAAAATTAATAAAAGATTCTATAATAAGCAAGTTATATAAATCCTTTAGGGCTAATCCAGGCAAAACAATGGGGAATTCTTACTTTAATGCCTAGGAAACCTTGTCCCCCCTGAGTCCAAGCAGCATAGTGATCCAGTTCCTTCTTGTTAGGGATTTTCATTCCTCTCCTCCCTTGTGCTCTGAGTGCTGAACTCAGCTGATAGGAGGAATCCAATTGCTTGACTCATATTCACGAGGGGGAAGGCAAACCAACAAACATCTTTTGTCCTTTTTATGATCCCACAATAATCCATTTGGTATCAATGGACCTTTCCTTTTTGGGCAAGATGTAACACCTTCTGTTGGAGATCAGCCCTTCACACTGGTTAAAATCTTTCTCTTATGTGGTGATTTACCCTTACAGTATGTAATATAGATGTTATAAGTGAGATTAATGCATGCAGCAATTCACAAGCATTCCATAAAGACTAAACACATTCTTATACACCTCTACCCTGATATAACGCTGTCCTCGGGAGCCAGAAAATCTTACCGCGTTATAGGTGAAACCGCGTCATATCGAACTTGCTTTGATCCGCCAGAGTGCGCAGCCCTGCCCCCACCCCGGAGCGCTGCTTTACCGTGTTATATCTGAATTCGTGTTATATTGGGTCGCGTTATATTGGGGTAGAGGTGTAATTCTAATACCTATTTTAACAACACATACACACAGCTAAATGAGACTGTATTTATTGGTGTTCAGCTGAGACATGGGGAACCTTGGCATGAGCTGGCACCTGGTCTGCCAGAATCATACCACCAACACCCAAACCCTATATGTGAATATTCTACTTTTCTGTGTGATAGAAGAGGTAGAATATTGGCTATGTGATATTCAGCAAAAAGCCTGTCTGCTGACTGGCATCTATGAGGCATTGACCAACCTTGTACCTGAGTGCACTTTCTAAACACGGGCAGAGGATTTTGAATTTCTGACATAAAGCAGCCTTCACCAGTGTGTTAGACCTGGGAATAGAAACAATTTGCTTCACTGCATACTGTGGAAAAAACCTGGCAGAACTCAGTCTGCTTAAGCTGATACTACTGATGCTGTCACTGATGCCTGAAAAGCACCTGCCTCCTCAACCTCTGCCATTGGTGCCACTGTGCACAGTTGGGCAATGTCACAAGAAGCACTTCTTGTGCCAAAATGAAGATATTCTACATTCAATCCAAAAAGATAAAACCATCAGAGCAGAAGGTCTCTGTAAAATAGCAAAAACTCTGCAGTATTGAAATCTTCAGGGAGATGCAATTAAAGAGAAGAGTGGAACAAGATTTTGGACTGCATCAGTCCATGAGTCTGTTGTAAAGGGGGGAAAGGGGAACTCAAACACAAGTAGAATTTTCCTTACGTACTTTACCATAGCTATATTTTACACAAAAGAATGAAGACTGAAGAAAAATGTGCAACGAGAAAACCTTTGCACTTGGCACATTGGAGACACTGCTAAAGAACAATGCAACCAAGCAACGCTTCTGACAAAATCATTGTATGCATGGATTATCTCTGGTGGATGGATGGCAATGCCATAAATTTAAAATCTGCAGAGAGGGTAATTTTTAAATGGTGAATCTGACTTTTTTGAAAGTTGTTCATTCATGAATTGGTGGGTTGATGGAAGGATATAGAATTGACAGAGAAGGAGTCTCAGACAGGAAGGGATTTTTGGTACTGCTGTTTTGCTGAAATGATTTCACAGATTTGTTTTCACAGATGTAATCTTAAAAAAAAACCTAATTGATATGTAGGCTGTGAATCACTTTCAATCTAGGAGTATTTATTTTTCAGCAAGAAGCAAGAGCATGACATGGTTATTGGATTGATTTTTTTGGTGTGTGTGTGTGTGAAATAGATCTGTGAAGTAGACCACACAATCTGATTTGTTTTTGTATTTGCAGTCTGGCTGGTAAGACGACAGCATGGCTAGTTAGTTAGATGGTCTGTAAAAGCAGACTCTGTAAATCTGCATTTTTGCCAAGTGTAAAAGCACTTGGGAGGTGAATATGACATTTATGTGCTTTAGAACTTATTTTTTCTGTCTGATTATTTCAGAGTGAATTGGGTTATGGGAATGTGGAGCTCTATGACACCTTAAGACTGATGAACTGTACCCTTCTATGATGATTGATTTTATTTTTCAGTTGTTTTGATTTCTGAGATTTTAAACACCCGCTTAGCATGAGATTGATAATGGTTATTTGTCATAGAGAAAATATGACACAGATTTATGGAATCATTTCACATATATTTATTCCTTGCTTGTGCCTGTAAAGCTCTATTATTCAGTTCACATAGGACTTTGGAACAAAAGCTAGCATGCTTCCTGGTAGTTAAGTATTCTTAAAAATACCCTTTACTTACGGGTACCTCCTTTTATATATGTAGCTCCTGAGACACCTACCCTCCATTCTGTCACAGCCTTACCAGAAGTAATGCATTTGGATTGAGCACTTCCAGGACTAACATTATTCCTGGAACTCTCACCTTCCGGGAATGGAGTTGCAGCTAGGGCCTTAAATAATTTTAAAGTGTCTCTTCACACAATAAAGAGGATGGAGTGCTGATCCCAAGCAGCAGCTGCTTAGCTGATATTGGTCTTCTATGGTAACTGCACAGCCCAAATCACATTCGGTGTCTTCTCAGCTGAGGCAATAAGCATGTTCTGCCCCTTCACTTTCTTTCCAGCCTGCATTATCCATTTTCAGTCTTGTTGTCAATACTGCCCTTCAGAAAGGCCTATCTGAAAGAGAATTGACTGGAAATGCTGGTTCTCAGCAGAAGAACAACAGCAGCAGCTTTGTGCAGTACTTGTGATTGCATTTAATGGGTCAAATTCAGTTGTAACATAACTCCTTTCAAGTCACTGCAGTTATACCAGAGCTGAACCCCAAATGGTTTACAGGTTTACTTTTGCTGGATATAGTCCCAAAGGCTTTTATATTTGTCAAAACATTCTACAAAATTGTGCTGGAAATCTCTTGACAAGAGGTTGTCCTGGTGCTTAGAGCCTAAGCCAAAGAAATGCTGCTTATCTGCAACTCCCATTGACTGAACTACTTCCACCCACATGGGAAACAAACAAACAAACAAACACAACCAATCCCCCCAAAACCACTTTTCTGATAATTTGCTACTTTCTTGCAATTCTAGTTGGAACCAGAAAGAGTTAAAGTGCTTGAGAATGAAAAATACTGGGCAGCAAAACTTAGTTATCTGAACATTTTCTAGGAAGCTTTGGTGCAGTTCAATCTGAGTTTTGGCTAGAGGCTTGTGGAGGATGGTGGCCTTGTGGTTTTAAGGCTGTGGACTGGGTTTCCAAACCTGGGTATAACTTCCAGCTCTGCCACAGACATTGTGTGTATCCTGGGGCAAGTTGCTTAGTCTCTCTGTGCTTCAGTTCCCATGTGTAAAATAATATAATGATAATAGTAATTTCTTGCCTCACAAGGATGTTGTGAAGATAAATATATCAGATACTCTAGTGATGAAGGTCATAAAAGTATATTTGTAATTTTATCTTGAATGGTAAACTCATCTGTGAATCTGGGCAGCCCAGGTGCCAGCTCATGCAAACAAATGTATAGCTGGAAACGAGTCTGGTTCACCTGTGTGTTAGTATTGTTGAAAAAGATAATAGAGTTATAATAATGTGTTTAGACTTTATAGAATGTTTGTAGGATGCTGCATGTATTAATCCAACTTATCATATCTGTATCCCATGTGATAAGGTAATGTTTAAATGTTTGCTCTGTAACTATAAAAATGTTTGCCTAAGACAATAAATCCCCCCAGTCAGAGGAGAAGCATTACCAAATGTGAAATGCTAGTCTACCAGAAGAGGTGTCATCTTCTCCCCAACAAAACAAGGTCTACAACCATCAGAAAAAAACACTGGATTTTTATCCAAAAATCTGGATAAAAGACTTTGTTGATTACTATCCCCATTCCCCTGAAGAGGGTACTTGCACAAGCCCGCATTCCATCACAGTTTGAATTCTGGGGGAAGGGAATAAAAATCCCTGTTAAGGAGAAACTGGTATTTCTATGCTGTCTGGAATTTGAGGGGCAAAGGTTCCTAAACATAAACAAGAGATCCCCAAGCTGCTTGGCATGGGTTAGCGCTAAAGGACATAATGCTTGCTTATTACAAAAGTTTCTATTACCTTTTGAACTTAAGATTGTACCTCATTTGGGTGTGTATGTTTACCAGCTTTAACCTGTAAATAACTCTCATTTCTTTTTCCTAGTTAATAAACCTTAATTTGTTACAGGATTGACAACAAGCATTGTCTTTGGTTTGATATCTGAATACAATTGACCTGGGGTAAGTGACTGGTCCTTTGGTACTAGGAGTAACCTGAATATTATTGTGACTTCTGGTGTAAGTGATCATCTATCACTTGCTTGCGTGGCAAAATAGACTGGAATGCCCCACGGTACTGTCTGTGACTCCATCGTAATGTTATAGTGCTTCAGGTGTTCATGCGTCTTACTGGGTTGGTGAAATTTAATTATAGAACGTATAACCCCTTTGGGGTTTTTGCCCTGCTTCTTGACAGTCTGAACTGTCACGACCATGAACTACTCCAGACAGTGCGACACCATCTTTTACCAATAGCCCCCTTCTTTTTTTCCTATACAAACATCTCCATTTCTTATTCCATGCCATCTGATGTGCTTGTAATGCTCTTCCAAAGACATTTTTCTTCCTAAAGACTCACTTCAGCAGCCAACCCTACAAAAAGTGAACTAAGAATATTTTAGAAGTAAAACTTTAAAAACAAAACAAGAAACCCTACAGTCACCAAGAAGTGTACATGTACCCATTGAGTCACTGCATCATTGTCACAGTGTGAAATATCTCTCTGGCATCAGGTCAGGCTGCTGACTCAGTTTGCCTTGCTCTCTGCCCACCATTTTTTCCAGTTGTGTACAGTGTAGCCCTCCAGATGAGCATAAAAGTCCATTCCTTCCAGGATAACAAGACAACCCAAAACAAAGGAGTCCTTAGTCTTCCCGGGCCATAAACCTCTTCCCACATACTTTCTCCTTTTGGCTGCAGGATCATCTAGCCTTGACTGTGCTCTGCGGTATAACAAACATGCTCCCTAGGATATATAGGAGTTTACCTCCCTTACTGTCCTGTGAGCTCCACTTCCTGGATCATAGACTCTGAAGCAGTCATTTAGTCTGACCTCTAATTAAGCTCCATATCTTTTCCCCAAGCACACCCTTCCTACGTGCTGCTTTTCAAGGTACTTGAAAAAACCCCTCTATGTAACGAGCACCTGAGTTCACCTGCAGCTTCTGTACCATAATCAAATATTTCCCTTCTCTGTGATTCCTTACCCTTCCTATCATGCCTCTTCCCAGGCTTTTCGATAAGCCTCATCTAGACCCTTTGACTGGAGAGGTCCCAAAAACAGGTCTATTTCCTTCAGGTCTCTTTCTATGCTAAGAAAAGTAAACAAGCTTTATATCGCCAGTCTTCCCAGCATGCTTTGCTACTAGCTTAGTTTCCCAAATCCCTTTCTATTCTAGGCCAGAATTTGAAACAAGTCTGAGTTGAACCAGGGCTTGTCTTTCAAGGGGCAGCACAACTGCTACAATGATCTTATTTATGGAATCCTGACCCCTCACAACTTTTTCCTCTTTGTTTTGTACTGAATCTCTCACATTAAGTCATGTCCACATTTTAGATTTTTGAGGAAGAGGCCTGTCTAACCATCTATTTTATGAAGCATTTAAACACACCTTTGGGCATGTACAAATGGTTTCTGAGTTGTAGGGATGGGGAATCTATTTAGTCCTAATTCCCTTAGTTTAAATTATATATATGTTTTAATCTTTCATTGGAGAAATACAATTTGTAAACCAAAAAAGTAACTAGAATCCCTTCAGAACTGGGAAAAAGTTTAAATTTGTGGTTTACCTGTGACTGTTCTGGATAAAATATGGTTGTTAATGATTTTTTTCTGTGATCCCAATAAGGTAGAACTTCACCTGTCTGATATTGTGCTTGCCAACTGTTAGCCAGATCTTAGAGCAGACTTTACCAAATAGCAGAGTCCCCCATTCAATGGCTGGACTTGCTCTGTGTGTGCATGTATGTATATGTGGGTTTTTTCACATTACACCAGTCAAAAATAGAACCAGATTCAAATTGTCTACAGATATACATCGTGACCCGAAACAGAGACTTCTGCTTGCAAATTGACTAGAAACTTTTCTAGGTATGCTGGACTGGAAGTTGTTCTCTGTAGATTTTGTATTGACTCTGCTCTCAGTCAAAGTGATGTACACACTGAGTAATTCTTCTTACATCACAGAAACAGAATAGTGACCTTCTCATGGATATGACCATGATCAGAAAAAGAGGCCATTCATCAGCTAAATTGTTTATTGTGGGTTATGTTCTCAGCTTTACTTTCTGAGGAAAATGTATCCTTTCTAAAACTGAAATGTGAATGTAAAGTAAAACCCACAAACTTGTAGAATAAATATGCACAGTCACATCTATTATTAACAGTGATGGAAAGACTTTGCTTAATATTATGACTGATAAGTGAAAGGCTTAAGGCAAAAGTAATTAAGGAATGAAAGAAACAGAGAGAATTACTGGTGGCCAACATAAGGTTGAACAGATCTGATTTTCTATCTTACAGCTAAAGGTGATAGCAGAAATGCGCTGGGGGTACTTAAATTTAAATTATGTAGGATGACAGGGCTGCAAAAATATTTCAAAATGAAGTGCACCTGAATAGCCAAAGGAAAGCTGGAGTGAAGGGGAGAGGGGAAAGTTGGGCAGGAGTGAGAGAGGGTGGAGGAGAGGGGAAACCTGTTCTTTAAGATAAGTGTATGAATGAAGTGTGACTGAGGATAAACCACTCCTGTATATTTATGTGCAGCATTTGAACTGGGTTTAAATAACATTACTTCAAAGAAAGCCTGTAACTCACATGCAGGTGGGGGCTCTACAGAAATGTTTTTGTAATTTCTAAAGTGTGGGGTATGGGGTGGGGTGATCTACAAAAGCTTTATACTGTAGAATAAATCCTAAATAAGGGCCTGGCAGCCTCCTAGCACACAGAAAAAGCATAAGAACTGCTAAACTGATCCAAAAATGTACAGGAGAAGGTGAGCACAATTTGCAGACAAACATCTCTTTGAAATGCACAGCTAAAGTCTAGTATGCAGGAGGCAGTGCGTGGGAAATCTCTGTAGCACATTACTGCCCGGAGTGGTCACAGCATGGTTGGGGAAAAATCACAACAGTAGCCTTACAATGTCTATACTTGGAGTTTGGGTTGTGATTCCCAGGTTGAATAGACATACATGCGTTAGATCACTAAAAATAGCAGTGCTGCTGGGGTAGCATGGGTGGTGGTTCTGGTAGCCACCTGAGTATAAGTACATACCTAGGGGTCTGGGCAGATACATACTTAGGGCAACTTGCCCAAGCCTCCACCTGCACTATCCCAGCTACCCTGATATAAGTAAATCCAGTCCACACTAGCCTGTCACTCACTAAGGGTATGTCTACACTATGAAATTAAGTCAAATTTATAGAAGTTGATTTTTTAGAAATCGATTTTATACAGTCGATTGTGTGTGTCCTCACTTAAGACCATTAACTCGGTGGAGTGCGTCCACAGTACTGAGGCTAGCGTCGACTTTCAGAGCATTGCCCTGTGGGTAGCTATTCCACAGTTCTCGCAGTCTTCACCGCCCATTGGAATTCTGGGTTGAGCTCCCAATGCCTGATGGGGCAAAAACTTTGTTGTGGGTGGTTCTGGGTACATGTTGTCAGCCCCCCCACCCCCCGTGAAAGCAATGGCAGACAATCATTTTGCGCCTTTTTTCTGGGGTCCTGTCCACCGGACCCGGTCAGCCCGCTGCCTGCCTGGATGATTGGAACCCCAGGAAGGCAGTGGACTGAGCAGGTTGGCGGATGGAGCCCCAGACCAGCAGCGGAGTGAGCGGCTCAGCCCGCTGCCGGTCTGGGGCTCCGTCTGCCGACTCCTGCCAGCTGGGTCCTGCTCAGCTGGCAGACCTCGGTGAGGTCAATCAGGGGTGCCTGGACAGACATGGCTATCCTCCTCTTAGAGCACCGAATGGGAGTGACTCCAGGTCATTCTCTTCTTTAAGTTTCATCTCATGGAGATTCAGTCCTGCCTGGAATATCATATCATAGACAGCTGCAGCAGCACAGGAGCCAGCAAACAGAGCTGTAAACAGAGGAGTTTCAGTGGGAGTTTGCGAGGGAGACTAAGAGAGGCAGGCAGAGGAATAGATGGGCTAGTGAAGGGAGGGAGTGATGTTGTGCCAGTGTTTTGGTGCCTGTTGTGTTTTTTTGTTTTTTTCCTGTGGGTGGTGGCGGTTTGGTCTGTGTTTCCAGGACTAACAGGTTTTAGGTGGGAAGGCTATGACCGATAAAGAGGCAACAGTGGGAGACATAATGAAGATGAGTGGATGTGGAAACTGTGGCAGGTACATGATCCTGGAGGGGGTATCTGAAAAGAGTTTTGTCTGCATGAAGTGCCACCTGATAGAGCTGATGAAGGAAAAGATCCGAGGATTGGAGATGCAGGTGGAAACTCTGGTCGAGTTTAGAAGGGGGTTCGAGCAGATGATGGAGCAAAGACATGAGGAGGCTGAAGGAAAAAGCTCAGACTTGCAGATTGAAACAGGACCAAAGAATTCCGAGGGGAGACTGCTGGGTGAGGAAAGTGGACAGTGGAAGCATGTGACTAAGAGAACCAGGCAGAGGAAGAGACGGGCTAGTGAAGGAGAAATAGAGCTCAGGAACAGGTTTGCGGAGTTGGAAAATGAAGAAGGGGCACAGCAGGTGAATGCTGAAGGTGAGAGGGCAAGGAAGAAGAGAAGAGCAGCTAATCCTATCGGAAGAGGGGGAAGAGTCAATGGAGATAACAACACCAAATATGAGCTCCAGGAGGATACGGTTGCGGAGGATTGCAAAGGACAATAAAAATCGAGAGGCCTTGCAGCCAGAGGGAGCAGGGGATAGACCGGAGAATCACACTGTTACCAGGAAAAGGCAGGTCTACATGATTTGGGGACTCCTTACTGAGAAGAATAGACAGGCCTGTAACTAGAGCTGATCCGAAGAACAGAAGGGTATGCTGTCTGCCGGGTGCTAAGTTACGGGATGTGGACCTGAGGCTGAAAAGGATCCTAACAGGAGCGGGAAAGAATCTGCTGATTGTTCTTCATGTGGGAACAAATGATACGGCTAGATTCTCTCTGGAACGTAAGAAGGGAGACTATGCCAGGCTGGGGAAGACACTTAAGGAAATTGAGGCTCAGGTGATCTTCAGTGGGATTCTGCCTGTTCCTAGAGAAGGACAACAAAGGTGTGATAAGATTATGGCGATCAACAGATGGCTCAGGCAGTGGTGCTATAAGGAAGGCTTTGGGATGTATGGCCACTGGGAAGCATTCATGGACAGAGGACTGTTCTCTCGGGATGGACTTCACCTGAGTAAGGAGGGAAATAGACTTCTAGGATAGAGGCTGGCACAACTGATTAAGAGAACTTTAAACTAGGAATTTGGGGAAGATGGTTGGGAGATGTCCAGGTAATCTCCACACCGGAATTTAACATTGAGAAGGAAGAAAACAAAGTAAGAAAGGATACAGACGTGGATATGAGAATGAACGTAAGGAGGAAGGGTTGTGTAGATACCAGTCTAATAGGTGATACTGATGGTAGAATGCCTGTGCCTAATCGGGTAAAGAATGGCAGTGAAACCAAACAGCAAAAATTAATATGTTTGTACACTAATGGGAGGAGCCTAGGTAACAAAATGGAGGAACTAGAGCTACTGGTGCAGGAAGTGAAACCAGATATTATAGGGATAACAGAAACATGGTGGAATAGTAGTCATGACTGGAGTACAGGTATTGAAGGCTATGTGCTGTTTAGGAAAGACAAAAATAAAGGCAAAGGTGGTGGAGTAACATTGTATATCAATGATGAAGTAGACTGTAAAGAAATAAGAAGTGATGAAATGGATAAGACAGAGTCTGTCTGGGCAAAAATCACATTGGGAAAGAAAGCTACTAGAGCCTCCCCTGAGATACTGCTTGGGGTGTGCTATAGACCACCGAGATCCGATTTGGATATGGATCTTTTTAATGAAGTAAACACTAATGGGAATTAGTGTGTGATCATGGGAGACTTTAACTTCCGAGATATAGAGTGGAAGACAAGTGCTAGTAATAATAATAGGGCTCAGATTTTCCTGGATGTGATAGCTGATGGATTCCTTCACCAAGTAGTTGAAGAACCAACAAGAGGGGATGCCATTTTAGATTTGGTTTTGGTGAGTAGTGAGGACCTCATAGAAGAAATGGTTGTAGGGGACAACCTTGGTTCGAGTGATCATGAGCTAATTCAGTTCAAACTAGATGGAAGGATAAACAAAAATAGATCTGGGACTAGGGTTTTTGATTTTAAAAGGGCTAACTTTAAAGAATTAAGGAAATTAGTTAGGGAAGTGGATTGGACTGAAGAACTTGTGGATCTAAAGGCGGAGGAGGCCTGGAATTACTTCAAGTCAAAGTTGCAGAAACTATCAGAAGCCTGCATTCCAAGAAAGGGGAAAAAATTCATAGGCAGGAGTTGTAGACCAAGCTGGATGAGCAAGCATCTCAGAGAGGTGATTAAGAAAAAGCAGAAAGCCTACAAGGAGTGGAAGATGGGAGGAATTAGCAAGGAAAGCTACCTTATTGAGGTTAGAACATGTAGGGATAAAGTGAGACAGGCCAAAAGCCATGTAGAGTTGGACCTTAAAAAGGGAATTAAAACCAATAGTAAAAGATTCTATAGCCATATAAATAAGAAGAAAACAAAGAAAGAAGAAGTGGGACCACTAAACACTGAGGATGGAGTGGAGGTTAAGGATAATCTAGGCATGGCCCAATATCTAAACAAATACTTTGCCTTAGTCTTTAATGAAGTTAATGAGGAGCTTAGGGATAATGGTAGGATGACAAATGAGGATATGGAGGTAGATATTACCGCATCCAAAGTAGAAGCCAAACTCAAACAGCTTAATGGGACTAAATCAGAGGGCCCAGATAATCTTCATCCAAGAATATTAAAGGAACTGGCACATGAAATTGCAAGCCCATTAGCAAGAATTTTTAATGAATCAGTAAACTCAGGGTTGTACCATACGACTGGAGAATTGTTAACATAGTTCCTATTTTTAAGAAAGGGAAAAAAGTGATCCGAGTAACTATAGGCCTGTTAGTTTGACATCTGTAGTATGCAAGGTCTTCGAAAAATTTTTGAAGAAGAAAGTAGTTAAGGACCTTGAGGTCAATGCCATTTGGGACAAAATACAACATGGTTTTACAAAAGGTAGATCGTGCCAAACCAACCTGATCTCCTTCTTTGAGAAGGTAACAGATTTTTTAGACAAAGGAAATACAATGGATCTAATTTACCTCGATTTCAGTAAGGCATTTGATATAATTCCACATGGGGAATTATTAGCTAAATTGGAAAAGATGGGGATCAATATGAAAACTGAAAGGTGGATAAGGAACTGGTTAAAGGGGAGACTACAACGGGTCATATTGAAAGGTGAACTATCAGGCTGGAAGGAGGTTACTAGTGGAGTTCCTCAGGGATTGGTTTGGGGACCAATCTTATTTAATCTTTTTATTACTGACCTTGGCACAAAAAGTGGGAATGTGCTAATAAAGTTTGCGGATGACACAAAGCTGGGAGGTATTGCTAATACAGAGAAGGACCGGGATATCACACGGGAAGATCTAGATGACCGTGTAAACTGGAGTAATAGTAATAGGATGAAATTTAATAGTGAAAAGTGCAAGTTCATGCATTTAGGGATTAATAACAAGAATTTTGGTTATAAATTGGGGATGCATCGGAAGTAACAGAGGAGGAGAAGGACCTCGGCGTATTGGTTGATCACAGGATGACTATGAGCAGCCAATGTGATATGGCCGTTAAAAACGCTAATGCGGTCTTAGGATGCATCAGGCGAGGTATTTCCAGTAAAGATAAGGAGGTGTTAGTATCGTTATACAAGACACTGGTGAGACCTCATCTGGAATATTGTGTGCAGTTTTGGTCTCCCATGTTTAAGAAGGATGAATTCAAACTGGAACAGGTACAGAGAAGGGCTACTAGGATGATCCGAGGAATGGAAAACCTGTCTTATGAAAGGAGACTCAAAGAGCTTGGCTTGTTTAGCCTAACCAAAAGAAGGCTGAGGGGAGATATGATTGCTCTTTATAAATATATCAGGGAGGGAGAGGAATTATTTAAACTTAGTACCAATATGGACACAAGAACAAATGGATATAATCTGGACATTAGGAAGTTTAGACTTGAAATTAGATGAAGGTTTCTAACCATTAGAGGAGTGAAGTTCTGGAACAGCCTTCCAAGGGGAGTACTGGGGGCAAAAGACATATCTGACTTCAAGACTAAGCTTGATAAGTTTAAGGAGGGGATGGTATGATGGGATAGCCTAATTTTGGCAATTAATTGATCTTTGATTATTAGCAGGTAAATATGCCCAATGGTCTGTGATGGGATGTTAGATGGGGTGGGATCTGAGTTACTAAAGAGAATCCTTTCCTGGGTGCTGGCTGGTGAGTCTTGCCCACATGCTCAGGGATTAACTGATGGCCATATTTGGGGTCGGGAAGGAATTTTCCTCCAGGGCAGATTGGCAGAGGCCCTGGAGATTTTTCGCTTTCCTCTGCAGCGTGGGGCACAGGTCACTTTCTGGAGGATTCTGTGCACCTTGAGGTCTTTAAACCATGATTTGAGGACTTCAATAACTTAGGCATAGGTTAGGGGTTTGTTACAGGAGTGGGTGGGTGAGATTTTGTGGCCTGCATTGTGCAGGATGTCAGACTAGATGATCATAATGGTCCCTTCTGACCTTTAAGTCTATGAGTCTATGTGAGCTGGAGGCTTTTGCCTCAGGCTGCTCTCCCAGCTGGCATTACCGCGCGGTCACACCTACCCCAGCCTGCCCCTTGCTCCCATGGCTCATGAAGCCTGGACAGTAGTAAGGAGCAGTTCAACTTGTGGAATGACAAATCCAGAACGAAGGATTGCACTCTATGGGCCATGTTAAGATTATTTTAGAATCCTAGATAGCATTAGTCCCTATAAAAGTCTTCATGAAAATTTCCCCCCCCCCCTAATAAAAATGTTAATTTATCAGAGCAGCTGAAAGGGTAAGGAACCCGGGACTATAACTGAGAGAGAGCTTCCATATTAGTTAACTCATAATTGATATAATTCAAAGTAAAATTTCACAGCGCGGTCTGTTTTAAGACTAAAAATGCAGGAGGGGAGTCAGAAAAAGGAACAGTGACCTGTTTCCACCCGGTTTCAAATCGGTGACGTTTCATGTGTTAGGTGAACGTGATCACCACTACACTATTGGGCTTCTCTTTTTTTGCCACAGACTTTGCCGAATGCACAGGAATGTTTTCTCTAGCTACAGAAGCTACCTAATGCAATGTCTATATCTATGACCTTCCTGCTCACAAAGCAGTCATGGGCCCGCCCAAGGCTGACACAGCGCGGAGTGCATGTGACACAGTGACCTGGCTTGGGCAGGATCACTAGCGAGGCATGATACTTTTGCCGTGAAGCAAACACAGCAATATTTTTCTGGCCTCTGCCACTGAATGCCTTCATGCATTATGCTGTGCCCTATCAGTGCAGGAGGACTGCATTAGCTCGGAAAACATGTCATCGCGAGTGCATTTTTTCGCCTTCTAATCTGCAATAACCTCAGAGACGGAGATGATAGGGGGAACGTAGAAACATTCTGGGGGAACTGCATGGTCACCTGTGCTGCTGAGTGCTGCTGAGTTCGCTACGCTGGCCAAACAGGAAATGAATTTCAAAAGTTCCCGGGGCTTTTCCTGTGTACCTGGCTAGTGCATCTGAGTTAAAAGTGCTGTCCAGAGCGGTCACAATGGAGCACTCTGGGATAGCTCCTGGAGGCCAATACCGTCGAACTGCATCCATACTACCCCAAATTCAACCGGGTGATGTCGATTTCAGCGCTAATCCCTTTATCAGGGGAGGAGTACAGAAATTGATTTTAAGAGCCCTATAAGTCGAAAAAAATGGCTTTGTTGTGTGGATGGGTGCAGGGTTAAATTCGACCTAAACTCGTACTGTAGACCAGGGCTAAGTGTCTGTGTGGACCTTGTTACCATGTATGGAAAGTTTCCTAGTGTGCTGTAATCTACTCCGAATTCAAACAACACTACTGAACTTTCAGTGTGTGGATGTAAGTTCCACACAAACAGTGTATGACAGGCTAGTGCGTGGGGTAAATTTACACTCTAGCTTGCCACAAACTATTTGTGTAGACAAGCCCTAAGGGTCTGATTCCAAGCCCACTGAATTCACTGTAACCACCAACATTTAAAGTAAAGCACATGGTTTGCGAGATTGAGGCCTAAATTCAGACATGAGGTTAATAAACACACAAAAGATGGTGAAGGGGAAAGGTAGGACATAAGGGCGACAACTGTTTTCTCTTAGGATGTTAGAATTAAGACGTATTCATATAAATGGCTCTGTTAAATTTGTATTGTTTCCTCATTTTCTTTGTATCAGTGCCTATTGAAAGTTAAAATTGTTCATTTGTTTCTATTGCAGGTGCTATAATGAATAATAGGGAAGGGTAATAAGGAAAGATGAGCCAGTGGTTAGATCCTTGTTTTCTATTGTAGGTGCTATGATGAATAATAGGGAAGGATAATAAGGAAAGATGAGCCAGTGGTTAGATCCCTAGCATGGGATACCTAGGCCATATCTACATTACCATTTATGTCAGCAAAACTTATGTCACTCAGGGGTTTGAAAAACACACGCCCCTGAGCGACATAAGTTTTGCTGGCATAAGTGGTCATGTGCACAGCGCTATGTTGGTGGGAGAGCTTCTCCCGCCAACATAGCTACCACCATTTGTTGGAGGTGGTTTAATTATGTTGATGGGAGAGCTCTCTTCCGTCAGTACAGAGCAGCTACATGAGTGATGTTACAGCAGTGCAGCTGCATCAGTACAGCTGTGCTGCTGTAAGCTCTCTAGTGTAGACAAAGCCCTAGATTCAATTTCCTGCTCTGCCTGTGAGATCTTGGGTAAGTTAGTTAGTATCACTGTGCCTCAGTCCCTCATCTGTTAAATGGGAGTATTAACTTTTCCCTAGTTCATGGGGATGTTCTGAGGATAAATACATTAAAGACTGTGAGGTGATAGGGACCATATAGATATGATTGATTGATAGAAAAAAGAAAATATGATATAAAAATGGACTGGACAATACCAGAATAAATTTGCCTTACTATGTAATGTATGGACTTTTGCAACATAGTACTGGGCCCATCCTGCAATCTTAAAAGAGGCCAAGGTCTCACTGAGTTTACACTTTATTGCAGCACAATGTCATCACAAATAATAGAAATGCCAATACGTGGCATTAACAGTACCCCTTTCTGATAACTACAGCGTGCGTCTGATTAAACGTCTGTTAAAATGAAGATAAGCCATATATGTGATGTTCTCTTCAGTTGGCTCTGTAGAATTATTACATTTAAATTATGATTAATATGATGAAAATGCAGCTGGTAATTAATGCTTGCTATTATTTTAATCACATTGAAATTGTGCTTAACTTGCATTCTGGGCCCAATTCTGCTACCTTCAATGTCACAAAATCCAAATGGCTTATATATTTTTGAAGACTGTAGGATTGGGTGTTTAGACTGTCTTTAACGTTCATGGTTTATCTTATCAAAATGAAGTTAATCTGAGTATATTGTGATTTATGTATTCACTTCCTATGCATAGAGACTACAATTAATGTGATTAAAATCTAGCTGCTGAGACTTTCAGTTTTCAGTACAGAAACTGATTAATGTGTGTTGCATATGGCTTATAACTGCATTGGACAGGGAATCAGTGCAGAGTTCTCATAGCAGTTAATCTGCCTCCTAATAGCATTATGCCCACAGTCAAAATATGTTATTCTGAACCAGTAGTTTTCTATATTATTGGAACTGTCAATAGAATTAACTCCTTGGCTATGAATATTTTCTTTCATTCCTATTACTGTGTTTTTCATCACAAAACATGCTACCTCTCACTTTCAGAAACCAATGACTATCATGAAACATCTCCTAAGCAGAGCTGATCAGACAATGAAAAAATTTATCCTTAAATCATTTATCCAAAGGAAAGAGCCAAAATTTGATGAAAAATTATTGATAACAAAAAATTTAACCAGCCACTTGTAGGTTTAAATGTATTTGGAGAGATAATGTCTTTTCTTCATAGCCATAACTAACTAGCCCCTTTAATTCTTTCTTCCACTCTTATCCCTGTGCTTTCTTCTGTGTGGTCTTCTATGGCTGGTGTCCCTCTCTAAACTTGACCTGCCATGGTTTTAATTCTCTCCTCCTCTAAGTCTCTCCTAAAAGCAAACTTACTTCATAAGGACTATAAAACTTATTTTTTCAAATTATTACAGTATCAAAATAAATGACACTAAACGGCGAATCTCTCAAAATGTACCCTTTACTAACCAAATGAACCGCATGATCTTCTTGAGATAACACTGCTCTACAGCCAAAATGCTTCTGAAATAAATGTAGTCAAACTTTACTAATTCTGGGTCACTGAGAATGAAAATGATGCTTAAAATTGTTGATTGGCTCTAGTTTTCAAGATATGCTATTGGGTTAGTATATACGACCCTTGACTTGGGAATGGCGGAGGATAAGTGAGTTATAAAGGGAAGGGATCTCAATTTAAACCAGAAATGATTAAAATACATCTTTGACTGGATCTATGAATAAATCTATGACTGGGTTTAGACAGTACTTGCTTTTTAGGCAAAACAATGAATGATGCAATCTGAAGCTGGTATTGCGTCATACATGATATGAATTGCATCATGTTATTCCTAGAAGTCATGGATGATGCAATCATAATGAAGCTTACATCACTCTGCTGAACAAATTGCCCTATATCAGCTCTAGAAATCAGACAGTGTCGTGCTCTCTTATTTGTCAGTGTTTGATTTTGCAAAGGGACACATTTCTGTTTAGCCAAAGTGAGCAGAGATGCCTCGTACTTGTGTGAACAGTGCAGATAACTTCTGCTATGTTTGTGGTGAAGTGACTTTTGCATCACAAAAGCGCAGTATAACCACTATGGTTAAGAGAGCCTATCCCCTTTATTTTGGCTGCAAAATTGGAGATCAGGACAAGAGGTGGGCCCCACACATCTGCTGCAACACTTGTGCAACAAATCTTCACCAGTGGTTGAACAGGAAAAGGAAATCTATGCCTTTTGCAGTCCCAATGATTTGGAGAGAGCCAACAGATCATACCAACAATTGTTACTTCTGCATGGTGCCTCCAGTTGGGAAAGGGGTGTCAAGAAGAAAAAGTGGACTGTGCATTATCCAAACATTCCATCAGCTATACGCCCAGTACCCCACAGAGAAGGACTGCCGGTTTCTGATGCACCAGAATCATTCTCACTTGAATCTGACGAAGAAGAGGAAGAGGATGAAACTTCTGGTCCTGAACCATCAATGTCACAGGACCCACATTTTCTCCCCTCCTCCTCCTCTGAAGCACACCTCATAACACAAGGTGAACTGAATGACCTTGTCAGGGATTTGGAACTACCCAAGAGTAAGGCAGAGCTGTTGGGCTCCAGACTACAGCAGTGGAATCTCCTGGCAGGTGATGTTAGGGTTTCCATGTTCCGTGACCGTCAAAAGGATCTTGTCCCATTCTTCTTCATGGAAGGTGATCTTGTAGCCTGCAACAACATCGATGGTGTGATGGCAGCCCTCAACATCGTTCATGATCCAGATGAGTGGAGACTGTTCATTGATTCATCGAAGATGAGTCTTAAAGCTGTTTTACTGCATAATGGCAATGTTTTGCCATCAATTCCAGTTGGTCATGCAGTCCATATGAAGGAAACCTATGACAACATGAAACAACTTTGGAGGTGCATAAACTATGACTAACATCAGTGGCAGCTTTGTGGTGATTTGAAGGTTGTTGCTCTCTTGCTTGGTCTGCAGACTGGATACACAAAGTACTGCTGTTTTCTCTGTGAATGGGATAGTCGTGCAAGAGATTCCCACTACATCAAGAAAGACTGGCCACTCCGACAGTCATTGGAACCTGGGAGGAAAAGTGTTCAGCATCCGCCACTTGTTGAATCAAGGAAGATTTTGTTACCACCCTTACACATCAAGCTGGTTCTGATGAAGAACTTTGTCAAGGCCATTGACAAAACACAAGCAGCTTTCAAGTACCTCCGTGGAAAATGTCCAAGGTTAAGTGAAGCTAAGATAAAGGAAGGTGTTTTTGTTGGTTCTCAGATTTGTGAACTTCTTCGAGATGATGCATTTGACCATGCACTGCATGGCAAGGAAAAGACGGCATGGAAAGCCTTCCAGTTAGTGTCAATAAATTTTCTCGGAAACAACAAGGCAGACAAGGTTGTTGGTGGAAAACCTCCTCAAGGCATACAAAAGCCTTGGTTGCAACATGTCACTAAAGATACATTTTTTGCACCCTCATCTAGATTTTTTTTCCACTGAACTGCGGAGCAGTGAGCGATGAGCACGGCGAGCGATTTCACCAGAACATCGCAACAATGGAGAAACGCTATCAGAGCAAATGGAGCCCATCAATGCTTGCAGACTGTGGCTGGACAGTGACAAGAGATGCTCCCTTTAATGAATACAAGAGACAAGCCAAGAAGTGCTGAGTAGACACTGAATAGGACTAAACTATGTACATAATAGTTTTTTGCCTTTTGTTTCATAATAAATTGTATTTATATAACTCTTTTGCTGATTTTTAAAGTGTTACATAAACAGGACAGGTGAAATATTATCATGTAAAGCAACTATAAACACATGAAAAGATCTAGGTTTACAATTTATGATTAAAACTCTACTATCCACACAATATACCTAGACATAAAATGTAAAAACTTAAATATCTTAGAAACAGTAGCCAATCAGTTGTTTTAATTGTAATATTTGAATTCAGCACATCAAAATACATAATAAATAGCACATTTTATCTCTGAAGCAGACGACTTCTCAAAAATTGTAGACCAGTGTAATCCTACTCCACACCTATCCCTATAGTGTTCATTACTATATTTTTTTCTACACTTAAGTTAGGTTGACATAGGTAGTCCAGGGAGTGAAAAATCTACTCCGCAACTGACATAGCTATGCAGAGCTAAGCCCCAGTGTAGACACAGCTATGTAGACAGAAGAATGCTTCTGTCGATGTAGCTACCATCATTTAGGGAGATGGAGTTCTTAGACTGACAGAACTCTTCTATCAGTATAGACTTCATCTTCTGTACTGGGTTATATCAGTGTGGCTAGGGATATATAGCTATGCCAGTGTAGTCTCAGTACTGTAGACATACCAAAGGTCTCTTAAAGTCAGATCTTAATTTAGGTATGAAACCTGCTCCCATTGACCTCAGTGATACAGCATCCGTCTCTTAAAACCTGACCCTGCAAACACTTAAACCTGTGCATAACTTTATTCACATGAGTAAATGTTTGCAGGATTGGGGCATTGGGTTGTAAATTCAATGAATCAATGTAATTATATTGTATTTGTCCAGAAAGCTTTAGGATCACTTATGATGCTGTAAAATGGTAATAATTGGGAAGAGAATTTGTCTTATCACAAAATTATTTTTATTTTAATTTGTAGCAGGACTAAGCATTATGTAGCGAGACAAGATGGGTGGGGGAATATCTTTTAGAATATGGTACAATAAAAGATATTACCTCACCCATCTTGTCTCAATAATATCCTGGGACCAACACAACTACAACAGCACTGCAAGCAATAATGGTAGGTATTACATAAACAGATAAGGATCCCAGTCCTGAATCCCTAGTGCACATCAGGCCCCAAATGTAACATGTTATAAAATCTTCCTGAGGTTCAGAAAATGAAACATAACAAAACGAAAAAAAATCACAAGTTTTACTTTTATAATATATGATGAATTTTAACCATGTCACTTAACTCCATGTCACTTAACTCCTTGGCATACTTACAGCTTTACAATACTGTAAATAGAGAACCATGTGATTTTTAGTAATCTATTACTAATGTATAGTTCATGAGCACATCCATATTTTTGATAATTAAATCCATATACAGTATACCAGCATCCAGAGTATCATACCATACAGACTCATCATACCAAATAATCAATATTTAATGTTAGTCCTTCTATCTTTTTATTCTGACTTTATATTATGAACAAAAAACACACAGTCAAATGGTGATTAAGAAGCTAATTTTAGCTAAAGATTCTGATAATGCCATAAATTGCTCATGCCTTTACTATCATGGTTTAGTTCAGCATCATAACTCCCCAATGATATTATATTAATGCAATCACCACCTGGCCATGCAGTAAGTAATTCATAGTTACTTACATAAAATTATACTCTATATTTCGTGGAATGGACTTTCTAGGAAAGCTGAGTATATCTAAAGTGAATTAGATGATAATTGTAATTTTTTTACATTTGTGAATGAAAATTATTTTTCAGCATTGTAGTTTGACAGCTTTATTTGTGTATTAAAATATATGTGGCAAGTCTGGCATTAAGTGCACTTTTGCAAACAATTATACAACAGTAACATATTAATAATACAGCTCCAAGTTTTCACCATTTGTGTAAAACACCCTAATTTTTCCTGAATAGAGTATAACGTTCATTTTGTTTTTGTCTTAGAGCATGTATCTGACATAGCATCAGCATATAATGGAATGGAAAAGTATTGTTTGTTCTTCTGCTTAGCCAGGTAGGCAACAGATACTCTGGCTACATTCTCTGAAGCTCTTTGAAAATGTTAATGGGAATAAAAGGACAACCCCAGAGTTTTTTTTTTTTTTTTTAAACATCATGTTTAGGGGGATTGAGGGGGAAGTGTGAACATATGCAATGGGCATCCTTAACTACTGGAGAGTATAGCAAAACAAATGAGACCCTCGGTAGTTGAAACAACTGTGAAGTCTTCTGTCTCAGAGGATTCCTTGAAGGGTGTCTCTTCCTGTTCCATAGTAGTACAGAATGGATTTGAGCTGAGGTAATGTTGCAGAATAGGGAACAAGAGGATCACATTTCCGTGTGGAAAATATCCAGTTTCCTCTCTGCTGTGTAGCCATGGCTTTCTCTTCCAGCCCTTACTTCCTGCAGGCCACAGCCTTCAGCTGCTCCTTGGCATAATGGAGCAGCACCTTCAATGCCACCATTGCATTCTTCCACATGGATCTCCTCTTTAGCCTCTATGCACAGTGCTCCTGCTGCAGCACACGAGATTGCTGCATCTGGGATGACACTGTCTACCCCCCACACCCCAGCATCACCCTGATTCTGTTCACCTTTTTCTCCATGTATTATAGTGTAGTGTTTTTTGAAGATTGATGTTTCTCTGTAAGACATGATATCCACCTTTTCTATACTTATCTGTACCATAGATAGCAGTGGTAGAATGTTACACTTGTGTATGACAAACCTATTAGTGCTAAATAATGGTCCTAGATCTAGGACATATTTCTCATTTTTCCTAACTGATGATACCCCTGGTACAGCCTTTTCTTGATCCAAAATCATAGAATCATAGGACTGGAAGGGACCTTGAGAGGTCCTTTACTTCTACCATATTCTTATCTTCACCTTTCCTTCATGGCCCTATAGAATCCTAACTCCATCTTGGCCACTAGAATGGCATCAATTCTGCTGCCAGTGGAACCTCCCTTGTAATACGGCATGATTTGCTCATAGATGACTTGGTGAAAGTCACCCAGTGAATTGGTGGCAGTGGTAAAATCAAGGACACAAATCTCATGCTGTACCCGTGAGATGATACTGACATTAAATTTACCAAACAACTATAATAAATAATAGATCAGTGTCACCAAGAAGTATACACTAATTTCTGCTATAACAAGCATGGAAGACACAGTAGCAGAAAATCTACCGTGGTAGCATGGGGCCGGTTGCAACTTCTGTGAAGGATCCTGCAGCGTTCATCACATCCCCAGAATTAAGCAGCACTGGTAGGGGACTGCCACTACAGCAAGGGTTCCAACGAATCAGTGCATCTCATGAGCAGCTTCAGCTAGTGAGGGTCCTCTATAACCCTGTCCACAACTTACAGCATTTTCTTCCTGGCAGAAAAACCCTGAGGGAAGGTAGGCAATCTCTCAGTCCATGTGAGCAGTTCCCCATTGACACTGGTGGGAGATGGATATCTATATCAAGGGCAATATATGGACCTTTTGATGAATTAAGAACAAAGATTTTGTCTTCCACTGGCAAAACCTGTTTCCCGTTATCCTCTGTTTTTACCTGTTACAAAGTATAAAAGTCACAAAATGAGGAAAAATTATCAAGTAAAATCTGGACTGAATTGCACAAGGAGGTTTTTTAAAGAAGCAAACGGAGTCTTTAAAACTGTCAGGATTTTTTAAAATAAATAACACTAAGCTATAATAAAAACGGTGTCTTTTAAAATGTAGCACTGTTACAGATGTACATAATAAATTATTCCTGACTGCACACTATCCCTAGATTATTTAAAACATATGCCTATGCTGGATCTGGTATTTGTTTCGGAGTGGACACAACTCTTACAAACAGCCATGGTTGCAGTATGCATGCCCGATGCATAGTTCAGGGTATCTTTGCGTTTAAGCATGGTGATTATTTAAAAAACAGAGCACAAATATGGCCATAAACATTTTTAGCCAGGGATATAGGAGTTCCAGAGATCTCTATAAATGATCTAATTAGTTTTACTATATTCTTACCATAAACATATTAAGGCTTTGTTTGGCAGATGGATATCAAGAATTCTTTACAAATCACATACTTACAGAGTCACGTGAACCCTATTCTCTGTGTACCAAAGAAGTTCCCCAATGCAGGAAGGACTATAAGATTGTCTCTTTTGTTTGATTTGGCAAGCTGTGGTTTGTAAAGTATTTGTGATACGAAAATAAATAGGAGAGAATTGCACTGGAGGTATTCATTGAGAGCTCAGTCCTCCACAAATACAATAGTTTAAGGTTACTTCCTAAGGCAGTGCTGTTTTTCAATTTTATCAATAATATTGTCCCATCAGTAATTCCCCTTTGCCCAGAAATGTATGCTGGTAAAACTAGCTTGGATATCACAGTGTCTTTAGGGATCTATTTAGAATGGATAAAATTCATTAAGAGTCCATCCAAGCACTTTCGTTTCTTTTGACTCCAACACATTTAGATTAGCCTTTCTGTAGAGAACCATGTCGAAATGGCTGTCTTCCTGCATTTTCTAAGCTCTATTCTTTCACAGAATTATCACTTGTGACGGCCTATTTTATAAAATAACAGCCCAGCTTATTACAGACTTTTCTGCAGCAGTACCCATTTTCAGGTAGGTTCTACCTGTTGAGGTCTGCAGTTCAGCCATAAGAAACTCACCACATTGTTCATAAAAAAAGACCAAAAAAAATTGCATTGTTTAGAAGATTTGCATTGCACACTGGATGTTGTTTTTAGCATATATTTGTATGGAAATTTTCTGAGTTGAGGACCAAACTTCCTCCTACTTCTTTATAATTTATTGTTTTTTGGATCCTAGGATTGTTCTGTGTTTTGTCAACTATTCTTTGTGATCTTTTGCATGGTTTCTTCTAACTTACTCCTTTTTCTTTAAAAAAAGGTTATTTAGTTATTTTAGAAAATTTTTATTTCCCATGTGTTAATGAGAATATTACTGTGCATAATTCTTGATGCAACTCTTCTCTTAAGGTATAGACATCCCTGTAGCACTGTTGTTTCTAAAATGGAGTGTATGGCACATGTTGGGCTTTGGGATAAGGACATTTCTTAACTGCAACTGGAATTCTTTCCACAACAGTACAGATGGGACCATTGTGACCATCTATTCTGACCTAATGTATAGCACAAGCCATAGAACTTTCCCAAAATAATTCCTAAAGCATATCTTTTGGAAAAAAATCCAATTTTGATTTAAAAATTGTCAGTGATGGAAAATCCTTGGTAAGATGACCAATGGTTAATTATTCTCACTATTAAAATGTACACTTTATTTCTAAACTGAATTTGTCTAGAACTTCCTTCCTCTGGTAGATTGAAGAGCCTACTATTAAATATTTGTTCCCCATGCAGGTATTTCTAGACGAATCAATTCACCTTTAACCTTCTCTTTGTTAAGCTAAATAGATTGAGCTACTTGCCACTCAAGTTAATTGTCTGGGTATACTGGAAGAAGGACAGGAGACTTGTTATGGGTTTTAATCAGGTTGCAACTTTATTATATAGATGTCTGGGACTACTCGGCAGATAAAGTGTACAGTGCGGGCAAATCCATTCTTATTCAAATCAATTCTCTGGGTCTTCCACCAGCCCCCCTTTGTTTCCATCCAGGTCCCCCAGTCGACCCATGGCTTGGACCTTACCATCCACCAGCCTCATAAGAGGGTTAAGGAGGGCTATGAGAATGGGAGGTGAGGTTGGCTCCCTGCCGTACCAATCCCCGAACCCCCTCCCCCATTCTGTTTCTTTATCCATTACCTCCTTTAAGTCCTTTACCAGGCCATTTATCTGGTCACTGGCTGCCCTCCCTATAAGCATGGATTTTGACTGCCTCAGTTAACTGTACTAAGCTAAACTATAGTCTTGCTCCTGTTGACTTTATTGGGCAGGATCAGGCTCCTTGGAAGGTAGTTCCCAAGATTTTGTGTGTTAGAAGGACATAGAGCTCAATAATATGAATCTTTAGAATATATTGGGCCAAACCATACATTTCAATATTTTCAGAAGAGTGCCAAAATGTTTTTGAAACACTAGAATCTAATTGATGGGCACTACCCCATGAAAAAGCATTTCGGGTGCTGAAAAACATCATAAAAACAATTTTTAATTCATTAGTAAAAGAATACCCCAAACTCAACAAAATTTCAGGTAAGGTAGGTAAGCAAAAACAATAAAAATAAAACAATGAACAATTCATGAAAGCTCCACAATTATTTAGACATCACTGTCCCTCAGTTTAACTTGCTGTTCAGTCAATGAAAAAGATAAAATGGAAAGTCCTTATAGAAAGGAATTTACTTTTAGACATTAGTGAATAATTCTTAGCAAATAATTTATGCAGGCCCAAATTCAACAAAGCATGTGCTTAAGTCCTTTACCTAGTCAGTGAAGCTTTTAAGCACATACTTAAATGTACACATGTGCTTAAATCTAATTAAAGTCAATGACTTAATACTTGATATTTGACCTGCATCGGTTAGTTGTGATTGTATATATAAGTATAGTTTCCTTTTCCTGACTGCATGAACATAAGGAGGCTATCTTAAAGAAGCCAGTGAGATTGTTGAATCTCTCAGAAAATGGTAGGAGTGTAGGCAGAGGTAGCATATAAACAAGATTAGAGAACGCTAGTAAATGCTAGACCTTTATATTTCCAGCCCACAAAGGTCTAACCAAAGGCATAAGATAACTAGATAACCAGACTACTATAGGATTTATTGGTAGGATGAAGAGTTTACATTTCATTTTATCTCATCACATTTATCCAAAATACCTGTCTGGGATTTGTGAAGTCATAATCGCAAAAGGTGCAGTCAGATCCTTGTCTGGGTAATTTCATTGCCTCTTTTCCAGGGCTGTAGTGAAGAGTTTTGAGAACACTGTCCTACTGCTATGTTAATACAGCATGCTATGCCATCAACATCAGTTACACTACTCCTCTGTAATTACGTGTGTTTCTCTAGTTGTGTGAGTTAGCATGCAGTCTTAGCTGCAAAGGATGTAGTCAGATCCCTCTCTGGCCTATTTAATTTTATCTGTGCTAGGGCACTGACAGAGTTTTTGAAAATCCTATCTCCCCCCCTGAGTCAAGCAGCATTCCATCTCATTTAAAATATAGCACTTCTATAATGAACACATCTATGTGTGAGCTTCAACTTCATTTTCCATGTGTCCTTAATGCAAGTAAAATTCAATCACTCAAATGTCAAGTGACCACAAATGTGGTGTGAGCATGGCTGAAGCAAATTAATTTTAACTGTGAGTGAATATTTGTGAAAATATTTTGCAGAATTCATCTACCTCTACCAGCTCTATAACCTTTATAATCATCTACCTCTATTAGCTTTATTTAAGCTTTTGCTTAATGTGTACTTAATGTGTACTCAATGTGTACTTCTTTGTTAATAATTAGCCCTTTGTTTTAATGTAAGAAGATGGATCCTTTACTCTTTTCCCTACAAACAACTTTCATAGTTCAGTTTGCCAGGATGAGGTCTTTGGCCAATGCCTGGGAAATGAAGTTGCAAAAATGCCAGGGGTCATTCACCGCTGAGTGGGTTGAAAGGGTGATTTTACAGGCAAATTGACAATAGGAATGAAGACTTCACATCTTCACACTTTTATTTTGAATGTAATAAAACCAAATATACTCTGGATAACACAGGAGCAACATAGCTAGACAGCAAATCTTTCACTGCAAATAAAGTTATTTATATGGTTGCTGACAGATGGGAGTTAACCTGCAGAGTTGCAAAGTGCTGAAATAAGTCAGTTTTAGTTGATTTTTTTATTATCATTATTATTTAGTTTTTAGTTCATACATTTTATGCACAGTTTTCTATAGAAGTAGAAATGATAACAAGAAAAGATACAAATTAAAGGGAAAACAATCATGAAAAGTATGAAATCTTTAAGAATTGTACTTTAGAACAAAGAGTAGTTCATATGGAACTACTCAAACGCAGCTCTACTCCAGTTAAAGCTCATCAGTTGCACTTCACATGGAAAACATTTGGGTGTGCATCAAGTGGGAGGTTTGCTTTACTTTTGCAACTGGATGTTGCTTTCAGTGAAGGAAGGGACTCATTGTTCCTTTCAGTGAAGGGGGGAACTCATATTGGACAGACTGAGGTAGGGGACATGGAAGGATGTCTGGTTCCAAAGCTTGCTCAGTGGCATGATTCCCTACTTCTCTCCAGTCCCAGAGATACCCTTTGGGGATAGGATGAGGCTTCATAGTCTGGGAAGTGGTCGAATGGGAGTGGGTAGGGAGCAGGAGATAGCTGTGTCCATGATATCATGTCTGTCTCAACACCACATGCTTTCTTTTTGTAAAACAACGCTAGTTCTGTTTTCATTAGTTAATGGTGTTTTCCTCTCTTCTAAGCAAACCCCACCTTTGGAGAGAAAGTTAGGGAGCAGCAGCTATCAGAGTATGTGGTGACGCGGGACTCACGGGCCTCAAGAAGCAATGTTAAAACACCAACAGTGAAATAATCCTGACCCCATTAAAATCAATGGCTACACTTCCATTGACTTAAATGGGGCCAGGATTTCACCCAAAGCCTCCATGTGGATTTCCCTGATTTTCTTATCTGCCATGATAGCCGCAAACTATCAGAACACCTATTAATTTAATAAGCTCTTAGAGTAGAAACTCATGGAGTTTCCTGCCCCTCCACGGGTTCTCACTCATACATCTGGAGAAGAATTTGGCCCAGTCTGTTAAAAAATGAAAAATATAATCACCGACCAGTGCTGCAAGAAATTAAACCAGGGCAGTCTCACTGGAGTTTTAATAGTAAAACCATGATGATTCTAGCATGTCACATTTTAAAAGCTATAATGTAAAATAATCATCAGTGAGGGTGTTTGTTGTCATGCAATTTCACTATACAAAGAATATAATTGACAAGCTTTTCCTCAGATACAGTCACTTTACAGTTTAAGATGAAAAAGAACAACCAAAGTTTGTAAATCTTTAGTTTCTGTATGAAAGCATTTTTATATGAAGAATGGAATTTTCTTCTGAGCCTCTATTAATAAAATATACCAATAAAATAATACATCTATGTCTAGGTCACATATTTTCCACTACATTTGTACACCCAACATGTGGAGTAGATTATTCACACATAAAAACTCTGTTAAAATTATGGTAACAGTCTGGCTTAAACTCTGAAAAAACAAGTAATTCTAAGGTAATACTGAAAAAGTACTCTATATTTAACTTGCTCCACTGTGTGTGTATTGCATATTGCATAATACAATCTGGAAGATCATGGACACCAGACTTATAGATTCATAGATTCATAGACTTTCAGGTCAGAAGGGACCATTATGATCTTCTAGTCTGACCCCCTGCATGATGCAGGCCACAAAAGCTGACCCAACCCCTTTCCCTTGACTCTGCTGTTGAAGTCCCCAAATTCTGTGATTTAAAGACTTCAAGTCGCAGAGAATCCTCCAGCTAGCGACCCCCGCCTCATGCTGCGGAGGAAGGCGAAAAACCACCAGGGCCTCTGCCAATCTACTCTGGAGGAAAATTCCTTCCCGACCCCAAATATGGCGATCAGTAGAACCCCGAGCATGTAGGCAAGATTCTCCAGCCAGACCCTCATTGGCCATTGATACTATTTACCAGCGATGGCACGCTGTTGATTTGACTAAAATCACGTTATCCCATTAAACCATTCCCTCCATAAACTTATCTAGCTTAATCTTAAAGCCAGACAGGTCCTTCGCCCCCACTGTTTCCCTCGGAAGGCTGTTCCAATATTTCACCCCTCTGATGGTCAGAAACCTTCGTCCAATTTCAAACTTCCCCACGGCCTGTTTATATCCATTCATTCTCCTGTCCACATTAGTACTGAGCTGAAATAATTCCTCTCCCTCCCTGGTATTTATCCCTCTGATATATTTAAAGAGAGCAATCATATCCCCCCTCAGCCTTCTTTTGGTTAGGCTAAACAAACCGAGCTCCTCGAGTCTCCTTTCATACGACAGGTTTTCCATTCCTCTGATCATCCTAGTGGCCCTTCTCTGTACCCGTTCCAGTTTGAGTTCATCCTTTTTAAACCTGGGAGACCAGAACTGCACACAGTACTCCAAATGAGGTCTCACCAGTGCCTTGTACAACGGAAGCAGCACCTCCTTATCCCTACTAGATATACCTCACCTAATGCATCCTAAGACCGCATTGGCTTTTTTCACCGCTACGTCACATTGCCGACTCATAGTCATCCTGTGGTCTACCAGGACTCCGAGGTCTTTCTCCTCCTCCATTACTTCCAACTGATGCGTCCCCAGCTTGTAACTAAAATTCTTGTTAGTCATCCCTAAATGCATCACCTTACACTTTTTACTATTAAATTTCATCCTATTTCTGTTACTCCAATTTATAAGGTCATTCAAGTCTCCCTGCAGAATATCCCGATCCTCCTCCAAATTGGCAATACCACCCAACTTTGTGTCATCCGCAAACTTTATCAGCCCACTCCTACATTTGGTTCCGAGGTCAGTAATAAATAGATTAAATAAAATGGGACCCAAAACCGAACTTTGAGGAACTCCACTGGTGACCTCCCTCCAACCTGACAGTTCACCTTTCAGTACAACCTGCTGCAGTCTCCCCATTAACCAGTTCCTTATCCACCTCTGGATTTTCATATCGATCCCCATCTTTTCCAATTTAACCAATAATTCCTCGTGCTTTACCGTATCAAACGCTTTACTGAAATCGAGGTATATTAGGTCCACCGCATATCCCTTATCTAATAAGTCTGTTACTTTCTCAAAGAAGCAGATCAGATTGGTTTGGCATGATCTGCCTCTGGTAAAACCATGTTGTAATTTGTCGCAATTGCCATTGACCTCAAGGTCCTTAACTACTTTCTCCTTCAAAATTTTCTCCAGGACTTTGCATACTACAGATGTTAAACTGACAGGCCTGTAGTTACCCGGGTCACTTTTTTCCCCTTTTTTGAAAATAAGAACCACATTAGCTATTCTCCAGTCCAATGGTACCACCCCCGAGTTTAAAGATTCATTAAAAATTATTGCTAAGGGGCCTGCTATTTCTCGTGCCAGTTCCTTCAATATTCTTGGATGAAGATCATCCGGTCCACCCGACTTAGTCCCGTTAAGGTGTTCAAGTTTGGCTTCTACCTCGGATACGGTAATCTCCCCTCCTTTATTCCACTCTGTCACGCTGCCACTATTCCTAAACCCTTCATTTGCCACATTAAAGACCGATGCAAAATATTCGTTTAGATATTGTTCCATGCCTAGATTATCCTTAATCTCCACTCCAGCTACAGTCTTCAGTGGTCCCACTTCTTCTTTCTTTGTTTTCTTCCTATTTATATGGCTATAAAACCTCTTACTATTGGTTTTAATTCCCCTTGCAAGATCCAACTCTACACGGCTTTTGGCCTTTCTCACTCTATCTCTACATGCTCTGACCTCAATAAGGTAAGTTTCCTTACTGATCCCTCCTCTCTTCCACTCTTTGTACACTTTCTGTTTTTTCTTAATCGCCCCTTTGAGACTCTCGCTCATCCAGCTCGGTCTAAATCTCTTGCCTACTAACCATTTTCCCTTTCTCGGGATACAGGCCTCCGACAGCTCCTGCAACTTTAACTTAAAATAATCCCAGGCATCATCTGCCTTTAGATCCATAAATATGTTAGCCCAATCCACTTCCCTAACCAGTCCTCTTAATTTATTAAAATTAGCCTTTTTAAAATTATAAACCCTAGTCTCCGATTTAATTCTGTTAATCCTTCCATTTAGTTTAAACCGAATTAGCTCATGATCACTCGAGCCAAGGTTATCCCCTACAACCATTTCCTCAACGAGGTCCTCGCTACTGACCAAAACCAAATCTAAAATGGCCTCCCCCCTCGTCGGTTCAGCTACTACTTGATGAAGGAATTCATCAGCAAGCACATCTAGGAACATCTGCGCCCTATTATTGTTACTAGCATTTGTTCCCCAATCTATATCTGGGAAGTTAAAATCTCCCATAATTACACAGTTCCTATTAGTATTTACTTCCCTAAAAACATTAAATAGTTCTCTGTCCATATCCAGGGTAGATCCCGGAGGTTCTATAGCACACCCCAAGCACTATCCCAGGGGAGGCTCTAATAGTTCTTTTACCCAGTGTGAGTATTGCCCAGACAGACTCCGTCTTATCCATTCCATCAGTTATTATTTCTTTACAGTTTACCTCATTATTGACATACAATGCCACCCCCCACACACCTTTGTTCCGGTCGTTCCTAAACAGCACATACCCTTCCATACCTGAACTCCAGTCATGACTACCATTCCACCAGGTTTCGGTTATTCCTACGATATCCGGTTTCATTTCTCGGACCAGGAGCTCCAATTCCTCCATTTTGTTACCTAGGCTTCTTGCATTGGTGTATAAACATCTTAATGTATGCCGTTTAGCCTGTCTCCCATTAGTTATGCAATTTGTTACGGACCCCTTACTGGTCATCCTCCCTCTCCTTCTTATGTCCAATCCCATCCCCCCGGCTATATCTGTTCTTATCTCATCACCCTCCTTTTCAATGTTGGAATCTGGCATGGAGATTAACTGGACATCTCCCAACCGTCTCCCCCAAATTCCTAGTTTAAAGCTCTTCTGATGAGATGAGCCAGCCTCCCTCCCAGAAGTCTATTTCCTTCCCTACTCAGGTGAAGTCCATCCCGTGAGAACAGTTGTCTGTTCCCGAAAGCCTCCCAGTGGCCATACATCCCAAAGCCCTCCTTATAGCACCACTCCCTTAGCCAACTATTTATCCTCACAATCCTGTCAGCCCTTTGCTGCCCTTCTCTAGGAACAGGCAGAATCTCACTGAAGATGATCTGAGCCTCGATTTCCTTGAGCCTCTTCCCCAGCCTGGCATAATCTCCCTTGATTCTCTCTAACGAGAACCTAGCCGTGTCATTCGTTCCTACGTGCAGGATTATCAAGGGGTTCTTACCTGCTCCTTTTAGGATCCTTTTCAACCGTGGGTCCACATCCCGTATCTTAGCACCTGGTAGACAGCACACCCTTCTGTTCTCTGGGTCCGCCCTTGTCACAAGCCAGTCTAACCTCCTCAGTATGGAGTCCCCAGTCACGTAAACCTTCCTTTGCCTGGCGACATTGCAATCTACTAATCTATTCTCTGTTCCCTCTAGTTGTAACCCGTGTCTGTTCCTATTTTCTCTTATACTCCCCCTTGTGTCATTCTCTATCCTCCCGGGGCCCAGATTTGGTGCTGTCTCCATCAACTCCTCCCCCCTCTCTATGGGACTAGCTGCTCTTCTCTTCTTCCTCACCCTCCCACTTTCAGATACCACCTGCTGCCCCCCCTCCTCGTTCTCCAAACACCCAAACCTGTTCCTGAGTTCTATTTCCCCTTCACTGGCCCTCCTTTTCCTTGACCCGCTTCTCACGGTCACATGCTTCCACTGTCCTTGTTCTCCCTCTGATAATCCCCCCTCACACACTGTAGCTCCTGCTTCCACCTGAACCCCTGAGCATTCCCCTTCAGCCCCTCCTTGCCTTTCCTCCATCAACTGCTCAAATCCCCTTCTAAACTCTACCAGGGTATCTACCTGCATCTCCAACCCTCGAATCTTTTCTTCCAGCAACTCTATTAGGCGGCACTTCATACAAACATACCTCTGTTCAGGCTCCCCTGCTAGCACCATATACATACCACAGCTTCCGCATGCAATCATCTGCATTGTGACCCCTGCTGCTTGGCTCATGGCTGCTGCAGTCTCTGCTCACTGCATCTGGGGACACAGAACACACAACACACCGCGTCCTCCTGCCTCCCCTTCCACCTCCCCTGCAAAGTCCCACTCAAACTCCCCTGTTAGCAGCCCTGTTCGCTGCCTCCTGTGCCGCTGCTCGCTTCCCTGGTCATGTGATCAAAAACTAGATTTATCAGGTAAGATAAGTTTGGAGTTTCCTCCTTAAGTCTGAATTTCCAGAATTTCTCAGTTTCAGACTGGAAATGGTCAAACATGGAGCAAAAGTTTTCCCCAAACTCAAATTGAAAGTTAAACAACTGATTTTTCTGTCAGGGCCAATAAACTTTGATAAACGTTTTATATTAAAAAGAAAAGTGTTTTGTTTTAGTATATTTCTGGTCTTCCAAAAAAGAGATGGAAGTAAAAGTATGAAAAATACACAAAACCCCATAAGAAGCATTTATTACTTCTTAAAATGTTTGGGTGCAAGGAATTTCTTGTCTTGAAAAAATAAAAGATTTCTGTTTAGAAAAGAAAAACTGTCTCAGAAAGAACATGAAGGACAAATTCGGGTCTCACTTACCCTGTGACTACACTTAAATTCCACTGGCTTGAAAATGTGTAACTATTTACAACAGTCCATGTGTATCTGTCATTTAGGGACATTTTAAAACAAGTATTATTTCCTTTTTTCAGCACTGTTATAATTTGTCATTTTTATCCATATTAATGGGAATTTTTAATGCACTGATTTGTAACCTGATAGTTCATGATGATTTCTTTGGAGATGTTTCAGCCATTCATGCCTATGAGGCATTGGAGACTCTTAAATTCAAGGACCATTTGTCTTCAGTGCATATTCACTCAATCTGCACCTTTAAAACCCTTGTGAAATTTCTGTTGCAAAGAACAAAGGAATGTGCTCAATAAGGAACAACTTGATCTTTTATTTTAAAGGAAAAAAAAGCTCTTGCATTCTGAAAAAAACTTTGAGGGGCTGGATGACTGAGGGGATTGGTAATGGGATAGGGAGTCATATACCTCTGCATTGCTGGTTCAGCTCAAGATCAGGGCCACATGTTTGGGTGGGCCAAGCTATGCTGAGTACTGGACACAAAGAGTGGGGAAGAGAGTTGGGGAGACAGAATAAAGTAAAGGTGTCTTTCTGTTATCTTTCCACTCCACTGATCCTGGGGCAGGTTTCACCCCCCAGTCATTGGTGCTGGAACTAGGGGTGCTGGGAGTGTGGCAGCACCTTGGCTTGAAGTGATTTCCATCATACAACAGGATTTACAGTTTTGTTCAATGGCTTTCAGCACCACCACTATAAAAATCGTTCCAATGCCACTGATCCCAGTGCAAGTTGAAGCCTAAGGGTTGCTCGATCTTGTGCCAGCTTGTAATGCCGCCTCCGCCCCCAGGTATATGGAGCCCAGACTACAGCTAGTAAAAAGTTTCAGTGAATTGTGCACCAGATGAGGACAATCAGAGCACAGCTAGCCCAAACCCCTCACTATCTCAACAAACTCCATATGCCAAGGTGATCAGTGATGATGGTGAAGGAGCCAGCTAAGCTGGCTCTATGCTCATTGGGAATTCTCTTGTGGAGAACTGAGGTGATGCAACCAATTTCCCAGAGGCCAGGGTCTGACCCTCATTATGTAAATTTCACATATTTTGCATGACAAGCAGTAGGAATCATAACAAATTGCACTGTGCTACTATTTGTGCTACTTTATGATTCAAATTTCTTTTCTGACCAATATAGACTTGATGCATAGCATTTTTTTTTGCAGAACCCTTTATGCCACCGTTGAATCTGTCCCATTGCTTTTCCCTAGAGAGATTCACAAAAAAACAAATGAACAAACACAAAGAAAAACCACAACCAACAACACAAAAACAAAAACCCGCCAGCAAACATTACTAGTTAAAGGAAAGTATTTTCTGTGCATTAGGGATAGAAAAAACAAAATAAAATTGAGACTGGCAACAGTGTTTATAGTGAATATACTATATAGTAAACTAGATTTTATTTAGAATTTTCTCCATTGGTATTAGATTTCATGTATTTATTTTCTACTATTCTTACTATTCTATAGTTTCTTAATTTCAGTGGATTTTCTCCCCATGATATTTTCTAGGGATATTTGAGAGAATAGGGAGCATTTCTACTTTGATAGCTGCTCTCAAAGATGAAAAAAGGAGGGAGTGGGCCAGTACAGGGGCATCTATGCCTTCAAACATATACTTTGCCCCAGAAGATGGCAGCAGCTAAGGTGGGGGAGCTGGGGCTGATTATGTACAAGAGGGAATGGGGATTTGTAATTTGGGCCAAATTAAAAGCAAAAAATACTCAGCAGGTTTTGGGCCCAGTCCAAAACTCAGCCCAGATTATTCAGAAAGTTTTAAAATTAGGTGAAACTCAAGGAGTTACTAAACTTTCACACAGTTATATTCAGTATGTTCCTGACTTGCATCCCCACCAGTGATGTAGAGGAAATAGAGCCTCATATGTCATTAGCAAGCTCCTGAGTCATGCGGCCTCTCCAACTGGTTATTTTTTGATGAGACAACACTTACATACAGTACAAAACTGTGTGGTGAGTTTGTGACAGGAGCAAATTATTCATTATCAGTTATTTCATATTACCCATAAGTGTACTAGAGACTTCAGAGAAGATAAAGAACAATATGGTTGTTGCCCAAAGAGTTTATAATGTACAATCACAATATTGCAACTTGTGTATAGGCAGAGCCCTCACTGAAGTCAGTGGGTGAAATCCTGGAGGCAATGGAATCAGAACTCCCATTGACTTGAATAGGGCTAAGGTTTCACCCTGTGGGTCTCTGTATGGCCCCAGGGATCTGCCCATGAGGAGTTAATTATAGGATCAGGAATGGGGTAAAAATTGAGATCATCAAGCTACAATTATTAGTGACCTGAGTCAGTACTTGAAATCAGATTGCTAGAGGTGAATTAACTTACCCACTGATCCACCTTTTTCATATGCATTTTTAACAATATGGCTTATATATGGAATGTGAGACAAAGAAATTGAAGAAACATCAATATTCTACTTGTACAAACAGCAGTTTTGTTGATTAAACAAGAACCCGTGGACTAATTTGTCTTGCAGTAAAACAGTGCCAACAAAAAGGGCTGTTCAATCTAAACCTTGCTTATAAAAACCTAATTATTCAAAAAAAGAAAAAAAGACTTTGAGTAGAAAAACAAATACTCTTAAAATAAGAAGCTCAAGAACACCTGGAGAAAATATGTCAATTTGCTACAATATATACTTTCCCCTTGAAACACTATAAAATGTTCAAACAGTTTTCCATGCAGGTGTGAGAATGTGAGTTTTTTTAAAAGATCATCTGTGTCCTAGACCTGGCACATGAAACACAGAACAAAAAGGCTGTCCTGGAAAGTGCTTGCACATTTTATAGAATAGTCAAATAAGTAGGTGCATAAAACCCCAGTTATTTTTTGGCACATACATTCTGTGTCTGTTGCCCTAGGGATACAATATATTAATTACATGCTCTACTTTAGAGAATTTTTCTTTTCTAAATAGTTATATTGTGTGCGTTGAAGTTAAGAGTCTCCCCTTCCCTCAGTTGACTCCATCTTTCTTTGGATTTGTGCACCTAACGGAAAAGTATCCAATTACATTTGGGGAAAAGGTCTAATAAATCACAGAATGGAGTACTTTACGTGGGAAAAAGCATGCTCTGTACTCTGGCCATTTATACAACATATCATTCATCCAGAAAGACATTTTTGTTATGAAAAGAACTCATAGATTTTTGATATTCCTTTTGTGTGTATGCATAAGTCAACACAGCTTTTGAGAATTTTGATTCCAAATTCTGATTCCATGTTATCTGATCCTCTAATACATTCAATGTTCTTTTTCTTTTTCATTTCCCACTTGCTTCTTTTTTTAGCCAATTTTGAGAGTAGAAATAAAAGTTCTGTTTTGTTCTGTTACGATTAAGCAATAATTTGTTATGACTGAGCTGCCTTTATGAAAGCGGACAGACATGCTGTTGAGTTCAGTACATGCAGAGCCCTCTCTTGGCTGTCCAGCTGTGTTGGATGCAGGTCTGCTATCCCAAGGAAGTAGATTTTCACTTTATCCTCAGAGATTCACTGAATGCAAAGTAGGGAATTTATTGCAAACCTTGTTATTCCAACACTTTTTCAGAAAAATATAAATCACTTTCTTGTTTGGGTTCACTTAGGAGTAAATTTTCCAAAAGGCAGCTTTTCGTAAATTAGGTACCACATGTGCCATCAAAAATTGCTCCATATCTGCACATGGATTTGAACTGTGGGTGAAAATGTGAATACTGGGGCCTGATCCAGCAAAGTATTTAAGTGTTTGTGAGTAGTTCCATTTAAGTCAATGGAACTAATCACAAGCTTAAAGCTTTGCATATGCTTAAGTGTCTTGCTAGATTGGGGTTCTCTATCTCTTACTAGGAACATAAGAACAGCCATGCTGGGTCAGACCAATGGTCCATCCAGCCCAGAACCCTGTCTTCCAACTGTGGCCAGCCCCAGAGCTACAGAGGGTATGAACAGAACAGTTGAATTATCAAGTGATCCATATGCTGTCATCCAGTCCCAACTACTGGCAGTCAGAGGACACTCCAAGCATGAGGTTTTGTCCCTGACCATCCTGGCTAGTAGCCACTGATGGACCAATCCCACATGAACTGATCTAATTCTTTTCTCAACTCAGTTACATTATTGACTTTCACTACTTGATTGCGGTCACAAATCGGACAGTTAAAAATTTCAACTAGCAATTTATTTTGCCAGTACAAATTTTGTGGTTACAATTTTCACCAATAAAATGGGCCACACCCAGCTGGAAAGTTACTCTTATTATTTCCTTTGGCAAATTGAAACGGCCTAAACCGTGATGCTGTTGTCAACATTCCAAAGACACCAATGCTTGCATCATCGCCGGAGGCCAAATGATTGCCATGAAAAGAGGAAAGGCATTGAAAAACATGCACTATTCTACTTTGAAAATATGAGCCCTATTTCAAATTCCTGTATTCCATTATTATTAGCTAGAGCTTGCCTTGCCTACACCTGTGTACTTTATTTGGTTGGTGTGCAGTGTAAAATGTCATTTTATATTATCTTTGGTTTGTTCTTCAGGGGGATTATTCAATAAGACTTGCTTGGAAGAATCAAGCTGACCTTTTGAATTTTCAAACATACACATTCTTTAGTGGGGTGGTTGTTTTTTTTTTGACAGACCTGGAAGACAAGTCAAACTTTGTGTTAACAGCTACAGGGGGAAACAAAATAAGTGTGATGGCTTGTAATTATAACCTTTGCTAAAGTAAATATTTTCTGCAGAAAAGTCAGCTCAGCAAACAAAAAAACAGAACAAAGCACACACAGACAACCACCAACTGCAAGGAAAAGCAACCTACAATGACAGGAAAATATAACACTCACAAATTAGAGTTGAACAGAGGGCTTTGGTCTTCACCAGTTTCACAAGAAGATAGAAAATAAAAGGGCTTTTCAATAGTATTGTTTTGCAGATTTTTGTCCTAAGTAAAACACAGTTATTTGGACTGGAGTAAGTGTTTTATTTTCCTTTGGCAAAATAAATTTGTGTTTCACAGAAGAGTGAAAGTGAAAGGTCACAGGGTAAATACTACTTCATGTGGCACCCTTTTGTGGGCAGAGGCCTCAATTCAGAAAGATCATTAAGTACATGAATAGTTCAGATGGTTTCGAAGGGACAACTCACATGCTTAACATATGCATGTCCTTAAGTGCTTTCCTTAATATGGATGCTTTCCTTGATTGGTGCTTTGATCACTGTGCACATGGGGCCTGATCACGCAGATCTAATGCAGGCAAACTTACTGTTGAAGTCAATGGGAGTTTTGCATGGGTAAGAGCTGCAGGGTTGGGTCCTGAACCATCCAGAGATGCCTGTGGTGTTTTGTAATCACTCAGGCCCAAGGTGCTTGACAGAGACCCTTTTTATTCAGAGTCAAGTTCCAACTGCTTCTGCATAACAGAACTTTGGCTTCTACAGCACCCATTCTCCAGACTTCCTGTCTGGGAAGCTAAACCACTTAAAGACTCAGTTCTCAATACCACACTTACTGCAACAACCAGAAAAATCCAGAGAAACTCAGTATTACTTTTGAGTCTGAGTCAATTTGATGATAGCATTATGCAATAATAATAAAAATAAAGTTGCATTTATTATTTAACAACAGTAATAATAACAGTCCTCTCCCTTTCCAAGTTTTGCTTTGTGAGAGGTCAACTGATACCTAAAGAGCATGTTCTATTTTTAATTTATTACGTATCACATAGTTGGGTATGGACAAGAGGGTCCCAACTCTTTGTTTACATTATATTTAAGTTTCATGTATTTCTGAAAACTATTGCCATCACTAGGAGGGGCAAAGAGCTTTAGATGAATGTCACAATCAACACCTGAAACCATGTGCCTGGGTTCAGATTTCATTACAAACTCAAAGCTTGGACCTGCTTCAATAGCTGGAAAAGACCAATTATGTCTTTTAATCCAACCCTCTTCAAGAGCAAGATTGTTCAGTTTAGCTGATGGTATTCCAAGAGACATGTCTTTTCTATCACTTTCTCTGAGTAACTATTTTGAAGAGTATTAGATTTTGCTGTCATGCTCAAATTAACTCAGACTAACGGGTGAAATTAAGAAAGGTATACACCCTTGTACTTTGTGGGGCAACTCATCCCCCTCTTTTGTCACCCTGTGAAGTCCCCTGTTAAGGTGAACCCAAAGAAATGCAGTGGCTAAGAGACCCTTTAATCTGGTAGAGTTCAGGACCTTGCACTTTATTTGTGACCAAGGGGATGGCATTGGTGATGTCCAAAGTGGCAGATAGAAGCCAGGGCCAATTTCTGCGGGTGCTAGAGCTAGTGGACAAGAACTAGAATTAGCAGTGACATCAATGATCCACACTTCCTTCCTGATCTGGCTAAATAGGCAGTTGTTTTCAACTGCGTAGGTTCATACAGAAGAGTCTATAGTGAACGCTTTGGGTTAAGTGCTCTAAAATCCACACAATTACTCTGATTGCCTTGAAATTGCCATCTCAATGTGTTGCAGGGTTCGGTTCTTGTTCTTCAAGTGATATCTCTGATGTGGAGGTTGTCGAGCACAACCTTCTTTCTTTCTTTCTTTCTTTCTTTCTTTCTTTCTTTCTTTCTTTCTTTCATTCTTTCTCAATCTCTATTTTCCCTTTGCATCCAGCAACATATCCGATGTAACTGGCTCTCTTTCTTCTTCTTCTTCTTCTTCCTGGTTTGTCTGTGATTTTGCCTGTTGGTATACATCCTGGAAGCAACTCACAGAGAAATGTTATTCTTTTACCTAGTTGTGCTCTTTTTAAATTCATTCTTTTCATCACCTTTTCATTTGTAGTTTTGGTTATCCAGGTAATTTTTAAGACTCTTCTATAACACCAAAACTCTGCGTTTTATCTCAGTGTCCTTTTTAAGCATCCAGCCCTCACATCCATAAAGAGGGGTGACCATATGTAGCATTTCAACAATCTAGTATGGATGTGCAGTTTTAACTTTCAACAACACTGAAGTCTTTGGAAGTTGTGAAATACATTTTTTGCATATTGTATCCTTCTCTTGATTTTTTCATCACATCTGCCATCTGATTATTGTTATTAGGCTCCCTAAGTTGGAGAAACTACTGACTTGTTCTATGACTTGACTGTCAAGGTATAAGTGTTGCCTACCTTGTGGCACCTGGCCCCTCCACACTGCTGGTAGCCTTTCCCCCTTTGTTTTACAACTCTTAATGTACATTTTGTCTTCCTAACGTTGCTTGTCGTTCTGTATTTCTTACTGGTACTGTTCACAGCAATAAGAATATTCTGAAGTTCTTCCCTAGTTGGGGGTATGATTTGTGAACCAAATATGGGACCTTTTGACCCACTCTCCCTTCTCCTCGAATAAAACAGCTTTTCTTAAAGTTGCATGTTTAGTGGAAATCTAGTCTGAGTACAGCAGAATATTGAGAAGATGCTGAACCTAGTTTGGAAAAGAAAATAAATCAAACATAAATGCTTACTGGGAGGGAGTGAAAGTATACGTGGGAATAGGGGGAGATGGGTTTGCTGGGTGACTTTGGTCAAATCACTTCATCTCTCTGTGCCTCAGTTTCTCTCTAAGGGGAATAATGATATTTCCCTCGGTTAGATCTACTGATGAAAAGTGCTCAGTAAGAACTAGGTATTATCATTACCTAGCCACAGGAGAGTCTGAACTGCACACCTCCATGGTTTCCTGCCTACATCATTTATCTTTCTGTTCTAAAAACTAGGAAATTTAATGGCAAAAAATCTATGTTAACACTGAGTTAAGGCTGCCTGGCAATAGCTTGTGCCCTTGTGGAATGTCAAGTGCAGCAAACCTCAAATTTGTGAAAACCAGGAAATACAGAGTTTAAGTCCATGCCCATACAACCCAAACTCTGCTCTATGTGAGAAATTCCCCTGTGAGCCAATAACACACATATTCACACTCTATCTTTGCCCTATACTGAACAAGAGCTCCCTACACTCATTCACTTAACCTGCCATTTTTTGGCAAGCTGTGATAAAGCACATTTCATTTTAAAAGGTGCCAACCCTTCCCTGATTCCTGCTCCATAAATCCAGACTGTATTTAAATCCTGCCTCTTCTTCTTTGATAACATTTTTAATTTCTGTCCTTTTTTCCCCTGTCCTCTCCAATCTACTGTAACCTCCTCCTATCCATACATGCTGTTACGCAGGCCCTTGCAAATGCAGATACTAAGGCTATCTTTCTTGTCTATCACTCTGATCATGTTACTACCATATTCATATCACTCCAATGTCTCCTGTTATTTCACTGCTTCAGTTTCAAGCTTTTTGTCCTCCTGAGGGTCCTTTTCAACTCTTTCCCTCTCCATTTGTACAGTCTCATCTCTTATTATGTTGTACCCAGCCTCTTCCGCTAATGATACCAGGCTCTTCTGACCATTTGTCAGTTTCTCACACAAATGTCTCTGGTGTCTGTCCACACCTGTGCATGCAACAGCCACCCTGAACTGACATGGAAGGCTGCTATCTTCCCCTCTTTAACATCCTTCTTCAGGACACAGCTCTGTTTTTGACAACTATAGGAATTCAGCTCATTAATAATGGCTAGGCTGAGGAGCAGATTACGATAGCTGGCACTTGTGTTAAGTAATAATACATAAATACGTGTATATTACTCAGTACTCCTTTCCCTCTATTCTTTATATGGAGCTTGTATTCTTTGAATTTAACCTCTTCAGAGCTAAGAATGTACCTTTGTGTGTGTTTGTACGGTGACTACCACAATGGAAAATGATTCTGATTGGTGCCTTTGCAAACTTCTGTATTAAATAATATAATAACATTTAAATAATAAAAAATGACTGTGTCTGAGCTCCAGAATGTTTAATAAAATGATAGGAATGATAGGGTCACTGAATCCCTTCTCTGCCAGTTCATGGATTGTTCTCTACATCACTTTATACATTTTCCAGTGTCAGTGGTAGTGTCACTACCAACCTTGGTAAGTTATTCATATATCTAAACTGACCTGGCCATTATATTTTTCTCCTTAATATATAACTTATATTTACCCTTCTTTAATTTTAAGCTATTGGCCATTGCATTACTCTTTAATGTTATTGCCACTCAGTTATGTATGCCACTCAATTAACAATTTCTCCTGTTTATTGTGTTATTTCCTTGACTGTAATTGCATCTCATTTTCCAACCATTAGTGTCTGTGGGGAATCAAATCTGTATCTTTTTGAGTGCAACAGAAGATCAAGCAAGTTAGTGCTTTTATCCATTACTCAAGCTAAAATATGTTAAATTGGCATGAACTGTATCTTCTTGTTTTATGTCAGAGTTTGTGTTTGTACCGTCTGAATGTAGAAGGTGAATACCTGAGACCTGTATAAGTTACAACATACAACTGATTCTTGTGGTCACATGTAAAATCCTCTGAGGCTCAGATACTGACAAACATCTCCAAACCAGATTGTAATTAATCTTTTGTTTGTCTGTTTGGAAGCTGTTTTTGTCGCATCACCAATTCTCTGCATTTGCTGGGAAGCAGAAAGTGACAAAGTCAAAATGTAGTAATTAGTTTCAAACTACTCAAGCCAGTTTAAAGTGACAGCATACTTTTAAGAATTAAACATTCAGCCACAGCATGTTGCAGTAAACTCATTGAAACTTAATATCTTCTAAGAGACTTTTCAAAGCAGGCATTTGACTGAACTCATGTAATGATACTTAATTGGATATTTTTTTGTTGGTTTCAGTCAATTGAAGTCATTATGAATGTGGAGCACAAATGGAGCTGAATTTGAAGAGGCGCTCATTGAAACTCTCTTCTCATAATGCCAATAGAGCATAGAGCAATCTTTGTAACTCTTGTGACTGCTAATCCTCTGGATCTGATTATTGCAAAGACTGATAAAAATTTCTATTTGCAGGACAGATAGTGGCCTTGCCTCATTGCTTACCTTTGTTTGAAACCTTCTTCCCCAAGTAAAACAATGCAAATGAAGTATCAGCTGTGGAATAAACCATAGAGTGCTTATTCATTTTCCTGGCTACACTGCTTGAAATAGGTCAGGTTAGAGATCTTATAGAGAGAGGACATGTTGAAGCTTATGTGAGTTGCTTGCTTTGGAATGTAATGAATAGAATATAAAACCTTTCTTCCTTTAAAAACTTCTTTAAAACTCCACCGCTAGCATGATTTGCTACTAATTGTGCCTGATCTCATTTATCTAAATCCTTCACATCCTTGCCTATTTCCCATCACTTTTATCCAGGGCTGCACTTTCATAACAACCACTGTGCCTCCAGGTTGGATGGAAGGACATTAGGTACCATCGCACTACTGCTGGTTCTTTGACAAGTGACAAGTGGCCTGTTTCTTTCCCTTAGGGGCAGTATAATTTATCTTACCAATGAGTTCAGCCTCTGGCAGCCTAGAAACTGAGGGCCTTGAATGTTAACTCAAATTGTAACTGGGGATGCATAACAAGACTCTGTCTGGTACCAATACATTGTCCAGAAGTAGATGATATATCCAGCCTCTAGAACAAAATACATGAATATATGCTTACTGTTCATTTATTTGAACAATCAGAGCAAGGAAAATTCATGTTTTGGGGGTATGGATTATATGACATGAGTGATTTGACATGCCCCTAAATATTTTTAATAAAATAATTATATTATCTCTCTCTGACTCTCTCTCATACACATACAATATGATAGAATGGAGTTAAGGCTGAGTACGCATCAGTAATTTAAGAGAAAAATATTATAGGGATGTTGTAATTACTAAAACCCCAGAAAATACAGACATAAGGATGTACATTTAAGGTATGTAGTCTACTTTAACTCTGGTCTGTAGGGATGCCAGGCCAGAACTATACAATTATGATTAAGACGTTTTAGTGTATGTGGCCCTAGATTATATGCAAATTATTTGTAAAGACAAATTAAAGTTTGTTTTTCATACTTTTTCTGTGATTTCATATTTTTCCTACAAATATTTTATCACTTTAGGACAGAGTTAAGGTTGGCATGGGTGATGTCCTGAATGGGGAGAATAGGGGAAATATCTAATATGTCTTTAAAAATCAGTTAAATTTAATCTGGGACCAGAAACACTAAATGACCTTGATAATAACAATGATATGATTATTGCCGAGAATCAGTCCAAGGAAGAGTTAAGGTTGTCTGGTTTTAGGATAATTATAAGCAATGGTATAATGTTTTTTACCTTTAAGTTATTGATACATACTCTCAGCACCTTATCTCCATCGTAGCTGGTTTTTTTTGGTGTATTGGTTTAGAGGGCTGTGTTAATGAGACCATCACCCCGCGAAAGATGTGTGTGTATGTCTTTACTTTAAAAACTCCCCCCTGAGTCTCTGATACACTGGTAGGGCTGCCTCATAGCCCAGTGGAGCCAAGGCAGCAGTTGTATGGAAAGTCTTTCAGATACTGAAACCTAAGCTAATATGCAGCCCTAGATGGAATCTTGAAAGAGCAATGATAGTTGGGTCAAGTAATTTAACAATGAGAACACTTGACACATGTCCGTTTTGCTCTTGCCCCTGCATCATTAAAACTAAGAGAACTGCTGCATGCAAATTAGCAGTAGAGGAATGGTGGTGATAGGCACATTATCTCTGATGTCATAATTGCCCCAGTTAAGTCACCAGAACTAGTTTTGTTTAATATCTTTATTAATGATCTGGAAGATGGTGTGGACTGCACTCTCAGTAAGTTTGCAGATGACACTAAACTAGGAGGTGTGGTAGATACACTAGAGGGTAGGGATTGGTTACAGAGGGACCTAGACAAATTAGAGGATTGAGCCAAAAAAAACCTGATGAGGTTCAACAAGGACAAGTGCAGAGTCCTGCACTTAGGGCGGAAGAATCCCATGCACTGCTACAGACTAGGGACCGAATGGCTAGGTAGCAGTTCTGCAGGAAAGGACCTATGGGTAACAGTGGACGAGAAGCTGGATATGAGTCAACAGCGTGCTCTTGTTGCCAAGAAGGCTAACAGCATTTTGGGCTGTATAAGTAGGGGCATTGCCAGTAGATCAAGGAACGTGATCGTTCCCCTTTATTCAACATTGGTTAGGCCTCATTTGGAGTACTGTGTCCAGTTTTGAAGGATGTGGAAAAATTGGAAAGAGTCCAGTGGAGGGCAACAAAATGATTAGGGGTCTGGAGCACATGACCTATGAGGAGAGGCTGAGGGAACTGGGATTGTTTAGTCTCCAGAAGAGAAGAATGAGGGGGGATTTGATAGCAGCCTTCAACTACCTGAAGGGGAGTTCCAAAGAGGCTGAAGCTCGGCTGTTCTCAGTGCTGGCAGATGACAGATGTGACAGTGTACCCCATAAGGCTTTATGGGGAGGGGGTGCTTATAAATGTATGTATGACATAACTGGAATATGTTTTGTGCTGCCTGTGCCATGTAACATATCTCCGTAAAGGTTATGGTCTACTATATCTATTCATCCTATTTGTACATATATATCATTTTCTTAGGGTTACCATATTTTGTGCCTCCAAATGGAGGACACTCCACGTGGCCCCGCCCCCGCCCCCAGCCCCGCCCACACCCCAACTCCGCCCCTTCCCCAAAGTCTCCGCCCCCTCCCCTGCTTCCCGCGAACATTTGATTCGCGGGAAGCCTGAAGCAGGTAAGGGGGGTGTGGGGGGAGGAGGCGTGGCCCAGGCTGGCCCCCCCGGCGGCTCCAGCCTGGGTCGGCTCGGGCACTGGGATGCCGGCCCCAGCCCCTGGCCGACCACCCCCGGCCCGCCCAGCACTGCCGGCCCCCGGGCCCTGGCTGAGCACCCCCGGCCCGGCCCCCGGGCCCCCGGCCGAGCACCCCCGGACCGCCCAGCACCCCCAGTCCCCGGCCCGCCCAGCACCGCCGGCCCCCAGTGGCCCGGCGCACCCCCCGGCCGCCCGGCACTGCCGGCCCCCGGCGGCCCAGTGCACCCTCCCGGCCGCCCGGCACCGCCGGCCCGGCGCACCCCCCGGCCGCCCAGCACCGCCGGCCCGGCGCACCCCCCGGCCCAGCGGTGCCGGATTTTCCCGGACATGTTCGGCTTTTTGGGATTTTCCCCCGGACGGGGATTTGAGTCCCAAAAAGCCGGACATGTCCAGGAAAATCCGGATGTATGGTAACCCTAATTTTCTACTCGAGGTTAAGAATATGGGCTGTATGCTTGCCTGATTTCTAAATAAGCTTTGTGAGGCATTTGGTCAGCTTCTTTAGGAAGGAATTCGCCAGGTTAAGTACCTGATCAGGAGACACTTGAGGAACAATGCATCTTGGAATGCTCCAATCCACATGAGAAGACTTCCTGGAGACATGCAAGATGCCATATGGACAATGGCATTGGCCTGCAAAGACTGAGTCATGCAGGGGCATGTGACTTGCCCAGGTGACTCCAAACTCCATCTTGGAGCTGGACATTGCATAGGAGGGAGGAGGGGGGTCTCCACCCACAAGAGAGAGTCTATTTAAACCCAGGGGAGACTCCTCCATTTTGTCTTCAGCTGGCTAAAGAAGGAGCCTCTCCACCCCCCCCCCCCCAGGATACTTGAAGGAGACTGAAACAAAGGACAGTAACTACAGGGGGTGTGAGTGATTGCTGGACCCAGGCTAAAAGGAGATTAGCCTGTAAAAGGGAGCACTCTGGAACTGGTGAGGAAATTATCTGTATTCAGTTTAATTAGGCATAGATTTGCTCATTTTATTTTAATTTGCTTGGTGACTTTGTTCTGTCTGTTACTACTTTGAACCACTTAAATCCTACTGTCTGTATTTAATAAAATCACTTTCTATTTAGTAATTCACTCAGAGTATGTATTAATACCTGGGGGAGCAAACAACTGTGCATCTCTCTCTATCAGTGTTATAGAGGGCGAACAATTTATGAGTTTGCCCTGCATAAGCTTTTATGCAGGGTAAAACGGATTTATCTGGGTTTAGACCCCATTGGGAGTTGGGCATCTGAGTGCTAAAGACAAGCACACTACTGTGAGCTGTTTTCAGGTAAACTTGCAGCTTTGGGAAAGGTGATTCAGACCCTGGATCTGTGTCTGGAGCCAGACACGAGTGTCTGGCTCAGCAAGACAGGGTGCTGGAGTCCTGAGCTGGCAGGGAAAACAGAAGCAGGGGTAGTCTTTGCACATCGGGTGGCAGCTCCCAAGGGGGTTTCTGTGATCCAACCCGTCACAACAGAACAAGGAGCAATGGTCTCAAGTTGCAGTGGGGGAGGTCTAGGTTGGATATTAGGAAACACTATTTCACTAGGAGGGTGGTGAAGCACTGGAATGCATTACCTAGGGAGGTGGTGGAGTCTCCTTTCTTGGAGGTTTTTAAGGCCCGGCTTGACAAAGCCCTGGCTGGGATGATTTAGTTGGGAATTGGTCCTGCTTTGAGCAGGGGGTTGGACTAGATGACCTCCTGAGGTCCTTTCCAACCCTGATATTCTATGATTCTATGATTAATTAGATACAATTGTTAATAAAATAACTCAATTACAAATTAATTTCTTCAAATATGTCCTATGTGCAAGATTTCAATTAATTTTAACTACATTAAAAGTTTTAAATGCCACCATTATTCCATTGTTAAAATCCTTCAGGACAAAAAACATGACTGACAGATGTTTAATTTCTTAAAGGATCCAGTTTAATTAATTTTAGCTCATAAACTAATTAACAGATTTATTTGTAAATTCTCAGAAAATTCATTCTGTATTCAAAGAATAAGCGCTGTGAGTTAGGGGACGATATCCTGCACTTTCCATACACAACAAAGAGGTTGAATCCCCTTAAGTGCTTTAAGTGCAAAACAGAACTAACAAGTCTTAACTATGTGACTGCAGTGTTGTTGTAGCCAAGTTGGTCCCAGGATATTAGAGAAACCAGGTGGATGAGTAATATCGTTTATTGGATCAATTTCTGGTGGTGAAAGAGGCAAGCTTTCCTTCTACACAGAGCTCTTCTTGGGCCCTGAAGATGAGCTCTGTGTAGCTTGAAAGCTTGTCTCTTTCACCACCAGAAGTTGGTCCAATGAAAGCTATTACCCCACAAACCTTAACTATGCAGTCATGACCAGAGCCTCTATAATATAATATCTTTCATCTTACAGAATCCTGCTGGTTTATGCAAACTTTATTAATTGTAGGTCAACACCTTTAGATCTTACTCATGCAAGTAGTCACACTGAGCCCAATGGCACTATTCACATAAGTGGAAGCTGAAGCTAGATAGATTCAGACTAGAAATATGGTGTAAAATTTTAACAGTGAGGATAATTAACCACTGGAACAACTTACCCAGCGCTGCAAAGCCAAATTCTTAAAGGCATTTAGGTGCCTGGGGAGGATTATCTATCTCTTGAAGTCGTCAAAACAAATCTGAATATCTTTCTGTAAGGCATGCAATAGCTCAAACAGAAGTTACAGACTTGATGCAGAGATTATTGGGTGAGGTTCTTTGGCCTGTGTTTTACGGGCGGTCAGAATAGATATACATAATAGTCCTTTCTGCCTTGGAATCTATATATAAGTAAGGAGAAATCTATTATCTCATATGTATTTCACCAATAAAGTACAGTTTGAAATTCAGGGGGAGGATGCATTAGAGATTTAACACTACACCACAGTATGGGGAAGGAAGTGAAGAAAAATACCCCATTCTGGTATAGTTGAACGTTCAGTTTAGCAAAGAATATTAGAAATTTGGCCACAATATTAGGGATAACAGTCTTGTTTGTGCAAGTGTCCTGAATCTTTAATGAATACAAGAAGTTAGGTCTGTACTTAAAAGTTACTTCATTTATCCACCCTTAGAAAAAAATGTGTGTGTATCTTTCAGATGGAATTATTTGCTTGCTTTTTCATTGGGAAAATTGTTTGGACATAATGACAATGCAGATATGTTGATACTAATTTTGAGAGGGCAAGAGCACAGCCCCACTGGCTTCCCTAATAAAGCAATCTGTACAGTAGTACATCCCCTGTATCTCACCTCCCAACTAAGTATATATCTCTCCAGTTCCAAGTCCTAGCAGCTTTAAAAATGGTATAGAAAACCAAGCAAAATAACTTTGTGGTATTAACCCTTTCAGTTTTTGGCATATTTCTCAAACCAGTAACTATGCGCAAGATCGTGTCTGGCCCGTGTGGGCATGCTGGTGGGGCGTGGGAAGGGAGTGTTAGGGATAGTAAGAAGGGAGGGTGAAAGGAACCTCCTCATACACCTTGCACAGCGGCCACCCACTAAATAATGTCAAAGATGCCCAGAGCAGCAGGTAAGCACCTTTACCTGTGTTGTTATAAATCACAATTAACTAGTTAATTAATGTTAATTAATTAGATAAATGTGACTGAAAGGATGCACTGCCAGTCTGCCCAAAATGGAGGGATATGTGATGGCAGGGTCATATGAGATCTGGCTGGTGCACAGCAAGGAGCCGACGCTGTACCCATTTAAAGGGTGGACAATGTCTCACTACAGTGTGCAATCCCTAAGAATCCCAAGGAGACAGAATCCATCCTTGGGTTCCCACTAAAGCATGGCCCCGCTGCACCTCTGCAATGCAACTGCAGGCCTTAAAAACATAATGAAGCCATACTCATGTCCCCCAGACTTGAGTGCAGTATAGATAGATAGACAGTGTTTCCTAGTGGATAGAACACAGGACTGGAAACAGGGTTCTATTCCTGGCTCTGCTATTGGCCTGCTGGGTGACTTGGGCAAATAACTTTCCCTCTTTGTGCCTCAGTTTCTCCATCTGTAAAATGAGAATAATGATACTGATCTCCTTTGTAAATGCACATGGAGAGCTATAAATGAACAGCTATATAAGAGCTGGGAATTGTTATTATTATGTTAGCCAGATATAGGTGTATCTGCCTGCCTATCTGTCTAAATATCAAGAAGCAATAATTCTTAAAAATGTCACCTTGTTTGACTACTTGAAGATCTTTTTGCCTGCTGATGATTTTAAGGAATGAATCCCTATTTTTAAAATAGTTTTCAATATTAAGAACTAAACCAGAAATGAATAATAAGAGTATTATTTAAAATTCTTTACACTTTTTCTCCCCTCACAGAGGTCTTTTTTGTCAAGTGCAGATGGAAAGGGAAACTGAGAGTCCAGTATATGGAGAGAAATATAATGAGTATATTATATTTTTCCACTAGCTAATAAATCAAAATCAAAATTAATAGCTGGAATTAAAACTTTTCTAGCAGATGCAAGCAAGATGTTTTCATACCAGTCCTGGCTGCCAGAAGGTAAAGAGCAACTGTAAAATTTACAATGTGATCCGTAGCTGTATGAATGCAGATGTACATTAATATGTCCCAAACACTGAGGCTTGTCCCCATTAATAAGTACCGCCATGATTTCAAGGAATCTTCATGGGGCTAGGTATTGTAATAAACACATCTGCTGACCTATAAACACTAAATATTTTAACCCAAGGTTTCATGCTCAATTGTTGCACCTCTTTCTTCAGTTTGGATACATCAAGCCCAAATAACACACCCTTTAAATTAAAAACCAGGACCTCTGAACAAGGTGAGATACATTTCTTCACTGCAGTTATCACTGGATTATGATGACTGAGCACCTTGACAATTTGTTTGATTATAGCAAATGGATATGTCAGAGCTCTACTATTTTTGTCAGCACATATATGGAGTTTGTGATTCAGAATTAAAGAACCAGTTTGGCTGAGCAATCTCCAAGTGGACAATCTCTTATGTTCATTATTATACCTAAGAAATCAGTGAAATTTCTTTCAGAGTAACAGCCGTGTTAGTCTGTATCCGCAAAAAGAAGAACAGGAGTACTTGTGGCACCTTAGAGACTAACAAATTTATTAGAGCATAAGCTTTCGTGGACTACAGCCCACTTCTTCGGATGCATATAGAATGGAACATATAATGAGGAGATATATATACACACATACAGAGAGCATAAACAGGTGGGAGTTGTCTTACCAACTCTGAGAGGCCAATTAATTAAGAGAAAAAAAAAAAAAAAACTTTTGAAGTGATAATCAAGCTAGCCGAGTACAGACAGTGTGATAAGAAGTGTGAGAGTACTTACAAGGGGAGATAGTCAACGTTTGTAATGGCTCAGCCATTCCCAGTCCTTATTCAAACCGGAGTTGATTGTGTCTAGTTTGCATATCAATTCTCGGCTAGCTTGATTATCACTTCAAAAGTTTTTTTTTTTTTTTTTTTCTCTTAATTAATTGGCCTCTCAGAGTTGGTAAGACAACTCCCACCTGTTTATGCTCTCTGTATGTGTGTATATATATCTCCTCATTATATGTTCCTTTCTATATGCATCCGAAGAAGTGGGCTGTAGTCCACGAAAGCTTATGCTCTAATAAATTTGTTAGTCTCTAAGGTGCCACAAGTACTCCTGTTCTTCTTTTTGAAATTTCTTTGTTTTCCCCCCACTTTCTTAAGGTGTTTTATAAATCAGCCTTTTGGGTGCAGATTAAAAAATCATCACTTTTATATAGTCATCTTTCGCAACAGTTCAATTCTATTGAATTTATTGTATTAGTATCACATACAATAGTGTTGATAGTAACAAAGGGTCCTGTGGCACCTTATAGACTAACAGACGTATTGGAGCATGGGCTTTCGTGGGTGAATACCCACTTCGTCGGATGCATGTAGTGGAAATTGCCAGAGGCAGGTATAAATATGCAAGAAAGAGTCAGGCTAGAGATAACGAGGTTAGTTCAATCAGGGAGGATGAGGCCCTCTTCTAGCAGTTGAGGTGTGAACACCAAGGGAGGAGAAACTGCTTTTGTAGTTGGCTAGCCATCCACAGTCTCTGTTTAATCCTGAGCTGATGGTGTCAAATTTGCAGATGAACTGAAGCTCAGCAGTTTCTCTTTGAAGTCTGGTCCTGAAGTTTTTTTGCTGCAGGATGGCTACCTTTAAATCTGCTATTGTGTGTCCAGGGAGATTGAAGTGTTCTCCTACAGGTTTTTGTATATTGCCATTCCTAATATCTGACTTGTGTCCATTTATCCTTTTACGTAGGGACTGTCCCGTTTGGCCGATCTACATAGAAGAGGGGCATTGCTGGCACATGATGGCGTATACAACATTGGTGGACGTGCCGGTGAATGAACCGGTGATGTTGTAGCTGATCTGGTTAGGTCCTGTGATGGTGTCGCTAGTGTAGATATGTGGGCAGAATTGGCATTGAGGTTTGTTGCATGGATTGGTTCCTGAGTTAGTGTTGTTATGGTGTGGTGTGTGGTTGCTGGTGAGAATATGCTTAAGGTTGGCAGGTTGTCTGTGGGTGAGGACTGGCCTGTCTCCCAAGGTCTGTGAAAGCGAGGGATCATTGTTCAGGATGGGTTGTAGATTACTGATGATGTGTTGGAGATGTTTAAGCTGAGGATTGTGGGTGGTGGCCAGTGGAGTTCTGTTGGTTTCTTTCTTGAGCTTGTCTTGCAGCAGGAGGCTTCTGGGTACATGTCTGGCTCTGTTGATTTGTGCGGGTATCATAGTTTTGAGAATGCTTGGTGAAGATCTTGTAGGTGTTGGTCTCTGTCTGAGGGGTTGGAGCAAATGCGATTGTACCTCAGTGCTGGGTGTAGACAATGGATCATGTGGTGTGTCCGGGATGGAAGCTGGAGGTATGAAGGTAGGCATAGCGGTCGGTGGGTTTTCGGTATAGGGTGGTGTTAACGTGACCATCACTTATTTGTACTGTGGTGTCTAGGAAGTGGACCGCCGGTGTAGATTGGTCCAGGCTGAGGTTGATGGTGGGGTGGAAGCTGTTGAAATCGTGGTGGAATTCTTCCAGAGTCTCCTTCCCATGGGTCCAGATGATGAAGATGTCATCAATGTAGCATAGGTAGAGAAGGGGCGTGAGTGGACGAGAGCTGAGGAAGCGTTCCAGGTCAGCCATAAAAATGTTGGCATATTGTGGGGCCATGCGGGTGCTCAAAGCGGTGCCACTGGTCTGGTTGATGGCATTGACTCATCTTAAGGATCTTAGCCAGTATTTGTAGTGAGATATAGAATCTTTAACCTCTTGGTCGTTGGTTTAAATTTGGCTCAGTAATGGTTGTAAATAATTAACTACTGAATGTGATTTATAGATGAAAATTATTCTTTCAAGGTGAAATAATCCCCCGTTCAAGGCTCAAAACAAGGCCTATGTACTGCTTAAATCAAACCTAAGTCCTCAAAGAAGGGTAAAATGGGATTTAAGTAGTATATAGTTTTTGTGCTGACCCTCTGCAAAGGGATGACTTTCACCCTCGGTGGGCTGCTATATGTGGAATGAATTAGTGGGCTCTGCCCTATTCCCACTGGATGGGTGTCCTTGTCACAAAACCATTACAAATAGGCACTAACTGATGCACTTCATGGTGTGCTCACCAGAGAGGTTGAGGATTTAATCTGATGGAATGAGAGGACACTGAAACACCTCCTATCCCTGGATATTTTAAGGCTGTCATCTGTGTTTTGTGGCTCAACAGAGGACTTTAATCTTTCATGCTGTCAATTCAGTCCCTTGTGAACCATTATTATTTGGAATGAAGCTTCCTTTGGCTACTTCACACCCCTCTCTATCCTGCTCAAATAGGCTAGTCCCTCATGAGAATTTTTTTACAGGTCCCTGTCCACTGTGAATTTAATGTGAATTCTTCCTCTAATATTTTGGTCTTGAAAATCTTCGTGTAGAAAATTTCTGTGATCACCTAGCATTCAGGTTCAAGCCATCTCATATGGAATATTTGGATATGCAAAATCAGAGGTTAAATTACTAATTCAATGGGGATTATTTCAGATCTCCAAATCCAGCTAAATCCTATATTATCCAGAGACTGTCTCACCACAGAAATTTCGTTTCCACACCTTATATCCTGCAGAGACATTCTTTTTTCACAGTACTAACACAGAGAATAGACATGCATATAACTGTTTGGATGCTAAGCATCTTAATCTGTTTATTTGCAAAGACTAATATTTGCTTCAGCATAGTTTAATGTTCATCACCTATATTTTATGTCCACAGTGAGAAAGGGGCATTCTGTATTGTGAAGGCTAATAATGTTGAACTTTCTGTGTTGGTCATCATTTTCCATAAATCCATTAATATCTCTAGTACTATGGCTGGCATACACTAAAGAGTTTTCTTCATATGTTGATCCCATAAGCGGAAAGAGAGGTCTCTTTCTTCTAAAGCTCCTTTGGTGAATTAGAAGAGATTACGCTGTTAAAAATTACATGGGGGCCTGATCCTCAGCTCATATAAATTTGATGTAGTTCCTTTGACTTCAGTGCACCTACATTAATTTACACTAGCTAAGAATCTGGCCTACTGTGATTAGCCCAGTGTTTACAATGAGAATTCAAATGCCCACAGGTCAAGAAATTCAAATGTTATCATCCCCATGGCAACATTAAGTCAGTCACATTGCACCTACAGCGTGTGGTATTTTGGATTACTGGATGTATTGTGAAATGCCTTAATATATACTGTACAGTGTATTATTGTATCAGAGTTAATACCTTTGTGGTAATCTTAATATTTTAATTTCCTGACTTCTGGGGATTTTGAATTCTCAACTTTCAATGCTGCATTAACATAGTTTTTGCATAAATTTCAGAGAAAAAAAGACAAGGGGAAAAAAAGAAAAAAAAAGGAAAAAGGAAATAAAAATCATATTTCCTTTCATTGTATTTGTCTATTGGCCTTATCATTACATAAGCAAACCTCTCAGTGAATGAAGTGAGCTCCCATTTTCCACGTGCAAAATTGCTGGATTTGAACCTTTATATTTTTGACATGTCTGTGTTTAACCTATCAAATGCTTATATAGTGAGTCTTATGTGTTAATCATTGCTAGTCTTCTTCATTTAATTAACAGCATAGTAAATTGCTGCTGTAATTTTGCTTATGTAATGTAAGGGAATTGTACTATGTACCCTTGTACATTGTGGGCCAGACCTTTGGTGCCCCCTTTATTTCACATTTCTGGGAGATTCTGATGGTAAAGATAGCATAACCCGCATTGGAGGATCGCCTCAGTGTAGGGAAATCCTCTAGTGGTGTCACTTCTCCAGAGCCACACTCATTTCCTGATGCCATTGTAGGAGTGTCATCAGCACAGAAGGGTTGTGGCCAGGACTTCCCCTTATTTACCACTGAGGTTAACCTGCCATCTTGATCCCTTGGTGGTGTTGGCTGCCAACATAATATACAGCAGCAGGGTTTTCTAACATACATCAGGGAACTGGCCCAGCACACATCTGGTCCAGATTTACCTCAATTTTGTACTCCATCCCCCACCTGTTATTTACTCTTTGCCAAAGATTTATAGCCCTCTGACTTACATCTCACTCCAGAAGTAGCATTGCTTTTGGTTTTATGGCAGAATTCCAGCCTTAGATATATCTAGATATGTTCATATGTCTCTAATCTCAACTTGCATAATCAAATCTTAGTGCTTTTAAAATTACAGCCCATAATTATACATTGAAATGAAAATCATTGGTGCCAGGGCTTACAGGAACATAACAACTCCCTCACCAGATCAGTGGTGCCTTTGTAAATGCAGGACCTAGAGAGCTGAACTGAACTCCTTAGTGTGTTACAGTATTTATCCTCTCATGTTGAATGAACCTTATACAGAGGTTGTTGAGGTTACCATACTCTTGGCCTCAAGATGTATAAATATTTTCAAAGTGTCAAAATGTTGCTGCAAAATTAGGACATGGCATTTCTTTTCTTTAATAGCTTGAGAATCATTATGTTATATCTGACATGATCACACTATTTGTAATGTACACAATGACCTGTTCACTGGGTGAAAAACTATTTCCATCTATTCAGCACATTCTCTCATGATGCCTTCAGCGCTTTATTATAGGTTTCATTGTACTGGTCCCTGAAGAAAATGTGGCTGATTTCTTCTCTGATTTTTTCTGCATGCCTGAGTTTCACAGAGTGCAGACCCTTTCATATACTGTATATCTTCTCACTGGATTTGACAGATCCTCTTTACGAGGCTTACTTACTACCACACAGATTACATTTGAGTTAGTTTTTGGCCATTGTATGAAATGATAAGTTTTCTTCCCTCTTACATTATGTAAGTGTCTTTACATATGTTTATTTCTTGTACAGTGACTATCAAAATGGTCCTGAGAGTCTCTAGGTACTACCACAATACAAATAATAAGAATCTAACACTAAAATGAGTAACTGAAGCACACTAATCCAACTATGCTTCCACTACTTTGGTTGACATATATTTCCCAGTTGGATTTTATTTTGTGGATGATTACAATGCTTGTGAATGTGAGGGGCTAATAACACTGGCTAACATACCATGGGCAGAAACATTGCAGGTTTCTCTTTCCAGCTTGGAAGGTTTCTAAGGCTTAAACATAAATCCATCCATATCCTTTGCTTCCTGCTTTGCATCAATGCCATTTCTATTAGTCACAGGCGTGATACTGGATCATGCTAGATATACACTATCGTTTTTGTGTTGGGAACAGGTGGATCTTCAAAAGGGTATGCAGCAGGGAATTTAAGTGCTCTCTTTGGGGAATTATGGAAATCTTCAAAGTTGAGAATAGGCAGCACTGGAGTTTTAAAAATCAGTGTCCCTGCTCTGGAACAGTAGTGATAGGACTGACTTACTGAGGATGAAGGACTTGTGATGTATGTTAAGGAATCTCAGTAAAAACAATAATAAATAGCATCCTCGTGACACACATAGCTCTCACAATCTATGCTTTGTGTTTTTGTGTCTGAAGTCAGCATTGCCCTCTTTGGGAGCACTCGAGCATAAGTGTGTGCTGTCCATGTGCCTAGACGACGGTGGGTTATATCATAGATGTCTAGCATAATTGTAATTGCTTTTTTCTGTCCTTGGGGAAGTTAGTGTGCATTGTGGCAGTGAGAAAGTCCTTGAAGCAGCTGACAGTACAGTTATGCCCTAAGGATCCTTCAAAAGGACCCAGCAGACCCCGGGTTCTGGTGAGCCTGGCATTAGGCTCCCGAGAGTCATTTTCTCCAGTTCCCTTACTGTTCATCTCAGAAGTATGTAATGGCCCTTTCCTTACAGAATGCTCAGCCTGCAGACCACTTGAAGAACTTGGGTACTAGCAAAGTCCTGATTTCGATGTCCCCTGAGTTCATAGTTGAGCACTGAGCACCTCTTTGTTCATCCAGGAGGCCCAGTTGCTCCTGTGCAAGTGTTAGAAAAATGCTGACATCAGTCTCTTGGGGTTATTTTAAACATAAATAAAAAAGTTTCCTCTTTGCTCATTTCATGTGCTTATGACCATCTATACTTAGGCCAAACACTTCAGACTTTAGCACTTGTAAGGCAGTAGGAGGTGCAGGTGCCCACCACCTCTGAAAATTTGCCTGTTCATTCAAGTGCCTAAGTATGGAGTCTGCTTATCTAGCTTTATCCCAACTTTGTAAATTTACCCTAATTGCCTACTATTTTGTTGCTAAATTATGCTTTAAAATGCCAGTTCACGTTTATATTATATCAGAGCTAACACTAAAATATTCATTGTTTTAAATTGACTGCTTTCCACTTGCCATCTGCATTGTTAGTGAGACGGCATGCTATTTCATCAATTCACTACAGTTTCTAACCTGCTGATTCATTTGCATGGGTGAAAGGTGAATGTTCAATGATTTCCACCACAGTTAACATAAACATTGACCTGATCGACTGCAGTGCTCCCTCTGTGCCATAACATAGCCACAGATTTATCATTCCTGCTTTAGCTTTGCTCCAGGCGCCTGATTAAAAAGCCCAGACCAATGTCTGCTTTTATCTACTTACTTTGATTTTCACTTTGGAGCACTTTACCAGGACTGTACTCATACCCCCCTGCTGCTTACATGCTTTGTGGCATTTATTGTCTGAGTTTTCCTCTCAGTGTGGCACCAAGGTCTAACTGCATAATATACCTTCTGCATGCAAGGATAATCCACATCTTCATCATCACTCTGCTATACTGGACATGGTTTCTATAATGTTGTGGATATAATAGGGAAGAAAGCAATCAGAAAAGTCCCTGGGTTTTTCAAGTTGCCTCTGAAGACTAATAAAATTCACCATATGTTTCTTCTATCTGCTGTGAACCAGGCTTCACTTCTAAATCCATGCAAGAAGCTGAAGGCTTAGTATGATGATGTCATCTAGATGAATTGTTTGCTAGAGTTATTGCTATTAATCATGGCTTACTATTGGTCTATTTAAAACCACATGAGCATAGCATTAGCACCAGAACATTTATCAAGAAAAATTACTTTTTTGGGGTAAGGACATATTGCATTTGCACTTCACTTAGGAAGAGAGGATGAAATTAGTCAGTATTGCTTAAAAGGCAGGCACGCTTGAAATAAATGATGGCATGTTATGTTAATCTCATTAACTACATAGTACTTTTGAGAAAAGGAGGCAGCTGAATGTCTAGAAAATGAGGGGGTTTAGAAATGGATACCTAGCGCTCTTTATTTTAAGACTTTACATATACTTTTCAGTTTATGTGAATTTATGTGTTTTAATGTTACTGCAAATATTTGATACTCCAAAGAACTTGTTATGACAATCATTGGTACAGAATTTTTTAGGCCATAAATTCCTTATTGGAGCAAAGCAGATTATATAAAGATTGATACACTATAAAGTAAAGAAGCACTTTAAAATGTTTTTGATTTGGTTATTAAAAGTAGCCGTAATTAAGCCCTGCGAGAAATATTAAACAACATTATTCCCTCCATTGACTGGAAAAAGGCTATAAAGGTGTACACTAGTTATATGAGTTTAATAGGAAAAAATAATGAATGTTTTTGAAAATCCCACCATACGTCTATTTTGAAAGGACAATTCATGTCTTTCTACAATATTCTAATAAAAAAAAGGAAATGAATCTGTGAATATACATTTTAAAAGCAATAGCTAAAATTAGAATTACACAGGCCAGAAAAAAATATTTTATGTATTACCTAATATGCACTAAAGTGTACTATTTAAGACAACTTTTTTCTTTATTGATGCTTATAAAAGATGTCAGGTTCAAACTGACAACCCAAAAGTGTGAAGTCCTTTATTTATCCAGAGAGTTTTTAAAGACACATCATTAAATATATTCAAGAGATAAAATAGTTTGATAGATTTTATAACCTTCACAGAAAGTTATTCCTACTCAATATTTCCTTGTTTGCCATACCCTTACCTACATGGGAAGAGGATATCCGATACTTTAGGTCTCTTTAATTCAGCAGACATAGGCATAATAAGCTCCAGTGAATGGAAATTTAAGTCAGCAAAATTGAAAGTGGGAAATAAGAAACAAACTTTTAAGAAGGAAATAGTAATTAAACCACTGGAACAGTTATCCAAGGGATGTGATATATTTTCCGTCACTCCAAGTCTTTAAATCAAGACTGGATGTCTCCCTAAACAATATGCTCTAGTCCAACTAGAAGTTGTTGGGCTAGATGCACTGGGTGAAATCTACAGCTTGTGTTATGCAAGGAAGTCCAACAAAATAATCATAAAGGTGCCTCTGGTCTTAAAATACATTTAATTTTTTAAAAATAAATGGTAATAAGCACTTCTGTTAATAAATTACAGTCTTCATATTCAGGGGCTAAAATATATTAGAGACGTATTCCAGATTCATTGGGACAGATCCTCAGAAGGTGTAGATGAGCAAAGTTGCACTGAAGTCAGTGAAGCTCCACTGATTGACACCATCTGAGGACCTCTTCTATTGAGTGCATAGAGACTGAGTGCTCTACTTAACCCCATTTCTCAAGCCAGAGAAAACACAGCTTCTTACTTTACTTACTTATAATCTCATGTGTCTAGTGGTACATGGTGCAGCCCATTTTCCCCACTGCTGTCTATCCAGAGGAAGATGTTTGCCTCCATTGTAAATTGTCTACCTCAAAGCAGCATCCTTTTTTATCATCTTACCAATAAGTAATTCTTTGTCCTCCACACCTTCTCTTCCCTCCAGATGGAATCCAATCTAAGATGTACCTTGTATTCTGCCATGGGGTAGCCTGAAAAGCTGGCCAAACCACCATAGCCATCTCTGTCTAATTCTGCAGTCTGCTGACACATGCAGCACAACACTTCCTCACTGGTTACACAGTCTCTCCAATAAATTCCAAGATTCTTCTTAAACAATGTTGATGGAATGCATTCAGCTTCCTGTAATGTATTTCCACCATCTGCCATGTTTCTGAGGCATGCAGTAGTGTTGGAAGGACTATAGCATTGTACAATTTTTGAGATGGAAAAATGATGCATTGGCTTTACTGCTTCTTGCCTTCACTTTTTTAGTGAGTTGGCCATTAGCAGATACTGTACTTCAAGATAGACAAAGTCATTAACTCTTTGTACTCTTCTCCATCACCCACATACTCAGTGTTGATAGTATTCTCGCCTATCTCTATAGACTTTGTCTTCTATATACTGAAAGAAAGTCCCACTTTAGCAGCTTCTGCTTTTACACTTTTCTTGCCATCCAAATTGGTATTCAATATGACTATATCATCTGCAAAATTAAAGTCTTGCAGCTTATCTCATGCCAAAACAATACCAGTGTCCTTGGCAGTTGCTGTTGCTCTTCTCGTCAAAGTCTATGACAATGCAAAAGAGAACTGGGGATAGTACACAATCTTGCCTTACACCAGTAAGGATCTTAAACCACTCCATGATCTGCTTTCTGACCTGGTGCCAGACACAGGACTTCACCACCCAGCAACTAATCACAGGGAGTGGACAGAAGGAGAAGATTAAGGTGGAAGGAAAGTAAAGGAAACAAATTTCCTCCTAAATCCCCAACCTGGAACAATGCCCCCGCTGGCTTTTCTCCCTAACCCACGCCTGGTGTGGGCAGGGCTATGCAAGTGTACATGTTACAGTGTGGTATGCACTGTACTTTTTGTGCCTTAAAATATAATAAAATCCTTTTTAATGCTCTTGTTTAATAAAAGTAAACAAATATTTTTCACCATATAAAAATTTAAAGAGGAAAAATTTGAACCCATATTGCCATCACAATCCATAGAAAATGCCAGCCTGGTGGGAGCAATACTATTTTATGGCCATCTAAGTTCAAAAATTGTTCTCCATCCTTTACTTTAAAGCTATATCTGTTCACTAAGTGGCAAAGGCAAAGAAAGGAGAGTTTTTCTCATTGTAAAAGAGCATGCAAAGGGTTCATATTCTTGGCACATGTGGTGCAAGCCTTAGGAGCTATCACATCACTAGCACAGGGTATTACAAAAGTTTAGATAAATGACAAGAGCACGATTTGCCAAATTATTATCATTCCAAGATAATAAAGGCTGAACTCTGCAGATGCCTCTTAAGTGACAGAATGCTGTTCCTAGCACAGATGTTATGTGTTACTTAATGGCTAGAAATGGACCAAGCTTTATACTCAAATTCCTATTGGCTTCAGGAAAAGAGATATAATTACTATTGTCTTGCATGGAGCAATGCCCTTATAGTCAAGTACCCCAATCACCAAAACGTCATTTCTAAAGTATTTAGTTTTGTAACATTTTGTCTCATCCAATCAGCCAGTCAGAATAATAGCCCCAAAATAGTCCCAATTGAGCTGGGTAGCAAAGCTTTGTAGAGATAGTATTTCAAAACAAAAGATCTAAGCCAAATCAAGGTATGATATTCATCTCTCAAAATCTCTCTCTCTCTTGCTGCTCTTATTTGCTGATAACATTATGAATAAAATGTATTAGTGCCAACAGCTTTTAAGCTTATTTTACATTCCCAATGAACTGGAGTATTTTTTAATGTATCTACATAACTTCAGCTAGCTGTTTGCCAGAGGTTCAATTTTCTAGACTTATGTGGAAGAGCACATTAAATGCAGAGAGGAGTGGTGACTACTATAAGCATAAAACGTCAAGCTGTTAATGCAAGATCTTTACTGAGTTGAGACAATGGTAATGTTGGAAGAATGGTCTTGTTGCAGAATGAGTAATCTGTGCTGATTAACTGACATCTCATGCACATTGCATGGAAAAATAAACTTGTTCTAGTACCCTTGTGTAATTTTTAGGAAAATTGCCCATATATGGGACATATTTTTTAGGAAAGAGGCATTAGAAACCAATTTGAGTTTTAAAGTTAAAACTAATTATTTAGAAAAGGAGGTATGTGCCTAGCTAACTTGCTATAATTCTGTGTAGTTATAACTGCATAGTTAAGAATTAAATCCATTGTATTAAATATGCTTATAACTTCCTTTCTTTTTTATCTTTAGTTTCTTTTAATAAAAACATGGAAGATTTATGATTAAGATGTGGAATCACAGAATCATTGTGTAACTGGCCAAATGAATTTAAATTGGCTAATAGGTAAGAAAAGAATGTGCATTAACTATTGTTAGTGCTTAGAATTACAATTTTATGATGTAATATTTGATTAAAAAGGTACTGCCTTTTAGAGTCAGAGAGCTCAATTCTTCACCTCTTCAATCTCTGCTTGGACACAGAGTGTGTGTGTGTGGGGGGGGGGAGATGGGGCGGGACAGGAGAGGGATGAGATGAGGAATCAAAGAGCCAGTTACAGCTTCCTCCTTTGTTATGGTCAGCCATGAAAGTTGGAGCAGCTGGTGATCTGTTCTACTGTATGCCTGCAGATAATAGGCAAAGTGGAGCTCTGCACTGCCATGCTCCCTCCATTCGGGTTACCATATTTCCACAATCAAAAAAGAGGACACTGGGGCGGGGGGGGGAGTCCTGCCCCTGCCCTGCCCCACCTCCATCCACTCCCTCCCACTTCCCACCTCCTGACTGCCCCCCTCAGAACCACCCCCCCCGCTCCTTGTCCCCTGACTGCCCCATCCTGGGACCCCTGCCACTAAGTGCCCCCTAGGACTCCATCCCCTATCTAAGCCTCCCTGCTTCTTGTCTCCTGACTGCCCCCTCCTAACTGCCCCCCCCAGGACCCTACCTGTCCCCTGACTGCCCCGACCCTTATCCACACCCCCACCCCATATTCACACCCCCACCCCCAGACACACCCCCGGGCCTCCCATGCCCTATCCAACTGCTCCCCGCCCCCTGACAAAACCCCCAGAACACCCGACCCATCCAACCCCCTCTGCTCCCTGCCTGCCTCGACCCCTCTCCACACCCCTGCCCCCCTGACAGCCCCCCCCAGAACCCTCCTGCTCTCTGTCCCTGACTGTCCCAACCCCTCTCCACACCCCTGCGCCCCTGACAGCCTCCCAAACTCCCGATCCATCCAACCCCGCCTCCCTGTCCCCTGACCAGGGCCGGTTTTAGCAAGAGCCCAGGAATCGGGCTGCGCTCCGTCCGGAGCTCCGGCCGGGGTCGCGGGGCTTGGAGCCGGGCTGGAGGTGCTCGGCTGGGGCCCAGCCGGCAGGGTCAGCCAGAACCGGGGCTGCTGCCCTGGGGCCCGAGCCGGGCCGGAGCCGCTGGGGCCGGGGCCGGTGCCAGTGCCCTCGGCCAGAACTGGTATAAATGCAGAGAGGATACCTTTGATACTATGTAGCAGATAATCAGTCAATGTGGCATTCTATCAGCTGATCATAAAAGACCAGTCCATGGCACGGGGTTACCTGTAGCTTCCCTCCCCACCTCCAAGCATCCTACCAGAATCCTCCATTCTATTCTTTTCTTGTGTGCATATTTGGACACTGAGGAAAGTTACCTCAATCTGTGCTCATTGCTAAAGCTGCCTTCCCAAGCCTAACTCACTAAACCCTGTTTCCGGGACTGGAATAAATTAAAGTTACCCACTAATGCCCCGTTACCACATTAGACTCCTGCTCTCTACAGTGTGACATAAATGACATTTATGAAAGTTATCCTGACAGACCTCCTCAACCAAGCACTGACAGTTTACTACCACTTATAACTAAGCCCACCAAACACTTCCAAGAAAGAGAAAAATCCCAGTTCCCTTACCAATCTTCAGCAAGGGAAAACCCATTTCCAAGCTCAGTGCATAGTTAGCACATCAAGGAACCCAGCACTAAACCTTAAAATTATACCCCTAGCAGTAACACTATCAGAGGTAGTAAGCAAACCATACCTGAGGAAGTTGGAAGATAATTTCTTCCCTGGGAGCTGAAATGGGGCTCTCAGGCCTCACAAGCTACATATATCCAACACAGAAGCCCTTAAACTGACCAGTCACTGCAGTTGGGTGTCCCACTTCACCACTAATGTATATGCAATGCTAAGAAGTGCACCTGGACTGGGACTGTGGATATGTACTTGGGGCAGCGAACCTGTGCTGTTGTTTGCTGCTAGATTACTATTTTAGCGTGCTAGCTTCATAAGAGCTAAAATGAGTATGTCTGTGAACTGAGAATCACACTCCTAGCTACAGGTGTTGATGTGGCCTGTGTGTTAAATTGTGAACTAATATCCATGAACTAATGGATACAGAAATTGACTGCATATAAATCTGACATATATACTGATTTCTCAAATATAGTTCATGGTATTTTCAGAACATGATTGGAATATGGGGTTGGGGGGAGCAAATATTTTCCCCTTCTTACATATTATATTATAACCTGAGCAGATTGACTGGGCATATCAAATAGGGTCCCAATGAGGAAGATATAAGAAAGAATTTACATTCAGTACATATATGGTGTTGCATTAGACTTTACAAACTAAATAGCTCAGACACAATATAATACAAGAGAGCAGAAAAAAATTCATTGAATCCTTGTTCCAATCACCAGAATAATTTTCAAATAATTTGTGGTGATGGACGCAGTACAAAACCTGAAGAGCAGAGAAAACAGAACAGAACAGCAATATGTGCAACATGAACTACAGCATGTTTTGTAGAAACATGATTTGGAAGCTATTATAGCGGCACTGACATTTTCATTATAAACCCTACTTTCAATGCTTCATAACTCAGCAATAGGCATTTGCTTTAGGAAAAAGCAGCATAAGAGGTCTCAGCTTGGCAGAAAAATGTTTTGGTGTGTTGCTTGTATGTGTGCAAAATGTAAAAAAAGAAAAGTAAATAAAGACATTCTTCTCCAAGAGAATATTTTCATAATATATGTATATGAAATTCCTTTGTAAGATGTATTTATTTCTTGTCTAACCAAAAAGAGTCACTTTTTAAAGTGTTGCCTGGATGGCTTTTACTTGATGTTTATTTATTTATTATTGTTATTTTATTATTTTTATTTCAGCCACTGGAGGACCCAGCCAAGATGAAGACCTGATTCTGCTGTTATGGGAAGAATCACCAAATGGTGCTCTTCCATATAGCCTTACAAGTCCTTTTCCTTAGTGTGCAAGGGAGATTGTGGGTGTCAGAAACAGGACACTAATTTCAGAAGAAGGGAACATCATTACTAAGCACTGTACAAATGTAACCCACTGGTCAGTGTGTTGTGTCCCCCTCTGTGGCCAGTCCACACAAGATATGAGTGTTATAGCTCACAGCGTGAGACTTTGGCTCTTTAGATCAGGTTGTAAAGATTCACACATGTATCTTTGGAGAGCCCTGGTTCAATCCCTGGTGTGTTGACTATGATAGTTGCCACTACACAAACACCTAGTGAGAGAGTTTCTGATCTGAATAGTTTATGAGCTTAATAGACAAGACAGACAGTAAGGGAAGAGTCTGCAAATGAGGAATTGAGGTCCAGATAGCTTACATTACTTGTCCAAGGTAACACAGGAAGTCTTTTGCTCCAGCCACATGTGGAGCTCCCATTGAAGTCAATGGGAGTTTTTCAGAGGACTTGCAGGATCTGGCCTCTTACTATTGAATATACCATAACTAGGCTTTGCAGACTTTTTAAAAACAATTTTAATTGATAATATGAGGTTGATTTTAAGGGATTTTTATTGATTTAAGTTTTCACAGGTATGCAAAATTATGAGGGAGGTCAGACAATTACTTAATGACAATTCACATTGATTCAAAAAGTTGACACTTCATAATGGTTAAAATAAATTGCCAATGTTACATGTCAAACTCTACAAAGTAAATATCCTTAAGGCAGACTAACAAGTTCTCAAGCGACATTTTTCTTACTTTATCTACCTGTAAATTTCAATGATCATCCATGGAAATATTTTTTTCACTGATTTGTGTTTGAAATGACATTTATTGATAAAGACTAATCATTCACAGTCTAACTATAACATTTTAAGTATTTGTTTTATGACTTAATAGTGTCCATTGCTGTTATTTTTAGGACTGTGACCAGGACAATGAAGCTTTAAACTGCAGTTGGTGCCCTGTGTGATTCTCATAGGGAACCAACCTTGTTGAATCGACATAATGACCCATTGATGGCAATGGGAGTTTTGCCATAGTCTTCACTAGAGCCAGGAGTTCATCCCATGACTATTAATATAATATTGGCAGATGGAATCTTCAATGAACAGTTTATTTTCTTTTTTAAATATTTATATATTTTCTGTGTTTATTTTTTCCATTAGTGTACTAATATTAATTCCATTAGCAATGTTAAGTCTCCAGCTGTTTTGCAACAGGACAATTATTATTTAATATAAAATTCTGGCCTAAATTCCTTTCCTTTGGGGTAACATCCAAACCCTCTGGAAATTATTGGGATGCTTTCTATTGACTTCAGCGGGCACTGGAGAAAAACTTAATTCTTTAGCCTCTTTCAGTGAAAAGGGATAATAACTTTTCAATAAATTTTGGCTGAAAAAAAAATCAAGCAATCAGAAGCCTCAGTCCTATTTTGGGTGAAGTAGGAGATCATGTGGTTATAGTTGCATTCCTCAAGCCAGTGCAGTGGATTTTTACTTCTCACAATTAATAAATGCAAAGAAATGTGTCTTACTAATATCAGCTGGATAATTTTCAGGAAAAAATAATATGGCGAGGAGGATGACACTGCAGCAGTTGTGAGAGACTTCCCACAGTGTCAGCCAAAATACCTGCACTTTTCTAACCTGAACAGTATCACCATCTTATCCTGCAACCCTTATTGAAATGATCAGGGAGGACTCACAAGAGTAAGGTTTTGCAGGCTTCGCAATGTATGTGGAAAATTGCAATTTGTCTTCTGAAACGAACAAGCATTCACAAATGTAATATCCATGGAAAGCTTATGAAAAAGGAGCTACTTTTTCATATTATTAATTAATTCATTTAAATTGATACAGAACAGTAGAATATTAACAACTTTGTTATAATTGAATGGCAGCAGTTCCAGTCCAGGTATCTCTCAGCCAGCAGATGAAACAATGCTTGGGGATCAGCTGATCACCATATTTGGGGTCGGGAAGGAATTTTTCTCCGGGGTAGATTGGCAGAGGCCCTGGAGGTTTTTCGCCTTCCTCCACAGCATGGGGCAGGGGTCGCTTGCTGAAGGATTCTGAGCGACTAGAAGTCTTTAAATAATGATTTGAGAGTTCTACAGGTAAGTCAAGGGAGAGAATTCTTCCAGGAGTGGGTGGGTCAGGTTTTGTGGCCCGCATCATGCGGGAGGTCAGACTAGATGATCATAATGGTCCCTTCTGACCTTAGAGTCTATGAGTCTATGAGTTCAGAACAACCCTCCCAAAAAAGTTCACCATCTTTATAATCCTCCTCCAACTTTTCAAATGCTTGGGGTTGGGGTGGGGAAAAGATGAGTTTTTCAGTATGTTTCCAAAGATATCCACTTCAAGCTATGTTGACAAGTGAGTTCCCAAACCAAAGTGGTCCCAGAGAGCTGGAGTCCTGACAGCAGCCCCCTTTGTGTTTATAGAGGTTGAGAACTTCCATGCGGCTGGGCGTATGTCACAGTGAGAGAGTCAGTCTCTCAGTTAGGTAGTTCCTGAGCAATTTAACTTTTAATAGCATCAGATGAACAGGTTCTCAGCTACATTCTGGGCAAACACAAACTTTTGTTGTTGTGACTGACTATAGCATGGTACCATTTTAATTTCCTTAGAACTCAAAAGCAATAAATAAGTGGCTATGTTGCTACTTATAGGCTCAGGGTTTTTTTACTTCATTTTTTTCCTCTTCCTTGCTGCTCTCTTTAATCTCATTGTTTCTGGATTTTCAATTTCTCGCCTAAATGAACTCCTTGTACATGTACACATAAGTCCTGAATCACAAAATAAGAGTTCTTCCTCTAATTGACATCAAAACCAGTTAGCTTAATCCAACTTTAGATTGCTCCAGCTTTTTCCTCAAGAAATCCTGTGCTATCCTATTTTAGTCATGATCAGACTATAACTAGCTTTTCCATTTGAATTATCACTCAAAACATGTTCGTGAGGAGAGTCTAATCTGGACATGTGAAGAAAACAAGATTAGTATCACTCATTCTCTGTGTGTGTGTGCCTGTTTGTGTCTGCACTGTATGTGTGGATGCTACAAGGAAGCCACAATCAAATAGTATAGGAAATATTAGTTTAATGTGATATCCAGTAGCTGTTTTGTGATCTATCATGCAATACAGTATTTCATCAATATGGTATCAAACCTTCAAATCAGTATTTGTACAGCAACAGAATTCTAAACTAAAAGTGATTTCCTAAGTTGCTGGTCATTATGTGGTGATTTAGGCTAGCAAATAATAATGGAACAAGATTTAAAAGCAAAGTTATTATGATATTATACTGGAGGGAGCCTGGTTTGCCTCATCTGAAGCTTTTTGGACTCAGGGATTCAGATAAAGGGAATGAGACTACTTCATGAAAGTCACACTGAACATCTCTAATCAGCCACATTTAGTAATTAGGCAAGCAACTAATCACACAGGTATCTGTGCTGTTTCTCTCCATTGGCCTGTAAGCCTCAGTGGAAGCTTGTTGTATTTATTGAGAAGTAAATCAACATTAACGTGTTTCAAGCAACAGCATGTTTTTTAATTCTCGATTACAATTTCAAAGCAACTGCCTTTCCAGGTAATACAATTCCCTGTTACACTTTTATGGCAGTGGGACTGACTTGCAAGCTGAATGTTAAGAGAAAAGATGTTAGACTGGCAGAAAACTTTGTTTGCATCTTCTTACTTGGTAGAAACAACAATGAAAGAATTCTGCAGAAGAGGTACTTCAAAAATGAATAGGTAACACCTTGTAAATTGCCAAAACATTTAGATGGCCTACAAGAAATGTACCAACTAATGATGGCTTAGTCAGACGGGGCAGTTAGGAAAACCTGATTTAAATTTATTTATACAAAAATACTTGCAAATGAAATGGAACTATTACGTTGTAAAATATTTAGCCCAGGTAACCATGTGATCTTATTACCATTTTTATTCTCTAACCTCTTTTTCTCCTGGTTTTTGTTAACAACTCACTTTTTGTGCCATGTTTCAAGTTAGGCACAGATTCTGCAAAGGACATAAGCACATGAATAGGCCCATTGATTTTGGCAAATGCAGAGTTTTTGCAAGATTGGGATCTGAAATTAAAAATTCCCTGGGACCGGGACCACATTTTCGTGTGTTGGCACAACACCTGGCACAATGAGGACATGATCCTGACTGAAGCTACCACAATACAAATACATACATACATACATATATACATACATAAAAAAGTTCATGGATATTTGAAAATATCTGAAGGATTTCTAGGTGATGGTCTGGAATCATCTTTTGGCTTAAAATAACTGACTAAAATTAAAAGTGAGGTGACAGATTCTTTTCATAATTAATGGAGATGTGCTTCCTTCAAACATTCTGAATCTTTTAAATGGCTATTCAAATTCATTGGAGGAAAATATCTACTGAAGTAGAGAGTAGCCCTTAAAAGTACCCCAGTTAATAAGCCCTCAGTGCATAACAGCAACAGACTAACAGGACTCAGCAAACAACAAAAACAATGAATGTAAGTCGTAAGCATGCTGAGGAATGAGAGGAAGAGGGAGTAAATCTCTAAATAAAACAGGGGAAAAGCTGAGCTGATGTTATTTTTACATAGCTGAACTTGGTGAGAAAGGCCAAAGTCAACATCCTTGAGAAACTATTCCAACTAAGAAAGGAGCTGTAGAGAGCAGTTAGATTAACAATATGAAAAAAATAAGTGTTTTTTCCCTTAAAACAATAGGACTTGGATCATAATCAGAAACATTTCTAGAATAAATGTCAAATAATGGAAGGGGAATAGTAGAAAACTGAAGCGATACGTCCTATGCTTGCAATTTCCCCTTTTATCTTTTTACATGTCAGAAAAGGAAAACTCTGTAGTCTTTTCCAAAAAATCTTTATCTTTTGTTATTAGATACAAAAGTCTAAAGAACATTTAAAGAGGTGGCCAAAATGGAATAACTCAGATGGGGATAGACAGAATCATTCTGAACAATAAAGATACAGACAAGTTGAAAGAATAATAATAAAAAAAAATTCCTATCAATACCACAAGCCATTCATGAATGCTACTGAACAAAAATTGCTAGGAATGGGAAAGCCAACTATTGTGTAAGATATTTCATAACAAAAGACACCTTTTCAGTATTGAATTTATGTCTCAAAGATAGCCACACAAAGCCTATTAATTATACTGAATTCTTTTCATAAATACATTTCTAAGAACTGCCACACATTTATTTGTATCAGCTGTAGTGTTTTACAAGGTTTCCACTGCTTTTAAGGGGCTGATGTACCTAAGTATCTGTGGATGTCCTGATAAGGCCTTGAAGGTAACAGAATTCACGATAAAGGTCAGCCAAGAAGTAAAATGAGCCTACTTTCTGGGGATTTAGGTTGCTGCTTTGTGGACCAGGTAGAAAAGGTGTCACACTCTCATTTATTAGTTTGTTCTAGCAAGCACCTCATCCCTCTCCCACCCCAAGGATACACAAGTTCCTGGAGTTGCTAAGTGCTGGGAGCTTGACTTCTTTTTGGGGTCCTGAATGGCAAAGAGGGAAGGCCCCGAACACCCTCTGGATCAGCTAAAATAATCATTCTTTCACTGGAGAGGGTCACCTCTGTCTCACTGGGAAAGAATAAGGACTCTTGGTCCAGGCCCATGGAAAATGTGGGCAGGCTTCAAATTACACTTTTGGTCAGGCTCTCTTTTCTCCTGATCACCATTTGGTTTTAGGGGTAAAAAGCAGTGAATCTCCTCAATAAACATTTCGTTGGTACAGTTCCAGGACTGAGCACTCAGCTGAGGAGACACACTTAAAACAGCATCTTTGGAATTCTTCAGTGAGTCAGGGGAGATACAGACAAGTCAGGAGATGCAGTGGGAAGAATCTGTGATTTCAACCTCTGGAATGAGGGCATTCCTTAATAACCATGTGCTTTGAATAGTATGGGGGATGGAGTGGCAGGAGTTGAGAGGAAACTGTATTGGGCCAACCCCACTGTGGCTGCTTTTTGTGCAATAGTAGCTTTTGGATGAGGAATTTAGCAAAAAACCTTACAATATACAATTTTAAACAAGCCTCACAAAATGGCACCACAGAAGGGAGCAAATATTTTAAAAGTGCTGCCACATTTTAAGCAAAATTACTGTGACTTCCTGCACATTCATCATATTTCCCTCCAACATTAACAGCATGATTTCAGGAAAAAAAATCATTTTGAATTTTCCACAATGTTAACTCCTTGGCACTGAAAATCTAGATTTCTTGATACTAAATAAATGTTACCAAATGAAGAGAAGCACAAAGAATTCTGGCCTTTTTCAGAGATGTATCAGGTTCTAGTTGTGCTAAAATCATAAAGAATCAACATAAAAAGAGAAAATACATTTTTAATTTCATATTTACTTTGTTTCAACATTTTCCTTTTTCTGATATTAGCTAAAATGTTAGCTTAGAATAAGGAAACATTATTGGCTAGGATTTGAATTTCCATTACTTAATTTTCTCACTAGTCTTAAGGGGAATTTGCACAGCTAAGTTTTTGTATCTCTTTGTATAATAAGATATATTATACAGATATTTTCACACATGGAATTTACAATGCATTTGAATAGATATACTGCACATAAATCCAAACTAGAGTTTGGTTTTATATGAATCCTATATACTCACAATCAGCGGCATGTACGGGAATAAAACTATGCTTCTGCTTTTGGAGGGGCACTTTCTGTGCCCCCCGCCTCCATTCTCCTGGCCGGAGGAACTGGCTCTCCCACCACTGCTGGTGCCCCTGCTGATTGGGTGTGCTTCCCCCCCTCCCCCCTTATGCATGCCCCTGCTCACAATCTCTTAGTAACAAAGTAAAGAATTAGACTTCTGTAGGTTAGAGCTACATGGGATAATGGAGCAACCATTGTCTGCACAATAGTTCACATATGGTCTTGAAATTAAAGCCTATTTAACTGAAGAAGGGGATCTTGGGCAGGACACCAGAATACTGTGGTGATTGCACATGCTTGAATGACAACAGTTACTCATCTGTTATTTAAAGTAGTTGACTGAGCTATATTACACATATTTACTGAACACTAAATCCTAGGGTGGGGAGTCCTATGACCTGTTAAATATTCTGAGTGTTTGGTTGCATATACTCAGTGTAGAGACAAGTGGTTCTCAAACATTTTATATTGGTGACCACTTCCACACAGCAAGCCTCTGAGTGTGACACCCCTCCCCCCCCCAAATTAAAAACAGGGATTTTAAATTTAATTTAATGTGGACATGGGGCTGACAGTCCAACTCTGCCAGGCACAGGGCTGACAGCTTGCGACCCCCAGATAATAACCTTGTGGCCTCCTGAAGGGTTGTGACCTCCAGTTTGAGAACCCCTTATGTAGACCCCATTTATTTGCACTGATACCTCAGTTGGGAAACCCACATGAGTTAGGAGACCCTACCCAGTCCAAAGGCCTGTGCATACCAATACCCATAATTCATCCAACCAGTCAGCCTTCCATTCTTGTTCAAAGGGAGATTCCCCATGCAGCACAATCCCCATAAGTTCCAAATAATGATTAAGCTGATTCCTGTTCTGCACAATGCACTATATAAAGAGGGCTTCAGAACCTTTTCCAGATACCTTGCCACAGTCTGTTGGAGGAAAGTTGATCTCTGCTGCATTGCTGCACATTTTCTCAGAACCTTGCTATTTAGTTCTGTTTGGAGAATGCAATAATTCTTTAAAAGGATCCAAGCTCTGAGTTTCAAGTAGAGATGGTAGAAAAGCATTTGGGAATAGCCTATTGAACAATGTTTTCATGTTGGTTATATTATATATAAGAACATAAGAATGGCCATACTGGGTCAGACCAAAGGTCCATCTAGCCCCGTATCCTGTATTCCAACAGTGCCCAATGCCAGGTGCCCCAGACAGAATGAACTGAACAGGTAACCATCAAGTGACACATCCCTTGTTGCCCATTCCCAGCTTCTGGCAAACAGAGGCTAGGGATACCATCCCAGCCCATCCTGGCTAATAGCCATTGATGGACCTATTCTCCATGAACTTATCATGTTCATTTTTTAACCTTTTCTTGGCCATCACAGCATCCTCTGGCAAGGAGTTCCACGGGTTCATTGTGCGTTGTGTGAAAATGAATACGTTTTTACTGTTCTACATCCAATGGTTACTGTAAATAATGTAAAACACTCAGCTTTTACAGAATATTTTTCATGCAGATGCCTCAATACTCTTTACAAAACAACATTATCACTTTTTTATAGATGGGGAACTGAGGCAGAAAGATGTGTAATGACTTGCCTAATGTTATACAGCATATCAGTGATAGAGTTGGGACTAGAACACAGGTATCCTGACTCCTACTCCAATGCATTGCCCTTTGGAACATGCTCCCTCCCAGAAAAGGAAGAAAAAAACTTTTTAAATAGGCCTTTAACCTAGCCTCTAAATTTTTCACCAGTTTTGCATGTGCAAAATCTACTGTGCTAAAACCAGCACATACACGTGCATACTGATTCCAGGCACACTTGCAAATGGATTTTGCAGGTTGAAAGGTGGGGCTTTGTACATGCAAAATTGCAGTCACACTCACAGAGACTGCTTTTAGAAAGTTAGGCCTTTAGGAGGTTAATTCCTGCTCTTAAAATTGCTTAGTACAAGGATATGAAAATTGCTTACTTTTACTGCCTTGCAGTTAGTATACTAAAATGAAAAGTAAAATCATAATATTTATGAAAAAATCCAGAGCGAAAAACAAAATGTCCATAATAATTAGTCTGGAGGGCTCTGTAATTTAATCAAGATGTAAAGTTTTTGTACTAACTACTATTCAACCATACTTTTTCCTGATCTTTCAGTAGTTGATCATTAGTATTAGATGAACTGTGCAGGTTAAAATAAAAGAAAAAACTGGACTTTGTTGCTGCAGCAGAATATCAGCATATACGGAACAGACGCCGAGATAAATAAGAACAATTTATTTACACTGATGCTTCACTTCTTCATCTGATTATGAAAAGATGCTGATTTCAAAATGAAATACTTTTATCTGTGTATCTATGGAAATATAACTCATTCCCTTATGAGTGTAATAATGCTGAGCAATGATAAAGTCATACAAACACATAATGAATACAAATGAAAGGTAATAGTTAGCTAAATAATTTGTGCTACATAGATGTATGAAACACTAATTTAAAAACCCATAGCAACCAAAGGGAATATCAGTGAGAAATAACCTAGAGCAAGAAAAAATCTGTTTGATGAATTGGGCTATATTAAAGAAGTTCCACTTCTCTCCCCCCCACCCCCCATTCCCAGCAATAGAAGAGATGGAACATTCATGTTAGAGAGTAATATTTTTATCCTCAGAAAAATGAAAAATTAGAGTCTTTTCCTTGAGGGGAGAACTTTGCATTAAAAACTGGTGGTTCCTTTAGAGACATATTCAACATAAAGGATTTCAAACTAAGTGAAGGGAGGAAAAAAATCAAAAACTTCATTTTACTTGGAGCATTTGAGAAGGAGGTGGGAGGAGATGAAACACAAGTGTGGGGGAGAGATGAAACACAAATGGCCCTAGGAGTTCCTCTCACTTTAGGTTTGGTGACATAATAGTTTGATTGGGCTCTGCCATTCATGTAAAATGATATGAAGGGTAATTAAAAATACTGTAGGTCAGTTGAATATTTAACCTATTTGCTTATGTTAAGTTCTGTCTAGGGAGCAGTCCAATTCCACATTCCCAGTCACGACTCAGCTGTGATATGTAATGCATATATTTTATCATAATGAACATACTTAAAGGCAGCAGACTGCCTTGCATCAGTGAGCCTCTTCCTGCCCTGTCAAAGTGAATGGGAGTTTTGCCCTTGACTTCAGTGGCAGCAGGACCTGACCCACTGATACTAATAACATGACACTGCATAAAAAGACAGTGTGTGAGTGAGGAGGTCAGGATAGTGATCCAGTGTAGATCTGCTGCAGCATCTTTTCAGGTTGTGTAAGCCCGAATGAAAGAAAATATCAGAACACAAACCAAAAGATAATGAGCCTTCTTCTCAAGTCACCTAAGAACTGATCCAAAGCCCATTGAAATTTATGGAAAGATTTGTATTTACTTTTACAGAGCTTTAGATCAGACCTTTACTGTGATTTTACATTGTTGTAACTTCAAATGATTTACATGGAGCTACTCCTGATTTACTCTGGTCTGGAAGGAGAATCAGGCCCTGTGTTTGTAAAAGTGACGTTCTTAAATGACATGCAGCAAAGATAGGTGTAAGCTATGAATTTCAAAACCACATAGTGATTCATCTGCCAGTTGCGAAGATGGTTTGATGTTAGTCTATTTCCAACTCACACCTCTTCATATGATGTCACTTACTTGAAAATTCAGTTTTATCACCTTTTTTTTCCTTGGGCAATTTGTGGAAGTCTATTCCTTTAAAGCATATTTTATTTCTTTACAAATTACATCTACTGTTGAATTCATTGATCACCTTCATGGGCAAAAGACTATTCTTCAAAGACCAGTGGTCTTATCCAGTTGGGCCAGTCGTGTACAATGATATTAACAAGGTTCACTTGACTTACCCGACTAGGCATTTTTAATAGAACTGGTTGATAATTGATTACATTTTAATTTAAAAGTTTAAAAAATTCAAGAAAATTGACAACTTTTTCATACATTTTACCCTCTCCCCAGTATTTCTACCATTTCTATAGTAGAAACGATCTGAAATTCAAATTTTCAATTTGAGTTTTAGAAAAAAAAGGAGGGAGTTTAAAAAATATTTTTGCAAAATGTCCTCCTTTTTTGACAACTCTATAGTTCTGTCACCAAAATGTGGGCTTTTGTCTTTCAAGTCTAACCCTGTAAACTTATATATGTAAAAGTGATAAGAAAGAAAATGTATCACAAAATGTTATGAACTAAGACATTAATCATGTAAGCAAGTATGCATGTGCTTAACTTTATGCACATGAGTAGTGCTGTTGAACACAATAGTATTATTCACATGTGCATACATATTTTTAATATCAGGGTCTATATTTTAGTCTCTAAATTTTCACACAACTATTTCCATATGCAATTACTGCAGCTTCACATGCAAATGCCCATGTGTGTACATAAATGGATCTATAATACATACAGAACAATTTGTGCACTACCTGTTTCAGAGCTTAATGGTAAGCCCATTGAAGTCAATGGCAGCCTTTGCACTGATTTCAATGCCGGTTGGATCAAGCTACCAGGCCCAGATAGAACGATGTGCACAATGTTTTAAAGAAAGGTGAACATAAGTTTTTCCAGACTCATAGAAAGGGTCTGATGTGAGGGGTGAATGAAGTTCTGTCAGTTATTGTTTTATGCCATCTAGTTCTCCCATTTTGTAATTATGTTGCATCATGTCATTATGCTATTTGTTCAAATTACCCTTACATTATGATCAAATATTATTATTGGAACTTAGTACATTGTACAATGTATTTAATTGTCATTGTGTCAAACATTAATGATGTTGGATAATACTAAAAATGAGTAATGTGCTGAATCTTAGCAGAATGACATTTAAAATTTGATTTCTGGGTCATTAAGATATTTCTTTTCAAGTTTGGAAAAACAATTAAAAAGCCTCTTACATCTAGGTTTTAACAATATAGTTTTATGAGTCACAGAAGCAAAAAATAGCACCTGGAAATAAAATTTATTTTTTTAAACTCAGATAGTCCAAAATGGCCAAAAGGAATGTATAGATTCTACAGTCTAGTTCCTCAATTCGTGAACAATCTGATTTTTTAAAAAATCAGGGGCTAGAAAGACTCTTTGCCCTGACTATGGGCAGTATATCATAGAATCATAGAAGATTAGGGTTGGAAGAGACCTCAGGGGTCATCTAGTCCTGCTCAAAGCAGGACCAACACCAATTAAATCATCCCAGCCACGGCTTTGTCAATCCGGGCCTTAAAAACCTCTATGGATGGAGATTCCACCACCTCCCTAGGTAACCCATTCCAGTGCTTCACCATCCTCCTAGTGAAAAAGTTTTTCCTAATATCCAACCTAGACCTCTCCCCCTGCAACTTGAGACCATTGCTCCTTGTTCTGTCATCTGCCATCACTGAGAACAGCCTAGCTCCATCCACTTTGGAACCCCTCTTCAGGTAGTTGAAGACTGCTATCAAATCCCCCCTCACTCTTCTCTTCTGCAGACTAAACAAGCCCAGTTCCCTCAACCTCTCCTCGTAAGTCATGTGCCCCAGCCCCCTGATCATTTTTGTTGCCCTCTGCTGGACTCTCCAATTTGTCCATATCCTTTCAGTAGTGGGGGGCCCAAAACTGGATACAATACTCCAGATGTGGCCTCACCAGTGTTGAATATAGGGTAATAGAGGGGAATAATCACTTCCCTCGATCTGCTGGCAATGCTCTTACTAATGCAGCTCAATATGCCGTTAGGTTTCTTGGCAAGAAGGGCACACTGTTGACTCATATCCAGGTTCTCATCCGCTGTAATCCCTAGTCATTTTCTGCAGAACTTCTGCTTATTCCTACCCTCCAGCCTATCTACTTCTCCCCCCAGCTTAGTGTCATCTGTGAACTTGCTGAGGGTACAATCTATGTCCTGAGTAAATGGCAGGATGTAGCTGTGCAACCCCCAGGAGGAGGTATGGGAAGAATTTAAGACTCAGAATGTCACAATTCTGTTCCTGGTTATCTTTTGCTCCCAGAATAAAATAACTCAGAGCCTTTCTACACTTGGAAATTTATTGAAATAACTATTCTGGAATAATTATTTAAATATAATCTCCTGTGGGGACATTCTTACTCCAGAGTGAGAGTGACTCTTTGCAATTTAGCTTAATCCACTTTGGATACTCAGCTGGTGTAAACTGGTGTAGTTTGACTGAAGTCAATGGCTCTACTCTGATTTACAACAACTGACGAGATTTGAATCTCTGCATTTTAAAATTAATCCATCAACAATTAATGTTTTTCATAATCTACTTTCTTTGCTCAATTATCCAACTTTTTTTCCTTTTTCACTCCCTTTATTACTCATGCAAGACTTCTCTCTCTCCACCCTTTTTTCCTTCTTCTCGTCTAGTCAGAATACTAGACCATACGTTTACTCTTTTAAATAGAAGGTTTATTCTCAGGCTTCCTGGTAACAAGTTATGCATTTTGTAAGTGGAGTCTGATGGAATGCAAATTCTCCAGCTGTGTTTATTAGTAGGTAGCAGTTTGTTATGTTTTCAAGTTGCCAGCTAGTATCATGTCTGGTTGCTTTTGATATAGAGATGAAATAATTGCTCTTACAGTATACAAATATGTTTGGAATCTCACACTATGGGTTTTTCCCCCCTCAATCTGGAAAATACTATGAGGTATAGTATCTTCACTGCTCATACTCTATACGTATATGTAACACAAAATAAACTATGCATAACGGGAGTATAAGAGACAAAGCTGTAATTGTCTTGTGTATATTTATAATAATGTAAACCCGGAGAATGAAATAAATGTGAAAATGAAGTTTCTATCTTTCCATGAGTTACAGATGACTATCAGGCTAGACACATCATTGGATATAAAAAAAAAATCAGTTTTATTCCAAATTCTTTTTGTTTATATATATACTTCATAGCCAAATACCAATGTCTTTGGGATATAGCTGAAAGTTTAATTCATACATGAGGAAGCTAATTAAGGAATTTTGTTTGACTTCTTAGAATCCATTTTGTATTATTGTTAGAATATTTTGCTTTCCGATCATATATATTGCTCCTTTGTCTTTTTTACATTCTCATGTAGTCTCAGTCAAAACTAGCTTCAGCCACTCTCATTACTGGCTCATGAAGTGATTCCTCAGACTCAGGGATAAGGACATCATCATCAGCATACCTGAAATTACAGGCACCTGCTTCCTCTAATTTTAATTCCACCATTGTAACCATCAAGGTCAACATGCATTACCATTTCAATATAAATCCCAAACAGATGCAGTGGCATAATGCTGCCTTGCTGAACTTCTTTCCAGATGTTAAACCACTCTGTTGTTTCTTTTGTTGTGGTAAATTGTTACTTCCTGGTGACATTAAAGAGATGGCAGCAAATGACCACATTTAAAAACGCTAATTGACTACAGATTTATCTAGAAATTATGTGGCAAACTATGCTGAACACTTTTTATGGTGTGCAAGGTTTAAGCACAAGCACTGGTTTGTTCTTCTCCTATTTCCATAACCATTAGGAGTTCCGATGACTGATTTTCATGAGCATTCCTCAAGCCTGAATGTGACTGAACTACTTATAGACTGGTGAAAAGAGTGACTCAATTTGTATGGGAATTGAGTGTGACTGTTTGGTAATTTGCACAATCCTTCAGATGTCCAGGTGGTTTGTTTCTTTCTTTTGCATATTGTTACTCCGGTATTCCTATCTAATCTTTGCCAAGAGATGCTATTGTTAGCTCTTGTTTCTCCTTCCTGTGAGGCTGCGGAATAAATAGAAATCATGAATGACTTAGCCATAACTTCAGATGATTTCATCATTGTGGTGCCATCTTCTTGTTTTGAAATCAGTCATGGTTGTCCTATTGTTTGCAGTTTCACTATCAATTGTTGTTGTTGCAATGTCAAAGAAGGTCTGCTTTTCCACAATTTCTTTTGTTTTCTCCTTATAATCTATTAGTGCATTTATTAGGGTCAGGGCCGGCTCCAGCATTTCTGCCACCCCAAGTAAAAAAAAAAAAAAGCCGCGATCAGCGGCGGCAGTTCAGCGGCAGGTCCTTCGCTCCTAGAGGGAGTGAGGGACCTGCCGCCCCCGAATTGCCACAGGTGCCGCCCCTCTCTCTTGGCCTCCCCAAGCACCTGCTTGTTAAGCTGGTGCCCGGAGCCAGCCCTGATTTGGGGTCTAGATAAGCAATGCCAATACACACCAAATGAGTCTAAAATTAGGAACCACATTCTATTTCTGACAAATTCTTTTGTAATTTTCACTGGTTTGCATTTGTGGGGTAGGCAGGATGTGAATCATCAGGATAACTATAGCATCTCTATTTCCATTGCTTCTGAAAATACTGTGATCAATTTATTGTCCACTGATTATCATAGAGCTCTGAAAACAAATGTTGGCAAGAGGAACTCTTATTACTAATCATTCTTTCAGATTTATGGTATTGATCCAACATTTTCCAAATAACATTATTACAAATAAACAAAAAAGGGAACTGAATGGCAGCAGTTTCATACTGTACGAGATGGGGACTAATATTTGTTTTATTTGGACAGGAATGTTGGCAAATTACATAACAAGCGAAGCCTGTTATTACTAGTGCTAAAGTTACCTAAGAGTTAGATGGCACAGGCTGTGGTGGAGCATAGTGAGGGGGAAACCATAGCTGCTGAAAGAGAGGGTCATTTTGCATAAAATGTTTCCATTTGAGCAAGACTAAGGGTATGTCTACACTACGAAATTAGTTCGAATTTATAGAAGCCGGTTTTATAGAAATCAGTTGTATACAGCCGATTGTGTGTGTCCCCACATAAAATGCTCTAAGTGCTCTAGTTGGCGGACCGCGTCCACAGTACCGAGGCTAGCGTCGACTTCCGGAGCATTGCACTATGGGTAGCTATCCCACAGCTATCCCACAGTTTCCGCAGTCTCCGACGCCCATTGGAATTTTGGGTTGAGATCCCAATGCCCGGATGATGCAAAACAGTGTCGCGGGAGGTTCTGGGTACATGTCGTCAGGCCCCTCCCCCTCCGTCACAGCAACAGCAGACAATAGATTCGCGCCTTTTTACCTGGGTTACCTGTGCGGACAACCAACCACGGTAAGCATGGAGCCCTCTCAGCTCACCGTCACCATATGTCATCTGGGTGCCGGCAGACGTGGGACTGCATTGCTACACAGCAGCAGCAGCTAACTGCCTTTTGGCGGTAGACGGTGCAGTAGACTGGTAGCCTTCATCGGCGATCTGGGTGCTGGCAGCTGTGGGGCTGGCAGCCGTAGGGCTGCATTGCACCAGCCCCTCGCCTTTTGCCTTTTGGCAGTAGATGGTGTATTACGACTGGTAACCGCCTATTACAAGTTGGATCATCGCACATTAGCAGAGTCTTCCCTGAGCAGCAGATCGTGCAATAGGCCTGAAGGCCATCGTAGTACACTAACTGCCAAGCGCCCAGTATTTGCTGCCAAGCACCCAGAAGATGCCGAGGGCTATCAGTCATGCTGCACCGTCGTCTTAAGATGTAAAAAATAGATTTGTTCTGTATTCATTTGCTTCCCCCTCCCTCCGTCAAATCAACGGCCTGCTAAACCCAGGGTTTTCAGTTTAATCTTTGGGGGGACCATTCTGTGTGACAGTTGTTTGTGTTTCTCCCTGATGCACAGCCACCTTTCTTGATTTTAATTCCCTGTACCTGTACGCCATGTCGTCACTCGGCCCTCCCTGCATCCCGCCCTCCCTCCTTCTCCTGGTCCATCAGATACTAGTTTCGCGCCTTTTTTCAGACCAGGCGCCATAGCTAGCACTGGGACCAGGGAGCCCGCTCAGATCACCGCGGCAATTATGAGCACTATGAACACCACGCGCATTGTCCTGGAGTATATGCAGAGCCAGGACATGCCAAGGCGAAACCCGGACCAGCCGAGGAGGCGATTGCAGCGCAGCGAAGAGAGTGATGAGGAAATTGACATGGACATAGACCTCTCACAAGGCACAGGCACCAGAAATGTGGAAATCATGGTGTTACTGGGGCAGGTTCATGGCGTGGAACGCCGATTCTGGGCCCGGGAAACAAGCACAGACTGGTGGGACCGCATCGTGCTGCAGGTGTGGGACGATTCCCAGTGGCTGCGAAACTTTCGCATGCGTAAGGGCACTTTAATGGAACTTTGTGACTTGCTTTCCCCTGCCCTGAAACGCCAGAATACCAAGATGAGAGCGGCCCTCACAGTTGAGAAGCGAGTGGCAATAGCCCTGTGGAAGCTTGCAACGCCAGACAGCTACCGGTCAGTCGGGAATCAATTTGGAGTGGGCAAATCTACGGTGGGGGCTGCTGTGATCCAAGTTGCCAGGGCAATGAAAGACCTGGTGATATCAAGGGTAGTGACTCTGGGCAACGTGCAGGTAATAGTGGATGGTTTTGCTGAAATGGGATTCCCAAACTGTGGTGGGGCCATAGACGGAACCCATATCCCTATCTTGGCACCGGAGCACCAAGCCACCGAGTACATAAACCGCAAGGGGTACTTTTCAATGCTGCTCCAAGCCCTGGTGGATCACAAGGGACGTTTCACCAACATCAACGTGGGATGGCCGGGAAAGGTACATGATGCTCGCGTCTTCAGGCACTCTGGTCTGTTTCGAAAGCTGGAGGAAGGGACTTTCTTCCCGGACTAGAAAGTAACCATTGGGGATGTTGAAATGCCTATCATGATCCTTGGGGACCCAGCCTACCCCTTAATGCCATGGCTCATGAAGCCGTACACAGGCAGCCTGGACAGGAGTCAGGACCAGTTCAACTATAGGCTGAGCAAATGCCGAATGGTGGTGGAATGTGCATTTGGACGTTTAAAAGCACGCTGGCGCAGCTTACTGACTCGCTCAGACCTCAGCGAAAAGAATATCCCCATTGTTATTGCTGCTTGCTGTGCGCTCCACAATATCTGTGAGAGTAAGGGGGAGACATTTATGGCAGGGTGGGAGGTTGAGGCAACTCGCCTGACCGCCGATTACGCACAGCCAGACACCAGGGCGGTTAGAGGAGCACAGCAGGGCACGGTGCGCATCAGAGAAGCTTTGAAAACGAGTTTTGTGACTGGCCAGGCTACTGTGTGAAACATCTGTTTGTTTCTCCTTGATGAACCCTCCAACCCCCCCCCCCGACCCGGTTCACTCTACTTCCCTGTAAGCCAACCACCCCACCCTCCCCTCCCCACTTTGAGCACCGCTTGCAGAGGCAATAAAGTCATTGTTTTTTCACATTCATGCATTCTTTATTAATTACTCACGCAAGTAGGGGGATAATTTCCAAGGTAGCCCAGGATGGGTGGGGGAGGAGGGATGGAAAAGGACACACTGCATTTTAAAACTTTAACTCTTATTGAAGGCCAGCCTTCTGATGCTTGGGCGATCACCTGGAGTGGAGTGACTGGGTGGCCGGAGGCCCCCCTACCATGTTCTTGGGCGTCTGGGTGAGGAGGCTATGGAACTTGGGGAGGAGGGCTGTTGGTTAAACAGGGGCTGTAGCGGCGGTCTCTGCTCCTGCTGCCTTTCCTGCAGCTCAACCATACGCTGGAGCATATCAGTTTGATGCTCCAGCAGCCGGAGCATTGACTCTTGCCGTCTGTCTGCAAACTGAAGCCACCTATCATCTTCAGCCCGCCACTTGCTCTTTTCATCCCGCCATTCAGCCCGCCACCTCTCCTCTCGTTCATATTGTGCTTTTCTCATGTCCGACATTGACTGCCTCCACGCATTCTGCTGTGCTCTATCAGCGTGGGAGGACATCTGGAGCTCCGTGAACATATAGTCCCGCGTCCTACGTTTTCTCTTTCTAATGTTCACTAGCCTCTGCGAAGGAGAAACATTTGCAGCTGGTGGAGGAGAAGGGAGAGGTGGTTAAAAAAGACACATTTTAGAGAACAATAGGTACACTCTTTCGTTACAAGGTCGCATTTTTCCTCTGCCTGCCGGTTTGGTATGAGAGATCACTCACGCAGTGCCAGGCAACATATTTCGGCTTGCAGGCAGCCATGGTAAGCCACAGTCTTTTGGCTTTTTTAACCTTCTTAACATGTGGGAATGGTTTCAAACAGCAGCGCCCTCATTTCCCATATCAAGGATGAATTGGGTTGGCCATTTAAAATGGGTTTTCAATGTAAAAGGAGGGGCTGCAGTTTCCAGGTTAACATGCAGCACAAACCCAAGTAAACCACGCCCCCACACACACACCCGATTCTCTGGGATGATCACTTCACCCCTCCCTCCACCGCGTGGTTAACAGTGGGGAACATTTCTGTTTAGAAGAGCAGGAACGGGCACCTCTGAATGTCCCCTTAATAAAATCACCCCATTTCAACCAGGTGACCGTGAATGATATCACTCTCCTGAGGATAACAAAGAGAGATAAGGAATGGATGTTGTCTGCATGCCAGCAAACACCGGGACCATACGCTGCCATGCTTTGTTATTCAATGATTCCAGACTACGTGCTACTGGCCTGGCATGGTAAAGTGTCCGACCATGGCGGACGGGATAAGGCAGCCCTTCCCAGAAACCTTTTGCAAAGGCTTTGGGAGTACATGAAGGAGAGCTTTCTGGAGATGTCCCTGGAGGATTTCCGCTCCATCCCCATACACATTAACAGACTTTTCCAGTAGCTGTACTGGCCGCGATTGCCAGGGCAAATTAATCATTAATCATTAAACACACTTGCTTTTAAACCATGTGTAATATTTACAAAGGTACACTCACCAGAGGTCTCCTGTGTGCCCTGAGGGTCTTGGGTGAGTTCGGGGGTTACTGGTTCCAGGTCCAGGGTGACAAACATATCCTGGCTGTTGGGGAATCTGGTTTCTCCGCTTCCTTGCTGCTGTGAGCTACCTACAGTACCTCCATCCTCATCTTTCTTGTTCCCCGAACCCTCTTCCCTGTGTGTTTCTCCATTGACAGAGTCATAGCACATGGTTGGGGTAGTGGTGGCTGCACCCCCTAGAATGGCATGCAGCTCCATGTAAAAGCAGCAAGTTTGCGGCTCTGCCCCGGACCTTCCATTTGCTTCTCTGGCTTTGTGGTAGGCTTGCCATAGCTCCTTAATTTTCATGCGGCACTGCTGTGTGTCCCTGTTATGGCCCCAGTCCTTCATGGCCTTGGAGACCTTTTCTAATACTTTGCCATTTCTTTTACTGCTACGGAGTTCAGCTAGCACTGATTCATCTCCCCATATGGCGAGCAGATCCCGTACCTCCCGTTCGGTCCATGCTGGAGCTCTTTTGCGATCCTGGGACTCCATCAGGATCAGGGGGGGAGGGATAGCTCAGTGGTTTGAGCATTGGCCTGCTAAACCCAGGGTTGTGAGTTCAATCCTTGAGGGGGCCACTTGGGAATCTGGGGCAAAATCAGTACTTGGTCCTGCTAGTGAAGGCAGGGGGCTGGACTTGATGACCTTTCAAGGTCCCTTCCAGTTCTAGGAGATGGGATATCTCCATTATTTATATTTATATTTTTATATTATCACGGTTACCTGTGCTGATGAGCTCTGCGTGGTTACCTGTGCTCTCCACGCTGGGCAAACAGGAAATGAAATTCAAACGTTCGCGGGGCTTTTCCTGTCTACCTGGTCAGTGCATCTGAGTTGAGAGTGCTGTCCAGAGCGGTCACAATGAACCACTGTGGGATAGCTCCTGGAGGCCAATAACGTCGAATTCCGTCCACAGTACCCCAATTCCGACCCGCAAAGGCCGATTTTATCGCTAATCCCCTCGTCGAAGGTGATGTAAAGAAACTGGTTTAAAGGGCCCTTTAAGTCAAAAGAAAGGGCTTCGTTGTGTGAACGTGTCCAAGCTTAATTCGATTTAACGCTGCTAAAGTCGACCTAAACCCATAGTGTAGACCAGGCCTAAGAGGCTAGCTTCAGTATGTGGGAAATAGTGCCTGGCAGACAAACAGTACAGAAGTCTTCCTAGTACTAATACTAGTCAACATGCGAGAATGTCCTTTGTTAAAAGTATTTTGCATATTTGTATTGATTACACAACAGTTGTATTCATCTGTGCATTTTTGTACACACTTAAAACCTGCAAATGGGTGTGTGGGAGTGGCCTCATTTTCCAATTTACCATTCTTTGTGTATGTATATGTTTTATTGTGTTTGATTTATAGTGGAAAATTTCTGCGCATTCTTTTAAACATCGTCCTGCACTCTTCACATACTTGTTTGGCTTAACGAACTAAGTCACAGGTAGATTAATGCCAAAAAGAATCAGTTCTGAGAAACAGGGTTCTGGGACACATTTGATGATAGGGTTCCTGTTTCTGCTTTTGTTGTTCATAGAATCATAGAATATCAGGGGTGGAAGGGACCTCAGGAGGTCATTTAGTCCAATCCCCTGCTCAAAGCAGGACCAAGCCCCAATTAAATCATCCCAGCAAGGGTTTTGTCAAGCCTGACCTTAAAAACGTCTAAGGAAGGAGATTCCACCACCTCCCTAAGTAATCCATTCCAGTGCTTCACTACCATCCTAGTGAAAAAGTTTTTCCTAATATCCAACCTAAACCTCCCCCACTGCAACTTGAGACCATTACTCCTCATTCTGTCATCTGGTACCACTGAGAACAGTCTAAATCCATCCTCTTTGGAACCCCCTTTAAGGTAGTTGAAAGCAGCTATCAAATCCCCCCTCACTCTTCTCTTCTGAAGACTAAATAAGCCCAATTCCCTCAGCTTCTCCTTATAAGTCATGTGCCCCAGCCCCCTAGTCACTTTCGTTGCTCTCTGCTGGACTCTCTCCAATTTGTCCACATCCTTTCTGTAGTGGGGCCCCAAAACTGGATGCAATACTCCAAATGTGGCCTCACCAGTGCCGAATAAAGGGGAATAATCACTTCCTTTGATCTGCTGGCAATGCCCCTACTTATACAGCCCAAAATGCCGTTAGCCTTCTTGGCAACAAGGGCACACTGTTGACTTATCTCCAGCTTCTTGTCCACTGTAACCTCTTGTTGTATTATTTAGTCTGATCATTTGCTTCATGGACTTTTGTTTAGATAGCCAATATACTACTCCAATCTGAAATTGGGTTAGTTTAGCCATTATATACATTTCAGCTACAAATCACAGAAATTCTTGTGTGTTTGTGATCAATATGTACCTTACATGAATTTATGAGGAATATGGACTCATTATGGGGGAACTGCTCAGCAGTTCTGTGGACCATCACTAGGTGGGTCATAGAGTTGACTCCTTCATCTGTTTTGGGACTCCTGATGTCTGGAATCGTGGTGTTTGGTTACTAAACTGTCAACCACACAAGTTTTCAATTTAATACAATTAATTAGCAAAGAGTAAATAACTGGTAAAAAGCATAATATATATATAAATTAAAAGAAAGTTGATTATTATAAAATCAAATCAATATCATTATCAGGTTGATTAAATGATATTGAGTAAAGCAACAATTTCTGATTAACTTTATCATCTAATGATTTGGGAAGGCATCAATCTTATTTAGCTCTCTGCCTCAAAAGAGACAGGGCATTATTAGTCTCAATGTCAATTGGCATATTTATATTCCAGCTGAATGGCTGAAACAGGAATTTCACTCCCATTGAAGCAAATATTGAGAATATATCTCTATAGTCACTTAAGGCAACCAATATATTAGTAGCTAGGTGGGAGTCAATTTTCTCCCCTGCCTCCCTCCCTTCCTGTCCCTGATAGGATTGCATGAAACATTCCAATACAATTTAAGATGACAAATTCAAGACAAAAATGTTGACAATTTCATAGTGACCGGTGACCACTGGATGTCATACAGATTTAGAAGTAAGCATTCCAGTTAATTAGTGCAGGATGTAAGACTTACATTGAAGCTTGAGGATTGGTTGACTTCAAAATACCTACATTCCTATGTAGAATCATTATTACTGTTTCACCTCCAAAAGGCTGTGCTTTGTGGATCTAAAGTATATTACCAGCTCATCAGAATTGCACATGAAAGTCTTCCCAGAAGCACAACTTTGAAAAGGACCACTCCTGGAAATAGGCTGTAATAGGCTAACAACAGCTGGTTCAGAGGAAGAAATCCTGCAATAAGTAGCTATGGAATAACCTGTCCGTAGGGCAAATTTCTTCCTCTCACCCAACAGAGTTATGCCTGAAGCTGGAGGGTCTTGGTATCTCATAGACTTAGGCTTCAAGGCATGAGGGACCATCATGATCATTTAGTCTGACGCCCCGCACATTGCAGGACACAGATTCTCACCACCCAGTCCTGTAATAGGTTCATAACCTCTGGATGAATTACTGAAGTCCTCAAATCTTGATTTAAAGACTTCAAGTTACAGAGAATTAACTATTCACTCTAGTTCAAACATTAGTTCAAGTGACCCATGCCTCACACTACAGAAGAAGGTGAAAACCCAGAGGGTCTCTGCCAATCTTACCTAGGGGAAATTTGTTCCTGACCCCAAATATGGCAACTGCTTAGACCCAAAACATATGGGTAAAAAAGACACCTTGGAAACAATTCTCTGTAATAACTCAGAGCCTCCCCAACTAGTGTCCCATCTCCGTCGTTGCTAATTGCAGTTGTGCACAGACCATATGCCATTGTAGGCAACTTCTTCATACCAGCCCCTCCATAAACTTTTCAAAATCAGTCTTGAAACAAGACTCTACCCACTACTCACTTTGGAAGACTGTTCCAAAAATTCACTCCTCTGATGGTTAGAAACCTTTGTCTAATTTCAAGCCTAAAGTTATTGATGGCCAGTTTATATCCATTTGTTCTTGTGCCAACATTGGCCATTAGCTTAAATAACTGCGCTTCCTCCCTAGTGTTTATCCCTCTAGTGTATTTATAGAAAGAAATCATCTCTCTCTCCCCCCCCCCACAGCCTTTGTTTTGTTAGGCTAAATTAGACAAATTCCTTAAGTATCCTCTTGTAATGTAGGTTCTCCATGCCTCTGATCATCCTAGTAGCCCTTCTCTGCATCTATTACAGTTTGAGTTAATATTTCTTAAACATGGGAGACCAGAATTACACACAGTATTTCAAATGAGGTCTCACCAATGACTAGTATACTGGCAATAACATTTCCCCACCTCTACTGGAATACTTCACCTGATGCATTCTAGGATTGCATTAGCCTTTTTCATGGCTGCAACACATTGATGGCCCATAGTCATCCAGTGATTGACCAATATACCCAGGTCTTTCTCTGCCTCTGTTGCTTCCAATGAATACATCCCCAGCTTATAGCAAAAACTCTTGTTGCTAGTCTCTAAGTGCATTGCCTTTGAACTATTAAATTCCATCCTATCTCTATTACTCCAGTTTTCAAGGTCGTCCAGGTATTCTTATTTGCTATTCAATTCTCCTCTAGTGGCAATACCTCCCAGTTTTGTGTCATACACAAATTTTATTAGCACACTCCCATTTTTTGTGCCAAGGTCATTATTGGAAATTTTAAATAAGATTGGTCCCAAGACTTATCCTTGAGGAACTCCACTGGTAATATCTGTCCAGCCTGACAGTTCACCTTTCAGTTCACCTGTTGTAGTCTCCCCTTTAAGTAGTTTCTTAGCCACCTTTTGATTTGCATATAAATTCACATCTTCTCCATTTTAACTAATAATTTCCCACGTGGAACTGTATCAAATGCTTTACTGAAATCTAGATAGATTAGATCTCCTGTATTTCTTTTGTCTATAAAATCAGTTAACTTCTCAAAGAAAGATCAGGTTGGTCTGGCATGGTCTAGCTTTTGTAAAACCATGTTGTATTTTATCCCAATTACTACTTACCTTGATGTCTTTAATTGCTCTCTCTTGCAAAATTTGTTCTAAGACCTTGCATATAATTGAGTCAAACTACCAGACCTGTAGTTTCCTGGATTGCTTCCCCTCCCCATTTCTTAAATATAGGTACTATATTTGCAATTCCCCAGTCATGGGATGTGACCTTCAAGTTTACAGATTCATTAAAAATCCTTGCTTTTAGGCTTGAAATGTCATGTGCCCCTTCCTTTTATATTTTTGGATGGAGATTATCCTGGGCCCCTGATTTGGTATCATTAATCTGTTTGATTTTAACTTCACCTCAGATGTGATAATTTCTACTTCTATATCCTCATTCCAATTAGCCACCACGCCACAGCCCCCAAGCTTCTTGCTGCCTCAGTTTTTAATAAGGGTAAATTATTTGTTTAGATGTTGAGCCATACTTATATTATCTTTAATCTCCACCCTATCCTCCACCTAATCCCACTTCTTCTTTCCTTATTTTCTTTTTATTTATAAGGCTAAAGAATCAGTCAAGTTTACTATTCCACCATGTTTCTGTAATCCCTATAATATCTGGGATCACTTCCTTCACCAATAGTTCTAGTTCCTCCATTTTGTTATCCAGACTCCTTGCATTGGTGAACAGACATTTTAGTTGGTGTTTCTGCTTGGCTTTACTCAAATTCTTCCCTAAATTAGATGCAGTCATTTTACTGTCCATATCACCTACTTGACTATCACTATCAGTGGTACTGGCACTATCTTTCCTCTTGTTGTTCATTCTCCTACCTTCTGTTCCTTTCCTCATTGCTGTAGCCCCTTTACTTGATTTTCCTCCCAGTCAGTTAGAATCAGGCATGGAGATTATATGGAGCATCTCCCAACTGTTTCCCTAAATTCCTATTTTAATGCTTTTTTAATCAGTTGTGCCTTTTTCTCTCCCTGCTCAGGTGGTCAAACATCCCAAAGCCTTCCTTATAGCACCACTGCCTGAGCAATCTGTTGATCATCATAATCTTGTTTTACCTTCTTTCTCCTCCTCTAGCAACAGGCAGAATCCCATTGAAGATTATCTGAACCTTCACTCCTTTAAACATCTTCCTCAGTCTTCCTCTTTAGTCTCAGATCCATATCTTGTATCTTAGCTACCAGCAGACAGAACATACTGCTGTTCTCTGGATCAGCTCTGGTTCTTCTTAGTAGGGAGTCCCCAATCATATAGACTAGCCTTTTCCTGATGTTAGTAATATTCTCCAGCCTTCCCCATTTTTATTCCTTCTGGCTTCAAGTCTTCTTGTCTTCTGTTCTCGCTTCCAATCTTTGACTAGCCATCTTCTGTCTTCCTGGGGCTCTCAACTCTGTTTTTTTGTAGGACTAGTTGCTCTTCTTTTGTTCCTTGATGTCCCATCTTCCATAACTCTGGTTTATTCTTGGATACTCTGGATACAACTGTGGTTCTAAAGGGTGTAAGATACCACATTCTACCAATGGCACACCTACTGCTAAATACCATAGATTCATAGATTCTAGGGATGGAAGGGACCTCGAGAGGTCATCAAGTCCAGTCCCCTGCTTTCATGACTGGACCAAATACTGTCTAAACCATCCCTGATAGACATTTATGTAACATACTCTTAAATATCTCCAGAGATGGAGATTTCACAACCTCCCTAGGAAATTTATTCCAGTGTTTAACCACCCTGACAGTTAGGAACTTTTTCCTAATGTCCAACCTAAACCTCCCTTGCTGCAGTTTAAGCCCATTGCTTATTGTTCTATCCTTAGAGGCTAAGATGAACAAGTTTTCTCCCTCCTCATAATGACACCCTTTTAGATACCTGAAAACTGATATCATGTCCCTTCTCATTCTTCTCTTTTCCAAACTAAACGAACCCAATTCTTTCAGCCTTCCTTCATAGGTCATGCTCTCTAGACCTTTAATCATTCTTGTTGCTCTTCTCTGTACCCTCTCCAATTTCTCCACATCTTTCTTGAAATATGGTGCCCAGAACTGGACACAATACTCCAGTTGAGGCCTAACCAGCGCAGAGTAGAGCGGAAGAATGACTTCTCGTGTCTTGCTCACCACACACCTGTTAATGCACCCCGGAATCATGTTTGCTTTTTTTGCAACAGTATCACACTGTTGGCTCATATTTAGCTTGTGGTCCCTTATAACCCCTAGATCCCTTTCTGCCGTACTCCTTCCTAGACAGTCTCTTCCTATTCTATATGTGTGAAACTGATTGTTCCTTCCTAAGTGGAGCACTTTGCATTTGTCTTTATTAAACTTCATCCTGTTTACCTCAGACCATTTCTCCAATTTGTCCAGATCATTTTGAATTATGACCCTATACTCCAAAGCAGTTGCAATCCCTCCCAGTTTGGTATCATCTGCAAACTTAATAAGCATACTTTCTATGCCAATATCTAAGTCGTTGATGAAGATATTGAACAGAGCCAATCCCAAAACAGACCCCTGCGGAACCCCACTTGTTATACCTTTCCAGCAGGATTGGGAACCATTAATAATTACTCTCTGAGTACGGTTATCCAGCCAGTTATGCACCCACCTTATAGTAGTCCCATCTAAGTTGTATTGGCCTAGTTTATTGATAAGAATATCATATGAGACCGTATCAATGCCTTACTAAAGTCTAGGTATACCACATCCACCACTTCTCCCTTATCCACAAGACTCGTTATCCTATCAAAGAAAGCTATCAGATTGATTTGACAGGATTTGTTCTTTACAAATCCATGCTGGCTATTCCCTATCACCTTACCACTTTCCAAGTGTTTGCAGATGATTTCCTTAATTACTTGCTCCATTATCTTCCCTGGCACTGAAGTTAAACTAACTGGTCTGTAGTTTCATGGGTTGTTTTTATTTTCCTTTTTAAAGATGGGCACTATATTTGCCCTTTTCCACTCTTCTGGAATCAATCCTATCTCCCATGATTTTCCAAAGATAATAGCTAGAGGCTCAGATACCTCTTCTATTAGCTCCTTGAGTATTCTAGGATGCATTTCATCAGGCCCTGGTGACTTGCAGGCCTCTAACTTTTCTAAGTGATTTTTAACTTGTTCTTTTTTTATTTTATCTTCCAAACCTACCCCCTTCCCATTAGCATTCACTATGTTAGGCATTCCTTCAGACTTCTCGGTGAAGTCTGAAACAAAGAAGTCATTGAGCATCTCTGCCATTTCCAAGTTTCCTGTTACTGTTTCTCCCTCCTCACTGAGCAGTGGGCCTACCCTGTCCTTGATCTTCCTCTTGCTTCTAATGTATTGATAAAAAGTCGTCTTGTTTCCCTTTATTCCTGTAGCTAGTTTGAGCTCATTTTGTGCCTTTGCCTTTCTAATCTTGCCCCTGAATTCCTGTGTTGTTTGCCTATATTCATCCTTTGTAATTGTCCTAGTTTCCATTTTTTATATATATATGACTCCTTTTTATTTTTTAGATCATGCAAGATCTCATGGTTAAGCCAAGCTGCTCTTTTGCCACATTTTCTATCTTTTCTACCCAGAGGAATAGCTTGCTTTTGGGCCCTTAATAGAGTCCCTTTGAAATACTGCCAACTCTCCTCAGTTGTTTTTCCCCTCAGTCTTGATTCCCATGGGACCTTACCTATCAGCTCTCTGAGCTTACCAAAATCCGCCTTCCTGAAATCTATTGTCTCTGTTTTGCCGTACTCCCTTCTATCCTTCCTTAGAATTGTGAACTCTATGATTTCATGATCACTTTCACCCAAGCTGCCTTCCACTTTCAAATTCTCAACGAGTTCCTCCCTATTTGTTAAAATCAAATCTAGAACAGCTTCCCCCAGTAGCTTTTTCAAGTTTCTGAAATAAAAAGTTGTCTGCAATGCAGTCCAAGAATGTATTGGATAGTCTGTGCCCCGCTGTGTTATTTTCCCAACATATATCTGGATAGTTGAAGTCCCCCATCACCACCAAATCTTGGGCTTTGGATGATTTTGTTAGTTGTTTAAAAAAAGCCTCATCCACCTCTTCCACCTGGTTAGGTGGCCTGTAGTAGGCTCCTAGCATGACATCACCCTTGTTTTTTACCCCTTTTAGCCTAACCCAGAGAGACTCAACACTTCTGTCTCTTATGTCCATATCTACCTCAGTCCAAGTGTGTACATTATTAATATATAAGGCAACACCTCCTCCCTTTCCCCCCTGTCTATCCTTCCTGAGCAAGCTGTACCCATCCATACCAACATTCCAATCATGTGTATTATCCCACCAAGTTTTGGTGATGCCAACAATGTCATAGTTGTATTTATTTATTAGCACTTCCAGTTCTTCCTGCTTATTACCCATACTTCTCGCATTTGTATATAGGCATCTAAGATACTGATTTGATCTTTCCTCCCAGTTTTGCCCTGACCCTCCTTTCTCTCTGCCATTATAACCCACGATCCCTCCTATTTCTGACCCATCTCCCAGTTCTCCATGTTCTCCACTTACCTGTGGGCTTTGCTCACCTGTCCCCGGCGAACCTAGTTTAAAGTCCTCCTCACTAGGTTAGCCAGTCTGTGTCCAAATAGGGTCTTTCCCCTCCTTGAAAGGTGAATGCCATCTCTGCCTAGCAGTCCTTCCTGGAATAGCATCCTGTGGTCAAGGAAGCCAAAGCCCTCCTGACGACACCATCTTCGCAGCCAGGCATTCACTTCCATGATGCACCTGTCTCTGCCTGGGCCCCTACCTTTGACAGGAAGGATTGAAGAGAATACCACCTGTGCTCCAAACTCCTTCACCCGTACTCCCAGAGCCCTGTAGTCACTCTTGATCTGCTCAGTGTCACACCTTGCAGTATCATTTGTGCCCATGGGCTGGGTAATCCTCGACAATGCCTCTGTAACGTCTTGGATATGGGCCCCCGCAGGCAGCATACCTCCTGAGATGAAATTTCAGGGTGACAGATGGGTGCCTCCATTCCCCTCAGTAGAGAGTCTCTGACCACCACTACCCTACGTTTCCTATTTGCAGTGGTGGCAGCAGATCTCCCAGCCTTAGGGGTATGAGGCTTTTCCTCCACTGCTGTAGGGGGTGATTCCTTCTCTCCTGTATCAAGAAGAACATAACGGTTTCCTATTACCACGACGGGAGGGTTTGGAGCAGGGGTGGAGCACTGCCTGCTGCCAGAAGTAACCACTGCCAGTGTCCATCCTGAGCCATCTCCTCCTCCACCAGTGGTGTGTCAGCAGTCCTGTGTACTGGGACAGCTATCTCAGCTGTCTCCACATCGACACTGTCCAGGAATTGCTTGTTCACTTTCAGAAATAACCAGTCATTCCCAGACTGATTCAACTCATGTCTGTGAAATACCCACAAAGGTAGGAACGCTTTAGAATATTTTCTGCATATTTTGTAGATTAAACATAGATAAAGTGATATTATTGACTAATCAAAGGAAGAATATCACCTAGATTTCTAAAAGATATTGTTAAGACCAAGTATTAGTGATTTTGCTATAGGATTGACAAAACAACATTTTAAATAATTATAAAGTACAATATTTTTTTCCTTATTTGCAAGAATAGTGGCTTAGAAAAGTATATTGAAAACACTTTGGGTCTAGAATAAATTATCATAGCTCAACTGAAGTCAATTTGGATATGAAAATTTGCACTAGCTGAGAGTCTGCCCTTTTGTGACTAGATGCCCATCAGTACATTGGTGAGCTATCAGATGATTAAGGGCCTGATTCAAAGCCCACTGAATTCAATGGAAGTTTTTCCATTGACTGCAATGGACTTCAGACCAGGCCCTTGTTCTTTAAAATAAATTTTGCAAAATGTAATGAAGGAGACATGTAGTATCATTTTATAAATTGTGGGACCATTTCCCATTTAATTGTTGAAAGAATTTGACTGCAAAATCCCAAAGGGTCAGTCCTCAGCTAGAGTTCAACTACATTTATTTGCACCAGCTAAGGATCTTGCCCAAAGAGTACAATATGTAACAAGCAAAATCTTTAAGGCTTACAATAGAATGGATATCTCACTGCATACTGGCCACTGCTACATTCTATTAGTGACTGTGCTATGGGATCAGTGACTTTTCTGTCCTCTGCTGAGTTTCTAATACCACGAGAAAGGTACTAATATGATAAAAGTCATGTAGCATTAGTGACTTTCTATCATGTTAGTGAAGTGAATTTTTATTGTATTAAAAAAGCAGATTCCAAAATAGCCATAGAAATTAACCAAAAGTGATAAAAAGCCTTGCAAAATCAATTGTGTAGTCTATTTGGCTAGTCTGCTCTGTGCACTCTCTCTGATATCTCCCCTCCCCCCCAAACATACACATGCATACTTACACTGCCCACTGTAGAAGTATCATTACAAGTATCCGGTGGAACAACATCTGGGTATGACATCATTGTCATACAGTCAGTAGTTTGTATTCTTCAAAAGAGAATCCCTGAAAATTGAAGTTGGTATTAGCCCTGGACTCGAATGTTAATAAAGCACTCAAAATTCAATAATTCACTTTCAGCTTTACATTAACTCCAGTAGAAATATAAAGTACACTGAATGAATCAACCATAAAGTGTTATCAGTTGTCTTTCTAAATATTTTTTGTTATAGTTCTTGCACAGATGGAAAGCTTTTATTTGTGGCAGGCAAAACTGCCAGACGGTACATGAGGTTTTGTTTAGTCTGTAAACAACATATTGGATATTTGTATGAGAAATAAGAAAAAAGTTTATTTCAAAGAAATATTGAAGGTAATACACAAAACATAAAATGTCATCTGTCCCCTTCGTAGCATAATTAATCTGCATCATTATTCATCTGTAATTTATGTATAACATTGCCCAGTCCAATTAATATCATGGCATCCAAACATACAGCCATCCAACTATGGAAAATTTTGTATAAGACTGGGTCCTTCTTGCTCCAGCAACATATCTTGGTGACAGTAAAAGTGTCAAGTAGTTGCAATATTGTAAATTGCCCACTCAAGCTTTGAACTTTTTGTATTCAGAAATGGAGAACAAATGACAACATTGCACAAATTCAGCATTAGGCGACTGGTTAGTTATTGTATTTTGCAACATTATATTTTTGTTGTAATCTTTGTTTACATAGATAAAACCAATACATTATATGAACTATAAGAATAAAAATATCTGCCAATGTATGCATAGCACATACCTTACTAATGTGCTATGCATTCTCCCAAACATTGGCTTTTTACCACCCTTCTTGCTTTGACTGAGAATCTGGTTCTGTTAATTACCAGCTGGATCCCTTCTGTTGTGAAGAGTTTTCCAAGTTCCTGCTACTTCTCTCTCTGAACAATGTTGAAATGTCAGAGAAGATCCCTACTGGATTTTTGGACTTGAAATTCCAGCTAGAATAAGAAGATCCCAATCAATTTTAGGGTACTAAACAATATTCTCAATAACATATGTTCTGATACATTTTTGAACTTGCAGCATTTTTCAGATTTTTTTTTTAAACTGGAACGTTTTTTTGTAGTGAAAAAATATACTTTTCTAGCTCATTTGATAACATCTTATTTGTGGAGTGGAAAAGACAAACTTGTCATACCTCATTGTCCCACTGCCCAAACAAGCCATTCGAAGTTATATCTCTTTGGCAACACTGACTCACTGTTAACTTTCTAGGGCTGGGTCTCTCCACTTTCAGACCTCTATTCTTCTATTACCTCACTCTCCCTTATATTAAAGTCTTCTCTTTTCTGCATATCTTCTCAAGTTGTCTCCCTCCCTGTTATTAGTATCTGTCTCTCACATATACCCCTTTCTTAGAGGTCAGGCCCTTGTATCTCACCTCTTCAGACCCTCAGATCTTTTTATTTTCTCCCTGCTTTGGATCCTCTCTCTTTTTCCAGACCTCTCACTCCTTTATGTCCCTTGGTAGCTACTTCCTGTTTCTCTGATGTCTACACAGCTCCTGCCAGCTCAACATAATTTTGTATGTTACTCTTCGCTTTTTCATATTCTGCGGCAACTATCTTGCTATCTTGAGCTATCTTGCTATCTTGCTCAGTCTGATTGGCAGCTGCATGGAAAGGAGAAGGGGTTGAGTGAAGCCTGTCTCCAATCCCTCCACCTAAAGGGACTTCATTAAAACTCAAAAACACACAAAAAATTGATTCCATGGAAATTTTAAAACTTCATTTTTGATTGTTTTTAGACAGTGGTTCTCAGCCACGGGTATATGTACTCCTGGGAGTATTCAGAGGTCTTCCAGGGGGTACATCAACTTGTATAGATATTTGCCTAGTTTTACAACAGACTACATAAAAAGCAGTAGCAAAGTCCGTACAAATTAAAATTTCATACAGACAATGACTTGTTTATACTGCTCTAAATGGAAGTACAATATTTATATTCCAATTGATTTATTTTATAATTATATGGTAAACAATCAGAAAGTAAGTAATTTTTCAGTAATAGTGTGGCTGTGACACTTGTGTATTTTTATGTCTGATTTTGTAAGCAAGTTGGTATTAAGTGAGATGAAACTTGGGAGTACTCAAGACAAATCAAAATTTTGAAAGGGGTACAGTAATCTGGAAAGATTGAGAACCACTGTCTTAAGATATCCCCCATGCATTCCTAGTGGCTCATATGCAAGCACTAGTATTCAGTTTGTCATATGGAATATGGCAGAAATTCCAAGTACGACAGCATTTCATTATCTGGTAATATAGGGATTCATTCTGAGTTTGCCAGTTATTCCTCCCCCAAATACCTTCCTTCTGTTCCTCTAAACTGTAACACCATGCATGGAGGTGTTTCTTCAACAGTACGTACCTCTAGGTATAGCAAAAGTTAAAGAAATGATTCTGGTACTTCCTTTCCCAGAAGCACTATTTTTTAGGATCACTAATCCATACAAGGCAATGGCTCTGCTGTCATCCCATAGGTATCCAAAAAGTTCAGTCATTCTTTTGGGGGCAATGCAGGCTTAATATGCCATTTAATTACTAATATATAGCATCACAGCAGCAAGTTTTTCCTCTTATTTAGAAGACGTTGGCAGCTGAAATTCATGGTGGAAAGACAAACAATAAATTCATTATATATCTATATCTATATCTAATCAGCCAGCCAGCATGCAACATGGGTATTTGTAAAGTAAGACGTTTATTCTAGAGTTTGTAATCAGACCGTATGAAAAATATTTAAATAAATGATTTATGGGCCTGATTCTCCTCTCAAATTGGTGTTAAATCAGTTGAGAAACTGATGCAAGATAAGAATCAGGTTCCCTATTTGTAATACAATGGTTTGGCACATGTAATCATTTCTCTCTCTCTCTCTCTCTCTAATGGCTGGTTCCAGTGAGGATATGATTCTGCTACTTTCTGACAGAAACTGGAGTTACTTCTCTAGTTCAAATGGTGCTGAAAGTCCAAGGATTGATCTCAACTGACAACTGGGAAATCTGTATTGTTATCACCGTTTGTTACATATGAACAATGATGTAGAATGGCTCTCAGTGCAATGCCTTAGAGCCATTTGCACTATCTGTGCTTTCCCAGGACAAACATTCCTCCAACTCCAACCCCGAGTAGATAAAGTGAATGACCCAGCCATGCTGCAGAGGGCAGGGGGAAAGAACAGCCCCTCCTCTTAAGTATTCAGCTTTGAATAAGTATTTTTTTTAATATACTTCTGATGATGAATATCAGAATTTCTCCCCACATTTGTCTGAATTGAATTATGGTAACACTCAAACAGGTATCCACTGCACCTAGAATACAAAAAGTAAAGTGCTCAGAATTTGAGCTTTACAAATATGCTTGTGAAACTGAATGTGAAGACTCATAATTAAAATGTAATAAGCGATGGCTGATGGGCCTTATGAATATGGATTAAGGAACTGATAGGAGTCCACATCTAAAAGTAAACAATCCGTTGAGATTACTCTGTCCACTAGTGTAAAAGAAAGTCTGTGCTACATTTTAGCACTGAAGGCACATTCGAGAATAAGTAGTGGGTTTAAATTGGTTTGTAAATTCTGTATGTATTTTGAATGCCAGAAGAATGAGGTTGGGTGTAAGTCCTCATGTACAGATGCAGTATTTTCAAGGCATTGCTCAGGCAGATGGGATAACGAAGAGTTGGTTTTGGATTTTTAATGACAATGTACACTATACACATTGCATAGGGGGTTGTGGGAGTTAGGGCAGTCTTTTGAAGGGCAGGCTAATTGGGCTGTTACTATGTCTAGATGCTACTGCATTTTCTTACTACACCTTGGTCATGAAAATGGGTTTGTAAGCAAGCCCATGATGTAATCTCTTTAATAGTTGATTAAGAGATTAAGTGAGTCACGAGAATTTATTTATCAATCTGCACCACTCTGTTATGCGTTCTAACAGAATGTGAACTGTACAAGGGAAATTGAAAGATTAGGAACAAGGAATAGTCAGTGAAGAAGCCAAAGAGTATAGTTCTACTTTTCTGAATTTCAGAAACCAGATGCCCAGTCACAATAATAATTTGACATGGTTCTCAGTTCTTTTGTAAGGTCTATATGAATTATTGCTTACAGTTCATGTAAAACAGAGGATGATAAACCCAGTTTTTAAAAAATCCACAGAAGAAAGACAGAAGTATAAAGAAAAGGAACTGGCAGTCGGTGTGGCAGACCGGAGATAGTGTGTAGTGCTATTACATGGGAGAAGACCCAACCTCAGGCATAATGTAAGAATTCCCATACTTTGAGAAGAGACGTATTGTGAACATGAGACATTCAGTCATAAATGAGATAAACTGCCCTGTTACAGGACACTTTGCTGGTTAACTCATAGAGTTGCATTACTGGCTACACAAAAAATGGCTGTGTGGCCCTGAAAATTGCAGTTAGAGTAATATAGATATATTTAGGTGCCAGGTGGGATTTTCAACAATGACTAGCTATATCCATCCAAGAAGTATCCTGTTGATGAATTCAGAAAGCTCCCATTCCTTCCTTGTGCCTGTGGGGCATAATTTCCTGAAGCCCTTTACTCACTGGAGTATACTTTCTATGGCCCTTGTACCAGCTCAGTCCTGAAGGATGATAGATGGATGTGTGTTAAACAGAACCAGGGCTTGGCCCATTCCCCTGTTCATGATCCCACACTGCCCATCTGCTTGGGGAGGAAAAAGCACTATCTGCCCAGCACCTGCTGTCTTCACCCTTCCTTGTCTGCACCCAAGGTCTGGGGAACGTTAACACAGTTATGCAGGTGGGGGATGGGATTCTTACTTCCCAGGAATTTGGCCCTTTTTAATGCTATATTTGGACACAGATGTGAAACTGGTATCTTTTCATTAGTAATATATCTCCGTTAGGAAGAGTAACTTTCATATTGCGGAAAACTGTTAAAATAGATTACAACATAAATCAATTTACCATTTAAATCTTTCCATATTTTTCCTTTGCCAGTGCTAGATACTTAAAGCAAAGCTCTGAACTGATCCAACAGTGAGGTCGTAAGACTGAATTTGTGGCATCACAGTCATTTCTGTGGCAACATGCTGTGATCTCATTAAAAGGATAATTCTCTGCTGACTATTTCCAGCTGGAATCCATACACAAAGTGGATGTATCATGCTGCAGAATCTAATCCCTTTGGTGGGAAGGTTTGTGTATCCCACTGGGAATATAGCAGCTCTTGCTGGAACAGAGAAGTTCAGCTTCCACCTCCCTTTACGAGCAGTGGTGAATCTGGCTCTAAATGTGTGTTTCTGAGCAGTGAAGGGGTTAAAGTTATATTTTTAAAGTTCCTCTTCTATTAAGTGAAGAAAGAAAAGGAGGTTTTGAAAACAAATCCAGGTATACAAATAAAATCCATACTTATTACATTTTTATGGCTTTGAGGTTCCACAGCAGTTTAAGACACTTAAGATGGGTTTGCAAAATTTGTAATGATTCCTGACATATCTCATTCACCTTACAATGTGCCATTTTATTATGTAAAAAAAAAAAACACATGGGGGATGCCTGGTAAATGTGTTTAAGAACAGTGCACTTGAAAGCCACTGACAGGACTATAATATGCATCTATTTTGTGTAAACTAGGTGTAGTAAAACTCCTACAAATCATATTGACAGGTTATACAAGCAAAACTGGCGTGAGAGCTCCTGTAATAATAAAAAGGCATAAAGTGCAACTATCACAATCAAATTGTTGCTAACAAGAGAGGCTGCAGAATCTTTACTCCCTTTGTGTTTACTACATAAATGCACCACTGGCTCAAGCAACATTAAAATGTAAACCGTGACAAAGAGCAGTAGGGACTATTACTTTTAAAGGATCATTGATGTTGTAATTCATCATTCCCAATTAGATGCAACTACCATTTAACTTAGCAACCAAATGGAAGTATTAAAGTAGGGTTCTATTACTAAACTCTCAACTCTCTATGCTTGTTGTATTCTATGCTTGAAGCATTTAAAACTAGATTGGACACAACACCTGGGATAATACTGTAGACAGCTATCCTGCACTGGCTGTGAGACAAAATGAATGAGGTCTTTTCTCTAATCTCCATGATTCTCTCCACTGGCCTTATATTACCAGCTATTCTGGTCATAACAAACCTAAATTACCAGATTACAGCTCTTTCCAAGTGTTTTAAACCTTGCACACAGTAGTTCAGAAACAATACTGCCAACATTCAAATATTTTCAGGTCACCTGGATCACCGGGATCGATCAGTCTTCAGCTGTCATTAAGACTGCGCCGATCACAACACATCCGAGCTTCTTCTTGCATTCTTGCCTTTCTTCTCCATGTTCATCCGAAACGTTTAACAATGTCAACTTCCCATTTTCTTGGAGGCCAACCAGGTGGTTTTTTCTGTTCTCGTGGGTACCACTCAGTAATTATTGTGGTCCACCTATTGTCTATGAACCGTGCTATGTGGCCCGCCCATCGTATTTTATTATATCTGCTTTCCATGACAATATATTTCACACCGCTGCGTTCTCTAATCATTTCATTTGGATCATTTCCCAGAAGGGAAATTCCCAACATAGCTCGTTCCATTGCCCTTTCAGCTATCAACAGCCGCTGTTCTCCTCTCTTCGTCAGAACAGTGGCTGTATATTTTCAGGTAGCTTTGAATAATTAAATGAGCCCACAAATAAATTAGAAACAAATTTTAGAAACAAAAATTTTATGCCAAGATTGTTGGCTGCACCTGCAGAGCTCACAGTGCAACCGATGAAAGGGGTTGCAATGGTGGCTTGCAATCACCTGTTCCTAGGTCAGCTGTTGCTTTTCCTATGACCAGGCATGACTTAGAACATACTGAAGAGTGATCTAAAAGTATATCATATGCCAATAACCGCAAAATACCATTGTCATGGCTAGGGATTACCATAGACAAGCCCCTTTATCCTGGCCATGCTTTCTTTCTCCCAGCAACACTTGTTGACCTGGCTGAAGGGATCACTTGGTGCTTAGAAGTCACTTTTTTGGCTCTAGGCCACTGGAAGATTCATTTACACTCAGGTGATTTTCCTGTTGTGCAAGGTGTAAACCCACTTTGCATCAGCCAATGTGGCATAAAGAAGCCCTAGCATAGTGGAAAATTATGACTTTTCAACAAAATAATAAAATACCTGAAAACTGAAAAGGTTTTGACTTTTGGCTGAAAAGAGAAAGATTTCCACCAAAACCCAAAGCATTTCTATTTGGGAAAGCCACCATAGTGCTTCATGGGAATTGTAGTGTGAGTGCCTCATCCCCCATTCTTCTTTTCTCCACTGTGGGACAAGTTCTGCAGCTTGGCTTCATATCTCATGATGCACCATGGCCAGGATCTCCCTATTTGCATCACAGTGGCTCAGCATGAGGGGAGAGCATGGTGCATCATGGGAGATGTAGTACAATCAAGGATCCTGGTCCATAGAAGAAAATGGGAGCATGAAGCATCCAACAACCCTATGAAGCAGTGTAGCAGCATTTTCAGTTTTGTCTGAGATTTTCCAGTATTCTGTTTTCACCAAAAAATGTAAGGAAAATGCCCCTTGCCATCTTGAAAAATATATATTCTTTGCTAACTGCACCTCTACAAACTCATTCTGGAATAGGTTCTTTCTGGCTAATATGTCATCCACAATAAGGATTCTGCATCAGAACTTAGAACTTATGGTGTTGATGTTGCATGAGCCAGAAAAAAACCCTCAGTTCTCTCTTTCGGAGCTGTCTTGGCTCTGCTGCAGTAGCAGGAGTACAAAACAATCAAATATATATTTTAATCAGGGAAAGAAGCAAATGTGGCTGAATCCACATAGGGAGAATCCCTAATTGACTAAGGAAGTGCCATTTTCATATAATCTCTTTTCACAGTAGAGCTACACTTCAGTAACCTGAAGTTATTATTAAACTTAATGGAAAACTTCATTACTAAAGTTATTATTGAGAGAAAATAAAAACCATCTTGTTTGTGAAACTGTTGCTTTTCAACAGAGTTGAAGATAAGCTTTTAATTTGTCATCCTGGTTTTGCCCAAGAAGTTTAGGAATTCAACCACATTACAACTGCTGAACACTTGAAGCCTAGTTATTTGTTCAAGATGGATTCCTACGAACTCCGGTCTGCAAACAGCAAGGAGAAAATGAAAGATGTTCTCTTAAGATTGTATTATACTAAAGCAAACTGATTCCTTTGCATTCAAGCATGGCCTACCTGAATATTAGTAGTCTTCCCTGACCCTGCTGTCAAAGACACACAGCTCAGCTGGGAAGTCAGTTTAATTGAATTTTGATTTTCACTGAAGTTAAAAATAGTTAAATCACCTTGCTGCCAAATCAATAACTGTCAATTGTTGATTCCACTCTCCTTGCAAAAATCTCAGGCAAAAATCCTGCGTGTAATAGACATGTTAAGTAAACAGTGTTAACCACTTCACAGATCTGTTATGTTAATATATTGCTCATCCTGCTTTATCAGACAGAACAAAGTGAACTGAGAAGTTTTTCATATATTAACTGTAAATTACACTTAGCTCAGCTAATAAAATTTTATTGTCATGGAACTGTTTTCCACTTCATGTGCATTTAAGAGATTGAAATGTAAATTATTGTAAGCTACCTCTATCTCATTATAGACGTCTGAGCAAATGAGATTTACAAGATTGAAAAAATGAACTAAGTGCTCTCTTGGGACACACACAGCTATCACTTTTTCCCACCATGGTCGTGGAATCACAAAGAGAGAAAAAGACAGTGAAAAAGTAGGTCTTAGTCCTCTTTTAAGGCTGCACAATTCAATTTCTATTCATGAAGGTTTATTAAACAAAATATTGCTTTGTTTTGTTTACTGGCTCATCTAATTTTATTTTAATTTCTCCCATAAAAATTTGAACCTCTTTAAAGTCAGAATCATGGAGCACAAAGAGCTAGCATGTATGAGCAAGACAGACATTAGAGCTACATCTAGTTGTTATTGTGTTGTAGGAGCAGGCAAAATACTAAGAAATGTGGCCCTTTTTCTTCAGTTTTACTCTAGAACTGATGTGGGCAAGGATTTGAGTCTGATCAATAGGAGTTTTGCCTTAATAAGGAGTGGAGGATCAGGTCTGATAAGAATATATTTTTTACAGAACACTCAGCTGGTCTAGAAATAGTGCCACATAATTTAGTATATCTATGGTCACTGTGCTATGATTGTATTACTGAACATAACTAAAGCCAACGGACATTTTTCAAGTTAAATACACATAAAACATATTAGAGCTAATGACAAGGAATGGAAAGTCTACATGAAAAACAGTATAAAGATCAGAAAGAATAATTATATAATGAACAAATCTTTCTTCCTAATCATAAGGATGTTTGTTACTCTATTAATATATGTGAGGCATCTACTGTACATTGGCTGCTATCTGTGTGTATGACTGCACCTCACCTTTAAGCGGAGTGGGGGTGTAATTTGCCTGGCTGGCCGAATTACGGGAACAGTGCATTATGGTTGGGGAGGTGGGAAAGAGAGATCAAACAAAATTACTCACAAATTTCTTCAGTGCATAATTCTTGGGTTTGTAAATCATTTGTAAATCATGTTTGCTGGCAATATTTTAACTTTGAACTCTGTTGTTTAATTACATGGCATGTGGTATTTTCTCTGCTCCTTGTTGGGCTGACCGATGGAACTAACAAACTCAGTGTGAAATGGGAATTTCATAATTTACAATCAAATACAATATTCACAGTGTTTAAGGCCAGATGGGACAACCAGATTATCCAGTGTGATCTCCAGTATATCACAGGCCACTAACACCAACCAGCCATCTCCCCACCAAGCCCAACATCCAGAATAGATAAAAGTATTATAGTCCTCAGGAGATTATTGTATGTCACAGGCAGAGAACAAGAGGGTGTGAGATGCACCACTGCCTATGGTACTTGCAATGGCAGGGAACTGATTCACTGAGATATATTAAGATGATCCCAGCAAATGAACAAGCTAAAGAGAAAAATGAACCCTCCTGCCCCAAGGTCCCTGATAATCTGACCTGGGGAAAATTCTGATCCCAAGTATGGCAATGAATTAAATCAAAGAATCAGAGAAGATTAGGGTTGAAAGGGACCTCAGAAGGTTATCTAGTCCAACCCCCTGCTCAAAGCAGAACCAACACCAACTAAATCATCCCAGCCGGAGCTTTGTCAAGTTGGGCCTTTAAAACTTCTAAGGATGGAGATTCCACCACCTCCCTAGGTAACCCATTCCAGTGCTTCACCACCCTATTAGTGAAATAGTTTTTTCCTAATATCCAACCTAGACTTGAGACCATTACTCCTTGTTCTGTCATCTGCCATCACTGAGACAGCCTAGTTCCATCCTCTTTGGAACCCCTCTTCAGGTAGTTGAAGGCTGCTATCAAATCCCCCCCTGACTCTTCTCTTCTGCAGACTAAATAAGCCCAATTCCCTCATCCTCTCCTCATAAGTCATGTTCCTCAGCCCCCTAGTCATTTTCGTTGCTCTCCACTGGACTCTCCAATTTGTCTACATCCTTTCTGTAGTGAGGGGCCCAAAACTGGATGCAATACTCCACATGTTGTCTCACCAGTGCCGAATAGAGGGGAATAATCACTTCCCTTGATCTGATGGCAATGCTCTTACTAATGCAGCCCAATATGCCATTAGCCTTCTTTGCAACAAGGGCATACTGCTGACTTATATCCAGCTTCTCATCCACTGTAATCCCCAGGTTCTTTTCTGCAGAACTGCTGCTTAGCCAGTCGGTCCCCAGCGTGTAGCAGTGCATGCGATTCTTCCATCCTAAGTGCAGGACTCTGCACTTGTCCTTGTTGAACCTCACAAGATTTCTTTTGGCCCAATCCTCCAATTTGTCTAGGTCATGTGGACCCTATCCTTACCCTCCATCATATCTACCTCTCCCCCCAGCTTAGTGTCATCCGCGAACTTACTGCCATCATTCATCCCATCATCCAGGTCATTAATGAAAATGTTGAGCAAAACCAGCCCCAGGACCAACTCCGATCCACTTGATACTGGCGGCCAACTAGACATTGACCCACTGATCAGTATCTGTGAAGCCTGATTAGACACTGAGTATGTGAACAAGACCCACCAGTCAAACATCTGAGAAAGAGACTTCTCAGTTCTGTGCTAGCTCAGATCACCAGACCACCCTGTCCAGTGTTCCATTACCCACTGTGGCCATCTCTGATATTTCAGAAGACAGAACAACAACAAAAACAATGGAACCAGAATACATCTGGGAAAAAATTTCCATCTTGACCCCTACAGATAACCAGTTGAAGTTCTGAAGCATGAAATTTTAGGATAACAAGACATTTATCTAAAGAGACCCCCAGAGCTGCTGATCCCAGTCCCTCTACAATGCTGGCAACTCCATCATACAATCTCACCCAGAAATTTAACAAGCTCTATCTTTAAACAAATTTGGGTGCTTGACCCAACAACTCCTATTGGAAGACTGTTCCAGAAATCACTCCTCTGATGTTTAGAAAGCTTCTTCTAATTTCCAGCCTAAATTCATTCATGGCCAGTTGATACTTATTTGTTCTTGTTCCAACACTGTCCTTTAGCTCACCCTCTCTGATATTTTCCTTCTTTATATATTTATATAGAACAATTATATCCCCTTCTCAACCTTCTTGTTGCTAGACTAAGCAAGGAAAACTCTTTTAGTTTCCTCTTGTAAAATAGTCCCTCCATTCTGCTGATCATCCTAATAGCTCTCTCTTCTCTGCATCTGTTCCAGTTTGAATTTGTGTTTCTTGAACATGTGTGACTAAACACAGTATATCAAATGAAGTCTTATCAGTGCCTTGTATAACAGCCTTAAGACTTCCCTATCACTAGTGCAAATCCCTCACCTGACACATCCTAGGATTGCATTTGTCTCTTTCACATCCACAACATATTAGAGGTTCATAGTCATTCTATGTTTGAATGACTATGAACCTACCCCCCACACCTAGGTTTCTCTCCTCCTGTCTCTTTCAACCCAGTTTATAGCAGAACTTCTTGCTAGTAGTCCCTAATTGCACTTTGTACTATTAAATTTCATCCCATTTCTCTTATTCCAGTTCTCAAGGTTACCCAATTGTTCCTGTATAATATTCTGATTCCCCACTGTATTTACAATTCCTCCCAAATAGTGTCATCAGCAAATGTAATTACCACACACCTACTTTCTGTACCAATGTCATTAATAAAAGATACTAAATAAAACTGATCACAAGACAAAACCTTGAGGAATTCCATTAGTACCCTCCCTCTTGCATGATAATTCACCTTTCCACATAACCCATTGTCTTCTACCCCTTAGTCACTTCCTTACCCATTTTACAATTCTTGTAGCAATCCCCATCTTCTCTAATTTAACTAAGAATTTCCCATGTGTTACTGTGTTAATTTTTTTTACTAAAGTCCAGACATATTAGATTTACTGCATCTCCCTTATCTAAAAAAATAGTTACCTCAATAAAGAAAGATATAAGTTTAGGCTGTCATGATCTACCTTTGGTAAACCTATGTCATTACATCCCCTTTCCCATTTACCTCCAGTAATTTAATTATTCTTTCCTTCAAAATTTGTTCTAGAGGCTTGCATACTTTTGAAGATAGACAAGGGTGTATGTAGTTACCCAGATCATGTTTTTCCCCTTTCTTAAATATAGCTATAATGTTAGCTATTCTTCAGTCACATGGAACCACCTCCAAACTTACAGATTTTTTACAATCAGATAAGCAATCTCATGTGCCAGGTCTGTCAGTATTTTGGGATGGAAATTATCTCTCTCTCCTCCCACCCCCAATTTGAGTACACTACGCTCTTTATGTTTTGTTTCCACTTCAAATTTGGTAATTTACATTTCTCTACACATATTTCCAGAAGCCATCCTGCCTCTATGAGCAGCCATCCTGCCTTCATGCCCATATTCTATATTATCATCCTTAATGAAAATTGAGGCAAAGTATTTTTGTAAATTTTGGACCATACCCAGATTATTTTTAATTTCCATGTCAGCCACCCTGCATAGCAACCCAACTTCTTAATTCCTCATTCTCTTTTTATTTCTATAATCAAATGAACTCTGACTAGTTATTTTAATGTCCTTTGTAATCTCTATTTCAATTTAAATTTTAGCAATTCTCACTTTATTCCTACATTTTCTTTCTTTCAAGATATAACTGTCTTTGCTTTTTTCCATTTCCTATAGCTCTCGCCTTACTCCTAATAACTTCTTTGAGGTGATTATTTATACATTTACATCTAGATCCCTTCCCTAGAAGCTTTTTCCTCTTGCTAGGGAAGCAAATTCTAGACAGTTATTTTCACCTTTGGCTTTAAGCCTCCTTCACATTTAAGTCATTGAGCTCTTCAGTCCAGTTGATTTTTCTAACTAATTTCCTTAATTTTCAAAGTCTGCTCTTTTGAAATTAAACAACATAATTGCTGACCTAGTTTTGATACTCCTCCCATTTCATTTAAACTGAAACAACATGTGATCACTTGATCCAAGGTTTCAAGTATCAGAGGGGTAGCCGTGTTAGTCTGGATTTGTAAAAATTATTGATCCAAGGTTATTTCCTACAACCAGCTCTTCAGTAATGCCCTCACTACTTACCAAAACCAAGTCTAAAAGTGCATTAACTCTTTAGGTTCAGTGACTATTTGGTGAAGAATCCTCAGCTGGTATAAACTGGCAGAGCTCCACTGACATCAACAGAGTCCTATTGATTAACACCAGCCAAAGATCTGACTCAGTGGAGTGAAAGTGTTGTAAGCAAGATCAGAGCCAGGCCTAAAAGGGGTATAATTTAAATACTTGTCTCTGGTGCTACTTCCACCATCTACTTTCACCATGTCCTTTATCTTCTACTCTGAGCTTCACTCATTACCAGAAAGAATCAATCCCTTAGAGTATTAAGTTCAAAATAAACACCTTGCATTCCAACTCTGAAGCAAAATTTGACTGGATCAGTTATCTTCTGAGTCTGCACATTACCTCGTGAAGTTAAGTTTTAGGATCCAAATTGCAACATTCTCTCAGAATGAATAAATATGTGGAGAAATACCTCATGCCAATTTTTGTTTAATATATGCAAGCAAACAATGGTAAGGAATTGTTAGAAGGAAATCTAAACATTTAATTATTCTGTAACATTAAGTCTTTATCAACAAGTGATCAGATAATTCAGAAGGGTTTCACAGAGTTTGCAGTGTAAGAAAAGAGTCACCAGAATTCAGAAGAAATATGAAATACTTATTAAAATGCAGAAAATAAACTAGTTTCAAACAAATGTCTAGAAAAGCTTAATAAAATATGCTAGTAAAAAGCAAGTTGCTGTCTGTTTAAAAGTGCTATGTTTACCATAAAGTAAGAAGAATGTAAACTTATATGACTCAGATGCTATGAAAAGTCTACATAAAAATATATTTATTTTATATATACTGTAACTCCATTCACACTGAAAATTATGTATCACTGCAATGCTCAGAAACTCTTTGAAAGTTATGGGCTAGATTTTATCATCCTATTAACTTGTTCTGACAAAACTCAGCTAGGACTTTATAAAGTCCTTTTCTTCTTCTTCTAATGTTCCATTAAAGATAATCCCCCAAACCCTGGTACTCTTGCCTCCTTTAAATTGTGCCCAAACTCACTTTAAATTGCTGGAAAAGTTTGCACATTTAATCAATAAATGCAATTATTTTAACTGTGAATCATACCCAGATTCTAGAGTTGCTGCACATGTTTGATTTCATAGCTTTCTCTAACCATCTATTGTTGGGCACAGGACTTTCTTTCATGAGGTTGTGACTTTGAGTCAGGCACCTACCTTAGTGTGTCTCTGTGTGGCCCAAAGCTTTTCTCTCTCACCAAGAGAAGTTGGTCCAATAGAATATATTATCCCACCCAGCTAGTCTCTCCATTACACCTGTTTGCAGTTATGTGCCAAAAAGAGAAAGCAGTACTTGACCAGTGCTACTAGGCAGGAACATACAGAATTAACATACAAGTCTAGATGCCAAATGGACAGATTGTATTGCAGTTGGTGTGTAAAAGTACAGCAGAAAGGTGTGGAGAATATAGATCTGCTTCCTATAGATAAACAACCTCCCTATCAGAGAATGGGACTGTCATAAATATAGAGGAAAGGGTAACATAAAATCCCTCCTTGGCAGCTGTACTGAATTGCCTTACCTGTAAGGGGCTAAACAATTCAAATAACCTAGTTGGCACCTGATCAGAAGGACCAATAAGGAAAGAAGATACTTTCAAATGGGGGGGGGGGAAGGATTTGTTTGTGGTTCTCTTTGTTTGTTCCCTCTCCAGACGGAGAGAGAAGCCAAGTAGGTACAACATCTCCTGAAAATATACCTGGAATAATCCATCTAACATCACAAAAATTGTAAGTAGGGCAAGGAAATGCATTAGGTTATCTTTTGTTTTAGCTTGTGAATTTTTCCTATGCTACAGAGGTAGTTTTATTCCTGTTTTTGTAACTGTGAAGCTGAGCCTAGAGAGGAATCCTCTGTGTTTTAAATCTTTTTATTACCCTGTAAAGTTACCTTCCATCCTGATTTTGCAGGTGTGAGTCTTTTACTTTTTTCTTTATAATAAAGTTCTTCTTTTAAGAACCTGATTGATTTTCAGTGTTCTGAAGACAAAGGGTCTGGTCTGTGCTCACATTGCTAAGGCAATTGGTTGGTATATTATTCTCAAGCCTCCTCAGGAATGGGGGTGAAGGGGTTGGCGGGGTTATTTTGGGGGGAATAGGGATTCCAAGTTACCATTCCCTGATTTTTTTGTGTAAATCACTTGGTGGTGGCAGCAATACCATCCAAGGACAAGGAAAGGAATTTGTGCCTTGGGGAAGTTTTAACTAAAGCTGGTAGAATATAAGCTTAGGGGGGTCTTTCCTGTGGGTCCCCACATCTGTACCCAAGAGTTCAGAGTGGGGTGGGTGGGACCTTGATAGGGACTATGAATGAGACAAATTGAACTGAAAAGGAGAGAAGCTTACATAGCTCAAGACAAAACTTTTGCTCTTGCTGTGAGAATTGGGAAATCACTCAAAGGACCATGATGTAAAAGACTGTCAAATACCTTTAATAGTAAGGATGCTATCCTAACAAGGAAACATTATCATTACTAATTATTATTTGTATTGCCATCACACCTACTAACCCCAGTCATGGATCAGGACTCCACTGTGTTAGGCACTGTACAGACACAAAATGAAAAGTCAGTCCCTGCCTCAAAGAGTTTACAATCTAAATATGCAGTCAGTGGTCAATGGATTATCATTTAGCTTCTAAAATAGAAATCACACAATAACCCTAGACATTACTATTCTTTCTGAGTGTAATTCACCCCATGCAAAAGACCCAGCTGGTTTGTAACTCACTTAAGTGGGACTTTAATGATGCATAGGGCTTGTTCTCACTAATGGCACAGGGGTCGATTCCATTCTCTATATAGGTGAAAAATGCATCCAAATCAGACTGGTACCATATTTACACCACACTGCATTCACTCTGTACATGTTCTAATGACTATCAAAGGTCAAAAGTAATGGAACATCAGGCCATAAGTTATCACTGTGGGGCAGTTCTCACTTAGAGGTACGTGGGTTGGTATGAATACTTGTTCTGTGCTGCTTCTGGGGCTGCCAAAGCCCCCCTGCACTCTATAGGAACCATTCCAAATACTTTTTGATCCAAAACATGAATAAGGCTGTGTGGGAGCTGAACAAGAGAAGTCCCTTAGAGACCCCATGACCACAATCACAAAAATCAATTGTATAGTCTGAATAAAACATAAATGGGGCACCAGCAGAACAAAAAGCACTCAAAAATCACCACAGAAAACATTTCACTCAAAAGCTACTCTAAACTATGGCTATTAGAGACGTCTTGCAGACACGCAATAATTAAACAAAACAAAACTAAAACCAGCCTTGCATCTTTTAGAGCAGAGTTGCAATGTAAACTTTTAACGTCTGAAAGCTTCTGCACCGTATAAGTGATGAATTATAGCTTTCTTTTAGAGTCTGATGAATGTGGACAATGAAAATGTAGTGGTTTCTCATTATTTGCATGAATATGTTTCTTTAAGTTGGAATTCTACTTTCATGATGCTCCATAACCATTTAAGCTTTCTTAATGTTCTAAGTGAATGAAGGTTCTTCTTTGTTGCACATTTTAGAGATAGCTTGTTAGATTTATTACAGATTCAGCTGTCTTTTTTACTGTCACAAAGATTTTAGTATGTGAGTTAAAAACATTTGTTTCAGCTGATTTTCAATAAGTCATCCAAAGGGCAGGTATCATGTAGCTGGCTTTAGGAAAGTCTTGGATACAAGGCCTTAGCCTTACAGTCCTTATACAGGCAAAATTGCCAGTGACTAGAGTGACTGTACACAGACTGCACGATCAAGTCTGGATGATTTAAGAATCCAATCTGCATCATGTTCCTGTCAGTTCTGATAGTATTTACGCACTGGTAGAGCTGGTTGGAAAATGGTTTTGTTTTTGTTTTCCTGGGAACAATTTTGATAAAAATAATAATAAAAAAGTTTCCATCAATATTATTTGTGAAAAAACTCAAGTTTTAACAGGAAAAAAAACATAGATGAAAGCTTTTTGTCCCAAAATAGTACAAATGGTTCAAAGTTTTTGAACAAAATTATTTTTTCTTTTACTAAAAGTCAAAATTCCACATGAAAAGTAGACATTTCTCATGAAAAAATTTGTTTTAAACAGTTTTGATCAAAGATTTTCTACCTGTCCTACCCAACTGTAGGATATTTAATGCATATATATATATATATATATATATATATATATATATATATATATGTGGTTGTAAGATGCTAAATCATTTATTTGACCTGCTTTTCCATATGGGCCAGAGACTTGAGATCTGTTTGAAAACATGTGTTAAAACTTATGTACCTCCATTTACTACACTTACACATAGAACTGACTACCTCCTAACTACCTGTTCATGCATGTAAATACTGCACAATCATGTCATTGTGTGATAACAATGAGAAGTGCAATAGTAGGTTCATTTTTGTGCACTGACTTTGGACCTCATGTGTTGAAAATTTGGCCCTATACATTTGGTATCATTTAGAAATATTGTCAGTGTTATACCATCCTGGGTCATGTAGCATTTTAGTACAATAATTTAATCCATATTTTACAATATGCAATAAGCTGTTCATATGGAGATACGCAGGGACAATTGCATAATTTATTTTCACCAGTTTGACTTCTTGTTCATACCTTGTCTGCTTCAGGATTTTTCACTTTTATGCTCAGGGTCATGAGAGATAGGTTAATAATGTTAACAGACCCTAGCTACAAGTTTCTTCAATATGCAACAGCTGCTCCAGAGTCTGCAGTGTACACTGTATTCAACTAATGAAGAACAAATCCATATCCCTTTGGTGTCTCTTCCTGGAGGCAACCATCATCACCCAGACAAGTGAAAAAGTACCAGTGCAACCAGGAGCTTTGCACTTTCAGCAACTTGTCCTTTAGAACTAGAATACAAGGTAAAAGTTATAGCCAGGGGCTGGCAGAACAACTGGGACCAGCAGTTTTAAAATTTGTTGGGAGATAGGAAAGTCTGGAGAAGAAGGTAATCTCCCACTCTTTCTCTCTTCTCCTCCACTTCCTGCCAATCCCTTAGATTTTCCATTGTACATAATATTTGCTATGTATCAATGATAATCCTATTGAGAATTAACTTCTTACCTCTACATTATGGGGAGGTCTACACTACCAACTAAATTGATCTAACTTGCGTCACTCAGGGGTGTGAAAAAACCCCTAAACTGAACGATGCAAGTTACGGCAACCTAAGAGCTGTCCACATCAGAGTATTGTCGGTGGGAAACTCTCTCCCGCTGACATAGCTTCTGCCTCTCGTAGAGGTGGAGTGATTATGCTGACAGAAGAGTGCTCTCCAATCATCATAGAACATCTTCACCAAATGTGCTATAGCAGCACAGCTGCACCAGTGTAGCACTTCTAATGTAGACCTGCCCTATGTCTATCACCAAAATTCATCTGCCAATCTTGAGTCACTAGAATTATCCCCATATGTAAGGAAAAGACAAGGTAATCAGTTCCCTGGCAAAACACAAGAAGGTATATTGCACACTTACTTTCCTACAGAAGTACAGGATAATGTTGACAAAGGGAGTTAGGCTGAAGGAAACATAAATCCCTCTAAAAACAACAAGGAGTCTGGTGGCACCTTAAAGACTAACAGATTTATTTGGGCATAAGCTTTCGTGGGTAAAAACCTCACTTCTTCGGATGCATAGAGTGAAAGTTCTATACTGACACATGGAGAGCAGAGAGTTACTTCACAAGGTTCTCCACTTGCGAAGTAACTCCCTGCTTTCCATGTGTCGGTATATAATGCCTGCATCTGTAACTTTCATGCTATGCATCCAAAGAAGTGAGGTTTTTACCCATGAAAGCTTATGCCCAAATAAATCTGTTAGTCTTTAAGGTGCCACCAGACTCCTTGTTGTTTTTGTAGATACAGACTAACACGGCTACCCCCCGATACTTGACATAAATCCCTCTATAAAACAAAAAGGATACAATGCTAAAATGATAACTAGCTACAAGTTTTGATATGTAAAGCAGTTGTGCTGGATGTGATGCTCTGTACTAGAAATGTGATACCTTCTATGTAAAGCTGCAACAATCACTGACTTGGAGGTACAAATAACTGTGTTATGTAAGGGATAAGAGAAGGAAGGCAGTGTATCCTAGGGGCTAGAGCACTGGACTGGGACTCAGGAGACTTGGATTCTATTCCTGGATCTTCCACTAGCCTCCTGGGTGACCTTGGGTAAGTCACTTTGCTGCCCTGTGCCTCAAGTTTCCCCATCTGTATAACAGATATAATGATACTGATCCTTTTTGTATAGCAGTTTAGATCTGCTGATGAAAAGCACTATGAAAGAGCTTGGTATTATTATTTATTAGTGTATGTAAGAGATGAAATAAGAAATACATGTATGTAAAACACTGGACCAAAGCTCTTGAAACAAACTTGAACTGAACCTGCTTGGAGGTTTTTAAAATATTCTGGAAAGGTTTTCTGCTGTTGGCACTTCCATTTCCTAGAAGACAAGTGGTATGGTTCTTTTTGATGTATTTTCCTGCGGGATGAGAAGCAGAAGTATTAGGAAATCTAGTGAGAAAGGCTATTATCATGAAATCTGTAGAACAGATTTGCATGCTGAAGAGGTTCTGATAGTAGGACAAACACCTAAGTTTTTGGAGGCTTATCCAAACTGAATTCAAAGTCAGTTGCTGTTACTGTTTTTATAGTTTCCTAAAGCCCCAGTCAAAATCAGGGAACATTGTGCTGGGCACTTTATGAATAGATAAGAGGACAAAAAATACCCCATCAAAATTGGCATGGGACATAACTGTCCATTAAGGCAGTAGGGTACAAGTTTAATATAATATATGGAGATATACCTATCTCATAGAGCTGGAAGGGACCCTGAAAGGTCATCAAGTCTAGCTCCCTGTCTTCACTCGCAGGACCAAGTACTGATTTTGCCCCAGAACCCTAAATGGCCCCCTTACAACCCTGGGTTTAGCAGGCCAATGCTCTAACCACTTCTATACAGCATGTAAAGCTTTCATCAGCTGAACCAAACCTGACCAGCTTTCAATTTACTGGCCAGACAGGAAGCAAGATGCTAGAAATTGTGCCCAGTTTAACAAATCAAAGTTCTTCACATTCTCTTGCTAAAGAGTGCTATCCATACTTCATGTATTGACCAGCGGAACAGCAATTTGGGGGATCAAGAAATGGGCTTTTAGAACAGTCAGATGAAGTTGCTGTTGGGTAGTTTGATTTGAATATGGATTCTTCTGTAATTGTTTCCTGTATGCAATACAATCAGGTTTAGTGTAGAATGAGTGTTCCTGTTTAACAAGATACATGCAATCATTTTAATGATCTCTTCTACAGAGACAAAAGTAAGAGATGAGAGAACTTCTGTTTGTTCATTTCACTAATTAAAAACGAGCACCTCCAGCTCTGTGAAAACAAAACTCATTAAAGCAAATGCAATATGTCAACTTGGAGTTGTGAAATACAAATCATACAGAGCACACCATGGACATTAAGTTAAGCTTTCACATTCTTTTTTGCATGTGGTGAATTTGGCTCTGGGCTTCCCTGTGACTTTTTCTGACTCTCATATATTAAATACATATGGGAAACGGAAATTCAAGAACAGGGAATTCACTGAGCAAGCAAGAAAAAAACCCTATGTTTAATTAAAATTAAGGAGAGTAGAAACCTTGTTGCACAGAGACCTATTTTTGACTGGTTTATTCTTTTAGCTGGTATTTATTTTAGAGAACCAAGTTGAAGTATTATTAATATTATATAACTTTGGCCTGGGAGCAGAGAAAATGTTTTGTTTCACCAAGTAGTCTTGTTAGTATAAGGTTTCAGGAAACTAAGAATTGCATTGTCATTTCAGAGTTTTATTCCTGAAGTTTTCAGGGAGTTTCTTTCTTTTCTTTATTAGCTTTAAAGTTGCAGGTTTACTTGTTTATCAGACGTGTGAAAACAGGTTCCACTGGCCTGCTGACTGGGAAATTCAAATAAAGTTAAGAGACAGGTGTTATTCAGAGCATGTCAACTTTGGTTTTGAAAGCTAAGAGATCAGGTTGTCTGAAATTTGGAATGAGTTTGTAATGCAGCTGAGTATTACATTCCTTCCTGAAACATAATATATTTCTCAACTACTTGTTTTATATTTTCAAATACAGTGCACATGTATTGAAAATATATGTTAGAGTGCAGATTATATTAATTAAGTCAACATTTTTGTCTTTTTCTGAGCTTAGAAAGACATAACAGGCTATATAGTCTGTGTGACTAGATTGGCATTAGACAGGTATTTAATTTTTAAAATGAGGTTGTAAAAATAATATTGTGGGGTCAATAATTACTTTCTCACAATGACTCCCATAATCACTTATCATCATGATATTGAGAAGGTGTTGTTGGAACAATTCCAGTTACATCTTGATTTAGTTTTAGAAGTGGGTTTAAGTACAGGAAAACAGTGTGTTTATTATCTTCATCTGGCAATGGACACAGAAGGTACCCATCCTGATTGTTTTAGCTTTGTGAGCATCCTTTGATGCTAGTGACTACAAAGTTTTGTTGATTATCCTGCAATGTCTTGCTGTGATGGGATAGGCTAATGCCTTCCTCTCTGACAGATCACATGGGAGCCTAGTTGTCCCAAGGGCTCTCCTGTATAATATTCTGCAGTGTTTTGCCATGTCATGCCTCCTATTCAGTGTGTATATACTCACTCTGCGAGATATAGTGAGCACATAATATCTGAGACTACAAACTTATCTGGGCCTGAGTCATACTGAAAGCATAGGCCCTAGTACTGTATTGAGATTTGTTTGCCGGAGCCAAGTAAAAAAAGTAGAGACCTACTAAGTCAATGGGACTCCATACAGGGACATAGCTCTACCCACACAGAGCTCATTACAGGATCATGGCCTTAGAGATAAATGGCTATATATTTCACTGTCAAAAACTTGTGATCTTAACTTTCTTAAAGACAGTATCACACTTACTCAGGAACAAGAAAAAAACTATGGTTTCATACAGGCAATTACTTCCTTTCTATTTACCCTCCTTTTGCTAATGAACTCATCCTCAGCTAATAATAATAAGCTAAAGTACATAAAGGCAACAGAGTTAGATTCATTATATGGGACCGCAGAGTAAAGAGGCGCAGGCTGTCACCAGCAAAAATTTGTTCACCTTGTATAGAAAGACCATCAAAAGTTATTCAAGATTTAGAAAAAGAATTGGCATAATGGGTTGAAAAGTTATAGCAGAAGGAATGAAATCTAAGTTTAATTTTGTAAAGCAAAAGTGAGTAATATTTATGATGTTTAACATTTACATTTCAGTTTCAAATCCTTGTAAGCTTGCCAGACAAAAAGGTTTTATATTCAAGGAAGAAGATCTGCTGTAAATATTTGCAAATAGTCTTCTTTGCAAACATAGTCAAAACAGATCTGTATATAGTACTATTTAAAGGAGTGATTAACCTAAGTCAAATGTAATGATGTACTGGTGAAACTAACAGTCTCCATATTAAGAACAGGAGTTCTTGTGGCACCTTAGAGACTAACAAATTTATTAGAGCATAAGCTTTCGTGGACTACAGCCCACTTCTTCGGATGCATATCATCATATGCATCCGAAGAAGTGGGCTGTAGTCCACGAAAGCTTATGCTCTAATAAATTTGTTAGTCTCTAAGGTGTCACAAGTACTCCTGTTCTTTTTGCGGATACAGACTAACACGGCTGCTACTTTGAAAAAAGTCTCCATATTTTGGTTGCCCCAGAAGTCCTGATTTGACTTTTGAATACTTGCCAGTTATAAACATTTATAGCTGGTTCCTCCTGATACACTCAATTGTTGCAAGGTTGAAAGGTTCAAGAACATTTCTTAAATTGTGTAAAAAAACAATGGCACAAAATGTTTCACCCCGCTGGAAAGTGAAGGTTGATTAGATATGTATGAAAATCCCAGCAGCCATTTGGGAACACTGTTTTTTTTTTTTTTATTCTTTGACCTTCCTGATGCAAACAATATTTGGAAAGAACAATTTGATGAAGATGGAAAGACCCTCCCAGTACAGTTCAAGATAAAGCAGTGTCATGCATTTTATCTGTGCTTCCTGTATAAGAAAGATGGTAGAGAATACCATGCAGGCCTGGAAGACTGATTTGTCTTGAAAACAGGCCTTTGCTTCGAAAATTTTAAGCATTTAAAATATCTCTTTCCCCAGTAAACCACAATTTCTTCTTTCCAGACTCCAGTGTGTAATCTCTAACCTTTCTTTTCAAAATTTCAGATTTATTTTCAGTTATTGTATAGCCTTGTTTTTCCAAAAAATCTTCCTTTAATCCTTTATTGGAATACGTGATAAAACAAAGAGGCAGTGAGTGCAGCACACACAATAAAGTGGTTGGACAGAAGGGATTAACTATATCTTATACAAATATTTCTGGAACAAGCAGTAGGTGCTTTGTAATGTCCCAAGGGGTCCATCTAGAAGTAAAAGCTTTATCTTGAAGGGTGGCAGTAAATCCTTTCATTTTTCAAATCTCTGACACTCAGATAATCCATTCCTTTTGGGGGGAGGCATGTCTCTTTTTAGTCAACAAGATATAATACATTTCCTGGATACTAACAATAATATTCACAGCAGTGAGCATTATTTTGGTGCACATTTCTTTAGGGGTTTTTCCCTAGTAACATGATAAGTGTTGTGCAGGATAAGTTTTTGTCAAAGACTACGTAGTGTGAATGAAAAATAAAGGACTAGTAGCATAGACTTGAGTCAGGCATAGTTACAGGCAGACACTGTAAACGCCTCTTGCGTTCTGCTCTATCAATGCACCTCATTTCTGACCACACCACCACCAATCATTCCATTCTTATGCCTCTTTTGAACAAAGCCTATTAAGTCTGATGAACTGTGGCAAACCATGTGATGATTTTGTGATCTGGATAAGCAAAGGGTAAACATGGGCAAATATGCTACTACTGTTAAATTACAGTGGTCATCTTTAAAAATTCCACATATGCATACCATACTTTTACCACTCATGTTTCATATATTTCCTATGCAAATGACAGTTTAACACTGTGGCACTGCATCTCAGATAACAATATGCAACCGTTGGCAACTGTTAGTTTTTTTAAAGGTTGGCACTGTATAATCATAATATCAGGTCCCATTGTCCAGGGAGAAAGTCAGAAATATTCAAATTCAAGAAAACTGAAACTAGAGATAATAAAATTAAGATATGAACTATAAGCAGGAAGGGATGACCTATGCTGGACATCTCCATCATAAAGTTTGTAGAATGGTGACAATTTGTAGGGTCCTAAATAGTAAGTTAACATTTTTCAGGGCTCCACCAAAGTGGAGGAGAGGTGACATGCAAACCCCCCTGCCTGCTCCCTCTCCCCCACCATGTCAGTGTTCAGGAGTTTCAAATATTCTCTGATTTAAAAACATAATACAGTATTACTACTTCTCCTTAACATGGAAGGCAAAGAGGAAGTGAGAGATAACACAGAAATAGTTGCATCAAGAGCCCTGATCCAAAGGTGCCTTGACATAAAAATGGGAAGGTCACAATGTGGCGCTGCCAGCAGGAGTTCATTATGAATGCATATGCATTAGCCAGGCATACCAGAGTTGGTTCCAAAAGATTAGCGGAGGAGAACAGAGCAGACTCTGTCAGAACAAGAACAGAATTAACTGCCATAAGACCAGATGCTACAGTTGTGTGGCTTATTTCATCTGGGGGCACAGACAGAGGACTTTTTCTCCCTCCATATTGGCTTGAATTTTTGAAGACACCTAAGGGACTGAGATGCTCAGCTCTCATTGAATTTCCCCTTAGGCTCCTTTGAAAATTCAAGCCTTCATATTTTCAAAAATCATATGTAGAGAACCACACCAGCACATTAACATAGAGTACAGCAGGGATATCAAACATATGGCCCAGGGAATGGATGTGGATATATTTATGTGGCCTGCATGACATATTCAGATTCTACAGAAGTTCAGCTCCCATTTGAAAAAATAGCAAGTTTCTAGCCCGCATCATTACAAAGAAAGCTTTCCAAATGTGAACTGGGTATAAACGGATACAGTGATGTCTGCTTGAGTTGGCATATAGCCCAATATAGTAGTTCTGAAGGGTGTGAACTACTGCTCTCCCTTGGAGTGTCAACTGGAAAGCCAATGTCAACATTTATTATTCCTCTGCTGGTCATTCTAACAGATGTGAATGAAGCCCTTAGAGAGGTAGGAACTGGGAGTTGCTGCAGGGAATTAAATGCAGAGGAAGAACAGAGCAGACTTACAAAAACAGGGGAAGAGGAAGAAAGAAACAGAAAACAGAGTATGAGGAAGGAAGAGAGAGAGAGGGCAAAAGTAACACTGGCTAAAATGGGAGCAGATTTTCTCATTGAGTGATGCTGAATGTGACAGTACAGGACTGAATATTAAAGTTGAATTGCTACATAAAGGCTTTGTTTTCTCACTGATCTAATGTCAGTGGAAGATCTGCTCAGGATTGAAAAGAGTTTGAGGTCTCGTACATCCTTGCCCACAGACCATAATTAAAGATGGAATCTGGCCCTCTACATCAAATGAGTTTGATACTGCTGCAGTACAGCCATACTTGCTTAATAGAACTTCAGTAAAAGGCACTAAAATCCTTCATCTGGGGTCTATTCTTCTAATTTCTGATGGATTATACAGGAATTTTGGGATTCAGTTAGAGGAACACTAGGACCAGGAGCCAATAAATCCTAGTTGGCCAACTAAGAAAACAAATATTTTCAGTTGGAATTAGTAAAAAACCATTAGTTTTTTACTAGGCTCGGAACTCAGATATGTACATATCTGTAGTCTGTGCAGACACTGTTATGCTGCTTCTCTTTTTGGGAGCCAACCCAGCTCAGTTGCTGTTGGCTGCTGATGACCTTATTTGAATTTCTCTAATTTCAGGATCCAGTGCTGCAGAGACAGACTACTATTATACAGTGCTACTATTTTCTTTTGGTCCAGAGAGAGCCAAGGTTTTTCACTTTGAAAAGTTATGCCCGGCTAAAAGAGCACCATGACCCATAGTACATATATGACTCAAGGTGCTGAATCTATGCGCTGCTTTAGTATCTGCACTAACAGTTTTGATTTCAGTTGTTCTGCTTCTTTTTTGCTGAAAGCCAGCTCAGCCATTGCAGTTTTGTATATTATGGTTGAAGTAAACCAAAGAAAGGGCCTGTAGCTGCCCCAGCTGTCTCACTACCTGCATTATTGCAACAACACATGGTAGTCCGCATCAGCTATTCCAGACATCTAAGGAGAACTTTATGTCTATATATCTCACCAGAAATAACTTTTCTGTTCCCAGTACAGACACCGGTGCCAGTACTCTTCAACATCCAACCTGAACTTGGATTTTAAATCAGGAATCCAAATGTGAGCAATGGATCTCCTTGCTGAATCATTTTATATGTATGAATGGCAAAATGGCAATGCTTATGGCATCCTAACTGCAGCTTAAATTTTAAACATCCAAAATAATTTTTACAAGACACTAAAGAATAAATGAAGTTTTTTTTTTGGTAAAACTATTGCTTTATTTTGTATTGTTGTTAAGATTTAATATTTTTGAGCCTATGATATTTGTTTAAACTGTGTTTTCATGCACAATTTTTTACACATTTATAGTTCTATGGGTTATTTTAATAGTTTTCTTTGCATTAAAAAATAAAATCTCATTATTTTGAATTATTTCTTATTTTGGATATTTCAAATTTTAGGCCGGTATCCTGTGATGAGCAGGGTGCGGGTAGATGCCTATGGGAGGTCATTGTAGGATCTGGATTTTAGTTTCTAAAAAGAGACCTATTAGTAACTTTTTTAATTAACATAGAATACTTTTGGTTAAGTGATATTGTTAGCCAAGCAAGTTCCTCCTTATACATGTGGTATTTAGCAATTTGTTGCCATTTCTGGTTAGGAACAGAAAGATGTCAGCCCCTGGTGATGCAATATCCATTTCACAGGCAGCTTGCTGGGAATCTGATGTGTAGACTCCACATACACAGGAACAACAGACTACAATTTTTTAACAGCTATCAGTCCTCCTCATTGCTTAAATTTGTCAAAGTACATATAACATCCATTGAACAGCAAATAATGTGAATTAATTTTTATCACAACTCTATCATGGAAGGGGCCTTTGGCTTTGCTTGCAAGCCAAGAGGTTTGTGTATCAAAGTGCTATGATCAAGTTGGTATTAATGCGGTTCCGAAATGTACCTCCACAACTTTAACATTGCAGTGGAAGCAACTGAACTTCTTACAGTGACATTTTGGTGGTGGTGGGGTTTTTATTGACAAACTGGTGAATACCCTTCCCTTCCCTTATCAGAATTCATATTAATTCATATTAATATCAATGGGAATTCCAGAAACATATCTAGATCAATTCATAGTTCTTTGGAACCCATCTTAGTCTCACTGTATTCATTGCAAAACTCATACTAATTTCAATTAGACAAGGGTTTGGCCCTTAATAAGTAAAATGATTATTGACTGGGACTCAGGAGACTTGGGGTCTAATCCTAGCTCTGCCTAGCTCCAACTGGGTGACTCAAGTAAGTCATTTTAACCTATTTGTGCCTCAGTTTCCCCATCTGTAAAATGGGGATAAAGGTGCGGTCCTCCTTTATGAAACACTTTGAGACCTACAGATGAAAATCACTACATTAGAGAGAGGTATTATTATTCTAAAATATGATTTTATTAAACTTCTGGCCATATGGAAATATTTTTAATCATCTTCTTTACAGTTTTTAGCAATGTCCTATATTTTGAAGGATCTATTTCTATTTGGAGGCAAGGGGACAAAAAGATGTTGTGGAAGTAGTTGAACTGACAGATAAGAAAATTTTGATGATAAAAACCACTTAAAATCATAAATATCTGAACCCAATCCCATTGTTCCCTGATACAATATTACAGTAAATAATTTAAATATATATGTTAAGTAATACATGAAGGTGGTAGCCAATGTAAATTCAATCTTAATTTAGATTCTATCTCCTGTTTTGGTTATAGTCTGCATCAAGTTAAGATAAGACTTTTTGAACTATATCTGCAAATAAATTAAAGTGGTAATTTAACTTTATTCAGCTAGTAACTTGATGCACTGAAAAATGGAAAGCTAGTGGAGAGGTCCAGAAGTGGGGTCTGATATGGTCAGAGGGATGGGCAAAGAAATTATCTTAGCAATTGCTAAGCAAAATCATTGGATGTTTAAGAGATGGGAAGTAGGTAGGGAATGTGCATGTCAAGGAGAACAGAGAGGAGGAACCTACAGGGTGATTCAGGAAACTTAAAATAACATTTGCCCCTCCTTAAGCTCAGACATAAACACAAATCATTTTAACTATATAATTTTCAAATGCGCTTCTATTCCACTGTCACCCATAAAATATCACATACCAAATAGAGAATGTTTAAAGCCAATTTTATGTATTATAATTTATGTATCTGGTATCATAAGAATCATGTAGTCATTACAGAACATATGTTCTTTCATTACAACTTAACATTCTTCCCCCAAATGCTTGCAAATGGTGTAAATACTGCAAGGATTATTTAATATACATAGCAGGCTGTGACAATTTGGGGAATCTGTATGTAAAACTTATGAATTCTGGTTGCCTCTATATGAATGTGGAAACCACCATTTGTGATGTGCGGAGCAGCACATATCTATCAGACAATGGCCAATGGAGACTCTTTAACCTTAATGAATGTGCTCTGACCAAACAATTACTATGCTAACAAGGGGTTGTGCTGGAGCTGTCCTCCAACTAGTTTGCATAGAGGAGGAAGAGAAGAGAGCGGAAAATCCCCAAACAGGACAAAGGTAACAAAAAAGACTCACAGAAAGAGTAAAAGGGTTTTTTGGAGGGACAAGAAATTTTGGGCAGGAGAGAGGAAAATCACATATGCTTTTGTAGTAGGGGGACTCTGGATTAACTATGGACCATGCAAGGTCAGGAAATGATCACTGGGCTAGATCTGTGAGTCCAAGCCCAAAGATCTCTCCAGAGTAGTGAGGAAACACAGGCATGGAAAATGCGTACACGTGTGTTTATTATTTTGTCTAGATTTGTGTATCTCTTGTGCTGCTAATTAAAGAGACATTGCGCTTTAGAATCCTGTACAAAGTCTATCTGCGTGTCTGTTGGTTTTCATTGTCACATACCCCTAAAGAGGTGAACTGTAAACCAGAAGGCTCACACCTTTGATGGGATTCTGGGAAATGTGCAAAAGGTGATGGAAAGGCTTGGGGGAAATGGCAGTAGTTTCAGGACTGGGCCACGGGGTGCACAATGCCAAAAGGTGTATCAGACATAAGGATTGCATCCCTAGACACTCAAAGCAAGGAACTAGATCTGTGACACAAGCATTGTTTAAATGTTTGTGTCATTGAAATTTTCATAGTTAAAAGAGTATAGAAAAAATATTTTTATTTTACTTGCCTGGTTTTTATTCCGGGAGTTCATCTTTTCCATGATCTTTTTCTCATATGGATGGGTAGGACTCCCACTGAAGTCAATGGGCCTGATCCTGCTTCCAATTAAGTTAATGGTGAAATTCTCATTTACGCCAAATGGAGTAGGTTGAAGCCCAATAGGAGCATAATACAAGTATCTTTGAGCAGAATGTGGACTTTAATTAACTGCTGAAGATTCAGTCTTCACTGATGTAGCTCCCCTCTGCCCCCCATGGTGTATCTTATTGCTGTTAGAGGCATTACACAACCACTGCTTAACTAAGGAGTAAAGTTCTCAGCACCCATACACAGTGTTGCCTGAAAACAGAAACGATTATTCTTGCAGATTGATGTTAGTCTCTTGGACTCAGGCAAAAATGCTGAGAGCAAGAAATGAGTGAAATGGATTTTGAAGGGAAAGCAGAATGGTAGAGCTCAGAGGGAGTTCTCTGCAGCCTCTAACTTCTCTCTGCAGCCAATTCCATTGAATACTCCCCCCCCTATAGAAATTAGAGGGAGCTATTTGAGCTATTTGTAGCCAGAACTCTTTCCCCCTAGCTGAGGAGGGAAAAGTAGGCATAGGAAGCAGGCCAGCAAGCTGCTTCCAATACTCCGAGGAGGAGAGCTAACTGTCTGCCTACCTAAGACACCGAAGGAATGTAGACAGCCACCAATGCCACCCCAAAATACAGCTCCAAGGAAATGGGAGTAGAAGACCTCAAGGGCTTGTTGGCATTGGGACACTAAAAGGGAGGTATCTGATGTAATCCTTTTGTTCCCTCTCCCATTAAAGCCAGAAGAAAAGACCACTGCTGACTAAATCAATGGGTGGTGGTGGGGAGCAAGTTATTTTCCTCTTTTTCCATGGGGACATGGTGGAGTGGAGCACTGGGTCACAGAGTATTTTTCTTTTTTCTCTCCCATTTTTTTCTATACTGTTGGGAGGAAAAGGAATGCTGGCCAGAGGCAGAGAAGTTGCTAGCTGATGCGAGCATTTACCTCAGGACTGCTGCTGGCAGGAGCATGCTAGTGCTGTAAATTTCACCCTGCACGTGATAACACAATAACACACGTGATAACACAATAGTTATCCTCAAAATGATAAGATGTTATGAGTTTTTCACCAAGTTTTCTTTCACGTTTTAACACTGGCCACACTTGGGATATGTGGTTTCTCCTGTGCTCAGAGGAAATCATCTCCTTTCAGATTAGTAAGGGACTCCTCAGCATGATGTCATCTGGACACTCAGCTGTTGGGTAGCATTGTGAGCTTGGTCTCAAATTGGCGAGCAGGCCCATGTGCTGTCTGTAATCTCTGCCAGACATCTGTGAGTATGCGGAAGAAGGCCTTAGGGTAGAAATGTTGGCATTATTCCACTTGGAACGACCCTTTAAATAACAGCAGCATATATGAGAAAGAGAGGGTTATTCTGTTTTCCTTGTAATTGGTGTGGGCTCACGGCTAGAATGCTTGTAGTGCATAAAGTGACTGAAAAGCTGTTTGTCTTCAAGGGGAGATCATTGCAGTTCACAATGCGGCATTATTAAATAGTTAGGAAGTGCATTTTAGTCTTAACCATAGGGATGATCTAGTCACTCTATAAAAGGACTTTGTGCATAGCACATCTGTGGTATGCATCCAGCACTTCTCCCTTACCCCATCCCCCATATGCACACATACAATAGGTGTATGTAAAATGATGTCTTTGCTTGCCCATTTCTGATTCCTTCAAGATGATTTTAAGGACTGTTAAAATAAACTGACATTAATAATCATGTTATGAAAAGCCTAAGAAAAATACCCCAATGAAGGAAAACAACTAAAACTTAAAGGAAAAAGGAGATTCTTTGAAAGGGGAGGTCTAGTAATTTGTCCAAGCGGTTCCACAGAGAAACCAAAAATTGTTAATTTTATGTAAGTAGAAAAAAAGTTGGATGTAATGACTTGCTTCATCCTATTATAATTCTGAAATGCAATAACATGTGCTACACTGATTCATTCTAGCTGAGGATCTGGACCATGGGCATGAATCTAAAACCCCAAACAGGGGGAAGATCATGCCCCAAAGTCTGCATGTGATGGGGACACACTATATGCAGCTCTCATCCTTTCTATGTGGAAAAGACTTAGAATTTCTTGTGTCTACTGGCAGATGAGGCAACCCATTTTTACCACTGTTGTCTGTCAAGAGCAAGATGTTTGACTCCATTGTAAATTGTCTGGTTGATAGCAGCATCCTTTTTGATCATCCAGTGATATCATTCTTTGTCCTCCACAGCTTCTCCTCCCTCCACGTGGAATCCTAAGACATACTTTGTGCTTCTGCCTTGGGGTGGCCTGGTGACATGGCCAAACCATTCTAAGTATCTTAATTTACTTATGGAGTCTACAATCTGCTGATCTGTGGATCACAACACTTCTATGTTGGTTACATAATCTCTCCAATAATTTCCCAAGATTCTTCTAAAAACAATGCTGGTAGAAAGCATTCAGCTTCCTATTGTGTACTTCTACCATCTGCCATGTTTCTGAGGCATACAGTAGTGTCAGGAGGACAGTAGCATTGTACAATCTCATTTTAGTCTGCAGATGTATCTTCTTACTCTTCCAGATGTTTGACAAACAGGAAAATGATCCTTTGGCTTTACCAATGGCCATTAGAAGATATTGTACTTCCAAGACAGATGAAGTCATCAACTCTTTTGCACTCTTCTCCATCAATCACACATCTCCAGTGTTGATAGAATTCTTTCCTATCTCCGTGGTCTTGATCTTCTGTGTACAGATATGAAGTCTGACTTTATCAGCTTCTGCTGATAAAAAAAAAGAGACCTATTAGTAACTTTTTTAATTAACATAGAATACTTTTGGTTAAGTGATATTGTTAGCCAAGCAAGTTCCTCCTTATACATGTGGTATTTAGCAATTTGTTGCCATTTCTGGTTAGGAACAGAAAGATGTCAGCCCCTGGTGATGCAATATCCATTTCACAGGCAGCTTGCTGGGAATCTGATGTGTAGACTCCACATACACAGGAACAACAGACTACAATTTTTTAACAGCTATCAGTCCTCTCTCTGTGTCCTCATTGCTTAAATTTGTCAAAGTACATATAACATCCATTGAACAGCAAATAATGTGAATTAATTTTTATCACAACTCTATCATGGAAGGGGCCTTTGGCTTTGCTTGCAAGCCAAGAGGTTTGTGTATCAAAGTGCTATGATCAAGTTGGTATTAATGCAGTTCCGAAATGTACCTCCACAACTTTAACATTGCAGTGGAAGCAACTGAACTTCTTACAGTGACATTTTGGTGGTGGTGGGTTTTTTATTGACAAACTGGTGAATAGCCTTCCCTTCCTTTATCAGAATTCATATTAATTCATATTAATATCAATGGGAATTCCAGAAACATATCTAGATCAATTCATAGTTCTTTGGAACCCATCTTAGTCTCACTGTATTCATTGCAAAACTCATACTAATTTCAATTAGACAAGGGTTTGGCCCTTAATAAGTAAAATGATTATTGACTGGGACTCAGGAGACTTGGGGTCTAATCCTAGCTCTGTCTAGCTCCAACTGGGTGACTCAAGTAAGTCATTTTAACCTATTTGTGCCTCAGTTTCCCCATCTGTAAAATGGGGATAAAGGTGCGGTCCTCCTTTATGAAACACTTTGAGACCTACAGATGAAAATCACTACATTAGAGAGAGGTATTATTATTCTAAAATATGATTTTATTAAACTTCTGGCCATATGGAAATATTTTTAATCATCTTCTTTACAGTTTTTAGCAATGTCCTATATTTTGAAGGATCTATTTCTATTTGGAGGCAAGGGGACAAAAAGATGTTGTGGAAGTAGTTGAACTGACAGATAAGAAAATTTTGATGATAAAAACCACTTAAAATCATAAATATCTGAACCCAATCCCATTGTTCCCTGATACAATATTACAGTAAATAATTTAAATATATATGTTAAGTAATACATGAAGGTGGTAGCCAATGTAAATTCAATCTTAATTTAGATTCTATCTCCTGTTTTGGTTATAGTCTGCATCAAGTTAAGATAAGACTTTTTGAACTATATCTGCAAATAAATTAAAGTGGTAATTTAACTTTATTCAGCTAGTAACTTGATGCACTGAAAAATGGAAAGCTAGTGGAGAGGTCCAGAAGTGGGGTCTGATATGGTCAGAGGGATGGGCAAAGAAATTATCTTAGCAATTGCTAAGCAAAATCATTGGATGTTTAAGAGATGGGAAGTAGGTAGGGAATGTGCATGTCAAGGAGAACAGAGAGGAGGAACCTACAGGGTGATTCAGGAAACTTAAAATAACATTTGCCCCTCCTTAAGCTCAGACATAAACACAAATCATTTTAACTATATAATTTTCAAATGCGCTTCTATTCCACTGTCACCCATAAAATATCACATACCAAATAGAGAATGTTTAAAGCCAATTTTATGTATTATAATTTATGTATCTGGTATCATAAGAATCATGTAGTCATTACAGAACATATGTTCTTTCATTACAACTTAACATTCTTCCCCCAAATGCTTGCAAATGGTGTAAATACTGCAAGGATTATTTAATATACATAGCAGGCTGTGACAATTTGGGGAATCTGTATGTAAAACTTATGAATTCTGGTTGCCTCTATATGAATGTGGAAACCACCATTTGTGATGTGCGGAGCAGCACATATCTATCAGACCATGGCCAATGGAGACTCTTTAACCTTAATGAATGTGCTCTGACCAAACAATTACTATGCTAACAAGGGGTTGTGCTGGAGCTGTCCTCCAACTAGTTTGCATAGAGGAGGAAGAGAAGAGAGCGGAAAATCCCCAAACAGGACAAAGGTAACAAAAAAGACTCACAGAAAGAGTAAAAGGGTTTTTTGGAGGGACAAGAAATTTTGGGCAGGAGAGAGGAAAATCACATATGCTTTTGTAGTAGGGGGACTCTGGATTAACTATGGACCATGCAAGGTCAGGAAATGATCACTGGGCTAGATCTGTGAGTCCAAGCCCAAAGATCTCTCCAGAGTAGTGAGGAAACACAGGCATGGAAAATGCGTACACGTGTGTTTATTATTTTGTCTAGATTTGTGTATCTCTTGTGCTGCTAATTAAAGAGACATTGCGCTTTAGAATCCTGTACAAAGTCTATCTGCGTCTTTTCATTTCATCCACTGTAGTATCAGTATGACAATATCTGCAATATCTAAAAGTCTTACAGATTATCTCTTGCCCAAATGGTACCAATGTCCTTGTCAGCAGCCATCTCTCTTCTCATCACAAAATTTATGACAACGCAAAGAGATGTAGAGATATTATGCAACCTTGCCTTATGCCAGGAACAATCCTAAACCATTGTGTCTTTATTCTCTGTCCTGATGCAGCACACAGACTCATCACACAAAGACTTTATCAAATTAACAATCTTTCTTAGAATTCCACGATGTCTCAAGATCTTCCAGACGGCTTCTCTATAGACACTATCAAATGCTTTAATAACATCAAGGAAGTTTTAAAACATCTTCTGTTGGTGTTTTAAGCTTTTTCCAATGTCTTCTGAAGGTGAAGACCTGGTCTGATCCCTGACTTATTGGATCAAAATTTAGCCTGTTATTCCCTGAGCACTTTATGTGTGTGGAAGAGGCCTCGGATATCTCTGAATCCTATTCTATTCTGCTCCCGATAAGGGATCCACACAGTGAAGGGTGGAAATAGGGTAGGACCCATAGTCCTTCCATCAGTCCCACTGAGTTTAGCTGAAAAAGGCAATACAAGCCCATTATTGATTGGTTTAAAATGTTTTCACGCCCCTTCTGCTCTCTGTTTGATTTTGCAGAAACTCTTCTGGGGGGCTAAGAGGATGGAAATACTAATTTATTATATGGCAGCACAGGGCAAAGTGGAGTACTGTACATGGATTGCACAGCAAGTTTTGAGAAGCACTTCCTATCCTTATCTTGGCTGAGTTCTTGGGATCTCTCTGAGGAAGAGGGGAGGAGTACTGTGTCTAAGAAGTAGATTGGTAACAAAGGGAATGCACAGTTTGCTCAAATCTAATTATAGAAGTAGCCTCCATGCTTTCACTATTCACCATCTGTAGAGGAGGAAGTGGGAGAGGGAGAATAGAAACTCTGCATTATAATGGATCCTGACATTTTGCCCCAACTCCCCCAGCTCACTGCTCTTTAAAGAGTTACCTCAGAGCTGGGTTCTGTATTCAAGGGAAGCGCACTACCTGAAACACTGACTCCTCTGACCCAGTGTAGCAGAAATGCTTTCGTTATGCTTCCAGGCGCCCTGTTTGCCCCTGGAGGTAGGGACATCATTTTCCCTTCAATTAAACTATTTCATTATGTTTAGCTATAGGGGGAAAATGTGGAGGGAAATTTTAAAATTGTGGACAGTTGTAAGGATTTTCCCCATACTTTGTCAATATTTTGTGGGAAGTTTAACAAGTTTTAGTGGTTTCCCGCACCTCCCCCTTCCCACTTTTACAACACACGCCATACAAGAAATGTCAGGAAAAAACAGGAACATCTGCATGGAAGTTTCCTGATTTAGAACATTTTTGTAATACATTTTGCTGGTCACCCACATACTTGATCATAGATACTTTTCTAAATCTGGTTACTGTGATATCCCAGACTCTTTACATTGATACAAACATTGGCAAAAAATTCTCAGGAAAAAAGCAGATAGGCATTAGGTAACAAAGACAAAAAGGCCCAGGCCTAGACTGAACTAATTTTTTAAACTAAGAACAGATTTTAAAAAATTATTAAAGTGAATGTTTAAAATTAAAAATACATATATAAGTTAAGAGGGAAGGTACTGTACATCTGGGGTCAGGCTTGACTCTACATACGGATCTTATCCAAAGCCTATTAAAATTAGTGGGAATTTTTTCCAATGACAGTTTGCTTTGGGTCAAGCCCTAAGTCAGGCTTTGTCTCCCACTACTATTTGAAACAATTTTAGTTAGGGATGGCCTGAACCAAAAATCCCAGATCCAAGCACTGCTGAGTTTTGAGGAACTAAATGAGGATTCATGTGTGACTTTTGCCGCTAGCATTTTCTACAATGGGCTAAAACACCTGAGCTCTGGAGAAATTTGGAACAGCAGCAAGCTCTAATTTGGAGGAATGGGTTCATCTATGGCCTGGTCTACACTACGAGTTTAGGTCGACTTTAGCAGCGTTAAATCAAATTAAGCCTGGACACGTTCACACGACGAAGCCCTTTCCTTCGACTTAAAGGGCCCTTTAAACCGGTTTCTTTACTCCACCTCTGACGAGGGGATTAGCGATAAAATTGGCCTTCGCGGGTTGTAATAGGGGTAGTGTGGACGGAATTTGACATTATTGGCCTCCGGGAGCTATCCCACAGTACTTCATCACCGCTCTAGACAGCACTCTCAACTCAGATGCACTGACCAGGTAGACAGGAAAAGCCCCGTGAACGTTTGAATTTCATTTCCTGTTTGCCCAGCGTGGAGAGCACAGGTGACCACGCAGAGCTCATCAGCACAGATAACCGTGATGGAGTCCCAGGATCGCAAAAGAACTCCAGCATGGACCGAATGGGAGGTACGGGATCTGTTCGCCATATGGGGAGATGAATCAGTGCTAGCTGAACTCCGTAGCAGTAAACAAAATGGCAAAATATTAGAAAAGGTCTCCAAGGCCATGAAGGACAGAGGCCATAACAGGGACGCACAGCAGTGCCGCATGAAAATTAAGGAGCTAAGGCAAGCCTACCACAAAGCCAGAGAGGCAAACGGAAGGTCCGGGGCAGAGCCGCAAACATGCCGCTTCTACGCGGAGCTGCATGCCATGCTAGGGGGTGCAGCCACCACTACCCCAACCGTGTGCTATGACTCCGTCTCTGGAGAAACACACAGGGAAGAGGGTTCAGGGTACGAGGAAGATGAGGATGAAGATAAAGTAGATAGCTCACAGCAGCAAGGAAGCGGAGAAACTGGTTTCCCCAACAGCCAGGATATGTTTATCACCCTGGACCTGGAGCCAGTAACCCCCAAACTCACCCAAGGCGTGCTCCCAGACCCTGAGGGCACACAGGGGACCTCTGGTGAGTGTACCTTTGTAAATATTACACATGGTTTAAAAGCAAGCGTGTTTAATGATTAATGATTAATTTGCCCTGGCAATCGCGGCCAGTACAGCTACTGGAAAAGTCTGTTAACGTGTATGGGGATGGAGCGGAAATCCTCCAGGGACATCTCCAGAAAGCTCTCCTTCATGTACTCCCAAAGCCTTTGCAAAAGGTTTCTGGGGAGGGCTGCCTTATCCCGTCTGCCATGGTAGGACACTTTACCACACCAGGCCAGTAGCACGTAGTCTGGAATCATTGCATAACAAAGCATGGCAGCGTATGGTCCCGGTGTTTGCTGGCATGCAGACAACATCCATTCCTTATCACTCTTTGTTATCCTCAGGAGAGTGATATCATTCACGGTCACCTGGTTGAAATGGGGTGATTTTATTAAGGGAACATTCAGAGATGCCCGTTCCTGCTCGGCTGAACAGAAATGTTCCCCGCTGTTAGCCATGCAGTGGGGGGAAGGGGGGAAGTGATCATCCCCGATAATTGGGTGTGTGGGGGGGTTAGTTGGGTTTGTGCTGCATGTTAACCCGGAAACCGCAGCCCCTCCTTTTACATTGCAAACCCATTTTAAATGGCCAACCCAATGGGTGCTTGGTATGGGAAATGAGGGCGCTACTGTTTGAAACCATTCCCACATGTTAAGAAGGTTAAAAAAGCCAAAAGACTGTGGCTTACCATGGCTGCCTGCAAGCCGAAATCTGTTGCCAGGCACGGTCTGAGTGATCTCTCACACCAAACTGGCAGGACCTCAACATAAGAGGAAAAATGCGACCTTGTAACGAAAGCACATGTGCTGTGTAATGTGAACAGCAAAATTTTATGTGAAAGTGTATCCATTGTTCTCTAAAATGTGTCTTTTTTAACCACCTCTCTATTCTCCTCCACCAGCTGCAAATGTTTCTCCTTCACAGAGGCTAGTGAAGATTAGAAGGAGAAAACGGCGGACTCAGGATGACATGTTCACGGAGCTCCAGATGTCCTCCCATGCTGAAAGAGCACAGCAGAATGCGTGGAGGCAGTCAATGTCAGACTACAGAAAGGCACAATATGAACGAGAGGAGAGGTGGCGGGCTGAATCGCAGGATGAACAGAGCAAGTGGCAGGCTGAAGATGATAGGTGGTGTCAGCTTGCAGATAGAAGGCAAGAGTCGATGCTCCGGCTGCTGGAGCATCAAACTGATATGCTCCAGCGTATGGTTGAGCTGCAGGAAAGGCAGCAGGAGCACAGACCGCCGCTACAGCCCCTGTGTAACCAACAGCCCTCCTCCCCAAGTTCCATAGCCTCCTCACCCAGACGCCCAAGAATACGGTGGGGGGGGGCCTCCGGCCACCCAGTCACTCCACCCCAGATGACTGCCCGAGCATCAGAAGGCTGGCCTTCAATAAGAGTTAAAGTTTTAAATTGCAGTGTGTCCTTTTCCTTCCCTCCTCCCCCACTCATCCTGGGCTACCTTGGCAATTATCCCCCTAGTTGTGTAATGAATTAATAAAGAATGCATGAATGTGAAGTAACAATGACTTTATTGCCTCTGCAAGCGGTGCTCAAAGTGGGGAGGGGAGGGTGGGGTGGTTGGTTTAAAGGGAAGTAGAGTGAACCGGGTGGGGGGGTGGGGCAGAGGGTTCATCAAAGAGAAACAAACAGAAGTTTCACACCATAGCCTGGCCAGTCACAAAACTCGTTTTCAAAGCTTCTCTGATGCGCACCACGCCCTGCTATGCTCTTCTAACCGCCCTGGTGTCTGGCTGCGCGTAATCAGCGGCCAAACGATGTGCCTCAACCTCCCACCCCACCATAAATGTCTCCCTCTTACTCTCACAGATATTGTGGAGCGCACAGCAAGCAGCAATAACAATGGGGATATTCTTTTCGCTGAGGTCTGAGCGAGTCAGTAAGCTGCGCCACCGCGCTTTTAAACGTCCAAATGCACATTCCACCACCATTCGGCACTTGCTCAGCCTGTAGTTGAACAGGTCCTGACTACTGTCCAGGCAGCCTGTGTACGGCTTCATAAGCCATGGCATTAAGAGGTAGGCTGGGTCCCCAAGGATAACTATAGGCATTTCAACATCCCCAATGGTTATTTTCTGGTCCGGGAAGAAAGTCCCTTCCTCCAGCTTTCGAAACAGACCAGAGTGCCTGAAGATGCGAGCATCATGTACCTTTCCCGGCCATCCCACGTTGATGTTGGTGAAACGTCCCTTGTGATCCACCAGGGCTTGGAGCAGCATTGAAAAGTACCCCTTGTGGTTTATGTACTCGGTGGCTTGGTGCTTCGGTGCCAAGATAGGGATATGGGTTCCGTCTATGGCCCCACCACAGTTTGGGAATCCCATTGCAGCAAAGCCATCCACTATGGCCTGCACGTTTCCGAGAGTCATTACCCTTGATATCACCAGGTCTTTGATTGTCCTGGCAACTTGGATCACAGCAGCCCCCACAGTAGATTTGCCCACTCCAAATTAATTCCCGACTGACTGGTAGCTGTCTGGCATTGCAAGCTTCCACAGGGCTATCGCCACTCGCTTCTCAACTGTGAGGGCTGCTCTCATCCTGGTATTCTGGCTCTTCAGGGCAGGGGAAAGCAAGTCACAAAGTTCCATGAAAGTGCCCTTACGCATGTGAAAGTTTTGCAGCCACTGGGAATCGTCCCACACCTGCAACACGATGCGGTCCCACCAGTCTGTGCTTGTTTCCCGGGCCCAGAATCGGCGTTGCACGGCATGAACCTGCCCCAGTAACACCATGATTTGCACATTGCTGGGGCCTGTGCCTTGTGAGAGGTCTATGTCCATGTCAATTTCCTCATCACTCTCGTCACCGCGCTGCAATCGCCTCCTCGGCTGGTCCTGGTTTTGCTTTGGCATGTCCTGGCTCTGCATATACTCCAGGACAATGCGCGTGGTGTTCATAGTGCTCATAATTGCCGCGGTGATCTGAGCGGGCTCCATGATCCCAGTGCTATGGCGTCTGGTCTGAAAAAAGGCGTGAAACTAGTATCTGACGGACGGAGGGAGGAAGGGAGGCACGAGTAACGACATGGCGTACAGGTGCAGGGAATTAAAATCAACAAAGGTGGCTGTGCATCAGGAAGAAACACAAACAACTGTCACACAGAATGGCCCCCCCAAAGATTGAACTCAAAACCCTGGGTTTAGCAGGCCGTTGATTTCACGGAGGGAGGGGGAAGCAAATGAATACAGAACAAATCTATTTTTTACATCTTAAGCTGGCAGACGACGGTGCAGCATGACTGATGGCCCTTGGCATCTTCTGGGTGCTTGGCAGAAAATACTGGGCCCTTGGCAGAAAATAGCATACTATGATTGATAGCCATCATCGTCAAGACTGCCCAGGTGCCCATGATTGACAGCCACTGCAGTATGACGACGACGGATATCAGTCGTAATATACCATCTTCTAGCAAAAGTCAAGGGGCTGCTGCTGTGTGCAATGCAGCCCCACGTCTGCCAGCACCCAGATCGCCGATGAAGGCTACCAGTCATACTGCACTGTTTACTGCCAAAAGGCAATTAGCTGTTGCTATGTAGCAATGCAGTACCACGTCTGCTGGCACCCAGAGGACATATGGTGACGGTGAGCTGAGCGGGCTCCATGCTTGGCGTGGTATTTTGTCTGCACAGGTAAGCCAGGTAAAAAGACGCAAATCGATTGTCTGCTGTTGCTCTGACGGAGGGGGAGGTGCCTGACGACATGTACCCAGAACCCCCCACGACACTGTTTTGCATCATTCAGGCATTGGGATCTCAACCCAGAATTCCAATGGGTGGCGGAGACTGCGGGAACTGTGGGATAGCTACCCACAGTGCAACGCTCCGGAATTCGACGCTAGCCTCGGTACTGTGGACGCAGTCCACCGACTTCATGCACTTAGAGCATTTTATGTGGGGACACACAGAATCGGCTGTATACAACCAATTTCTATAAAACCGGCTTCTATAAATTCGCCTAATTTCGTAGTGTAGACATACCCTAAGAGAAGTAATGTGGTTTACATCAAACTACCATTCATGACTGACTGGCTGCATAAGAATCAGAAGGCAATGACTTTATGTTCATGCACATTTAACCTCTCTTCAGGAGGGGCCCCTATGCACAGCCCTGTTCTTTCCTCACTAATGTCCAACTTCCATAAGCCAGTAAAACTACTTGTATGAGGAAGCTAAGCAGCTTGTTGCTGTGCAAATCTATGATCACGCCACTGTTGGCTGGTGGCTGATAAGCACTGCATGATGTACTACATTGATTTATAAAAGAATCAAAGAAAATGAACTCGCCGGGGTACCAAGGCATACAGGAATTATACAGACATCTAGCTCTTGCAGTAATGTAATGAAGTTCCCAACCTCAGAAAAAAAATTGCAATGTCAGCAGGGAAGCAAACATCACAGTTTTACAGTTCTGTGTGGAACCAATTACAAATAATTGGTTCTTGACAAACTTTGTGTACTGTAGAATTCATAAATTTGCTTCAATATATTAGCTATAATTTATAGATCTTTGTTTATAATAGATGTGTTCATTGTTTCTTTCTGCTATTCATCATCTGCTTTCAGTAAAAAGAATTGTTGCTGATTTATAAGTCTTGATGCTAATTTTAGAAATTATTCAAAAGCACAGGTGAATGGTGTATTTAGCCATTATATTTAAAATTACTATGGATAATTAAACAGATTCCACATTACATAAAAATGGAACAAAAGTAGCTAGTGCATGAATGAAAATAGTGTCTCAGGAGCAAGATGGATATATAACAATAAAGAAACCTAGAAGATATTTATTATACACAAATAAAAATATAATGAAGAGGATTTATGCCAGGACGGGTGTAATCTCAGAAGGAAAATCAAAAAACAAATCAAAACAAACCTCCATACACCACCATTTACAATACAAGTTGGATAGCATGACCCAACTATGGGAATAACAGTCTAGGACAAGTAAATAGTTTTTTCCAGCCAGCATAAACAAATTGATGCCTACTTCATTCTAGGGGATCAGTTTTTCCAGTGTCACCAACATGGGCTCTTTTGCATGACTTGACCTGCATTTTTGGCATATGTGACAAGCCTTAAAAGCTTCTGCAGTGTCACTATTCATTTGAGGCCATAATAAAATGTCTCTGGTCCTTCTCTTAGCATTTCAAATCCCTAAATGACCTTCACGTAACCTTTTTAACTTAATTTTCTGTAACACTTGAGCAATAATCATTCTGGTGCCTTCAAACAAAATCACATTTAGTACTAAGAGCTCCACCTTACATTGATAATAGGGGATGGGAATATGCTATCCCATACAGCCTGTGCTAATAGCCTTAATTACTTTCTGTAGGTTTCATCCTGAGCAGTAGTTCTGGCAATCACAGACCATATTTTATCTGAGGTTGGACAAGGTTTTTTTATTACTGTTGTTGTTGATCATCAGATTGACATGTACAAATGTAGCTCTGGATTCAGATACGCTACTGTTAAATGCTCTAGACAGTGTGTCTATAACTACCAAATCTCTCCTAGGTTTGTATTCAATTTGCAAATCATATATTTGTAGGTGAAAAAATATCTGTATTCTCAGTAGAGTGTTTGCCAGGCACCTTTTGGCAATGGCAATTAATGGTTTATGGTCAGTTTCAACCAAACTGGTCTCCCATAAATAAAGACATGAAACTTTTTACACTCGTGGACCAAGGCCAAAGACTACTGTTCCAGCATATTGACACTCAGTTTTGTTATCACTGTTGTAGTAATTAGGTTTACAGATTTACCCTAATTGTAAGATCAATTGGGAGACCTGAGAGAAAGTTCATAAAATGTCACAATGACCTATAACAGAAATGTTGATGAGAAATGGTACAAAGCAGAGACAAAAAGACTGAATTAGTCCAGACAACAAGGCGTACTAATACAATTCAAGGATTGTGTTAAGCTCATGCCTGGTAAACGAGAGAGGTGTGTGACTAGAAATCAGTGAACTAAAATCGGTGTGTCAGAAATGAGGCCTAATTGGTGGACAAAACAATGAGGGGATAGGCTACTCCACCCATCACTGCCTTTTGGGCTCCTTAAAAGAAAATACTTTTTTTTAGGGAAAATTGCCCGCAGGCAATCTCATAACTATTGCCTGCTGGTAAATGGGTGAACCAGAAGAAGCAAGCTTCACCATTATTCTCCCACCATTTCTTGGGATCCTGGGATCCACTATGACACTGTTGGGCCTTTGTTGTCATCCTGATGCTGAAAGCTATCCTGACCAGATTGGGTCAGAGAGTGGAACCCAGATAGGGTGACTAGACATTAAGTGTGAAAAATCAGGATGGGGGGTCGAGGGTAATAGGCACCTATATAAGACAAAGCTCTGAATACCAGGACGGGCCTATAAAATCGGGACATCTGGTCAACCTAGACCCAGATGACATTGCCACCTCCCTTGGCTCCAACTAAAACCCAAATAACATCTGGGATTTGAGACTTTGGTTCCTGCTGTCAAACCCCTCCATGTGTCACTTTCCTTTCCCATTTTATTTCTACTCTTTCCTATCCCTCTCCTTTTTTTCCCCTTCTGTCTAATGGAAGTCTGGGTTAGCTGGCCAAGACTGTATATTTTGCAACACTGTTGTCAGCCTGAGACTAGAAATAGGCAATTACAAATCAGTGACCTAAACAGTCGAGTGATGGTACAAGTTTGTCAGGTCTTGGAGTTGGTGACAAGACCATCTGCTATGCCTGTGTTTCTCCAGCAATGAGGTTGCAAATGAGAATCACCACCAGAGAGAAACATTGCATTTTTCTGCGTCTGCTATTCTTTTCTCTCGCCTTAGGCATGTGTTTGCCTTGTTTGTCTTTTAGAAAATGGGATTAGACTTCAATAACAAACAAAAACAACAACAGCTTCGGCCCATCTCACTTAACTTTTTCTCTGTCTCCCCCAACCAGGACAGTTATTACCATCTTTTATATTATCTAAAAAACTGTCAAACAGTCGTTTCCTCCTAAAATCTCTCCAAAGGTAAAGGGAGCAAGATATATTGTTAAAAGAAAAAGCCTTATTTAATACTTTATTTCTAAAATGCTTTACCTGTTTCCCCCCTGTCATAACTGTAAAGGGAAGGGTAACAGCTGTTCTGTGTACAGTACTATAAAATCCCTCCTGGCCAGAGACTCCAAAATCCTTTTCCCTGTAAAGGGTTAAGAAGCTCAGGAAACCTGGCTGGCATCTGACCCAAAGGACCAATAAGGGGACAAGATACTTTCAAATCTTGGGGGGGGGCGGGAAGGCTATTGTGGGAGTTGTTCGCTCTTGGGACTGAGAGGAACCAGACATCAATCCAGGTTCTCCAAATCTTTCTGAACAAGTCTCTCATATTTCAAACTTGTAAGTAAACAGCCAGGCAAGGCGTGTTAGTTTCTCTTTGTTTTCTCAACTTGTAAATGTACCTTTTACTAGAGTGTTTATCTTTGTTTGCTATACTTTGAACCTGAGGCTAGAGGGAGGTCCTCTGAGCTCTTTAAGTTTGATTACCCTGTAAAGTTATTTTCCATACTGATTTTACAGAGATGATTTTTTACCTTTTTCTTTAATTAAAAACCTTCTTTTTAAGAACCTGATTGATTTCTCCTTGTTTTAAGATCCCAGGGGGGTTGAAACTGTATTCACCAGGAGTTGGTGGGAGGAAGGAGGGGAATGGTTAATTTCTCCTTGTTTTAAGATCCAAGTGGTTTGGATCTGTATTCACCAGGGAATTGGTGAAAGGTTTCTCAAGGCTTCCCAGGGAAGGGAATCCATTTGGGAATGGTGGCAGTGGACCAGATCTAAGCTGGTAGTTAAGCTTAGCAGTCTTCATGCAGACCCCCACATTTGTACCCTAAAGTTCAAAGTGGGGAAGCAGCCTTGACATGGTGGCAGCGCGGTGGGATTCATTTTAAACCCAAAAGCCAGTAAGATTTTTTTTTCCTTCTAGCTGCTTGGAAAGCAGAGCTGAAGTTAGATGCATATCTTATCTCTCCTTGCCTGAAGGCAGAGGTGTTAAGTTTTTTTAACAAGGGCCTTTGTTAAGAGAAGGGTTCAATTAATGAGCAAACAACTGGTAAAAGGAATTTAAAAGCTGCATTGTTTTTTTTTTCTTTTTACATCCTCCGGAGTAGCTAGTTAGAAAGTCTCTGTTAACTCAGCAGCAGCCAGAGCTGAGTGCATCCCAGTTTCAGTCAACTGCAGAGGGGTGTGACCCAGCACAAGAAAACAGGAAAATGACTACAAAAGAAGAAAAAGCCAAAGAGGAGGCCCACAAGAGAGCTATGGAGCTGAAAGAAAAAGAGATGGAGGAAAGAGAAAAAGAAAGGAAGCATGAACTGGAAGTAGCAAGGGCTAGGCCGGATACAACAGCCAATCCTAACAACCCCTCTCCAGGTACCACTTCCCATCCCAGAAAATTCCCCACCTACAAGGCAGGCGATGATATTGAGGCCTTCTTAGAAAATTTTGAAAGGGCCTGCCTTGGATACAGCATCACTATAGACCAGTACATGGTAGAGCTGAGGCCACAGCTCAATGGACCCTTAGCAGAGGTGGCGGCTGAAATGCCTAAGGAACACATGAACAGTTATGAACTTTTTAAAAACAAGGCCAGAATCAGAATGGGGCTAACACTTGAGCATGCCCGTCGGCGGTTTAGAGCCCTAAGGTGGAAACCCGATGTGTCATTTACCTGTCATGCCTACCACATTGGGAAAAATTGAGATGCCTGGATATCAGGAGCAAATGTTAAATCTATGGAAGAGTTGCCCTTCCTAATGCAAATGGAGCAGTTTTTAGAGGGTGTTCCTGAGGAAATAGAAAGGTACATCCTAGATGGGAAGCCCAAAACTGTAACCGAGGCGGGGGAGATTGGAGCCAAATGGGTGGAGGTAGCAGAAAAGAAAAAACTAGTAGCAGTTGGAGCGAATATAAGAAGGGGCAACCCAAAACCAAACCTTACCACCGGGGACAACCCAAGGCCCCACCCACATCCCAAGGGAAACCCCAGACGCCTTCTCACCCCACCACACCAGTCTCCACCAACCAACATCGCCCTGGTGATACCTTAGCAGGGCGATGTTTTAAATGTAATGAACTGGGACATATAAAGGCTCACTGCCCCAAGAACCCCAACCGATTACAGTTCATTACACCACAATCACACCAAAGTTCCCCAGACCCAGATGCCTCTCTCATACCCTCGGAGCGAAGGGAAACCTTGAAAGTGGGCGGAAAGAAGGTTATCGCTTGGAAGGACACTGGGGCACAAGTGTCAACTATCCACCAATCCCTAGTGGACCCCAAACTCATTAACCCAGAGGCTCCAGTGACAATTCAACCCTCTGTGTCACAGTCTGTAACCTTGCCTACAGCCAAGTTGCATGTCCAGTACAAGGGCTGGTCAGGAATGTGGACTTTTGCAGTCTATGACAATTATCCCATCCCCATGATGCTGGGGGAAGACTTGGCCAACCATGTGAAGCTAGCCAAGAGGGTGGGGATAGTCACCCGCAGCCAGGCTAAGCAAGCTTTCACCCCCATCCCTGTTCCTGAGCCGTCCACTAGGGCCCCGTCTGTGTTACCAGAGACCCAAACGAAGGTGGTGGAACCGGATCCCCTGCCAACGACTGCGACAGCCGTAGTGGATCCAATCCCAGAGACCCAGCCAAAGCCAGTCCCAGAACCGGAACTGGCAACGCAACCAGCACCAGAACCATTGCCAGCACTGAGTCCAGCGCTTGCAAACCTGTCTACAACTCCAATGCCAGAGGGCACCAGAGAGCCTGAACTGGCGGAAGCAGCAGATAACCCTACCCAAGAGGCTCAGCCAGAGCCTGAAATACCACATAGTGCACCATCGGACAGCGGTTCACAGTCAATGGAAACAGCCCCAGCACCTGCATCGTTTCCAGAGGGACCAAGCCCCAGTCTACAGTCCAAGGAGGAACTGATGTCTCCAGCATCAAGGGAACAGTTCCAGGCCGAGCAGGAAGCAGATGACAGCCTTCAGAAAGCTTTGGCGGCGGCACGGAGCACCCCACCGCCTCTCAGCTCTTCTAACCGATCCCGGTTTGTTGTAGAACAAAGACTTTTATACAAGGAGACCCTTTCTGGTGGCCACTAGGAAGACTGGCATCCTCAAAGACAGTTGGTAGTTCCCACTAAGTATCGGGTAAAGCTCTTGAGCTTAGCCCATGATCATCCCAGTGGCCATTCTGGGGTGAACAGAACCAAAGACCGGTTGGGGAAGTCCTTCCACTGGGAGGGAATTGGCAAGGACGTTGCTAATTATGTCCGGTCTTGTGAGATGTGCCAACGAGTGGGAAAGCCCCAAGACCAGGTTAAAGCCCTCTCCAGCCACTATCCATAATTGAGGTCCCATTTCAGCCAGTAGCTGTGGATATTCTGGGTCCTTTCCCAAAGAAGACACCCAGAGGAAAGCAGTACATACTGACTTTCATGGATTTTCCTACCCGATGGCCGGAAGCAGTACCCTTAAGCAACACCAGGGCTAAAAGTGTGTGCCAGGCATTAGCAGACATTTTTGCCAGGGTAGGGTAGCTCTCCAACATCCTTACAGATTCGGGAACTAATTTCCTGGCAGAGACCATGAAAAACCTGTGGGAAGCTCATGGGGTGAATCACTTGGTTGCCAGTCCTTATCACCATCAAACCAATGTCCTGCTGGAGAGGTTTAATGGAACTTTGGGGGCCATGATACGGAAATTCGTAAATGAACACTCCAATGATTGGGACCTAGTGTTGTAGCAGTTGCTTTTTGCCTACAGGGCTGTACCACATCCCAGTTTAGGGTTTTCACCATTTGAACTTGTGTATGGCCGTGAGGTTAAGGGGCCATTACAGTTGGTGAAGCAGCAATGGGAGGGGTTTACGCCTTCTCCAGGAACTAACATTCTAGACTTTGTAAGCAACCTACAAAGCACCCTCCGACACTCTTTAGCCCTTGCTAAAGAAAACCTAAAGGATGCTCAGGAAGAGCAAAAGGCCTGGCATGACAAACATTCCAGAGAACGGTCCTTCAAAGTAGGAGACCAAGTCATGGTCTTAAAGGTGCTCCAGGCCCATAAAATGGAAGCGTCGTGGGAAGGACCATTCACAGTCCAGAAGCGCCTAGGAGCTGTTAACTATCTCATAGCCTCCCCCACCTCCAACATAAAGCCTAAGGTATACCATGTTAATTCTCTAAAGCCCTTTTATTCCAGAGAATTAAACATTTGCCAGTTTACAGCCCAGGAAACAGATGACGCGGAGTGGCCTGAAGGTGTCTACTATGAAGGAAAAAAGGATGGTGGGATGGAAGAGGTGAACCTCTCCACGACCCTTGGACGTCTACAGTGACAGCAGATCAAGGAGCTGTGCACAAGCTTTGCACCAATTTTCTCAGCCACTCCAGGACGGACCAAACGGGCATACCACTCCATTGACACAGGTAATGCTCACCCAATTAGAACCCCACCCTACCGGGAGTCACCTCATGCCCAAACCGCTATACAAAGGGAGATCCAGTACATGCTACAGATGGGTATAATCTGCCCCTCTAATAGTGCATGGGCATCTTCAGTGGTTCTAGTTCCCAAACCAGATGGGGAAATACGCTTTTGCGTGGACTACCATAAGCTAAATGCTGTAAGTCGTCCTGACAACTATCCAATGCCACGCACAGATGAACTATTGGAAAAATTGGGACATGCCCAATTCATCTCTACTTTAGACATAACAAAAGGGTACTGGCAAGTACCACTAGATGAACCCGCTAAGGAAAGGTCAGCCTTCGTCACCCAGGGAGGGGTGTATGAATTCAATGTACTCCCTTTCGGGTTGCAAAATGCACCCGCCACCTTCCAAAGAATTGTAGATGGTCTCCTAGCGGGATTGGGAGAATCTGCAATTGCCTACCTCGATGATGTGGCCATTTTTTCTGATTCATGGACAGAACACCTGGAGCACCTGGAAAAAGTCTTTGCGCGTATCCGGCAGGCAGGACTAACTGTTAAGGCTAAGAAGTGTCAAATAGGCCAAAACAGAGTGACGTACCTGGGGCACCAGGTGGGTCAAGGAACTATAAATCCCCTACAGGCCAAAGTGGATGCTGTCCAAAAGTGGCCGGTTCCAAAATCAAAGAAACAGGTCCAATCCTTCTTAGGCTTGGACGGATATTATAGGCGATTTGTACCACACTACAGCCAAATCGCCGCCCCGCTGACAGACCTAACCAGAAAGAAACAGCAGTTTAGTGGACTGATGAGTGTCAAAAGGCCTTTCACCAGCTTAAGGCGACACTCATGTCTGACCCTGTGCTAAGGGCCCCAGACTTTGACAAACCGTTCCTAGTAACCACAGATGCATCCGAGCGGGGCGTAGGAGCAGTTTTAATGCAGGAAGGACCAGATCAAGAATTCCATCCTGTCCTGTTTCTCAGTAAGAAACTGTCTGAGAGGGAAAGCCACTGGTCAATCAGTGAAAAGGAATGCTATGCCATTGTGTACGTGCTGGAAAAGCTACGCCCATATGTTTGGGGATGGCGTTTCCAACTACAAACAGACCATGCTGCGCTACAGTGGCTTCATACCGCCAAGGGGAATAACAAAAAACTTCTTTGGTGGAGTTTAGCTCTCCAAGATTTTGATTTTGAAATACAACACATTTCAGGAGCTTCTAACAAAGTGGCTGATGCACTCTCCCGGGAAAGTTTCCCAGAATCAAATGGTTAACAATTGTTCTTGGAATATGGAACATATTGTTAGTTTTTATATAATCAGTAGTATGTCTAAAGGTGCATGTGTCTTATTAACTCTGTTTTCTCCTAGAGCTCCAGGAAGAAATCATAGCCAGTGTGGAACCAGCTGTCCAACACTATCTGTGATTTGGGCGGTGTGTCATACTATAAAGGGAAGGGTAACAGCTGTCCTGTGTACAGTACTATAAAATCCCTCCTGGCCAGAGACTCCAAAATCCTTTTCCCTGTAAAGGGTTAAGAAGCTCAGGTAACCTGGCTGGCATCTGACCCAAAGGACCAAGAAGGGGACAAGATACTTTCAAATCTTGAGGGGTGGAGGAGGAAGGCTTTTGTTTGTGCTCTTTGTTTGGGAGTTGTTCGCTCTTGGGACTGAGAGGGACCAGACATCAATCCAGGTTCTCCAAATCTTTCTGAACAAGTCTCTCATATTTCAAACTTGTAAGTAAACAGCCAGGCAAGGCATGTTAGTTTCTCTTTGTTTTCTCAACTTGTAAATGTACCTTTTACTAGAGTGTTTATCTTTGTTTGCTATACTTTGAACCTGAGGCTAGAGGGAGGTCCTCTGAGCTCTTTAAGTTTGATTACCCTGTAAAGTTATTTTCCATACTGATTTTACAGAGATGATTTTTTACCTTTTTCTTTAATTAAAAACCTTCTTTTTAAGAACCTGATTGATTTTTCCTTGTTTTAGATCCAAGGGGGTTGGATCGGTATTCACCAGGAGTTGATGGGAGGAAGGAGGGGAATGGTTAATTTCTCCTTGTTTTAAGATCCAAGTGGTTTGGATCTGTATTCACCAGGGAATTGGTGAAAGGTTTCTCAAGGCTTCCCAGGGAAGGGAATCCATTTGGGAATGGTGGCAGCGGACCAGATCTAAGCTGGTAGTTAAGCTTAGAAGTCTTCATGCAGGCCCCCACATTTGTACCCTAAAGTTCAAAGTGGGGAAGCAGCCTTGACACCCCCTTTCTGTATCTTTAAAATAAGGTTAAAACAATGTTTAATGGTGTGATTGCCATGCTACTAAGCAGACTGAGGTCTCTGTATTCAAAAACCCTGAACCTTGTTTAAAACCATTAATGTTGGACAGCAACAAAGACATGTTAACACCTTTGACTTTGGGGCCCATTTATTCAATCAAAATTAATTAACACAGAGCCCAAAACTACTGGTCTCCACTTTTGACCATACTGTTGTAAGATTCATCCTTGGACAATTTAGTTTTTCATTCACTGTCATAGTACTTCAGGACTAGGTCCTCCTTAATTAACTCCTTCAGTTTCTCACACTCTTCATTAAGATTTACTGTGGTCTAGCCTTACATTTTGTTGTGTTAACTTCTTTCCCAACTACATTATTTCCATTACACAGAACTTGCATGTTTGTTTGCTTAGCTTTACCTTTATTGAAATGATTCATTTTGATTATGTCAAAATGATTTGTTTCAATATTTCCAAAAAGTTTTTCTCTTTTTTGTTTCAACTAAAACAATTTACCAAAATACACACAAGTTCATGAAAGGTTTTGGATGACCCGAATCTGTATTTTTGAATGGGGTAGGGGGTGGGAGGGGAAAGTTCAGCCAAAAAGTTTTGCCTAGCTTTAATCACAAATGCCTCTATAATTTCACCTTTCTTTTGTACTCTTATCTTCCATATATCTCATTTTTGTGTGAAGTGCTGTACTCCTCAAATTTCTTAATACAGTTTCATATTTAGTTACCTCTGCCTGAGTTAACTGAAAACTATTAAACAAACAAAGTGCTTCAGAATCAGCCACTGTCAAAAATAAGGCTACCTTCTGACTGTTTTCTTTTTTACTGGCACCCATTGCTTGCAGATACACAGCTTCTTTGAACTTCCTCCTGTTGTTTTTCACATTTCCAGAGAGTTTAATCTCTGGTGCTCCATTCTTACACACAGGGTATTTTCTTAATTTCTTTTTACTTCTGATATCATGTGGTATTTAGTGATTACACAGTGTTTAAGTGCTTCAAAGAAATCTGATTTATTCTATGTCCAGTTCCAACTTGAGGTGCATAACAAAAAGAGCTTCACAGCACTGTGCCCACACCCTTTGTCTGGGAAGTTCAGTCCTTAAAAGCACATTCGCCAGTACCACAACTATTAACCCCATTTTACCAATGGAGAACAGAATCACGGAGGAGCAGACTTGTCCAAGATCACACAAGAAGTCTATGGGGGAGCTGGGAATTGAACATGGGCTATTGTGGGGTTTAATACAGGAAACCTGCTCTGCTCATGCTTCACTTTTTATTTATTTTTCTCCTGCTTTGAAAATATTTCAGAAGTTTGTGTAAATGTGTTCTTCTGGGAATGCTATCAGCACTTGCTATTTCAGAATGTGCTGTATGGCTTAACTCTCAGGAAGTTGTATCTTGCTTCTGCTACAGTACTCCACTGAAGGCTTTCCTACATTCAGCTGGATTTTCCATTTCTGAAATGTAGTTGAATCACTTGCAGTATTTCCTGCACCAGTGTCTAGGTGCAGACTGGTAGGTTAATTGGCCTGTGTGGCAGTGAATCTTTGACATATGGACACATGGGACCAGATCCTGCATTCCTTGTACACCTGAATCTGCTAATGAAGTGCTATCCCATTACAAGATTTTATGAGGATATGAGATCTCTCTTAATACTTGATATTTCCCTATATAGCAAACATATGCATCTTGCAGGTTCGTCATGGTAGCCATTAGAGTCCTTGACATTTTTTGTTAGAATACAGTGTTAACTCCAGTATCCTGACTATATTCCAGTTTGACGACTTACATTATACCTTCTTAAACTATTAAACTTAAACTAGTGCTATTGTGCACTGCGTACTTCCATTATCTTCATGTTTACAGGTAGATGCATTTCAGTGGGTAGTAGGAGTAAGGTTATTCTTGTAATGTATAATATATAATTTGTAAAATATTCTGGGGTTCTTTGGTTCTTTAAAAGGTACTTTATAACTATATGGGAAATACTAAAATGCATAATAGTAATAATGTGCAGGCCAACCAAAATTGTATCCTCATACCTCATATATTTGATGTTCCATTATTTCTTCTGCATATCACAGGAGTGGAATATAGAAATCTATAGAAAACTTTTATGTTGCCTGTATTATAAGGATAAAAGAATGAGCTTAGTGGTAAAGGATATGTAGGAATCAAGTTAATGACATGTTAATGACAGAAAAATCTTGTCTCAGAAATGTTCTGAGTAGTTCATCGTCCACAATGAGATGAGATAGCATCAGTGCATGGATTATGGAAACTTTCTCCAACAAAAGTAAGCCTTTTAATTTTCATTTCTCAGTATATAACAGCTATAACAATTAGAGATGGACAAATGCACTTTGCCTAATTTTAAACCCATTAGAATGTTGTGGCTGGTAAAGTTTGGCTCCAGTTTGAATGTTTTTTAAATTGCATTCCACTGTGAAAAGGAGCAGGGCTGGAATAGAGTAATAATTCCATGGGGGAAGGAATAGTATGGTAAATTATGAAGAAGAGAGTGGACAGATTCAAAAATAAAGCAAACAGAGAAAGATTGCAAGAAAAGGAAAATCAGAGAAGGGGAGAGAAATAGTCTAATGCAAAAATACAGTAAATATTGTAGATGTAGAATATAGAGAACATCCATTCCTGGGAATATTTTAGCCCTGATAAAAAAAAGTGTCTTTCCTTGAACTATAAACAAACACCCATCATAAATATTAATTTAAATTACAGGAAAAGAATCTCTGAGAAGTCAAACTAGTTTTAGATATCCCCCAAATAGTTTGAGGCCTTGCAAAGTCTCACATCCCACCAGGCTCTCTCATCCTGATAACCTTATATAAGAGAGCAGTTTTGATTTGTGAAGAGTGAACAACAGATTTTATTTCTAGATTACGGTCTCTAAATTAAATGCGGTCATTATCAAATTAGTGATTTGCAGGTTTGGGAATACGAGCACATCTGGTTAACGCATGAATAATTATATTTCTACAAAAGACAAACATTTTGAAACATAACCTGAAATGGCTGTTTTCTTGATTTTAGAAAAGGGAAAATTTTATAAATAGATAAGCAGATTTAAATATCTTGTGTTTATCTTGTAAACTAATTTGTACTTACTCATACTATGTAAATAAACCAAATGAAGCACAAGAAAAGGATTTATATAGATTAGACAAACTGTTGGGCAATATACATTCTAACACATACCAATTAATCTGACAAACAAATCTATTTCTAGAGTGCTCATAATGTAAGATTTGTATTTATCCATTATACACACACACCCTTCTGCGATTGGACTGAACTAGTAGGAATTAGGGAAACATAATGCCTTAAAAATAGACCCAAAGGGAAAATCTACTGTGGTCTAAACCACAGTTCTTTGCCTCATTTGAGGAAAAAATGACACATATGTTATGAGAGGTTATTCTGAGCTATTATTTTATATATATCCATTACACAGTCATTTTTCCATTTTAAATTGGAGCTAGCTAATCCATATTATATTCATTCTCAAGTGTTGACTTTTCTGTCTCAATTTTCTCTGTAAATGAGCAATAGGACACAGTATTGTACAGAAGAGACTGGCTCTGTCATCAACAGAAGTTGGTCCAATAAAAGATATTACCTCACCCACCTTGTCTCTATAATATCCTGGGACCTACATGGCTACAAAAATACTGCATACTAAGATCTTCAAGTGAACAGAAAAACTAAGTTTTCTACACTGAACATATGTTTTGGAGGGAAATACAAAAGAAGACCCCTCTACTTCATAGAGTTACCTACCAAATGGCTCCTTAAGACTGGTATGTATATATGATATATGGTGCTTTATAACTTTACAGAGAACAGACATGAAATCTTAAACTCCCACTGAATACATTAAAATAGCTGGGCGAGGGTCTGAGACATTAGTCAGAAAACACACCTGTTGTATGTGCTGACAAATTGATAATTTATAGTAAGCAATGGAATTTTTCTTCTCTCTGTACATATTATATCCTATCTGAATAAAAACAAATCCATTTTGGTGGCTGTCATCACAGCTCTCAAGGTCATATATTGATGTTGTTTTTCATCATTTGTGGTGAAGGGTTGGAGATAGGGTCAAGAGAAAAAATGTGTCTAAAAGGAATTCATGTTCCAAAGCAGGCCCCTGTTCAGACAAACAAATGTGCACATATGTGCATGCAGAGGTCAGGAGAGGCGCGTTTCTGGTGCTTCCTGTTACCAGAGTGCTCAGCAAAAGAGGTACATGCATAATACGCAAAAAAATTAGTTGATAGATAGGGTGCCAGTAGATCATGCTCAAGAACATGCAGCCTTGTTCTTGGGTTATATAGGACTAATAAAACTGTTTCATGTTGTGCACTGTAAATAGCTTCTTGTGTGCAGCTCTGCATATGCTGCTGTTAACACTTCCCACCGCATTTCTATAGATGCTTTCACCTACACCTGACCAAGATGGAGGATTCATATTGATATAATAACAAATAAAATTAGCCATCCAGAGCATCCTCAGAAAATATGGAAATACCCAGTGCAATTTATTGACATTTAGAATTTTAAAACATTTCTAAAGGTAGAGTTTTCATAAAAAATCTGGTTTGTATTAATCATTGGTCAACCTCCTCTATCCTAATAGCAGGTCTCCTTCTTCTCCTGTTGCCATGGCTAGGATGGCCAGGAGACCGATCTTCTTTCAGGCCTCTATCCAACAAAGCACTTAAGCATGCACTTAATTTTAATATGCAAATTGTCCCATTGACTCAACAGAACTATTTGTGTGCATAAAGGGAAGCACATGCTTAAATGCTTTGCAGGATAGGAGTCTTAAAAAGGAAAAGGTGGACAGGGGACAGGTAGGTCTTATGTTCCCATTAGCAGCTGCTGCTGCTCCACTTATTACTGGGACATTTTGGGTCCATATTGTCAAAGATATTTAGGTTCCTCACTTCCACTGAAATCAATGGAAGATAGGAGCCTAAATACTTTTGAGGATCTGGGTCTTGGAGCCCAGAAGTGCCTCAGTCAAGCATTGTCTACTCGCTTCAGATTCTCCTGCATAATAAATCCTCACTCACCAGCCATGAAAAACAGGGAATTCTAGGTGAGTAATGTTCATCCAACATGGAGAGAGAGAAAGGCAAGGGGAGCATTCCCTCTGCTAAAAGCTGAAAAGCTGAGGGAGGGGACCTCTGCTACTCTCCCTTTACTTTAACTCTTGAAGACAGTAATTATTCTCAGGATTAATTTTTTTCTGCCCCATCTTGGGGGCTGAAGAGTGGGGAAAAGTTTTAGGGAGAATGCTGACACTAGCACTCCCAGAGTCAAAAATTGATGTGTTAGTGTGGACTGAGATATTGCATCCCCCAAAAAGGGTATGGCCGAAGGGGTATGGCCTGCAGTTACTGGATGGACTGCTTGTCAGATCTTGGAAGCACCTCCAGAAAAGAAAGTGTAAGAGTCACATGTCCATGCGGGAATATTGACTGCATCAGCACTAGAAGCGGAGTGACTCCAGCAAGTCCCACTGGAGAAATATAGCTCCACACTCCCCCTATGGCAGCAAGAGCTGCAACCCAGCTTTAAGACTTCATAAGTAAAATCCCTGACCTATTGAAGTCAATGGGAATTTTGCCATTGACTTTAATGGGGCTAGAATTTCATCCCAAGTGTTTATATACTTTCGAATGAAAATTGGTTTTTGTCTGAACAATTGTTACCCGCTAAATTGTTTTTGTGTTTTATTGAATAGTGAGAGAACAGGATACTTTTGGAAATTTCTTAAGGATCCACTGAGAACATTTTGGTTAGAATTGACAAGATATAGCTATTTTAACATAATAAGCACTTTCAGCACTTGATTTACTTTTATTAACTGAATGATTGTATAAAGTAAATAACAAAACTATAGTAATAGGATTTTAGGAAATATATTCGCATCCATAGACACTCAATTTGACTCAATGGATCCTTTGCCACTAAATTCAGTGAGAGCAGAATCAAATCCTGTATTAGAACTCCAGGCAGAATTTCTTTCTCTTTTGAAATTATAGTTGCAGCAGGTGATCTAAATAGTTTTGAATAGCTTTTAAAGGAGATTGATCTCCACTTGTTGGTGTCTCGTTTCTGGCTGCTATTAGCAATGCTCAATATTATTACATATTGATGTATTAATAGTACAATAGTACTGTATTTTTATATACAGTAACAGATTATCACTTTTTAAATATCTCTCAAGTGATTTCTACCTAACCTCTACTCAAATACAAACTTTCCCAAACTTCATATATTAAAGGACCACTTTCTTATTTTTTTATATTTGTTTTATAGTTCCATGGGTTTAGTCCTCTGTACAATATAAAACAAGGGTCGGCAATGTTTGGCACGTGGCTCACCAGGGTAAGCAACCTAGCAGGCTGGGCCAGTTTATTTACCTGCTGACGCGGCAGGTTCGGCTGATCGCCGCCCCCACTGGCCGCGGTTCACCGTCCCGGGCTAATGGGGGTGATGGGAAGCCACGGCAAGCACATCCCTCGCCCGCGCCGCTTCCCGCCGCCCCATTGGCCCGGGACAGTGAACCGCGGCCAGTGGGGACGGCGATCGGCCGAACCTGCCGCGTCAGCAGGTAAATAAACTGGCCCGGCCCGCTAGGGTGCTTACCCTGGTGAGCCGCATGCCAAACGTTGCCGACCCCGATATAAAATGTTTAAACATAAAGGAATACTTAAAATATTGCATTGGAGAGGGATAACTAGCTTGAAAATTTAATGACTTGGAGCTAGTGTGCATTCTTGAAAGGATAATATTCCCTAAATGAGTCTGCCTAATCTTTCTTGCCAAACTGTTAAAGACGGAAATCATTGGTTTACATATTAAAGTGATTATGAAGAGATCAAAACTCAGGCATATTCCCTAATGGGAAATGCTAAGTTAAATTCTTGTTGGCCAAAGTCCCATCCTGATTTCAGTAAAAGATCTAAGAAAGATTGCTAACAAAAGTTGTGTCATGTATCACTATAAGGGAACAAGAACAACTTAAAGCAGGGGTAATCAATTATTTTTTGTCAAGGTCCAAATTTCTTGGTCATGGTATAGTCAAGGTCCTGACTCCATAGAAAATAATATCAAAATAATAACAAAAATGACAATAATACATAAATAAAAAGATTTCGCAGTCCATTCAAAACCATCTGATAGTCTGGATTTGACCCATGGTCCACCTATCAATTACCCCTGAAGGGTGACCCCCCCACTTTATTGTAAAGAACAAACAACTCGAGGCAATCTTCATTTTCTAAACCAACAGTGTAGTATTTATATTAACATTAAATATATATTTTTTAAAATTAAAATTAAATGATGATACAAAAATACATTCCTATAGTATTTTAATTGTTATAATATGAAAAATGCATTTAATGAGCCCTTGGATTACAGCCTGCTTTAAAGACATACCTAATCTAACAGTGTACTAAACCAGTTAAATCTTTCAGTGACACAAACTTGATGAGTTTGGACAGCATAAAAGAATAAAGAAAATACCCATCTTTCACAGTACTGGGGTATTTCTCTTTAGTGGAACTGCTCCCATGATTCAAATTATACATGTGGTTATGTACCTTTCTGAATCAGGGCCAGAGTACATTTTTCCTATAGAGAAATCTCTATGTTATGAAAACATGATTTTCCATTTGTAATTAAAGTGCAGTTATGGTAAGAGAAGGGGCCATGTCAGGATGTCTCTGAACTTTGTAATCAATCTAGTCCAATTTTGCTTTCCTCTTGGTCCAAAATAGCCTGAACTTGATAACCTGCTTGACATGCTGCAACAGTCATTTATTCACCAGGGTTCTGGGATTTGGCTGAGAGTATGAGAGTTCAGAAACAAGCTTTACAATTGCTCTGATTTATTGGGTAATTTAAAGGACTTGATCCTAAAAACACTTATGCACATTCTCACACTGTGATTGGCCCCCTAAGGAGAGATGGGCTGTGATAAGTTTAACTCGTCTCCATAAGTGAAGGAAATAAAGGCCAGGTAATGAAGGACGGGCATCCCTTATAAGAACAGCAGGAAGCTGCAGGAGAGAGGAAGATATGGCAAAGACCATGGAATAACGAAAGGACCTGTGACCATGGGAATTGGAAGACAGAGCCGGAAGACTGAGCTCCAGCCAACCAAAGTCTGGGTGTGTGACTGAATTGGGATTCAGCTCTGAGAAGGAGGACTGGGAACTTCCTTCCAAGGAGAGAGAGAAACACTGAACTGGGGTCAGGGCCTGGAGGGCCAGTGTGTACCCAAAGGACTGAATAAATTTGACCCCAGATGGCAGTGTTTAATTTACCCTTGGATTGAGTATGTGGAGTTTAAGAAGCCCCTGAAGCAGTAGAGACTGTGGCAGGGTACCTCAGAGTGACCTCTGGCCAGGCAGAAGTGCTCTTACATACATACTTAACGTCATGAGGTTGATTTTATTTTTTATGAGGAGATGGTAGGAGGGCAACCGGAGTGGATGATGTGATTGTCATTTGGGTTATATTGGAGAAGTGTTATCAAATACATTTAGTAGCGATCTCTAAAGAGGATCAAACTGAATTGACCTGAACTCCTCTGAAAGTTCATTCCACAGATAGATCCTCTCAACTGGCAATACTTTACCAGCACTTCTTTCCTAATGTACAGTTTACTCACCACTACTGAATGTAAGAAAACTGATGCCTGGAGATGTGTGATAGTCAGTCACTGCTCTAGTTAGTTCTATCAGTGAGGCAGTAAGGGACTACAGTTCCAAGGAGTTAACCAGAAAGAGACCTGGGGCCAGATAAAGATTCCGATAAATGCCTAATTAAATTTTCAAAAGTGCTCAGGAACCTAACATCCATTAACTTTAATGAGATTTATACACCTAGGTGCCTTTAAAAAATGTACTAGGTCCCTAAATACCTTTAAAAACCTGGACCCAGTTGGAAGATATGCTCTGGAACAATTGAAGCTATAGCTTTATAAATAGACTGTAGTTACAGCCATTGGTGTTTGTAAAAAATGTACTCTGCACACAGGGTAGTAGGTTTCCAGTTAGGTGGCTGTTGCCTGTTGTAACCCATGTAGTGCGTATAAAGCCATTCAATAATGATACAACTAGAACAGAAACCCAAAGAATGATGAACACATTATTTTTGTATTATTTTAGATCACCACCACTTGCACTGCTTGTCCTAATTAGAGGAGGGGAAGGAAAAGATAAGGGCAGGAATGTGCAAAAATCCGGTTCTGAGTTATTTGCCACTTCATACGCTCTCACTTAGACTCATATGACCCTATTAACTTTAATGAGGTTACATTGGTATAAATGACCACAGACATTGGACCAATATCTGTAAGCAGTTTTTTTAAAAAGGAAATGCTATTTTTGTGTGTGTGTGTATCTTTGTGTGTTTGTGTCTGTGTAAAAGGAAGTCAGCTTCTATGCATTAGCTAGAGTGAGGCATTTTTGTCAACGTCCCTCAGTGAGTGCTAATGAGGCATTCTGCACACACTGAGCCTGATTTTTATTTGTGCATCATCCTTGTTAATAACAACATCTAATTAAGACATCCATTAAAAGTCCATAATGTTAATTTAATGGAAAAATTCCAATAGAACTCCATTAGACTCTCCCTGTTAGCTTAACATTACACAACTTTAACAAATGTCTTAATTAGATGTTCTTACTGAAAAGAATATTATACAATTAAAAATTGGCCATTATTTAAAATGGAGAGTAGTGTTCCCTATTGCTAGTGCTTTAATTGTCATGAATTATAGATGTTTGGATATCTCTAAAGTTTCTGTGATTGTCTGTCACATACCTTTGTTGGAAAAGAGGGTTAGTTTGTGGTTGTGAACAAGTACAGCAATTATTAGAGGGGATAGGGCAAACTCAGAGGGATGTATCACCTCCTGAAATGTGCATCTGAATCCCATGGGAGATATTGAGAACAGTACATTTGCATCAAAGGAAGACGACACCTAGTTTTAGCTCTAGAGAGCGCCGAAGTTAAGATCCAGATCTGAATTCCCAACAAGTTTTAATGTGTTTAGATTCAGAAGGTTTGGCTCAAGCCATCATCAAGTCAAGGCAGCTGCAACGTTTCAATCTAGATCCAGAGCCAATGTTCCCCAAAGGCTGGGTAGGGATGATGGAGGTGTTTGGTTCAGTTTGATTTCTGTTTTTTCTCTTCATCTGGGCAATTATTGGATGTAGTCGGATGCCACATTTAATGGTGATATTACAGCCCCTCCTCACCCCCCATGTATACTTAACAATGGGTAAGAAGATAGACTGAGAGTATCAAGAAGGGGTAGGAGGAGGAAAGGAAAAGTGCAGTAGAATCAAGAAATAAAAAAGAAGTGGAAGCAGGTGAAAGGAATGGTGAAGAAAATGAGAAAGCAGAGGGTGGGAGAGTGAAATTAGCCTTAACTTCCTTCCCACCCCAAAAAAGAAAACCCTTCTAATTTCATTTCATTACTTCATGAAAGTTAAACAGACGAAAAAAATAATTTATCTCCTTACCATAAAATAAGAAGAAAGCAAAGATAGTAGTGTATTGTGTGGTTTGAGTTCCTATTGTACAGAATTACTGCAATATTAACATAAATCAACCATGTCTCATATTGCCTCACTGATCCTAAATGACTTTGCCATTTATATTCTTAGTGTTTTCTTTTTCTTCTCTCTATTTTTGTGGTTCTATATATAAAACTTTTTTACAAATTTCATGTCTCCAGAATTTGTTAGTCTCTAAGATGCCACATGTACTCCTGTTCTTTTTAAGAAATAGAAAGATCGCCACAGCTGTACATGTGCATGCAATTGACAACTCACAATTTGCCTCTACACAGTGATTGCAATACCATGTACAATTTTAAGCACAGAAAAATACCGCCAGCACATGGAGCAATGCATATAACCTGACCACTGTAGATCCCATTTTTATAAATACTGACAGACCTTTGGGTGAATTAATATAAACAGGTGTTTGGATTAGTAAATCATGCTGTTACATTATCGCCCCAGATATGTGGGAAGAAAGACAAGACACAGGGATGTGGTTTAATTATGCTGCAACTTTATTAGCTTAACTCATCTGGGAACTGGCCATCTATAAGTATAGGCTTGAAGTTAGGTGAAGGTTTCTAACCATCAGAGGTTGAAGTTCTCGGACAGCCTTCCAAAGGAAGCAGTGGGGGCAAAAAAATAACTGGCTTCAAGACTGAGCTTGACAAGTTTATGGAGGGGGTGGTATGATGGGACAGCTTATGATGGCGTGTAGCCCCTCAGTGACTGCCGATACCAAAAATCCCCAATGGCTGGAGATGGAACACGAGATGAGGAGGGCTCTGAGTTACTACAGATAATTTTTTTCCAGGTGTCTGGATGATGGGTCTTGCCCACATGCTCAGGGTCCAACTGATCACCATATTTGGAGTCAGGAAGGAATTTCCCCCCGGTCACACTGGGAGAGACCCTATTCATCTTCCTCTTCAGCATGCAGCACAGGTCACTTGCAGGTTTAAACTAGTGTAAATGGTGAATTCTTTGCAACTTGAAGTTTTTAAACCATTATTTGAGGACTTCAGTAACTCAGCCAGAAGTTAGGAGTCTATTTCAGAAGCAGGTGGGTGAGATTGTGTGGCCTACAATGTGCAGGTCAGACTAGATGATCATGATGGTCCATTCTGACCTTAAAGTCTATGAGTCTATAACTATCTGGCAGTAACTCAGACAGCACAGACCCTTATACCTTTCTTAATCATTTCCACCAGATGGAGTGCTATCATCAGCCCATCACCCCTCTCTAGCTGGTCCTAGCCTATTGCTTGGATTCCCACCACTCTTCCCAGTATGAGGGTTAAGGGACTGAGGAAAGGGGCTTGTCTCTTCACTGTACCAGGTATTAGGAGCTCTAGCATTTTATATGAAGCTTTCCTTTAAGTCCACATCTAATTCTGGTTTGTCAGGAAATCAGATCCATCTGGAATGAATACCTGCACTGGACACCTGCTAATCCAGGCATGAGATGAGGCTCAGCCTGGAGGGACAAGATTTATATAGCCTCTCCTGGGCATACAGGAGCCAATGGCTCACCTGCTTTAGGCAGAAGAAAGAGAGCTGTGGTTCCCCCCAGCTACTCTCTAATACATTAACCTGTTGCCAAGATACAGCTCTAGTGCCACTCTATGGACTGGTTGGCAGAAGATTCTTCTCCTCGGACACCTGCAGTGTCCCTGTGCCAACCCCTGGAACTTGGCTTGTTCTCAAGTCCAAAATTTCCTCCCTCCTCATTCCTGCTAAATATGTGTGGTGAAGCCCAACACCTATTGTAGATACAGGAAGTAGGACAAGTAAAGGACACTTGGATGTTATAAAAGGAACTCTGAGCATTACAGTTCCACTTGGGAGTCACAAAATATGTCAAGATGAGAAGCAGGGCAGTGCTTCTGAATCACTCCAGGCATGCAAAGAGAAATTTCTAAATTATTTGCAGCCAGTGCCTGTTTAAATAGCTGGTGCTGCTTTTGACATTTCTCTCTCCAGTGCCAAAGAAGTTGAAGGTATATCAGTTTTCTTAAATTAATCAAAAAGAAATATGACAAGTAATTTAAACCATTCTCCAAAAATCAGTCACAGGAAGCAGAATACTCCTGGGATGTTGCTATGCAAATACTAAAGTATTTAGAGACCAACTTCACTGAGGGAACACCATGAAAAATAAAAGCCTACCTTAAGACAACTTTACTCACTGTTGACAGGACAAAGCAGCTCTGTTGTTCGTCCTTCCAGTTTGAAAATGACCATGACATCACTGGTTGATTTAGTTTCTGTGAACACGTGAGTGACTGATCAGGGCAATATGAGCTTTGAATGGTCTGTCACACACTGAACAAGAGATGCCACTGTGGGTTACTTGATTTTAACAGTGGACATGCTGTTGTGAGATTTATACTGCTGGCGCTTCTGCTCTGCCTCAGTAATTCTTCTCTGCTCATTGACTGTAGCTCTAGTATGCATGAGACTTTACCAGATAGAATGATCATGAGTGAGATCTTCCCAAAACTCTGGATTGATGTTGAAACACCACACGGATAACTTGAGGGAGTCCTTGAAATGTTTCTTTTGGCCTTGCAGAGAATGCTTTCTCTACTTTAGTTTACCGTCAAAGATCTTCTTTGGCAGTCACTCATATGACATTCTGGTGACATGGCCTTCCCAGCTCATCTGTGATTTCATCAACAGAGTATAGATGCTTGGAATGCCTGCCAGTATGAGAACCTTAGTACCTGGAATCTTGTCTTGCCATTTCATCCTCAGACAGACCATGTGAAAATGATTCAGCTTCATAGCATGGCATCTGGTAGGTGAACTTGTCCACTGCCTAGAGGGTTTAGTCATTCACTGTGACAGTAGGCTCTACATAAAGCTTTCCTGGTGAAGGCTGGTAAATCACTTCTGTCTTCTTGATGTTAATTGTCAGAACAAATTATTGTCACAAGCTGAAGAGAAATAGTCCATACTCTGCTGCATGTCAGCCTCAGATTTGGCATGCAGGGAACAGTCATTGGCAAATAGAAGATCAGGGACAGTCACTTCCTGTACCTTCATCTTTACCTGTATTCTCCTCATCCTGAAGAGCTTGCCATCAGACCAGTATCTGATACCAATCCCGGTGACACAGTCATGAAAGTCATCTCTAAGCATGGCAGAGAACATCATACTGAAGAGGGGTGGGGCCAACACACAGCCCTGTTTGACTCCATTGGTGACTGGGAATGGTTCAGATGACTCACCATTGTCCACAACACAAGCAAGCATGCCATCATGGAATTGCTGAACCACTGCAATGAATTTCTCCGGGCAACTGAATTTTGCCATGATCTTCCAAAGGTCCTTCCGACTGACTGTATCAAATGCTTTTGTCAAGTCAATGAGTATGCAGGTTGGAGTTCTGTTCCTGGCATTTCTCCTGAAGTTGATGAGCTGCAAACACTATGGCTATGGTGCCACGTCCTTTCCTGAAGACACACTGACTCTCAAGCAGGAGCCTTTGTTCAATGTATGGCACAAGGTGATACAGCAGAATTCTTGTGAGAATTTTGCTGGCTATTGACAACAAGGAGATGCCCTGATAGTTGTTGCAGTATTGTCTGTTTCCTTTCCACTAGTACAAGTGGATGATGCATGTATCCTTGTACTCCCTGGGGTATAGTTCCTTGAGTCCACATTGACTGGAAAAATTCTGTCAATTTCAGAGCCATGTTCAAGCCTCTGGCCTGTAGACTTCTGCTGATATAGCACCTGCTCCAGGTGCTTTACCATTTGACAGCAGGTCAATCGCTTTCACAGTTTCAGTCAGCGTTGGGGGATCAGTAAGAGATATGTTGATAGCGATCTGGGTCAGTCGATCAATTGCCTCCTCACTAATTGATGATTATTGATTATCTAAATCAGCTCTACACCTGGTATTGCCAACCACAAGAAGATCCACCACAATATAGGAGGATTTTCCAAAGGCATAGAACTGGTTTAATACATCATGCCTCTCCTACCCATCTATGGGAATAGAGGATAATTTATAGATCAGTGTTTCCCAAACTTGGGACGCCGCTTGTTTAGAGAGAGCCCCTGGCAGTCAGGTCCAGTTTGTGTACCTGCCGTGTCCGCAGATCCGGCCAATCACGGCTCCCACTGGCAGCGGTTCGCTCTCCAGGCCAATGGGAGCTGCTGGAAGCGGCAGCCAGTATGTCTCTCTAAACAAGCGGCGTCCCAAGTTTGGGAAACACTGATCTATAGGAAGAGGTGCCATTGACAGACTGTATAAACTAGAGGAACCCAGGGATCACATGGCTCAAAATCAGGACTTAACCTAATCAGGACATTTGTACCACCCTCTGAGTTGCACTGTGTGCTTCCTGTATACTGCTCAGGTTTGGGTCAAAGGGTTTGGGATTTTTTAAAGTATGACTCTGATATAAGAAAACCATTCTGAATGGCTCTGAGGTAAATACTGTTCTGATGTATGCATGCAAAACCTGGACAATGTACAGATGCCATGCTATGAAGCTGAATCATTTTCACATGGACTGTCTGAGGAAACTGATGAGGATAAGATGGCAAGACAAGATTCCAGGTACTGTGGTTCTCATACTGGCAGGCATTTCAAGCATCTATACTCAGTTCCGTATGTTTCTGGAATTCATTTCTTTGAGTTCCCAACACCCAGCCTATAGTGTTTAATATGCTATGATAGGGAAACACTGATACATATTGATTTTGGGTCAAGTATTTCAACTGCAGTTTAAATAACGAATGCTTTAAATAAGAAAATATACACATTAATTAGGATGATTCTTTTCTCTTTTTATGACACTTTCTTTTTTGTTTAGTGATTAAGTCCTTCCATAATATTTGTTAAGAGCTTTGGAGAGGACTCTAGCATGATATTAACACTAAGTGGTATTATTAATAATTGAACAGTACTCATTTTTTGAAACATACATTAAAATGTTTTCAAAGTAGAAAAATATATTTTTCTATAAAATAAAGCATTGCCATTTACATATATATCTTCAGTTATGTAAGTATTACTATATTTCTTGCATGCCCTTTTACTTGTTGTATTGCCAGTGGGCTTCTCCTCAAATCAAAGATGGCTGACCTGCTAGTATGTCACATACTCCTGAAAGTGTCAAGAGTAGGTAGAACTCAAGTGTACAATCTGTATATAATCTCTACTGGAGAAAGGTATGAGTTGCTAGCATCACTCGGCAGGAAGAAGACAAGATTGACTAAGTAAAAGCAACGATTGATGAGAGAAGAGAAATGGGAAGATAACTGGAACACATGTCAAGAGACATCAGAGGTGAAATTGAAAAAAAAATTCAATTTCAAAGCAATTTCTAACTGGTGACATTGACTGCACTGAACTGAGGAGGACAGAGAGAAGGCTGAAATAATAGGGAGGTAGGGACTTCTGGGATGTGAGGGCAGGGCTGATAGGAAAATTGCATGCTCCTAAAGCATATGGAAATGCATCATCTTAAATATACATTTCAAGCTTTTCTGATGCTGAGGTGAAATGAGCTAGTACTACAAAGAGTGAGTTCCTCTAGTACTTGTTTCTTATATGTCATTGGAGCTGGTTTCAGTTTTTGTGAATAAAGGGACATTAAACACTGATCATAATTCATACTATAAACAGAGGACATAAAACAAAGATTCTTTCCTTTATAAGAATACAGCCTCTGCAATTTATTCCCCAAACTATATATAGATTTTGTAAAATCCCACAGTATTCAAAGTCCTATCATTCCTATCTGTAAGATTAACTGCTCTTGCTAGTACCCTGGGAATATATATATCTACATATATATATATATATAGATATATATAGATATATATATTCCCAGGTGTCACGGAGTGTGGGGGACTCAGGGCCCTGCACCCCCGGCTTCCTGCGATTCACCATGACTCTCAGCCAGTCAGTAAAGCAGAAGGCTTATTTAGACGACAGGAATACAGTCCAAGACAGGTCTTGCAGGCACAGACAACAGGACCCCCCTCAGTTGGGTCCATCCTGGGGTATCAGGGCGCCCCAGCCCCTTGGGAGGTCAGAGCCCTGTCTGCCTACCAGCCATCTCTCCCGGCAGCTCCTGAAACTCTTCCCTCAGCGACCTCTCCCACAGCCTTTGTTCAGTTTCCCCGGCAAAGGTGTCACCTGGCCTCTAACCCCTTCCTGGGTTCTCATGTTACATGCTCAGGTATTCTCCATCGGTCAGTCTCCCATCCCCCAATGCAGACTATCCTAGCCACACTCCCCTGTCAGCATTCAAAGTCCACAGTAAGAACAGTCCCAGTTCGTCACACCAGGGTACTAGCAAGTATATATATATGAATGTCTATATAGAAGCTGAGTACTTTCTAAGAATTGATGAATAAGGAAACATTTTTCATTTTCACCTTTAATTCAGCAGAATGTCTTGCCTACTGTAGATAGTCATTACAAAAAGAGATGTAACTCCATTTTACTCCTGTTATTTTAATCAATATTTCTTTCTATTTGGCTGGAAATGTTTATTTTCCCTTTTCTAAATTATCTATGTTCCTGGATCATGAATATTGTCTCTGACCTTTACTATTTCAATTCATAGAATGCCTGCTTCCAAACAGTACAAAGCAGTAAAAAACTCAGTGAAAAAACTTTTCAAGTAATCCAGGGTGGCAGTGGCTTCCTCAGTGTGGAAGCTGAATATGTTTTATTCACCTGTGTTATAACAGACAAGTATTGCTGTTTTGTGCGTGTGTGTGAGAGAGACACACAACTGAATACCTGCTAAACAGGTGCAATAAAACTGCATTAATTCTTTCAGATATAACACTTAGCAAATGTTCCATCTGTGTCCTTTAGTTGAGAACTGTTATCCTGAAGAAGGTGCACAGATGACACAATAAATAATATAAAATATAGCTTAGATTAGTCTTAATCTCCTTGAGGCTCCTGTTTTCCACAGTTAATGAACAGCTTGCTGCTGTGATAGCTGACAAATCAGTTGGTATACACTAATTTTAGAGGATTACTGCTTAAATAGATTCTAGAGAAGTAGTACTGTACCTCCTTTATTATTTTTATCCCCTTTTTTTCCCTTGTGGAATTAATATGATTCTCAAAGAAAGTTTCAATTTGTCACAGCATGGCTTAGAGGTGTTATTTCCCAGCTTTAGACAGTGACTGAAAGGGGCACACTTTTTTTCATTGCTCGGTACCATTCAGTGTACACACACAGCACCGGTTTTGTAAACAGAAAGCCAATGCACTTGTATTGAGTTTTCAGTGAAGAGAGGGAGAAGACATAGATGAGTATTAGAATTAAGAATTGTGCCAAGAGTGTAATACGTTCATTACAGGCCAGCAGTGTAATTCACTAAGTGAGAAAGGGTAACAGTACCCTTATGTTGGCACTACCAAGTTTTCATTAAAGCAGGAAGTGGGCACATTCTGTAGAATATTCAGAAAATATAATGGTTTTTCATCAAATTTCTGTAATGAATATTTTTTCCTTAGTATTTGACCAGCTTTAATTAATTCGATAACAGGTTGGAGTATTACGAGTACGTTACCATTAAGATTTCTCTTGAAAGAATCAATGAGATTTTTCCATACTTTGAATTACAAAATTCCTCAAACATGAAAACTTCAAGAATCCTTGAAAAACATAGTGTAGTATAGTCTCCTCTAGCAATATAATACAGTATAACATACCTTGAGATGAAGGGCCAGATCCTCAGCTGGAGTAAACTGGCAAACATCTAAATATTCAGGGCAGTTCTTGACCCTGCTAAGGTCCTTTTGTACTACCAGAGCAGCATAAAGGGACTTTAAGCTTATCCTAAATGACTAGTTGAAAATTTCTCTGATATGCAAGTGTAATTAGCTGTACACCAGCTCCCATCAGTCTCACTTGATAACAAGTGAACAGAGCCTTTAGTCTGCTCTCTGTTGTACTGGAGTTAGTGTTTGGCACCATCCGTCTCTAGGATCAAGGGAGGTGGAAAGATGGTCTTGAAATACATTGGCTTCCCTCAGGTTGGCACTGTTAATGATTGGGCTGTTAGTCATGATCTTAATATGCCAATTAAATACACAAAACTAGTTGCTTCAGGAAATTTGAAACACAGATATTTCCATTTTTATTACCATGCTGGCGTCTGGCTTTTAGGTTTTTTTTTTTAATATCATCTCAGCTGATTAGCTCCTCAAAAAGAGATTAATCTTTATTGTAAATATGCATTTGAAACTCAGAGCTGGGTCAAGTTTGGAGTGTGTTTTACTGGTTTTTCAGCATATTTGCTCTTGTAGCTATAATTAAGGAGACATCTTGAGGACAGTAGACTGTAATGGGCAGATTGCTTGTTGTTCTGACTGTTTACTATCTGGATCTTTCCTTCAGGGGGCTTAAAACTGTGAGTGGTACATAGTGTTCCTGTTTTACCTCTAGTGTATTTAAGACAGATGTTATTTTCTTCACCTTGCATATATTCTTCCTTATGGTTGTACAAAACATCTAGTTTCCCTTGTTTTCCAGACTGCCTTCTGTTGTTTAATGTCAGCTGTGGATCTCACTTGTGATGGCTGACCACTATTTTCCTATTGTTCAAATGTGAAGGTAGGTAAATGTAGTTTGCTGAAACCAGATCTCTTCTGTAATAACAGACTTACCTTCATTCCGTGACAAAATGTTGAAAGCAGTAAGTCCTGAACAAGTAGCCATTATTATTCTTACAAAGGTTACAGTACCTAGATTGAGCAAAGAATATAAAGCAAAACCCCCAACTGAAGGGCAGATTTCTCTGTTATCTCAGTTGTCCTTTTGCTGCTTTGGTAAGTCAATCATTTTAAAACTCTGACCTGTCATTGTAGTCAGAAGTCCAATGTAATAATCACTTAATGTTAGTGTGTAAGGAAGTCTGAAGCAAGTATAATGGATAATCTCATGTGATATTAATCTTAGAGGGGAGTTCTATACTTCCCTTTTCTGGTACAGGTTTCAGTCAGTATATCTTTTAGAAGGATTCCTTCATGTAGATGCCTGAATACACCAAGCTCTTGGAAAAGTACACAGAGCCAAATGAAGCCTCCGGAGAGCCCACAACCTTCCCAGTTCCCAGAACAAACAACCTCTCTCTCTTTTTCTCTCAGAAAAGAAAACCCCACAGCAAATCAGAATTGCAAACCATAGGTCCTTGAACATTCAGGGATTCATCAACATTTTCTTTGGACTAATGATGTGATGAGTTAGATAAGCACAGTCTCAGGTGTTCTAGATATTAACCAATCACAGATCTAATTAATTGCAACTTTGCAAGGTGTTCTTTTTTAAGATTAGGGAAGTAAATGCGGCATCATATTTAGTTAGGAGGTTTGAAGTGTATGTTTGCACTGGGGTAATTTTGAACATATGTGAGGGCAATTAGGATCTCCAGAATAATTGAGAAAAACTTTCTATTGAGCAGATATATACTATGAATAGCTATAGGAGATTGCATGGTGTTATTATAGGAACATGAAAATATTGCAGCATATATTGTCTTTTAACAATGGGCTATTGAGTGCATGGGTATCTGGGAAGCAATCACTTCAAATGCCATTCTTAATATGAAGATTCTGAACTGCACACTGAACTACATCTGGTTCTGATGCCTTTTGTTAATTAATATAAAAAGCAAAAAAATAACTATACTAGGAAATAAAAAACTTAGATCATGCTGTATACTAAGGTATCTTAATGAACTTGAATTGTCATGTAAAATGCAGGAACCGTGTATTACTAATGGTCTTAAAATATTTAGGGTTTTTTTTTTAAAAGGGAAATATTGTAGCAGATCATAGGGCTGGAAACCTGAAATAATTTTCAGCATTGAGCAGTTTAAAATATTTACAAAATAAAGCCCCAATTCTGAAGAAAAAAAAAAAATACAAAAGTTCTTTACTTTAAGAATGTGTATAGTCCCATAATCTTTGCAGGATCATGGCCTAAGTCTTTCTTTATCAAACAATTAATTTGAATATGGTTGAATAATTATATACCTATAGATCCTCTTTAAGTGTTATTGCCTAGCAAAGTAGACATTGTAAAGTTAATGAGTTGTATCACAATGTAAAGTATCCTGAGGAGAAGCCAAAATGCCATCTCTAACAATTAGTGAATTATCTGATGATAATACACTTTCCTGCTTAGCAGTGAACAAGTAAAAAAGTCAAAAATGAGAGCTAACCAAGTTGGTTCAGTTTTACATTTGACCCAGATATTCCTGGAATGAAAAATTAATTACAAAATAAAAATGAGGGGATGTATATGAGTTACCTCAGTATCTTGGTTTTGTTCCACATTATCAGCTATCAAAACCCTTCCACCATAGCTGTTTTAATATTATTAGTATTTAGTATCTGAATTGTCTAATGAGGACTCAGAGTCCCACTGTGCTGGACACATCTATGCTGAAAGTACAGTCCCTGACCCAAAGGACTTACAATAGTGATGATAAAAATGATGGAATTTTTCACAATTTTTTGGTAAAAAAATGTGTCCCTATTTTTGTCAAAAAGTTTGACCCACTCTATTTTATAATCCAGAGTATATACTGCATTAAACAGGTATATATTACACACACACACACACACACACACACACACACACACACACACACAGAGTGAGGTAAGTCAATTAAGATTAGTGTAATAATAATAAGTCTACAAAAAAGATGTAAGTCACACTTGTAGGATGGTGTACTATATTCTAGAAAGCAGTAACTGATAAATACTTTGGGATCATGGTGCATAAACAACAGAACATAAGCTCCCAATCAGTGCTGCTATGAATCTTGAATGCATAACCAGGGGAATTTCAGGAAGGAATATAGAGGTGATGTTACCTCTCTACACAACATTAGTAAAACAATTACTAGAATACTAGGTCCATTCTGGGGTGAATTCATGGTCCACTGAAGTCAATGGTACTACTCCCATTGACTTTACTGGGGCCAGGATTTTATCCCTGGCATCCGCACTTCAAAAAGATGTTGAAACATGGGAAATAATTAAAAAAAAAACAGTTATAAAATGATTCCAGATCTGGTAAATCAGCCTTACTGTGACAGATTTAAGGAGCCCAATCAATGTAGCTTATCAAACAGAAGGTTAAGATGTGCCTTGATCACAGTCTACAAGTATATATGTAAAATGTGTAGGCTGATTTTGAGACAAGCTGAGCCCCCAGCACACCCATCGACTGAAGCAGTGGGTGCTCAGAAACTCTGAAGGGCAGCCAGTAGGTTACAACCCATAATCATGGGCAGCAAGAGGCCCAAAACTAAGACAGATAGAGATGTCATGATGTGAGTAATTGCAAGAATGCCGGCCCTCAAGCACAGACAATTTTTATTTGACTGAAGCTGCAAAGTTCAGATCCCAATGTCAACCACTCTCATGTACAGGGCTAGAGGGATCTGGTATTTTGGATCTAGTCACCATAGGTAGATCTAAGTAAGCAGCCTAGAAAATGTAATTCTGACACCACAAGTCTCTTCCTTGACATTGTGCATGTCCTTATCTCATAGGATGGAATATATGTAATAAAATGCTTTTATAGATGATATTTTAGCACAAATACAGATTTTCCTCACCTTGGCCAATGTTTTCTGTTTCATGGGATTCAGCACAGCTTGGATGTCAGCATTCCATGTGTTAACGAGTCCCTATGCAGATTGTTCAGTTGAGCGGCCTTCAATGATGGCAAAAAGACAGTAGGAAGTAGTCTTTGTATATGTATTATTGTTTTAATCCTCCAAAGCTCTGGCAGCCGTTACCTGTCAATCCATGTTATGTCAGTGTTCACAATGTTACATACACAGTATAATACTAGTGTATATGAAGATCTTTCACAATCACACTTAGTTTGCCAAAGATAAAGCAAGAATTCTTGTTATTATGAAATACAAAGTATTATGATCTATCCAATTTGAATGCATTGGAAATAACAACTGACCAAATCTTCATCCAAAATTCACACAGAAACCAGCTTCAACCTTTATATGTTAAGTTTAAACACACACACACACCCCGCTGATTTTGCTGATGTTAGCATTTTTGGTACTGGTTGGGGTTGGAAGTGGAAGTACTAAATTACCATGAAAAAATACTGTCTGTCTATATGGTATTTCTGGCCTGACTCTAAGAAAAATATTCCAGAAATCATGCAAGATCTTGCTTTTCTGGTATCTCCAGCTTTGTTTTTCAGATAGTATTGACTAAAAACACACATGCTGGTGCAGGAATGGGTAAATCACATCTCCCTGTGCGAGCTAAACCCTTTGCACTCAACAGAGGATTCATACTAAGGGGGCGGGGGAGAGCAGAGGTCTTAGGTTTTCTGCTGATGATATAATGAGTCTCCATAGAGCGTTACAGGCAGTTTCTTGGCTATAATGTACATACCCTCTTCCCTGAGCAGTGGTGCCTATTTTCCGAGTCAGGGTGGCCCCTAGGGGGTCTCTTGATAGAGAAGAGTTTGCAGCTACTTTTCATTACTGTAACCTCCTCTCCTGATAGACTTTTCATGCCTAGGACTATGAATCTGAGCCAACACATGAAGATAAGCATACAAATACTTATGAGGAAAGATAGGCTTGTGGTTAAAACACAGGACTGGGAGTTAAAACCTAGCTCCTATTCCCAGTTTTATTTCATACCTGTGTGATATTGGTCAAGTCACTTAGGCTAAAATTTTCAAAAAAGTGTCTTTTGATTTTGTGTGCTCAACTTTGACACTTCTACCTGTCTCAAGTTGGGCAACCAAAAGTTTGACACACCCAAAATCATAGATCAGTTTTGAAATGTTGGCCATCTCCTCTCTGTGTCTCAATTTCCTCACCCATAAAATGGGTATAATACCGTTTACCTACCTCACAAGGTGTGTTAGAACTATTAAAGATTAATTCATTTAAAGTGTTTTGAGACATTGAGATGGGCGGCAGAAAATTAAAAGTATTATCTGTAGTAAATCTTTAAACTGGCCAGAGCTGTGTAAAGGGGCCTTGGCATAAATCAGGTCTTATATATATTAATGTGTGAATGAGGCCTTAATTTTTTTTTATATGAGATCAGCAAATCATTTTAAAAAATTGTACTTAAAAAATCCACCAATATTAGTAAAATAAATGGCTCTTGAAACGAATGAGATCTGAAGCTTCAGGGCAGTCGAGGAAAATTTATCGAATATGGGAAGGCTCATAGCATGATACAGACAATTATATTCTTCTCCAATTCATAAGATTGTTGGAGTTTTGAGATTATGCAGAGAGATATGACAACAAGCACCTTAATAAGAGCTTTCAGCCATGCCCAGGATTGCCTCTGAAAAGCTTATTCAATATAAAATAAGTATTCAACTCACAACAAGACTCTGCATAAAAAATTCCAATAAATCTTCCAATCTCAGTGGGTCAGTAATCTGTAATAAAAAAGTTTTGATTGGCAGACTGTATGAGTGACACGTTGATACCAAGCCATAGCCATGGTTATAGCATATGAATAAATTCCTAGTCTTTCTAATAATAACTGACTGTCTTTGTTCTTTGGTTGGAGGTCCTCAATTGGTGGGATCTCTAGCTAGTTCTGAAATATACTGGATAGTGTGAACCTAACTTCTTCAGAATGTACACTGTTGAGCTGATTAGGTATGACAGCATCATCAAAAGTCTCTAGAGATCATAACATCAGCTATCTTGGCTCACCTGACATATTTATTTTAAGTTATAAAACATTATGATTATACATAAAGTGATTCCATTTGTTTTTTCTAGTTTATGTAAAATTACAGGGTATAAAAGTACCAGTTATCTGAAAAACAGAGTCTAAATGTCAGACTTATTATTTCACATAAAGATACTTGTATTTATCTGACATCTGAAACATTCATAATATGGAATAATTGCATATTCTGCATAAACATATCAATGTTAGACATCCTGAATTTGGAATAGCTATACAGTGTTCTCTAGTAACTGGAAAAAACATGATGATTTATTATATCAATCTAAATAACTACTATGGCATGATGAAAGTACTATATTATTTTATTTTAATAATTTAAAAATAAACTATTCCTTTTTGCAGCTAGATGTTACTTATCAAGTTTTTAAAAAGTAATTGTGGAGAGCTACCCACAGTGTAGGCATTGTTAAATAGAACGGAAATATTATATAATTCCAAATTCTAGTCTGTGTGGTATACCATCTGCAACAGTTTATTTCAGTATAGTCTTAGTTGGCATTTATTCAGACAAAAATGCACGTGTGCTTCATTCAACTTGTTGAGTTAGCTTTTATTATGGATTTTAAAATGCGATTCTCAGAATGATCTTGGATTCTTTTCCATACAATTTAGCAATTAAGTAAAGACTTCTCTTAATTAGATGGCATAAATGGGAGGGGGGGAGTGGGAGGGAGAGATCATGTGCATTGAGTTTTTCAAGGCAGCTGCTTAAAAGTCTAAACACTTCTAGAAATACAGTACTATGTGAATAAATTAAACATGTGCTCCTTGCTGGTCCTTATTTTCATTTTAAAGGGCTTACTTAGAAGCAGCCTTTGCCCTAAAGCTATAAGAAAGCCACCGTTTTTGGTTCACAGTTTTGATGCTTCAAGCATTTTTGCACATAATCCAAATTTTCTTTTATGCCAGATGTTAACAAAATGGCTACTTTCCCTCTAAAAATTTTGATTTTTGCATGATTCTGATGAAAAAGTCATCTTCAAAATGCATTTATTTCTACTTGAAAAAATGTGCATACCTTAGTGAAAATTTCTGTGAACATTTTTGGGTTTGTAATAAGAGACACACAAAAACAAATGCCTTAAATGCAAGAGAGAAAACCTTTATTCTTGGGTGCTTTTGCATCCTTCACACTCATCTAGTCACCCACAATTTTTCTACAGAGACAGGTTTATAAATTTATTAAATTAACAAAATATCTTTCTGCCATTATGGAGCAGTTGATTCTCATGAAAAATGAATGAAAGACAGCAATGAATTAACAAAAACTTTATTCTTTCTAATTAGTATGTGCGTTTGCTAATCCTGTCATATGTGGAAGTAGGCCATCAAAGAAGGGCCACTAAAGGGTTAAAATACCCTGGCAGGATTTTGTAATTATAGATATTGATTACTTTAAGACATCATTGAACTGACAGGATAAGAAAAGCCCACTTGTCTCACCGTTTGGTCCCTTTATTTCTCACAAGATGGATGAGTTAATAAACAGGGAACAAGCATTCCCATAAATTCAGCATCTGTAATATTTGTCACCTTTGGAATTACTTGGATGAGAGGAACATCCTTTATGTGAATTCACGGGAGAGGAGCCAGCAGACTTGATGTGGAATCTGTACTCTTTGCTGTGATTAATACATTGTTGATGTTTAAAGAAGCAGCATCATTAGGCAAAAGCTCACTGAAAGGGAACTGTGTTCCTTCAACAGGGCCCCATGCCACGTTCTGTGTGTTTTTCCTTCAGCCTGAAAAGGCGTCTTCTTTGTACATTATGAGTTTGTGTGTCACTTTTTACATCCACTGTACTCTACTGTCTCATCTGCATCTGTTTATAGTGTAACATGGTGTATTTCTAGTATTCTTTTTCTATATTATTTTTTAAAGTTCGGGTAGATTAACAAAAACTTTTAAATTAAAAATGAATATATTTAACATGCAAAGTCATACAGTGTGCTGGCTGAGTATAAAACTGTATGAAAATGTGAATACAATGCTCTCGAAATTGGTAGATACTACAAAAATATCTGTGCACATATAATAATTTACACACACACACACACACACACACACACACACTCATTCCCAGACAAAATTTTTGTTAGAATGGAGTTAGGTTGAGCATACATCAGTAATTTAGGGTAGAATTACATTATGGGGATGTTGTAACTGTCCCTAATGTTATAAAACTTAGAAATGCAAAGTTTAGGTCAAACTTAAAAGAAATCTCTCTCTGTTTGTACTCTCTAAATGTGCATTTTCATACCTTAACAATCTTAATGCTACAGTGTAGTAACACTATGTAGTAACCATATGATTGTGATTAAGGCATTTTCGTTTTTTGTGGCTCGAGATTTGATTAAACTGATTTTTTAAAACACGTTTTACATTTTTTCCTCTCATAGTCTTATCTCAGGGTTTTCATCCCTCCTGCATTCCCAAAACACCACTGTGCATGTGCAGACACATAAACACACATGCATCCCCCTTCTTTCCTGTATCCCTATATTCCCTTACATACACAAACACCCCAGAGCACTTCCCCATTCTTCCTGCCCTTTCAGCTGAGTAGATATGGTCCAACAAGCAGTTTTCAAAAGGAATGTTTAAGAATAAAGGTCATTTGGGGCATTATTTTTCACAGCTGAAAGCCAATCCATCAGCAGAAGCTTAAAATCTTCTTGATCACAGAGACTAAATGAAAAATTGTCCTCCTTCAAAATGACCATTGTCTCCCTTTGCTCATGAGGTGACTGAGGTCACAGTTGTCTTCTGTTAAAATGTTCTGTTTTTAAATGGCCATTGTCTCCCATATGTCACAATGAGAGTGAAGCCAAGCTGTGCTTTGTGAAGATGGTGACCACTATAGTGTCAAGAGGCAGAGAGGAACAGAGTGAGAAGATAGTCCATGGTCTTAGTCCCAATTCGAAGAATACAAACTAGCCATTTTGAGAAGGGCATAAATCTACCTAATAGCGGCCTGTGGCCTTGTCCCAACTGAGCTCAGTGAGAAATTCTGAAAGTTCTTTGTTAAATTCTCTACTATTAAATATTCTTCTTCTGCCTCTGCTGAAGGACAGACTAATACCTTTATTACATTTTTTTAAATGTCACTACAGATGGGTCAATTTTCAGTCAATTTTTTTTTGTTGGAAAATACTGATAGTTCATCAAAACTGAAATTCATGGGATAGGGTTGCTTTCACCAAAATTTCCCATTTAAAAAAAAATGGAATAAAAAATGTTGAAATTGTCCAAAACTCCTGTTTCAACATTTTTTCAATTTTTTGTTTCAAATTTAAGTTAATTTAAGGTAAAAAAAAAAAAAGTTAAAATTGAAACGAAACATTTTGAAATTATCAAAATGAAATATTTCAATCAATCCAATCTGATTTTTTAAAAATTTTCAATTCATGAACATTTCATCCCAGCATCGCAGGAAAAATCTTTGAAATCTCAAAAATTCTCATGTGACGGGAAAACCATTTCTTACCCAGCTCTAAATGTAACTTATGCATGAGGTTTAAGTGAACTTCAACTCTGTGGAAAGCTTGAAGAATCTGTTTTATTCCCTCATTAACATCAACTGAGACAAACAAATATACTGACAACCAGAAGTGAAATCTCAAAATGGGCTCATTTTTTAAATTAAATGTAATTCCTACACTTGGCAATAGATTTATTTGTAAATTCTCAGAACATTCATTCTATGTTTGAAGAGTACACGTAATTTTTTGGAGCATACACTGTGTTTTCATACCTAACAGAGAGGCTGAATCTCTGCTATAAGTGCAAAACTAAACTCAACTTCAACTACTGGGCTACCATTGGTGCCTCCATAATAACGATGTGCAAGGGATTTGGTATAGATTAATAAAACTATAGACCTTTCACCTCTGAAGACTGGGTTCAAATTCCAGGTTAGGTCATGAGTGTAAATTGATTTGTCTTTCTGTAACTTAGTCTTATTATTTTCCTATCGAAGATTTTTCAGCACAATGTTAGCTTCTGATACAAATGCAAAACAAGCCGGTCCATTTGTTAACAGTATAATTCTTTGTAAAGGATGAGGGTTTGAGACTTAGGTTGGGCCAGGTGACCATGCAAATCAGTGGAGCTGAAGCTTGCAAATCCAGGATTTCGCAGCCCCACCACCCAGAGCATTGCGCCGGTGGCAGGGCGAGATGAGGCTGCGGGGGAGGGGCCGGGGGCTAGCCTTCCGGGCCAGGAGCTCAGGGGCCGGGCAGGAGGGTCCCGCGGGCTCGATGTGGCCCATGGGCAGTAGTTTTCCCACCTCTGCTATAGAGTGTAGTGGCTATCAGGAAACAAATAGTAAATAGCCTGAATAGTACTAAATAGTCACTAACAAGGATTGAAAAGAATAGTATATGGGTTGCAACTTTGTTAAATGTGAGAATAATGTTCTACATGAAGAATAAGGATAATTCTTGCAGCAACAGGCACTGCTGATGGAATCTCCAAGGCTCTTCTGACCTGTCCATTAACTGACTTGGTCACACAGCCTATCAAGTCCTGACATGCTGTCTTTGATCATTATACCACCATCATCAGAGGGCTACAGTTTATGGTGGATTTCCCTAGTGTTACATATCCAAATCCTTAACCTGTCAATTACTAAATGGATAGACAAAGATCACTTTTCCCCTCTGTGCCAGCATATTGGCTCTGAGGACAGATGCCTCCCCAAACCCTACTTTTCCCATGCAGACTGATGCCAAACAAACAGTACTGCAAAGGGATCTACAACTGGCCTGTGCCCCAGGATTCTCCTTAAAAATGGGTTGTCATGTCCTAGTACAAAGGAGTGACATGACTTCCCATATGAATTAACTTTCCACCATTTTTTGTATCACTTCAAGGAGGAAGACCATAGACACCCTAATGGTCCTATTCCTCACCCCTCTCCTGCCCCAGGCCAATCCTCTGACCAGCAGTAGATCATCATTCCCATGAAGGATTCCCTGTGAAGTCTTGTAGAAGAAGTGGCAGGGAAAGGTAATGCTGACACCTACCCTGCAGCCACTGTTTGATTGACAGTCCTGATCCACAATCTTAGCACTGGCATTAAATCTTGTGTATTTCTTTGTGTTGTACCATAAAGTTTTGTCATAAAAATGGCATAACTCAGAGTATTTTTTATCGATATACAACCTATCCCCAAATTAGTGTCAATTCTGATTAATCCTTAACCCCAATAAAGCAATTCAAGAACTAATGAGAGGATAGAAATCCTATGGGTTATATAGTGTTTAAATCAGGTTTCAGGAAAAGAAAGAAAATAAATCCTACTATATTTATCACTGTACTACTGGTAGGAGCAAAAATGTAGATATTCTGATATGCTATACATACATTTCAGATGTAATATATCTAGGTGGGTTTTTTTGTTTGTTTGTTTTCTGTGAACTCCAGAATATTTAATGGATTGTATATCTCCATTGCATTCAGATGAAGAGAAAATATTCATTTTGTACCTCAAAAAAATAAAAATTGGGCTAAAAATCCATTAAATTTCATTATTTTAGACCAGCAGAGATAGATCTTTGAATTTTCATGGTGCTCCTATTTAGCCCTGTGACTGGTCTTATAAAATGTTAAAAAGTCTATGTTGACTCAGTTGCTTTTCTGGACATGAGGCTGCTAAAGGGGGATACATCTATTAATAGGAGCCTGCCAAAGTCATCATTCATCAGCTTGTGTTATCAGCAGAATGTCAAGGTAGGAACCACAATCTTGAAAAATGTTTGTTTGTGACTGTGAAAGAAAGTTTCAGCTATTTAATGTTGGGTTTTTTTCACCACCAAAGCACCACCACCATGTGTGATGTGAGCATGGGTGGTCTTTTGTGGTCTCATATTCTTTCAAAAAAGAATTCTTTTGAACCTATTTGAAGAAATAACACTCAAGATCCATTAACAAGTATCAAGCTCAATTAATTTAGTTTATACAAGAGAAGGCTGAGACGTGACTTGATCATTGTCTATAAGTACCTAAACAGGGAGAAGATTGTGAAGAGTGTTCTTTAATTCAGAAGATAAAAGCATAATAAATTCCAATTGCAGGAGGATGAAACTAGACAGATTCAGATTAGAAATAAGACACATTTTTAACAGTTAGGGTAATTAAAAAATAATAATAATAATATATGGAGATATACCTATCTCATAGAACTGGAAGGGACCTTGAAAGGTCATCAAGTCCAGTCCCCTGCCTTCACTAGCAGGACCAAGTACTGTCCCTGACAGTGTTTGTGGTTGTTTTTGTGTGTGTGTGTGTATGCGCCCCAGATCCCTCTCTCAAGGATTAAACTCACAACCCTAGTTTAGTAGGCCAATGCTCAAACCACTGAGCTATCCCTCCCCACTTAAACTTAGGGATGTGGTAATTTTTCCTCCTTCAAAAGCTTTAAATAAAGATGGGATGTCTTTCTGAAAGATGTATTATTGTTCAATCAGAAGTTATGGGCTTGGTGCAAGAATCATTGGATAAGTTCTATGGCCAGTGTGATTCAGGAGGTCAGACTTGATGATCCTTTCTAGCCTCGAAATCTATGCATATAAATAAGATTCACATTAAACCTTCCAGAAAAGTGCAGCCACTTTTGGACTGAACATCCCCCCGACGGCCCCAACTGTTTAACATGCTGCACTAATACTGCATAAGAGTTCTGCACAGAAAGTGAGGAAAAATACCACACACAATTGAAAACATAGGACGAATTCAGGGGAAAGAATAAGAATGTAATTATACAATGGAATTAGTTTCAAGGACAGTAGGGCTAACATATCACTTGAGAAAAGTACTCTGAAATCTTGTATGATCTCAAGTGGTCAGGATCTTGGTTTTCCATCTTATCTAAGAGATGACAAATCCAGCAGCAAATCTAGTGCCCCTAACAATGTTGGAATATGGTTCCATACTGACTCATCTGTATTTATTCCCCTTCATGAGTGTAGGGAGATTCAAAGTGCTGGGCTGAATTCTGTCATCAATTAGGGGATTTAGGCTAGGGAGTGTTTAGCCTCATTTGTTGTGGATTAAGGCCAGTTAACCCTGCACTGGACCCAATTAATACCTGGTAGTTCGGGGGGAAGGAATTTTCCACCATCTGTTTAGTATATTTAAAGTTAATAAGGTGGCAGCTTGACATTTTAATTCCATCTCTGTATCAATGTCTTCATTCTCCAGCATGTCCTGATCAAATTTGTTCATAATTCTACATTATTTGAGAAAAGTTTCATTTAAACAAATTTAAGCTTAAAGACTGTTCATTAACTGAGTTTGCTGCCCGTATTCACTAGTTCTTATTACCTCTATATAATTGGTAACATGAACATGGGAACACATAGTCCAATTTTTGAAAAAAAAGAACTCTAGGCTGCATCAAAAGAATATTATACAAAACAAAGGGAGTTTTATAAATTCATGGTAAGAAAATATCTGGAATACTGGGCAAGCTCCTCCACTAGTATAAATCAGTGCAGCTCCGCTGAATTCAGTGGAGCTATGCTGTTTTACATCAGCTGAGAATCTGGCCCAATTTCTCACGTTTTTGATAAATTACTTCCACAAAAATGTTCAAATTCTGGAGAAGAACCAGAAAAGAACCTGCTAATAGACTGGGGGTAATCAGCTAGAAGGACAGGTTGGAAAGATTAAGCTACAGCTGGGAAAGGGGATCTTCTTGTAGTAGAAAGATATCTTAATGGGCAATCACAGAGATTAGTTAGGATCTAATTGAATGAAGCAGCAGCAGGAAAACATAGATACTTCTGGAAGGAGGGAAAAGAAAAGTATATTTAAAATATACACGGGTGCCTCTTTTTACAGAAAACTACTGCATTCTGAGTTTCGAATTTTGGCCCAAGAAGTATTAGCAAAATCCATTTTATTGGGATTCACTAAAAATAGGAGGCGTAGATGGCTAATTACAGTGAATTTTACTCACATGCAATGCATTCAGAAAAAGACTTTCTGACACAGTATATCTGCAAAAACTGTTTGGGGCTTTCTCAGATCCCCCTGGAGAAAAATATTATCCCACAAGACCAAATTCTTGCAATGTTGGCTATTAATCCGTCTTTCTGTGTTTCTATATTTCTTACTGAGGCTGACTAGATTTGAATGTATGCTGTATATTTCTTATTCTGTAAAGGTACTCAGTATGTTTCCAGGATCCTGATGACAGGCAGGATGAGATAGATCAACTGGAGTTATGTCCATTTATGCCAGTTGAAGATCTGGCCCTCAACATTTTTTTTTTCATAATCTTCAACAACATTCCTTCTTTCACCTAACAGGAATGTTCTGATTTGGCTTTTCTATATTCAGGTATTAAATGCAGTACTTCATATTTTCCAGTGCAGCTTTTATCTGTTGAGGGTTATATAATAGAAATATTGCTGTGGTTATTAAGGCAAATGTGTTAAGAAGTACTGTTGGACACATTCTTTTTCAGTATATTTCACTGATGAAAAACAGGAAATGTAATTCATTGCCTGATTTGAGTTTGTGAGAGCTAGTTTTTAGCATTATTCCACTTATGCTGATTCACAGGTGAATGTTTGTTTTTTATTAAATAAAAAGAGTAAAATATTGGAAACTATAAATTAGAAAGGATTCAGGATGTTTGTGTCATTTTACGAATCCCAGGCAAATCTAATTCAGCTCAGGGGAGCAGAAAGTCAACCAGAAGGAGAGCCAAATGCAAAAAGCTCATTTTCTCCCAATATTGGCTTGTCCAATATGTCCATGGGAACTAAAAGTCTTTAATTAGGAGTAGAGCAACTTCCACAGATAATTATTGTTCTAAATTTCTGTGAGATTAAATGTGTTTTTCAGTCCCTGTTGCCACAAACTGACTACCAGCAGTGAGGTCTCACTCTATCTATCCTCCTTAAATCTCTATCTCTGGCTTTGGACTTCAATGGGACTTATATATATTGCTTGCATTTCAGGATCAGACTGTCTTTTAAATAGGGCACTCGTGATATGATATGATATGATGTGTTATGGTACGGTATCTGTGACAATTGCGGTAGGATTAATCCCTTTATTGCTGGATTCCTCTGCAACTTCAGTGTGGCAACAGATTGTGGTGGTGTTCTTTTCAAGGTTGATTTTCCATTGTAATATTGGTAATTTCAAAGATGATGTACCAACTAGGTGGGCAGGACTGGCAGTATTTGATCATTAAATTTACCATGTATGTTAGGCAACACCAAAGTGATTAATTGAGATGTATTTTTATGATGCCTTGGTGTGTATAAGCAGTTTTTTTTCTATTAATTTCCATTATTATGGAGACTATTCAAGGAATGAGTTAGCACTCAATCCAAAGGAAGTCTTTCCATTGACTTCTTGGACACTGGGTAAATCCCGTAATCCCTGAATCAGCAAAGAGAACCATGTAGCACCCGGAACCCCACTGACTTCTTTTCCTGGTTCTCTTTACCAGAAAGAAGGCTACCAGAAAATAGGTGAAAGAGAAGCCTAGCATAACTGGGTTGGTAATCAACACTATCATCATTCCTAGATTAACAAAGGCAACTGAAACAAAATAATGGCATTTGGGCCTTTATGCTACAAACATTTTTTTTTAATTGAAAGCATCTAGGTGTTAACCAAAAAGCAGTAATATCTCAAATTGTAGGCACTTATATTGTATTACATTTTTGCTTAAAATGAAATTAGATTATGGGTATTTGGAAGGTTTTATAGAGATAGCTTATCTGTAAGTCACATAACTAATTATTAGTTATGTAGCTATGCATAATATAAGGATTAGGGGTTTCCTGCAGCTGAACACTGAATCCTTTTTAAAATTATTATTTGGGATTCAAATTAACTTGTACTTATTACTGTTCAGATTGTAAGCTTTACATATATGGAAATGGTATTATTTGATGTCCAGGCTATTTTAGATGATCAGAATAGAGCTGCTTAATGTGTGTCCATTTCACTATGAAAATAGTTTAGATATTATGGGCCTGATTCTGTTCCTACACCAGTTATATTCCAGTCCAGCTCTTTTGGCTTCACTGGAGCTATTTTCAATTTTCACTGTCCCAAGTGAAAGAGGCCTTGTATAGTGAGGCTTTTATTGCAAGTAAGCCAACAGTGTGGTTAAGATGTTATGATATAGCCCATTTATTACCATTAGCATGTAAACCAGATCATAACATTTCTCTTGTAATTCAGCTGTTGGAGTATTATGGGTCAATGGAGTAATTCTGGATTTACACCACTAACTGAAAGCAGAATTGAAGTTGGCTGATATGTCTGTTTATTACAAAGGTATGTCTTTTTCTACTGAAACGTGGCTCTGTAAAATGATATCTCAGGGTTCTGCATTTATTGCCTCTCAATTTGCAAGTAAAGATATTGTTTTACTGTCAGCCCAATATATTCATCCTGTTTTTCTGGATTGTGTCTCATCACCTGTAATAAATATTTGGTGGGACATTATTTTCTCAGAGAGAGCTGTGCAACCCCATTGTCTTCCAGTTGTGTCTCAGTGACACCTGTTCACATTCATTACTGTTAATTACATAATATTAGCACCCTGTCTTCAATGAGGTTGTAGGGGTGTAACTGGGAGCACAAGCTAGCCTACAATTGGAGTTACTGATGTGAGTCAGACAAAAGTCCAACTCCCTCCTCCAAAGCTGCATTGGTTCTGGTGATAACACAGTAGGAGGAAAATCTGATTTTTGGCACAAAAACAAGCAGACAGGACTCAGAGAATATAGACAACAAATCCATAGATAAGATAGATAAATGTAAAAATGGCACTTTCCTAGGTACTTCTATATGATCAAAAGTGTCTAAGTGATTAAGGAACATGTCACCTTGGCTTTCAGTGGGACTTCTGTGCCTAAGTCACTCACAGGCTTTAGAAAATCCCACCCATCCGGCCACACGTTGTCTAGGCATACATTATTATAAAGGAATTGTGCTAGTCTATCTGTAAATGGTTTTAACCATACTTGTCTACCTCAGAGATGGATTAAGAGACTCAATTAATTCTTTGAAAAATGCCTTGAGATCACTGGACAAAAGGCACTAAAGCACATGCTTAAGTACTTTGCCGAATTTGGGACTAGAGATATTAAAATATTATATAATAAAACAATAATATTAAAATTTTATTAGGCAGTGTAGAGGCTGATACAGGAAGGAATGTTTGCATTTTAGCCAGCATCTAAGGTTTCTTGATCCTCTAGGTGAATCTTTTGTGATTCATATATCTGATCATAACCTGAGCACTTCCTATTTTTGTTATTAGTTGGAACTGATAACTAAGGAGGACAGATGAAGCTTTACAAACAATGGGCCAGATCATGCCACTTTCACCATCACATGGAAGGTCTCCTCTGCCTATGGACCTCATGAGAATTGATGGATCAGTAGCCTCCATGACAGCATCCCTCTTTTCCTTTAGGCTCTATGGAGTGCTGTGCATGAGACAGGGGAAAAGACAGTGGGTGGGTGTAGGAAAGAGGAGCAGGTCAAGGGTGCAGGGGATGACCATGTCCCCAATGGGGATTTTCCTGGAAACAATACAGTGTGGCTGTATCACATTTCTGGATTTCCATTTCTTAATTAGAGGAGGTAGGGGCACTAAAGGGGAGAGCAGTGGACAGACATGACCAAAAGAGTCCATGACAGTGTGGTTTCAATGGAAGCCAAGCACTGGGAATTTTCATACCAATGTCCCTGTGTCCCCTGCTGCTGATCCCTCCCCCTACCCCAACACCCACGAATGCAGAGGAAACAGAAGGGAAACTGCAGAAAAATAATGTAAACACAGTATTTCACTGTGACAAAGTATTTAACTCCAATGAGACTGTATCTAGTACTGTGGCAAAGTGAAAGGAGTAATGAATGATCTTAGAGGCTTATAGAACTTCTTTTACCAGCTAAGGAGATATTAAAGAATTAGCACTATACATCTTTGTTGAGTTAAATCAAAATAAGTGATCAGCCTTGAAATAATCATTACATTCATTAGGTGAACATTTGAAAAGTAAGATATTAAAATGAGAAGTATTAAATATTAACAGGTTTTCAGACCAGAAGGCACTCACTCAAGGATTTTGAATTGTCTGCCAGACAATGAAAATTGGAGCTAATTAAGCTGAAAATTGGTTCAAAGGGTGGTGAAGTAGGCAGCTATAATTATATATAAAAACTACTGAAATGGTCATGGATCATAAAGTTAACCAGAGTGGTAGGTGGTAAACACTGATCCCCCCTTAAGTATGATACTGAAATGTTCTCATGGGGCAAATACACTCTACCTGAGACTCCTACACTTGTCACTTTTTGTGTAACTCTGTTGGATGTTCATAACAGATACATATTACCATTCTTCCCTCTCTAGACTTTCTTGGGATAAGATCCATCCATCAATATCAGTAGTACTTAGGACCTTATGTCTTATTATTTGTCACAATCTGTTGGAGTACAGCAGAATCTTTTTATTTCTAAAGTAACAGAGCTGTATTATTTTGCTCATCTGTTATCCTTGTTTCCTAAGCCTGTGTGTGTCAAATCCAAATTACAGCTCTTGACACCATCCTATCTCTGAAGAAGTTTCTCTTCCCACCCTTATAGGACTTCCAACAAAGTCCATTTAAATCAATGGAAACATCTCCTATTGTCTTCAATAATCTTTGTATCAGATCCATAGAAAACAGCTATCACAAAATTTTACTGTTCAGTGTAATTTTATTTATATCATGACAGGATACAGATAAAAAAACTGTAGAAACTAGTACAAGTCCTGTTTCCATTTTGCTGGATGGTAATTTTGCTGTATGGCTAGTGTTATAAGAAGGTAATGATTTTAAGAGTGTATGTTATACAGTAGATATACTTGTACAATTTAATGTTTGCAGAAAAATGGCAACAGAAATCGGGCATTACATTTCCTCCTTTTGCTGTTGTTAAGGAACATTTCACTCACATGTTCGTTGCAAACATCTTAGCCAACTTGAAATAGTCAATACATTTAATTCAATAATTCTAAATACATGTACTTCAAAACCAAATAAAGAAACAAAGGATTAGTTATTCATCTGAGTTTACTTATATTATGCTGGGCTCCTACTCTTTACAATTGAAAGTCAATAACCTGGAAAGAGAAATCACCTTCATTTAAGATTGTATTAGAAAGTGTAAAGCATGATTAACTACAAGATTTACAATTTTGCCTTGATGTAATCTAAAAATGAAACTTTATATATATATATACACTTATTAAATACTATTTACTGTGCACTGTCCAAAACCAGCATTAAATACAGAATTATTCATTTCCTCATGGTGCTCATCATCAGTATAGTATCCGAGTACTTCACAAACAATTTATTTTCACAGCTCCCCTGGGATATTAGATAATGTTATTATCTAGAGTGTGATGTTGAGCCCTTGTTGATTGAGGGGCTCCCAAGCTGCTTTAAAACTTCCATGTGAACTGACTTAGTAAGTTCTGCTTGGTCTTCTTCCTAGCCATGTCATGGGAATAGCTATACACATTTATACTCCATTCTATCTCTTTCCGAGCCCTAAGATTCTGCCCCAATATGAAATTGTGGGACCTGTGGCTAGCTATGGACAGTGAGGAGATCCAGTGGGCAAGCCTGTATTCCACAACTTGCTAAGGATATAAATAGGTGGTTCCTCCACAGAGCTGTGAGTAGACACGGTTGTTGATGCAGTTTTTGGACTCCCTTGACACTTGTTTTTCTTGCAGCAAGAGGGAGACCTTGGCACATGCGTATTTACAGTGCTCCAGGTTGCAGCCCCTTTTCTGCCTCCTCCGGAATCTCTTGTTGAGGTTCTGACTGCACTTTTCCCTGCATATTTTTATTTATACACCCCCAATCCACAGCCTCACGAAGTCGTGGGACTTTAAGGTCTACCTCCTCCTGGTGGTGTACAAGTTGCCCATGTATCAACCAATAAGGGGGAGTGTTTCCTACAACTGTGGGACTCAATTTTATGCACTTGTCCATTCAGGTCTCTGAGCAGCATCCACTAGCTCCCTGGACATTTTTGAAGAACAATGGGCACTGTCTGGGTCCTATGTTTGGGACTATTTAGTTGACAGAGCTCTGTGAAATATGCCATTCAAAATGTAAAGCACTGAAAATTTACCTGGTCTTGAGCTTGTAAGTATTCCATGAACATGAGAGAAATTTTTGTTCAGCACAAATTTTTACACTACCTGGATGTCCAAGATATTACTGAAGAAGCTTTTCATATTTTAGACTGGGACTAGTTACATAGGAAATTGAATGAAGTCATATGTTATTTCTCCTAGACCCCTGAAGATCTAAATCCTACTCCAAATGTTTAGGAGGGTAAGCAGAAGTCATTTTCTCAGAGTGGCTGTATGCTGTTGGAACCCTCCCAAAAAATCCTAAACTATCACTTCCTCATACCACACATACCCTATGATCTTTACTATTATTTCACAGATGTCAGCTGTGGGGCTTCTCTAGCCACTGCTTTTCTGAGTTTATAAAAGATACCATTGCCATAGATCCCTGTGAAACAATGGTAGTAGAAAGAGGCAACAATGTGTTGATACTTGATGAATTATGTATGATAATCTGCTAATCTGAGAGTCAGGCAGAGTAGGCCACTGCCATCAGGGATAGAAAACAAGACGGTCCTTCAAGCCTTGTTTGTCTCAGTCATCTCAGTCCCTTTCATTATATATGGTTTTGTTTAATGTATAACAAAGGGAATGGCTATTTGGAATGCCCATTTTGCTACAATCAAAGCTTTCTTGAGTGGTTGAAGTTTTCTCCAATGTGAGTTTGATGGAGTCAACCTCTCCTTATTTGCTTTTATATGGACAATGTTGCTGCCACAGAGATATGAAAAAAAAAAAAGACACTTGTCTCAATTTAACAACAAGTCACACCAGTGTGTACATTATTAGGGTTTTGGTGAATGCCTTGTGTGTGATGTGCACAAGTGCTTTTACCAAGTTGGAAGTGCATCATCAATTTATAATCTTGTTTATAGCCCAGTACATCTTATTGCCTCTACAATATTGCTTATCCATTTTATATTTAATTTTCAAAATATATTGAAAAGATTATATTGAGGCAATACTTATGGAATTCTGCCTCCCACTATGGAAAATAGTTCTCAGAAGGAAAAGAAATTTTCTCCTACCATTTTTAATATTACATTTTAAAACATTTTTAAATTCTCCTGCACTTAGAATTACAAATGTGTGACACATAGAAACGCTGGTAGGAAAGATGATCTTTATTTCCTGGCCCCAGACACATGCTACATGGCAGGAATGCAAATGTTTTGTCCCCAGTCACATTGCAGGAATCATTATCCAGTGATTGTTACATCTTCTCTTAAAAATATCAGATGAATATAAAAAATAACCAAAACAGCAACCGCTAACTAATTAATCCAATTAATAAATTATACAAATAGAGATATCTAGAATGGTTGTCATGGTAGATGACCTGAACCCTCTTGACAGATGAAAGAATTGTTCCACCTCTTATTGGACCATTTGTCAATAGCTACTATCTCCGACCCTCAGTGTGTCTTTCTGATCAGATGGCTACTTTGTGTTCTCAACCTTGCTTCTTCTGAAGTAGCCTGCTTAGCCACTGACGTGGATCTCCACCTGGGCCCTTTTTTTCAATTTCTTTTCTCTTTTAGGAATGGAAGGGGAACCTAATACAGAGGAAACTTCAAAATGTGAGGGTAATCAGTTATGGGTGGTAAAAGGGATATCACCAAGTTGGGACAGGGAAAGAGAAGACACTCAAGGCCTGGGACTCCAAACTCAAGAGGGAAGGGGTAGACAAGAGGAAAGAGGGGGAGACCCAGCCAACAGAACTCATGCAGGGTTAAGGACTGGAGAAAAGAGTTGAGGTGAGGAGGATACAGAAGATGTTGCTCTCTTCTCTGTCTTCCTTCCAGGTCATATGTCTCCCCAGCTGTTTAACTTCCACCTAGGGTTCACCCCAGCCATTTTTCTTGCTCTTCCACCTTAACTCCACCCCCATGCCTCCTTCTCTCCAATGCCCAACTTATGCCTCCTTTTTTCCCTTTTCTCCCTGTGACCAGGGGGAGCCAGCTGAGGTCACCCAATTAGGGTGAACTGCAAAGAATGGGGCAGACAATCCCAAAACTGGTGGATATTCCAACACTTAGATTTACCAAACCAGCACTAAACAGCTTCTGTTATACCTTACTGGTTACTCAGAAGCCCAAAACACAGTTCCCTTAAAGTAATCCAGCCTCAGGCCTCTACCTAGTTACCCAAGTCAAATATGATGAGAATCAACGAAAATCTTATTTCATCATATGAAAAAGTTCTACCAATCCCAAAGGATCAGACTCATTACCTCCAAGGTTAATGAATATTCCAGATTTTACCCAAAACATGCTTACAGCTAAATCTTATTAACTAAACTAACATTTATTAAAAAAAGAAGAGAGAGAGAGTATGGTTAAAAGATCAATAGACATACAGACATGAGTTCAATTCTTGAGCTTCAGATTCATAGCAGAGATGGTAAGCTTTGTAGCTGCAATGAGTTTTTAGAATTGAGTCCATAGGTTATAGTCCAATGTCCAATACCATATTCAGGGTGTTCCAGCTTAAGTAGGATCTCATCTTGCCACTCAAACTTCCCCTGCATGAAACCTCAAGCAGATCTGAGATGACAGGATCAGGTCCCAAGCCATTTTAATACAGTTTCAGGCCATCTTTGATGGCCTGGAGTCCCTCTGTGAACAATAGACACTCATTTCCTAAGCATGGACTGGTAACATTGCTCTACAGCCAAAATGCTTCTGAAATAAATGTAGTCAAACTTTACTAATTCTGGGTCATTGAGAACGAAAATTATGCTTAAAACTGTTGATTGGCTCTAGTTTTCAAGATATGCTATTGGGTCAGTATATACGACCCTTGACTTGAGAATGGCGGAGGATAAGTGAGTTATAAAGGGAAGGGATCTCAATTTAAACCTGAAATGACTAAAATACATCTTTGACTGGATCTATGAATAAATCTGTGACTGGGTTTGGACAGTACTTGCGTTTTAGGCAAAACAATAAATGATGCAATCTGAAGCTGGTATTGCGTCATACATGATATGAATTGCATCATATTATTCCTAGAAGTCATGGATGATGCAATCATAACGAAGCTTACATCACTCTGCTGAACAAATTGCCCTATATCAGCTCTAGAAATCATACAGTGTCGTGCTCTCTTATTTGTCAGTGTTTGATTTTGCAAAGGGACACATTTCTGTTTAGCCAAAGTGAGCAGAGATGCCTCGTACTTGTGTGAACAGTGCAGATAACTTCTGCTATGTTTGTGGTGAAGTGACTTTTGCATCACAAAAGCGCAGTATAAGCACTATGGTTAAGAAAGCCTATCCCCTTTATTTTGGCTGCAAAATTGGAGATCAGGACAAGAGGTGGGCCACACACATATGCTGCAACACTTGTGCAACAAATCTTCGCCAGTGGTTGAACAGGAAAAGGAAATCTATGCCTTTTGCAGTCCCAATGATTTGGAGAGAGCCAATAGATCATACGAGCAATTGTTACTTCTGCATGGTGCCTCCAGTTGGGAAAGGTGTGTCAAAGAAGAAAAAGTGGACTGTGCATTATCCAAACATTCCATCAGCTATACGCCCAGTACCCCACGGAGAAGGACTGCCGGTTCCTGATGCACCAGAATCATTCTCACTTGAGTCAGAAGAGGAAGAGAAAGAGGATGAAACTTCTGGTCCTGAACCATCAATGTCACAGGACCCACATGTTCTCCCATCCTCCTCCTCTGAACCACACCTCATAATACAAGGTGAACTGAATGACCTTGTCAGGGATTTGGAACTACCCAAGAGTAAAGCAAAGCTGTTGGGCTTCAGACTACAGCAGTGGAATCTCCTGGCAGGTGATGTTAGGGTTTCCATGTTCCGTGACCGTCAAAAGGATCTTGTCCCATTCTTCTTCATGGAAGGTGATCTTGTAGCCCTCAACATCGTTCACTATCCAGATGAGTGGAGACTGTTCATCCATTCATCGAAGACGAGTCTTAAAGCTGTTTTACTGCATAATGGCAATGTTTTGCCATCAATTCCAGTTGGTCATGCAGTCCAGATGAAGGAAACCTCTGACAACATGAAACAACTTTTGAGGTGCATAAACTATGACCAACATCAGTGGCAGCTTTGTGGCAATTTGAAGGTTGTTGCTCTCTTGCTTGGTCTGCAGACTGGATACACAAAGTACTGGTGTTTTCTCTGCAAATGGGATAGTCGTGCAAGAGATTCACACTACATCAAGAAAGATTGGCCATTCCGACAGTCATTGGAGCCTGGGAGGAAAAGTGTTCAGCATCCACCACTTGTTGAATCAAGGAAGATTTTGTTACCACCCTTACACCTAAGCTGGGTCTGATGAAGAACTTTGCCAAGGCCATTGACAAAACACAAGCAGCTTTCAAGTACCTCCGTGGAAAATTTCCAAGGTTAAGTGAAGCTTAGATAAAGGAAGGTGTCTTTGTTGGTCCTCAGATTCGTGAACTTCTTTGAGATGATGCATTTGACCATGCACTGCGTGGCAAGGAAAAGATGGCATGGAAAGCCTTCCGGTTAGTGGCAATAAATTTTCTCGGAAACAACAAGGCAGACAACTACAGGTTGTTGGTGGAAAACCTCCTCAAGGCATACAAAAGCCTTGGTTGCAACATGTCACTAAAGATACATTTTTTGCACTCTCATCTAGATTTTTTTTCCACCGAACTGCGGAGCAGTGAGCGATAAGCATAGCGAGCGATTTCACCAGGACATTGCAACAATGGAGAAATGCTATCAGGGCAAATGGAGCCCATCAATGCTTGCAGACTATTGCTGGACAGTGACAAGAGATGCTCCATTTAATGAATACAAGAGACAAGCCAAGAAGTGCCGAGTAGACACTGAATAGGACTAAACTATGTACATAATATCAGAGGGGTAGCCATGTTAGGCTGAATCTGTAAAAAGCAACAGAGGGTCCTGTGGCACCTTTAAGACTAACAGAAGTATTGGGAGCATAAGCTTTCGTGGGTAAGAACCTCACTTCTTCAGATGCAAGTAATGCAAATCTCCAGAGGCAGAAGCAGTTTCTCCTCCCTTGGTGTTCACACCTCAACTGCTAGCAGAGCACCTCACCCTCCCTGATTGAACTAACCTCGTTATCTCCATACTGATTTATACCTGCCTCTGGAGATTTCCATTACTTGCATCTGAAGAAGTGAGGTTCTTACCCACGAAAGTTTATGCTCCCAATACTTCTGTTAGTCTTAAAGGTGCCACAGGACCTTCTGTTGCTATGTACATAATAGTTTTTTGCCTTTTGTTTCATAATAAATTTTATTTATATAACCCTTTTGCTGATTTTTAAAGTGTTACATAAACAGGACAGGTGAAATATTATCATGTAAAGCAACCATAAACACATGAAAAGACCTTGGTTTACAATTTATGATTAAAACTCTACTATCTACACAATATACATCGACATAAAATGTAAAAACTTAAATATCTTAGAAACAGTAGCCAATCAGTTGTATTAATTGTCATATTTGAATTCAGCACATCAAAATACATAATAAATAGCACATTTTATCTCTGAAAATTTTCTCAAAAATTGTAGACCAGTGTAATTGTCCACACAGATTAACATAAGGCAATTGCCTTTTTTCCACCTTTCACAGATGATTTGCTATACATTTCAAAGAGAGATGAATACAGTGACATCCGATGTTTACAGTGCATTAAAATGTTAAGAAGTTCTTTTGATTGCTGAATCCATAGCTATAGTGACAGACAGGAACTGTCTGTTTACATGGCTAACATTTATGAGTACACACATACAATTAGTATCGCCCCTAATTTCTAACAATATAGGTTTGCATTTCAAAGATCTAGCCTATTACCATTCCCATACCTTTCTAACATGACTTTAAAGGTTGGCTCTGGGTCATCCAGCCTGCAAGCTGCTTAACCCTTTCTGCCCAGGAGTTATATTTTGTATACGATTTGCTGCAATTATATAGCAGTGGTAGCAGCAATGATTTGCATGATTATATTTTAATTAGACAATGTCACACTCCCCATTCTCCAAAGTCTCTCTTCCCCCATTTACACTTTGATCCCTTCTCTATCTTTCCATCTTGCAATTGTTCTTGTCTCCTATCTTATCCTGGAAAATAGATAATTAAACTATAATTATGTGTATAATCATTAACACTATATCATGCCCTCAATGCAAATTCCTCCACCAGCAGGAGGACCTGTCAATATGATTTGATAATTTCAAAGTAGAATCCCTTTTATCCTATTCTTCTTGTTGTTTTAATAGATAAACCAACCTCATTAGGTATTAACAGCAGAGCTCATCATCACATATTGCCTACTAATTCTTTTATTCCCATAGAATTTTGACTAATGTTAAAATGTAATTTTACCCATTAAGCAAATGGCTGAGAGTGTTTGATAAAAAGTTATCCTTCTTTCCTGGGTAAATGATTAAGAAGGAGGAGGGGGTTTATTTCGTAGAACGCCTACAATGGGGTTTATTATTAGAATTATCTGAGAATTAAAGATAATGGTTTAGGAATGACAGTGTTTTTGACTTTGTGTTGAGGAATGTACATCTTTATTAGGGAGCACAAGTCATTTAATATTATTAGTATTTATTGTGTCTAACCATCCTGCCTCAATCCACCAGTCACCACATAGGCAAGACTATTAACTGAGCTTCACATTTTGTATTGGTTTTGATAGTCTTTAAAAGACATTTCTAATTTTGGATCTCAAAGCTAACTGTGACCTTTCATCGCAAGGGCTCTTGCGCACAGTGAATACATTTATTAATATTTATCCCAGGTTAGTGCTTATGTGAAAATCTCCTGCTGACATTTACAGCATCCAAACAACTCTGAACTTATTTTAAGATAAAAAAGATCAATGTCCCTGTTACTGGTAAGTATAAAAACCTAAAACATCATCAACAAAAAATAATGTAATTTAGAGTACCTATTTTATTAATTTATTAAATATCCCATGAGTTAGGAAATGAAAACAGTGATTACTAAAACAGGGTACTGTGATGTTCTTTTATAAAATGTCAGCTTTCAGCTAGAACTAGGTCAAATAAGACAAAAAGTGATTCATGTATATTTTTATGAATTACATTGACAAGACTGGCTGACAGTTATTTGTGGGTCACATTATTCATTGTCTGTGAGTGTTTGGGTGGCAGCTGGGAATTGGTGAACATGTTCACAATTCCCGAGTGTTTTGCATGTTTAAGAGAAATTATTATTTGCATGAGAATTCACACTAGAAATGTGCCTTATTTATCATTTGCTATTTTTCTCTGGGAAAAGAGTTTCAGCCATCTAGTCTGGGCATAGAAAACATATCCATCCAGTTATGGGTCTCTCTGATGAGAATACAAACTGTGTCAAATGTAGGGGTGTAGCAGCACAGTGACTCACCCCTGCAGCACCTCCTGCTGGTCGACCAGGAATTAGCTCTTTCCAGTGCAGAGCACATTTTGCCAGCCAGTGTCTCACTGTCCGCTGGCCCCGTGTCCCTCCTGGACACTGGTGCCCTTTTATCTGGGGTGCTACCCCCTGGCAATACCCCCACAGTCTGCCTCTGGGTCTCCCCTCTCTGGGGAACCCCCAACCCTCTAATTCCCACCTTGCCTCAGTCTGGACTACTGCCAGTCATCATCAAGCCCCCGCTCCCTGGAGTGGACTGCAGTGTAAAAGCCACTCATCATAGGCAAGGAGGGTTTGGACCAGCTGCCTTCATCTACCACCCAGTACCTCTGTGGGCCTAGGACCAGGCCCTGCAGCCTGGGGAGTTGCCAGCCTGGAGCTCCCCTGCTCCTCTGGCCTTTCCCCAGCCCTGCTTCACTCCCAGTACCCTTCCTGCAGACAGCCAGGCCCTGCTCCCTCCAAGACTTAGGGTGACCAGACAGCAAGTGTGAAAAATCAGGACACGGGGTGGGGGGTAATAGGATCCTATATAAGAAAAAGACCCAAAAATTGGGACTGTCCCTATAAAATCGGGACATCTGGTCACCCTACCAAGACTGGAGAGAGCTTTTCTGAGCTCCTGGCTCCCAGTCTTTTTATACAGGCCAGCTGTGGCCTGATTGGGGCGTGGCTGCAGCTGTGGCTGTTTCCCCAATCAGCCGAGGCTTGCTGCTTTCCTAGCAGCAGCCCTCTTGCAGTCTCAGTCCTCTCCCAGGGCTGATTTCAAGCCCTTCAGGGCAGGATTGGGTGACCTCCCCACTATAAGGGGGGTATTCTGATATGAGTAGTGAAGTCAGAAGCCGCTTCCAAGGATTGTTTATCCAGACCATGGCTTAAACAGACCCCATCTGGTAACAGTAGGAAAAAGAGTGTCTTTAGATACAGGTTCTCATCTTTATCCCCTTAATGTTCATTACAGCTCTACCATAAGGAACACTACTTTGTGGGTAGTCTGTGAGGAACAGCACTAAAAGACGGAAAATATTTCATACAGTCCACTGAAATAGTATTACGAAGATAACAATATTGTTTGCTCACTACTTATTTGTGCTGTATTTAAACAAGAGGTGAAAGTTTCCCTCACCCGTTAAAAAGCCCTCAAGCAATTCGGGCTTCTATTTCCTTTAAAAAAGGCAGAGCTACACTAGATATTCAAATTTTAATTATTTTCAGTACATCCGTATTGGCTCTTGGTAATTTTGGTGTTATAAGAAGAGGTTCTGACAAAATAAGATATACGTCTACGTTGTTCTTGGGAGAATGAATGAAACGGCACTTATCTAACTGCTGTGTTGAGTGTGGGCTTCCAGGTGGAGGACTGCATGTCTAGGCACAAGGATGAGTCAAAGATCATGAGACTGTCCTTGTGAATATTGTCTTAAGTGCACAAAAAGTGAGGTAAGCTCGATGAAATCCCAAATTATGCCATGCTCGTATGGTTCATACAGCCAACAATTAGAGCAGCTGCTGAAGGAATAAAAACAAAATCTGACCTGAAGTTAAGTTTAGTATTGGCTCGGATATATTCTGAAGATACTTATCTGCTCTGCCAGATACAGATAGGGGATGAAATTGTGTATTTTCCCATTCACATTAGAGTAGTAGAACTATTTATTTATTTTTAGTGAACCTCACATTTGAAAATCTGGGTAAGTGACAATTTAAAAAAAATTATGTCAGTGTTGGATATTTAAAGCCCTCAAATGACTCTGACTTTTTTTTTTCCTGATTGCAAGTAGAACTTCCACCTATATCAGGCCTCAGGGGGGTGGGGCCCACTGGAACAGCTGGCGCAACCGGAAAAGAAAACACTAAGACCCAAGATATGGTAGATGTGGGGGGAAAGGAGTGAATTTATTCACATAAAAATGTTTGGAGAATATAGTTTTTAGTGCAAATATCTATATTTGCATGTGAACAAGAATATAATACATCTGGGTTTTTACTCTTCGTGCTGTAAATGCTCTGAATAGATTGTTTTGGTCATGTGATTTAGGATGACCGAACACAACTACCACATAATCTAATAAATCACTGAAGCTGCACTCAAAACAAATGGTATGAAATATCTTCACATACAGTGTCTGAAGAATATTGAATTCATTCAAAATCAATGTCTGTGGAAAAATCATTAACAGAAAAATAAGCTAAATTCATTGCATAAACTACTCTCTATGAATAGTTTTCCCAGTTATACTAAGTATTTATGAACAATGTACACAATTTCTGGATAGATATTTTCCTTTTTGGGGTAATATTTTTCTGCTGTTACCCTCATAGCAAGTCTTATACACACATCATATATGTATGAGTGATAGACAGGCATGTAATAAACTGCACTGATTCCACAGGGATTGTATTTAATCTTTCAAACCTCATCAAACAGTCATCATTTTAAAACAATAAACCCTTAAACTAGCAAAGAAATGTTTCTTTTCCCAAACATGGAGCAAAATGTTTCCTTCCTTCCCACCAATCTGGGATTTATCTCTAAAATTGTAGTGGTGTAGGAGGAGGATGTGCAATATTCAATCCAACATTGATAAGGAGGTCAACGTTAGATACTTTTAGACCCATAAGGGCTGGAAACAAAAGTTTTATTTATCTGGAAAGAGAAAATCCTTATTTTTTTAATGGAATACACCATGTGTGCTTCTAAGTTTTCAAAGTAACATGAAAGAATAACTTGAAATCATGACATTTGTATATACAATGTAGAAAAACTATTGTGGATCATTTTTAAAGTCCTCCCCTCTGCCCCAAACCTGGATAATTGGACTCATGGGAACTAAGGCACCTGGCCTTTCAAGTGGAGGGATACAAAAAAATAGACTAAAGAAAAGTTTTTAAAGCTCCTTAAAACATAACTAACATAATTTCACTGCAACATGTATGGGATACATAATGATGTAGTAGAAAGCTTTTACATTTACTTATTATTATTCATTTTGCAACAGAATCCAGAAGCCTCAGCCACGGACCAGAACTCCATTGTGCTAGGCACTGTATAAACACAGAACAAACAGATGATCATTGCTTCAATGGCTTGTAGCCTATAGAGATGATGTTTGCTTACGTTTATATAGAAAAATGTTGAAATGTGAGTAGGCCCAAAAATCTATTTCCTAAAAACAGTGAGGCCTGGTAAAATACGAATACGGTGAAGTAAAACAATTCAGAAGCAAGCTGGTAATAAGTTATGTCATAACCCCAAGTCAGGACCCAAACATATTTACACCATAACTATTTTTTACAAGTGTTTTAGATAAAATGTTAATGTTTTGGAAAATTCTATCTATATTGATACTTATTGGTATGACATTTACTCAGATGTTAATAAAAATGATGCTTAATGATAAATAGCCAAACAGAAAGTAGAAAATATTTAATTACGGTAAAAAGGTAGATTTCATGTTAATTAATTAAGGAGTGTTATAATAGATTATAAAAAGGGTAGCATGATAATTTTAGATTAGGTGCATCCATCCACCATCAAGGTACTGTTAGAGAAAGGATTAAACCCATTTCTCCTAATTTAGGGACTGATCATCCCTATATGCATCATTTTGTTTTAGAATGTGAGTATCAATGCAGTGTATGGTTATATTGTAATGCCTGAATGCTTTTATTAAATAAAGTGTTTAATTTTATCACTTATTGTGTCATTCAGAGTTGTCTTTAAATTAAATTATCTGTAACCGCCCTGGAGACCTGAACCTTAGAGAATTCAGTTTGGTTTTATTCCTTATTTTTAAATTACTAATTTGGAACACATAAATCAAAAGTTACAGGTTGAATAACTCATTTTTGACATCACCACAGTAAACAATAATGTAGCCTTCTCAAATTAATATATGGTACATCACACCATCATATGTTCTCTCTCACATACAAGGCTCAAACTGCCAGGTATTGAGCTCTCTGGCCCTGATCTCAAGTACACACTTAATTTTTAACACATGAAGAATCTATTGACTTCGATAGGAATACTCACATGCTTAAAGTTAAGCACAAGTTTAAGTGCTTTTCTGGGACAGGAGAGTGCTGATCTCCTTGCAGGATCAAGCCTGAATACGTTAATACATTATCCACAGAGAACATATATGTTTGTTACAGTAAGTATCTAAAACATAGTCCTATCATAGTTAAGTGGCAATGCTACTCCAGAAATGAATGAAGTTCTGTCAAGTTTATTTATTTTTTATTGGAAAGATGCAAATATATAAAATAACCATTTATTATGATGGGCCAGTATTTGGGAGATGAGGGTTCTATTCCATGCTCTGCCACAGACTTCCAGTGTGACCTAGGGCAAGTCACTGAGCCTCTCTGTGCTTCAGTTCCCCATCTGTAAAATGGAGATAATGATATTTCCCTACCTCACAAGGATGTTGTGAAGATAAATACATTAAGGACTATGAAGTGCTTTGAGGTCTACTGATGAAAAGCACTACATAGGGGCTAGGTATTGTCATTATTACTATAATATTACTATTACTATTATTATGTTAATTTATGAGTACCCTCTAGAAGTGACAATGTTATCTTGTTATATTTCTCACATCTTAATAAAGAAGTTATGACAGTTTTAATGAAGAATTAACATGGTTTCCCCCTAAATTCCAAGATTCCAAATATGTTAACATCCAATAGTCAGATTTTATCAGCCGTTAGGTGGCATTGTATAGTTTAGCCAGTAGGAGTAACGAGCTTTGTCTGTATTGGTGGAGAAAAAAAAGTTGGTGACTTTAAGGGTCCTCCCCGCCCCTTCAGGTATTGGGAGGCAATGGTAAGGCATCATCTGAGCAGATGGGTGGGCTAGAGGCTCAGGTAAGGCATTGGACCTTGTGCACCTGGGGAGGGTATATAATCCCTGTCCCTTAGCCTGAGCTCTCCCTCTTGCCCAACTTCACAGTTTCCACCCCACCTCATTAGCACAGGACAGTTTTTTTTGGTATGCTGTGGGCATTACACTAGTCATCCTTTCGGAAGTGGGAAGGGATTTTCCCCTCATTGCTAGATTGGCCTGGGCAGTGTGGCTTTTTTTGCCTTCCCCACAGCAGCTCAAGGATCCAGTGAGGTAGACCAGGAGATAAAGTTCAAGTTGTCATAATTTAGGTTGTAGATGGTCAATGCGGGCATTTGTTCCATAGGGGGTCTGTTCCTCCAAACTAGAATTGGAAGTAGGCTAAGAGGAAGGCATCCCCTAAAGAAACTAGGTAACAAGCTTGGGGCGTCTAATTTGTGGAACAATGAGGAGACAACCCCCTTTCCCCAATCCCTTAATCCTCAAATCAGGGAGGGTGGTGGGGTCTCAGCAACAGGCTGGTGCCCAACTATGGAGAGGTGGAAGACTGACAGCAGTCCTCTGCCAGGTAGAAATGATTAAGGAAGGAACTGGTGACTTGTGCTGTATGAGTCATTCCTGTTTAGTTCCCAGATAAGTAAAATAATAAAGCTGCAGACTAATTAAACCACAATTCTCACATCTTGTCTTTTCTTCTTGTCTTACATTACTGGGGCAATGTAATTACTCAAACTGGCCAGAACACCATGGTGAATCCCCCTCTATTCTTCAGAAAAGTGTAACTGAATCTTCAACAAGTAGTCATAATCTTGATTTTTTACATCTCATTTGAACATCACAACACCACATCATATGGGCGATTGGGTCAGTTCCCTGTTCAACTTTTGAGATGTGACAAGACTGAAACCCATTCTGGTATGGCTGAAAAACAAAGATGATCAATTCCAGAAACTGGCAGAAATTTTTCAATTTTGCCATTTTGGAAAACACCCTAAACTACATTTCTCTTGGATGATAGATAGATAATGGCATCGAGGCCATACACCTCCTACCCCGTATAAGGTTGGTGCATTTGTAGGTATCCACATTTTTGAGAAAGACTTGAGCATAATAGTCATATTTGTTAATATTCCAGTTGATTTAAGTGTCTTTTGATATGAAATTACCATCCACATAGAATGATGTGTGACCCTGTAGCATAGGAAACTTGGCTTAGGGCCTGCAAAATCCCTAATTAGTTCTTTGAATTTTCTGACAGCACTACCATGTGTAGAGCAGAGTCCCAGATGAAACATTTAATTGATGCAAGTAATTCAATATTTGACTTCTGCCATCTCCTCACATTCCATTCCTCTTCATCTCAGGATACCTTCCGAGGTCTCTTTCAAAATTTGAAAATAAAAACCATACTTGGTCTGTTGAAAAACTTGTGGGTGGCATATACAGTGTGGGTAATCCAAAAAAGTACATTAATGTCTATGGGTGGTCTTTTGTGTTACACTTAAATATTCTGAATTAGTAAATATGTGATCAAAACACTATAACCGCCAAGAAATCTTGCTTCCCATAGCTCTTGGAAGCAATAACTTAAACATTAAATGAATTCAAGTTAGGAGTCCATTTACCTCAGTGCTGTTCTTGACTTGTTGATACTCAGCAGGACTGAGTATGCATTCTTTGAGGAGAATTTTAAACAATTGCAAAACATTCTCGCACAGCAGGGTTACTGTAAGTTTGTACCAGCTGCCAGTCAATGAGACTTCACAACACAGATCTGCTGTCAATTGATATGAATTCCAGCTCTCTCCTTGACTTAAAACATCAGAACACTTAACAAAGAACAGATAAATGATCATGAAGAAGTAATGTGACAAGTTTTCAAAAACATGTAGAATATCAAAAGATCCATTTCCAGAAGGAAAGACAGTACATTAAAGCTGACCCATACCAATCAGATGCTACTCCTTATCCTGCATATTTTATCAGTAAAAACAACAACAACAAAACAACCTAACAAAACTGACAGAAACATTGTGGAGAAGACTTTGTTGAGCCAGAAACCTCTTAGAATCTACTTTGTATAGATCCATGTTTTGTTTTGTTTTGTTTTTCCTCTCATAAAGATTTCTGGATGAATGGGAAGACATGCAGCTAATGAAATGATTAAAAGTAAACTTTAATTGGAGTTTTAAAATAAAACAAGAAAGTCAGCAGAGAAGTGACAACTTCATTATTTTTCAAGTGGAAGATCAAACAGTGATAAAAAGGAGAAGTATTATATGTCACTGTTGTAATTTATCATTCGCAGATGAATTCATTATCTGGGACATCTCTAAATATTAGTACAATTTACACACACAAAGGTATGCTGAGAAACAGTTCTTTCTTGGTTCACATATTTTGCATAATATTACCAATTTGTTACTTATGCAACTCATTATTGCAATCAAACTATAGGGTACTTCATGTGTCTGTTTTAAGATACCTGTTTTTCAGTATCTATGGTCCTAATTCAGCAAAGCCTTTATGCATGTTCTTAAATACTTTGCTGAATTGGGACCTATGTGACTCTATTTGCTTCAGGACAGTATCGCTCTGTGTTGAGAACAGATCCTGAAGTCCTTGCTCTGTCAGAACTCCCAATGGGACTAATTTTGCAGACTTAATTAGCATCTATGAGACAGATATGTACACTCTGCCAGCTGATTCCATTGTTCTCAATCCTTGTGTAGTTCTGCAATATTTTACTCAGGCTGTGAATTTCATCCCTTTGCTAATAATAATGAGATGATCACCGTCATCTGTGTGTTAAAAATAGTTATGCAAAATGAGCCAAATTTGACCCTGGTTCATTGATTAATTTATTCCTGGACACTTACACTTGGGGTGAACTTGCCTCAGTGAACACACATGCATGTTAAAACACATCTCTAAAGAGAATATCCAGGGTGTTTAATCCATTGAGTGTGGATTTTTTTGTTTTCCAACTGCTTGAACAATTGAATTATACTAATTCAAATTATGGACTAGTGGTTTCTAAACTTTATAAGAACAGAATCAAATGTTGAAAGTAGATAATTAAAGAGTCTCCTCTCATTCAGATCCATTCTGTGTATAATTAAAACTTTAATCAACATACCATTGTTTTGCTTTTTTAAATGTATTAAAGTCTCTCTTTGCCTATAATTTGTGTTTGAGCTCAAAGAGGTGTTTCTTACAGATTTGGATTCTAATCCTGTATTGGGAGCAGGAAGTGGGATGTGCATGGAAGCAGGAGTCATGGCTATTGATCCCAAGGCAGGAGCAAGGTTACTGTAACCGCTTGAAACAAGAGTTTTTAATGGAGATCAACAAGAAAAAGATAGCTCTGCAAAGAGTATTGCCACAACACACCCTTCCCCATGACACTGTTTATTGTAACAATGAATTTGTGCTTTACCCAAGCTCTAGCACTTCTCTCATCATATCATCACCCACCTATTAATCAATGTCGCTAGGTTTAACTACAAGGTTAAACTCCTTGTGGCATATCACACAAACAATTCAGTTGGAAGAAAAATAAAACAAGGAAGACAGTTCCTTACAAATGTCCAGTATTTCCTTCAGTGAGGATTTTAAATTCTACTTGAAGATCAAGGGCAATGTAAACATACCAACACTGTCATTACTGTATTAATTTTTCATAAAGCAACTTTATCCTCCTGGTAAACAGAGATTGTATTGAATTAATATCAGGTTTACAGAGATATTCTCTTATTGTACATCAGAAGAAAACTTAAGGGAAAGGCACAGACCAAAAGGAAAAGATAAAACTTTAAATAAGTTATTACTTTTCCCCCTCCTGAGTTTCACAGCTATAAAAATATAGGTATAACTAATTATCATGTAAGTGTGAATTCTTTATGTATATGGGGAGTTTACATACTGAATAGGTCAGCTTTACATTTGAAACTGGAACCAGAACAAGAGCTGCTAGAGAAAGTATGAGGTTTTGATGAACACTCTGTACCAGACAGATATAGTTTGGCTGGACAAGATAGATCTAAAAAAAAATGTTGTTTTCATGAGAAATGTATCTGTACTTGAGTTTGATGGTTTGCTAAGATTGCATGCTCTTCCTTTCAGAATTTGAAGATTGAGCAGTGTTTTTGCAGTTAAACTCAATGAGAGTTTTAGCTGATTCAAAGATTACAGGATTAGGATCTGTAAAAGCAGCAAAGAGTCCTGTGGCACCTTATAGACTAACAGACATACTAGAGCATGAGCTTTCATGGGTGAATATCCACTTTGTCAGATGTAGATCTGTTAGGATCTGTAGACCTCAAAACATGCAACAGAAGGAGAGGTTTCTGTTTAGACTTTCTGTTAAAATCTGCTCAGAAAGAACTAAATGAAGTAATAGGCTGCATTCCATATCTAAACCTAGAGCAGCTGAAAATAAGATCATATAAAGAAACCAAAAAAATTGGGTCAGATCTTCAGTTGGTGTGAAAAGGCATTGCTCCATTGTGTAGCTAAATTACACCAACTGAAGATCTAATAATCTTCTTCTTAGCATATGCACTATGTGCCTCACATGTCACATGACCAGAATTCATCACTGAATTTGGTCTACTGGTTGGTTCATTAACTTCCCCAGCCCAGACCAGGTACTGATAGGGAGTGCGATGTGAACCCTGATCTGGCCAATGACATATTTGAGAGATGTTTTTCAGTAGGTATTTAAACAGATCTCTAAAATATGTAATAATGCATTAACAATATTTAAAATATAACTATATAGAGTGCATATGATTATACTGCAAAATAAATCAGATTATAAGCCCTTGGGGCAGGGAGTGTGTCTTCCCCAATCTGACTGAGGCATGTGGGTGTCATCACAATCTAAATAAATAACTGATAAACCAATAATGCAGAAAGGGGAATCAACCTCTTGTGCAGACTTTTCTGTAAAACAGAGCTCTGGAGTGAAGAAAACTCACGGAGTTTCTTCTTAATAGTTCTGTGGGAGTTAAGGAAGCAGCAGGGGTTTCTGTTCCAAGAATTTGTGGATTCATAGAATCATAGAATATCAGAGTTGGAAGGGACCTCAAGAAGTCATCTAGTCCAACCACCTGCTCAAAACAGGACCAATCCCCAATTAAATCATCCCAGCCGGAGCTTTGTCAAGCCTGACCTCAAAAACTTCTAAGGAAGGAGATTCCACCACCTCCCTAGGTAACCCATTCCAGTGCTTCACCACTCTTCTAGTGAAAAAGTTTTCCCTAATATCCAAACTAAACCTCCCCCACTGCAACTTGAGACTCCTTGTTCTGTTAGTCCTTGTTCTGTCATCTGGTACCACTGAGAACAGTCTAGATCCATCCTCTTTCGAACCCCCTTTGAGGTAGTTGAAAGCAGCTATCAAATCCCCCCTCATTCTTCTCTTCTGCAGGCTAAACAATCCCATTTCCTTCAGCATCTCCTCATAAGTCATGTGCTCCTAATCATTTTTGTTGCCCTTTTCTGGACTTTTTCTAATTTTTCCACATCCTTCTTGTAGTGTGGGGCCCAAAACTGGACACAGTACTCCAGATGAGGCCTCACCAATGCCAAATAGAGGGGAATGATCACGTCCCTCTATCTGCTGGCAATGCCCCTACTTATACAGCCCAAAATGCTGTTAGCCTACTTGGCAATAAGGGCACACTGTTGACTCATATCCAGCTTCTCGTCCACTGTAACCCTTAGGTCCTTTTCTGCAGAACTGCTGCCTAGCCACTCGGTCCTTGGTGAACCTCATCAGATTTATTTTGGCCCAATCCTCTAATTTGTCTAGGTCCCTCTGTATCCTATCCCTACCCTCCAGCATATCTACCACTCCTCCCAGTTTAGTGTCATCTGCAAACTTGCTGAGGGTGCTGTCCACGCCATCCTCCAGATCATTAATGAAGATATTGAACAAAACCGGCCCCAGGACTGACCGTTGGGGCACTCCGCTTGATACCGGCTGCCAACTAGACATGGAGCCATTGATCACTACCCATTGAGCCCAATGGTCTAGCCAGCTTTCTATCCATTTTATAGTCCATTCATCCAGCCCATACTTCTTTAACTTGCCAGCAAGAATACTGTGGGAGACCGCATCAAAAGCTTTGCTAAAGTCAACGAATAACACATCCACTGCTTTCCCCCTCATCCACAGAGCCAGTTATCTCATCATAGAAGGCAATTAGGTTAGTCAGGCATGACTTGCCCTTGGTGAATCCATGCTGACTGTTCCTGATCACTTTCCTCTTCTTTAAGTGCATCAGAATTGATTCCTTGAGGACCTGCTCCATGATTTTTCCAGGGACTGAGGATTGCAAGAAACCCTCTATTATTACTGAAATTGGTTGGAGTTAAGGACTGTTGCCTTAGGTGTTCAACACCTCACAGGATTGCGCCCAATACTTGCATTCCATTTATGTAAACTCAAGACAATCAAATAAGGTTTGGATACACATTTGGATGTTTACATTAAATATACTTCCAAATCATCACTAGTACTTCACAACTTTTGATTTATCTGATATCATTCATTGATATATGTCTGATGCAACCCTGTCCTGAATACCATCAGGGCTTTTTTTATACCATTCTCAGAAGTAATACTCAAGTGGTAAATCTGGAAAATGTATTGTTGCATAAATACTTGATCATTATTACTTATTTATTAATTGTATAGAGAAAAAGAATACAGAAGTCACTACACAGGTTATAACCAAATATATTAAATACTAAGTTTGCTTGGTTTTAGAACTATGTGCATGCATTTAATGTATAGGATGCATAAAACAAATATTTCCTTTTTTTGTTTAAAAAAAAACAATGCTGTTATTGACATTATTTCTTCTCATTATAATCCAAACAGTCTTCAAGTCACTTCACATACATGTAAAAAATCAAATCTTATTACAAAGAGCTTACTATATCATTCCACTATGATGCGGTCCCTGGGGTGCAACCTGGACTGTGGGACTGCTGAATCCCCTTTACCTACCAACCTGGGTTGCTTCTCACACTGTGATGATGTTGCTAAGTCACAAACCTCTTACAGGTAATGTACTTACACAGACATCCACGAGCAGGGACACACCCAAATGAGTTACATAAATGCTTTCCCCATCAACTCATGTACGAACAATAAAAAGGCTACAGCCATTTCCCCCTAGCTCCCCAGTCTTGCATTCCAGAACTGTACCATCTTTCGCTGGTCAGAAGCCTGACCAGTTAATTTCATTACCCAGTCCTCTCCTCCCTTGATGTGGAGAGGACACACATTACTAGCCTTTGTAAACTGAGCTGAAATTTTCCAGGCACTTCAACCAAAACACACTATTTTAGATAAAATATAAGACAGATTTTATTAACTGCAAAAAGATAGATTTTAAGTGATTATAAGTAGCAAGCATAGAGATCAAAGTTGGTTATTTAGGAAATAAAAATAAATTCACAGTCTGAGTTCTACAGACTTAATGGGAAAAGAATCAAGCAGTATCTCACCATGACAGTTGGTACAAACAGGTCACAGATCCTCAATACTCAGGCTGGAACTGCATTTCACCTCAGACCACCCTCTCCGGTTCAAAGTCTTTGTCTCAAGATGTGTTTCCAGGTATTGAGTTGTAGGGGTAGTGAGGTCAAGTCATGATGTCACTTCCCTTATTTTATAGTTTTTTTCCAGCTTGCTGAAAAGAGCTATGTTGCGACTTGGGGGTACTTCGCCATTGGTCAAGCAGTGTCCATTGTCTACCTGCTCTCCCTGAGAAGCCTTCGGGGACAGTTGTTGGGAGAATGGACTCCCTTCAATGGACCATCAGTGCATCTGGCTCCTCCATTGTTGAACCTGAAGGGCTGGATCTGGGTGTTCCCAACCTCATAATATATTTCAGTAACACACACGTAGAAAAACTTCATAACTTCACACATAATGACAGCGCGTATAATCCAACAGGATATTAATGTTCAACAGATCAGGACTTTTAAATTGATATCTCAACAGGCATACTTTGTACAAAACATATCATAATTATATGACAGTGATGAATATGGGGTTTCCTTTGAGGATGCTGCTTTGAGGTACAGAGTGCCACATCATAAAATATATTGTAAGGCCATATGATTGTTCCTTCTATGAGCATCAAGGCACTGTGAAAGAGGTAAGGAGTGAAACAGAAAGCTCCCTATCATTTGTAGAACTTTGATGTAAAACTAAATTGTGTTTTAAGGGAACTCATCTTACTAACAAATAGTAATATGAGGATTATAAGTAAATGTGTCATTTTGAAGTAAAATTGATTTTTTAAAAATGGTTATGAAAAGCTTACCAAATAATTGTATCTTTGAAATTACAATTTAGTTCTCTATCTATCCCTAACTAAGGACAAAATATGATAAGGGGATAATATCACAGAATACATTGCTTGTTATGTTTATCTGCAGGATTCTAATTATCTGCATAGTGAATACAGTAAAGTACTATTTTTCTATTTTATCAGCTCAATTCCATAGTTTCTCATTCTTCTTTATATAAGACTGCTTTCTGGTATGACTGTGCTCTGACTGGTCAAAATATAACTGACAGTTTTTCAAAATAACTTTTATTTGCTGAAGTTTGTTCTTTTAATTTATTCAGTGCTAACCTCCTGTAATCAGTAGAACAGAGCAGTATATGAGTTTACCACAGGTTAAGTTTGCCAATAATTTTCAAACCCAATGGGGATCAATGCAGGAGAAATTGTATTCTACCTACATTCCTGCTTAACCTTTACATGTTGCATCGTATTTGCATGATAGTGAGCTCAGTTTAATCACTGACATTCTTATATGATATCCTTCTTTCCACTTATGTTCAAGGACTGATTGATTTGAAAAAGGGCATTTGTGATGCTACAGTGAGGAGACTGCAATGATATACTTAAGGACCCGTTAGCATTTCTATTATTAAACACTATTTTCAGGGGTTTTATAGATCAACAATAAAACAAATTTCAGGTGGGGTGAAACTTGCCCCAAAATATTTCTACCCAGGAGCAAATTTACTTTTAACACAATTGAAAATGTAAAAATACAATAAAATGAAACATGCCTTCAACCAATTTGTGTAAAGGAGCAAAGAAAATAGGACGCAATGTTTGAGAAAACTTTATTGCTTTCCATTAGCACAAATGTTGGTTTTTCTTTAAGGTTTTATTTGAATATTTTGTGGTAAAAATGTGAACTAACTGATTTTGCTAATTTCAATTCAATGGGATTCATGGATCAAGCACTATGCTTAGCAGAAAGCATTTGTAGGGTCAAGCTCATAGTAATCTAGCAGGAAGATTTTAATCAGCCAGATTTAGCTGAATGCCTGTCACAAGTATGTCAAACAGCTATATTTATTATTAGTTTTATATTTCAAACCAATTGCACTAATTGTAACTGTATTGCTTATCTTGGATAGACCAGGTAAGTTTCTCTTAGCACTAACTATGAAATAGGCAGAAAATTAGTAAGAACAAACACATACCATAGGCTAAATTCCGCTCTCGGGTACACTGGTGAAAATCTAGAATACCTCTGTTGATTTCAGTGCCATTATCCTCAACTTACACCAGTGTAAATGCGGTCAGATTCAGCATAACATATTCTTTATTGATATGGAAGGTGAATTGTATATTGGTTTGATAATATATGATGATGATGACATAAAAGGTAAAGATCCCTTTGACCAGAAATTATGTTTTAAAGATACATTCATAAAACAGTGCAGGACAAGAGACGAAGAATTTTTTCCATGTGTTTCTGTCCACCTGAAAGCTGTGTGCAGATCTTGGCACCCCTGCTAAATATAAGTAAGGGTTGCCCATAACTGTAGCTGGGACCAAATTTGAATGTGTAATGTGGGAAGGGACAACATGATGACTGAGGACAGGGGTCAGGACTGATATCAAAAGGTCCAGAAGCTGGGAAGAGGATCATCCACCTACTGGGAATGAAATGAAGGAAAGCAGCAGGAAAGGGTAGTGGGCTAATGAGAGCTACAATGGCTAAATGTATCTGCTTGAGGGCACTGTAATTTATCCCTAGCCTCTGTAATTTGCATCCTCCATACCATGTGTAGATAGCGGAAGCCTTAAAAAAAAATGCTTCTGCTCAGAGGTTACATCACCTCTCCCTTTTTCATGATAATCATACTCAATTATACTCAGGCACTCCCATTGTGCGTGGACTATTTAAGAGAGTTTGAGACATTCTCATCTGACAGAGATGCTGCAGAAAGTGTTGGCATTGCTTTATTCTATAAAAACAAGACTGAAAATACCCAGAGTAGGGCAATGAAGATGGTTAGATTTATGGTGGGAGTTGTTTTGTGATAGATTGTGCAAGCTAGGATAATCTAGATAGAGAGGAGGAGTCAGAGGGGGAGTATTTAAAATTATGGAGGGATATAGTGAAATCTAATCAGTTCATTTTTTTATGTTTTCCTATACTACAAGGCCAAAAGGTCACTTAGAACTAATGGCAGGTACATGCAGAACAAATAAAAGGAAATACTTCACATAGCATGTAGTCAGCCTGCAGAATTCTCTGATGCAAAAGATCAGAGAGTCAAATATTGTAGGTGGATATTGAAAAGGTTTGGTTAGTATTATGGCTGCTACTATTCTACTTCCAATGGTTTCAATGGGAGGAGGATTTATGCTTAAAAAAAAGTGTAAATCAATCTCTTGCAGTAGTGTGAACACCAATTTCCACACAGGTCAGGAAATAATTTTCACTTCTTGTACAGCATTTCATAACTGACTGGGTGCATTATGGTTTGTTTTGTTTTGTTTTGCTTTGCACATCTATCTCCCCTCCTTCTGAAGCATCTGTTATTGCTCAATGTTTGGTCTGATTTAGCAAATTGTATATTCTTGGATGATTCTCCCGCATTCAGAAATAGTACCAATAATAACCACATTTCCTTCTGAACACCAGTCTTTTGAGTCCATAATTCATGCAGAGGTCTCTACATCAACTTTTTATTGTTGCTTCCCTACCATCTCTTTCTCTGGATACTTCTGACATGATCATTTCCATTGTCTACCATCTTGAAGGCCAACTCTAAAATATATTGATAGTTGTCACAGTTACAGGGAGAGCTGCACTTTAGACTCTGTTTAGTCCCTCTCAATTGCACTCCTCTGGGGACAGGTTTCATGGCCTTCACTGCTCTCTGGGTGGAACCATGGATCTCTGTGTGGCAGCCCCCGCCCGATTACAAACAATTCTACCCATCAGGCCCAGCTGGGCTTGGCACCTGTTAGCACTTTTTCTCCAGAAGCCTGTGACAACAGCTGATTAAAGTGACTCAAAAACAGCTTCTTCAAAATAAAGCATTATTTATTCCTTCACGCAAAGGTAAAGAACACACAGAACAAAGGAATAAAAACAAAAAGGCCTGTATACATATTTCGCCTCACCTAAACCTTAATCTTTTCTTGCAAGCTTTAGTAAGTTCTTTTAATCCCATTTACCTCATCTTTGGACCGGAAGAGAGCCTGCTTGCTACAGTTTCTGTGTTTATCAGCCTCTTCTGATTGGGCAGATGCTGACAACCCATTCAACTCTCCTTATTCAGGAGGTCAACACTTTGCCAGCCCAGTTGAGTTAGGCAGGGGCATTCCCCAATTGATAGACTCCCCCCATCCGTTCACTGACGGAGCCCTATCTCTGTCATTGTTTCATTCCTGTCTCCCCCTTTCCTCCTCCAACAGCCTCCTTTGATTTAACTCCTTGCAGTCAGGCAGGATGATATCAAACAGGTAAACTGAGGCACATATTTATTACAAAATAATGCACACAACTCCCTCATTCTTCACAATACTGAATATAATTGGGAAGAAATTTTCACTCAAACATTTCTATTCCTGGCAACTCAAGACCATGTCTAATCAGTTTCAGCAAAGGATGAGAAGGAAGACCAGTGTTCACTGCATGTATATATGATTTTGAATTATTTAAAACAATTTTATATTACAAAAGGGAATGGGGGACATGAGACTACAACTCAAGAGATTCTGCATTGAGATCCAGCTGATCTGATTTCAAGAGATCTATAATTAAAAAGTTAAAATGCAAATACTTCATATTCCTCTTATCCCATTTGAGTTGTTGAACACATAGTATATTAAGCTCATTTAGAAAATACCTGTGAAGGTCACCTTTATTAAACCATTTATCTCATATTCTCTTTTTTGGTTTCTGACTATGGGCCTGATTCGAAGTCCATGGAAGGCAATGAAAAGACTCTCATTAATTCCAATGGTCTTTGGAATAGGCCTTTAATATAGTTGTCTGATTCTTCACTGTCTTGTATATTGTGTAGCTTTTTTAAAACTGTGCAATCTAATGGTCAGATTAGAATGTTAGTAATTTATACCAACTGTGCAAACTGAATACACAAACTGCAAGGTGGCAAAGAATCAGTCCCTTTTCCTACAGTTGCATCTAACGTAGTTTATGTTTCATGCTAGCTGATAAATAGATTAGGTAGAAAGATAGATAGGGCTCTGGTAAATCTATTCCTTTACTGATGGCTATAGTAAACTGAGAGACATTTGTAAATCACTGTCAGATTAAATTTTCTGAATTGTATGCAGTGTGGTTGTAGCTGTGTCAGTCCCAGGATATTAGAGAAACTGGGTGGGTAAGGTAATATCATTTATTGTACCAACTTCTGTTGGTGAGTGAGACAAGCATTCAAGCCACACAGTTCTGAGGAAGAGCTGTATGTGGCTCAAAAACTTGTCTCTCTCACTAACAGAATTTGGTACAATAAAAGATATTACCTCACCACCTAAAATATGCTCATGAAGTTTGTATCTTTAATTTTTCTTCTAGAATTGTAATTCATGCTAATAGCATGACCAGTACTTGGTCCTGCTAGTGAAGGCAGGGGGCTGATTCGATGACCTTTTGGGGTCCCTTCCAGTTCCAGGAGATAGGATATCTCCATTTGTTATTGTTATGTTATTAATTATGGAAATTTCCAGAATGTGTAAAACTAAAAATACTGTTAAAAATATATATTTTCAAATGTAATTAACAAGTCCAGCTTGATATTTACTTTCCTATTTGCTATTATGCTTCTCAAATTCTTAATTTCTAGTCAGCATCTTGAATTGGACTTCCGTGGAGTGAATCTAACTAGCATGTTTGTTTTATCATTAATCTTGCTGGTCATTATATCATTTACTGTTCATTATAGCAAGAGATAAATTGCAGAAATGCTTAATATTGTTAGTTCTGCTTGGCTGCTTTCTTTAGTGACACTAATTCTACAGAGCAGTTGGGCAAAATCAATGTCTACTGCACCATTTGTATTAAATTATGCTTGTTATATGATTGAATCAACACTACATAGATTTTTCTCAAGTTAATTGATCAACTCCTACAAAACAAATTAATATGATACATCAAACTGAAGCTGAATTGTAGAGCAGAACAGAACAAACATCAGCACTGGAAGAAAGCCAGAATGCAGCAGGCCACACTGGATCAAGTAACCAGAATTCATAGCTATGGTCAAAAGGCCAAAATATAGTACAAAGAACTTAAGTTTTAACGTCTTTAATTAAATATAAAATTGCAGGTTTACAATAAAATTGACATTGTAACCCAGCACGTTCACAGGGAGATTTGTCCAGTTCTCTCCACACTGCTTCCACACTTCATTTAGGACCCAATTCAGCAAGCCAATTAAACCTGTGAGTAATCCCATCCCTATTCAGCAAAGCACTTAATGATATACTGACTTTTAAGCATATGCTGAATTCGATTTGACTGCATTGGAACTACTCATGAGAATAAGTGCTTTGATGAATAGGGGTGAGATTTCTTTAGTGCTTATGGTTTCTGTCATCTGGGAAGGCAAGAGGCTACATCCTTCCATCTGCTAGGTTGCTCTTCCTAGCTGCTATGAAAAATACCTCCCCCCGGTTCCTCCCTGACCGTTGTTTTCTCACTACTAAGGGTAGACTGTTTCCATAGCAGGTGCCACCTGGAACCTACAGTCACATGAGCCATGTTGTGTGCTCTCTGGACTCAGTTCCCTCAGTTTTAAAGGTCCAATCCTTGGAACAGAGTGCAGGGATGGATGCACCTGCGCTTACACCCTGTTACAGCCTGATACTGCAAACAATCCATTCCTACAGCCAGTGATCACTGGAGCACAGGACCACTCCAGGTACACCGCTTTCTTTTCCCCTGCCATGCAGGGCCGATGCAACCCATTAGGTGACCTAGGCGGTTGCCTAGGGCGCTACAATTTGGAGGGCAGCGACTGCGGCGGTATTTCGGCAGCGGGACCTTCCGCTGCCTCTGTGGAGGGTGGCATTTCAGGGCGGGACCTTCCGCCGCCTAGGGCAGCAGAAAAGCTGGCGGCGCTCCTGCTGCCATGCCCTGCAAATGCCTCATGCAGAAGGGTTCAGGAGCTGGAGTAGAAACAGCTATGCCGACTGCACATCACCTGGTTTATTCTCTTTCACTCAGGAAAAGCTGGCTTTCCATTTGCTTTGCACTGCTAAAGTGATCCAAATCAGGGTGTCAGGATCTGGCCAAAAGTTTTCACAAATGTTTTTGATACGATGAAAAAAAAATCTTGCTCAAAAGAATATTTTTTTTTTCATGATACAGTAAACAGAGAATATATAATGGGCTAACCTAGGAACTAATTTTTTGCCCCTTCTTTTGTGCCAGTTACCATTTCGATTTTATGATACAATGGCTTGCAGTCATATTAGTTGTGTGCACTATTGATTGTGCCAACAATTTTAAATACACGATTGACTATAGATGTAAACGACACTATGAGCAAGACCATGAATTTTTAATTTCTGTATTAGGTAGAGACTAGGATGATGGGCACTCTATAAATAGATAAGATCCAATGGATAGAAAAGATCGGATGAAAAATTAGAGATGATTTGTAAAATTTGGCCCAATAAAAGAAGTTAAGCTAAGGCTTCATGTTCAACCACACTACATGCCATGAGGCATACTTTATATATGCTATTTCAAACCATCAACAGAAGTATTTTTATGCTATCAATTTTTCCTTGACATACACGTATATTGTCCTTTCTGCTTGTCTTCCATAGCTACCATGCTAAGAAGTTTAGATACCTATAATAAATGTTGATATAATCACAGCAATATAAATGCTAATGAACTCTATTTGGAATTATTCCATACTTTCTGAAAGCTGTCCGTATAAATATCAGTGTATGATAAAGTTCAGCAGTACAGATAGACTGTACTGTAACCTGATTGGTGACTTAAAGCTTCCTCAAAGAAATGGGATTCTATTAGGTTTATGTATTATATGCAAGATGCACTGGGAGTCTCCTTAGCTCAATGATAAAATATCTATTGCACTGGGAATTAAAGTTCTCATGACAGCACCGCTGCAAAGCAATGGGTGTACATACTTTCTAAAAGTTTTGAGAAGCCATCCCAGTGAAGCCAACTATTAGAGAGCAGAATATGTTCTAACTCATTTTAATGCTCCATATATGCATGGTCTCTGCCTGGCTTTCAGTAAGGTTCCCTTTATAACCAATCTGCCCTGGAAAGCTACTCAAGTTTTTTGTACTCAGAGTTAATTTTACACATTGTAACCAACTGACACTAAATGGCATGAGGTAGTCTCTAATCTGAATGTGTATACACAGCTGAAGCCTGCAGTCAAATCAGTGTTAAAAAAGTGAGCATACTAGAGAGAGAATAACTTTTAGTAATTACGTATACTTATTGGCTCTTTATTTTTCTCTGTTGTACAATTACTTGTATCATTTGATGCCTTATGAATCACTATTGTAAACAACTGCTGGAATTTCTTTCCACATGCATTTGCAAGAAAAAAATTTCAGCCTTTGACCTCGAACAAAAGAGGCAAAGAAAAAAAAATCTTCAATAGAAGGAAGCAGCTACGATTCAGCACATAGCACTAGATTTGATATCACTTTGAAATCTCCTTAAATTCTGATAGCCGTATTCTTTAAACAAACATGAAAAAATAGAACGTGTTCATTCATTCTGTGTGACAGAATACTTGATTTGACTAGACACACCAGATGCTCTTTGACCTTTGGTCGGATAGCACTCTCACATTGCAACACTGTTCTTGTTGCAAAGCCTTAATTTTAGCTTTACAGTGATGTCTTTCACACTCTAGAAAAGAGCTGGGCAAACACTGAATATTTTCTTTGAAAATACAATCACATTTTTAAACGTTTGCTGCCCTTTTTTGTTCACTTTCTCAAATATTTGAACAACCAAGTTTGCTGGCAAAACTGTTTGCAAAAATATATTCCAAAGCTCTATTTATGAATATTTGTGGAGACCAATTTTAAATGAAAACACAAAAGAATTTATACTAGAAATACTTACCTGCTCATTCATTCAAAGGTTAGACACAATACCATGTGACTTACTTCACAATAACAATTAGCCAACAGATCTTAATTACCAAGTATTGAATACTTGCACAACATTGTTCACAATGCATAGTTTAAAAATAAATTGCAAAAAATAATGGTTGACGAATTCTGAATAATAAATAAATTTGGGGACATTGCAATCTGCTCGTGGTCATTCCATGAAAGTCTCTAGTTTAATCAGATGTACTTACTTTATTATTTACTCAGGTCTGTTCCCTAGTTATCCCTTGAAAACAGAAGCATGTTTCTGAAGTACTGCAAATGGATGTATTCATTGTGAATTTCTGGCCCACTCATCAATTCAAGTATGATCATTAAGTTCTCCTGTCTTACCACAACCTCTGTAGTTTGTACAGGAAGAGGGCTGGCATTTCTGTGGTATACAGTATCTCATAGAAGCAGCTTTGGTGTCTACATCTATCTGAAAGGGTTGCCCTTTAAATAATGGATTAAGTTCATCCATTTGAATGTCCTTAAAAACAGTAGTGAAGATATGACACACCATTTCTTCTGAATTATTCTCTGTGTATGCCTCCTGGTCATGCTACAGGGAAAGCCATCTTCTTGCCTTTTCACCATTTTTTTCCTGCAATCATTTTCTTCTCCCTATGTGCACTTTAAATTCATCACCTTATACCATACTGCTGATAAACTGGGCCTTTGGTTAAGGATGTACTCTGGATTTGTAACTGCAAATGCTAAGCCATATTTTGCTATTGATTTTTAATTAGAATTTATGATGGAAAACAATGGGGATATTTATTTAAAATATAAGGGGACAATATGGCTCACTATGAAGATGTTACACAATCTTTTCTCCAACAAGATCTAATTGCAAAGTAATAAAAGGTGAAATAAATGGGTTAAAAACTAGAACTGGTTAGACAATTTTCATCAAAACAGTTTTCCATTGCTAAATGCCATTTTGACAAAACTGATTTTTGTGTCATTATACAGATTTTGACAAATTTCCCATGAAAACAAATTTTCCCAACATGATTTTTGCTTGTTTGTTTTAGAAAAATGTAGAAATTTTAATTTGGAAATTTATTTTAGGATTTTTTTTTCATTTGAAATGTTCATGTTTCTAGCAAGACAGAAATTCTGAACTTCATCTACGTCTGCTACATACCTGTACTTTCTATACCTACTGAGTTTGGAGGATCTAATGCTGCACACTAATACTGCTCGTAAAATGAGCCTTGATGTTTTGGGCTACAGAGTATTTCAAATTCATTTTCATTAATTTCTTGTTCAAATTGGTTAAAGCAGCAATATATTAGAAAGAATTACTGGAAACATTTTAAAAGGTCAGATCTTTGAAATCCTTACTCATGTTAGGATTTCACAATCTGTAGTTTAGTCTGTTCTAATAACAATAATGGGCTAGGTCCTTTGGTGGAGCGAACTGATGAGCTCTATTGACTGTACTCGAACTATGCCCATTTACAGCAGCAGAGGATCTGGCTCAATCCATTGAGAATATTAATTAATTATTAACATTTGTACAATTAACTTCCAAACTAACCAACCTCACAAATACACATGCTTAAAACTTGCATGCACCTGAGATCAAAGTTTGGAGAGAAAAAAAAAAGACACATAAATAGCAGAGCTACATGGAATTGCTTCCAAATATTTGAATGAGACTTGCTAAAAAAAAGAAAAAGAGATTGTGCTTTGCAAATTCAATAGCGTTTGCTGTTTTGGCTCAAGAGAGAAAGCGAGTCTGAGAGCTGCCAAGATTTACATATTTAATTCAGATGTTCTATATGAGAGTGATAAAACAAGAGAGAAAGGTTTCAGGAGCAGACGGGGGAGGAGGGGGGGTGAAGAGACATTAAATTTCACAAGGAAACGTTTTAAAAAGCTGTAAACCTCTTTCCCCTAGGCCTTGCTGAAAGGCCTGAGCTCTGTAGACCCCAAAGGCTTACAGTAAATCAAGAAAATTAATTCAAAAGACATTGTACTTGCAGAGGTGATGATCTGCCACATTTGATTACCACAACACTTGATTCAAGTAAAGATTGCTGCTAGATTAGAAATCTTTTCCCAATGTTCTGGTGGTCTGGGAGGCCAGCAATTTGCCTATATGCATCTTCATTGTAAATGTACTACAACTGCAGAAAGCCCACATTTCAATATGAATTGGGTTTTTGTTTGTTTTCACACCTGGTTTTATAGCCTATACAAAAAAACAAAAATATTCCTATTTTTGAGCCCTGTAAAAAAGTTCATGTAAGTGTTTATATTGTTTTTCTTGGAACTGGCTCTCTTTACTTTAATTACACTTTCACAGTGCATGTGAGCAAGGAGACCAATTGGTTAATGACAAGGCAATAGACTTTCAGCTTTTAAGATCTCAGGTCAAGTCTTGATTAACTTTGAAATGAGTTTAATGTTTTTGGCCTAGTCCCTAGGTGGCCTTTGTCTGCATCAGAGAAGTATAAACCATAGTTTGTGGATGTTTGCTTATGAAATTTTAGTATTAGAATAGCAAGGATGCTGCAAAGAGTACTGGTAAATCTCCTAATGTTGGTTCCCTTGCTAACAGTCTTCTTGGTTCTTCTTGAATCTCATTTTTGCAAGGTTCACCTAAACCTCAACTTTTGGACCATGGAAAATAGTTTTAGGGTGGATTTGTGATTTCAGTCATATCATATTTTCTATTTTTACAATAGTAATCAAATACATGAAAGTGAACATTTTTCTGCCCAGTAGTTTTCCCTAAGAGCTCTCATCTCTATTTATGGGTTTTTGTCCTGTGTTACATACATGCCAGAGTAAATTACTCAAGCCAGCAGCTAACAGTGAAAATTTTAGGGAAGTCATTTTATTTCCTAGTGTTTATTCACAACATATCCAAAGATTCATCATTTTTGTGCATATATTGTCATAGATTGATTGGAAATTTTGTCAGGGATTGAGAGTGCTTTGTATTAGTATGCTCTGTATTTTTAAAACTTTCTATGATTTCTGTTCTGCTGCAAAAAATGAGTTCCAACACCCTGGCTCGATTTTAATGATCAGATGCTTGATGTGCATAACAGTGTTATTTTACAGTTTGCGATTTGTGATCATCCTGCCACTAACACTGATGTGAGTTATATAGGGCTAATGTAGCAGTGGATTGCTAAATAATAAAGTAGGATTACATCCACCTAAAATGATCATTAAGATAAAAGATAAACAAACTGAACATCATTTCTTTAGCTAATTTTGGTGTTAATTTGCAGAAATGGGCATTGCATAAAATATACACAATACAAATGATATGGGGGAAAACATGCATATTATTTGCTTTAATTCAGCATGTTAAAAGTCAAGGTGAGGAATAGAACAAACCCTTCTTAATTTTTTAGTCTTCCATCAACTCTGTTGAAGACTAAATCTAAATATATCAAAGGAGCCTTTTCCAGTGAGCTCATTTGCCTGCACATATTAGAAATCATTAGTATGTTTCAGCCATAAGTTATCCTTAATTACCTGAGGAATATCGTATTTTCTTTTGTAATTTATGTGTTCATAACAAAAGCAAATTATAGAAGAAGCATTGTCTTAATTTACATGTGCTAATTAGTGGAATATTATTCCAATTTTAAAATCAGTAATTTAATATTTTGGTAAACTAAGACAAGACAGTATTTCCAATTAGTTACACTAAATTGTTCCCAAGTGGTACAGGTTTAATAAAAGACTCTTTTAAATCTGCTAAGAAAAGTTTAACTATAATGAATATAATTGTATATTTTTTTGACCTCTGATATTACAACATATGCTCAGTTTGTTCTCCACTCAGATATAGGACTTTGTGATTAATATCTTTTGCTGTGTTACCTCTGCTGCTAATGAAAAACATCGAATGTTCCCTTCACTTCACAAAATGCAAACTCAGACAAAAAAATTTCACAGGTGAATTCCTTATGAACACTTCTAATTGCTTAGGAACAGTGTTTGAAAATCTCAAGTAATTTTCCATTATTATAATGAATAGCATAAACTGTAATTTTTCATAGTAATTAACTTGTGTCAGCACCATTATTTTTCATTAATTATAAATGAAAAAGAATGAAAGATCACCCGCAGGAACAGATGTGTGAAATTGTCTCTGAGGTTCTGTTCTAGCTTTTTTTGTTTTGTTTTGTTTTTTCCCCTTTTTCCCTTAAATAAATTGTATTGGGCATTGGAGCCAACTATGCAAGAATACAAATAGTAGTGGATATCCAGGGGAGAATGGGACAAAGGGCATTTAATAAGGTTATGGTCTGTGAAGTCCAATATTTTAATGAAAAATTCAATTGTTGCCGGCATAAGAGATAAAGACAGAAAACAAAATGTGGAGCATGTACAGGCTTACAGCTGTGAAAAGCTGGAGAAAACCAACCTGACAGGAAAACTCTCATTTTTTAAAAGGAAAAAAACTCCACACAATCTATCTATGTCAGGCTTGTAAACCTAAGGTGAACTTAATTAAAGTCAATGGAGAAAAAAACACTTTAAAGTATTATTTATTGGCTTCCATAAGTCAAGTATAAATATTCATTTGTTCATGATGCTCCTGTTCTTCTTTTCAAGACTTTTAAATTGTTTCTGGAGGGAATCAATTAGTGTGTAGGTTTTTAGGTATTTTACCCACAGTCACCATCTCTGCTCTTACTTTTTGTCTCCTGGGTTTGCCTCACTCAAAACAAAAGCAAACATATAAATATAAATGTGGTCCCTTCTAGTCCTATGATTCTATGAAATTCGGCCAATTCTGATCTCCTTTAAGGACCTATTCAGCTCCCATTAATGTCTTTAAAAAGAGTTGCTGCAAGTTCTGGGCACTTTTAACTCCTACTAATCAATAGTCTTGTTCATGTATAACTACAAGCAATTGTAATCTATCCTATTTTGATTGGCATGTGATGTGGAGCTGGGCAGGAACTGGATTTTCCATTTGGCAGGACATTCTGTGAGTTTGTTTTTTTTCTGCTCTAAAATGTAATGAAAACAAAAAATGCAAATTGTTCCTTTGAGACAAAATTCTGGGGAAAAATGGGTTGATTGGAATATTTTGTTTTGATAAAATAGAAATGTTGCATTCTGATTCTGACCTAATTTAAATATTTTGATAACAAAGTTTCAAAGTGAAAAGTCATTTCAAAATGAAAAATATCAAGACATTCCTTTCAAAACAGGACCTTTTCAAAATGCTTCATCCCTATATTCCCTCCCCCCCAAATTAAGTGTTGTCAAAATTGACAAATTTCAATTTGGATGACTCAGCATTTTCTAGTGGCAAAACTTTGATAGCTTTAGTGTTATGCAATTATCTCGGACTCAGTTACATTTCAGCAGCTCAGGTAAATCACTTGCCTTCCTCCCCCAATTCCTGCCATGAATAGTAATCTGCTACTGTATCATACTGTAATCTGGTACTGTAGCTAGCGTGTCCTGCTCACTTTTTATCCAATATGTTTTGCAGCTGCTTACCCCACAATCCCCGGAACAAAAATACAGAGAGTCCACATACAGGCACAGTACAAATGGCTCCCCCCTTATGCCTTGATGTGACTGTACTGTTACCAGAGTGACATTATGTGATTCTGAATGTCACTGCAGATGGGTCACAAGATAATTTCTCTACAAAGACAGAGTCCGCACAATTGAAAGTTTGGAAAACTTGCTGTAAACGAATATCTATATACAGCTGCCAATAGTGTATTGTATGTGGATATATAAATATTGCTTTATATTTTGTAAAGCATTCACACAGCAGAAAGCTTTCAATAGAAATGAACATTTGTGAAGACTTACTACTTAATAGTAACCACCACAGTATGTATAGACTCCTTATGCAATATCACCATTTGCACAAGGATTTCTCAGGGCATCAAGGGTTACTGGCCTGGGTCATAAATGTATGTATAAAATAAATAATAAAAAGATCTAGGAAGGTGAACAAATAAACAGAATACACAAAAAGCCTGGATTTGAAATACGTAAAGTATTTTTAAAATAAATAATCTATCATTACACAGCATATCAATCATTAGTTAAAATATGACATGGATGGGAAAAGTTTGTACTATATTATTTAAGCATTTTATAAGATTATTTCACACACAAAACTCTAATTTCATCTTCATAATATTTATTTTTTTCCTTTTTGTTTCAAGTGGTTTGGGATTAAGAATCTAAAAAACATCGCAAAATGGAAGGTGTGTATTACTTGAAGCACAAACAGAACTTCTGATTTTTTTTTAAAAAAAGTCATAATGTATCATGGCATTTTCATGGTAGGATTTTCAATAAAGCTGAGTGAAATATTCATCACAAAATTAAAAGCCCTCACAATTTGCCCTTTTTCATGGTCAGTGAACAGCTATGAAATGGAGCAAGTCCTGTGAAGTTTTTCACAGCAGCAAAAATTCTGAGGTGGGCATAAAGAGTATTGTATTTTAAAGAGTTTCCTAAGTAGAAAAATATTTTCCTGTTTATTTTTACCTTTTTATCTTATACTTTTGGTTTTAAATACTTAAATTCTAGTTGCTGAGATAAAACAGAATCCTTAGAAAGAATAATAAATCTCTACCCACAGCTGCTTATCTTTTCTATATGCCTTGTAATTACTCTCTTGTTCTTCACTGTTTTTCTCTCTGTCATCTCCATAAACTGGCCATCAAAGTAAGCTGTCTGCTAGCTGAAACTGTCAGGAGAGATGTGTTTCTTATTTGTGTGCATATAAAATAGGCACATAAACCTAGGCCAAAGTCAATCTTTCTAATATTAGAAAACTGGACCCCTAAGAAAACAGTAGTATGGATCCACTTTAACAGTTTAGTTAACAAGGAAAGATGAAATCAGTTGATTACTCTGTATAACTGAGAGTATAATTTGGCACGCTGGGTCAGATTCTGGCTTCTAAGAAGGCTGGTTAGCACCACTGGAGGGGTGTAGAATAACCCTAGGGCTGCCCTAGATGAGCAGCTGGGAATGCCTTCCATTTTAGCCAGTTCAACACCAAAGTTCTGGACCCCTGTCATAGGGATAGTGTCAGGTACTTGCGGATTTGGTAAGAATACAGAATGTTATGGCAATTTCCAGTCAATGTAGCAGCTTTTAGGGGGCTATTAAAAACCAGGTTAATTTAGAGAAACCCCAGACTAGCCTGTGCTTCAGAATTCTGGCATTCTTGCTTTGAAAAAGCATTGATTCAGAGGACACAGCCAGTGTTTCCTGAAAACCAAAAAGATTCATATATGACTGCAAACTGTCTGGAAACACCCCTCCCCAAAACTGCTGGAATGGCATTATGGAGTGTTCTGGCATGACTCAAGAGCTGTTTGCAAACAAATCTATTTCTTTACAGATTCCCTATGTACCATGCAATGTAAACCAGAAATAGTTTGTACATCTTCACTCCAACCTCTTCTGGAGAAAGTCGCTGGTATCTTACTTTTTTAACCTTTCATTATAAACGATGGAATCCAGTTCCAAAAGGTTAGTGGCCCACACTTCCATGTCACAAGACATATAACAGAGAGAAAAATAAATGTTGTGTTTTCTATCATTATCATTAACCATCTGCTATCATTAATGTAGACTTTTAATGATCAAAGTCAGGAATTAGGGACTTAGTGAGGATGTACTAAGATGTCTACTTTGCAACAAAAATAACAGAAAATCAGAAAGAATCAAATATAAATGTACTTGCAAATGTAATTATGCTAAATGTTTGCTTTCTGTGACCGATTGCTTACAGAGAGGAACTAGAGCAGAATGGCTCACAACTGTTTTTAGTGTGATAGATGAGCTCTTATAACTAGGGAGTGAGAAAAAAATTCACTACAGAAGAAACACAACTCATCATTGTCAGTGTTTTGGCTCCTTCTTTTGGGCCACGTAACACTCTTCATGTCAATGGGAGTACCCTGAACAGACTGAGAATAGTTTATAAGGCCTTTAGGATTGAGTCTTTTAATAATACAATTAAAAAAAAATCAAAACAAGTGAATTATTGAAGATGCATAGTAGGACCTTCTGATCTCTTTTAACTATACATATCAAAGTCTCCTAGGACTTTTCTGTTTTGTCCAAACTAAGCCTGTTCTGCCCAGCAGTCTTTTGCATCATCTTTTGAAATTCACAGCTGACATTTAAACTAAAAACTTGGTTTCTTTGTATATTTTGCTTTTTATTACAAAAATAATAATGTTGAAAACCTTTTTTCACCTCACTAAAGAAAGGTGTCGTTCAAATGGCCATTATATATGAAATCTGCTTTTTCATTCTGGAAATCATGATGGTCTTAGAAAGTATCATGCGACTTCTACCTTAAGAAAAAAAGCTTTGACATATCAATTTCTGTTTTAATGGTATCTTGCTAAATGGTGTGTTAAAGCAATTATCCATAAAGGTGATACTATAGAAGAAGGTCTCATATATAGCCAAGGGGACCTACACTGTTATGATTAAAAAAAAAAAACTAACGTAATAATTATCCACCACTTTATAAGCAGCTGGTGTACTGTAAAGACTGCAGGTAAGCATAACATGACTATGATTGCTCAAATCAATGAGCAAACATACTGCTGTTTTCTAAAAGAGCTGAATGTTATTGAGAAACCAGGCAGGAGCTAGGTCTATGAAGGAATTAGACTTATCAAACCCTTTGGTCATGTGGTACTGTGTTGAAGTTATGAGGTCTTCATGTGATAAATAAGGGTACAGCCTAAGCAAGATGCACAACTCTAAATGGCTCTTCAAACCATGTTCATGGAAAGGGTATGGTTGAAAATGATGCCAAGATTCTTAACTTATCTCACTGGGTCAGATCTTTAGCTAGTCTAACTGGAAAACCTCAGCTGAAGTCAATGTAGCTATGCTGGTTTTACACCTGCTGAAAATATGGCCTACCACTAAACAGGCTCTCCCAATAAGCAGAAATTCAAAGGAAAGAGAATTATTGAAAACTGTCTACCAAGCATAAAGTTTGATTTTTTTTCCTTAGAGTTAAGGAGGAGGGAGCACCAATATAATTTGCATATTCCATCACTGCAGAATCTGAGCTTGCCAGCAAAAGATTTACAGCTTTTGTCATCCATGTACTGATGATATTCTATCACTTATTTGGAAATTTTCTTACCAAAAGGTCTCCTATAAATACTGTCCAACATAAAAGAAGGCATAATGCATGAAGGAGAACACCTTCACCCATATTATCACTAAGTTCTATTTTCTAAGTGTAACACCAATAGATCCTGGTTGTCGGCGGGCGGGATCAAACCTGAGACCTCTGGAGCTAAATGCACGAGCCTCTACTGCCTGAGCTAAAAGCCATGGGGCCCTTAGCTAATGATGTAGAGCAGACTAATTAATCTCTAAGTGGTCTTGGTGCCACTAGAGGGGATAGAATACCACACCCAGGAGGTGTGTGGGTTACATAAGTATGATTTATAGTACTGGAGGACACATCTGCAACTTTCCATTGTTGCCCAATCAAATCATATGTCAGTCATGTCAAAACCTGACAAAAATGGCCATCTAATCCTGCTTTATTGTCAGTAGATGGTCATTCTTCTGATCCTCACTTATGCAGTTTCAATTCCTAACAAAGTCCAGTTGAACCCATAGTGTCACTGATATTGATGGGTTCAGTAGCCACAGTCTTTCACCTATTCCAATAAAATGGATATTGGAGACTGAATAGTAATTAACCATCCCTCCAGAATCAAGGAATGTTTTATGAGGCAAGAGTGGACATGTTTTAGAATAATCAGCATCCTCTCCTTAATTAATGAGGCATAGGTAATGTCAGGCAACAATGGCATCAGACCCACAAACTTGCACTGAGAAGCAAAGATGGATAAGGGTTAGAATACCAAATGGTGGGCATAACAGAATACAGAAGATGGTGGCCACTAATCAGAAATCAAATTGAATAGATGTACAGACGTTTTTCAGTCTGGGGCTGGGGGGAGCCCTCTCCTCTGACACAGGAAATATAGTCTTTTTGGACCTAAACTACAGAAGCAGATTGTGAAAAGACCCATAGTTGCAAATGGATAATGATTGCCATAAATGGATTAAGCAACAGAGGGTCCTGTGGCACCTTTAAGACTAACAGAAGTATTGGGAGCATAAGCTTTCGTGGGTAAGAACCTCACTTCTTCAGATGCAAGTAATGGAAATTTCCAGAGGCAGGTATAAATCAGTATGGAGATAACGAGGTTAGTTCAATCAGGGAGGGTGAGGTGCTCTGCTAGCAGTTGAGGTGTGAACACCAAGGGAAGAGAAACTGCTTCTGTAGTTGGATAGCCATTCACAGTCTTTGTTTAATCCTGATCTGATGGTGTCAAATTTGCAAATGAACTGGAGCTCAGCAGTTTCTCTTTGGAGTCTGGTCCCGAGGTTTTTTTGCTGTAAGATGGCTACCTTTACATCTGCTATTGTGTGGCCAGGGAGGTTGAAGTGTTCTCCTACAGGTTTTTGTATATTGCCATTCCTGATATCTGACTTGTGTCCATTTATCCTCTTGCGTAGTGACTGTCCAGTTTGGCCAATGTACATAGCAGAGGCACATGATGGCATATGATGGCATATATAACATTGGTGGACATGCAGGTGAATGAGCCGGTGATATTATAGCTGATCTGGTTAGGTCCTGTGATGGTGTTGCTGATGTAGATATGTGGACAGAGTTGGCATCGAGGTTTGTTGCATGGGTTGGTTCCTGAGTTAGAGTTGTTATGGTGCGGTGCGTGGTTGCTGGTGAGAATATGCTTAAGGTTGGCGGGTTGTCTGTGGGTGAGGACTGGCCTGCCTCCCAAGGTCTGTGAAAGTGAGGCATCATTGTCCAGGATGGGTTGTTATCTCCATACTGATTTATACGTGCCTCTGGAGATTTGCATTACTTGCATCTGAAGAAGTGAGGTTCTTACCCATGAAAGCTTATGCTCCCAATACTTCTTTTAGTCTTAAAGGTGCCACAGGACCCTCTGTTGCTTTTTACAGATTCAGACTAACACGGCTACCCCTCTGATACATAAATGGATTAGATTCTGGGAGAGAGATTTGAGTAAAAATCAAACACAGGATCAAATTCAGTCCTAGTTTAATCAACTTCATTAAGTAGAGTTTCACCTTTTTATGCCAGAGGTGACTTTGGGCCAAAATGTGTCAAATGTGTCGATAGAGAGAACAGATATAAGAAGACACAAGAGGGGTAACAATCAACAGAAGATTGCTAAAAAATTCCCCCTCTCAGATTGAATTATACAATTGTATATTAGTCAGTTAAGCTGTTCCAGGTGAGAAAGGAAGAATGGAATCACTCTCGAGAGCTCAAAATAATGTGGACAGAACAGTAGCATCCTTTCCATTAACTGTAAGGAATTAAGTCTTTAAAATTATGAGTATTGTGAAATAATTTAATTATGTTATCAATAATCAGCATATTATATTGACTATGTTTTCCAGACCTTAAATAATTCTTATAGCTCTTTTCTGTAACCTGTTCAGTTTTTCAACATTTTTTTTTTTTTGATGTATGAACATCACAGCTGGATACAGTATTCCACTAATGGTCTCACTCATTCACTATTCCTATTTTATATTCCCCTGCTTATACATACCAGTATCATGATTGCCCTCTTAGATAGAACATCACGCTGGGAGCTCATATTCCATTGTCAGTAGCAGTAATAGCAGTAATACAGTAGTATACTCTACAATGAACTCTATAGTAGTAATATCTACTATTATCCCTAAATCCTTTCAACTATCACTGCATACCAGGATACTGTCATCCATCTTGTGTGACCTACATTCTTCGTTCCTAGATATATGACCTTACATTTGGCTGTATTAAAATGTATGTTGTACAAATAAGCATCATTTATTATGTGATCCAGGTTGGTCTAGATCACTGACCTCTCCCCATCATTATTTATCATTCTAAATTTTTTTGTCATCTATAAACAGCAATTTTATATTTTTTTCAATGTCATTGATAACATTGGGCCAAGAACATTTCCCTATGAGACCCCATTAGAAGCAACCCATTGGATGATGATTGACCATTTACAATCACTTCTTGAGATCTATCATTTAACTGGATTTTAATCAATTGAATTTGGGCTAAGTTGATTTTGCATAGCACTATTTTTATTAATCAGCATATCATGTGGGAATAAGTGTAAGACTTACAGAAGTCTAAGTATATTATGTCAATAACTTTATCAAACGTAATCTCAGTAAAAAAATCATATCAAGTTTGCTTGCAAGCACTGATTTTCTATAAAACTATGTTGACTGAGATTAATTATGCTACTATATTTTAATTCCTTACTGATTTGATCCTATACCCATCTTTCCATGATTTTGCCCAGGATTGATGTCACAAAGATAACCAATAGATAGTTTGCCAGATAATATTTTAAAAGAGTAAATTGGATTATCAGAACATTAGCTTTTTTCCTGTTCTCTGGAACTTCCCCAATGTTCCAGGATTTGTTAAAAATCAACATTAGTAGTTCAGAGAGCTCTTCAACCAATTGCTAATACTCTGAAGTGCAAATTATCCATTTTTACCAATATAAACATGTTTAATTGTTGCAGTTTAATATCTCCTTAGTTACCAATGAAATAGAAAATATTTCTTTATTTCTGTAAGATATGAATATAGGGTGACCAGACATCCTGATATTTGGTCAGGACGGATTTTGTCCCGATATCTGCCGGCAGCACTGTGTGTGTGTTTTATTTTTGGTTTTTTTCCTCAGCCGGGGCAGGACTCAGCTTTTTTTTTTGCTCTGCCTTTTCTGCATCTTGAATGAAAGTTTTATAATCCTTATCTTATATTATTATACCATTGGTAGGATTTTGTTAGTTCATGATCTATTGAAATAATTCCTTTTTATTTTGCCCTTAATCCTACTGGCCAGAGGTTTTCATGGATACATTTAGTTTCCCTTATCAATTGGCTGCATTTGCTAATTGCCAATTAGTACTCATTGCGATCCACCTACCCATTTCTCTATCTTATACATTTTTTAAATACTTAATTGCTACTTTGAGTTAAGAGTGTTAACAAGTCTTTCTATTAGAAGGTCCCATACCACTACTCATATCATTTCAAAAACTCATCTTTTAAAACATCTCTCCCCATGAGGTTATTTCACATTTCTTGATTAACTATTGGTGAAAACTTTGGGTTGGAGGCTTGGGAAAGGAAAATGTTTAAAGTGAAGAGTTGACTGATAGCCTTGATTTAAATAATATTGCTTTTCTCCATACCCATCAATTTGGCTTGCATGATTTTGTCCACATAAATAATGTAATTATCTGGCATGTGCAAAAACAATGAAAGAATGTGAAAGAAAGAAAGAAATTAAATAAATGTATTAGCAGCAGCCCCCAGAAGAAAGATAATTTTAGAAAGATTTTGAAGACAATTAGTAGGATAAAATTTAGTTTGAAAAATAAAATAAAAGTAATCTTTATGCTACATATGTACAAAATTTTAGATTTGTGTTCTAGGCCTTTTCTTAGATAATTATCAGTTTTATCATTAATGTTGCCATTTTACCCTCTGGTGAACTGGGCCCTCCATGATTAGACATATCAAAATTTGTACTGAACTCTTTGGCACATCTCTAAATTCTATGCAATTTATTTAGCAGTTACTGTGTAATTAGGGTCGTAATTTGAGCTATTGAGTTCCATGCATATTATTTATAATTACAATATCAATTTGCAGCTAGCTGATTTTACTAGTATGATTTGAGCATCTGTAATATTTAAATACTATTTTAAAATGACAGTGGTTAAGAGTACCACATTAGGATCCATTTCAGTTAAAATAGATACAATGGCAACCTTTGCAAGACAGCAGATGCAGAAGGATGCAAAAACAGACCCTCACAACCAGCAAGACTGATTTAAAAAAAATAAATCACATTTTGTGATCATGGATTCCAAGGATCAAAGGGACCACTATGATCTGACCTCCTGTATAAACACGGACAATAGAATTTCCCCCAAATGATTCCTAGAACATATCTTTTAGAAAAAAAACAAACAAATTTGATTTTAAAATTGTCAGTGATGGATATTCCACCATGAGTTTTGATACATTCTTCCAATGGATAGTTAGTTTCACTGTTAAAAAACACGCCTTATTTCAGTCTGAATTAGTCTAGCTTCAACTTCCAGCCATTGAATCATGTTGTACTTCTGCTAAATTGAAGAGCTCATTAGTAAATATTTGTTCCCCAGGTAGATACTTATAATAAAGTCACCCTTTAACCTTCTCTTTAATAAGCTAAATAGACTGAGCTCTTTGAATCTATCACTATAAGGCATGGTTTCTAATACTTTCATTGTCTGGCTATGCTGGAGGAAGGACAGGAGACACTGGATGTGATATAATTAGACTGCAACTTTATTCCTAAATGTCTCCTCCGCCTACCTCCCAGTGTTTCCCGCCCGGCCGCCACCAAACAGTTGTTTGTATGCTTGGGGAGGGAGGGAAGGAATGGGAATGTGGCGCGCTCAGGGGAGAAGGCGGGGAAGAGGTGGGGCCGGGGTGGGGATTTGGGGAAGAAGTTGGAATAGGGGCAGGGAGGGGGCGGAGTTGGGGCTGGGACTTTGGGGAAGGAGTTGGAATGGGGGCGGGGAAGAGGCGGGGCCTCATGGAAGGGGTGGAGTGGGGTGAGGCCGGGGTCAAGCATCCACGGAAAAGAGGGGAAGTTGGCACCTATGACCTCACCCCTGTTCCATGTCTGCCTCAGCTAAACCTCCAACCCACTGTGAGGAAGGAGGAAGACCCCACCTCACCTTGGCCAATCTGTGAGGGAAAAAGTCCTTCCTTCCCAGCCCCCAGAGAAAGAAATGACTAGCATAATGTCCACAGCAGATCATGACAAAACTTGGCATGTAACTACTTCCATGGGAGGGAAAGGAATTTTCCTGCACCAGGTAGACCTAAATAGCCCCTTTTCTCTTCCGCTCACCTAGGAGGGGACGGCTCAGCTTCCTCATGCTGACTGGGTATGAAGCTGCTGCAGCAAGTCACTTTGGCTCGCTAGACCTTAAGGAGGCCACATCCTTTTTCTACAAGTCGGACAATGGTCCCCACCACTTAATGTTCAGTGAGGTCATTCTCATGGCTCTTCTCTGAACCCTCTACAATCAGGGCTGGCTCCAGGCACCAGCTTAACAAGCAGGTGCCTGGGGCGGCCCAGGGAGAGGGGCTGCACCTGAGGCAATTCGGAGGAGGCAGGTCCCTCACTCCCTCTAGGATCTAGCGATCACGGCTTTTTTTTTTTTTTTGCTTGGGGCGGCAGAAATGCTGGAGCCAGCCCTGTCTACAATGTATCAACTAAAACTAGACACAGTATGTCAACAGCCCTTACACCAGTGTCAAATATAGAGGTAAAATTAGCCTCTCTGCTCCTATTTGAGATCCCCATGTTGATGCATCCCAAGATCACATTAGCTCTTTTGGCCAGAGCATCACACTAGGAGCTCATATTCAGATGAAAGAACAGGAGTACTTGTGGCACCTTAGAGACTAACAAATTTATTTCAGCATAAGCTTTCATGGGCTACAGCTCACTTCTTCAGATGCATAAAGTGAAACACACAGACAGAAAATATTTATACATACAGAGAACATGAAAAGGTGGAAGTATGCATACCAATTGTAAGAGGCCAATCAATTGAGATGAGCTATCAGTAGCAGCAGAAGAAAAAACTTTGAAGTGATAATCGAGATGACCCATAGAAGGTTTGAGGAGAACTTAACATGGGGGGAAAAAAATTCAATTAGTGTAATGACCCAACCATTCCCAGCCTCCGTTTAGACCTAAGTTAATTGTGTCTAATTTGCATATTAATTCAAGTTCAGCAGTCTCTCTTTGGAGTCTGTTTTTGACATTTTTTTGTTGCAAAACTGACACCTTCAAGTCTGTCACTGAGTGATTAGAGAAGCTGAAGTGTTCTCCCACTGGTTTTTGAATGTTATGATTCCTGATGTCAGATTTGTATACATTTATTCTTTTGCGTAGAGACTGTCCAGTTTGGCCAATGTACATGGCAGAGGGGCATTGCTGGCACATGATGGCATATATCACATTGATAGATGTGCAGGTGAACGAGCCCCTGATGGTGTGGCTGATGTGGTTAGGTCCTATGATGGTGTCATTTGAATAGATATGTGGACAGAGCTGGCATCGGGCTTTGTTGCAAGGATAGTTTCCTGGGTTAGTGTTTTTGTTGTATGGTGTGCGGTTGCTGGTGAGTATTTGCTTAAGGTTGGGAGGCTGTCTGTAAGCGAGGACTGGTCTGTCTCCCAAGATCTGTGAGAGTGAAGGATCATCTTTCAGGATAGGTTGTAGATCTTTGATGATGCACTGGAGAGGTTTCAGTTGGGGGCTGAAAGAAGCGGCTAGAGGCATTCTGTTATTTTCTTTGTTGTGCCTGTCCTGTAGTAGGTGGCTTCTGGGTATTCTTCTGGCTCTGTCAATCTGTTTTTTCACTTCAGCAGGTGTGTATTGTAGTTTTAAGAATACTTGATAGAGATCTTGTAGGTGTTTATTTCTGTCTGAGGGATTGGAGCAAATGCAGTTGTATGTTAGAGCTTGGCTGTAGACAATGGATCATGTGGTGTGTCCTGGATGGAAGCTGGCGGCATGTAGGTAAGTATAGCGGTCAGTGGGTTTCCGGTATAGGGTGGTGTTTATGTGACCAGCGTTTATTAGCACAGTAGTGTCTAGGAAATGAACCGCTTGTGTGGATTGGTCTAGGCTGAGGTTGATGGTCGGATGGAAATTGTTAAAATCATGGTGGAATTCCTCAAGGACTTCTTTTCCATGGGTCCAGATGATAAAGATATTATCAATGTAGCACAAGTAGAGTTGGGGCGTTAGGGGACGAGAGCTAAGGAAGCATTGTTCTAAATCAGCCATAAAGATGTTGGCATACTCAGATGATTATCCACCATGACTCTCAGATCTTTTTCAGAGTCACCATTTACTAGGATGCAATCCCCCATCCTGTAAGTTTGGCCTATACTTTTTGTTCCTAGATGTATACATTTACAGTTAGCCATATTAAAACATACATTGCTTGCTTGCAATCCAGATCACTCTATATCAGTGACCTGTCCACTTCATTGTTTATCGTTCTCCCAATTTTTGGGGCATCTGCAAACTTCATCAGTGGTGATTTTATGTTTATTTTCAGGTCACGGATAAAAATGTTAATAGCGTAGGACCAAGAACTAATCCCTGCAGGACTCCACTGGAAACACAACCACTTGATGACATTTTCATTATTTTATACCAAAACAAAAGAAAGGAATAGTTGTTTCAAAGAACAAATTTTCATGAGGTCAAAATATGAAAATGTTATAACAGCACATAATATTGCCTTCCCCCCATGAATAAAAATTCACTTAACAAAATTTGGAAAAACAAATCTCCGCCTTCATTGCTAGTTTCTTATGGAAAATCAGTCTTTACAATCTCTGCAACTTACTCAGGCTTCTGCAATGTGGAAATGAGATTTTTTTAAAATGTATTGGGCTTCAAAGCAGACAATGAGCTTCAGAGAATGCTTATCAATCTATGTGGTTTGCGAGCACCCATGGACAAAGAAGGTTCTGCCATTCAGAAAAATGAGACTATAAAATAAGAGTAGTCATTGTAACTGAATTCATTAGCCAGGTCTGTGGATTTCCCTTCTACACAGAGCCCACCCATGTTGCTGTTTGTGATCCATAAGTCTCTGTCTGAGAGCAGAGAACAATCTATTCTACCAAAGTAGGCCCTGAAGTCTGGCATCTGCAAGAGCCAACCAATCAAAAGAAGCAGTTAGAAGGAAAGTGTAGAGGCTACAATAAACTAAAAGATAGGGAACTGAAGATAGGAATTGGAGAGAATGAATATAAGAAAGAGGAGAATGACAAAGGAGGAAAATAACTAGACATTAGAGAAGAAATGAGGGGAAATTATCCATTCCTGAAGAGTGAATAATCTGTGTGGAGGTGTGTGTATAGCTCCCATTATTGGATGAATACACTTAAATGTACACAAAATTATGGATCCCACCCCAGAATGTCCTTCTAGAGCACCTGTTGCAGATGGCCTACACAGTAGCATCTCAATAGGTATTTTGCAGTGGAGGCAAAAATCAGGAAACTTCGAACTTGCAGATCCCCTCTGCCAATGGATTTTCTGTCATTCATATATAGTTAAATGGATATGGCATCCAAAATTTGGCTTTAGTTCCATAAATATTATTTTTAAATATACTTTTATATTAACATCTATGATTTCTGAATATTTTCAATATAACAAAGAGAATCTACTTTATTGATAATTTCTCCCAGTGGTATTTCAGGCTAAGTACATTACTTTGATTAATGGGCCCATGTTGAATTTTCCTGTTACTCTGGTGAAGTGAAAGAAATGCAATTTGGTTTGGTCCCATTTGCAAAAGCATAGAAAAAGATGTCACTTTTAACTACTGCAGAACCAAAATATGAATGGAAATTCAATTAAGTTTGTTGAAGATGAGCATTAAAGCTTGCTCAGCAGCAAATTTTATACAGCACATGTGGCCAAAAATGGACAAAACATAACAGTGGGAAAGGACTATGAAGTACTGGAGGGCTCTGAAGACATGATATTTTGTGAAACTATGAACTGGATGAGGCTGGAAGTTTTAGTAGAATGATTTATGGGGAACCCCTTTCTTTTATTTCCTCAGGCTTCCTAACTGAGCAGGGAAACTGCAAAATACTTTTGTCATCCTTGAGACCTAACATTCCAAAAACTAGAAAGAGTGTGAAGAGAAACAAAGGGGAAAAAAGGCATGAAGAAACAATGTCATTAGTACCCCCCTCCCCAACCCTCATTAATAATTTCAGTTTTTATTCACTGTGGGGGGCAAAGGACAGACTGGAGAAGATGGCCATGCAGATACAACTCCCAGTGTCTGGCCAAATGAGTGTCTGAAACAATTTAATCTTCTCTATTAAAATAGAACAGATTAATATCAGGTCAGCACTTGTTAGGCTTCTCAGCTGAATTCCCCGCACAGAACAACTGGTGCAAATAATGAGGTATCTCTACTGAAATAAACAGTGCTAGTCCAGATTTGCACCACAAAAGATTTGGCCTTCTAAAAAATAAGGTTTGCCTGCTATACAACCACAACGGCATTCTGCAACAACAACAAAATGGTTGTGAAAAAAATATTCAAAATGTGAACTCAGTGCAGAGCAAGTGTTGTTTTCCTGAGTCTTCAAACAACCTGAAACAGTAGCTCAAAATAATATATTAATTACTTCTTTCATGTTAATTTGTCAACTTTGAAGTCTAATGATAATTGAAATGTCAATATTATTAATTATGTCACTGATTATCACTTTTATCAGGAATATCCAGATATTTTGCTTATCCCTCAGTCTCTAATCATCTCCCATACCTACTCAGGTTCCAAAAGTCCCAATGTCCACTACCCAACTGGCAAAACCTTCGGCTTCCCCTCAGAAAACTTCTAATATGCAGCTCTAGATTATCAACAATCCAGCTTCATATTTAAAAATATACATGAAGGAACAGGATAATATTGAATTGAATCAAATAACACAAGGGCTACTGAACTAATTGTAATTATTAATTTCAATATTCAATTCAATAAAAAACCCTCAATTTTTAAAAAGCATCTTTGCTGCTGAAGACGTTCCAGCAAGCAGCAATGGAGTGCAATAAATGCAGACCTTTTGATGCAGATTGCAGGTCAAGCTTGCTGCAAAGTACATTGGGCCCTGATTACAGCAAGCATTGACTACAATACAAATACGTTTCTTATGCTTATGACTAGCTTTTGTGCTGAGGAAAAATGTTAAGTGGTGTTTGTACCCTTGACACAATATGAATTGAGATTAGGATAAGCTTCTGTCTGTGTGAGTATAACAAGAACATTAACATTAAACAGCATTGTTTACAACTGGACATGCAATAAGGTACCTGAATGTTAAAGGTTGCTATCAGTTTAATTTAAGAGAAAGGAAGAGGCAGTCATTCCATAGTTATATTATGTTAAACCTATTTTTAAATCCTTCCCTTCTCTTTTTCCTCAGGTATGACTAAGGTACTTGTCACGCTGGAATCTAATCCACTAATTTAGGCAAATGGAACCTAAGTAAAGGAACTCATGTTCATCCAATTTTATGATATTTGTGTCCTAGTTACCAGATACGCTAACAGAGGGCAGTTGGTGTAACAAAGAAACATTAAAAGAGTACTTAACATTTTAAACACTACACATTACAAAGAAGTACTCTGTGCACTCAAACTATGGTAATTAGGAAAAAATAGACTTTGCAATTCTGAATTCATGGCAAAATTTTGGCTCCATTGAAGTCAATGGGAGTTTTGCATTTACTTATATGGATACAGGATATTTTGAATATATAAATAAATACGGGGCAATCTGTATAGTAATCTACATACAGAATTTAAGACCCTTATTCCAATTTAGGCTACTTTATGTTACCTAAAAGGGCTAGAGGTCAAAGGTGCCTTTCATAGGGTCGAAGGCCAGAAGGGACCATTGTGATAATCCAGTCTAATCTCCGGAATAACACAGACCATAGAACTTCCCCAAAATAATTCCTAGAGCATATCTTTTAGAAAAAAAATCTATTTTGATTTTAAATTTTTTCAGGGATGGAGAATCCACCACAATCCTTGGTTCCAGTGGTTTGTGGTTGTTCCAGTGGTTACTTACTTTCACTGTTAAAAAATTTAACACATAATTTCTAGACTGAATTTGTCTAGCTTGAACTTCCAGCATTGGATGTTGTTATACCATTCTCTGCTAGACTGAAGAGCTCATTATTAAATATTTCTTCCCCAAGTAGGTACTTACAGACTGAGATCAAGTCATCCTTTACTTTCTCTTTGCTACACTCCTTGAATCTCTCACTATAAGGCAGCTTTTGTAATCCTTTAATCATCCTTGTGTCTCTTCTCTGAACCCTCTCCAATTTATCAACATCCTTCTTGAATTGTGGACACGAGAACTGGACACAGGATTCCAGCAGTGGTCACACTAGTGCTAAACACAGAGGTACAATAACTTTTCTACTCCTACTCAAGAGTTCCTGTTTATGAATCCAAAGACTGCGTTAGCTCTTTTGGCCACAGAATCACACTGGGAGCTCATGTTCATCTGATTATCCACTGCAACACCGAAGTCACTGCTTCTCAGGACAGAGTCCCCCGTCCTGTAGGTATGGCCTACAATCTTTGTTCCTAGATGCATTCTATTTACATTTAACCATATTAAAACACATATTGTTTGCTTGTGCCCAGTTTACCAGGTGATCCAGATTGCTCTGTATCAGTGACCTATCCTCTTCATTATTTACTAATGTTCCAATTTTGTGTGTTGTCTGCAACTTTATCAGTGAGGATTTTATGTTTTCTTCCAGATCATTAATACAAATGTTAAACAGCATAGGGCGAATAACTGGTCCATATGGGACTCCATTTGAAATACATCTGTTCAATGATGATTCCCCATTTACATTTTGAGACCTATCAGTTAGCCTGCTTTTAAATGCCCTGGAACTGACTAGGGAGGAAAGGATTCCCTGATGCATGCATTGTGTAAGACAGCCAAATATTCCTTCCAGGGACCCTTCACAAGCTCTGGCTTAGGTGGCATGCTGGGGACAGAAAGTGTGTCTTTGGGGTGAAGCTGCAGTGATTCTGGGCTGTGCTGTAGCAGGAACCTGCCATAACATAGACAGGTCTTCAGGGATGTCTACATTATATCAGGGGCTGTTCCTCCTCCTTGAGCATCGGGGTTCAGAAGATCACAAAGGTGGCTTAAAGATACCATATAATCCGCTCCCATTCCCTTTTCCCCCCACAGACATTAGGGTGCGAGTTCTGTGCTGCTTCTCTTACAATCTCATCCGCAATATTTCTATATGTTTGAACCTCTGGCTTGCTTATCTGACCATGAAACAGGGTTTTATTGTGATTATATATAAAATGGCATGTGGAAGAAGGATGATGTGTAATACTGTTGGTCCACTGTCAAAACTGCAACATTTCAGACTAGTCTAAACAGGGATCTTAAAACATCACCATACTTTGCCAACATGGCATAAAATTTTAGCAATATTTCTCTTTCCACTAGTGTTATCAAGAGAATTGAATCACCCAGGGGTATTAAAAACATGATAGAAAATATGGACTATTTAAGCAATGTTTACTTCTTTTAGTAGTGGAAAGATCTTTGAAACTCAGAGGCATGATCCTCCCTCTTTCCTTTGTGCGCAGAACAGAAAACTCTGTTAAAAAGTAAGGTATATTTCTCTCTCAGCCAACATCATAAGGAATGCAACCCAGATATATTTCTCCTCTAATGCTTTAAAACAGCGTGCCTAGCCATGCTGTCCAGGTTTCTATTGTTGCCTTTAAATCTTCCAGAACTCTAGGGCTTCCTTGTCTTTGAATTACTAAAAGATTAGGTATAATTTCTCTTGGGCAGGGGTCTCAGTTAGGAATATATTTTAAAAGAGTTGATCTCATAGACCACTCCACAACCATACATGAACACAAAGAACACCTCTCCTCTATTCATGACTGCATAACATCATGGGGCAACTACAGCAATTTCTTACATGGAAAAAAGGAATAAATATCTTTTAATGAAATTTAGCAATTGAAAACAAGGAGAATCCAGGCCCATGTGATTAGACAGTTCTTTATGGACCACAAATACTCCTTGGACTAACGGTAGTCCACGGACTAGTGTGAGAATGTCTGTTCTAAGATTTCTAAGCCACACCAGGCACTCTGGTGCTGCAACAAAACTCCAGAGCAGAACTAAATATGAAATAAGCAGCAGTTGGCCACAACATGTCTGGAAATTTCAAGGTATGTATACAACCGCATCTGCTCCAACCCCTCAGACAGAGACCAACACCTACAAAATCTTCACCAAGCATTTTCAAAACTACGATACCCGCATAAGGAAATAAGGAAACAGATCAACAGAGCCAGACGTGTACCCAGAAGCCTCCTACTGCAAAACAAGCCCAAGAAAGAAACCAACAGAACTCCACTGGCCATCACATACAGTCCCCAGCTAAAACCTCTCCAACACATAATCAGTGATCTACAACCCATCCTGGACAACGATCCCTCACTTTCACAGGCCTTGGGTGCAGGCCAGTCCTCGCCCACAGACAACCCGCCAACCTGAAGCATATTCTCACCAGTAACTACACATCGCACCGTAGTAACTCTAACTCAGGAACCAATCCATGCAACAAACCTCAATGCCAACTCTGCCCACATATCTACACCAGCGACACCATCACAGGAACTAACCAGATCAGCTGCACCATCACCGGTTCATTCACCTGCATGTCCACCAATGTAATGTATGCCATCATATGCCAACAATGCCCCTCTGCTATGTACATTGGCCAAACTGGACAGTCCCTACGTAAAAGGATAAATGGACACAAATCAGATATTAGGAATGGCAATATACAAAAACCTGTAGGAGAACACTTCAGTCTCCCTGGACACACAATAGCAGATTTAAAGGTAGCCATCCTGCAGCAAAAAAACTTCAGGACCAGACTTCAAAGAGAAACTGCTGAGCTTCAGTTCATCTGCAAATTTGACACCAACAGATCAGGATTAAACAGAGACTGTGAATGGCTAGCCAACTACAAAAGCAGTTTCTCCTCCCTTGGTGTTCACACCTCAACTGCTAGAAGAGGGCCTCATCCCCCCGATTGAACTAACCTCATTATCTCTAGCCTGACTCACTCTTGCTTGCATATTTATACCTGCCGCTGGAAATTTCCACTACATGCATCCGACGAAGTGGGTATTCACCCACGAAAGCTCATGATCCAATACATCTTTTAGTCTATAAGGTGCCACAGGACTCTTCGCTGCTTTTACGATCCAGACTAACATGGCTACCCCTTTAATACTAAGGTGTGTATTGTAGTTGCAGATCTGGATAGTGATGAAATCCCCTTCTGCTACAGCAAAGATGACGTCCATTATGTTTTATTATTTGAGAAATAGTATGTGGTCTAATTAAAGGCTATAATTATGCAATGGGAACAATCTTAATTTTGGTATTTCCTGAATTGTGAGTGCTTAACTATGCAACCTTAATGCTGCAGCAACTTTGCTTTATTATTATTATTTATTTGTATTTCCAACCATAGGAACCTTAGTCATAGACCAGGACCCATCATGCAAGGTGCTATACAAACACAGAACAAAAAGACAGTCCCATAGAGTTACAATGTTAGTATAAGACAAGAGACAACAGATAGCTATAAGACAGATCAATGGGAAAGTACAAGGAAATAGTGAGACAATATTGGTCAACAAGATAGGAATTGACCTCAGTATATGAGAAGTCTTGCTGTTGTCAAGAGTTCTGAAGGCCCCACAAAAAAAGGAGAGTTTTAAAGAGGGATTTGAAGGAGGATAATGAGTTACTTTTGCAGATGTTTCTCCCAAGCATGATTAGCAGCATGGGAGAAAGTACAAAGGTGCTTGTTTGAAAATTTAAGAAGCTGACAACAGAGACTGGCATTCCTGGATTGATCAGAGGCAGGAGTCAACTTTACGATACTAAGCCCTGGTCTACACTTGGGCGGGGTGGGGGGAGAATCAATCTAAGTTACGCAACTTCAGCTACGTGAATAATGTAACTGAAGTCAACATACTTATATCGACTTACCGTGGTGTCTTCACTGCAGTGAGTCGACTGCTGCTGCTCCCCCATTGACTCTTCCTGCGCCTCTCATGGCGCTGGAGTACAGGAGTTGACGGGAGAGCACTCAGGGGTTGATTTATCATGTTTAGACTAGACGCAATAATTCGATCCCCGCTGGATTGATCGCTGCCTGCCAATCCGGCGGGTAGTGTAGACATACCCTAAGTGAAAGGGTGGGAATAGGCCTGAAAGTGAAGACAAGTAGCTTATGTTTTATACAAGAGAGAAGAGGAGGCCAGTGAAGGGATATAAAGTGAGGGGTAACATGGTCAAAGAGATAGGCTAGGAAAATGATCTTTGCAGCAGCATTCTGAAGAGATAGGTATAGAACAAGGTTGCATTTGTCAAGGCCAGAGAAAAGGACTTTGCAGTCAGAGAGACATGAGACGATGAATGCCTCAACAAAGAGTTTTAGCAGTGTGGATGGATAGGAAAGGCCATATATTATAGATCTTATCTAGAAAGAATATGCAATACTTAGATGTAACCTGGATGTGAGGACTTAGAGATTTGAGCTGACAATGACATCCAGGTTATGAGTCTTAGTTACATGTAGAATGGTGGTATTATCTACAGTGACCAAGAAAGGGGTAGCAGAGAGGGCTTGTGAGTGGGGAATTAAGAGCTCTGTATTAGCCATATTGATCTTGAACTGATGGCTAAATATCTACAAGGAGATGTCAGAAACAGGATAAGATTGTAGTTTGAACAGGAAACAGGTCTGGAACATAGAGGTAGCTCTGCAAATCACCCTCATAGATATGTTAGCTGAATTTGTGTCCAGAGATAAGGTTTAGATGTAGAAGAGAAGTTGATCAACTGACCCCCAGAGAACCCCTACAGAAAGCTGAAGGAGTGATGAGGAGACGCATATTATTTCATTTTAATTATATGCACAATTGGTCAAACCGCTCATATAATACCAAAATAATAATAATAATAATTATTCTCACTAATATTTGGTTAGTGAATTCTTGACCCTTAGTCTCTGGATTAATTAGTGCCTGAACATAGCTTGCTTGTTTAACCTGAGCATTGCTAAATGAGTAGCACAGCCTCAAATTATAGTGCCTTATTTCCTTTGTTGCTTAACATTTATTTTACTTACTGCATCTTCCATATTCCAGACGCCACAGTGATGAGTAACTGATAATTGGTTGCAATGACATATGATATAAGATGTGAGATATTTCATATAGGATGGTATTAAAGATTAGGCTATAAAATATACTAGCCAAGTTTTAATTGGAATTGACATTAAATCATGTATGGAAAGGAAGTAAGATATTACAGAAAAAAAACATTGACAGGAGAGGAAGAGAAGTAATTTAATATTTCACATCTCATTTTAAATGCATTTTACAAAATGTTGCAAATTCACCAGGCACTTGATGTCCTAAGCATAAATACGCAACCTAAGACAGAAATAAGTTCCAAACATAAAACTTTGCTCTTCCAAAATATTATTTGCAAAGCTTCTAAAAACATGATATGATTTTTAGAGAAAACCACAAAACAGATTTTGGATGTAATATGCTTAATAGACCAGAGGTAATACAATTTCTTTTGGGGGTCCCCAGGATCAGATATAATTTTTATCAGAGGGTATACTGATGAATAAGAGTGAGGGCCAAAGCTGAACAGCACAGAAAATTAACTGCATCTGTGGAGGAATCAAAGAAATCCTTAAAATAGTGAACCCTTAATTTGGTACAGAAAATAAACTAAGTGCACCATACTGTATGTGGACAATTGGTGAAGTACTTATTTGCGGTTAATAGATTTTTAAAGCCAATGCCATTCCTTTTTTATAAACTTACCAGAACGTTTTGATTAGTGGAAAATCCATTACTCATATGACAAGAGAACAACTGACTTTCCAATGCAGCTGCTGCAGCATGCTACATCTATTTGTGTACTATAAGTATATTGGCTCTATTATAAATCTTCTTAATAATAATCTCCTCCAAAACTTTCCACTGTGCAGTTTTCAGAGAAACATTACAGTAAACAGCACAAGATTTACAGCGTGGTTGGTTGACCGATTTCTATAAACCAGTCATTGGTTGCTCTTAATAATGAACATCTGAAGAATTTCTGCTAAGACAAAGGATACATGGGTACGGTCAGCATTACATGTTACTATGAATCTACATTTTAAAAAAATCTAGGAAGCTAAATTTCTGAGAGGAAAAAAAAAACGAAAAAAGAAAAAGCTGGTATTTGTACCATAGAATTAGATACATTTCTGAACTATTTTGGACCTAAATTATATGTATCTAGTTGGAGCTGGGCTGCTACTGCAAAAAAAACATCTTCACATGTTCTTCTCCAAAGCCCATTAGGTTCCATTGACTCCAAAGAATTTTGGATCCAGTTCTAAATGAATTTGTACTTACTATGCTCAGACATTTTTTATGGTCGTTTTCAATAGAGATGCAGTGAATGAATTCACTGGCTGGAATTTTAAGCTACTATAGAATTTTCACAAAAAGTGAACTTTGAATTGTAAGTATTTGCACAGGAAATCTGATTCTAAGAATAATGCTCATCCAATCACAGATTAGAAACATAGTATGTGATCTACATTTGTAATCCAAACAGCTCAAATTTAGGCTATGGCATATCCACAAGGAACTTTTTGTGAAAAAAACAAAGACCAGGTATTAATCATTGAAATTATTTGTCAAATAATTTCAAATACTTCTGAGAAAACTGCAATTTATTTCATGACAATTTGTAAATGAAAACAAGAAATACTTGTTGCATAAAATATTAATTGGTTAGCAGTAGCTCTAACCAAGATATAGAAGGATCATTGGGTCAGGTCTTATTGTATCCCAAACCGATTCATTCATCTCTACTCAGAGATTAATAATTCTCTCCTTTCCTCAGTAGTAAAATAACAGTTTTTACTGTTTAAGTGGTTTATAGGCCACATATATCCAACTACCAGTAATTCTTAGCTGAGAAAATACCATTGCTTTGACTATCATTTAAATATATTTTGTCACTTGAAACAATTTTTTCTTCCTCTTCCTGCCAACCACATAACTTTGCAATTTCCTTTACCTTCTACATTAGAAGCAGCATAGGCATCTGTAGCTTATGATTGCCAGGATACTTAAACAGGCATCTACTGATCAAAGTGCAAATGAACAGTTTGATTTGTGATCAACATGTAGAAATACCTAGTGACCATTATTTGGTGAGTGACAGTCACAACATATTGGTATACATGATTTTTCTATAAATTCACAAAACAAAAATCACTGTAAAATAACAAAACTGTGAGAAAAGGCACCACAAGGAAATGTGGATATTATGGATCAACCAGTGATTCATAGACACTAAAAACACAGAAGTTTTGGGTAACCTACATATTGGAGTCTTAGGCTACGTCTTCAATACCCGCCTGAATCGGTGGGTAGAAATCGATCTCTCGGGGATCAAATTATCGCGTCTCGTCGGGACACGACAATCGATCCCCGAATCGATGCTTGTACTCCACCAGTGCAGGTAGGAGTAAGTGCCGTTGATGGGGGAGCCGCGGAGGTCAATTTGCTACCGTCCTCACAGCTGGGTAAGTCAGCTCGGGTATGTTGAATTCAGCTACGCTATTCATGTAGCTGAATTAGCGTATCTTAAATCGACCCCCTACCCCATAGTGAAGACGTAGCCCTAGGGCTCGATTGGGAATTTTCTACTCTATGGGTATGTCTACACTACGGGATAAATCCGAATTTATATAATTCGAATTTTGGAAACAGATTGTATTAAGTTGAATTTATGCGGCAACACTAAGCACATTAGTTCGATGGTGTGCGTCCATGTACCGGGGCTAGCGTCGATTTCTGGAGCACTGCACTGTGGGTAGCTATCCCATAGCTATCCCATAGTTCCCGCAGTCTCCTCCGCCCATTGGAATTCTGGGTTGAGATCCCAATGCCTGATGGGGCCAAAAACATTGTTGCGGGTGGTTCTGGGTATATCCTCCCCCCTCTCCAGGGAAGCAATGGCAGACAACTGTTTCACGCCTTTTTCCTGGGTGAATAGTGCAGACGCCATACCACAGTAAGCATGGAGCCTGCTCAGCTCAAGACAGCAGTCATGAACATTGTAAACACCTCGTGCGTTATCGTGCAGTTTATGCTGAACCAGAACCTGCAAAACCAGGCGGCGAGGAGTAGGCTACGGCAGCGCGGCAGCGAGAGTGATGAGGATATGGACATGGAATTCTATCAAACCGCGGGACCCGGTGCTTTGGAGATCATGCTGTTAATGGGGCAGGTTATAGCCATGGAACGCCGATTCTGGGCCCAGGAAACAAGCACAGACTGGTGGGACGGCATAGTGTTGCAGGTGTGGGATGATTCCCAGTGGCTGCGAAACTTTCGCATGCATAAGGGTACTTTCTTGGAACTTTGTGACTTGCTTTCCCCTGCCCTGAAGCACCAGAATACTAAGATGAGAGAAGCCCTCACAGTTGAGAAGCGAGTGGCGATAGCCCTGTGGAAGCTTGCAACGCCAGACTGCTACCGGTCAGTCGGGAATCAATTTGGAGTGGACAAATCTGCTGTGGGGGCTGCTGTGATGCAAGTAGCCAAAGCAATCACTGAGGTGCTGCTATGAAAGGTAGTGACTCTGGGAAATGTGCAGGTCATAGTGGATGGCTTTGCTGCAATGGGATTCTCTAACTGTGATGGGGCGAAAGATGGAACCCATATCCCTATCTTGGCACCGGAGCACCAGGGTACCCAGTACATAAACCGCAAGGGGACTTTTCAATAGTGCTGCAAGCACTTGTGGATCACAAGGGACGTTTCACCAACATCAACGTGGGATGGCTGGGAAGGGTTCATGACGCTCGTGTCTTCAGGAACACTAATCTGTTTAAACGGCTGCAGCAAGGGACTTACTTTCCGGACCAGAAAATAACCGTTGGGGATGTTGAAATGCCAATAGTTATTGAAGCCATACACAGGCAGCCTGGACAGGAGTCAGGAGGTGTTCAACTACAGGCTGAGCAAATGCAGAATGGTGGTAGAATGTGCATTTGGCCGTTTGAAAGGTCACTGGTGATCGTTATTGACTCGCTCAGACCTCAGCCAAACCAATCTCCCTATTGTTATTTCTGCTTGCTGTGTGCTCCACAATCTCTGTGAAAGTAAGGGGGAGACCTTTATGGCGGGGTGGGAGGCTGAGGCAAATCGCCTGGCTGCTGATTACGCACAGCCAGACACCAGGGCGATTAGAAGAGCACACCAGGAAGCGCTGTGCATCAGAGAAGCTTTGAAAACCAGTTTCATGACTGGCCAGGCTACAGTGTGAAATTTCTGTTTGTTTCTCCTTCATGAAAACTCGCCCCTTTTATTGACTCATTCTCTGTAAGGAACCCACCCTCCCCCTTCCCCCAGCTTGCTTTCAAAGGAAATAAAGTCACTATCATTTAAAAATCATGTATTCTTTATTAATTGATTATAAATGTAGGGAGAGAACCGACAAGGTAATCTGGGTGAGGTTTGGGAGGAGGATAGGAGGGAAGTAAAAGGCCATTGAAAAAAATTCAATATAATGACAGCCTTTTGGTTGGGCTGTCCACTGGGGTGGAGTGGGAGGGTGCACGGAGCCTCCCCCCAGCGTTATTACACGTCTGGGTGAGGAGAATATGGAACATGATGAGGGGGAGGGAGGTTATACAGCGGCTGCAGCAGCAGTCTGTTATCCTGCTGCCGTTCCTGAAGCTCCACGAGACGCCAGAGCATGTCTGTTTGATCACGCAACAGCCCCAGCGTTGCAGCCTGCCACTTCTCATCTCGAGTGTCCCTCATGACCTCACGTTCACTGGCATCTTTCCTAAATTTAGATACCATGTCCTTCCACTCATTCAAATGAGCTCTTTCATTGCGGGTGCATTCCATTATTTCCATGAACATCTCGTCTCGCGTCCTCTTCCTCCACCGCCTTATCTGAGATAGCCTTCGGGACGTAGGAGGGAGGCTTGAAAAATTTGCAGCTGCTGGAGGGAGGGTTGAAAAAAAGGAGAGAAGTTTTTAAAATGATACATTTTACAGAACAATGCTTATACTCTTTCATGGTGAACAACACTATTCACATTACATAGCACATGTGATTTCAGTACAAGGTCACATTTTCCATCTTAATATTCAGTGCCTGTGGCTTTGGTGTTAGAGGTCACAGACGCAGGTCCGGGCAACAGAATTCAGCTTGCATGCGGCCATGGTAAGCCATTGTCTTTCGGCTTCTGCGCCCTCCTTTCCCACATACCAAGCAAAGCCCGTTGACTGCTGTGGTTTTCCTGTTAACCTTCACCAGCAGAAAACAAACTAATCCCCCCACCATCCAATTTTCTGAGATGATCGCTTTATCCCTCCCCACACCGCATGGCTGGTATCAGGGAAGATCCCTGCAGAAACCAAACTAACCCCCCCGTCCCTCCCTCCCGCCATGAATTACCTGGGATGATCGCTGTACCCTTCCCCCCACCGCAGGGAATATCCCTGCTAGCCAAATGCGAAAAGCTCAGGGCCAATTCCCTGCCCCCCTGCACTTGGCTAACTGCAGGGAAGGATTTCTTTTCAGCCACAGGCAAACAGTCCAGTAGGAATGGCCACCTCTGTCCCCTTAATTAAATTCCCGTATTTCAACCAGGTTACCATGAGCGATATCACTCTCCTGAGGATTACACAGCGAGATAAAGAACGGATGTTGCTTGAATGCCAGCAAACACCGGGACCATACGCTGCCAGGCTTTGTCATGCAATGATCCCAGATTACTTGCTGCAAGCATGGCGTGGTCAAGTGTCCTACCATGGAGGACGGAATAAGGTTGCACTGCCCAGAAACCTTGTGGCAAGGCTTTTGGAGTACCTCCAGGAGAGCTTCATGGAGATGTCCCTGGAGGATTTCCGCTCCATCCCCAGACACGTTAACAGACTTTTCCAGTAGCTGTACTGGCCGCGAATGCATCCCAAGTCCTCAGGGCAAAGTAATCATTAAAAAACGCTTGCTTTTAAAACAAGTTTTATATTTTAAAAGGTAAACTCACCTGAGGTCCCTTCCATGGTGTCATGGTCTTGGATACTGGCTTGGGAGGGTTGGGAGGGTACTTCAGTCAGGCTGAGAAAAAGATCCTGACTGTTGGGGAGAACGGAGTGCTGGGTGCTCTCCGCAAGCTCCTCCTCCTCCTCCTCCTCCTCCTCCTCTTCCCCATCCGCAGAATCCTCAGGTGTAGCTGATGAGATTATCCCTGCCTCGGAATCCACGGTCAGAGGTGGGGTAGTGATGGCGGCCCCCCCTAGAACTGCATGCAGCTCGGCATAGAAGCGGCATGTCTGCGGCTCTGACCCGGAGTGACCGTTTGCCTCCTTTGTTTTTTGATAGGCTTGTCTGAGCTCCTTGACTTTCACGCGGCACTGATCTGAGTCCCTATTGTGGCCTCTCTCCATCATGCCCTTGGAGATTTTTTCAAAAGTTTTGGCATTTCGTCATTTCGAACTAAGTTCTGCTAGCACTGAATCCTCTCCCTATATAGCGATCAGATCTAGTACCTCCTGTACGGTCCAGGCTGGTGCTCTTTTTCGATTATCGGCCTGCATGGTTACCTGTGCTGATGAGCTGAGCTATCCGTGGTTACCTGTGCTCTCCACGCTGGGCAAACAGGAAATGAAATTCAAATGTTTGCAGGGCTTTTCCTGTCTACCTGGCCAGTGCATCCGAGTTCAGATTGCTGTCCAGAGTGGTCACAATGGTGCACTGTGGGACAGCTCCCGGAGGCCAATACCATCGAATTGCGGCCACACTAACCCTAATTCGAAATGACAATATTGATTTTGGCGCTACTCCACTCGTCGGGGTGGAGTACAGAAATCGATTTAAAGAGCCCTTTATTTCGAAATAAATGGCTTCGTTGTGTGGACAGGTGCAGGGTTAATCCGATTTAATGCTGCTAAATCCGAATTAAAGTCATAGTGTAGACCAGGCCTATGTGGCTTTGTATTAAAAAGATATGGTTAAGTAACTTGAAACTGTATATAAAAAAAGTTTGCTGTTTAATTTTGGATGTGTGGTATGCTCTATGCCCACTCCCTACACTTGAGTCTAGTCAACTCAGCATAGCTTTGCTGTATGCCAAATAAAAGAACCTGAGTAATAACACTAAAGTCACTAAAATCAAATTCTTGGGAAACCGAGTAACAAAGATCTCGGGGGAACGCCAACAATCCTATGCATGGTTTTCTATGAAAGAAATTTCCAGATGCCAGATCCAAAGAGACTTCAGATCCCAAAATTTGCAGCCCTTTGAGATAATGGAACTCACTTCCCTTCAATTTAGTCTTAATACACCATCATGATTTATTTATTTCCATCCTTCAGAATATTCCAAATAAAATTATTACAAATAGAAAATTAATTCAGTTTACCCAGACCAGTTTTAACATCAAACAATGCAACTTCTATATTGATATAACTAATAAGAAGCACAATGAAACATTCAGACCTGTATAATGTACTCTATAATTCAGAAAACAAGAATAGGGAAAAATTCAAAGGGTTAATCTCATGTAGACTTCAAATTCAAGTTCTCTCTTTTCATCATTTTCAGTACACAAGCCAATCTCACATCATCGTCCAAAACAGCAAGGAAATAAAACCAAAGGAATGCAATTAAATTTGTCTTTATATTCACATCCCTCTCAGGATCAAAGTAGTCATCTACCTTCATCTTCAGGCCATATTCAGACCTTTGGAAAGTTTGTTGCATCTAATAGTTGTACCCACCTAAAAACCAGGTCTGAATTTGGTCCTTTACTTTCAGCTGTGGTTCTGCTGATTTAAAATCAAAGTATTTCACCTTATAAAAAGCTTCCATGTTGTTAGAAAAGCATATCATGGCTGTAACTCTTTTAATCCGAAACAGCTATTTTAATGAGGGAAATTTTCTTTCAGAAGGAGCTCATCCTAAACACTTCATCCAAACTTTTCAAATTTAGGCTCTTATAATCCAGATTTAGACATCTAAGGAAAAGTCTCCTGATTTTCAGATGTGCTGAATACCCACAGCTCCAACTGAAATCTCCACAGCTCCAACAAGAACTTCTGAAAAGTGGCTCCAGAAAAAAGAAGAGAAAAAATGCTGATGACTCAGGTGCTGAGTATCTCCGAATATCAGGCCACCTTATTTAGATGTATATATATAACTATAAATATGTTTGTAAGTATCTAACTTTGGCCATGCAAGTTTGAAAATACTAACTTTCATACATTCTGTGACGTTGTGCCGTCTATATGGTTTTATAAAAATATAAGTGAATATAATGTAACTGGGATATGCTTCATGCAAAATGTCTCTTGTAAGGTATCATTACGAAGCTCATAATCTACTGAGTGTGATCATCCTATTTGTAGAAATGTACCATTCTTATATCTAAAACTAGAAATATAAAACATAACTGAGGGCCTATTGTAATTATGTAAAGTGTGGGCCATTAAGGATGGTTTGGAATCTCGATGACTCCCATTGTCTGCAGATGGCTGTATTTACCTGTGAGTCTTCCTGTATATGTGTGTGCTGGCAAGTGAGTAATGAAGTCTTGCAGTGACATGTGATCATGTCACCTGAACTGGAATCCATCTTTAACCTGGTGCTTTTCCAGTGAGGGGGGGGTGGAAACCCAGAGGGACAAAGGGTTCCCGCTTTATGCAAAAGATATATAAAGGGGTGGAAGAGAACAAGGGGGGAGAGGAGCCATCATGAAGAATCCCCTACCTATCACCTGAGCTGCAACAAGAGCTGTACCAGGGGAAAGAATTGTGCCCAGGCCTGGAAAATGTCCAGTCTGAGAAAAAAAAAACGTACTGAAGCATCTCTGAGGGTGAGATTATCTGTATTCAGTTTGATTAGGCATAGATTTGCGCATTTTATTTTATTTTGCTTGGTGACTTACTTTGTTCTGTCTGTTACTACTTGGAACCACTTAAATCCTATTTTCTGTATTTAATAAAATCACTTTTTATTTAGTAATTTACTCAGAGTATGTATTAATACCTGGGGGAGCAAACAACTGTGCATCTCTCTCTATCAGTGTCATAGAGGGCGAACAATTTCTGGGTTTGCCCTGCATAAGCTTTATGCAGGGTAAAACGGATTTGTTTGGGTTTAGGCCCCATTGGGAGTTGGGCATCTGAGTGCTAAAGACAAGCACACTACTGTGAGCTGTTTTCAGGTAAACTTGCAGCTTTGGGACAAGTGATTCAGACCCTGGGTCTGTGTTGGAACCAGACGGGAGTGTCTGGCTCAGCAAGACAGGGTGCTGGAGTCCTGAGCTGGCAGGAAAAAACAGAAGCAGGGGTAGTCTTTGCACATTGGGTGGCAGCTCCCAAGGGGGTTTCTGTGATCCAACCCATCACACATTCCCTTCTCTTTGTCCTCCTAAGCCATTTTCAATTTTTTTTTTCCATCACATAATGTTCCTGTTACTTTCAAAGCTGGGATTTCTGTTACCTATTTTTTTTTCAGGCAGACAAAACTCTGGATCTCAGATGATTTCCAAAGTTTTGAAATGATCTTGTCCCTAGTTACATTTCTTTACAATGGGCTATTGGAAAATCTAGACTGTTTAAAATATTCTAAATCTTAGAACTATTAGTACCCAGAAGGTGTTGCATGTTGCTGTCCTTCATTTTTCCCCAAGGAGAAGCTTTAATCTATTTCTACTTGATTCTTCCTGCCCAGAGACTTACCTCAGAGTGGAAACACAGCAAACAGACATTTTACACTTACATCAGTATAGCAAAGCGGTTGAGCCTCTTGAATAGATTTAGAACCCACTTGGCTATGGTAGAGAGAAGGTAATGCAAACAGTCTGTGATGAAGAGAAGTGACTTAAGTGATGCTACATGGATTAACATTAGGATGATTTTTGTTCACTTTATAGTTCAGTGACCTGGAAGTGGGGAACATTCAGTACCTGGGTGAAATTTGCTGCCCAGCACAAAGGCAAAGGACAACATAGTTCAGAATGACTCAGAAAATGAGAAGCTTGAGAAGATAGGGTCTTATCTACAGAGAAATGTAAGGTGTTGAGGTCGGAGACAAATAATCTGAAAGAGGAACATACACTCATCCTACACTGTGAACAGGGGGAATATCTCAGGAAAGAGTAGGATAAAAAGTAAAACTAAAACCTTCAGCATAGTACCTAGTAATAGCAGTTAAGAAAACAAAAAAGCACTGAGATGCTAAATAGGAGTATTGTATATAATTCAAAGGACATTATTGTCCTACTGCTGTAAATATGGGACTACCTGGAATATAGGGCAAACAACTACTCTCAGTTATAGTAGAGCAATCCCCTGATTTCATATGTTCAGTTCTGCTTGTTTTGATAGAAAAAATGAAAAGTACATACAGATAGAGAAATTAGGATGGTACAAAAATCATTGGTGGTTACTCCAAAAGCTAAATATTCCATATACTTATATTTTAGACACAAGGAGATTGAGACATAGAATATTCTAAAAGAAAGGAAAACATTCATCTGAATTCTTCCATTTGACTTAAATGGGTTTAATTTATCAATACCATAATTAACTAATATATGAAGAAAGCTTTGATAGTAATGGCATAGTAAGTAACCGGTTTAAAACAAAAGTTAGATTTTAACTTAGAGCAAAAGGCTTCATAGATTTAGATTTTGCTGCTAGTGAGTTTTTCCCTCAGAATAAAAGTCATCCATAGGGCTGAGTCTTTGCAGCAGCAAAAATCCATTTAGAACAGCACAGAGGGGGGCCTGCCAGAAGCTGATTATGGCTGTCTGATTCTCTGCTTGGTTCTGCACCACCTATGGTCTCAGCTCAGGTGAGAGCAGCTTCCAGGCTGCTCTAATCTTCTCCAGCTGGCAATGATCCTCAAGGGACTGTCTGACACTAGAGACAGACAAAGTGCAGACCAACCGACCATTTCCCTGCCCCCAGAATACCATGGCCCATTTAGTTCAGTAGGTGTTAGATCATGCACCTCATTAACACTTCACTTGTGCTTTGTAGATTATAACTGTCACTTAGTACACAAATGAGAATTCAGTTTTTTCAGATACATAAAACAAGTTAAACCTGGCAGCTTCATAGGTGTCAAGGTAGGCAAAATTATTTCACTTCTTGAAATAGTTTTGTAAATGCTGTTGTTGATTAGAGTATTCACAAATATATAGAAGGAATAAAACGCATAATATAAAAAAGACCGATGGCCTCATTACAAACTCTTTTGCAGAGAATACATGCACCAAAAATACATAAGGTAGCAACAATTAGTACTGTAAACTGGCAATGAATCTTAATTCACATGTCAGTGAATAATTTGTGAGTTTCAGCATTACCTGTTATTAAAATGGCTTAAGGATTCAGTTAAGAACAATTTCTGTCAGAGCAGCCAATAATTTAAGAAAGCATTGGAATGACTTCTCTTGGCATTTTTAGTCATTAAGATTCTCTGAGGAAACAAGATGTCTAATTAATTTTATAATATTTTCTTATTATTCCTTTATTGTTTTTTTCCAATTACAGAATAAGGAGATACATTCATAAATGTTATATATTGAAAGGAATACATATGCACCGAAATATCAGGACATGACTCAAAAACCATGCCAAAACTGTTTTGGTGATCTTGAAAAATAGAAATATTGCATGTTGAAGAAAAGAAATCATAAAAATGAATTATGGCTTCTGAATATGGTGTGCATTGATATTTACACTACATTGTTGTGACTCACATTTGCCTGCTTATAGTGAAGGTTATGACTTGGTTGGTACTGGAATATCATGGAACTGTTCTTTGGTTCTAGCTATATTATACCTTCTCAGACATCAAGACAGTGTTTCAACATTTTGCTCTGGGGTATTCTGCTCTAGGGTTTATGTTGTTTAGATCCAAAAAAAGACAAATGAGAGAGAACATTAAAAGAAACATACATGGTATGAGTTGCGGTTAGCCTTAATTTCCTCTATTTCTTATGATCAGATCTGAACTGGCAGATCCCTATGCTTGTATAGACTGAAGTCAGTTGGGCTCTGCACAGGCCCAGAGGTCCACCTGTTCAGAGCAAGGCCTTTGTCAATAATCTTAGTGTCAGCTCTGTGTGGATTTGGGGATCTTATGAACAAAACATGTAAGAAAAGAGCCTTAAAGTACATTAAAAATGCTTCTTGTTCAACTCAGAATGTCTTTCTCCTGCATTTTATTGGTTCTATCTACATACGCAGCAGAAAATATTTCAATATAACTATTTCTAACCATAATAATATTTAAGAAATTTTTATGGAGAACAAAGAGATTGAAAACCTCATTATAATATGTCCACTTCCCTCTTTTAACATTAGCTTTTATTCACCAGAGCCATTACTATTAATAGTTTTGTTCTTTGAAAATAAGGCCTGACGAACATTTACACATGTGTAATATTACTCATGTGAACAGTCCCATTGAAATAACCGAATAAAGTTAAGCACTTGCATAAGTGTTTGTAGGATTGAGACTTAGGAAACCCAATCCTGAGATGGAGCAACGACATTGCATTGCCCTTAATGGTAAGGCATATTTTTCAAAATATGGTATTTCAATTTCAAGGTAAGTTTGTTCATAAGCTAAGTGTGGCTATAAGCAAGGTGATCAGTTTACTGTGCTCCTATACTGCGCATAGTTTGGCTCTGTTACCAGGGCTCCTTTTGGAATTTGGAAATTGCAATCCTTTATAATCTAATCTACTCACTAGGTTGCGACTCCCGAGCTGTATCAGGAATGCCTTTCCACGGATACTTTGCAGAAATTTACAATTCCTGGCTTTTTTCTTGTTCAAAATAATTGGGGAAGGAAATGCCCATGAAGATTGGGGACAAATGCAATTGATTAGAGTCAGCTGTAGTACAGGCAGATATTGCACAATCTTCTCCAATACAGGCCTGCCAATGAACTGCAACCCTGAGCTGATCAACCTCTACTATTCCAGTCACATGCTTTCCTTAGCACAGTCTACAAACCATGCCAGCTTGTATAGTGGTTGTGTCATGTAGACAGATATCTAGCAGATTTTAAGGCAAGGCCATTACATTCATTTTCACTTTCAATCAAAGATAGTATCTGAACCCAGTTCACTGGAGATGAAAGCCCTTAGGGCATTTAAATCATTGCAGTGATTAATCCCGACAGTTCCTGGGTTTTAGGATGATCTGCTGCAGCAGGTTAGCGTTTGAGAGCCCTTTTCCTGCAAACAACTAGCATATGCTTAGATGAATCATTAGAATGTCATCAGTAATAGCCTTCTTTGGGAAAAGGTTTTGTGTGCATCTCTATTAAAAAGCCTTTTATCTCGCTATAATTTCAAAATATTAGTAAAAGTATTACTACGCTATCTCCTGTCTCAGAAAAGCTGAGGTTTATGTAAACATAAATTTTAGTGTTTAACACCCACTAATATTTTCAATATCTTAAGGTTTTTCTATCTCATACAAAATAAATCAGACTCAGAAATGTTAGTTATAATCACTGCTGGGCTGACACAGATTCATTCTTCCCTAAAGTCTTCCAAAGCATTTCCATCTATGATTAATCTAAAACCCCTAAATAGACTTATGTTTTCTAACCATTGCCACATGTCTGAGGTCTCCTGAATCAATATCACTCTCAGAGCTTGAGATTATATGATAAAGATAAAATTTGTTCATGTTCTTCCCCAAAACACATTTTAGTTTTTCCTTTGTGGCTTGGAAATCCTAAGGATGCTTGAAGGAAGCCAGATCAGACATGAATGGCACTTCACACAAAACATAAGCCTCAAGTTACCCTTTTCTATTTTAGAATTATTATTTACAAATAGCAGTGTATTATCAGATGTCATATATAGTATCCCCAGAACGTTAGGTATTGCTGAATGGTTATGCCAAATGCTTCCACAGTCATGTTTTATTATTATTAATTGGGAATTCCCTCTCGAATTTGTTCTGTGCTTGATTTTTTTTTTGAAGTCCTTCTTTTGTCTAATTACTTAGGTTTTGTTTAAGAATGTCAAACCTAGCAGCTCTCTTGGCACTCAGATTCTGTTCAGTGCGACTTCTGGAATCACAGATTTAATTTTTCTGTTTGCTGTATGGTGGTAAAATGTTTTATATGACAGACAGGTTTAGAGATCTAAAGATGTTTGAGAGCTTCTTTAGTAGATAATACTGCATGTAGATCACAGAAATCCTGCTGTTTTCAGAAAAAAAAAATACTTTCACCTGGAGAAATTCATTTAGAAAAAATGACGACTGCTCATCTCACTGTTCAGATCGGAAGGGATTTTATGTTAGGCATGGATTGTGTGTTTGTTCTTTATTAGCTGCACATAATTTTTAAATGAAAAATAGAAGTTGGGATTGATCACGTCCACCCAACTGCATTTACAGGAGCTTACATTGCATGAGGTATGCCCACTTGCATTTAATGGAAACAGAAAAGACAAATTCACTGATAACGTGTGTGTATGTGTGTGTGTGTGTGTGTGTCAGGGGAAGTTATTTTCTAATTCCAGATTTGTCAGTAACTTTTTTTGTGCGATGAGAGCAAAAATGGCCATAACAGTAGATAAGGCTCTCACCTTGTTTAAATAATAGATCCCCCAATGGTCTTGTTCTTGCATTTGCCAGAATTTAAGCCTCTCATCCTATTTATACCCTGAGAAATTAAAATTCCTTATTACAGATTTCCCTAGTTCTTCAATATTTACTCAAAGAAAGACCTTTACTTAGGTTTGCATCTCTGCATTAGTGAAGCTAGTTTCCTTAAGGAGATACCATCTTTTCCAGGGGAGATACAAACAAGCCCAGGGAGATTCTCCACAATAATAGGAAATTTGTTTCTCTTTTCACCAGATCTTTTTCACTTAGTAGTCAGTAAAAAAAACATTTAAGCATCTGGTGCACATAGTAACCTGACAGAGGAAGCCAGCTAGAAAACAATAGTTACAACCACTTTTCCACTGAGGTAGCTACCCTTCCAAGGCTTTTCTCTAGAGATTTAAGATGCGCAAGTTACAATAAAGAAAATAAAAAGGTTTTAGAGAAAGAATTGAGCCTAAGCCAGTTTTGTAGCACTGTAATGTAAAACTTTGACCCCACAAGCAGCCAGATTAATTCATGGTTACCAGAAAACTGCTTTTATCAAGTTCCTTTTTTTAAATCAAGGCTTGATTGGACAATGATCATTACTCCACCCTGTACACCTGTGGGAGATCAGCAATCAATTAACTCACTGCCTAGTATTCATGTCCCTGCAGGGTTGCTGTATCATCTCATAGTAGGGAACATTCAATGTGCTAGAGGAAAATTCACTTTCTGATGAATTCTATATGAAAATTATCCAATCCCCCCGCCCCAAATAATAACTTTGCATGGGGGATATAGTGATTTTCATTCAGTGGCCTCAAAACACTTGGCCAATAATAGTAAATAATTATGAATTTGTAGGAGGCACCACTAGGAATGATAATGAAAAGACATTCAGCCAGTGGTAACATGCCAGAGTGGCTTTAGAGCTTGGAAAGCCAAGAGAACAGTCTGGTCTTGATGGCAGCAAATCTACTGCCACAGTCAGATAATTAGGCGATATTAGACCCATGATTTCTCTTTTACAGATTAAAGGTAAAAGGACATGGCAAGGACACATATATCTTGAGTGGTTGGGGGGAGGGATAGCTCAATGGTTTGAGTATTATCCTGCTAAACCTAGGATTGTGAGTTTAATCCTTGAGGGGGCCCTTTAGGTATCTGGGGCAAAAATCCATCAGGGACAATATTTGGTCCTGCTGTAAAGACTGGACTCAATGACTTTTTCAAGGTCCCTTCCAGCTCTATGAGATAGGTTTATCTCCATAAAATAATAATAAAAGTTAAATCTCATTTATCTGAAAACTACCTAACTATATTTTATTTTTTAAATATTTTCATACATGTCTGACATTCTTGTAAAAATTTTCAAATAAGGGGAAATCCAAGCATTTCCCACCATAATATAAGAGAGAAATGCTCCAACTAATTTTGCAAATAATTCTGGAGAAATTAACTGTCATTTACCTGATTTGGATAATTTATGATGCTATTTTTGTATAACGCCTATTGATCAGATCCTGTAGTCCTTACTCAGGCAATCCTTCCATTGACTTAACTGAGAATTTTGCTTGAATAAGTCCTACAGGATATAGCACTAAACAATTCACCTTTTCTTTTATTGTTTGAATATATATCTTAATTTTTACTATCTTTTATATCCACTTTCCTCATATTATTGATCTTTAGATCTTAAATTTCCATTAGATGATATAGTAGGCTAGGTTCCTATAGCTTTCTAAGTTCCCACTGTCTTCTTAAGGGACTATGTGCAGGTATTAACAAGTTTAAAAATTAGGGAAGTTAGTTTTGTGACTGAGACATTCTAGCTAATAAAATATGTTTTTATTCGATTTTGACACCTGCTCTAGGCAGATCAACAATTTATCATGTTCAAATTATGATTATTATTCCATTACAGGTAGACCAAAAGAGCCTTTGGTAATTTATATACAGTTAACCAAGGTGAAATTACAACTCGGATACATGTTTTATGACATGCTGCTTAGTGTTCATTTCAGCTGGAAATACTGCCACTTTTGCCATTTTAAATGACATGCATACAAAATTATAAATTAAAAGTGGCCCAGTGGCCCAAGGACACCACTGTTCCTACAAGGCTATTAAAAAAATTATTAGTATCAGGCCCAGCTGCAAAATAGCAGAACTCATTTGTTTAAGCAATACCACCAAAAAACACATCCCAAAAAATTAGCTTCACATAGTCACTTTCAGAGCACAAACAAGGACCTGGCAGCTTCTTGTACAGATTTTTCTTTAGTACAAGCAAAAGAGCTACCAGAAGCTTATTGATGGTCTGATACTGGATGCAGCAGCAGCAGTGAGCCATCAGAAATGTAACGCTTGAAGCAGTTGTGCCCTGCTTTTTTGCAGTCACAGCCAATATTTCTTACTAGTCAGGTCCAAATGGTAATCATTTTGAAATTATAGACTAAAATAGAAATAGATAGGAGGTCCTACCCTGAACTTAGAAAATCACATTTGGCTCCCACTTAATAAAAATGACATCTGAGAAAAAGCTACTCGTAGACTGTACATGTGGTATAATGAGTAGCTGCCTAGGGGGACAGTTATTATTATTATTTAATAATTTATAGTACGCTGTTATCATGTATTATAGTGCTTTATAGTAATACAATGAACAGTACAACCACAAGAACAATAAAAACTAACAAATCCAACTCTCAAAGAAATAACAAATACAGTTAATGTGGCAGTCATGCACTTTTTATTTGACATGAACCCAGTTCCTACATGTTGGGCATCTTTAAAGCATATTGTCCCATAACCACCCAGAAGTCTAATATTTCTTGGGAAAGCATCTCATAAAGAAGAGTCTTCTTAGAAAGGAGTCCTTCCCCCACTGTGTTTGATGCTGAAATTTTCATCTGATTGTTACATATTGGTGTATACAAAAAAAATCTGTAGTAGAAAAAAATCATGCCGTAAAATTATCCAGAAAACAAAACAAAACAAACAAAAAACCAGTTTGGCACTATTGATAGACAGAGACCAGAAGTGAAATCTTGTCTCCATTAAAATCAATGGCAGTTGTGTTATTGACTTCAGCGGTGCCAGGATTTCTCCCCCGGGGCAGAAAAATTAAAAAAGAGGAGCAGTCCTATTATATATACATCTCTACCCCAATATAACGCAACCTGATATAACATGAATTTGGATATAACGCAGTAAAGCAGCGCTCTAGGGGGGCGGGGCTGCATGCTTCGGCGGATCAAAGCAAGTTTGATATAACACAGTTTCCCCTATAATGCGGTAAGATTTTTTGGCTCCCGAGGACAGGGTTATATCGGGGTAGAGGTGTATATTCTTATTTTTATTCAGCAATACTCCCATCCTAGAAAGAATGCACAGCCAAAAATCAGGCACTCTTGGGAAAGTACATGAATGAGCTACTCACTAAGGGCCAGATTATTTTATCCTTAACCTAAGTGAGGTTCTTACACTACAAATGGTCTTGTTGACTTCAACTAGAGACTGCTACTACTACAATCTCACCCCAACATAGGGAAAATATTTCTGCAGAACAGAGGAGAGATGTACCTCCAGCTAAACATAAGAGCCTATCAGGTGGACTAATAAATAACTTTATGTTTTTATTGATCATTTACATTTTTTATACACAGCTTTTAGCTCAGAACTTGAGAACTTTGTGTAAGATTTTATGAGGGTAATGACTGTAAACTCCTAAAAGGTCATTTATGTTATCATGATATCATCTTTATGATCATTCCCTCCAAAAATTCTATACACCGGTGAAAAAACAAAAAGTATAGAGCAGGCAAAATCCTGGCTGAAAATAAAATAGCAAAAGGAAGGAGGATTTTAAAATAAAAGCCAAACAGAAGGTATGGGCTAAAATGTCAACTGAGTGGGGATGAGATTGGAGCAAAGTGATGGCATGGCAGGGTTTTGTTTATTCATTAGGTTATTAAAGCAAAACGTGAAATGATAGTGTCAGGAAAAGTCCTGTTTTGCCAAAAAAAATTAGCTTGCCTGTGCTTCTTTGTTTTGCTTTGTGGAACAGAAGGTGGTGAAATGGGTTTATAAAGGGCTTCTTTGAAATTGTGACTATGAACGAAATTAAAAATTCCCCACAGGCCAAATCAGCAAAATGTTTTGGCATCTCAATAGTTTTGGAAACATTAACAGCAGTTTTTGTAAAGCTGCAAACTGTCATTTTGTTATGGAAATTTCTGCCTTGAGTAAATACATGACTTTGCCAGGGAGGGATAGACTGTAATCATTTTGACTTAAACTCCCTAATGGGAGGTGTATGTTGTGAAAGTGTGCTCTTATTAGGTGGAGTTCAGCAGATTCACATGCTTTCCAGTGCGCCAACCATTTTCCCGTGTGTAGCTATTTCAGTGCCTTGAGACTACTATGTGTATATTTTCTAAGTGTTTTAGAGATATAATTTGATGAAGAAACCCTATAAAAATCCACATCCCATGTTAGTGTGCATGGGGCTTGCTAGACCACTGTGTGTACTCTAAGCTAGAGGCAGCACAAGAAAGAGCTATTAGTGTGATTGGTTATGCAAATTAAGTTGTCATGGGATAAGAGGCTCTTACGTAAATTAAGTTGTCATGGGATAAGAGGGAAGATCCTTTCATGGACTGAGAACTGGTTAAAAGACAGGGAACAAAGGGTAAGAATAAATGATAAATTTTCAGAATGGAGAGGGGTAACTAGTGGTGTTTCCAAAGGGTCAGTCCTAGGACCAATCCTATTCAACTTATTCATAAATGATCTGGAGAAAGAGGTAAACAGTGAGGTGGCAAAGTTTGCAGATGATACTAAACTGCTCAAGATAGTTAAGACCAAAGTAGACTGTGAAGAACTTCAAAAAGATCTCACAAAACTAAGTGATTGGGCAACAAAATGGCAAATGAAATTTAATGTGGATAAATGTAAAGTAATGCACATTGGAAAAAATAAACCAAACTATACATACAATATCATGGGAGCTAATTTAGCTACAACTAATCAGGAAAGAGATCTTGGAGTCATTGTGGATAGTTCTCTGAAGACGTCCACACAGTGTGCAGCGGCAGTCAAAAAAGCAAACAGGATGTTAGGAATCATTAAAAAAGGGATAGAGAATAAGACGGAGAATATCTTATTACTCTTATATAAACCCATGGTATGCCCACATCTTAAATACTGCATACAGATGTGGTCTCCTCATCCCAAAAAAGATATACTGGCATTAGAAAAGGTTCAGAGAAGGGCAACTAAAACGATTAGGGGTTTGGAATGGGTGCCATATGAGGAGAGATTAAAGAGGCTAGGACTTTTCAGCTTGGAAAAGAGGAGACTAAGTGGGAATATGATACAGGTATATAAAATCATGAGTGGCGTGGAGAAAGTGAATAAGGAAAAGTTATTTACTTGTTCTCATAATATAAGCACTAGGGACCACCAAATGAAATTAATGGGCAGCAGGTTTAAAACAAATAAAAGGAAGTTCTTCTTCACACAGCGCACAGTCAACCTGTGGAACTCCTTGCCTGAGGAGGTTGTGAAGGCTAGGACTATACCAGGTTTAAAAGAAAACTAGATACATTCATGGAGGTTAAGACCCTTAATGGCTATTAGCCAGGATGGATAAGGAATGGTGTCCATAGCCTCTGTTTGTCAGAGGGTGAAGATGGATGGCAGGAGAGAGATCACTTGATCATTACCTGTTAGGTTCATTCCCTCTGGGGCACCTGGCATTGGCCACTGTCAGTAGCCAGGATACTGGGATGGATGGACCTTTGCTCTAACCCAATATGGTCATTCTTATGTTCTTATGTGACAAGTCCACTCCCTACTCTTACTTTTCCATTGCTGCTGGGGAGACCAAATTTCATGGCCCATAATGCGTTTTTCATGGCCGTGTATTTGGTAGGGTCCTACATATAGAATATCTGTACCTAAGAAATGTGAATGTGAGGAGCAGAATGATGGGTCAGATCCAGTTTGAGTGTAAGCCTTTCTCCTGCCCAGGACTAGCAAAGAGTTGTTTTACAGAATAGTTAGTAGTCGTAGGGTGAAGTACACACAGAAATCATACATACCTTGGCAACAACAGTGTTATTTCATGGTATGATGCTGGGACAGAACTTTCTTTAGATCTCCAGTTTTATTCATTTTTTTCTGTGTAAGTTATGTTTGATAGCACATGGTGTTTAATGGAACATAAACAAGAAACAATTGCGTATTGCAAGGCTTCAGATACAGCCTGCATTTCTGTAACTTCAGAAAGAATCATAATGAATCACAAAGTGCAGCTTGAGTATTTTGTGATGTTACTAGAATCTCAAGATAAATTCATAGCTTTGATCACAGTTTTCCTAGTACATATTGTACTATAGTAAAACAGGACATTGCTAAATGTAGGGATGACACACTGCTCATCTAAGTCTGCTTATCTGTCTAATTAGCATTTCATTAGAACGATTTTTTTCTTACTGCCCTATTTTTATTACATATTATTTAAAAAAAATGCTTTCATGTAGATATTTTTTCCCTTAAAGACCAGCTTTTTCTTAACTTTTAATTCAAGTTCTCTTGTTTGTAGCCAGACAATGGTGTACCAACCACTCAGAAATATATACATTTCATGTCAAATCTTAACCCTGGTGCAAATCAGCATGGCTCCAGTTAACTCTGTTATACACTAGCTAAAGTCCTGGCTCTAAATGTTCTCTTTTGTAATGAACAAATGACTTTCTGCTATTACAATTTTTCTGTATGAAAGATCAAGTGCAACAATGCTTCCTACTTCATTCTGCTTGTCACCACCAATCTGATCTACAGATCTTCATCTAAGGTTATGTTTATACTACAAGCTAGGAGTTTGTTGTATAGTCCTGCTTACCCTTATCTGAGCTAGGACACTAAAAACAATATTGAAGTGGCATAGGCACTTGGTTCCTAGTGGCTGTCTTGACTGGCAAGCTAGTGATTCTTCCCTCAGGTAGGGAGGCAGCTAGCTCCTGCCTCTTCGCCAGTCAGCCCCAGACTGAGCCAGGCTCCCTCCTTTTCTCTCCCCATCAGGCCAGGTATTGACTGCAGGTATAAAGGGGCAGAGCTAGTTGGGCCCAAAGGCTCTTCTTAACCCCTTTCATGCTGTTGGGTGGTTTCTCTGTTTCACCACAGAGAGTCATTCCACTCACTTCAATAGGCATTAACTGAGGCCTTTAGCAAGCTGTTCTGTGTGGCTGAAACTGGGTCCCCATATAGAACTTTCTTGACTCCACTGCAGCTCTTCAAGGATACAGCAACACAAACATACACACACAGATCTTCTGTAATCAATAAATACACCTCTACCCTGATATAACGCGACCCGATATAACACAAATTCGAATATAACGCAGTAAAGCAGTGCTCCGGGGGGGCGGGGCTGCGCACTCCAGCAGATCAAAGCAAGTTCGATATAACGTGGTTTCACCTATAACGCGGTAAGATTTTTTGGCTCCCCAGGACAGCGTTATATCGGGGTAGAGGTGTAGTAATATTAACAACAATACCACTCAATACATTTGCCTTTCTGCATTGTTTATTGTGGTTTCCAATGATGAGTTAGACATTTCTACTATTGATTCTCTTATTTCATTGTCCAGATCTCTTATAATTGTGTAGTTGAAACAGAAAGGAATATACACCTCTTTTGTAGAACGTTCTTCTCCTATCCCTTGAAGGGCTTACAGTCTTCTCCAGTTTCTGCCTGTTCCTGATGTACCTGTAAAATTTTCCATGATATGTTTTTTGTCTTGTACAATCCCCTTTCACTTTCAATCTGCATAACAATTTTTAATTATTTGACTACATTTTTAACTGTAGTTTCATTTGCTGACAGTAGTAGCAGTAATGTGGTTGATTTATATGTCTTGTGAACCCTTTTCTTTTCCTTGATTGCTCTTTGCATGCTAGAAATTCAGATTTATTAAACTTCCAGTAATTTACCTTTGACTACTTCTAATTTCCTTACTTTGTTACTGCCACTTATTTTGAATGAATAATAATGTATTTTTTTCAACAGAACAAGCATTGTGCTTCCTTGAGATTTCATATCTCCAACAGTATATCTTTGGGATGCAATAAAACCTCTGGTTTCCATTTCAAATATACTTAGGTTATAATAATTATTTCCCACTGTTGTGACTTCAATTAGGAGTGTTACACAGGAGCCCAAGCACTTTCTTTAGCCTCCTCTTCACCTCTGTAATCTCTTCTGGCCATATTCTGCTTTCATGGGACCTGATCCAAACCCCAAAGAAAGTAATGGCATTTGGATCAGGCCCACGTTTAAGATTTTTCCTTTCACCAGTTACATGGTTTCATTTAACCAGGCACTTTTAACCAAACTCATGCTGCCTTTCAACCTGAAATTCCTACTAAAAAGTTACAATGCTTCCAATTTAGTTATTCTGAACTAAAAAGTTTAAAGCAGCAGAAAATGATTGAAAGCCATTAATGGGACAATTTCATTTCCTCCGCCATTTTTTAACAGAGATCCATGTCATAGCTCTTAATACAGGCTTTTATATTTAAATATATGATTACCGAAAAATCCCTGATCATAGAATCATAGGGTTGGAAGAGACCTCAGGAGGTCATCTAGTCCAACCCCCTGTTCAAAGCAGGACCAAATCCCCACTAAATCATCCCAGCCAGGGCTTTGTTAAGACTGACCTTAAAAACCTCTAAGGAAGGAGATTCCACCACCTCCCTAGGTAACACATTCCAGTGCTTCACCATCCTCCTAAGATGTGAATTGAAACTGATATAGTATAACCAACTGCCCACATAGACATTCTTATTCTACTATAAAAATGCCTTTTTTGGTTTAGCTCTTGTTCATTTAAACTAAATTGAAAAAAACAACAACATTCATTTCAGAATAAGTGTATTTAAACTATATCGGTTTAACTGTACCACTATAAAATCTTTTCCATGTAGACAAGTCCAAAGTTTAATGGGCTTTTCTCTTAAATTACAGGAACAAAACAAAACCAACTGACATTCTCCAGGCAAAGCAGAGATCTTCCTATGTGTCTGCTGGACTCTCAGGCCATATCTACACTACAATATTAAGTTGACCTAACTCATGTTGGCATACATCTGCCTCAGTAATTACATCACTTGTGAGGGTCTCCACTTTACTCATTGTGTTAGCAGTGCACATCCTCACCAGGATTGCTTGTATCGATTACACTGACAGTGTGGGGCATTGTGGGATGGCTCCTGAAATCCAGTAAGAGTCGACACAAGCAACAGAGTTTCTACAGAGTTACTGCGTCGACCTAACTATATTGTCTTTCACGCTACGCCTCTCATGGAGGTGGAGTTATTAAGTTGGCGTAGTGAAGCAGTTATGTTAGTGGGAGCGAAATTTAAATGTAGACACTTCCATAGTTAGGTCGACATAAACTGCTTTGTGTCAACCTAACTCTGTAGTGTAAATCAGACCTCAGTCTAGTTTTCAATGACCCATACAATTCAAACAGCGTGTGTGTGTGTTATGTTTTCATTTACCAGAAATATCCAGAAGGGCCAGTACAGTAGAATGTCCTCATTATGGCTACTCCATTTTATGAGCAGGTAGGCTCAATGGGTTGTAATCAGTGGCCTGAAGACTGTATCTCACATATGAGAGAGGGTGTTGAAACTGTCTGATCCCCTTTGTTAGATTAACATTTTGGGCTTCAAAAACATTTTAGAAGTCAAAAGCATAAATCACCTTTTGGGATACATATTGAAATGCTGTATGCAATTAATACAAAAACTTATGGTCATATTTCATTACAGTACATGTGATCTTATACACATGTACTACAACTATCCCTTTCCTCACAAAATTTCTCTCAGCTGTTTGCCCTATTTATTTATATAAATAAAATATCTTTCTTTGTATCTTTCATTGTTCATTCACATAATTCTTGATCTTTCAGAAACCAGTTAGGGAAATATGTCAAAGGGTAAAATTTTCAAAAGCACCTAAGTGAATTGGGTACTTATGTTCCATTTTCAAAAGGGACTTAGGTACCTTAAAGTTATTGAGGTACCTAATTCCCATTGATTTCAATGAGAGTGCTGGTAATAGCAAAAACCAAAAGGACAAATTCTCATGGCTCATACTGAGAACAAAAACCTGGGTCAAGTTATTCATTGAAAATTAATTATTCAATAAATGTACCCCTTTCTTTTTACAAACTAATCCTGGTTTCTATTAATGTATTTCTTATTTCTATTTATTGGCCATATAAAAGAGGCAAACAAATTTGGCCTGTAGATTGTTCAAATACTGTTTACTTTGACTATACTTTCTTTGCAGTGTGCAATTGGTAAAATAAGAAGGGATTCCCAAATATTTTCATGAATAAAGTAGGAGTTCCCCAAATAACTGAAAACAATGAATAATATTGACCTCAGACTAAGAGTAGTGAATATATCACAATATTTTGTAAATATCCCAAATGACCAAAAAAACTTTTTTTATCATTATCTTGGACGTAATTTAACTTTAGTCACAGTTGTTCTATTTTCAAATTTAAATTACAAATATATCTAATTATCCATTTCAATTGGATAATTATTTTAATTTTTAATGCAATTTTAAGAGTGCTGTAAACATTATCACTGTCTTAGCAGTTTTTATTGAGGAATCTGTTTAGCTGTGTAGTTGAATTTGTCAGTATTGTGAGGACTTCCCATATACTGTAAGTCATCATAATCTGAAAGGAATGGGAATTGTGTGTTTTCAGATCTTCAAGGGATTGCTATAAGCAAAGACATATAATTCAAAGATTTGGTATTGCACCAAGGAATTATTACTTTTTTGGAGCCTTCAGATGTTTACGTATTGCCTGAGGAAATACAGCTGCAAAAAATGCCACCCACCTGCCGCAACAGATGGGGGAAATTGATAGGGTAATTGATGAAAAGGAATAGTCCCAGCAGTGAGGAAGGAAAACACTCACTGAGGGACACCAGATACCTTCTCCCTCCCACCCCCATTGGAGTCTCTGACACCCATTGGCCAGCTGGAGGGGAACAGCATTCCCCGTTCCCAGATTTTATCCTGGAAAGGGAGCCATATGGAACTTCTTTTGGTCCCTTTCCAGCAGCCCCAGCCTATTCACCCTGAACTATGAATGGGAATGTGGCCTGACAGAAGCTGCAAGTCTTCCATGGGCCAATTGGCAGAGGACCAGGGAGTTTTTAAGCTTCCTTACATCACCTTCAAGCCACAATGGGTTAAATAGGAATGCTCTTAATACCTAACTGAGGTGGAGTTGTTCATTCATCACAACATGAAGCCCATTTCCAGGACCATAGGTGCCGACTATGTGGATGTTCCAGGGCTGGAGCACCCATGGAGAAAAATTAGCAGGTGCTTAGCACCCACCGACAGCCAACCTCCCCTATTTCCTCCCCCAACCTCCCCGCGCCTCTTCCCCACCAGCGGCCCCGCTGACCAACTCCTCTTTCTCCCTCCCACTCACCACAAACAGCTTCTTTTGCGCCATGCTGGTCGGCTCTGGGAGGGAAGGGGAGGAGCGGGGACAGGGCATGCTCGGGGAAGGAGGCAGAAAGAGGCGGGGAAGAGGGGGTGGGGGTTTGGGGGAAGGGGTGGAGTGGGGGTGGGGCCTGGGCAGAGGGGTGGGGTTGAGCCCCCTCTGGGTAGAGGGGAAGTTGGCGCCTATGTCCAGGACAGTTAAAAGGATAAAAAGAACACTTCCCTGAGGTAAAAGACCTGGGATTTTCTAATGGGCCTTGATCTAATGGGATTGGGTGAAATTTTATTGCCATTGCAGGCTGAAATCCCCACCCTGATGCACCCTCTGCCGCCCTCATGGTGGTGGTGGGAAGGTGCTAGGATTCAGAATGAGCTGAGTCCTGGAAAGTACATAGAGGAGAACATACCCTGAATTATGGATTATATTGTAGGAGCCCTATAACTCCCACTCTGAAACCAATTAAATGCCTGATACAAGAGAGTATGAGTGATGGGTGGGTAGCAACCCTCCGCTATGTTAAAGTTTAATAAAAGTTGCGGCCTGCCCCTTAAAATCCACCCATGTGTCTGTTCCCACTTCTCCATTCACTGTGTCTGCATCAATAAAGGAATCACTGCACGAAGTGACTTTTAAAGTTAACATCAGAAGAGGTGGGGTGAATGAGAAGTTGTACTCTATAACTGGCAGAAGCCTGAGAGGGAGGAAAGAGTTTTTAAAGAAAGCCACTAGAGGAAAGGAGTCAGTGGTGCCAGAACCAGGGGGAGCAGTGCCCTCCCCTCTTTGAAAGTGGATGGGCCTGCCCCATGCACTTTTTGTCAGGGTGGATCCTGCCCCCTTCCCCTCCTTTTCCCCCTGAGCCCCACCCTGGCCAAGCCAGCGTGGAACCTGACTGGGGAGCCCAGGCAGTTGTGAGAGTGGTGCGGATCCTCCACCTGCCTACAGTGTGGGTGTGCTGAGAGCAACCCCCAGTCCATCTCCCTTACCCCGGGCTCCCCATCCAGCCCAGAGCAGGTGGAGGGTCCATGACTCTGCACCAGCTCCCCACCGCTGCCCATGTGGCTCTGTCCATGACCCGACTCTGGCCGACAGGGGAGGGCCTAGGAGCCACAACCCAGCCATAGTAAGAGCTGCGTGTGCAGCTGTGGGGAGTGGCAGACCTTCCCACCTGCTCTGGGTGGGATCCTGGGCTGGGGATGGCTTTCAGAAGGCCCCCCGCACCACGGGAAGATGGAAGGTTCTCTGTGGCTCCCAACAGCTGCCCTCATGGCTTTTATCATGGCCAGGGTGTTGCTCTGAGGCCCTGCTCCCTGGCCAGAGCCGGGTCGGGGAAAGAGCTGTGCGGGCAGTTAGAATCATAGAATCATAGAATATCAGGGTTGGAAGGGACTTCAGGAGGTCATCAAGTCCAACCCCCTGCTCAAAGCAGGACCAATCCCCAACTAAATCATCCCAGCCAGGGCTTTGTCAAGCCTGACCTTAAAAACCTCTAAGGAAGGAGATTCCACCACCTCCCTAGGTAACACATTCCAGTGCTTCGCCACCCTCCTAGTGAAAAAGTTTTTCCTACCATCCAACCTAAACATCCCCCACTGCAACTTGAGACTATTACTCCTTGTTCTGTCATCTGGTACCACTGAGAACAGTCTAGATCCATCCTCTTTGGAACCCCCTTTTCAGGTAGTTAAAAGCAGCTATCAGATCCCGCCTCATTCCTCTCTTCTACAGACTAAACAATCCCATTTCCCTCAGCCTCTCCTCATAAGTCATGTGCTCCAGCCCCCTAATCATTTTTGTTGCTCTCCGCTGGACTCTTTCCAATTTTTCCACATCCTTCTTATAGTGGGGGGCCCAAAACTGGACGCAGTATTCCAGATGAGGCCTCACCAATGCCAAATAGAGGGGAATGATCACATCCCTCGATCTGCTGGCAATGTCCCTACTTATACAGCCCAAAATGCCATTAGCCGTCTTGGCAACAAGGTCACACTGTGGACTCATATCCAGCTTATAAAATAATATATATATATATATTTTATAATCTCGTCCACTGTAACCCCTAGGTCCTTTTCTGCAGAACTGCTGCCTAGCCATTCAGTCCCTAGTCTGTAGCAGTGCATGGGATTCTTCCATCCTAAGGGCAGGACTCTGCTTTTGTCCTTGGTGAACCTCATCAGATTTCTTTTGGCCCAATTCTCTAATTTGTCTAAGTCCCCCTGTATGCTATCCCTACCCTCCAGCGTATCTACCACTCCTCCCAGTTTAGTGTCATCTGCAAACTTGCTGAAGGTGCAGTCCATGCTATCCTCCAGATCATTAAAAGTTGTGGGTGGGGAGTCTGGGTCCCTCCACCTTCCCTGGGAGGGGGGCCCAAGGAACAGGGACACGGGCAAGAGGCTGATTTCGGCCGCACCCCACCCCAGACTCACCAGCCCCACCCCGGCTTCCAGCTTGGCCAGGGGCGGGGCCTCTGGGGGAAGAAGAGGGGTGGGGCTGGCCCTTGGGCAGGGAGGGTCCTCAGGGGCTCCGGTGCCCTTAAAAGGAGGATAAAATTTTCTGTGCATTATAAAAGAAAAAGACAAAATAGGCAACTGTGGACAGAATTATATACAGAATGGGAAAAACATCTTCCTGCATCAGGGATCTTGCCAGTCGTGAAAGCAAAGTGATGAGAACTCCTCAATATGTTTGTGAGACAAGATGAGTGAGGTAATATATTTTATTGGACCAACTTCTGTTGGTGAGAGACAAGCTTTTGATTCAAGAACTCTGTGAAAGCTTGTCTCTTTCACCAACAGAAGCTGGCCCAATGTAAAATATTACTCACCCACTCCAATATCCTAGGGCAACCATGTCTACAACCCTGCACACAATCAATATGTTTGTAATATTCTAATTCACAGGTATATGTCTTTTATTCTCTAATTACTCTATTTTCATTTTCAGAAAGGCTTTCTGACTGGATTAGTAGTACTTTCTTGTGAATAACATATGTTTGTTTCATATTGGGTTTAGGATTGCACAGTTCCAGATATGAGCTTTAAAACATTGGTATCCCTATCCTCTGTTTGCCAGAGGCTGGGAATGGGTGACAGATCACTCAATGATTACCTGTTCTGTTCATTCCCTCTGGCATTGGCCACTGTCAGAAGACAGGATACCTGGCTAGATGGGCCTTTGGTCTGATGCAGTATGGCCATTCCTATGTTTGTATGTGAGTTTCAGTTGACACAAAAGTGTATTTACAGCTTCTTGAGTTGTAAGTAATATGTTCTTGAACTTCTTAAAATCATTAAGCTTTTCTTAGATAACCTTTAATGTAAGTAATTCATTTCAGTTTAAAAACCTTCAAAGTACTTGGCAAAATGTGTACTTTAAGAATCAAAACTTCTGTCTCCACTAAACTATGTAACCCATCTTCAAATGAAAAGAAAATTGTTTTCAGTTTTTCAATGGCAGGTTGTTAAGACAGGTAATACAGAGTCTGTCTATTAGATAGTTATGAAGGGCTTTCTAAGAAAATCAATTGACTGAAGTGCCAATAAAGTAAAGCTGTTATCTTTTTTTATTATTATTTTTAAAGCCATTTTAAGTTTTTTTTAACTCAAAGCCTTTGAAACAATCATGATTGCCACATCACATATTTGATCTCCAAGGACAGAGACACACCTGAAAATAATTGATTTCACCAGCTGTAGACTAACAGCTTTGTGATACTATGACTTAACAGGCAGTTTCCTTAGTCTATCAATATGTTTTAAAATTAAATTTCATTTATTGGGCTTTCATTTCAAATTCTTTTAACACATCTAACAAAGTGAATATCATTCACATTCTCTGGGATTTGAAAGAACTCCTGTTGCTGATTTTGTACTTAAAGCCTCTGGGCCAGATTATGATCCCCAGCTCAGTTCCCTTTGTACCACTGAAGCAGGTAGTTGGGGAGTTGGATTTTTGTAACATACATGATAGTTGGGATTCCCCTGACAAAATGATCTTTGCAGATCACATAAAGATGGTACAGCCAGCTCTACACCACCTGTTTCTCCCACCTCCCAGTGTAGCAGGATGTCTTGGGTGGTTGGCATTTGAGGGGCAGTAGAGGGTATGACTGGAACATGCTGTGCTCTGGCCACAACCCACTCATGTAGTGGTCTAGCATAATTTAGAGCTGCTACCGAATTTTCTGTGTGCTGGATCAGCCCCCTGCCAGTAATAATAGTATATTGATTGTGCTACATGCTTGGGTGGAATTTTCCACTATCTTCCTTAATGGGGATCGAATCTGCAATCATCCAGTCATACTTCAGGTTTGGGTTTTTTTTTTTTTAATTATTAGGCAGTCTGGCCTGTTATTCTGAATAAAAATTAGAATCCAGATTTCAATACTGGTAAAACCAGAGTAAATCCAGATTAACTCAGTTGGCCTCAGTGAATTTACTCTGAATTTACACTGCATTCATTGAGAATAAAATTTGACCCTCAGTTAAGAAACACTTTCATTTAAACTCAAACCTCAGAAAATTCAATTTACAAAAGATTTTCCTAAATATGCCATGGGATAGATCCTAATTAAATATAGTGTCTGTTTACAATGGGGATTGGGTAAGTGTGGATCAGATCCCAACAGTGATGGCATGATCTGAGCACTTGTAAAAAAAATGAAGAGTGCTCTAGTTCTTAGGACTCCGTTCTTGGGGAAGAGACTTTGGGACACACTACAGAGTGTCCATGGAATCTGACATAGTTATTGTTTCAAACTGTCAAAGTGCCCCAGAATGCTTTATTACTAAGGCTAAGGTTTTGTCATGGTTATTTTTAGTAAAATCCATGAACCGGTCACGGCCAATAAACAAAAATTCACGGAAGCTGTCTCTCACTTTAACTGCTGCTGTGGCTCCATGGTTTCCCCCACCATGAGGAAAGAGCCATATGTGCCCCAGAAGGGATTGACAACTCTTGAGTTGAATTATCAGCAAAATCATGAGTCCTGGGGTTTCTTCCAGGAGTAAAATACCCTGTATGTATCATGACAAAAAAATAACAATATGACTAATAATTATCAGTAGTTGTGAAAACACTTAAATGCTAGGCAGCCACTGGAAAAGACTCATCTCAAAAACATCCTAAGGTATCTCACCTCTCACATGTGTAGTCCTTAAACACACATGCACCATTCCCACAATAATGCAGTAAAGAGCCTGCCATAATACTGAAGGATGAGAAAATGTATGGGACAAGTTTTGAGACACTTCACTGCTGCAGGAATTGCGCTAGTTGCCAATTTTGGGGAACTGGGAAGGAATCTTTCCCTCATAGACAGGTTGGCTGGTGCAGATTGGGTGCATTTTATCACCTTTACAGCAGCTGCTCCAGGACCCAATAGGAGGTATGGTTCATGTAGTCGCAACGTAGGAAGTGCCAGCTGTCCAGTTCTGGTACTTGTTCCATAGGAGGTCTGTTTCCCTCATAAACCAGAATTGAAAGAGATCTTAGGGGAAGGCTTCCCTTAAATAAGCCTTGAAATGAAGTGGGGGCTCCTAATGTCTGGTATACAGAGGAGAAAAACTCCTTTCCATAACCCTCCCTCTTAATCCTTAACTCCCCCTTAATCCTCATATGAGGGGTTGGCGATGGGGTCCCAGCAATAGGCTTGCATCAGGTTAGGAGGGCTTGAGGGCTGACAGCAGCCCTCTCCACATTGATGGAAATGAATGAGGAAGGAATGATCCACACAGGACAAGTTGTATGTGAGCTGTAAAAAAAAGTGAGAGACAGCTCATTTGAGGATATAGTGGCTACCACCACATGCATAAAAATAGAAAATCAGGAACATTTCTTTCATTACATTTATATCCTATATTGTGCAAGCAGGGCCGACTCTGGCTTTTTTGCCGCCCCAGGCAAAAAAGCCTCCTGCCGCCCGCCGCCCCCCCGCCTGCTCCCCCCCGCCCCCAGCGCAGCAGGGGAGGACACCGAGCCCGGCCGCAGGCCGCTCTCCCCGACCGGCCAGAGTGCCGGGGGAACGCGGCGAGCCTGCCGCGGCTCCGCTGGCGGCCGGAGCCCCGGGAGGAGGGCGGAGAGCCCGGCCGGGGTCTGCTCTCCCCGGCGGCCAGAACGCCGGGAAGAGGGTGGCGAGCCCGCCGCGGCTCCACTCTCCCCGGCGGCCAGAGCGCCGGAGGGAGGGCAGCGAGCTGGCCGGGGCTCCGTTCTCCCCAGCGGCCAGAGTGCCGGGGGGGAGGCCAGAGAGCCCAGCCGGGGCTCCGCTCTCTCCGGCGGCCGGAGCCGGAGCACCGCACCGCCCCCCTCCAGGTGCCGCTCCAAGCACAAGCTTGGTGGGCTGGTGCCTGGAGCCGGCCCTGTGTGCAAGGAACATTCTACATCAGGATAGTAACTTTCCTAGAAGCAGAATGAATGTTTCGGTTTGTCCACTGCCTACCATTTTCTAGCTCCTAAAATTCCAGTATGGTTAAGTCAATTCTAATGGCAAATCAATTTTTGGTAGATAGATTTAATTTCAAAATAGGATATCATATTCAAAAGTGAGACAAGAGTTATGTCTATATTCTTAGGCACTGAAGCCCAATTTGCCACTTACACCGTTTCATTCACATCCTTCTAATCTTTTATTTGAATCTTAGATTTAAAGAACATTTTATTTTAGAATGTAAAATATTTGTTTCTCATAAACCATTCTCCTAAATGGGTAAAATCAGCTTGTAACTCTTCAATTACTTTCTTTATAATAAGAGAGAAGGATGGTGTATGTATATTTGCATATAGATTAACTAAATTATCCCATATATTGCTGGAAGCCTATTTGAAAAGACAGAGGTGACAGATTTTCCTTTGAGCATATAAAACCTACCACTACTATATTTAAACAAATAATGACCTTCAGACCTACAACTCAGGCTCAATAGACAGTATGAAAAATATAAGTTTTGCTAGGTTTGACAAGTTCTGACTTTTTTTAGATAAAAATGTTTCACAAGTAAGATTGTAGAAATGGAGAAAAGTGGTGAATCTCACATATTCTTTGACTGGTTTTACTTACAGTTAGGGCAAAAAAATATTTAGGCTGTGTTTGGATTAGGAAATTGCCTGGTGATCCAGCTCCCTTTAGAAAATGACTACTCAGTTTATAAATCTAGACTATGTGCCTAATTAATCAAGCAATTAAAGCCAATGGTGACTTTAATAATCACACACTTTTTAAACAAAAGTCCTCCTTTGGGATCAAGATCATTTTCTATCACTCTTAATATATTTTACATCTCTATGATGCTCAAACCTTATTCCCTCTGGAGGCTTAGTGGCTCAATGCAGCAATTTTCACTTACACTTTATCAACTATCCCCCACAGGCAAACATCAGTTATCTCATGAGTTTGAAGGAGGTAGGTTTACCAAAGTATGATTATCCATCAAATACCTCCCCAAAGGTTTAGAAATAGCCTACATTTTATAAATCATTCCTGAGAAAAAGTGCTGTTCATTGAAATTTGGAAAGCAAATGTATACTTTAATTTTTTAGTGAGTTGCTGGTTTCTTTTAAATTGGATGTTTTGAGAAAAGTAGTATGTGAAGTTTCATAGGTGGAGATATTACACTTTACATTTTGCTGCCTTTCACCTTCTACAGTAATGTACACCTGTGCAAAATGAATGCAAGAGTGCAAAATGGCTGTAAATCACCACTAAGACAGAACAGTAGCATTTTACATCCACTTTTTGCAAATGTAAATGACTACAAAAAGTCAAAGGCAATAGCTATTCAGGCAATTCCCATCTTGCTGCAGCTAGTATTAAAACAACAACAACAAACCCGATCAGTATTACTATCATTTGTAGAAGGTCGGGGACAGATATGCATGGACTGTGCTGAAATCGGTTCACAGCCATTTCTTCTTTCATTTTAATTTTCACTATTACTTTTCTCATTTATGTTGAGTTTGATTGCGTTCAAGTTCTGGTAGCTGAGGTTTGGGGTCAAGTTGTGCCCTCATTTACACAGATGCATATACCATCAGAATCAAATGAGATTTGTGCTTGTGTGAAGGCAGATTTGGGGACTAATGCTAAATTCACTGCCTTGTTCCATAAAATAAGTTTTATCTGTCACTCAGACAGAAAGCAGACGACAAGAAGTCCAAAGTGCAGGCAGTGCGATGTTTATTGGGGTTAGTTTCAAGCAAGTATATCCATAGCTCTATATGCTGGCAGAGTCTGTTTCCCAGTGTTCCATTCCCAACTCTGATGCCGCAGAGCCTTTACCCCGTGTCCCCCTTCCCAGCTCTGATGCCGCAGCCTTGCCTATGCTCCGTTCCCCATTCCCACCTCCTCCTTCTTAGCAGGCCCAAATATACCTGCCATGCATGCCCCTACAACTTACACAGGGGCAGCTCTAGCTTTTTTGCCGTCCCAAGCACGGCAGGCAGGCTGCCTTCGTACCCGCCGCCAAACTGCCGCCAAATCCGCAGGACTGGCGGACCTCCCATAGGCATGCCGCCGAAGGCTGCCTGACTGCCGCCCTTGCAGGGACCAGCAGGGCGCCCCCCGCGGCTTGCTGCCTCAGGCACACTCTTGGAGCGCTGGTGCCTGGAGCCGCCGCTGAACTTACAACTTATGGGCATATTTCATTTTAGAAGGTCATGAACCTTGGGTCTTTGTCCCACCTCTTTTGTATCCCATGGGAGGGTAAGGAGTGTTCTGGACAAGGCCAGGCTTTTCTTTGGCTTTTAGTGTGTCGTATGCTTCCCTTCACAACTCCCCTTGCCCCTTCCAACTGGTTGCTTGACCTTGACTTGAGAGAACTGTCAGGCAGCCTTCCAGTGTAAGCTCATATATTACACTCCCACCATACCCTGTAACACTTTTAACTCCATTTCTTATCTCTTCCCATTATACTAAAAGTCCCATCTGGTTGTGGGAAATGAAGCACCCAGTATCTTTCTTCTTTGTTCTTCTCACATATTAGTAAGGATATATGAGTATCAAAAGTCAAACCCAAAATTCTATCTCAGGCTAACAAACAGGCTTATATGCTAACAGGGATCCTTTCCAATTTAAAAGAAAGGGAGATTGCTGGCAAGGTATGCTCCATGAAGTCTCCCTGAAATTGGAATTAACCTCTCCATCCCATAGTCCAAAATACCCCAATCTGTTGACTTTTAGGGAATGATGGAAAGTCCAGCTTTTTTAATAGCCATTTGGAGGAGGCTGAGGTGTGGGGGCTGGATCTGGGCGATTTGTTGTTGCGATGTTTTCTGCTGAAGTTATATATTTTGTTAGGTTTGCATCTGCTTTACTATTCTTCTTTAATGTAATACTATATATACTGCATTGCAAATATTTTTCTAGGGACCCTCAAAGTCTGGGACAAGAGTCTTTTTTCTTTGTTTTAAATATGTGAAATCAAAATAAATAAGTAATTAAAATAAATCTGTGTGTGGTTACATGTGGTTCCATTCAGCACTGTATTGCTTTTTGATATATGCCTTCAAGGCAAAGAATGTGCACTTCTGAAGGAGAGGAGGTACATTTCATTTCATTTTATTTTGTTCCATTGCTTTTATCTCTGTATGTATACAGGCAAAACTTCCTTTCTTTCAGTCACACTTTTGTTTCCCTCTGGTGTTTGATTTTGCTGTATCTGCATTTATTTGATAACCTGTGGCTTAAACATGTTTTCCTATCTGGCGGAGGTTTTGCTGATTTCTGCCATATGTTGGCTCATATCAGGTTCTTTATTTTTGCCAACATGTTGTTTTTAACAGCACAATTTCCACACTGGGGTTGACAGATTCAGGTTATTTTTTTGTTCCTTTTAGCAAGTCAAATCTTTTCTTTTTTAACCCCTCAACTGACCTTAACACCAGTTTCCAATGTGGCCCAGCATACTTGATGTTTCATTTCAATCAATGTGTTTGAATAAATACTCCATATCATTTAAAACTACAGCTGAAACACTTAAATGTTCTGACTCCAAAAGCAGGAAAAGGAGAGGAAGGATGGTCATGTGGTCAGGGCTCAGGGTCAAGAGTAAACTTTTTGAAAGACTTCTTGAGCAACTTACTTAACCTCTCTTTGCTTTAGTTTTTTTTTTATATTTAACCCCCTTGTATTTCTGCAAATGTATTTAGAAACAGGAGGATCAGACTTTACCACAGTTTTCTAAGTGGGCATGTATCATTTATATATATATAATGACATTATAATATTTATATTATTATGTTCCCATTCTTTTTACATCTAAAATCTTTGTTCAATTTCTCCTCTGCAGATTATGAACTTAATTATTTTCTGGTTACTCTGGTACTAAGGCTTGGTCTATATTTGAAAGTTATTTTGGCATAAATACGTTGGTCAGGGATTTGAAAAAAACGCACCTCGAACAACGTAACTGCTCCAATATAATGCCCAGCATAGACACAGCTGTATCACAGAAGAGTGTATTCATTGACATAGCTAATGTCATTGAGAGAGGTGGTATTCCTACACTAACCGAAAAACCCCTTCTGACAGCATAGGCTGCAGTTACACTACAGGACTATGCCAGCCTAGCTACACTGGTATCATCTCCGTAGTGTAGATATACCCTGGTGCCTCACTTATTGTTACTTCTTGAACCATCTACAATGTGTCACTTAGAACTATGCTGAATATTACCTCTCATCTTGTGTGCTACAGAATTAATTGTTCCAAGATGCAATTTTATGATGGTAAGAAATTGCTTCTTTAAAGCCTGTCATTTGACCAATTTATATTTTGTTTGCCCATTAAAATGATTAGATGCCCTGCACCTTTTGTATGTTTTCATGAATCTAGCAATGGAAAGTAAACCTGTTATAACCCCTCTCTTTGTCTGTGTGTGTGTGTGTGGTTTTTTTCATTGTTCAATCTTCCTGTTATAATGCTACTGTCCAGTCCCTCTGTGGTGCAAATCATTTTAATGGCAATTCTTACTAATATAAAACTTTAATCGGTTTTTTATCCAACAGTCTTTAACAATTAAGGCTTTTTTAATTTGGATGCAGTGCAGACAGTGGTATAGTACACATCTATTATTAATAATGACCTATTTTTTTTTCTATTTATTATGTATATTAGTGTCATTGAAAATCCAAAACTCAGTATAATCTAAAACTGGTGTAATAATAATAATACTTGTGTACTATGATTGTAACAGATATGGCAGCTTCCTGCTATAGCCTTGGGAGGACTTACTGAATTAAGTTTAAGCACCTCTGGGATCCATTGTGTTAAATGAATGGAGAGATTAATAAAACTGGGACTTTTCATCTTGGAAAAGAGATGACTAAGGGGAGGGGAGATATGATAGAGGTTTATAAAATCATGACTGGTGTGGAGAAAGTAAATAAGGAAGTATTATTTACTCCTTCTCATAACACAAAAACTAGAGGTTCACCTGGAGAACTCCCTCGCAAAATTCCTATTAGCCACTCCTGTTCGCTAGCTCCTCTGGTCACTTAGGTGCGGGCTTTTTAAAGCCCCGGTCTTCCTGAGTAGCCCCGTCCCCTGGTTAAGGGTTGATGAATGCTAAAGGGCTTAGGGATCAAGTATGGCCATTCTTATGTTCTTATTTTGGGCTAGAATTGCATGTAACCTTTACAAGTGGGAGATATGACAGATGTAAGATCTGGAGGTTAAAAGCACTATATAGAACATGTGTCAGCCAAAAATGGAATTTTGGAATATCTAGGGGGAGGTGAATGTAAATTCCCGACCCCCATTTATGCAAAACCCAGCCTTTTGAAGCTATGCCATGAGAAGTGGGTCATTGTCTGCTGCTAAACTATCACATGAGGCCACGCTCAAAGGCAAGACTGAACTACTCATTGTCATTATGAACTCGTAAGCACAGACACCTATCAGAATCCGAGGTTGGAGTTAGGGTGAACTGTGGTAAGCTTTTTAGCATGTGTGTATGTTCTTTTATTTTAAAATACGTTTTCTTTGTAATTCATTTGCCTTAAGAATAAAATGCGCTTGCTTATAAAGAGCTTGTGGTAACTTGTAACTGTGAACAATTATACTGTTCATAACTTTTGGAGAAAAACAAAGTGCAGACGCTAACCTTTTAAGCTGGTCAGCTTGCTGGGGATATAACAGCGTAGGTAGGGAACTGTACAGCCAGGAAAACCCCTGTTCAGGAGGGAAAGAGACATGGGTCTCTGACCAAGAGAATCGATGGCTGGGGAGCTGGGATCCTAGAGTGGATGCCCTTGAGAAACCACAGAGGGGGAATACTTAGTGTAGTAAGAGGAGGCCCTGAGACATAAAACCTTGGTATCAGAGGCCCAGTATGAGGCCTAAGGCCTGAACTAAAGTAATGGTCAATACTTTGCTAACATAAAGCAATGTGAAGCTGTGAGCCAGAGGCAGGCCCTGCTCACAGAAGCTGGCAAGGAAAGGGCTGATGCGGCAAGAAGATACATACCTAAAAGGTACTGAACACTAGATATCAGAACATTCGCATACTTGTACATTCCATACACAACAAGAAACAAACTGATCCATCCCAATGACAGGGCCAAAAGGGGAATATGATGGATAGAGTTGTTTTGTTCAAACCAACATGTACAAGGTGAGAGGCGGCACCTTACTACGTAGTGGGGTTGTACCTTGCTACGTAGAGGGGTTGCACCTCAGTACATCAGGAGTGATGTGTAACTTGTTTGTATCTGTGTATAAGAATGCATCCCTGAGTGGATATCTTTGTCCAGCCTAGGGGGCAATGAAAAGTCCCGCCACTGACTGAGCTGAGTCCATTGTCAAGGGAGCACATATGTACTGGCTAGCCGCACCTTAGCAGCACCTTGGAGTTCGTTTGCCCGGGAGCTGGAGACTGTGTATCTCTAAAGGCAATAAACCTGGCCAACATGCCTTCGTACCTTACTAGAGTCTGTGGTCATTGGGGGTTCTCTCAGGGTCTGCTGTGTCAGCTATCTGCGCAGAGCTGGGGCAGCACACAGAGGGAACACACGCACGCAGCCGATTGATATCAACATTGAACAGAGCAGAGCACCACACCGGTAGCATCTGACGACACTTAGTATGTCATGTTGATAATGACTAGGTTAGGGACAATATCAGTACAACAAAATATTGTACCAATATAATTGCAGGTGTAATGAAAATTGATAGTAGCTTCCTAATTCTCATTGGAGTTATCAAAATATTTGAGTGTTGCTATAAAATAATATGTTACCTTATAATAAATCTATTTTACTCAGTGTAACAAGAGAATGTTATCAGATATTGCATGAATTCATATTGAAGCTCGCAGGTGCATATAGTAGCTTTTTAGAATATTGACCAAAATTGTTTAATGCATATTTAGGCACCTAAATAAGTGGCATGATTTTTAGAAATTCTAATTATCCACACCAAATGAGACCCATGGATACTAGTCCTACTGAAAATCCAGCCATTTCCATATGTGCTAAGAATATATTTAGGTGCTTACCTATTACTGTAGATACACATGCAATATGATTTTGGCCTGTCCATGAGTTCTGATACTATGAGGTGCTAAGTATCCGCAAAACCCATTGAAATCAAAGGGATCTGAGAAGGTGCTCAGAATCATGAAAGTATAGGCCACTATTTTGTACAAAACCCCAAGCTGTACTAGTAATAGAACACTGGAGAATATAACAATAAGTATCAGCCTCATGATCAAATTCCAGCTTTACCCACTCCAATGTAGGCGATCTGAGGCCTGGTCTACACTACGACTTTAATTCGGATTTATCAGCTTTAATTCGAATTAACCCTGCAACCGTCCACACAACGACGCTATTTATTTCGATGTAAAGGGCCCTTTAAATCGATTTCTGTACTCCACCCCGACGAGCGGAGTAGTGCCAAAATCGATTTTAGCAATTCGAATTAGGGTTAGTGTGGCCGCAATTCGATGGTATTGGCCTCCGGGAGCTATCCCACAGTGCATCATTGTGACCGCTCTGGACAGCAATCTAAACTCGGATGCACTGGCCAGGTAGACAGGAAAAGCCCCGCGAACATTTGAATTCCATTTCCTGTTTGCCCAGCGTGGAGAGCACAGGTGACCACAGATAGCTCATCAGCACAGGTAACCATGCAGGCTGATAATCGAAAAAGAGCACCAGCATGGACCATGAGGGAGGTACTGGATCTGATCGCTGTATGGGGAGAGGATTCAGTGCTTGCAGAACTTCGTTCTAAAAGACGAAATGCAAAAACTTTTGAAAAAATCTCCAAGGGCATGATGGAGAGAGGCCACAATAGGGACTCAGATCAGTGCCGCGTGAAAGTCAAGGAGCTCAGACAAGCCTATCAAAAAACAAAGGAGGCAAACGGTCGCTCCGGGTCAGAGCCGCGGACATGCCGCTTCTACGCCGAGCTGCATGCAATTCTAGGGGGGGCTGCCACCACTACCCCACCTGTGTTTGTGGATTCTGGGTCGGGGATAGTCTCATCAGCGACGCCTGAGGATTCTGCCGATGGGGGAGAGGAGGAGGAGGAGGATGAGGATGAGCTTGCAGAGAGCACACAGCACTCCATTCTCCCCAACAGCCAGGATCTTTTTATCACCCTGACTGAAGTACCCTCCCAAGCCTCCCAAGCCAGTACCCAAGACTCTGACCCCATGGAAGGGACCTCAGGTGAGTTTACCTTTTAAAATATAAAACTTGTTTTAAAAGCAAACGGTTTTTAATGATTACTTTGCCTGACTTTGCATTCGCGGTCAGTTCAGCTACTGGAAAAGTCTGTAGCTACTGGAAAAGTCTGTTAACGTGTATGGGGATGGAGCGGAAATCCTCCAGGGACATCTCCATGAAGCTCTCCTGGAGGTACTCCGAAAGCCTTGCCAGAAGGTTTCTGGGCAGTGCATCTTTATTCCCTCCTCCATGGTAGGACACTTGACCACGCCATGCTTGCAGCAAGTAATCTGGTATCATTGCCTGACAAAGCCTGGCAGCGTATGGTCCCGGTGTTTGCTGGCATTCAAGCAACATCCGTTCTTTATCTTGTTGTGTAATCCTCAGGAGAGTGATATCACTCCTGGTAACCTGGTTGAAATACGGGAACTTAATTAAGGGGACAGAGGTGGCCGTTCCTACTGGGCTGTTTGCCTGTGGCGGAAAATAAATCCTTCCCTGCAGTTAGCCAAGCGCAGATGGGAAATTGGCCCTGAGTTTTTCGCGTTTGGCTAGCAGGGATCTTCCCTGTTACCAGCCACGCGGTGGGGGGAGGGGTACCGTGATCATCCCAGAGAATTCATGGCGGGAGGGGGGAGGCGGCGGGGGGGGGGGTTAGTTTGGTGCCTGCAGGGATCTTCCCTGATACCAGCCACGCGGTGGGGGGGAGGGTATCAGGGGGTAGCCGTGTTAGTCTGTATCTACAAAAACAACAAAGAGTCTGGTGGCACCTTAAAGACTAACAGATTTATTTGGGCATAAGCTTTCGTGAGTAAAAACCTCACTTCTTCGGATGCATAGAGTGAAAGCTACAGATGCAGGCATTATATACAGACACATGGAGAGCAGGGAGTTACTTCACAAGTGGCGAACCAGTGTTGACAAGGTCAATTCAATCAGGGTGGATGTAGTCCACTCCCAATAATAGATGAGGAGGTGTCAATTCCAGGAGAGGAAAAGCTGCTTCTGTAGTGAGCCAGCCACTCCCAATCCCTATTCAAGCCCAGATTAATGGTGTTGAATTTGCAAATGAATTTTAGTTCTGCTGTTTCTCTTTGAAGTCTGTTTCTGAAGTTTTTTTGTTCAATGACAGTGACTTTTAAATCTGTGATAGAATGACCAGGGAGATTGAAGTGTTCACTTACTGGCTTGTGTATGTTACCATTCCTGATGTCCGATTTGTGTCCATTTATTCTTTTGCGGAGGGACTGTCCGGTTTGGCCAATGTACATGGCAGAGGGGCATTGCTGGCACATGATGGCATATATGACATTAGTGGATGTGCAGGTGAATGAGCCCCTGATGGTGTGGCTGATGTGGTTGGGTCCTCTGATGCTGTTGCCAGAGTAGATATGGGGACAGAGTAGGCAACGAGGTTTGCTACAGGGATAGGTTCCTGGGTTGGTGTTTCTGTGGTGTGGTGTGTAGTTGCTGGTGAGTATTTGCTTCAGGTTGGGGGGTTGTCTGTAAGCAAGGACTGGCCTGCCTCCCAAGGTCTGTGAGAGTGAGGGATCATTTTCCAGGATAGGTTGTAGGTCGTGGATAATGCGCTGGAGAGGTTTTAGCTGGGGGCTGTATGTGATGGCCAGTGGTGTTCTGTTATTGTCCTTGTTGGGCCTGTCCTGTAGTAGGTGATTTCTGGGTACCCGTCTTGCTCTGTCAATCTGTTTCCTCACTTCCCCAGGTGGGTATTGTAGTTTTACGAATGCTTGATAAAGATCTTGTAGGTGTTTGTCTCTGTCTGAGGGGTTGGAGCAAATTCGGTTGTATCTTAGGGCTTGGCTGTAGACAATGGATCGTATGATGTGTCTTGGATGGAAGCTGGAGGCATGTAGGTACGTATAGCGGTCAGTAGGTTTCCGGTATAGGGTGGTGTTTATGTGACCATCACTTATTTGTACTGTAGTGTCCAGGAAGTGGATCTCTTGTGTGGACTGGTCCAGGCTGAGGTTGATGGTGGGGTGGAAATTGTTGAAGTCCAGGTGGAATTCTTCAAGGGCCTCCTTTCCGTGGGTCCATATGATGAAGATGTCATCAATGTAGCGCAAGTAGAGGAGGGGCACTAGGGGACGAGAGCTGAGGAAGCGTTGTTCTAAGTCAGCCATAAAAATGTTGGCATACTGTGGGGCCATGCGGGTACCCATAGCAGTGCCACTGACTTGAAGGTATAAGTTGTCCCCAAATCTGAAGTGGTTGTGGGTGAGGACAAAGTCACAAAGCTCAGCCACCAGGCTTGCTGTGGCCTCATCAGGGATACTGTTCCTGACAGCTTGTAGTCCATCCTCATGTGGAATATTGGTATAAAGTGCTTCTACATCCATGGTGGCCAGGATGGTGTTTTCAGGAAGAACGTCAATGCACTGTAGTTTCCTCAGGAAGTCGGTGGTGTCTCGAAGATAGCTGGGAGTGCTGGTAGCATAGGGTCTGAGGAGAGTGTCCAAATAGCCAGATAATCCTGCTGTCAGAGTACCAATGCCTGAGATGATGGGGCGTCCAGGGTTTCCGGGTTTATGGATCTTTGGTAGTAGATAGAATACCCCTGGTCGGGGTTCTGGGGGTGTGTCCATGTAGATTTGTTCCCGTACTGTAGCTGGGAGTTTCTTGAGCAGATGGTGTAGTTTCTTTTGGTATTCCTCAGTAGGATCAGAGGATAGTGGCCTGTAGAATGTGGTCTTGGAGAGTTGCCTGGCAGCCTCCTGTTCATAATCTGACCTGTTCATTATGACTACAGCACCTCCTTTGTCAGCCCCTTTGATGATAATGTCAGCGTTGTTTCTGAGGCTGTGGATGGCATTGCGTTCTATACGGCTGAGGTTATGGGACAAGTGATGTTGTTTGTCCACAATTTCAGCCTGTGCACGTCTGCGGAAACACTCTATGTAGAGGTCCAGTCTGTCATTTCGACCATCAGGAGGAGTCCACGCAGAGTTCCTCTTCTTGTAGTGTTGGTAGGAAGGTTCCTGTGGGTCAGTGCACTGTTCAGTGGTGCGTTGAAAATATTCCTTGAGTCGGAGACGACGAAAGTAGGCTTCCAAATCACCGCAGAACTGTATCATGTTCGTGGGGATGGTGGGACAGAAAGAGAGTCCCCGAGATAGGACAGACTCTTCTGCTGGGCTAAGTGTGTGGTTGGAAAGATTGACAATGTTGTTAGATGAGTTGAGGGTACCATTGTTATAGCCCCCAGTGGCAGGTATTAGTTTAGATAGCTTACAGTCCTTTTTCCTCTGTAGAGAAGTGAAATGTGCATTGTAAATGGCTTGTCTCATTTTTGTAAAGTCCAGCCACGTTGAAGTTTGTGTAGAAGGCTGGTATTGTATGAGAGTCTCCAGTTCTGAGAGCTCATTCTTGATCTTCTCCTGTCTGCTGTATAGGATGCTGATCAGGTGGTTCCTCAGTTTCTTTGAGAGTGTGTGGCACAGTCTCTCACCATACTCAGTGTAGTATGTTGATTGCAATGGATTTTTTACCTTCAGTCCTTTTGGTATGATGTCCATCTGTTTGCATTTGGAGAGGAAGATGATGTCTGTCTGTATCTGTGCAAGTTTTTTGTTGAGGTTGATGGATTTCCACTCCATACGGCTAAATTTAGTGCCTTGCATGTTGTCAAGTATCAGGGGGTAGCCGTGTTAGTCTGTATCTACAAAAACAACAAAGAGTCTGGTGGCACCTTAAAGACTAACAGATTTATTTGGGCATAAGCTTTCGTGAGTAAAAACCTCACTTCTTCGGATGCATAGAGTGAAAGCTACAGATGCAGGCATTATATACAGACACATGGAGAGCAGGGAGTTACTTCACAAGTGGCGAACCAGTGTTGACAAGGTCAATTCAATCAGGGTGGATGTAGTCCACTCCCAATAATAGATGAGGAGGTGTCAATTCCAGGAGAGGAAAAGCTGCTTCTGTAGTGAGCCAGCCACTCCCAATGGGGTGGGGGGGAGGGGTACATCGATCATCCCAGAGAATTCATGGCGAGAGGGGGGGGTGGTTAGTTTGTTTTCTGGTGCTGCTGAATGTTAACAGAAAAACCGCAGCACTCTACTTGCCTGAAGGGGCCCAGACAAGCCCCCCCACACTGCCCCCCCCAACTGGCTGAGATTGGACACAGCTCGTGTGGAGTGCTGCCACTTCATTTCCCAATTCTGCAGCACTCTACAAGCTATGCTTGGTATGTGGGAAAGGAGGGCGTAGAAGCTTACCATGGCCTCATGCAAGCCGAATTCTGTTGCCCAGACCTGTGATCTCTAGCAGCAAAGCCACAGGCACTCAGCATTAAGAGGCAAAATGCGACCTTGCACAGAAATCACATGTGCTATGTAATGTGAACAGTGTTGGTCACCGTGAAAGAGTATAAGCATTGTTCTGCAAAATGTAGCTTTTAAAACAATTCTCTCTTTTTTCCCCTCCCTACAGCAGCTGCAAATTCCTCAAGCCTCCCTCCTCCATCCCGAAGGTTATCACAGATAAGGCGTCGTAAGAAGAGAACGCGGGAGGACATGTTTTCTGAAATTATGGAATCCAGCCGCAGTGACAGAGCTCATGTGAATGAGTGGAAGGAAACAGTTTCAAAGTATAGGAAAGAAGTCAGTGAACATGAGGAGAGGAGGGACCAACGTGAGGAGAGGAGGGACCAACGTGAGGAGAGGAGGGACGCTCGAGATGAGAGGTGGCGGCAGGAAGACCAGAGGATGAAGGATGCAATGCTGGGGCTGCTCCGGCGTCTGGTGGAGGTTCAGGAACGGCTGCTGGATAACAGACTGCCGCTTCAGCCCCTGTTCCACCCTCCACCCTCCCCATGTTCCGTATCCTCCTCACCCAGACGTGTAAGAACTCGGGGCGGGAGGCTCCGTACACCTTCCCATTCCACCCCAGTAGACAGCCCAAGCAAAAGGCTGTCATTTTTTTAACCTTTTCTTTGTGGCTTTTTCCTTCCCAGCAATCCTCCTCCCAAATACCACCCGGATTCCCTCCCTCTTTTTCTAATCTATTAATAAAGAATAAATGATTTTTAAATGATAGTGACTTTATTTGGTTTGAAAGAAAGCTGGGGGAAGGGGCAGGGTGGGTTCCTTACAGAAAATCAGTCAGTAAAGGGGGAGGGTTTTCATGAAGGAGAAACAAACAGATATTTCACACTGTAGCCTGGCCAGCCATGAAACTGGTTTTCAAAGCTTCTCTGATGCACAGCGCTTCATGGTGTGATCTTCTAATCGCCCTGGTGTCTGGCTGCGCGTAATCAGCAGCCAGGCGATTTGCCTCAGCCTCCCACCCCGCCATAAAGGTCTCCCCCTTACTTTCACAGAGATTGTGGAGCACACAGCAAGCAGAAATAACAATGGGGAGATTTCTTTGGCTGAGGTCAGAGCGAGTCAATAATGAACGCCAGCGACCTTTTAAACGGCCAAATGCACATTCTACCACCATTCTGCACTTGCTTAGCCTGTAGTTAAACAGCTCCTGACTCCTGTCCAGGCTGCCTGTGTACGGCTTCATAAGCCATGGCATTAAGGGGTAGGCTGGGTCCCCAAGAATAACTATGGGCATTTCAACATCCCCAACGGTTATTTTCTGGTCCGGAAAGTAAGTCCCTTGCTGCAGCCCTTTAAACAGAGTAGTGTTCCTGAAGACGCGAGCGTCATGAACCCTTCCCGCCCAGCCCGCGTTGATGTTGGTGAAACGTCCCTTGTGATCCACAAGTGCTTGCAGCACCATTGAAAAGTACCCCTTGCGGTTTATGTACTCGGTGGCTTGGTGCTCCGGTGCCAAGATAGGGATATGGGTTCCGTCTATTGCCCCACCACAGTTAGGGAATCCCATTGCAGCAAAACCATCCACTATAGCCTGCACATTTCCCAGAGTCACAAACTTTCGTAGCAGCACCTGAGTGATTGCTTTGGCTACTTGCATCACAGCAGCCCCCACAGTAGATTTGCCCACTCCAAATTGATTCCCGACTGACCGGTAGCTGTCTGGCGTTGCAAGCTTCCACAGGGCTATCGCCACGCGCTTCTCAACTGTGAGGGCTGCTCTCATCTTGGTATTCTGGCGTTTCAGGGCAGGGGACAGCAAGTCACAAAGTTCCATGAAAGTGCCCTTACGCATGCGAAAGTTCCGCAGCCACTGGGAATCGTCCCAGACCTGCAACACTATGCGGTCCCACCAGTCTGTGCTTGTTTCCCTTGCCCAGAATCGGCGTTCCATGGATAGAATCTGCCCCATTAACAACATGATCTCCAAAGCACCGGGGCCTGTGGTTTCACTGAATTCTGTATCCGTGTCTGTGTCCATGTCCTCATCATGCTGCCGCCGCCGCTGCCTCCTCGCCTCGTTTCTCTGGTCCTGGCTGAGCATAAACTCCACGAGAACGTGCGAGGTGTTTACAATATTCATGACTGCTGTCTTGAGCTCAGCGGGCTCCATGCTTGCCATGGTATGGAGTCTGCAGTGTTCACCCACCCAGGAAAAAAGGCGCGAAAATGGTTGTCTGCCGTCCGTTGCTTTCATGCAGGGAGGGAGGGAGGGAGGAGGTGAGGCTGTACCCAGAACCACCTGCGACGATGTTTTTTGTCCCATCAGGCACTGGGATCTTAACCCACAATCCCAATGGGCGCGGGAGACTGCGGGAACTATGGGATAGCTATGGAATTGCTACCCACAGTGCAACGGTGCAGAAATCAATGCTAGCCCCGGTACTTGGACGCACACCACCGAAGTAATGTGCTTAGTGTGGCCGCATCCATTTCGACTTTATACAACCTGTTTTTCAAATCCGAATTATCTAAATTCGGATTAATCCCGTAGTGTAGACATACCCCGAGTTTCAGCCTTAAATGCTCTGGGTGATTATGTACTTGCAATACTGTGAAGGCTGCATGCTTAACCTTTGGGAGACATAATGCTTTGTTCCTATCTAGTAACTCCTTCTGCCCAAATAAAGGTTTGTTCTTGGCTATTTATACAAAAAGAAAGGACGATGACTCTTGGACTGAAACTTTTTATACCAAATTAAATTCTAGTCCAATTCTAGTCCAACAGAAAATGTATCAACAGATTGTAGAAGCTTTTAAAAAAGGGACTTTATGAAATAGAATGTCAATCCAAAGGTGTTCCTTTAAGATTGTGCTCAAAATGAGGACTGATGTGTTCTCCCTAGAATCTGTTGCAATGTAAAGCTAATTACATTGTTTTCTATTGCAAAGGGACTTGTATGATTACTTCATACTGCTGAAGTATCAGTAATTACAAGTTTTTCCTGTTAACCCCATGACTAACATTTGTTTTTTTGATCCAAATCAATACAGCAATAGTGAGTTTCACAGTTGGGAAAAGCTTCTAGCGAAAGCTGGGTCACTTAGGGGAAAATTTAGAAATCCTCATTGTAATAGTACTATTCCCTCCAATAATAAAATCAGTTTTTTCCCCCTTGTTTGTACGGAATTCATGTTAATTCTCTTATAATAATACAGTGTATTTTCTAGCATAATCAGTGATTACTAAAATACTTAACTTTAAATTAAGTACATTTTGATTTGAAAATTATGTTTGCTTATTTATGTGGTAATGCAGGACATGCGATAATTTGAGATGCAACTTCCAGGTCATTAATGCAAATTATACAAATTTTATTGTAAAAGTAGAAATGTGGGGAGAAATTCTGGCCCCATTGAAGTCAAAGCACATTTTGCAATGGATTGCAATAAGCCCAGGATTTTATCCATGATAAATAGTACATAACCTTGTGGCACAATACTACTCATTCTTAACATCTTTTTTTCCTTTATTCATTTATGCACCTTCTATTGTCCTAAGACTCAACTATGCCCTGGACTGTGCACCTGTACAAGGGAGTAAGGAGGAGCAAGAAACCTCTTATGCCCCTGTATGTGTTGCCTGAACCTACAGTGGGGCATGCAGGAGCAAACAGGATTTGTGCACCCATTGCTTGCCAACCCCATTACAAGGAGGCTGGGAAATGGATTGGTCTTTGTTCAGCCCTTTGCCAACACACTGGCCATCAGAGCTGGAGTGGGAAAGGGGTTGTTGTTTTCTGTCAGTTTAGATCTCAGAAGTTTATTTCAGATATTCTTGTGTCCTATACCAGAAACAAATTACTATCCTCTGGAGCTACTGGAGTGCAGATAGGCAATGTATTTTACACATTTGCAATAAAACCTCAATTTTTGTGATTCCCCAGGGACCAATAAATCCGAACTTTGCTCCATGAGATGCATGGGGACTTTGACTTTTTTCACCTCTCCTTCAGCAATGGCTCCCTCTTGGTTAGAGCATAAGGTTTACTACAGTTGCACACACAGGGAGAGGGTAAAGGAGCAGAGATGATGTAGTGTTCAAAATTGGTAAGCCTTGGTGTTGCATAGCTTGGGACTTTGGAAGAAAATTAGGCTCAGAATTTCTCTATTATTATTTAAGAACAGAAAAATGGAAGTCTTTCCACTGACTTGAGTGGGACTTTGATCACACTTTAAGCACATACGGGAAAAAGAAAGACTCCCCAGTTATAAGTGCCTGGTTTAAGTAGGTCTGGGACATGTTTCTAATGGAAAAACTTGCAAACAATACAAAAATGGGGCCCATTGATTTCAGCATAACTTGGCTCCCTTAAAAAAATGAACAGAATAATATTTCAAAAAGAACCAAGAGACCGGCTAACTTTCACAGCTTGGTCCACTTATGATATAAGCATGGAGTTCCCCTGGCACACGTTTATTGCTATTGTATTTTTGGTTTCTCTATTTCTTATTCTCTTTGCCACATGCATAACTATGCAGTTATATTTCTCTGATGTTGTTTCTTTCACTGTTTAATTTTGTTGATTGTGAAAAGAACTCTTGTATTTTTTGTGGAATATTTTTAAAAATCTTTTGCGTATCATGGTTTTAAAGCTTTTAAGCTTTAAATTAATAACTCAATTTTTTAACATTTTGACTTATTAAAAAGGATATATTATATTATATTATATATCTTGATTTATGTAAGGATTTTGATATAGTGTCGTATGACCAGCTTATAAGCAAACTAGGAAGACATAGCCTAGATTGAGCTTCTATAAGGTGCATGCATAACTGGTTGGAAAAACGTTCCCAAAGAGTCATTATCAGTGGCTCACAGTTAAGCTAAAATGGCATATTGAGTGGGGTCCCATAGGGATCAGTCCTGGGTCTGGTTCTGTTCTATAAATGATTTAGATAATGGAATAGAGAGTACAGTAATAAAGTTTGTGGAAGATGCCAAGCTTGGAGGGGTTGCAAATGCTTTGGAGGATAGGATTAAAATTCAAAATGATCTGGACAAACTGGAGAAGTGGTCTGAAGTATATAGGATGAAATTCAATAAGGACAAAATACTCCACTTAGAAAGGAACAATCAATTCCACACATACTACATGGGAAATTATTGCCTAGGAAGGAGTACTGTGGAAATGGATTTGAAGATTATAGTGACTCACGAGCTAATATGAGTCAACAATGTAACACTGTTGCAAAAAAAGTGAAATCATTCTGGGATGTATCAGCAGGAGTGTAAGCAAGGCATGAGAAGTAATTCTTCCATTCCACTCTGCCGTGACAAGGCCTCAACTGGAGTATTGTGTCCAGTTCTAGGCACCACATTTAAGGAAAGACATGGATAAATTGGAGAAAGTCCAGAGGACAACAACAAAAATTATTAAAGGTCTAGAAAACATGATCTATGAAGAATGAATGGAAAAAACTGGGTTTGTTTAGTCTGGAGAACAGAAGACTGAGAGGGGACATAACAGTTTTCAAGTACATAAAAGGTTATTTCAAGGAGCAGGGAGAAAAATTGTTCTCCTTAACCTCTGAGGATAGGACAAGAAGCAATGGAGCAAGGGAGGTGTAGATTGAACAATAAGAAAAACATCCTAACTGTTAGGGTAGTTAAGTGCTGGAACAAATTGCCTAGGGAGGTTGTGGAATCTCTGTCATTGGAGGTATTTAAAAAAGGTTTAAACAAACAACTGTCAGGAATGGTCTAGTTATTACTTAGTTCTGCTTAGAGTGCAAGGTACTGGACTAGATGACCTATTGAGGTCTCTTCCAGTTTTACACTTCAGTGATTCTATGATTATCAATGTTGAAAATGAAAAATAATATGCATTGGAAAGCATAATTCCAACTATACATATAAAATGATGGGTCTAAATTAGCTGTTACAACTCAAGAAAGAGATCTTGGAGTCACTGTGGATAGTTCTCTGAAAACATCCATTCAATGTGCAGCAGCAGTCAAAAATGTTGGGAATCATTAAGAAAGGGATGGCTAATAAGACAGAAAATATCATATTGCCTCTATATAAATCGATGGTACACCCACATTTTGATGTGCAGATGTGGTCGCCTCATTTCAAAAAAGATATATTGGAGTTGGAAAAGGTTCAGAAAAGAGCAACAAAAATGATTAGTGGTAAGGAACAGCTTCCATATGAGGAGAGATTAATAAGACTGGGACTTTTCAGCTTGGAAAAGAGACAACTATGGGTGAATATGATTGAGGTCTTCGTGTGGCGAAAGTAAATAAGGAACTGGTATATACTCCTTCTCATAACACAAGAACTAGGGGTCACCAAATGAAATTAATAAGCAGCAAGTTTAAAAGAAACAAAAGGAAGTATTTTTTCACACAACACACAGTCAACTTGTGGAACTCTTTGTCAGAGGATGTTGTGGAGGCCAAGTCTATAACAGGGTTCAAAAAAGAACTAGACAAGTTCATGGAGGATAGGTCCATCAATGGGTATTAGCCAAGATGGGCAGGGATGGTGTCCCTAGCCTCTGGTTGCCAGAGGCTGGGAGTGGGTGGCTGGGGATGAATCACTTGGTGATTGCCTGTTCTGTTCATTCCCTCTGGGGAACCTGGCATTGGCCTGCTGTCGGAAGACAGGATACTAAGCTAGATGGACCTTTGGTCTGACTCAGTATGGCTGTTCTTATGATGAAAGAACATAGACAAATAACTATACTGAATTATGAATTATCTAGAAGAAAACAGAGCCTTTTTAACAAGGATTCCTTGAAACCAAATCTTGAGAATTAAATATTTGGTACATTATTCTCCATTCTGCACTGCTAAACTAAATTAATTTACTTCAGAATGCTGATTTGGGGTGTTCTGTTAGTGAACATATTTTAAGTAATAACACATCTCTTTTCTTTAAGGCTAGATAATGTTTATTCAGTTTTAAAAATAGATTTTCCACAAGACTTGCAGTAAAGTGTAGCCAATTGTTGGTGTAAGATTTATATGCAATGGTAATCCTATACAATTTTCACATATTTTATCATTTTTAATGTTAATTTTATGACAAGTAGCTTGGTTTACAACAAAACCACATTTTGGTTTATTCAAACACTGGTAGGGCTAATAAAAATACGATTATACAACAGGACCATATTTTGATAATATAACACTATATAGATTGTCTTCATCTGGGCCCTCATCCTGCAAGCACATACACACATGCTTACTCTTATGCATATTAGTTATCTCGTTCAACTCAAATACTTAATATAAAAGAACAGTCCTCAGTGAGACTTGTGTTTAAATGATTGCAGAAACAGTGCCTTGCATATTATTACTCTCATACAACCATACTGCAGCTTAACACCTGGAGAAAAAATAATTTTAAGATCGTATTAGTTACTTTATTGACAACATGGTTCCCTAAAAATTCAGTAGCTATTGATTACATGTAATTATATCTTGTCCTAGATCTGTTATGTTATGCTGATATAATAGGAGCAATTACGACAAATTGCTGGGTAGTAACTTTGAAAGGGCTTATGTTATTTTCTGGCTTTGCAACCAGTTTTGTATGGGTTTGATTTAGTTTAGTTTTGGTGTACCTAACCTCATGAGTCACCAGCTCAGTTGTATATCAGAGGAAGACCCTAGTAGTCACTCAGCCATGATGTAATTTAGTCTTCCTAAGAACCACAGCAATGCTAAAATAAAATCTCTGTGATGGTCAAGCCATCTGTCCAGAGGGTAAAAATACTACTCATCCAGTTCAGTGATAAAAGGTCAGAGATAATCATCTGCTTCTATATTCTTAATGGAAAAATGTGCCTCAAAGGGTAGACAGCTACCATGCAAAATGTTTTATCATATCAGGCACATTATTCATACTGTATCACACACACAATTCTTTTTGTGCCGGTTGCTAGCAAGTGCTTTGTAAAATAATATCACAACCCTGCAGTACTGTATAGCATTGTAGTTTTGTATGACTATTAAATCATGTGGAACATTATTTTTTCCTGATGATTTCCTTTGTTATACTGATTAAAAATATCTTAATAAAGTAGATAAGAATTTTTCTTAAGGAGGAAGAGATGGATTTAAGTAAATACAAAACAAATTGGATATTAGTACACAGGAAGAAAGTAAGATTGATGATCTGACAAAACATTAATTAAAAGAAGAATGTTGCCAAGACCTACTCATATAATTCAATTGCACATAATTCAAAGGCAAAATTAATTTACTGTTTCTTATTTGACAACAAAACAGCAACTTTTTATTGATTTTTTTTAAATCAATGCATATAAGACATATTTAAATGCTCCAATTGGAAATAGTGATATTGAAATAGTGTTATTTAACCTCTGCACTTTGAATTTAAATTTCAAGAACCTCACAAAAATGGCAGAAAATCAACTTTTCAATTAAACAATTTCACAGTCGTTTCTGTAGGTCTGTGTTAGTTTGCAAATATTGAATCCCAATTGTTTTATTAATTAAAGGAAATAACTTAAAACATTTGGTGTAGATTTGTTCTGAGCAGTTGCCAATGCTAAGCCCAACATATGTTGAATATTTTATTTAAATGTGATTTATTGCAAAATTTACCAATAGTGGCTGACAATATTTTGTTTAAGATTATTTGCTAAGTGTCAGCAGTTTTAAAGCTTAAATATTATTATGTATTAAAATGCCAAATACATTGACTGCACCACAGCTAAAGGTGGGGCAGAATTTGTGTGGGTTTACCCAAAGAAGGACAGCTCTGCTTTGTGGTTGGTTGGAAGGGAGGAAGAAGGTCTGAAACTGCTGCAAAAGGTGCAGCAATGACTCACACCTCCCTCCCCCAGGAATGTGCATAAAGGCACGAAACCTGGGTGGGGCAAGTTTCTATGTGAAAGCAGTGAGGAAGCCAGCACCCATGCTTCCTCCCCTAGTAGCCAGTAAGTGGAGGCGAATGGCAGGCTGGGTTTGGACCTGCTGTGGGCATTACGCTAGTCACCCTTTTTAAAGGAAAGGAAGGAATTTTTCCCACACCACCAGAACTGGCTTCAGTGGAGTGTGTTTTTTTTGCCTTCCTCACAGCGGATGTGAGGATGGACCTTTTCTGGTGAATAGAAAAGGTGGTAGGCCATATGTCACAACTTATTTTGTAATATTGGGTGGATGTTCAGTGCAGGTACTCCATAGGGAGGGCAGCCAGTGACCAGATAAATGTCCTGGTAAAGGACTTAAAAGGCGGTACTGGATAAAGAAACAGATTGGGGGAGGGGGTTCGGGAACTCCCATGAACAGTACGGCAGGGAGCCAACCGCCCTCCCCCCCCCCATCCCCCCACGCTCCCTGTTCTCATAGTCCTCCTTAAGCCTCTTGCGAGGCTGGTGAATGGTAAGGTCCAAGCCATGGGTCGGCTAGGGGACGTGTATAGAAACAAAGGGGAGCTGGTGGAAGCCCCGGATAACTGATGTGAATAAGCATGGATTAAACAAAGGGGGGCTGGTGAAAGCCCCAGAGAATTGATTTGAATAAGCATGGATTTGCCTGCACTGTACACTTTATCTGCCGGGTAGCCCCAGACATCTATATAATAAAGTTGCGGCCTGAGTAAAACCCATAACAAGTCTCCTGTCCTTCTTGCGGTATACCCAGACAAGTACATATTGAATCCCTACCAACTCTGTATTAATTTATTATACAGGTCTGTCAGTATATATGATATGTTCCAAATGTGTCTGGCTATGTCTACACTGCTCCACAGTTCAGACTATGGGAATGTGAATAGCAGTGCTCAACAAAGTGCTGCACTTTAACGCCCCTCTGTGGATGGCTTGGGCACAAAATAAAAGGTTGATAGCTAGTCCTCTTCAAACAGGACTATATTAATGCAAACCAGGAACCTTCCTGAAGCATCCAGATGGGGGAGTTACAGTGCAGCGCTTTTGAGCGCCATACTATTCACACCCCTGAACTGTGGGGCGATGTAAACAAGCCCGAAATTTATTTTTCAGTACAAGACTATGAATCATACATGTTTGGAAATGGCAGTGGAGAGAATAACTTCACCTTAATATTTTGTCTGGCAACACAAAAATAATCTTTATCCCTGCTTTTAAGAAAGTGCATATGCTTCTACAAGCAAATAGGAAGTGTTAATATAGCTTTGGATATTTAAAGGATAAAACTGTTCAATATACAAATGACTGCTGAAAATAAAGTCTTTGGCACTGATATATGCAAAAGTCATCCAAAGCTAACATAGTCTTCCTGGTTACATAGAAGATATATTGATTGATATTCTCACAGTCTTGGAAACAAATACAACACTTAAAACTTTATAGCCCATGAAGATTCATTTTAGGCATAGGACACCGAAGCTATGCTGAGGTTTTGGAATCACTTTTCTGTCTCCTTAATTAGTTACATAGGATCCATAGGTTCTTCTTCTTCATTACTGTTTTATACCAGATAACACATTTCTTAAAAAGATGAGTTTTTCCCCCCCAGATGTTCTGAAGCTGTACTTCTAAACTACTGCAAAGTAAATGACAATGCAGTTTCTGTCTCACTTTGCTAATAATCCAAGTTTCCATGGACATCCATGCTTTACTCTCAGTTTCATATTTAGTCTATGGTACATTCATATTTCCACACATTTCAAGTATATTTATAATTTCCACATGTCTCAGGCATATTTATAATATGAGTGTGGTATGGACCTTAGATTCTTCAATCACACCTTGACTGACTTTCCTTTCCTTATCACCATGGCCTAGCTGCTGTTACTTTTATCAAGGCAACCCTGGTTGCCACGCTGATTTGAACATTTAGTTTTGATTTAAAGTTAAGACAGGAGACATTTATACAGTGCTGCTCCTGATTTGGTTCTTAGAGTTCAGACAAAAAGTTTGAAGTCATCTAGATGTTTGGAAGATCTGGTCAACAGAAACATAATTTCTGATGGGAGGGAGAGTCATCTGATTTGAAAGCGGGTAACTGAGAGTTATTAAAAGAATAATTTAAAATTCACTGAAAAGTGCCTACCATTGCCGCTTGCACAATGGAGTCCTGGTCCATAATTGGGGCTCATAGGCACTACTATAATCAAATAATCAACACCCAGGGGGACTGGATGTTCCAGGAGATTAGAAAAGATATATGTGGCCTTTAACCATTTAGGTTACCATTTTGTATCTGGCCCAGACTGATAGAGACTGAAAAGACTACATTCCGTGAGACTTGATCCATGCATCACCAGGTCACTTTCAGCTTACTGTCTATATTCTAATGAGTTAGTGGTTCCAGTTCAGGTGTTAATGGAAAATTGCCCACATCAGGAAAACTACCACTACAAATTATATGAATTGGCACCTGTGCAGTGATAATGTCAGCAGAAGGGCCAAGGAATTTCTGATTGAATTACCTTCTCATCTGAAAAAGTAACTTCTCTAAAACAGAGCTGAGACATATTGGCAGGATTGGGGCAGGAAGTCTACACTACTACTGCCTATGCTGTGTGTGTGGATAAATAGTCGACTACCGTGTTGTCAATTGGACTCTGGAAGTTGTCATAGAAACTAATCAAACTTTAAAACATTATGGCCAAATTTTCAAATATGAACACCAAAAGTCCACATACATACACATTATGTATGCAGAATGAGACCTTTGATTGGACATGCAATGACAGTGGTCATCACTAAAAAATTTTCCTTTTCCAATAGCTACTATACAGTTGTCTCTGAAATGCTCCAGCTTCCCTTATATTTAGAATAGGAACTAAATATGATATCTCAGATGTCTCACTATGTGGTAAGATTTAGTAAATAATAAACATTTTAGTGACAACCACTGTGCCATGACTTTTCATGAAAATGGGCTAATTGTGCATGCAAAGTGCTGTGTAGATGCCTACCTAGTCTACTACGTGTGTAATAACCATTTGCACTCACAGCAGGACTCTACCTTTTGGAAATGTGTATGTAATTTCAATATGGAAAAAAAATATCATTGAAATAGCAGATCTCTGGTCTCATGTCTTACAAAACATCAGAAGCAAACAGTAATGGCCCCCCAAAACACACCTAGATGTTTTACTGTTTAAATATTATAAGGGAGAAAATAATTCACTGTGGAGATCATTACCAATGAAATCCTCATCTTTATTTTTTATACAGCCTCAAAAACCACAAATTAAGCTCCAAAAAGAGTCTAGTGACAATTTAAAATAAATTTATCTTAATTATTGTTTCTCTCATCTTCTCAGTTCATTTAAAGTAGCATATTGAACTGAAAAGCTCATGAAGCCTTTAAAAAGCAGATGTTTTCTGCTGAACTAGAGAGCCCCCAATGTTTATTTTTCAATATGTTAAAGGAAAAGACAAGGACCATTGACATTGCTGAGATGAATCATAACGATCTGTTTCATTTGGCACTACAGTTGCTTAGAATTGGAAAAAGGTGCACGTAGCAGGTGAAGCAAAGTCTGCTGAGTGAGAAGACAATCCTACCCAAATTCAGCCCTGTCAAGTTGAGAAAATAGTTCTTGCTTTGATGATAAACTGAATAAATGGGATAATATTCCTTAAACACCACAGGTATCAAGTGGGCACAAACAAGTCAGGAATATATTTCTGTAAACTGTTGAGCATCTGAAACTGCAAAGTATTCAAAATACAGAAAATGAGATGAGTTATTATAAGCCATCTTTTCTAAATAAAATTCCTGCACTCCGAGCAAAATTTGCTAAACAAAACAGGTTTACAAGAAAACCGTACATGCTGTGGGGTGACGCTTCTTTAATGAACCGCTGTACCAGAAAACGACAGCAAAGTAATTCATGAGAACCATGCTGAAAGATACACATTAAATCCCTCAGAAACAATGGTGGCCTGCAGTACTACTGCCAATTTACATTATCTTGGTAGTTGACATAACAATGTACCTCCTACATGTCAATGCAATACATGCTATACAAGAAGTCTGGTTCAGCAGTTACATCTTTCAGATACTCTGACACCTGAACACACAAAACAGGGATTAACTAGATCTCTCAATACTATCTGTGTGATTTCTCATATCTATAATATAACCATGGGCATTGGTTCTTAATTATTATCTTTCGCATAATCACATTTTTCATTAATCTGGCAACAAATCCCATCAAGTCAATATTAGAGTCACTGACATTCAATCCTTGGCTCTGAAGGTGGATCTGTGATTATTATTTCCAAAATATGGTATCCTGCCCAAGCTTTTGCTGGGGAACACACAGTAAATTTGTATATGCACTAGTTTTATGATGTACTGTACTGTACTTCATACACAGCTGAAGACTAGTTTTGGTTAATTAAAGATTTTATTGCACACTAAAAGACACAGTGCAGAGTAAACAATACTGCACACAAAATAAAAGGCTGCATAAACACGTACACAGCATCTCTACCGCCACTTCTTTATAACTGCTGAAAAATGCATTTAACAATTATTCCATTCTGCTCTCACAGTGAGTACACAATGACCTTGGTCAGCAGTTTCAAGAGTAATGCATCAATATATGATAAATTTTATGAATTGATGTTTGTGGCTCAGAACATCTTTTGGTTATAAACAAGCTTTTATTCTTCTCTGCTACAGTATCCACTCTTTGCAATGCATTATGCATGGCAATAAGTCTCATCCTGAGGGTGGAAATTGATATATTAAATTTACCATTTTTTATTAGCTCTTTCTAGTAAAATGTCTCAATAATCTGTGTTACTGAGCATTTTCACTGCAAAGGATTTTGGATAGAATACATTTATTGCACATAAAGTGTTTTCTAATCAAGTAAAATTAAGAGAATCCATCATTAATGAGTACATTTTTCACAGTGCAATTAACACAGTTGCCAGCAAGATAAGACTTAATTTTAGAGGTACTGAACACCCACAGTCCCCATTGACTTCAATTGGAGTTGCAGGTACCCAGCACTTCTGAAAATCAGACCAATAGAGATGACTTCCCTTAAAAAAAATATGCATAATACAAAAAAAGATACATTTCTATGATTCTATGATTTTATGATTCTATAAACATCACTGCTTCTAAAATGTCCTTTTACTGTATGTTATATTTACTCTTAGGGGATATCCTCTATTGTATTAGCTCAGGACTTTTGATATCCTATGGCATTAAAAATTCATTTGTCTGAGCCACAAACACATTTTATATAGTCAATGTATTAATTCTGAGGAAGCTGGGGACAGAAATCCTCATCTTTTGTAAATTGAAATAGCTTCATTGACGTCCGTGGAGCTATGCTAATTTACACCAGCTGAGAATCTAGGCCAGTATCTCAAAGAGTGATTATCATTAGAGCTGTAGGAATAAGAAATTTTCAGTTCAGTAGATGAACCAAAAATCAAAAATAAATTTAGATTTTTGTTAACCTGAAACAATTCTTTTTTAAAGTTGTATGACAACCAAGAAAGTTAAAAAAAGAGGAGTTTGGGTAAAAAAAAAAGATTTGATTTCAATTACCTGTTAGAAATATTTATTATAAATTAAAGTAACACTCAAAATGAAAAAGTCCTTTTAAAACAAAAAGTCAAAATGTGTTGTTCTGAAAACATTGAAGTGAAATGTTTCAACTTTTTGGACTTTTTTTTTCCCAACCAAAACAATTTAGCTTTTTCAACAAGAATTCACAGATTATTTCAGTCAACCTAATCTACAATTTTTGTCTAAAAATAGTTTGTCTGAAAATCTTTGCCTGGCTTTCATTAGCATATCACTCTGAGGATAGGACAGGAAGCAATGGACTTAAATTGCAGCAAGGGCGGTTTAGGCTGGACATTAGGAAAAACTTCCTAACTGTCAGAGTGGTTAAGCACTGGAATAAATTGCCTAGGGAGGTGGTGGAATCTCCATCACTGGGGATTTTTAAGAGCAGGTTGGACAAACACCTGTCAGGGATGGTCTAGATAATACTTAGTCCTGCCTTGAGTGCAGGTGACTGGACTAGATGACTTCTCTGAGTCCGTTCCAGTTCTATGATTCTATGATTTTCTTAGAAATTGGTAGTTCAACCACCCACTAATATTTACATTACAAAAAGCAAATACTTCAGAGGGTTTTCAACTACTTAAAGATAACATAACAGCAATAGTGAGACAGTTATTGAAAACTAAATGGAAAAACAAATATAAATTCAATTACCAAATCTGTCTAGATATTTGAGGGTATCACATACATAAAGATCAGTGATACATAACCAACCCACATCTGTCTGAAGCATGGACAGACTTTGAACCATATCTTCAGCTGGTGTAAATCTTTGTATCTCTATTGATATAAAAAAAATACATTGATTTACACCAGCTGAAGATCGTGCAATTCATCTGAGCAGGGAATGCAAGGGATGGCATTACAATTTTACCTGCCAGCTTGCAGTGCCACTTTATTGATACTAAAGTAAAAATGAATTAAACAAAATACAGACACATGAGAGGGGAAACAAAATGGAGAACAGAAGGAGTAAGGGGGGAAAATATATTTATTCCATGAATTTTCTATTTAGTGGGTTTATTTTTTAGAGCAAACTAAATAAAATTACTGTCAGCTGGCATGCTGTTGAGGAAGGATCAACAGCCGCACTCATACTCTCTCTTACAGGTGTCTGGTGGTGCAATTTTCAGCATTTGTTTCACAGACGAGGTTGTGGGGTTGGTGAAACATGCACAGAATGTATATTTGTAATTCACATACACATCTTCACTGAATTCACAAGTATCTTCCTACTTTAAGCTATTAGCTAAACACATTAGAAGAGTCAATGCATAACAAGGGACATTTCTCAGACTTGTTTTTTTTAAATAACTTTTTTCAAGAGCACTTTTGAATTAGTTACTGTTACTAGGCTGTTAGTATCAATGAAGACAAATGTTCTGTACACATTGACAAGTGAACGACTTATGTTAATAGCAGTTATGATAGTTTGGGCTCATTAATTGTAGCATACAACATATTTGACAAATTTTTTTTTCTCTTAGTGAATTATCTGTTAACACATTTCTTTTCTGGTTTCTTTATTATTCTATACTACTTGACAAACACCTATTGAAAACATTTTTCAGTCTGTGAGTTGTGCATGACCATATTCATTTGGAATACATCTTCATTTATTCACTGTTTGCCTCTCATTAATTATGATACACAATTGATCACCTAACTTGGATGGGCCAAAATTTTCAGACACGAGTACCTGAAGTGAAGCAACTAAATTGAACCCCTCCTTATGTGGTCTGATTTTGAGACATGCTGAGCACAAATACAATCAAATGGGATGACTTAAGTAATTATAGGCCAGTTAGCTTGATATCAATCCCAAGCAAAATAGTGGAATGGCTGATGTGGGACTCAGTCAACAAATTGTTGTGAAACATCAGTGAATGTGGTTGTTTCTAGCTGAACCAACCAAATGTTATTCAATATCATTGTCAATCATCTGGAAGGATATATAAAAACGTTGTTGACAAAGTTTGCAGATGACATAGATATTGGTGGAGTGTTAAATAATGATAAGAGCTGGTCACTTATATAAAGCACTCTTCAAAGGACTTAGGGATCATAACAAACTAAACATGAGCTCCCAGAGTGATGTTATGGATAAAAAGGGGGTAATGTGGCCTTTTAGATGTATCAATAAGGGGATATTGAGTGGGACTAGGGAGATGATGTTACCTTTGTATATGGCATTGATAAGATCATTACTACACTAGTGTTCAGTACTGGTGTCCACACACACACACACAAAAAAATCTTTAAAAAGGATGCTGAAAAATGGACAAGTTTCAGAAAAGAGTCACAAGAATGATATGAGATCTGCAAAATGCACCTTACAGTGAGGGGTTTAAGAAATCACTCTATTTAGCTTACTGAAGAAAAGATTAAGAGGTCACTTGATCTTAGTCTATAAGCACCTATCCAATGAAAAGATATTTGATCCTTGATTGCTCATTAAGCCAACAGACAAAGGCATAATAAGATACAATAAATGAAAATTGAATCTAGAAAAATTCAGACTAGTTGTACATTTTTTGAACAATGTAATTAACCATTGGAATAGCTTATTAAAGAGATGCTATATACACAGCAGATATAAATTAATATAGTTCTGATGAAATCAACAATGATTTGCATCAGCTAAGCCTCAGGCCAGACATCCGTAAATCAAGATTAGATGTCTTTCTTTCATATATACTCTGGTTCAACCATAATTGGACACAGTGGAAGAAATACTGGGTGAAATTCTATATCTATGCTATTCAAGAGGTCAGACTAGATGATCATAAAATAAATGATCATCAGATCATCAGACAAATAACTATTATAATAGTACACCTCACTTTTTCATTGTTGGCTTTCAAAATGGCCAATTCAAATAGGCAAGGGGATGTAACTAAATGTGCAAAAATGCTACAAAGTGTGAAAGTGGGAACAATATCTTTCTTTATAATCTTGTACTTGCCAAACTTGGCAAATAGAACTTTTTTTTGCTCCTAAATGGAATAAGAGCTCACATTGATTTGTAACTCTTTGCATGAGACAATGGGGCAGATCTTCAGCCAGTGTAAATATGTGTATCTCTGTTGAGGTCATTAGTGTTACACCAATGTACTCAAGCTGAGGATCTGGTCTATTATTTTAGCAAGTTGTATTTTTTCTGATGCTGGGCCAGCATATTTCCCACTTGCCTTTATGGTCTACTTATTTGTGGGATAGCACAGCTAAGTACAGGGCCTGGAATAATGACACAAGCTTGAGCTCAGTAAGCAAAAGAACCATGTCTATTTTATTAGTAGAAGCGGGTACAGAGGAGTTCTCCTTCTGCTGATGTTTTGCTGGTACCTAACTTTTATTTCTCTCTACCAGGGGCAGAAAAAAATATACTCCACTGAATTTTCTCTCTGAAATACTTCCTGAGCTAATAGTCCTTCCCCCTGTGGAAGTAGCCAAAACTTTCGGGGCTGTGTGTGTACCAAAAACACTCTCTCAGCCAGCACAGTAACTTGATTAGACTCTATTATTATTTATTTGTATTCCAGTAACATGCACAATATGTTAGATTCTGCCCCACATAGATAAAGACATAACCTTTGCACCAAAGAACCTAAAATTTAAGAATGCAAGTAACATATAAGGAGATGGAAAGGGATAATGTCAGAATATGTATAATTAAACAATGTATATTTTTTGGGGTTATTTTTAAGAATACACATATCAACTGTAATCAATTGCCCCTCAACCTGTCTCAATGAGCTGCAGCAGTACAAGGCCTATGACATATTGCTGAGCCATATAATTCCATCTTGTTTGGGGCAGTGTTATTTACTCACAGCTTCTCCCCCACCCCCCGCCCCCAGACATACACACACACAAAAAGAGATGTGTACGTTTGTGCTTGTGTGTATGGTATTGAACTGGCTGGGCGTATGTGCATGATTGCCCACTATAACAAAGACTCAGAACTGTGGGTCATGGGCCCTGTATAGTTAACAAAGAAATCTGGTTTTAGCATTTGTTTTAGGACTGCAAAAAAATAAAATAAAAAAAAGTCTCCTTTCCACTTTCCCAAACATAACCCATTCCTGTCCACTATTATCACAAGACACTGTACAGGGCCTGCCTAAAGGTTTTGGGGAAGGACAGCAAGGTATTCTTTCGGATAGATCTCACACTTATTTAACTGATTTATTTAACATAAAAAGTGTATGTATGATGGAGAGTTTCAGATCCATTCCCCAATCTTACCCAACATAACATCCTATTACAGAAGTAAGCCCCAACCCTAGTGGTGAACTAGCTTCACAAGGAAAAGAGCTAGATAATTATTTTAAAATAAAAGCTGTGATTCCCCTTAAACTATATAATTTAATCCAAACTAGAGGACTGACTCAAAGCTCCACAGGGCCCAAAGGCCAGCCACGATACTGGCTAATGGAGAGACCCTCTTGTAGTACTGTAGGAGCAGGGGGAATCTCTGTTCTTATGGCATAAATGCCCATGCACTGAAGCTAGTGACATCAAAGGCTGTGGGGATCTAAGTTCCTAAGTGTGTTTAGACTTACTTATCTATATGTACAAATATATCTTTCATTACATAAATAGCCTGTAGCTATAACATGCTACAAATAATTAAGAGTAATAATATTGTTATACAATATTCTGGTCTATTGAACGTTGGATTAGCAAAAGCAGGTAGCATCCCTGGAATAATGGCATAAGCACAAGCTCAGTAAACAACAGCCTCACAACAGTTTATGAATGGCAAAGGGCACAGATTCCAACTGCTGGTTCTGACGTGTAAAAACGTTTTGTTTTCTCCACAAGGCAGGAAGCACAGACTCACCGCTGAAGTGCTCCTCAGTTGCCTCCTGAGACAAAGGTCCTGCCCAGCTTGAAGGAGCCTCCCCTTTCAGGGTCTGTCTGTGGGGGTACCAGGACATGTCCTGTCACCTACCAAGCACAGTAATAGTTTTACAATTTATCTATATCAAAATAGATTTAGGTGCCAGTTTTGCCTCAGATAAATAGATGAGGTAAGGTTACCTCAGTATTTGCCATATTGTCAAGATTTCCTTTTATTTCCTTTACACTTTACTGTACTATATGGAATATAAAATATATGATATACTATATGGAATATAAAAATATAAAAATATAAAATAATAACATTTGCAAATGACACCAAGCTGGGAAAGTTTGCAAGCACTTTGGAGAACAGGATTAGAATTCAAAATGACCTTGAGAAATTGGAGAACTGGTCTGAAATCAAAAAGATGCAATTCAATAAAGACAAGTGAAAAGTACTTCACTTAGGAAGGAAAATTTAAATGCACAACTATAAAATGGGGAACAACTGGCTAGGTAGTAATACTTCTGAAAAGAATTTGGGGAGTACAGGGGATCAAAAATTGACTAAGAGTGAACAATATGATGCAGTGATGAAAAAGGCTAATGTCATTCTTGGGTGTGTTATCAGGAATATCATATGTAAGACACAGGAGGTAATTGTCCTACTGTACTCAGCACTAGTGAGGCCTCAGTTGGAGTGCTGCATCCAGTTCTGAGCACCACACTTTAGGAAAGACATGGGCAAAATGGAGAAAGTCCAGAGGAGAGTAATGAAAATGATAAAAGATTTAGAAAACCTGATATATGAGGAAAGGTTAAAAAACCTGGACATGTGTAGTCTTGAGAAAATAATACTGAGTGGGGACCTGATTACAATCTTCAAACACATTAAAGGCTGCTAGGAAGAGGTAGGACAAGAAGTAATGAGCTTAATCTGCATCAAGGGAGATTTAGGTCAGATATTAGGTAAAAATTTCTACTATAAGGGTAGTTAATCTCTGGCATAGGCTTCCAAGGGAGGTTGTGGAATCCCCATGATTGAGGGTATTTAAGAGTAGGTTGGACAAACATCTGTCAGGAATGATCTAGTTTACTTGGTCCTGCCTCAGCACGGGGGGCTGGACTTAATGACTTGTTGAGGTCCTTTCCAACCCTACATTTCTATGATGGAATGCCTAGGGAATACAGCAAAGGCTGAGGCAATGTTATTTAGCTGTCTAAATTTTTAAAAGGCAAGTTTTTAAAGTTTGCCACTATACAATGTAGGGACCTGGTCCTGCAAACATCTGCATATGTGTCCCATTTCTTCAGTGTTTGCAGCATGGGACCCTGTGTGTATCTAATTATGCATACACACTCAACCCTTATTATTCCACAGATTTTAAGAATCCATCACAATAATATCTTATTCCTGCACAACAGTTAAATTACTTTTTATAAGCTTTTAAAAATGGAAAAACAACAAAAATTAAGATTAATGTTGGTTGCACTCTAGTATTTGCATGATTATTTGATCAATCGCCCTATAAGAATATTTAAAAAACAATTTTACAGTAAATGAAATGCCAGGAACTTTATATTATATTACATAAGTTGTACCCCCTAAAATCATAATGCTGATTTATTGCTGCGATCTACTATTTAAAGCATGAACGAGAACTATTAAACTCTCATTCCAGAAGGGATGTTTTATTATTAACAGATGCATTCTGATGGGGGAGTCTCACTCTATCATGAAATATAGTTCTTATTTCACCATGTGTTTATTCATTATATATCTATTGGGATTCAAACATGGGTCAGCTGTTGGTTGAGTCCCTTGTTCTTGCCTCCTGTTTTCATCAACTTCCTATGCAATTCTGGTCATTTTGTCTCCAGTGACCTATCTGTTGTTATTCTTCTTCCTGTGTAAACACTAATCAGTCTACTTCCATGAGTGCACATGATCTCTTCTCCTCCTCTCTACTTTGCTTTAATAAAAAAAACATTTTTCAAAAATGGGAGGACGCTCACTTTTTCCCGCCTCATTTTTCAAGCACAGAAACATGGCATTTCAAATTTTTAAGTAAACAAAAAGTCCTATTTTTCATACTGACAGCAAAAAGCAGTGATGTATGAACCCGCAAGTCATATAATGACTTATCCCTGATGATATTTGAAGAAGCCTCCATATATTTTTAAAGCAAGTCAGAATGATTTGTTTTGGCACTGCATTGCAGTTCTTGGGGTTTTTTTAAGCTTTTAATATGCTATGTTTCATTTTCCATGGTGTAGGTCCTTCATTATATATTAGAATTCATCTGCTAAAATCAGTGATAAGTCTCAGAATAGGTTGAGTAGTACTATACTAATAGCAGGAATATCCTCTATCATTAAGGTTGGATAATGGTTTTTATTCCAAGGCACTATATTTAGTCACTCATAGCCTTCTGAAACTCACATTTTGAGCTGTGATTTTGCAGGTTTGCAGGCTTCAGAAAATTGAATTTGTCAATAAGGGCCTAGATTGCAACAGTCTTACTCATTCTGAGTACTACTTAATTCTAATGCAGTCCTACAACTTTGGCACTCTTATTGCAGTAGGGGAAGTAGGATCCACAGTGTTCTACATCTCCTCCAATGTTTTACAGGTAGGAGGGATGGGGCAATAAGGGTTGGGAGATGAACAATGCCTGGGTTGTAATCAGCTGCAAATTCCTGGGAGAAAATACCCCTGATAAAGTATTGCCCTGCTGGAGAATCTGCACCAGAACTAGACTCTGTGCATCTATCTCAGGGGTGGGCAAAATACGGCCCACAGGCCAGATCCGGCCCATCCAACATTTCTGTCTGGCCCACCATGACTAACATTTCTGTCCAGCCTCCTCTGCTCCCTCACAATCTCCGAGTCTAGGCAACTTAAAGTCCCGCGGCGCAGTGGGACGTTCAGGCAGGCTGCCTGCCTGCTGTGGCCCCACGCTGCTCCCAGAAGTGGCCAGCTGCAGCTGGCACATCTCTGTGCACCCCTGGTGGGGGGGAGGTGGCTCTGCGCACTGCCCCCTGCCCACAACACTGCCCTCACAGCTCCCATTTGCTGGACACCTGTCATGCCTTTCTTCTGCAGCTCCATACTAGGCCAGAATGGGGACGCTGACTCATGCCCACTATAAGAGAGAGGGGACTATATAAGTTAATGCTAGTACAGGAAAATCCCTCTTTTACTGGACCAGGCAAAGCATCCCCTACCCTCCCATCCATGGAAGTGGTGAAATAACAGGGTTTGGCAGGATTTGCTGTGGGCACTGTGCTAGTCTCTCTTTCCTTGAGGGGCTGGGAAGGAAGTTGTCCATCACAGTCAGATTGGCCAAAGCAAAGTGGGGGTGGGTGGGTTTGCCTTCTCCACAGAGAGTTCAGGGGAGGAGGGGCTTAGTTGGGAGAACATGAAACGTGAGTTAGGCTATGATGTCACAATTCATTATATAAACATGGGGCAGATATCCAGTTCATGTACTCCATGGAGAAGGGATAAATAAATAGAGATATCCTAGCTCCTAGAACTGGAAGGGACCTTGAAAGGTCATCAAGTCCAGCCCCCTGCCTTCACTAGGGGTTCTGATTTTGCTGCAGATATCTAAGCGGCTCCCTCAGGGATTGAGCTCACAACCCTGGGTTTAAGGATGCCAATGCTTAAACCACTGAGCTATCCCTCTGATACACTGGTCAGATAAAATGGATTGGTAAATAATTTAAAGGAGGTATTCTTTAAAGGTTCCTATTACTGGTATGGGGTGGATCCAACACCCCTTCCTTTATAGACCCTCCTTAATCCTCATTAGAGGGAGGAGTTGGTGAGGTCCCAGCAGCGGGTTGGCTGGGGACCAGATGGGTAAGGGGGAGGGATGATGGAAGCCCTCCGGGTATATATTGAAATGAATTTGGAATTACCTGCCCTGTACACGTTTATCTGCTGGGTTCTCCCAGACATTTAAGAATAAAGTTGTGGCCTAATTAAACCACATCCAGTGTCTCCTGTCCTTCTTCCAGCATAGCTGGACAATGGTAAACTGTAGAAATAACTAGTAACATGAAGCATCCATGTTTAGTCCACCTCTACAGTGCATTGCATTTCAAGTGCCTCTGAACAATGCTGCAGATGGAGAGAATACACTTCCTTTTCAGAATGATCTAAGAGAGAAAATAAATGCCACAGCAAATGTACATGTGGAGATATATATAAAAGCACGTCTCAAACTTGCACACTCACACATGGAAATGCTTTCTGAAGGACAAGTGCAGACAATCCTCAATTTAAAACTGTGCAACATACACTTGACGTAGTGCAATGAATGTCCGCAGTGGATTGACAATGAAGAATGAGAAGGGCTACAAATAACATGTGTTCTCTTTAAAATAAGGGTCTTGGACCTAAATAGGAACATTTACAAATGACTCTTCTACATCTGTATCCTCTTCTTCTTTGCAATTACTCTGCTTTTCCAGGGACCAGAGCACACTATGTCTTTTTTAGGGTTAGTAATGTAAATGCTTTTTAAAGCGGGGGGAGGAGAAGAAGGGGGCAGAAAGGAAAAAACACATTGAGTTGGTGGTCTTGTGTATATAGGTATAAACAACCTTTATTTTCAGAACATAATCTTCCATAAAGGCTCTCTCACTCTTTCACTCCTCCTCCTCCCCACATTCTTTCTCCCATATTCCTCCCCCCCTTTCCCCCACCCCCATCCCCACCCCCGCTGTGGTTAGCAAGGAGAAGAAATTAGGTTATTTTTGATGGAAAAAATCCACATGAGCGGATACTTGGATCATGTACTGTGTTGTACAATGTTTGATCATAATCCACTGTTCAGATAGCTTGCCCACAGATGTAACATTACCAATATATAGATAAAAAGGCTCAATTTACTCTCTTTCTGTTGCCTGAAACCAAGCAAAATAATTGCAAAATGATTAAAAGCAAGTATTAACTATGTGCAACACATACCTAATGATGCTATCACTATCTATTAAATGGTAGCAATAGCATTAAACAAATAGCGAATACTGGACATTAAGGTGGAAATCGTCTATACATGGCTCATTAACATACACAGTTATTAAAATGATTACTTACTAGTATGGTGTAGCTGCTATTGTGCAACATTATAAAATAGGGATGCATTTATGTATGTATCTGCCTCACAACACGGTTGCCTTTTAAAGGGAGCTACAATTAAAAAAAGGAGCTGTATATAGCTATAGCAGCTGATATTTTGTGCCATTAAACCTGTATGACTAATCTAAATAGTACAAAGTGTACCTGCTGGGATTTCAATGCTAAAATCACCCAGAATAGCCAGGATTTTATTATATTTACTGGTGTTAAACAATATTGGCCTATTGGTTAAAAATAAGGATCTCTGCCTCCACAAGGATTTGGGGAACAGCCTCACTGTGACTTGTGGGTCAGCACCACAAAGTCTGCAGGGGGTACTAACATCTTTGTCTCTCTCCCCACTCCTTTTCCTTCTCTCCCCCTTAGCTTTACCTTGCTTGTTTCTTGAATACAGACTCCCATTCCCCGCTTGTACTAACAGAGTATAAAAGGGGTCACACAATGGTATCAAGGTTCCTTCTTTCTCCCTCTTAATAGGCTGAAGTCCTGAAGAAATCATGCACCAGGCTTTGTGGTAACAAAAGAAAAAGAGACTGGACCTCTGTATTCTCTGTAAAGCCCAGTATCAGTCAGAGAAGATCTAAGTGGGTGGCAGTTGCTATTCTAAGAGGGAAGCAAGTACCCGGCTCAGCCAGTCTACAAACTTTGTCTTACTAAACAGCTCAGGTGCAACTCTATAACCACTAATATATTTCCATTGTTGCACCTCCACTGGATGGCAGCAGGGGGACGAGGTGTCCTAAATAGCATCTGATATTGAATGGACATCCTGGGTCCCAAGGATTGCCCACCACCACACAAGGGAAGGAAATAGGGGCAGGACTGAGAATTGAACACTCTCACTCACTTGTTTTCTGTTGTTGCATCAGACCAGCTCACAGCAATAACAAAGTACATGTATACTATGGGGGAGAAGAAGGGATAGTTTAGGATTAAAGCATGGTAAGGTCAGGAGAGATTGTTGAGTTCCCATCTCTCACCAAAATAAAACAAACACCATTATTTTAAGGTGGAATTTGTTGACTGGGTTTTTCTTCTATGTGCAGATTCTATAAAGTGTAAAACTGATGCTATTAATTAACAAGATGAGGGAAAAGGGAAAAAAAAGGTCACAGAATAGAAAAGATATTAGAGAACCAGATGGTGGCATTCCTCATTTATGCCATCATCCATTGTGACAAGCACTTACATACAGATAGAGGAATGCTAGTCTCCACAGAGCCTCAGCTCAGAAACCAGATTAAAATCTGGCATACTGGGTTTATGATCCAAAAACCCCTTAATGCCAATTGGCAAGTGGTTACAAGAATATCCAGTTTCTGATTTGTACATTCTGGTTCACCAAAGAATGTCATCTAAAGTCTTAAATGAAAGCTAGAGGTCACAATGGTTATTGCTATTCTTGTGAAATATATGTACAGATACTATGTAACGAGTTGTGCATGTATGCTGAAAAAAATGTATGTTCTTAGATTCTATATCACAGCAGAAGTGGAGAGACAGGTTTCTGACAGACAAAATAAGTTCTCTCAGTCAGATGCATTGTAAGCTAACACAGTGGATACCCATTTACATACAAAGTTATCACAGAGATGTGAAGGCAAAAGGGGAGAGTTCAGAGGAAAAACAAGTAACCAGGGTTATACTGACTCTGAGTACAGACAACAAACTTTTGGAAAATAAGTAGACGGAAAAGAAAACAACCCCTGATTCTACACCCAGGAAATAAATTGGCAGTGCATGTACATTCATGAAAATGGGATCACAACTAAGCTTTGGTTGAGACATTGAAGAGGACTTTGGGGGTAAAGTAAACTTCTTTATACAGGAAGTTAGCCTGTTATGTTTAGTTTCTAGAAAGCATGTTATGATTTTGTTTTATATGTAATATTTTGTTTCCAATATTCTTACTTACTATCACTTATAATTCTTAGAGTATATATTTTTTTATTTAAAAATTGTCACAGATGGAGAATCCACCATGATTCTTGATAAATTGTTCCAAAGATTAATTACTCTCACTGTTAAAAATGTATGCCTTATTTTCAGTCAGAATTTGTCTAGCTTTAATTCCAGCCATTGGTTTGTGCTATACCTTTCTCTGCAGGATTGAAGAGCCCACTATTAAAAATTTGTTCTCCACGTAGATACTTACAGGCTGTAAACAAGAAACCCCCTAACCTTCTCTTCATTAAACTAAATAGATTGCTCTTTTAGCCTATCACTATAAGGCTTATTTTTTAATCCTTTAATCATTCTCATGGCTCTTCTCTGAACCCTCTCCAATTTATCAATATCCTTATTAAATTGTGGGAATCAGAACTGGATACAATATTCCAGCAGTGGTCACGCTAGTGCCAAATAAAGACCTAAAATAACCTTTCTATTCCTATTTGAGATGCCCCTCTTTATGCATCCCAGGGTTGCATTAGTTCATCACACTAGGAGTTCATGTTCAGCTGATAATCAACCATGATTCAAAAATCCTTTTCAAAGTCACTGGTTCCCACGAACGAGTCCCCCATCTTATAAGTATGACCTACATTCTTTGTTCCTAGATTATACATTTATATTTAGTTATATTTAATCACATATTGTTTGTTTGCACCCAGTTTACCAAGTAACTGAGATCACTCTGAATCAGTGACCTGCAGTGGTAGATTAGCCACTGGGCCAATGGGGCCCATGCCCAGAGGTCTACGCCAATTGGGGGCCCCCCAGAAAAATGGGCACATCTTGACCCACCCTGCCTGCCCACTCAGCCGGCACTCCTGCCAGGGAGCAGAGTCGAGCAGAGCAGCACAAGCCCCTGCATCCCAAACCCACTCCCCAGCAGGAGCCCACATGCCTCAACCCCATTTCCCTAGCAGGAAGTGCCGGGGGTGGGGAGGGACTGCAGGCAGAAGGGATGGAGAGGGATCCAGGGCCCCACAAACACCTAATCCACCTCCGGTGACCTATCCTCTTCATTGTTTATCACTCCCCCAATTTTTGTGTCACCTGCACACTTTATCAGTTACAATTTAATATTTTCTTCCAGGTCATTGATAAAAATATCAAATGGTATAAGTCCAAGAACTGACCACTGATAAACATACCAGCTTGATGATGATTTCCCATTTACAACCACATTTTGAGAGTTATCAGTTAGACAGTTTTTAGTTCATTTAATGTGTGCCATGGTAATTGTATATTGTTCTAGCTTATTAATCAAAATGTCATTCAGTACTAAGTCAAACACCATACAGAAGTATATTACGTCAACACTATTACCTTTATCAACCAAACCTGTAATCTCATCTAAAAAAGATATCAAGTTAGTTTGACAAGATCTATTTTCCATAGATCTGTGTTGATTTGCACTAATTACATTGCCTTCCTTTTATTCTTTATTAATTGATTCCTGTATCAGCTGCTCCATTATTTTGCCCAGGATTGATGTCAGGTATTCAGGCCTATAATTACCCCAGTCATCCCATTTACCCTTTTAAAAATTGTCACAACATTAGCTTTCTTCCAGTCTTCTGTGAGTGCTCAGTGGATAAGGGGCTGGACACTACAGGAGAATACATCAAAGGGGATTGCACCTGTTATTTACCTACAAGATAAAGTGAGGGCTAGCACTGTCCAGAGGAGAGTGTTTGACTGGCTAACAAGCTGGTGGTGTTAGGGAGCTGATACCCAATTAACCACAAGCAAGTCTCTCTTACACTGGAAGCTGGGGGTTAGCAACAGTCCTGAGTACACTGAGAACTCTTACAGGGCTTCAATAGGGTCAGCATTTTATCTTTGTACAAATTTAGGTTTTGATATTTCTCGAGTGGAGTGACAAGGAATTTTGGGGTCCCCTGTTCCCCACCTCTCCAACAAACAAATAAAACCAAAAACAGCAGCAAAGCTGGCCATGGAGGAATGTTCATTCCTAGCTAAATATTTTCCAGATTTTATTACAAGTAATTAGTTCATTTTATGCTCTAAATGTATTTAGCATTTTGAAAATAAAATGGAGTCCATATGAAAGTAGTTTTAACACTGGCTGTTGCACAATCAGTCACAAAAAGATATCTAATTATTATGCTGGATCAGGGTTGTAATTATAGTAAATAATGTAGAGACTAAGAGAGAAACAGGCAAAAGAAGGAAAATGTAAAGGCTGACACTTAAGGGTGTCCTCTCTTACTGATGCATGCAGGATTTACATGGGTAATGATAATGGGAGTTACATCTGTAAATCCCCCACTACACAATGTCAACAAGAGAACAAATGCATCTCACTGTCCAGAACTCATTTTTCAAAATATCATAAAAGACTTGAAAACATCAAGAACAGTAAAAATTCTTTCTCTTTTTGTGGGATGTCCGTGGGGGAGGTTATTAAGAAAAAATAAGTTTGAGGAAACAAAAAAGAACATCCAAATACATTCCCTTGGTTTGTCTCCTTTCCAACTAAAACTGGACTGAATTACAAAAGTTATTAATCACACTGTGCAAAAGAATATAATTCTAAAATATTGCAGCTGTCAGTTTACTATATATTCAGTACAATCTCCATGAAGCAATGTGAAATGCAAAATGTAACACAGAACTCACCCAGAGTCCTCTGGTTTCCAGTCTCAAATCTAGAAGTCTCAGCAACTTCAGAAGATTCAGGGCAACATTAAACATTTCAGGGAGAAAGATGCATCCCACACATGCATTGTTATCTTAGATATGTTACCCATGAGGTAGGAACTCAGCTCACTTTGCTGGGGCATTGATAACCTGATTCTATACTGTTTCCATCACAAAGATTCACTGGGTTGCTACCTGGAATTCTGAACTCACACTTATGCCGGTCTATGCTACAGAATTACTTTGGTATAACCACATTGCACAGGGGTGTGAATAATCTTGGGTTTAATAGAAAGACTTGAAGTGTCTGGGGCTGCATGGCCCTTTATTATCTCAGTTCCAAATGTACAGTACTGAGAGACAGACTTGGAGGGGAGCAATGTAGTTAAACTGACCTAAGTGCCGGTGTAGACAGCAGTGGGAGAACTTGTGGAGGTGGAGGCAGAGGCGCCGGAGCCAGAGCCTGGGGACCAGGGCCCTCCCACTTTTTGAAAGTGGAGGGCCTAGCCCATCCACTTTTTTCTGGGGTAGACCCTGCCCCTGCCCCTTCCCTTTCTCTTCCTTCCTAGGCCCCACCCCCCTGGCCAGGCCAGCGTGGAGGGAGCCGGGCCGGGGAGCTCAGGCAGTAGCTGTGGGGAGCCATGGCAGACCCTCCACCTGCCTGGGGTGCAAGGCAGCTGAAAGCAGCCCCTGGTCTGTGTCTCTGCCCAGCGGGCCCCCTCCATGCCCAGGGCAGGTAGAGGGTGCACCACGGTTCCCCACAGTTGCTCGCCCGGCTCTTATCATGGGCAGGCTGTGGCTCTGAGCGCTCCCCCTCCACCCCTCTGCCCGCTGGAGGTGGGTCAGGGAGAGCCATGCAGGCAGCTGTCAGGAGCATGGGTCCCTCCACCTGCCCTGGGTGGGGAACCCGGGACACAGGCAGGGGGCTGCTTTCGCCTACCACCACCACCCTGGGCGGATTGGGGACTGGACTCCATAGGTCCGCTCCGGCTTTTGACTTGGCTGGGAGCGGGGCCTGAGGGCAGGGGACTCCTGGCGCCACCACTTTTGGGAGGGCTCCAGCGCCCCTGGGTGGAGTTATTTAGCTGGCATGCCAGATCTGAGGCTCATATTATCAGTTCTAATTTTAAAAAAAAAAATGCAAAATTCTTCAACCAACTTTCCTGGGAGTTGTATTGTTTGTTACACTCACATAAATAGAACTATGCAGAGGCAACCTCAAAGGAATGAAAGGCTGCTATAATAGTCACAGTTGTCTTTGATTGTGTTGCCTCTGCACATTCACACTACCTTCCCCTCCATCCTTGGACTTCTACTTTCAGTGGAGTCTTGGGTTTAATAGAAAGACTTGAGTAGGGTGACCAGATGAGAGGAAGAAAATATCGGAAGGGAGGGGGTTGCTGCTGGAGGAGCAAAAAAAAAAAAAAAATCGGCGGAGTGAAATATCGGGACAAACACCTAAAGATCCCGATTTTATGGGGACATCTGGTCACCCTACACTAGAGGTGCACTTGGGCTGCATGGCCCTTTATTATCTCAGCTCCAAATGTACAGTGCTGCAAGATGGACATGGAGTGGGGCCCAAGTGCACTGCTTTCGAGAAAGTTTCTCACACTCAGTAATATCCAGGAAGTACATCCCACAAATGGGAATATTCTGGAGCTATACCCATAGTCACTTGGATTTAAAAAAAAAAAAAAATCTTTCAGGTTTAAAGGAATCTTCATCAAACAGACCATTGACATGTACTCCTTTCTTTCAATAGCCAGAGTGGGAAGGAAAGGTTTGCTATTTTTTTTCTAAATGATCAAATTCCAAAGTTCACAGTAACACTAGCACAGCGTTTGATAGATGTGCACCATCTTGAATCATTTTAAACTTATCAAGACAAGGCATCTAAAAAACTGTAGTCAAACCTAACCTTTGAACATTCACAATCTGTATATTCAGAAAAGTCATTTGCATTAGTGGTGTTCTTTGGGGTTTTTTGTAGTGTGGGGAAAAACATGTGGTCTGATTTCTTTGTAACCAGCTTGTGTATAGCAGAAAAAGACAGAAAGCCCAGGTTCAGAAAGACAAATGAAATAAAACAAAACCACAAAGGAATAATAAAATAAATAATTGAAGAAACCAGAGGAGAAAAATAAAGCCATACTCTTCATCTGAGTTGACCTTTTCTGAAATGTTAAAGCATAAAATGCTTTAATGCATAAAAAGATATCAAGGCATTCTTCAAAACACTCATGGCCTATACATTTTAAGGTTAAGTGAAAAAGGGCAATGACCCAGAAGATTGCAGGAAATGTTTTGCAGCAAAAAGTATGCTATTGTGCATGATATTGTGCAACTTAAACACAATGCATTAGTGATGGGGTCCCTCATGACCCCACACACCATTTTGTTAGGAAATGAGTAAGGCTCATGCGTGAAATGTAATAACATAAATAAATAAATTATTCTTATTTTTTTCTATAGTTGTTGAGCAAAAACAGGGAAATTATGAATATTTGTTCAAACTCTAAAGTGAATTTTGATTTAATCATATTTGCAAAACTTTCAGTTTTCAAAAATCATTTAAGCACTGAAGATTTGCTACCATGAAGACTAACTTTTACAATCTGGCCTAGTAATCCACTGCAAGGTCACTAGTCTGTTGAGAGTGGACCCAGTTACTGAACCCTATGTGCTTCCAAGATAACTGGGTCTCATTAGAGTCTAGTCACCATTTCTTTCGCTAAGAGACTTGGGTTCACTCTCAGGTTTGGACTTCTTGTCTGACACCCTTCTTTGGGACATGGGACACTGCCATCCAGCTACCCTAGACCCTGATAGACCTCCTGATTCCAGTGACAGACATCCTGATTCCCCCTAGTCACTGCCTCAAGGCTCCACCTAGATTGGGTACTCTGGGCTTACTAGTTTAACCCCTTTCAAGGACAATGTGGCAGGAAAGCAAGGAACATAGTCTTAGTAAAGGACTTCATTCTTAAAGCAGTTGAGAGTTACAGATGTTTGAAAACAACAAAAGTCCTGAGACTCACCCACAGCTTCTGTGGATTCAAAGTTTGTCGATGTTTCAGGCTAGATGGGTTCCCTTCTGCCCTATATCTCCTGCCTGCCCTTCTTTCATGTAGCAATGGTCGGCACCATGTGTCATGGAGTCACCGGGCTAATGCTCTGGAATGGATCCAAATGAAGCCAGTCAGGATTTTGGTGTAGCATGCCTCCTCTGTTGCCAGGGCAAGAAGCCTACATGGTTTCGGCCTTCCTGTGTCAGACCTCAGAGCATTCAGAACCCCCATTCACCATGCGCTACCTGCAATGAATCCGCCTGTGCGGGGCTCCTGGTAAAGCCTAAGGTCCCTGCATCCCAACTCCACAGTCAGCTGTGACTCTCAGCCAGCGTGTAAAATGGAAAGTTTATTAGGTCTTGGCTACACTTGCGAGTTACAGCGCTGTAAAGGCTCCCCCAGCACTGTAACTCACTCCCTGTCCATACTGGCAAGGCATTTGCAGCGCTGTATCTCTGTGGTTGCAACGCTGCATGTACTCCACCTCTCCGAGAGGAATAGCAAGTATTGCGCTGCCGCTGCAGCGCTGCGGCGCCAGTGTGGCCGCCCAATGTGTTGTGAATGGCCTCCAGAATTGTTCGGCAGTATCCCACAATGCCTGTTCTAGCCACTCTGGTCATCAGTTCAAACTCTACTGCCCTGGCCTCAGGTAACCAACCATGTGACCCACCCTTTACATTCCCCGGGAATTTAAAAAATCTCCTTCCTGTTTGCTCAGCCCGGCATGGCGTGGAGTGCTATCAGCGAATCTTTCCAGGTGACCATGCCTCCACGCACCAAGCGAGCCCCAGCATGGAGCAATGGCGAGTTGCTGGACCCCATCAGTGTTTGGGGGAGGAAGCTGTACAGTCCCAGCTGTGCTCCAGCTGTAGGAATTACAATACCTTCGGGAAGGTATCAAAGGACATGATAGAAAGGGGCCATGACCGGGACGCCCTGCAGTGCAGGATTAAAGTGAAGGAGCTGTGGAGTGCCTACCGCACAGCCCACGACGCAAACGGCTGCTCGGGTGCTCCCCCCTGCCGATTCTACAAAGAGCTGGATGCGATACTTGGGGTTAACCCCACCTCCACTCCGAGCACCACCATGGACACTTCAGAGCCGGTGTGGGGGGGAGGAGGAGGAAGAAGAGGAGGAAGAAAACGGGAGTGATGGTAGTAGGCCAGATGGAGACACCCTGGAATCCCTGGAGCCGTGCAGCCAGGAACTCTTCTCAAGCCAGGAGGAAGGTAGCCAGTCGCAGCGGCCAGTACTTGGTGGAGGACAAACGGAAGAGCAGGTTCCCGGTAAGCGGGTTTTTTTTCGGGAAGGAATTTTTTCAGTGTGGGCTCTTTGGGAGAGGAGGGTTAGGCATGCATGCCTAGATGCAGAATAGTGCATTGATGTGGTTTATCATATCGTCAGTGATCTCCTCGAATGTCTCATCCAGAACGTGTGCAATGCGCTTGCTCAGGTTTATTGGGAGAGCCACCGTGGTCCTTGTCCCAGCCAGGCTAATGTGTCTGCGCCACTGTGCCGCGAGGGGGACCATTGCTGCACACAGGCAAGCTGCATATGGACCAGGGCAGAAGCCGCATTGCAGTAGAAGACCCTCCCTTGCTTCCCAGGTCACCCTCAGCAGCGAGATATAGTCCAGGACGAACTCCTGTGGAAAATGTTAGGATAGTGTTCAGTGTAGGTGCCCCCTGAAGCTGTTGGCTGTCCCCAAGGCACAGAGGACAGTGCAGCCCTGAAACAGTCAGTCTCCCTTACTCACCATTTTGAGGCTCCCGTGGGATATGTGTGCTCTGTTTCGGATGGGAAAATTATGCTATTGTGCAGACCCTGTGTGTGTTCTACTTCTTAAGTGCAGGGGGAATCATTACTCTGTCTGGAATAAACAATGCTGCCTCTGTTAAATGTTGCATTTTGACTATACAGCTGCATCAACCTTGAGACCTCAGCCGTCCCTCTTATCGCCTGCTTAGAGACTCAGGAAGAGACCGCGAAAAAGCAAAGAAGACATGCTGCAAGAAGTGATGCAGCAATCTATTAAAGAAATGAGAAAGCACAGGACTGGAGGGAGAGAGAAAGCAGGATCCGCCAGGAAAACGCAGCGCACCAGCGGCAAAGCACCGCGCACCGACAGCAAAGCACTGATAGGCTCATAAGCATCCTGGAGCTGGTAGCCATGCAGAAAGAGGAGCAGTACTGCAAACGCCACCTCCCCCCCCCACAGCCCTAGTCCCAAAACTCTTTCCGTTATGCCCCATTGTCACCTCCAACCCACTTTCCCCAACTTCTGTGTTCTTCACGCCACCTGCTGCCTCCAATACCAGTATCTTCACCACCCAGCCCTGAAAACCACTACCCTTACCCTCTGCACTCACCCCCCATCACCATGCAGGATATCTGTCCTGAAGTGCAGCATTCACTGCACAGCACACCAGACAGGACATACGCGAATCTGTGATTGTATTGTTCCCCACTCCACCCCCTTGTTTCTTTTCAATAAATATTTTTTTTTCTTTTCAATAAATGGATTCTTTGGCTTTGAAAACATTCTTTATTATTGCATAAAGTAAAAGAATACTTAGCCCAGGAAATAAACAGGCACTGCAAGTCTGCTTGTCTGCTAAGCAAACACTGATTCCTAAAGATTGGAACTACTGCACTTCACTCCCATGCAGGGCACCAGATATCACTGCTGGTTTTCAGCCTCAAATTGCTCCCTCAAGGCATCCCTAATCCTTGTAGCCCCACACTGGGCCTCTGTAATAGCCCTGCTCTCTGGCTGTGCAAATTCAGCCTCCAGGTGTTGAACCTCAGAGGTCCATGCCTGAGTGAAGCTTTCTCCCTTCCCTTCACAAATATTATAGAGGGCACAGCACACGGATATAACCGCGGGGATGCTGTTTTCGGCCAAGTCCAGCTTCCCATACAGAGATCACCAGCGGCCCTTTAAATGGTCAAAGGCACACTCCACAGTCATTCGGCACCGGCTCATCCTGTAGTTGAACCATTCCTTGCTGCTGTCAAGGCTCCCTGTGTAGGGTTTCATGAGCCACGGCATTAACAGGTAAGCGGGATCTCCAAGGATCACAATGGGCATTTCAACTTCCCCTACCATGGTCTTCTGCTCTGGGAAAAAAGTCCCGGCCTGCATCTTCCTGAACAGCCAAGTGTTCTGAAAGATGCGTGCGTCATGCACCTTTCCGGGCCAGCCTGTGTTAATGTCAATGAAATGTCCACGGTGATCCACAAGCGCCTGGAGAACCATAGAGAAATACCCCTTCCGATTAATGTACTCGGATCCTAGGTGGGCTGGTGCCAGAATAGGAATGTGCGTCCCATCTATTGCCCCTCCACAGTTAGGGAACCCCATTTGTGCAAAGCCATCCACTATTTCCTGCACGTTACCCAGAGTTACGTTCTTCTGAGTAGGATGCGAACTTGCATCAACACGATTCCAACGGTCGACTTTCCCACTCCAAACTGATTTGCACCGACCGGTAGCTGTCTGGAGTTGCCAGCTTCCAGATTGCATTAGCCACCCACTTCTCCATAGATTCATAGATTTCATAGATTCATAGATTCTAGGACTGGAAGGGACCTCTAGAGGTCATCGAGTCCAGTCCCCTGCCCACATGGCAGGACCAAATACTGTCTAGACCATCCCTGATAGACATTTATCTAACCTACTCTTAAATATCTCCAGAGATGGAGATTCCACAACCTCCCTAGGCAATTTATCCCAGTGTGTAACCACCCTGACAGTTAGGAATGGCAGGGCAGCTCCAATGGCAGGGCAGCTCTCAATCTCATGTCCTTGCGCCGCAGGGTGGGGTCAAGCTCCTCACACAGTCCCATGAAAGTGGCTTTTCTTATCCAAAAGTTCTGCAGCCACTGCTCATCATCCCAGACTTCCGTGACGATGTGATCCCACCACTCGGTGCTTGTTTCCCGAGCCCAAAAGCGGCGTTCCACGGTGCTGAGCATGTCCGTGAATGCCAAAAGCAATTTCGTGTCGTACGCGTTACGCGGCTCGATAGCATCGTCGGACTCCTCACCCTCACTCTCACTGTCACCTTGGATCTTAAGGAATAGTTCGACAGCCAAACGTGACGTGCTGGCGAGACTTGTCAGCATATGCCTCAGCAGTTCGGACTCCATTTCCCACAGACAGATCGCGCTGCACAGAAACCGTTGAAAGATGGCGCCAAAGGTGGACGGAAACAAAGGGATTTCTGGGATGCGAAGCGATGCATCACGGGGCATTGGGACAGGACCCAGAATCCCCCGCACCCACGCCCCCTTCCCACAACCCACGATGCCAGAATGGGAAAAGGTGCTCTATGGGATAGCTGCCCATAATGCACCGCTCCCAATAGCACTGCAATTGCTGCAAATATGTCCATGATAGTGTGCTGGGCAGCTGTCAGTGTGGACAGACTGCAGCGCTTTCCCTACTCATCTGCACGAAGTCAGGTTTAACTCACAGTGCTGTATATCTGCAAGTGTAGCCAAGGCCTCAGTCAACAAGTACACAGCATAGAACAGAACTTGGTAGCACAGAAATCAGTGACTTTCAGCTAAGTCCATCTTGGGGGAACCCCAGGCCAGACACTGTGGACTCCCCCCTCCTAGAGTTCCTCACAGCAAACTGCCCTGGACCAAGCTGCCTGGCCTCTGACACGCTCATTGCTCCTCACTAAGGCTTTGTCCTGCTTCCTAGGTTACAAATTGGTAATAGCTTATGTGCGGGCAGCTGGTCAGCCACACCTGCCCCAAGGGTCTCAGCAAAAGCCACACATCCAATTCCCACCACTTAGGCATTGGTGCAGTAGACAGGGAAATTGAGGTACACCCTGTATTAATACAGGACAAGTATCAGGGGGTAGCCGTGTTAGTCTGTATCTACAAAAACAACAAAGAGTCTGGTGGCACCTTAAAGACTAACAGATTTATTTGGGCATATAAATATTTATGCCCAAATAAATCTGTTAGTCTTTAAGGTGCCACCAGACTCTTTGTTGTTAATACAGGACAGTAAGACTCACATGCAACATAACAAGGGGAAAACCCCACTTTGTCACACCATGCACATAGCATAACCCTATTCTTAAATGGGAATTTGTCTCCGGGGCATATGCTCAAACTATGAAACTCCATCTCCATCACGCACCCTTGCCCTTCTCTACAAGCCCCTGTGTTGAAATTACATTGTTCTATGGAGAAAGGCCATTACTTCAGTCACTGAAAGCTGATGTCTCCAGACTGCAGCTTTGATGGCTCTGCCTCATCATTCATCAGTGAAGTGTCAAATGCCTTTCCTGGTCAGAGAGAGACAAGATGAGTGAAATAATATCTTTTATTGGACCAATTTCTGTTGGTGGAAGAGACAAGCTGTTGTTTGAGATACACTGAGCTCTTCTTCAGGTCTTGGAAAAGTAATGAGAGTGTCACAGTTAAATACAAGGTGGGACAGACTGTTAAGCAGATGGGGTTAACACATTTTCCAGGAGAGCATTTAAAGTGAAGTGGGCAATTAACACCTCTGCAATCATAGGACAAGGGAAAGTTAGTAGGTTACAAACTGTTGTAATGAGCCATAAAATCAGTCTCCATTGAGCCTGTGATTTTCTTGGGCAGCACTGCTGTCTGGAAGGCTGCATAATAGGCTTCTCCTAAGCAAATCCAAACTAGTGCATCCTCAGTGCAAACGCTTCAACATATAGCACAAAAGAGATTCCACAATTTGATATACTTCTATCCTAGTTGTGTCAATGAACAAAAAGTGAGTTTTAACCTTGAATGTTCAAATATTTGCCAAAAACAAATTTCAATTCAATTGTAAAATACACAATTCACAGATGGAACTGTGTGGGTTAGTTAAATCATCTAATCAGAACACAGAACCAATATCATATCATGATTTTTACATAAAGAGAGTGAGTTGTGAATATTCATAATCAATTATTCATAATCAATTTGCAGACAATTAAATATTTGCTGAAAAAACTAAAGAATAATTAAAGGGATAATCCCCAGGGAGGAAGAGGAGTTATTTAACCCTAAGTGCCAATGTTGGCACAAGAACACATGTATATAAACTGGCCATCAACAAGTTGAGGCTTGAAATTAGACAGTTACTAACTATCAGAAGAGTTTCAGAGTAGCAGCATTAACTTGGGCTTGAATAGAGACTGGAAGTGGCTGGGTCATTACACAAATTGAATCTATTTTCCCATGTTAAGTATCCTCACACCTTCTTGTCAACTGTCTGGAATGGGCCATCTTGATTATCACTACAAAAGTTTTTTTTTTCCTCCTGCTGATAATAGCTCATCTTAATTAATTAGCCTCTTAGAGTTGGTATAGAAACTTCCACCTTTTCATGTTCTCTGTATGTATATATATCTTCTTACTATATGTTCCATTCTATGCATCTGATGAAGTGGGCTGTAGCCCATGAAAGCTTATGCTCAAATAAATTTGTTAGGGTATGTCTACACTACAGGATTAATCCGAATTTATATCATTCGAATTTTGGAAACAGATAGTATAAAGTCGAATGTATGCGGCCACACTAAGCACATTAATTCAGTGTCAAGTATCAGAGGGGTAGCCGTGTTAGTCTGAATCTGTAAAATGCAACAGAGGGTCCTGTGGCACCTTTGAGACTAACAGAAGTACTGGGAGCATAAGCTTTCGTGGGTAAGATGGCATCTGAAGAAGTGAGGTTCTTACCCACGAAAGCTTATGCTCCCAGTACTTCTGTTAGTCTCAAAGGTGCCACAGGACCCTCTGTTGATTAATTCGGTGGTGTGCGTTCATGTGGTTGCAATATCTGTCACACAATTCAAGGACATAAAAAAAGATAAACTCATAATGTACAGGAGTTTAGTAGTAGCCATTTAAATAGTTTGTGACCCCACTAGTGGCCTCCCTGCCTTTATATTTCAGAGGCCATCAGAACTCTGCCAGAGCAGTAGTTGTATATAATGTAACCCACATGCTTGCACTGTTGCATTTAGTGATATATATAAAGGAAGAAACAATGGGGAGGATATCTAGGTCTTGTTTTGTTTTGGGGGGCCTCTGTGTCTACAGACTTGCAAGAGCTGGGCAGGGTGAATCTGATGGATGGGATAAAATCATCCAGAAATTGTATGTTGTGGGCATTAGGCATTCTCCTTATCTGTTTAAAGCTATCTGGGTGATTTCCATTGTGGGGAAATGAAATGAAATGCCTGGCGGGACACATCCAGAGTCACTCTCTTTGAAAATGGAACCAATGTAAACTCAAAGAGAAGAGGGGGTTGTATAAATAAGAAGAGTGGGAGCAAGGTTGAAGAACTCAGTGATGCAGCAGCGCAAAGACCAGAAGGGTCCGGGGTAAAGATTGTGTTCCAGGGACTTTGCCAGTTTTGTTGGATTTATACTGAAGGCTCCCTCATCACACTGGAGAAGAAAACGACTGGAATTTATTGCAGGCTGTGAAAATTGCAGACTGATGCTGCAAAGACTCAAGAGAAGATTGAATGAGACTGTGGGACTATCATTTGTTTCCCAACTTATTTCCCAATTTAAGAAGCTGGCTTGCCCAAAGTATGGTTTGGAAACCATTCCACAGACAATGAGAAGGACAAATTGTCCCAGAGAAGAGCCCCGGGGAGTGTAAGAATGTGTGTGGCGCCTAATTATATATTGCATTGAACTTGTGATAGTAATAAATACTTAATCCCTTGGAAGTGTTATCTTTACAAGGGTTGTTATTCACAATATTCACAATTGTTTAATGCATAAACTGTTTGCATTCTCATATATTCACAGACATATAGATTTAGTAAACATTTTTCTTTTAGTGATTTTGTGTGACTTTTCTTCCCCCAGAGATTCTTCTCTGTATAATATATATAATATACACACACACATTCATACACTCCCCCAGGGCTCTTCTCTGGGACAATTTTCCCTTCTCATTGTCTGGGGAATGTTTCATATATATACAATGAGACGGGCAAATTGTCCCAAAGAAGAGCCCTGGGGGAGTATAAGAATGTGTGTGCGTGTATATATATATATATATATATATATATATATATATATATATATATATATATATGAAATCAATTGAAGTTCTGAAAAGATTAAACTTTGGAGTGCAGCCCAGGAGAGAGGTAAACTGAGGTGTAGAAAAGGGGAAATAAATATGTATACCTAATGTTAGCAAAGGGCTTCCTCCAAGTCACATTACATATAGAGCTAAGCCTTGCATGTTGTAGAATGTTAGAAAACATGGTTTTTGGACCCCACTATGTCCCTGTGCTTCCTTTCTGGTATGCTGTTATGTAAAGAGCAAAAGATAGCATTCACCAATTATATTATTTATTGCAAAATATTTTCTTAGCTGTACTGTTTTCCATTTCCCTACTAGCTTTACATATTAAGATTCCAAACTGATGGTATTCACGGGTTTCATCTGCTAAAATACTAAGGACCCAGTCCTAACATGAGCTTGATGTGGGCAGATCCCATCACTCATGTGAAAGTCAGCTTACTTCAGTGGGACTCCACATACATGTGAGGGTCCATAGATACCAAACATATTGCAGATTCAACACCTACATTTTTTCTTTCATGCCATGTGAGAGTTGGCCACTAACTTAGTGATGAGATTACCTCAAATTGTTTAGTGATTTATTCAGGTATGGATAAGCATCTTAGCCAAACTTACCTCAAGTACTTTGATTTAGAATTCTGGCTGAACATCCCACAATAACGTACTTTTTCAGAAGTCGCTCTCTCCCAACCCCGAATTTCAGCTGGGCTGAAAATATAAACTGAGTTCTGGAAAATGTTTGCAATGAAACCCAAAACTTGCCTGGTTTAGTGTTTCATTATGATCTCAAAACTCAAACCAGGTTTTCTGAAAGGTTCATTCTGATCTGGGAACCTTTCAAAGACACCAGAGTCTAGCTTCCAGTGAGCATGGGTCCATTTATGGTTTTGCATCAAAATTATGTGAAATTTATAGCTCTGAATGGTTTTGACATGAAACCAAGTGAAACTCAGCAGTTTTGTCAGAGTATTGCTTTGAGAATTTGGTTCATTCAAGCCCACAACACAGGGTACAATACTCTCTGACAGAAATCAAATAAAAATGTTCACATAAACCTTCAGGGATGTGCAACTGCTGAGTTTTGAGCAACTGTAAGAGTGAGGAGGGCTTTTCTCATGGTGTTTCAGTAGATGAAAGCTGGGAGGTCAAAGGTGTGTAAAAGAATTAATAGAGCAATTGTCAACCCACCATTTTTACATTTCCAAACAAAAAAAAAGGGTGGTTTGATACAGCTGAGTATAAGTTTTGGGAGAAATATACATCCGCATTAATTTTATCTGAACTGGCTTGCCCATTGCAAAACAACAGGAACCTTTAATTCCTTACTGTTTAAAGTAAGAGTGGACTTAAAAGGCAGGGTCAGATCTCTTCTTTTTTTTTCTACTGCTGAAAAAAAAATAAGTCCACAGGAGATGTTTATCATCTTTTAAATGTATGTCAAACTGGTCTGGGAACTCTATTTAAAACATATCCATCCACATATATGTGGGTTCACGTGTTGTTTATTTTCATCTACAAGTTCTGCCCTGTGAAGGGAGTGAGACAGCTTACTCTGCACCTACACGTTATTATGTCTGATTTTGTTCCCCATTTGTGCTCTCCCCTAATTGTGTATGCAGTTTAAATGAAAACAAAGTTTAAACATGAGGGAAAAGTCACTTTGAGGTTATGTTGATACTGTATTGCTCAAGGAATCTTCATATGCAGCAGAAACAATAGATGGAATTTAGAGTTTGGATTATGATCTCCAAACCCTTCCTGAGGAAAAGAAGACTGACTCCAGTTTCCAGATAGAGTAACAACACTGAGTGTTTTTGGCAGTTTCTACCCAGGATCTTCAATCCTGTGTCAGACACTGGACACCCTTGCTTGACTGGTATGGCTGAATCTACAAAGTAATTTTGGATTGAATTAGAGTTTCTGTGACAGACAAAACAGACTTTACAGTAGGCAAATTGGATTTCTCTGGTTCAGTGACTGCTGTGGCACTGCTTCTCTCAAGAAGATTTTCACATTATTGAGAACTGGTAGGTTTCCTTGTAAATAGCCAGAGGCAGCACACACAGTAACACAACTCATTCCTGTTTGTCATCACTTTACAAAAATATTTATATCTACACACGCACACACAGTATACAAGCAAAACCCAAACCTCTACATAAATTGTTATTTTTGTTTTTAGAAAGAATATGTTTTATGTGGCCACAAATTCACATAAAGGCCTTGTTGGAGAGGCTTAGCTTTGGTATCTAGTATTACAGAATTCAATGTGTTTTTAATGGAGTGAAAAGACATGAATGTTTACTTATCTGAAATACAATTATGAGTGGAGAACTGGCACTATATGCCTTGATTCAATTAGATTAGAATCTAGTGCCAGCTGCAGGAAGTAACTGCCCTGACACAGAAGAAAGCACAAGGACATTTATAGTTCCACTTACTTGCAGACCTACATCACTGATATCATGGACTTTGCCTATAGCTGGCTTTGAACATAATCTCCAAATATTTTCTTTATTTTGCTAGACTTGTATTATATATACGTACTCTAAAACTAACATCTGTGGCTTATAAAGTAAAATGCATTTGTTTGGACTGTGCTTAAAGAACTGGCAGCAAAAACAAAAATACCTTCACACTTCTTAAGTCTCTCTGTTCACCGATGAGGCTGAAGATTTTTCTGATTAAAATTTAAAAAAGCCAAATTTTTTTTTAACCAAATCAAGAAAGTGCAACATTCCCATTTATTTTGACATTTGATTCATTTGTCCTTGTAGTGAGGAGGTGTGGCCCCCCTCAGAGGTGGATGCAAAGGGAATGCTGCAAGCTGCCTGGTGAGCGGAGCCAGGAGGACCATGCCCCACACACCGGGGGCAGGAAAGGAAGAGTAAGTATAAAAGGCCAGCCCAGCAAGTCAGTTGGGAGGGAACTGCTGAAGGAGACAGATGCTTCTTTCCTGCTCCTGGAGTGCACTACTACGGAAAACTGCTGCCGCCCCAGGGACCAGTTTGAGCTTCCAGGGAGCCCTGAAAACCCAGTTGCTACCATTACCCTTGGCTGTGTATCCCGGGGAGACTGAGGACGACCTCAGGACACAGGTACACTCAAGAGGGAGAGTAGCAAGCAGCCCAGGGAAACCAGACAACAGTCTGGTGGAGAATGAACCTGAAACAAGGTCAGTGTGTTGTGGGTGGATCCCTGCTGACCCAGTGGCAGACCATTCCACCACTGTTAGAGCCCTGGGCTGGGACGTGGTGGAGTTGGGTGGGCCTGCATCTCTCCCTCTCCTTAGGCCAGGACACCTGCACTCCTCACTAACCCTTACCAGAGCCCCATAGACAGCATGTGGTGCTCACCCCTACCTGAGCCCCTAAACTGGGCTGGTACTACAGCTCTTCCTGATTGCAGGCCAGAGCCTTAACTGTTGGCTGCCCTGCCCTGCTTAAGGGCTGGGGGAATAGACTGCTGCAGCTGTGCCTGGTTATGGGCTAGAGCCCAGACTGTTTATGGCCCTGCTGTGCTTGAAGGACGGGTCCCTTGAGAACTGCTAATTCCGCCCTCTTTCCTTTGCTTGGAGAAGGCTCTAACAGACCCAAACTATGAGGAGGCGTCACCCTTCTCCTTCTCCTTCCCTCCCCCCCAGACGCAGAGACGGAGGGATAGCCACGATGGCTTACAGTCCTGTTTCAAGCTTCTGCTTCTTCTTCTTTTTTAATACAGTAACACTTAATGATTTATTTGGGTAGGAAACAGAGAAGCAACGTCCATATAAAACGTACACATCAAAGCACTTTCTCCCTATACAAACACGTGAGAGATAGCAGCATCCTTCCTTAGAGAGAAAGCTAGAGTCCAAACACAATGTCCTGACTGCGCCTCAGGCTTTATCCCACCTGGCTTGCCAAACACAGCAGCAAAATGCATGGCAAAGAAAATATTACATGGTAGCTCTGAAAGATATTTTTTGGAGCCTTTCAGCACAGCAGAGAAAAACATATGTCTAGCCAAAGAGGTACATTTTTGCTGCTTCTCATATTAATCCATTATTTAGAGCTCCCCTGCCTCAGTACATCATCACAGCAGCAATACCTTTTGGATGAGGTAGTGCACATAGAGGCCCCTGGAGAATCAATTATTATGGGGGCCAACAAAAAGCTACTTTTCTGATATTGTCTGAGGTTAAAAGGCTGGTTTATGAGGTGGTGAAATAACCAGGAAAGTCTTAAATACTTCTAAAACAAGACAAATGTTTCTGGAAGCAGAGAACGCACAGGAAAATTATGTGGTTAAATGTTTTGGCTCCTGTCTCTCTGGTTACATCTACACTACGAGCTAGGGAGGTGATACTCACTTGCCTACACAAACTTGTGCTAACTCTGTGAGAACTAGTGCAAGTATAAATAATAGTGCAGCTGTAGTAGCACAGGAAGTGGCAGCATGGCTTAGCTATGCCAAGTACCAACCTAGCTGAACCCTGTGGGTATGTAATCAGCACAGGTAAGCCATGCTGCCTCTGCCCTTGCTACTGTGGCTACATTACACTAACTCTTATGGATCTAGTGCTAGCATGTGTATGCAAGCTGGGAATCACCCCCCTAACTTGTAGTGTAGACATAGCCTCCGAAATCAACATATAGGCATCATCCTGTCAGTTACCACGATCTTTAAAGGAATGGATAGCTCAGGGGATAAGTCCTCTGATACAGTTCCTTTCATTTCTAAAGTGCATCACCTGTTCACATCCCACTCAGGTCAGTGTATTATTATATGGAGGCTGTTAATCTATATGAAGTGAGTGGATGATTTCAGTCCAGTTTCTAGTGCACAGATATCCACATCACCAAAAGCACCATCACACAACTGGTAACTGAGCTAGTTTCTTCCACTTTAATGTAATAGTTACATGCATTTGTCAACAGTTTTATACAAACAAATTCTAGCTTATGGTGTGAACATGTATTGTTCCATTTGATTTATTTAGTGTTACCTATTGGTTCCATGTGATTTGGCACATAAGTCACGTGATATAGTTTCGGCTTTGTGGTTAGCTGGCCAAAAATGTAATCTTTCTACTATTCCAGAACATACTTTTCATCTGTGGGTGAATTTGGCAATGGTTTCAATACCCATCATTTCTCCTAAGCAAGGAGACATCCAAAGGGAATGTCAACAGTTGAATTTTCATCCTTTGACTGTCTAGAGGTTACTGTGGAATGAACAATTCAAATACTTTTTGCCTCTCATTTCTAAGTTTTCAATGTCAAAATTAATAATGACGGGCTCAGAAAATGTTTTGCAGTTCAGTTCTATTTTGAAATAGAATTTATCTACCGTGGGCAAATGTTTTTTTCTCCCCCTGAGTCTGTCATTTACAGTGCATTTAGATACCATGGTGACAGGCACCATTATAAATGCTTTTAATTAATTAATTAATTAAAAATAAATAATCCATTAGGCAGATAGCAGGTACACAATAGCAGCAAAACTCTAAACCAGCTTTTCTAATTATCTTGCCACAAATGTAGCATCCATTTCTTTGAAGTTGATACTGATGGCTGAATACAGTAATTTCCTATGGTAAGTCTCAGTGAGCTAATTCCCTGTGAAAGGGGATTCAATGTCTGAGCAACTTCTCAATTTGAATGTAAACATTATATTTCTCAGCTCTTCCAGGTGGCAGTACTTGTGAGCCTGTGGATTTTATCAGCTCAGAAAAGAAAGAAAGATCCCATCATAGGCAGCATTCAAAGTATGGTAATCAGTGTACTTTATCTATTTGGGTATAGGATAAACAAGATAAAGGTCAACTTTGCTTTCTGAGTAAAAGGTCTTAATATAGATATGCTAACTTTGCTTTAGCTAAACATACAGGATATGGCCTGTAAGTCTCTTGATTTACAGCCAAACTTACTTTAATATAAATCTATAAACCTATTACAATAAACCAAATACTTAAACTATAAGGAAATATATATATATATATGCAAGCAAGCAGGTTAGTCCTATAGGCTACACCATATAGATTTTAAATTGCTTTCTGGACATCCACAGAGATGTCAGAAAGACAGAACAAATTACGGAACTTGCTAGAGGGAGTTAGAACTTTAGTGGACATGTAAATTTGTGAGTCATTGGCATAAAGACTGTATGCAAATTCATGTTTGTGCAAAAAAGGACTTAGAGGCTAGGTGTAGAAAGAATAGAATAAGGAGCAAAGGACTGAGCATTGGGGATACTTGCTAAAAGAGAAAGCAAGGAATGGGAGGATCTGCCAAAGGAGACACTGAAGGAATGATTAGAGAACCAAGAGAGGACAGAGATTCAAAAGCCAATGTAAGATAGAATAGAGAGTGGTCAATAGTGTCTAAGGTTTCTGAGAGGACCAGGAGGAAGGGGATAAAGTAGGGATATTGGGTTTTGGCCAGGACATGTTATTTGAGATTTATAGTTTCAGTGGAGTGAAGATGGCAGAAACCAGATTGGAGGCAATCAAGGATGGAATTGGAGAAGAGGAACACAAGGCAGACGGCATATTCAGTAAGACTGGTGGTTAAAGGAAGAAGAGAGGTGAGATAATAGAGAGACAGATGGAGTCAGTTGTGGATTCTTTTATGAGGTGTGTAATGAAGTATACTTGTATTGTGTGGGAAACTCGCCTGAGGAGAGTGAGAGGTTGAAGAGAAGAGAAGGAAGGGGGTGAGAAGAGCAAACAAGAAACTTGAATGAGCTCTGTGATACTACACCCGGTATTTATCCTAGTAATATTATGATATGATTATGGCAGAATTGTGCTGCATTTTGTACAAGATTGGTCATGTAAGGTGTCATTGGAAAAGTTATGATTTGCTGAATAGGATTATCCTATTTGTATGAATGTATAATTTTTGTATCTGAAGTTATGAATATTGACTATGTATCTGTATTTCATATGTAGTCACACCTGGGTGACACCCACTAGGCAAAATACTTCCAGTCTATATAGCTGGTTGTGAAGGGCCTATTCAAGGTAATGGGCCATTAGGAAAAACAATAGGCCTTAGGAGAAGCTTATTCCCCTCCCTCCACACATTACGCCTATATCTATGACCTTTTATCTAGACCAATAGACAATGGAGAATGGCAAAGGGGTTTTTTCAATGTTGTACCCACAGACTTAACAAGTACACCACAAGAGACTGATGTGCGTACATACCTGCCATCAATACGCACATACATATTAGCCTATGGGGTAAGTGTACCCTAACATTTTGTGGGTGAGGAATGAAATTTGGGCATAGGAGGAAGGATTTCTGGCACTTTGCCCTATAAAGATAGAGTACTCCATCTCCATTTTCTAGTCTTACTCTATCATTCTCACTTACATTCTATTTCTACTCTATCTCTCTATCTATTCTATCTATCTGTGTTTCAAGGGAATTAGGCTAAGCTTGGTCTCCCTAACTTTTATTCTTAGTTTGTTTATTAGGTATTAATTTTAAGTTTAATTTAGTCAAGTAAACCTTAATTTAGTTTTGATAGCTCTTAGCATTAGATTTTTCTAAGCACTGCATCCCTCACTCAAGAATTGAGAAACCTGAATTGCAAGGCTGGTCCCGTGTCTCTTATCACTAGGTTATCAAGGAAGGATGTGAGTATATGAACCAAAGCTTTGTTGCCTATAATACTATATTAGCAGATGTATCTTTTGAATAGCAGTAATGCAACGGTAACTTTGTAACTCTAGGTATTTTACCATTTACTTACTATTATTGATTTTAATAAAAGTCTTTTAAGGCTATATCTGTCTCAGTGTAAGCGTCCTGCCATACCCCCAAGGGTCCTTTGTAAATTCTGTGGAGCCTGATTTGGGACAAGAACTTTTATCTTCTGATCAAACAAATTGGTGAGCCTAAGACCCACACTAATTAACATCATTAATTGATTAATTATTATTAATTAAATTAATAAATTAAATTCCCATATTATCCAAATTAATATTATCAGTACACCCTAAATCAGGCTACAATGGCCTAAACTAAGTTTAGATCTCCCCCTCCTAGAACCCTCTCATATTCCAATTTTTTTCCTTACTGTGGACAATATGTCCTCCCACTCTCCAAGGGCCATTAATCTTTGACTTGTTTTTGAATTTCGACTCATAAATCTAGACTGTGTCCAAGTCTTGCCCTTTTTAAAAAAATCATCCATTTGTGTTTGTTCGGAGTATCGAGGCTCTGGTTTAGGCCCTCATATAATAATCTCATAATTCAACTATAGTGATCTCTTCCCCTCTGCTTTTCATAACAATCACACTGAGTTGCTTGAGTTTCTTCAGATTGCTGCTGCTAGGCTCATCTTTATGGCTCATTGTTCTGACCACATTTCTGCTCCTCCCACACATCTAACACAATCTCACAATCTTTGCCTTTAAGGCTTTTCACCATTAAGTTGAACCCTATCCATCAGATCTACTAGCTTATTAAGTTGTTGACACCCATCTTCTCTCTATCAATGAGGATAAACTTGTCCACCTACTTGGCTGCTTCTTTTTCCAGCTCCTTTGCACTTTCTCCCATACTGCCCCCTGCACCCATGTATAAGAAAAGCTCCCTATCAAAATTAATAAATTTGCTTCTTATCCTCTTTTAAATTCCTCCTGAACACCTACTTCTGCCAAGATCTTATAAATCACTCCCATCTTGCATTGTTTAGGCAAGTGGTGAGCTGTGACTTCTGCTTTTCTGATCTTTCCAATCTATCCACTACACTGCTTGCCTATTCACTCCACCTGCTGAATTCTGTAGATTGTGTCCTTTGTTACTTGTCTTCACATGGTTTAATATAATGGGACCCTGATCCTAGATTGAGGTTACTAGGCTTTACTACTATAATACTCGTAGACTTTCTGTGGGATCATAATATGGTGGAGTATGCTGAGCACTATGAATGTTCTGTAATCCCTGGGGAAATCCTAAATTTCTTGGAAGAGGCACACAGAGATTTTTGCACAATGTTCCTTTGCACTGTTCCCAGCAGTCACAGCCATTCTGTGCACAGAATGAGGCAGGGTTACTGTGGAAAAAAATACTATGTGATCATGTAATTAAAGACATATCTTAATACATATGCACAAGGAGACAGAATTAAGGTTGCACCAGCACTTTAATTCTGGAATTTCCTATCTTTTGAGTGCTTAACTTTGTAACCTTGATAATATTCCTTTAATGTACTGTTTTGTGTGTGTAATATATTAATGTTTACCCACAAAACACCTATGGAACATAGGGAACCATTGTTCCCATTTTACAGCTAGGGAAGTGTGGTAAGGAGAAAATAAATATGGTCACAAAAGGAGCATGAATTAGGCTAAGATCTCTTAAGCCCTAACCCAGTGCTTTTAAAAAAAGGTCACCCTTTCTCCCCAGAATCAGCACTCCCCCACTCACTCACCAGGCAAAATTAATCACCCCAACCCTCTCTAGAAGCACAGTCTCATCCCACTTTTCTTTGTTCCCAGTATACATAAAGATTAATAGCATATTTTGGTCTTCACAGTGGTAGGAGCTTCATTTTAGTCTTTGCTGTTTCCTGCCAGTACCATTCCTCTCCAAGTTTCTGTTCTATTGGTTGGCTGTAAGTTGTTCCTCCCACTGGTGCCAGGAGCCGATGTGCAAACAGAGCATTCTGCTGTCTTCTCCACTTCTTGCCTTACTAACCACCAAAATGTGGCAGCAAAATCGCTTGCATAAAATGAAAGGGTGGTTACCATTGTTCTCTGCCTTTGTGACTCTGTTTGGTGTTGTGCTGTGCAATTTGGTAGCCCAGGTGACTAGAAAGAAAAAAATTCTAAAGCTCAAATGCTTATGAAAACCAATAAATTTGTTTATTTAAATAAACCCACAACAATAAAGTTTACTTCCATAGATTTTCTGCCCTGGTTATGCAGAATCAGGAGGTGCAGACAGTTGAGAAACTGTTTAAATAAGTATTCATGCTTTTGAATGCTTATCTGAATTGAGCAGCAGAGTGTCCTGTGGCACCTTATAGACTAACAGATGTATGAGAGCATGAGCTTTCGTGGGGGAATACCCACTTCTTGACATGAATATGAAGAAGTGGGTATTCACAGGGCCGGCTCTGGCTTTTTTGCCACCCTAGGCAAAAAAGCCACCTGCCGCTCCTGCTCCCCCTCCCCCTCCAGTGCTGCTGGGGAGGGCGCCGAGCCCTGCCGCAGGCCTGCAATCCCCGACCGGCCAGAGTGCCGGGAGCAGGGCGGAGAGCCTGGGCGGGCTCTCCTCTCTCCCCGGCGGCCAGAGCACCGGGGGGAGGACAGAGAGCCCCCAGCGGCCAGAGTGCCAGGAGGAGGGCGGAGAGCCCGGCTGGGGCTCTCTGCTCTCCCCGGCGGCCAGAGCGCTGGGGGGAGGGCAGCAAGCCCGCCGCGGCTCTCAGCTCTCACCGACCGGCCGGAGCTTCGGGGGGAGGGCAGCGAGCCCAGCCGGGGCCCCGCTCTCCCCGACCGGCTGGAGCGCCGGGGGGACAGCGGCGAGCCCGCTGCGGCTCCGCTCCAGTGGCTGGAGCGCCTCGGGGAGGGCGGCGAGCCCAGTCGCGGCCCCGCTCTCGAGCCGGAGGGCCCCGCCGCGCCGCCCCCCTCCAGGCGCCGCCCCAAGCACATGCTTGGTGGGCTGGTGCCTGGAGCCAGCCCTGGGTATTCACCCATGAAAGCTCATGCTCCTATACGTCTGTTAGTCTATAAGGTGCCACAGGACACTCTGCTGCTTTTACAGATCCAGACTAACACGGTTACCCCTCTGATATCTGAATTGAAAATCTGAACCTTTTTGAGGTTCCAACCATAATCTAAACCTACGTTAGTTTTGATCTGACCAAGCATCTTGTTGAAGAAATATATTCTGATCCTTTGGGGGAACAAAGTATAACAAAGATCTATAGTTTTCATGAACAGTATTTCATGAACAGCTTTAGCACAAGCATAAATTAAAAGTAATAACAAGCAGCTGCAATAATATATGTGGAATTGGTGTTGGTAGGTACAGTATCCCTGAAACTCTTACTATGGTTCTTTTTTACTGGGTGTGCCTTAATGTACAGTATTAAGATGCAAGCTATTTCATGCTCAGAAATGAATTTACAGCATAGCCTTGTTCTCATTCTATTGTAATGGGGTATTAGTTTTTATATTGCAGCTTTCTTTCATGATGCCATACATGCTGGGGATGTAGATGGGTATGCTGACAGAATCCCTGGAGCAATATGTATTCTTCAGTTATGGTAATGTTACCATTATTCTTGATTGCCTTTGCTGAGGGTAGGATTATACTAACATATCACTTTGGGCAAATTTGATTTTTTTTTTTTGCTTTATTTCCCCCCCTCCCCTCCTTAATTTAGTCCCACTAGCTTTACTTTTTCTTCTTCTTCCCCCCTTTTTATTGGAAGCAGATTTCAGTTACGTTATTATGGTATTCTATATAACTTGTCATCATAGTAATCAATTTTATATATCCTACATGCCAGTTCAGCATTCTGTTGTTGATGAACACTTTGTCATATTTACCAGAGCTCATGTCTTACATATGAGAATGCTTCCTTTATTTGTCTCTTAAATTTTCTTTTTCCCTTGTTAGTGGTTTTGCTATCTCTGTATCAATGTTCTGGCTGGTTGCAATTACAAGTTTTCCCAGCTGGGAGCTTGTAGTTTTTTTCCTTGGTCTCTGTGACATGCTGATCTGTTCTGAAATGAAGTTCCAATTGTTTTGCATCTTTTTTCCCACACACTGTATTATAGATGAGTTGTTGGATATTTTTATGTTTGTGTTTTTAAAGGTATATGAAAGCTTCAGAGAGTGCTACAAACTTAGTACTGCTGCTACAGTGCGTTGACAAAAAGAAAGTTCCCAAATTGAATCACCTGGCAAGAGCTGATGTCTATAGGTCAAAAACAAGGAGTCTGGTGGCACCTTAAAGACTAACAGATTTACTTGGGCATAAGCTTTCGTGGGTAAAAACTTCTTCTTGCATCTGAAGAAGTGAGGTTTTTACCCACGAAAGCTTACGCCCAAATAAATCTGTTAGTCTTTAAGGTGCCACCAGACTCCTTGTTATTTTTGTAGATACAGACTAACACGGCTATCCCCTGATACTTGACACCATCTATAGGTCAGTAGTTTTCAACCATGGGGACATGTAACCCTGAGGTACACAGAGGTCTTCCAGGGGGTACATCAAATCATCTAGATAGTTGCCTAGTTTTACAACAAGCTACATAAAAAGCATCAGCGAAATCAGTACAAACTAAAATTTCATACAATGACTTGTTTATATCACTCTATATACTATACACTGAAATGTAAGTATAGTATTTATATTTCAATTGATTTATTTTAAAATTATATGGTAAAAATAAGTAAGCAATTCTTCAGTATTAGTGTTCTGTGACTCTTTTGTATTTTTATGTCTGATTTTGTAAGCAAGTAATTTTTAAGTGAGCTGAAACTTGGGGTTACATGAGACAACTCCGACACCTGAAAGGGGTACAGTAATTTGGAAAGGTTAAGACCACTTCTATAGGTCACAGAGGACCTGGTTCAAATCTCTAGCTGTAATACTGTTCAAGAAATACACACAAGAACTGCTAGTTTATCAAGTCTACTCTAATGTCCATGGCCATTAATTATCAAAACCTGCATGGTACTTTGTTTCCTGGATCACTTAGGACTTTGATTATGTATGTTTCATATTCTTTACTGATACCATGATCTGCAAGCTTTTTTGTATTCATTACAGTATCCTCCTGTGTATCCAAATCTATATGTTTTCTCAGGCAAATAGTCCCTGTGCTGTATTTAGTGAGACTACTTACTTGAGTAAGGACTGCATGCTCAGGCCTTGGAGCCTGTTAATCAGGAAATAAGATGGAAACTTTCTGAAATTCTATCTAGCTATCTATAAATATTTCTTTTTAGGAAGTGCTAACATAGATATACTATTACATTCAAATTACTATTGTGCCCTTGAAATGTGCATGGAGTGCATTATTTACATTTGAATCGTATTTCTGTCCAGAAGCCGTGACATTAAAGACCATTTGAAACCTGTCCACCTGAGTGTTGGTACTGGGCTTGAAGTCCTTCTTTTCTGGCCAGGCTCAATCCATCACTTTCTTTCTCTCTTTATTATTTCATATGCTTTGGGATGGGGAACACAGTCAGCACAATTCTTCATGAATTGTCCTGCCAAGAGATAAGAGAGCTTTCTCTCCTCTGTCCAAAGATGCCAGCAGAAGAAGGGTCTGTTTTTTCTTTCACATTCGAGGAGTGCACACTGACCAGCATTTTATTAGATCTGCCTTTTCTTTTTCTTTTAATTCTATGGTTTGTTATTCAAATTTGGAACCTGCAATTCATGCTGTGTTACTTAGCTGTGATTGATTAAATAAGTCACGTCATCCCTGATAGGATGAGCAAAACTTTTATGATCAGGTTTCTGATGTGAATGTTTCCAAACAACTAATTTAGACAGGTTTCAGAGTAGCAGCCATGTTAGTCTGTATCCGCAAAAAGAACAGGAGTACTTGTGGCACCTTAGAGACCAACAAATTTAAAATTAAAGTACTCCTGTTCTTTTAACTAATTTAGAGTTCACCTTCTGTGAGTATTCAAACCTGTGATCTTTTCACTGACTTTAAAGAGCTTTGGGTCAGGCCCATAATTCACTATTTGTGCTAGTGAAATGTAATAATTGACTGTTCATGGAAAGCAGGCACACAAAGGGCTGTGAAGAGAATACACTCAAAAAGGTGAACAATCCAGAAATTGGTTTGCAATGTTCATCCAACTGTAACCACACTTTGTTAGATAGCGGAGCATCAATCACTGCTAGTCAGTGCCACCAGTAGTAAACACCATTTGTGACTGATCCCCATTTTTTTTTTTTTGCAATAACAAGAATAGTACTACAAATAGTTATCAGAACCCAAATATTGCTATTATGTTGTGTATTCATCCATTGATTTCCTTGTGAGCTCACGATACTCATCCTGCCTATGCTAAAGCCACAATCTTTCTTTCATTAATTCTGTCATCACAGAATCTCACTGTTGTGTTCCAAGTACATATTTATGAATTTTAAGAAGCTGATGTAAATTTTGAATTCCCACTAGGACTAAAAGACGTATATGTGTATAGAAAATATAATGTGTGATAATTATTAATGCAATGAATAAGCTGTAGGCACACTGTGGTTAGATTAATACTCCAGAAGTAATATGTTATAGTACAGTCAGTCTAAATACAGTGGGCCAAATTTTGAGTTGCTATTGAGTTTACCTGGGCAAAATTCCCTTTGAAGTCAATGGGAGTTTTGCTTCATTAAGAACTGAGAAAAAAAATGAGAAAGGACTTCAGGATTTGGGGCTCAATCTCATAGCACTGAAGTCAATGGGAATTATGCAAATGACTTCAATAATAGCAAGATTGGTTCTGCCTTTGGTGTGAAATATGCAGAGAAATTTTCATTCTAACAGTTAGCATTTTTATATTTGTTTTAAAAAGGGAGATATAATGTGTACTTCTATACTTACTGTCACACAATGGTAACGATGAATGAGAAACTATTAAAAAAACTTATTGCTATACAAGAAATATGGAAATATCATTTTTAGAGATATTTGGATAAAAAATGCTGAGGTGGCTCAAAGAATGCCAGACCTCCATTTCACCTATTTTTTCTCTCTCCTCCCTCCCCATACCTGTCCCTCCTTATCACCTCTACCTATTCATGTATGTCTTCTATTTTATTACTGGTGCCACCACCACACTCGCGCTTTCTCTCTCTAATGTGTAAGGTCTATGTAGTATTTCTAATTTTGTATTGCCTGGTCTTGCAGCTTTGATAAGTTGTAAAATAATGTAATTGCAATATTCTACTAGCAATCCCATGAAGCATGTGGTATTTGGAAACTTTTATATAAGCTGAAGTCTTTTACACTTTTTGTGCTTTTCATTGTTTCCTTATGAAAAACAACAACAAATTAAGAAAAAACCCACAAAATTAAACACAAAAATCTTTACTAAGTGTGTGTGTGTGTGTGAGAGAGAGAGAGAAAGATTCATCCTATCATTGTCTTGAATAAACAGAATATTGGTGAATATCAGTTTTAGATAGGATACAAACTTAACTTCTAATTTTGGGCCTGAGAATCAGACAATTTGTACCTGCCGATAATGGGAGATGGGGTAGCAGAGAGAAGGCAGCAGCTTCAGCAGATGTTACTGAGCATGCTCAGACTGTGTGAGCATGCTCAGTACAAGCCAAGCAGCAACTCAGGGGAGAGGGGCATGTGGTCCCGTGTGCCCCCATGTCACCTCTGTGTGAGCTGATACTTGAACAATGCCATCAGAAGTGTATATTTGTTCAACAGATCAATAGATTTGGATGGTCCTGTAGAAAGAGTTAGACAGATTATAGAAGCCCAGAACTAGAATATGAATACATAGAGAGAATCTGGAATTTTTCATTAAACGTTTTTCATTAGATATTGTGGATTAATTGAAATTTTTGTGAGGAAAAAGTCAGTTTCAACACATTTTTTAACTTGATTTTTTAAAAAATAAATGTTTCAGAACAATCAATGTTTTTACATTTTTTAAATGAAAAAATCCAGTTTTCCAGTTTGAAACAACTTTTTGCTTTAAAGTGTAAGCTATTTGTAGTATTTTATTTTCATTCAGAATGATATGTAATGTTTCAAATTATCAAAGCAAAAAGTTTGGTTGACCCAAACAATTTTTTTTCCCGATAGCAAAATGTTTTGAGAATTTGACTTTTCATCTCAATTCAGGATGGTAAAATTTTTTGATGTCTCAAAAACTTTCATCAGATGGAAAATCAGTTTCCCAGATGGCTCTGTTCTTAAGTGTATAGGTTAATTCCAGAGTGAGATTTACAAGTATTGCCCTAGAGAAATAGTCACCCACTATAGCTACCTTAGAAAGTGATCTGTGAGCATCCTGCTATCTGAAATGAAGCTTTGAGGCTTTAATAGCACAAATTACATGCCCAGCTGTGCTCTTAACTACATGGGCATGACACCTTTAGCAGCCTGTGTGTATCTGAGAGAAGAATTAGGCACTCTGCAGAGCACTTTAATTTCTGTTAATAAAATGTATTCAGTATTTCTTGTTACAATTATATATATAAAATAATTGTCAAACAAATATCTTTCTGCTGTCTTGTAATTTTTTTCTTGTAATAGTGTGGCAGAACATGTAATATCTCTCCAAAAGGATTAGATAAATAAAGACATTATTTTAGATTCAACTCCCATAAAGGCCATCTACAGTAAACACACCAATGGGTTTGAAGTTAAATTAAAATTGATTACATGTTTATTGGTTCTTCAAAGCTATAGGGACTGTAAAATTAAAAATTCAAAGGTTGCTATTTTGGTATTTCGGAGATTAGTATTTGATTTAGACACCCGGCAGGCTAGCAATAGACAAACACAATGGGGGATAGAAATGGAGATATATTTCCTATGCGTACCTTTTATGAGAATAAATTGCAATAAGACAGTTTATGATTTCTCTCATTGAACTTATGAACATATTACAATGATGAAGAATTTCTCATTCTATTTCTTGAAACTCGATATTTGACTTTGCATGATCATATATTTAATATTTTAGAATGACTAAATTAAACTAAAGAATGGTCAATTACCCCAAATTTATATGTTAAATTAAAAAAGTGGGACTGTTGAGATGTGTGTTCATAACTATCAAAAGAGCACACATGACATTCTGAGATACCAAAGAAAATATTTTTCATCAGAAATAATGCTGTCAGTCATGTCTGACTATTGAGTCACTATTGTGACATATTGTCCCTCATCCAGTCATAAAGGCATATGCCTCCTTGCCTTGAGCCATCACATAGACTCATAGACTTTGAAATCAGAAGGTACCATCATGATAATCTACTCTGACCTCCTGCACATTGCAGGCCACAGAACCTCACCCACACAGTCCTGTAATAGACCCCCAACCTCTGTCTGAGTTACTGAAGTCCTCAAATCATGGTTTAAACACTTCAAATTATAGAAAATTCACCATTTACACTAGTTTAAACCCACAAATGGCCCATGCCCCATGCTGCAGAGGAAGGCGAAGATCTGCGGCTGAGATTAATATCATAATATTTCTTCTTGACTACCACCACATTTTTCCTTCTTTGATGTGCCCCTTTCCCCCCTCCTTCATAGCCTTTAACATTCCCTTCTTGGATGTGGTCTCACCACTCCCCACAGCGAAGGCAGACACTATTTATGGAGCACTTCCCCCATAACTATCTAACTTTGGCTGATTACATTTGACAGCTACTGAAAATAATGTTATTTTTGCCACTAGTAAAAGAAAACCCTCAGTCTTCCATGCTATATGTTGGATAATGATAAAATGAACTATGTGAAGGTCCCCTACATTTTTTAGGGGATCTACAATAAAAGGTGTACAATTAAAACTCTGGGCAACTATTCAGAAATATGTATATGAAAAATACTTACCTCTAGAAGTTAGTTAATTGAACTGTATAATGTTTTTTTCCCCTTCTAAATAGCTAGCCAGCATTCTTTACTGTGTTAATAGTTATAGCTTCCTTTTCTGCCTATTCCATATAATAATTTACCTTTTACAGAAAAATTTTCCCTTAAATTTCCTTATCTCCTTATTTCTTTGTTTCAGTTTGTATTTCCTGGTTTTGAACCCTTCAAAACTGTATACATCTCAGTCATGTTCCTGCTGAACATCCTGTTTTCTTTGTAATACAAATGTAGCTTTTCTAACTTTTCCATAACCCCAAGATGTTTTTGTCATCCTAAACACTCTTGTGTATCTTTTCTATTTCTTCAACATCCTTCCTGTAAAATATAGCACCTAAAATTATGCCTGACAAATCTTTGCCCTAGTAATAACCTCATAATACATAACAATGAATACGGTAAAAAAATTCTAGGAGCCAGCCAGAAAATTGGGTTTCTTCATTATGATACACTAAAGACAATACAATTCAATTCAGGTAAACTGCCTCCCAAAGGAAAAATGCCATTCTGATTTCTGATATGTGTTGCATATTATGTTTTCCATAGTTAATAGATACCAAATACAGCAAGAGACTTGTGATGGTCATTATCACACATGAAGAAATAGTTCCCTGCTTATAAATATACAGGCTTATTTGTCAGTCAGTCACTAATCTATTATTGCCAACACACTGTCTATGGTCAGATTATCTTTAACTAGTGTCACTATAATCAGATTTTGAAGGGAGTTCAGATTTATTTCAGAGTTTAACAGAGAAACCTGCCTTCAAAGAAGATAGGAAAATTGGGCTAAATCCTCAACTGGTGCAAATTGTCAAAGTACCATTGACTTCCAAGCCAGGAGAAGGAAAGACCATATGTTGTATCAAAGGATGCCCCTGAAAAAGCCAGCAATCTATTTTACTGCTCAACCAATAGTGGGAATTCAAGTTAATTTTTCATTAATCAGGTTAAATTAGATTATTTCTCCAAGAGACTGTCAAGAATAGATTTTGATACCATATACCACATCAGATTAGCCCAAATAATCTAGCATATTTAAACTCTCTTTCCAGAAGTGTTGCCAATCTTCACCCCAGGGATGCCTATTAATTTGCTTCTTAATGCCGATTTGATCCATTTTTCAACCCATTCTCTGTGTAAAGGAATTCTGGTAGAACAATGTTGATGAAGTGGAGTGGGAATCAGAAGATAAAGCAGATAAGTAAATCAAACTTTCAATGGGATTTGTACTCCCAAATCCCTTAGGCACTTTTGAAAATATCCCCCATATTTGAAAGTGGCAACAACCTCTAATTTAAATTAACTTCCTTTCTATTATTTTTCTGCATGATAACTACATGATAGATAACAGACAAGGTTTAGATTTTATTAATTTTGGCAATAGAATTATCTGGAATACTATAATGATGATTACAACTAAAAGCACAAACGCATTTCTAGAGGGCCCTACGTCCACTCCAACTACCACAATTCTGACTTCCATATTATTATATTATTTAAATTACTCAGTCTTATTGCAGCTAGGAGAGGCTCCACTGTCCTGTTCTTGCCATAATTACCCATACATAACTTTATTTTTAGGAAGTCATATTCTTGGCACAGAATGTACCAGCATTTTAAATTCCATCCCCCATTAACATGGGTGTCAGGGAGCCAGCTGTAGCAGGGTTAGTCTCCTAGCAAATCACGAGCATAACTGATCCTGTCAGGGAGCTGCCTGATTCACTGCACTTCCAGATTGTGGAAGGACCTGCTGCCAAATTGCCACCGAAGAATGAAGCGGCAGTGGTAGAACTGCTGCCGAAGTGCCACCGATCACGCCTTTTTTTTTTTTTTTTTTTTTTTTTTCCGCAGCTTGGGGCAGCAAAAACACTGGAGCCGGCCCTGGAGGCTGTTCTACAATTTTACTCCTCTGCTAGTTAGAAACATTTGTCTAATTTCAACCCTAAACTTATTGATAGCCAGTTTATATCCATTTGTTCTTGTGTCAGCATTGGCCCTTAACTTAAATAACTGTTCTCTCTCCCTGGTGTTTATCTCTGATCTATGTATGGAGAGCAATCATATCTCCTTCCCCTCAGCCTTCATTTTGTTAGGCTAAACAAGCCAAGCTCCTTAAGTCTCATCTTGTAAGACAGGTTCTCCATTCCTCTGATTATCCTGCAGCTCTTCTCTGCTCCTGTTCCAGTTTGATACCAGAATTGCACACAGTATGAGGTTTCACCAGTGCCTTGTATAATGGTAATAACAGTTCCCCATCACTATTGGAAATACCTCACCTAATGCATTCTAGGATTGCATTTGCCTCTTCCATGGCCACATTTGTTCAAATCTAGCAAGCCTCGTGTTCTTATATGGCTCAAACTCACAAATTATTGTTATTTTGAGTATCAAAAAGGATAGCCAAAGCACCACAGATGTTGTTGGCCCTTTCTTTTTAACTTGAGAATTCTGTTGCTTGCTGTGCCCTAATGAATGATGGTGTTTGCTTTGCATTCTCACAGCTCCCAGCAGCTAGAAAATCATACTTTGATTCACTGCCAAATGTCTCAAATTGTAATTTCCCTCTATGTTTTTTATTGTAAAATATTAGCAATATTCTCAGTTTAGAACAAAACAGTATCTCTCTCTAAGGAGGCATGACGGATTAGCCAGTGGGGTGTGACAAATCTCCTTAATTATTCTCCAGAGTTTTGTCCTTCATTTTTAAAAAATGGTAATTCACTAGCTTTTTTTGTAAGAAACTTTGAAAATGTGACCTAAGTGTAACGGCTGCAGTGATGTCTGACTGAGTCTGTGGGGAGCCTGAATCAGTAACTGAGGCATGAAAGGACCCATTTATTTCAGTGGGTGCTATCTTAGATCCTTTAAAAGTGCCAACATTGTTAACTATTTCACTGCTTATCAACACTTGTACAAAAGGAGAGGAAGTGTAATATTAAGATATGGACAATTTATTGAGAGTGACTGCTTATTTTGGGTAGACAGTTAACACATGGCAGTGCCATAGGGGAACTGATTGGGTTAATTTTCCTGAACAGAAATATTGCTTGCAAAAAATTAGGAAATACTGTCTTAGCCCTTTCTCCCATTGGCTTAGAGCATCTTCACCAGAAGCGTTACAGCAATGCAGCTGCACTAGTGCAGCTGTGCCAATGCAAGTTTCTAGTGTAGACCTTCCCTTAGATAGATTGATGGAAAACAGCTCTTACTAGTGTTCATCCTTGAGTGGTGATACTCTCATTTACTGTCTCACTGACTGCCTTTCTGAAGCTGTTTCTGTGCCATCTTCTGAAAGCCCCTGCTTACTAACCAGTTACTGTGAATAAAGCAAAGATATTGCAGGATTTGGAATATAGATTGAAAACAATTGAATTGCTCATTCAAAGCAGTGTAGGTGACAGACCTATTGGAGAAACTCATATTCAAACAAGTTAGAACAAGGTATATGTGAATTTGTTTGAATAAAATAACCAAAGAAAACTAAATACAGAACTAAAACGCAACCAAACTGAACCTTATAATAAAAGTTCAATAAAATTCAATAAACTATTCTTTTTACTTTGACTTCTGAATGCCTTTTCACTCCCTGATTTTTTTCAAAACTTGAAGTAGGATTCTTAACATTCCTCAAGAAAAGCTGTTTTTATGGTTTATTTGAAACATGGATGAAATCAGAAAGTATAGGAGAACCTGTGAGGAAACCTGTTCTTGTGAGATCAACCAGCCTGACTTCTCAAAGAGTGTCGAATACATTTATGTAAGCTTCAGAGAAGCATTCAAACTTGAGGATGTTTATCCACAACAAATGGAACCATAGAGACTTTTGAGGTTCACACATCACTAGTTAGAAGAATATCTTGTTTCAAGTAGATTTTATAGTAAATTGCTTTCCCAGTGCATTAGATTTTTGTAGTCTTCCCAGAGCAACTAAAATAGCTACAGATCAAACATAGTATTCTGTTGTACTGACAAGACAAAACAGAATAAAAATAAGTATTATGTCAAAAAATGGTATACATACATTATTGAATAATAGCAAACCTTAAAGTTAGCAAACAGATACTATGGTGATGAGCACTATAAAAACTCCTGAGGTAGGCAGATAGACAGAATACATGATTACGGTATGGTATAAAGGTTTTGTCAGCATGAGTTTGAGATGGTCAGATTACTCCTAAATTGAGGTCAAGAGTCATCTGTGCAAATATTCTGATCAAGTAATTAAAAAACAAAAACAAAACACTTATCCATTAAAGGTTCTTTATGTGCTACATGTATTGCAGAATCAGTTTAAAAAAATATTACAGCCCTTTTTCAATCCTTCTGCTAGTAAATGTAGGTGCCTTAGTTACCATGAGATCACCTGTAAAGGGCTCAGAGAGAGCAATAAAAACCTCTAAAACACCTTTATTATAAGTAAGATTTCCATAGTATCACAAAAGTCTGCTATCTCAGGGCCATTCAGGCCTAGAGGTGAGTGCTGCTGGGTCTTATTAGGAAGCTGAGAAACTCTCATTCTCTGTGGTGCAGTGCTCTTGTATCTAGCCCTCCAGGGTCACAAAATAGCAGAATTTCAAGTCATATGAGAAAATGGTATAGAAAATTACTTTCTTTTACATGTCTGAGTATTGACCATCCTGTGCCTCAAAAGATGTGGTATTTGGGGACAGGAGGGACCGTAAGGAAACTTTTTTGACCAAGTTTATTTCTTTTTTAAAATGTCAGCAGCTAAAGACTGATCAGGTGTTTGCAATGTTAGAATAAGTCACAAGGAAGGTGGATTAATGGAAAGAGGGTAGGTGAAGCAGTCAAAGGTGCAAAATATCTGCCTCTATATTTATCTATCTATCTGGCTGCCAATTTATCTTAATATCTACTCTGTTTAGTGCTTATGAAAGATGCAATGCTGAATGTCTCCGAGATTGCAGTATTATATTTGCTCATGATGGGAGTCGAACAGCATGAGGAATAGCAGTCAAAGCTTCCATATAATGCCTGGCCAATGTGGCTCAGCATTGGACGGTCCAGTTCTAGGAATGAGAGTTATTATTATTCAGTCTCCTTGTCTCAACAGAGAGTTCATGCAAAGAGCAGCAGCACCAGCTAGACAGGGATGGTGCCCTAAGTGACGTTTGATGGTGTGGGAAGGATTCAGAATGTCTCTTTGCTGAAACTACCCACAAGGGACAGATTTCAACCCGTGACGTTGAGGTGAAAGTCTCTTTATCCAATTACCAATCCTCTAATTCATCTACCAGTTTTAAAATATTTTCTTTACGACTCTAGGTTTGATTTTTGCCAAACATTTTCCTTTGCTATTAGTGTCCCCATTATTCATAAAGTGGCAAATATCCAAGTTTTTATATTTGTTAATTAATTCTGGCCCAGAAAGCTATCAAAGCATCTGAATCTAAACTTTAAGATTCAATATTTATTTAGCTGTTACACATGACAACCATTTTTCATTTAGATCCAGATGGAAAAAAAGCCAAAGAAATGGGAGCCCATTTGCTCTTTTTGGCTGGATCTCCACCACAGTAAAAAATGAATAAAATACTGAAGCTACTTCATACTAATTTATTGAATTTGGAGAGGTGAGGGGGGATATTCAATTAAGGGCTAGCCTCTGCCACTCTTGCTTACAAGTAGTAAAACAAATGGCATTACTCATGGAATAAAGAACTACTCAACATGAGTAAGGATGACAGAATCTGGTTCATAATTTCTGCATTTGTGATAAAGCCAATACATTTGTGATGAAGTAAGAGATTTAGAGTCATTGCAAAAAATGAACAGAAAGTTAAAATAAATTTCTCCATGAATCCCAAACCCCCAAATTCTGCTGAATGTTTTAACCTGAGAATTTAAATGTTCCTGAGTCAATGATAGTTACACTAAAATATGTTCCATTACTTTAAGTTTGAGGTACTGTAGCTTTTAAATGTAATTTATTCATTTATATATTATCAGAAGTGTGCTGGATTAGACAAGTATGAAGATAATTTTTTTTTGCCACAAAATAGCTAGACAGATAATATATAGATAAAGGATGGGGAATTCGATGTAATACAAAAGAAAACAGCTAAGTGGTAATATTCCCAATTAGTTCCATACATTTTATTTTGATATTTTTCCTTTAATTTGTTTGCTTCTTTGCAGTTAGTTTGTATAGTCCATTTTTAATTATTATTTGAGGGAAAGTTTTATAAGCTTCCTGGAAGAAGTATCAGAGGGGTAGCCGTGTTAGTCTGAATCTGTAAAAAGCAACAGAGGGTCCTGTGGCACCTTTAAGACTAACAGAAGTATTGGGAGCATAAGCTTTCGTGGGTAAGAACCTCACTTCTTCAGATGCAAGTCATTGGGAACATTACCACTTAGCCATTTTCTTTTGTATTACATCGAATTCCCCATCCTTTATCTATATATTATCTGTCTAGCTATTTTGTGGCAAAAAAAATTATCTTCATACTTGCATCTGAAGAAGTGAGGTTCTTACCCACGAAAGCTTATGCTCCCAATACATCTGTTAGTCTTAAAGGTGCCACAGGATTGCTGGAAGAAGTGTGTTTTCTGGAGCGACTTAAAGGATACATGCATAATTATTCAGTTGAATACAGTGGCTTTGGATCAGGTCCTCCATCAGGGAAGTTATCCAGGTGTACATGTCAGGTTTAAATAGAGCACGGAGATGACAAAACATGGAGAGGGACATTAGACAAGAAAAGATGAAGGACACTGATCTGTCAGAAAGACTGCAAAAAGGAAAAGGAAGGTACAAGGGTGTTCCTGGGCGAGTAAATGGTGGAAGAGGATATTATTTTGAGGTCCACAGTATGATAAAATTGGTGCTTGAGGCTGTTTCACTTTGATTTTTAAGGTCCATTCAAATACATGTCTGGAAACAATATCCAAAGGATGCAAACCCAGATGGATTAAATCCAAGGAAAATGTTTACACAAATATGTGGAAAGTGAAACCTCCTGGTTCTGCACTGCTGTACTCTTGGCAAGGAGGAGGAATTGATTCACAGCCATAGTATTTCATTTTAAAGTGTACTACTTTGAAATCTGTCATAGATATACAGTATTCGGCTAATAATGTGGGACTTTAGCAGTGTTCTCTCTACATTTTTAGACTGGATGAGGCAAAATATTTTTTTGAAAATATGGGAATAGAAATTCTTTTCAAAATTATTCTTAAAACAAACAGTTGCAGTCTAATGAAATTATGGTTCTTTTTGCAGCATATACCTTGCAGACCTTTGTTAGCCTTCATTGACCAGAATCTCCCACATTCATTTACATTTTAATTATCTTCTCTAAAGACACCCAATGTATTTCCTGTGAGCATTACATGGTATTCTTGCTGCACTATCTGACACATGATTAACAAGAACTATCTTTAATTTGCTGTTTATTTTCTACAAACACAATTTTGCCAAAAATATCAACATGGTTGAAAAGACTAAAACAACTCTATGAATAAAGTAATTAACTTCTACATGAAATTACAGAAATGCCAGTCTATGAAATCTATCAATAGAATCAAGCAGAAAAAGATTCTGAAAAGACACATGGGGCCTGGCTCTCTGCTCTCTCTCATACCAGTTTTATGCTGGTTTAACTCCAGTGGAGTAAGGGGGAGAGTGGCGATTCAGGCCCCATTAGTTACCACATAACATTGATTTGATAATAGATGTGTCAGGTGCAGCTTCAAGCTGAAAACAGTTCTTTTAATGTTTGTAAAAACATTCTCCTTTTGTTAAATCTGTGCTAAAGAAAAAAAAATCCTGTATTTTAACTGGATCAGCCATATTTGATACATCTGCTTTGGATAGAATTGATGAGAAGTGTTCATAACATATTACAACGCTATGTTTAATTCAGAGTTTTTCATGTTGTGTTAAGAACTCAAACTTGGACTCATTTTGGGGAAAATTTGCTCAGGTACAATATATTATTTTTAAAAAACAAAAATGGGCCCCTCTTTCCCGTAAAAAATGTATAATTTCTTTATAAAAATGAGCCCATTTCTGCGTGTAAAGGGTTAAAATATGCCCATTGTTAGACAAATGAATCTCTTTTTGAGTAATAGGTATTTGAACAGTTTATAAAATCAGTCTATTTGGTACTCCTATATCTTAAAATAATGAAAATTGATTTTTCCAATTAAATCAACAAAAATCTCATCTGTGTGACATTTTAAAAATGTGAATGTCACATTTCAGATCACATGCATTTATGAGGTGAGGCTGTAAATAGCTTAAACATAAGATAACAAGTTCTGTCCTTAGTGTCTTCAAGGGATTTGCACAAGTATAAATGAGAGCAGAATTTGGCTCATAATTTGTAATAAAAATGTTATCAGATCTCATAATATAGTGAATATAGTCATTATCATTGTAATATTGCACATGTGATTTTAGCCCCTGGATCATTCCATATAATTATTCTGCTAAAATTGATCATAAGAACAAGTTGACATAGTCAAGTGTTCAGCTCCATGATTGATTCACATATAACTGCACAAAATATTCAGAGTCAGGATTGCACAAGCAATCCATCTTTTGAAACAAAGACAGTACAGCCCTTTGGAAATGAAATGTGGATACAAAAAGGAGAACACATTTTCTTTGAGCAAAGCCATATTTCTCCCACCATGGCTATCTAGAAGAAAGAAGAATTCAATTATGGGGACAAGGAACAGCAAGCTGTAGAATAAACATGTTAGAAACTAGTCTTGATCTTTTACTTGTCATGTTGCTAGAAGTATTTTTTTTTTAAATAAATATGTGAAATGTATACATGGACATGGCCTAGGTTATAAGAACTAGACTGTACGTGTGTTTAAAGCAATCAGCATCTATCACCATTTTGGAAGATCCCCATGGACAAACCCAAAACGTTTCAGTCTCAGATATCTATCTATCAATAATTCACCAGCTATTATCAGTCCGTCAGATATTTATACTCATCATTGTGATATCTCAGTGCCTTAAAAAATTATACAAATATGCATGGCTGGACTACACATAATCTGGATTCTCTCATCATTCCCTTGCCAATAGTGCCTAATATTTGTCTTCACTTCTCTTCACCCTGAGCTGCTGGATCATAAAAAGACCTTATCTAATCCATGCCCCTTATCGGCACACTATCCTCTAGCACTCACACTGACATGACATAACTCCACACTGCCCCCTATGTAAGGCTGTGGCTAAAAGCTACTATGCAGTCTTATATCAGTAAGGACAGCATCAGGTGTCCTTCTGAAATTCAACATTAATTCTATTACACTAACTAGGAAACAACTATAAGGTCCAAGGTATGAAATAAGCCCCACCTAGGTTTAGGAAGAAACTTTCTTCCATCTTACAGTACTCTTAGTTATATTATTGCTTTCTCTGGAAGCATGCAGTATTAATATTGCAATGTTTACAGTATTGCCAATCCCAAGCATTCAAAAATCTTGAATCAGAACCCCAAGTATCATAAGACTCAGATTGACTTAAAAATCATATTTTTTTTTACAAAATAATACATTTGGGGCCTTTTTAATTTGCCTTCCGATATTTTAGCCTTTTGGGTTTATGATTTTCAACTTTTCTCTGAAACCACAAGGGCTACAAGACTTATTTCTTTCACGTGAATCCAGAAGTTAAATCTTGATGAAAAACACAAAATATTGTAAGGCTTGCCATAATAACATTTGACTTGACAAGACTGTGACTATGTGCCAAACTTCAAGGGAAAACTGGGTTTATTTTCTGGCCCAGCTATTCTTGTTCTGTAACCTGTGAAACAAATCAATGCCCTTTTCATAGCAACCACATCAACTGCGTAATCGGCATAGCAACAATGGAATTAGCTAGAAGTAACTGCCTAGCCTTGTCACACCAGAATTAGGGAGTCAAAGCAATGATGCCAGTGAACAGGAAGAGAAAAATGGAAAGTAAAACAGGAAATAAAGGAAGAATATGACCTATCAGAATAATTATGATGAGTAAAAAAATAATTCTACACTCCGTTATTCTAAATCCCATAGCTCACTGCTGAAAGTTAAATGCTCATTCTAAATTTTTTTGGCTAATGTTTACTTAGAACTACATTTTAAAAGCATAAACATTAGCTAGATTTAATGCCCCCAGCTGTGACTGTGAACGCAAGTGTTATTGTTCTTTAAAGCTTCTGATGTATTAAAGCAAATGACATTTCAGAATGCTTGGTATTTAAAATGTATTTTAGACAAAAAGAATTTGACAGCTGACAACTACCCTTTTAAGATAAACATATTTTCCTCCCTTTGTTATATTGGAAATTGCCTCACCACACTGACTCTGACTAGCTTCTCTCAATTAGAAGTGTTTGCATGAAGTTGTTTTTCTTCAGTTTCTTGGTTATTTTTCAGTGAAAAGGTGCCAAAATTTCATTTGTCAATAGCAGATTTGTCAAAGTGACAGATTGAAATCTATAGCCTACAACTGCTTTTCACAATGATGCATCACTTTAGTTAAGGGTCACTGAACACAAAATGCTAATTTTATTGGATTTTTAAAATGATTTGTTATATTAATTTTACTTCTTGAACTCCTGTCTATGTGTTTATTCCTCCATTTTTTAAAGAAAGAGATACAACCCATCTTTCAAGCTCTTTATATGAAATGGATATTATATTGTTGTGTAACTTTCCCTTGAAATGTAACTAAAACGTTACATTGTGTAACTATTCTTGCTGTATTAATAGATACTAGGAGGTGTCATATGGGAATGTACAATATGCAAAAGCAATTTATCACAAAATCTAGTCCTAATGCAAATACATACTCTTATTCCTCGCACAGTTACAAAAAACTTGATTACAATTAATAATTGCATGATGGGTTAAATTCATTGCTGTATAAGGGGTGGTGGAGAATAAGCAGGGAAGCAAACAGAAAACATTTTGTGGTTAAAAGTGACTGTTTAATCACAATGTGCTTTAAATAGAACTCTGGGCCTCAAACTTCATACACTGTAATGCATTTCTTAATATCTTTACACTAAAATCATACAGACTATTTGCCCCAACACATTTCATCAACCCCAGAGCACTAGGGCCCCAATGAAGTTTATGATATGGAAACTTTTGGGGTTTTGACATTTGTTTTTATTCTGCATTAGAACAAAACCAAAACCTTTTGAACATTTTTGCAAAAACAGAATTTCATTAAAATGTCATAGATAGAAACACAAGGTGGGTGAGGTAATATCTTTTATTGGACCAACTTCTGTAGGTCCAGAGACAAGCTTTCGAGCTTACACAGAGCTAAAGAAGAGCTTACTTTGCCCATTTTGTCTCTGTAATATCCTGGGACCCACACAGCTACAACAACACTGCAAATAACAATGGATATAAAACAGATGTTTTTTTTCAATTAAGGAAGAGAGTGAGTGTGTGTGGGTGTGTGTGTGTGTGCGCATAGGCGCTGACTCCATGGGTACTCCGGGGCTGGAGCATACCTGGGGAAAAATTAGTGGGTGCTCTGCACCCACCGGCACCCAAGCTCCTCTCCCCCACCTCCTACTCCCCCCTGACCACATCGTGTCTCTGCTCCTCCGCCTACCTCCCAGTGTTTCCCACCCAGTCACCGCCAAACAACTGTTTGGCAGCATTAGCATGCTTGGAGGGGGAGGGAGAGAAGCAGGAACGTGGCGCGCTCGGGGAGGAGGCAGGGAAGAGATGAGGCAGGGGCGGGGATTTGGGGAAGGAGTTGGAATATTGGCAGGGAGGGGGGAGTTGGGGTGGTGGCTTTGGGGAAGAGGTTGGAATGGGGGCAGGGAAGGGATGGGAAGAGGCAGGGGCGGGGCCTCATGGAAGGGGTGGAGAAGGGAGGGATTGAGGGTGGAGGTGAGGGGTCGAGCATCCACAGGAAAGAGGGGAAATCGGTGCCTGCATGTGTGTGTGTGTGTGTCTGTGTGTCTGTGTGTTTAGGTTACTGGCTTGATATGTGGTAATCCCACGTACAAGTACCTACTCTGCCTGCTTCAGAGTAAAGTTTTTCATCCCATATCACTTTGAATCAGGCAGATCAGGAAGTTGAACCTGTGCCCTGATCACCAGGCTATAGAGTCTGAGATCTCTCTCTCTCCAAAAAACTAGCAAACAAACCTCCTTTTCCAACACAAACTTTGTTGAAACTGACACGTCTCCACAAAACATTTTGGCTCAGATGAAGTGAAATTTCATCAAAAATGTTCCAACTCTGTAATATTTTCATAAAACTCCAGTTCACTTTTTGGCCAATTCTTTCATCATATTAGATAACTGGTAACTATTGATTTAATTTAAACGTTCATAATTTCTGCATGATGTCAAAGCTATACTCTTTCACAGATTTTAAAGATATTTAATTTACCATTTTGTAAAACAACTTATTGCATCTTATTTACAGACATTAGAATAAGCATTATTATTTAGGAGAATTCCCATGCAGATGTCTTTGCTGTTTTCATGTCCTACATATTAGTGCCACGCTGACTTGAATGGAGTTCTGTATGGTCTGCAGCCACCGCTGTACCAAATAGGTCAAAAAAGCCAAATTACTTGAATTGTGCTAAATTTGACTCATCTGGTAGCTGCTTTTCCATACCTTAAAGGAATTTGATATTTTTTTACAATTCTTGGGGTTATATCATCCTTAAATTGGTTTCAACACCATTCTTCCCTTGCACACATCAAAGGGCACAGAGTAGATCTCATTATCCCTTTTCTCTTTCTTGCTTCTTGTCTGAGTTGAATTGCTCTGAACTTCCCTATTTCTATATCTTTTTTTATGCATTTTATTGTATAAACTCACTCTGTCATTTCTTAACACTCTTGAAGACTGTTATACCCTGGTCAGCTTAATATCCTAACATTAGCATCCTGCTTTGCCAATACAAATGAGATGGTATGTCCTGTTCATGATGTTGTGATAAGTTATAATCAAATCCTTCACAGATTCTCACATTAAATCCTCTCTCTCCAGAATTCAAGCCTCTCTCCACTTCTTTCACAATATACTTTAAAATGATAAGGGTGGCACTGTAAAACTGTATGACAATCAACTATATCTGAAGTATTATATCATTAGTGGAAATCCCATGGGTTATGATATTGGCCAGACCTTCCAAAGGTGATTGGATATGCCAACATCATTTCCTCAGAGAAAGACTGTCCAGTTGCTCGTTTACACCTCATCAACACATAATTCAACATGGAAAGAGACACCTTTTTTTTCCTATTTGCTCCTCTGAGAAACTCCTTATTTCAATTCAGTGTTTAAATTACAGAATTTCTCAGAAAATTTACATGCTGCAAGACATTTGTTCAACTCAGAGACTTAATTGTGCATCAGCAAAATAAAGGATGAATTGTTTAGTCTTACAATTGTTTCTGAAATATTCAACATGATATCCTCCATTAAATTCACTTTGGATCCACTCCCCACAATCATCAGAGGGGTAGCCTTGTTAGTCTGGATCTGTAAAAGCAGCAAAGAGTCCTGTGGCACCTTATAGACTAACAGACGTATTGGAGCATGAGCTTTCGTGGGTGAATACCCACTTCGTCTGATGCATTCACCCACGAAAGCTCATGCTCCAATACGTCTGTTAGTCTATAAGGTGCCACAAGACTCTTTGCTACTCCTCACAATGTTTGTTAAGGAATATATGTCTACAGTGGACTGATAATGTCTGTTTGCTGTATCTGGGGATCAGATCCATAGTTCATTGACATACATAACATTATATAACATCATTAATAAAACTCATGTGTAATGAGTATAATAATCATATTGATCTAGTAGTTTCCAATGCAGAAATATCTTTCTTTCAGTATCCTGGTATTACCAATCCAAGGCTAAAGTAGGAAGAACTGTAGTATGTTTAAATGCAAAATGAAACAATAAAAGTATTAAGTAAATTTTTCTAAATTTAAAAATATTTTGGCATTGGTTTAATTTGGGGGCATAAGAATGAAATGTCTTTTATTTTACTGATACCAGTGTATGCAACCCTCATTAGAATTGTTTTGAATGGAAGGTGGAAGATGAGTTTTAAGTCTGTGAAGGCCTACCCTACCAGTCATACAAAGCCAGTGCACTACTCATGAAAAAAGAACTTCCTCTTTACCTTTTGAAACCTGTTTTATACTGAAATTTAAACACTGATGGTTTTAAATTACTATAGAACATGACACTTTATTTGATACTCTAACCGAAACAAACCCATATATCTATATCTATCTATCTAGCTAGCTATAAAAGGATTAAGTCTGAGAAGCTATATAAAAAATAAACCACTGTGTAAAGCATTCTGGACACAGACCTCTTAAAATGACAAGAGTCAATGAGAGTAAGATTTGTTGCTAGGAAATAGTGTCAGGATAATGTTCTTTCATTTGAATTAAGAATGCTAATTAATAAATATACCTACCAGATAATGAACCAAGTTTCAAAGGTATGTTATGTCAAAGACAGATAGAACATTTAGTTTATATGTTGAATAACCAATGTGAACTGAAAGTCGTCAAGGCAAATACAATCAAAATGTGCCATAAATGAGTGGCCACAAAACTTGTTAACTGCTTGAGTAGAAGTACAAGACGTAGAGCTCAGAAATATGCAGAGGTGACTCCAAACATAACTGTAGAAAGAATAAACAGATATTGATACACAGGTTGAAGATTTATACAGCTGTTTCATCTTGTTGTTGTTGTTGAACTGGATGATTTAAGTGACTATATTGCTGTATAATGAATTGATTAAATACGTTTATGAAAATATTAAAGTATGTGGACAGAGGCTACTAGAAAACTTCAAAAAGGATATTTCTGCAAAGAAGTAAACTTGCTGACAGAGAAACTTCAATCTGAATAGGAACACAGAGACATGTAAAGTTAGCCAGGAAAATGATACCAAGCAGAACAAAGGGGTCCTTATGGAAGCTTTGTAGAGACAGAGTACGGATGCCAATACAGGGGACACCACAAAAGTATGGAAGACTATCTCACGATGTGCAGCAGTTTCTTAAACCATTAAAATTCCAAAAACAGAACAAAAATATCCCCAAATATTTGCATTAATATATTTTCCATTGACTTTGGGATCTGGGAACACAACCAAATCTAATGTGTAAGTACAAACATGAAATCATAACAGAAGTACCTCGGATTATGAAAAGATAATGAATGATACCCAAATTATATTCTGAGTGGAAAATTTTATTTCTTGGTATGAAATAAGGATTATATCCCGTTTAGTCTGCATTATTTTTTTTAAAGGAAATGATTCGATAGACTCCCCATAAGAACCGAATGAATTCCTTCAACAAATCACTTCCTACATAATGAAACAATCTGGATGAAAGACTGCATGCGTGATGACAGCTGGCCACTAGGACCACATCTAAACAACTAACTCTAATGAACTATCTGTCCTTTAAGTCTCTAATAGAAGACTGCTGTGGTAATGGAAGAAGACTTATAAAATAACCCTGAATTAGTATCTGTACTTTATATCTGACCAAGATCTCTCAAATAAGGCTGGATAATTTATCTACACACCAATTTCAGTTGATAAATATAAAATATTTTGCTCTGAATTTCCTTTACCCATGTGATGATTTGGCTATTCTATTTTAAATACTCTGCCGATTATAAACCTGAATTATAAACCTGTATGTATTCAAAATGTATAATTCATCATTAACAAATTTCTGCCTACCTGTCTTTAAAGAATGTTTACTGAAGAAGTGTTTAAGAGGGTGGCGAATTGAAAATTTGTTACACTAGTTTAACATAACTCTAATTTAATAGACAACTGTTTTACATGATTAGCATGTAGAGGATTTTCAAACCTGATTTGTGATGTCATCTTAAATTGACAGCTTCAGAGAGGAAAGAAAGGAGCTTGAATGAATGAGTTCTAAGATAGAGAGTTTGCCCTTTGTTAGGCTAACATACCACTTTACAGTAAACTAATATTAGAATTCTAAATTACTTGTAGTCACAACTACTGGAGAACTAGAAGGTTTAGAATTATTAAAAGCACACAGGGGGAGGGGCCATGTGAGAGAAAAAGAAATAGGCTTGAATATAAATTATCAGGCAGGCATAATTTGATTGTAAGTACTTGTTTGCATATCTACTTTACTAACTTTAGAATTACTTTTAGTTGAACTGTTACTGACAATCTCATAACATATAATTGATAAAAATACTCACCTCGCTACCTGGATGGGGCTTTAATAAGCAAGAAAAAGTGTAGACACCACGTAAGGTTAAGGCTCAGGGAAGAAACTCAAATGGAAGCAGCTGAGGCAATGTTCTATGTGCATCCTCTCTTTTCCTCCCACTCCATCCACTTTGCTTTCAGTGCTTTCTTTCACCTTCTTTCCTCATATTGTAGGGTTTTGAGGGATGGGGAGTTACATTTTGCATCTGAGTCCAGGTTCTGGGGCTTTCCTATCCACTTCTGCTGCTCTTGGGCAGTGAGGGTGATGATGGAGCTGGGTAATTTGTTCCGTTTGATGGTGAAAAAATGCTAGAGAGATTGTTGTTTAGGTGGAGTAGCCATTGTGGAACTCCTGTTTTAGCTCCACCTTTCCTACCTTTTACCTAATTACTGAATCTCTGGTGACCAGGGGCTATACTGATCACTAGTTTGAGGGTCTGGAAAGGATTTTGCCCCAAGTAGGCAAACTTGTGTGTGGATTTTTTTCCTTATCCAGGGGATCAGGTTGGGGGTAGGTGGGAATTATGTTACAATTGACACAGCTTAGGCCAGTTCCAGTGCAGTTGGTGGGTTAGAAAGGATTGGATTTGAGATTCCTGTACTCCAATGGGCTGCCTGGGCATTAGAGCTGGGCACAGTGATGGATAATCAGGGGGTGTGCTTCTATGTCTGGCATAGTTTCTTATCTCTCCCACATCTGGTGTGAAAAAGAGAAGTGGATCAGGAAACTGGCTTCCAGTCAGTGCCCCTGGCAAGCCTGAGGGTTCATAGAGAGGATGGCCTCAGACTTATAGTAAAATCAGGGGCCATTGGTGCCCATTGAGAACTGAATTGGAACAACCCTGCCAGTTGTGTGGGGTGGTTCTCACAGTCGGTTACTAGTTTTTAAATAAAGTTGTGTCCTCTCCATTAACCCTAAAATGATTTTTGTGTCTCATTACTTCCATGTCCATATGAAGCATGATTAGAATATGGATCAATAGTTTCATATTGGTACTAAAATCACTTCCCCAGAATAGTATAGAATACATTGTATTACTTTGTGATGAGACATAGATTTATTGAGTTTTGAGCTAAGATTTCTTGATTTCTGTCTATGGTGTCCGAAACAGTGGTAGCTGAGCACCTCACAATCTGTAAGATATTTCTATTCACAACACCCCTGTGAGGTAGGGAAGTTCAATTGTCCATATCATAGATGGGAACTTAAGCACAGGGAAGTTAAATGACGGTCTCACGGAAGGTCTGTGAAAGAGCACGGAATGAACCCAGGTTTCTCAATTCCTAGGTGAATGCCCAAACCATATTCACACAAACATATTCATATATCCACACAAACATAGTAAATATTATATTTTGTCATGTAATTCTATTTTATTTAATAAAATGTATAAATGTCTGAGAATTCTTCAGACTGTACTTTAAGTCAGGAACTAAAATTCAACAAATCCCTGGGAAACATGTCATAGGTAAATGGTTAATTTGAACTGATTAATGTGTGTTGTACACAGTATCTACCCTAGTGTTCTGATACTGAATAGTCTTAGACATTCACATTTCAGGAAGCCTGTCCAAAATGATCTCCCAGACCATTTGAGATTTACTTATCACTAACCCTATTGATTATAAATGCATCGAGCACTGTGCCATGAGATTTAAAGCTGGCCTTTGCCAATGTAATGCTGAACCAAGTGCTCCTTCAGTGTAAAGAGTGTTACCAACTGCTGTCCAATCTTATTTTCTCCAAAGGTATTTTCCTATATAAAGTTCTGGAAAAGGTTGCCTTGCCACTCAGTGGTGATTTGTATGAACATATTTAACAAAGACCTAAATTTGTCCCTAATGTAACTCCACTAGTGTTAGTAGAGTTGCACTAGGGATAAATTTGGACAAGGGCATTTAAATGTAGGAACAATACTGCACTAATCACTGCTTAATCTCTGCTATGTATCCTCTGAGCTTAATTATCATTTTTTGCAGCATTTGACCTTGTTGATCAGGCAAATCTTTTGAAAATGAATACATTTGTGAGAACTTCTTCTTTCAGTTCCATTGTGGTCTCATTTATCTCCATACATGAGTATCTGTATATCAGCTTCTCTAATTTGTGATGTACAAAAAAGATCAGTTTTAAATTGCTAGATTTTCAGTTACTCTTGCTTTATTTCTTAGTATAGTGCTTTGTTTATTGGAATAATGTTAATACCCAAGTCTTCATGGCTTGCTGGTCATCAAAGTTCTTTCTAATTTCTATCAAATTGTTTCTCATATACTTGTTATTGGATGCCTTGCATTTGATGAAAAACAATCCTGGGAAAACAGAGGTCTTGTTTGTTCGAACTAAATGCCTGCTGAGAAGTGCTTCCTCCTGATAAAGCCATTTTAACTGCTTCATTCATTAGAAAAGTCTTAGCATGAAAGGGGAATTGAATTTATATTTTGATATCAACAGGAAAGATGTGGAGATATTTATTCATACCTTTTCATATCTCTCAGATGATTGAAAATCCTTATCTCCTAAACTATTAAACTCCTAACAAACAAAATTGTTGCAAAAACTTCTGTCTCTTTCTGCATGATGTAACCATCTTTCTTACACCCTCTGCACTGGTTCCTGGTAAACCATGGCCTTGATTTTAATATTTGATTGTAAATTTGCAGAGTACTCTGGATAACTGCAATGAAAGCAGACAACTTAATCACCTATATACATTCTCAATTTAAATTCTTTACGGAACTGCAAGATCTCACCTCAGTCACTAATCTTTCTTTGATTTGTTCTCCTGTTAGTGAAGCTGGTTGAGAATTTTCCCTCAACATGATTTTCCAATGAAAAATGTAGTTTCTGCAATAACGAAATTTTCCGTGGGAACACTTTGATTTCAATGGAAGCACCAAAGAATGTTGTGTTTCCTGTTGGGAAAATGGAAGTGAAACATTTAATTCTGGGTCAGTTCAACCAAAACTGGAATATTTCATTAGTTTAACTTCTTCCTCTTAGTGTATGCACAACATGCCTCTGGTAGCATGTGACCAGGATTCATTATCGAATTGGTCTCTGGGACCAAAAATGTTTTGTTTCAGATCAGTTCAAGAAAATATTAAACTTAATTTCCCTTCTAGTTTCATTTAGATATTTCCAAAATGAATATTTTCAGAATTTTTATTCCTTGGAAATGTTTTGAGACATCTACTTTTCATCTCAATTTGGGATGAAAACAAATGTTGACATGTTAGAATTTCCCATGAGACAGAAATTCCTGAGTTCTTGATTGTGATCTTGAAAAACTGGATCTAGGAAGAAATACCACAATAGACTCTTCTGTAGATTTATTTCTACAGGCCATGAAAAGGACAATAATGAGTCATATTGACCATAGCCACCTGCAGGTCTGTCACAGGGTGGCTATATTACAACAGAAAAACTTCAAAAACAGACTCCAAAGAGAGACTGCAGAGCTAGAATTGATATGCAAACTAGACACAATCAACTCCGGTTTGAATAAGGACTGGGAATGGCTGAGCCATTACAAACGTTGACTCTATCTCCCCTTGTAAGTACTCTCACACTTCTTATCACACTGTCTGTACTCTGCTAGCTTGATTATCACTTCAAAAGTTTTTTTCTCTTAATTAATTGGCCTCTCAGAGTTGGTAAGACAACTCCCACCTGTTTATGCTCTCTGTATGTGTGTATATATATCTCCTCATTATATGTTCTATTCTATATGCATCCGAAGAAGTGGGCTGTAGTCCACGAAAGCTTATGCTCTAATAAATTTGTTAGTCTCTAAGGTGCCACAAACAATATATATTTAACTTTTCCTACTATTTCTTATAAGCAAATTTGTCTAGCAACTTAGATATATTCGGAAGACAGGCTACTGAGGTAGAGGAACCATTGGTCTGACCCAGTATGGCTGTTCTTATGCTTTTATTTGCTGCACTTCTTTAAATGATGTGTTAATTTCTTTAAATATGAGAGGTAGTCATAATTTTGTATTTCCTGGCTTTTTCTATTATTGTTACCATAATTCAATGTTTAGAGATTTTTTTTCCCTGTTGTGATAATAATTCAAACCAGAAAACAATGACCAGTGTTTTAAGCTATTATATTATTTATTATATCATAATATTTATGTATATATTTATATTATATTTATAATTGTTTTATAATATATTTATCATTATAAGCCATCACATAATCTAGAATATCACCTCACCATTTGGATGCCTAAGGCATAAAGAACATAAGGAAAACACTACAGCGATATTATATTATATAATGGGTAAATTCAGCCTTGGTGTAAATAGGTACATCTCCATTCACTTCAATAGAGTTGCGCCTGGTTATATCAGGGATGAATTTGATCCTAGACATGCTCTAAGTATTATTCTTAATAAATATTCATAACAGCTCCTACACAGTAACCAAACCTTTTTCAAGCTGGCTTCATCCATCTCTTACTTGTTAAACTTTTTTTTTTTCATTGTTTATCTTACTTTAACATGGAAATGAGAAACAGCATTCAGCGTGGGGGACACAGTCATTTAAATTCCAGTTAAATACTAACAATTTCAAATGTTCTTCCTCTATTAGTGCATCTATAGAAATGCTTTTTGCATTATTTGGAATAATTAGCTATATTTATTATCCAAAATAAGAGTCTTTTTAGGGGATTTGGGGGTTAAATTTAAACTTAATCATGAGTCTAGTGTCTTATTTCAACAACAAAATATATTGTGAATTCTAGAACAATTACTTCGATGTGGCACGCAAATTAGCAGTAGTTTAGATAAAATATGCACCAATTGGTGTAGTGAAAATGCAATAAATTTACTTTATAGCCATAAGAATTTGAATTTTAATGATCACTAAACTTTTAAACAACTCTTACGTCTCATAATATAAGATCTATTATTTCTTCTTTTCTCAATGATTTTTTTAAAGAATATATTCAGGGTCTTGTGTATAATGCAATTATGTGGCTCTACAAATAGCCGCATACATTTACTGTTTTTTTAAAGATGCTGAAAAAATTTCTATTTACAGCAGAATATTTTTTTAAATGGCCAATTTGCTGCCATCTTCATGTTTGATCATTTCCCTGCAATTCTCGGTCTGTGTATTGTTCCATGTTCTGTCCACAAGGGGGAATTCAGGGAGTTTATTGCTCCTGGCCTTGCACTTCTGCTACTGCTTATAAAATGAAAAGAACATGAGGAAGATCCCTCTAAGGTTCAAAACAACATCTCTGAACCTGTATGACAAAAAAACAAGCTTTGATTTCAAGCACTGTACTTTCAGTCCCCACTATCAATAAGGGAATAAACACGTAGATACAGCGCAGACCTGGCTGCTAAATTCCACAACAAAAAACACCGTAGATTACCTCTGTTGAGCTACAAGGCAGCCTCTATGATAGCTACTGAAGGAAGTCTAGCTCAGCTGCTTTAAGCTTCCACAGATCAGAACAATACCTCAAAGTTAGAGTTCATCTGGTGTGTCCCTAGTTAAAGGATGTGAAGTTGAGAGATGGTGAATCTGAGATTTCCTTTTTGATCATCAGAACTCAACCTGAAGCTTACCCAAAATTAAAATAGGAGACCCAGTCTCCAATAGATTTGGAAAAATAATGGATGGCACCAACTGGATGTAGCTGCACCCAAAAATCCCAAAGCAGATTGATGTACTCAGAAGGGAAGAAACAGCCAACTCTTCTGCTGATTCCAAATCCAATTGAATTCCCATTTCACCCAACAGAAATGGTACTTGCCCCACAGCTTTAGTGATCAGAAATAACTCTCTTGAGAACAATCTATCACTATTCAGTGGTAGAGTACACCTTTTGGGATTCCCTTAGAGACCCTTTCCATTCCGCTTATCCAGAACACCTTGTCCAGTTCTGGGGATCCAAAAAAACCTCCATTTGATTCCAGATTTCATCACTCAGGTTCCTTTTCCTTTATTTGGCATACAGCAAAGTTATGCTGAGTTTATCAGACTGAAGTATAGGGGGTAGATATAGGACATACCACACATCCAAAGTTACACAAAAAATCTTTTCCTTTATATATATTTTCACATCACATTGCATTTACTATAAATTGAACCACACATTTTTGGACTGCCTTGGTTACTTTGCAGGAACCAATCACTGTGCAACATGCTCTGTCCATGCATTGTTCATGCTCAACCGCCCCTTTATCTCTTCATTCCTAACTTATCTTGTCCATTGTTAGAAAATGGTTCTCTAGGTGTTCTCCCTCTTAACTGTCTCAGACATTCTGTCTTTTTCACCTACTGACCTATTTACTTACCTTATTTAGAATAAATGTTCTGTTTTCTGCCTAATGATCTGTTAACATCCCTAATTCTATTCTCTAAGAAATTAGGCCTCCCTCTCTATGTTAATTACACGTGGAAGGCCAGGTGTTAGCTACAACACCTTTCAGATTGGAAGATGCAAGCAAATCATAGCCAGAAGATGACTGGATCTGAATGAGTGGTGAAGCCAGTGGCTTGTATAATTTCTTTAAATTTGAAGTAGAAAGCCAGGCAGGAGGAAGTTCTAGAAACTCTTCACTAAAGGAGAGAGAAAGAGGAACTTTAATAAAGTTCCTTGTTCAGCATTAGAAAAAAAACACACACAATTTCTGAAATTAGTTATTGTTTTACATATATGTGGTCAGCTGTGAAAATAAGTGTGTGTGTTGGGAGGGGAGGGGGTATACAGGGTGCAGCAAAGGGAGCTGAAGAACTTGAGGGATGCTAGCCATGCATAGCTTCTAAGGCATGTCAGAGCAGAGCTCCATTTCCATGCTGTTTAGGGGTTCTGCAGGTAGGGAAGGCACTGCTATGTGAAGTTCCTAATTTCTCCAGAAGCAGATCTCTGTTTTCATGGGGTTTAAGAGATATTGGGTTAGATCTTGATCTGGTGTCAATTGGCCTGGATCTATTAACTTCCATAGAGCAATGGCAATTTACATGAGCTGAGGATGTGGCCCAAGATAGCAACTTCCTCCCACTCCAAGCCTTCCCCTTCCCGTCATGTGTTTTAGCCCATCTTCTGATGTCAGGTAGACACATTCTTTCAATCATCCCTCTGGCAGGCCTCCTAACCTAAGATTCACTGTGCAAAACCTCACATGTTATGATGAACGGCAAAGTTTTTCAGGGAAATCATATTCAGATTGTACTCCCTTGATAAATTGCAATAGTTACATTTGCTACCTATGGTGCATTTTTAGAAATATTGAAAATTATCATAATCAATCAGCTTTGCAACATAACGATAGTTTGTCATATAAATTTACAGGAGTGTGGGGGGAAAAAAACCCAACAGAGAAGACCACAGAATTGAGAACTAATGTGTTTTCCTCTCCCATTCCAGATGAGGAGATACCAGAGGATTTTGCAGGGGAAGATTGTGGATCCTTTGAGCTCATTGGCTAAGGAAGACAGTTCCAGCTTTAGGTAAAGATTGAGAGTAAGTTAGGGTCTTAAAAAGTCTCTGTGCCCCTGTCAGACCCAGGAGCACCTCACCTCCAGAGCCTTTTACAGATAGTTGAAATGTTTTGAATTTTAAAATTTCAGGAAAATTTTCCTCAAAATTTCAACCATTTTTTTTTAAAGCAGGTCATAAGTTTCATGAACATTTTTGCAAAAACTACATCCTGTTTTTTGATTATCTGTAATCATTCACTCAGCTCTGAAACTACTCTCATTCTTTTTCTCATTTCTTTTTGGTTGGTTCCTGCCACTCTCTGCAACCTTACCACTGTTCACTCTCATTCCCCCTGTCCAATGTGCTTCCCACCTTACATAAGAACATAAGAATGACAATACTGGATCAAAGGTGGAGGTCCATCTAGCCCAATATCCTGTCTTCTGACAGTGGCTAATGCCAGGTGCCCCAGAGGGAATGAAAAGAACAGGTAATCATCAAGATCCATTCCCTGTCACTCATTCCGAGCTTCTGGCAAACAGAGGCTAGGGAAACCATCCTGGCCCATCCTGGCTAATAGCCATTGATGGACGTATCCTCCATGAATTTATCTAGTTCTCTTTTGAACCCTGTTATAGTCTTGGCCTTTGCTACATCCTCTGGCAAAGAGTTCCACAGGTTGACTGTGCGTTGTGTGAAGAAATACTTCCTTTTGTTTCTTTTAAACCTGCTGCCTATTAATTTCATTTGGTGCCCCTTAGTTCTTGTGTTATGAGAAGGAGCAAATAAAACTTCCTTATTTACTTTCTCCACATCAGTCATGATTTTATAGACCTCAATCATATTCCCCCTTAGTTGTCTCTTTTCCAAGCTGAAAAGTCTCAGTCTTATTAATCTCTCCTCATATGGCAGCCGTTCCATACCCCTAATCATTTTTGTTCCCCTTTTCTGAACCTTTTCCAATTCCAATATATCTTTTTTGAGATGGGGCGATCACTTTTCCATGCAGTATTCAAGATGTGGGCATACGATGGATTTATAGAGGCAATATGATATTTTCTGTCTTATTATCTATCCCTTTCTTAATTATGCCCAACATTCTGTTCGTTTTTTTGACTGCCGTTGCACATCAAGTGGATGTTTTCAGAGAACTATCCACAAACAATAACTCCAAGATCTCTTTCTTGAGTGGTAACAGCTAATTTAGACCCCATCATTTTATATGTATAGTTAAGATTATGTTTTCCAATGTGCATTACTTTGCATTTATCAATATTGAATTTCATCTGCCATTTTGTTGCCCAGTCACTTAGCTTTGAAAGATCATTTTGTAGCTCTTTGCTCTGTTTGGGACTTAACTATCTTGAGTTAAGATCTGCAAATTTTGCCACCTCACTGTTTATCCCTTTTTCCAGATCATTTATGAATATGTTGAATAGGACTGGTCCCAGTACAGACCCCCGGGGACACCACTATTTACCTCTCTCCATTCTGAAAACTAACCATTTATTTCTACCCTTTGTTTCCCAACTTTTAACCAGTTACCAATCCATGAGAGGACCTTCCCTCTTATCCCATGACAGCTTACTTTGCTTAAGTGCCTTTAGTGAGGGACCTTGCCAAAGGCTTTCTGAAGGCTTTCTCTTCTCCTTTTCCCTTTCTACCTCTCCCTTACCCAACATCCTTTCCTAATTCAACCGAAGTTCCCCACTGCAAGAACCACCCTTAAAACTACATTTTTGTGATACACATTTTTAAATAAATGTAGAGGGAGGATGACTCTTTTTGTGTAACCTATAGCCAAATTAGGTATGGAGTAGAAAATGAGGGAATAGTGTCTAAGTTATTTCATAGTCATGGCTTTTACATGGGCCACAAATTTGGGATGAATTATTACAATCACAGAACCATGCTTACAGACATAATGATTCCCTTGGGTGTATGTTGGAAATTATGCCCTTAGTTACAGTGTGGGAGAGCTTAGCTTCAAAGCTGACTTTGTGTCTTTATTCCTTCCTGTGAGTTTGTTTTCCAGCATTTTCATGACTTCGCTGTTCACTAACACAGATAAAACCTGTTTTTCAAGCTTTTTGTGAGAAACATAAAAGTAGAAACAAACAATAGATTCAGACACAGATCCCTACTGTAAATAGATAAAATATTATAGGCAGTACAAGGAAACTCTGTGAGCCAGTTCCGCTACTTATTTTATTATACCATGTAGTAATGCTAGGCCATACAGGTAAAAGTATTCTGAGAGTTTGGGGGACATTAAGCAGTGAGGGTGGAATCCCTGGAGGTGCTTAGGTGTCTAAGTTCAACTTTAAACACTGCTGCAACCCACAAAACTCCCACTCAGCTACCACCAAACATTGTAGGTGCCTAATCTCACTTGGCATCTCAGTTTTTTCCTCTGAGCATGCACACTGCAGCCTCACTCTAAGGACCTGGGCAGCGAGCTCCTCCCTGAGGATAGGCCTCAGGATAATCCTCTAGACACCCATCTCCTGCCTCAGCCCCAGAGCGATTCTCAACCCAGGAAAGATAAGCATTTGTCAACCAAAGCTATGTGCAGGGCCCAATCTGGTACATGCATCCAGAGGCTGCCTACAAGATTGGGCCCCTCAGGCAAGTTCACATAAAACAGTCAGGGGATGAGAAAGAGGAGAACACCCTCTCTTATCTTTAGCCTCAAGGATAGAGTATTCATCAAGGATGTGGGAGACTCCCAGTTCTATTCCCCTCTCCTCCTCAGGGGGAAAAAGGGAGCCCTAACCACTAGAGTATAGCCATTCTAATGCTTTCTTTGGCAATGTTTTCCATTGTTTAAAGTGGAGTTACTTCAGTAGCTGAGATTCTGGGGCCCCACATCAGACTATCAGACTATCCAGTAGCTTAGTGGTTAGGACACTTACCTGAGAGATGGAAATCCCTTCTCCCCATCATGAGGGAGGATCTCAATTGGGGGTCTCCTACATCCTGAGTGAGTACCCAATCCACTCCTGAGTGAGTACCCAATCCATGAGGATAAAGATTATAAGGGCTCTCCTTTGCTGCTGCAATTCAGGAGGCTGAATGTCTATCTTCCCCCAGTTCATGAATCACTAGCACAGTAAGGCACCAGTCTCTGGCTGGGGTTGTGACACTCACTCTTGCAATGCAAAGAAAGAAAGAAAAAGAAAAAGAAAAGCTAAAGATAGTGAATGCTTGTAATCTATCTGCTAGGAAATTACAGGCAGAGCACACAATCGTATCAGCCACCAATAAGCTATATGAGATCTGGCAAACTTTTAACAGTGATGGACTATTTAAGGCATTGATTTTAGCTTGCCTTTCTGGTCAGAGTCCCATCAGTGTTGCCAAAGGGGTGCCTTGGTTGGCAAAGCCAGACATATTTTAGACAAGAGAAAGATAGGAAAAAGAAAAAATAAAGTTAGGAAAGAAATTACACATTGTGGGGGTGGGATGGGGGATAGCAACAGGAATCTCAAGTTCACATCTTACATGTTGCTCAGAATTTAGTCAAAGTTGGGGTTGGGGGAAAGGGTGATCATCCAATTGTCTCTCTCTGGCTCAGTCTAGTCAGGATATGTTTCACAATCAGAATAATGAAAGCCCATTGTTGCCATGGTGGATCCTGCGTCCTAGGAGAGAGTGGGGGCAGCAGTAGCCATGATGGTGAAGCTTTCTCTTGCTAGTCCATCCATCTGGGAATAACTGCAAGAGCAATGTTCAAAAAGGAACAGCAACCTCATCCCATTAAAATTAATCACTGAAAACAGATTTCAGTGATTTATCCCCTATAAACGTTTTCTCCCATTTCTAGAATTGTTTGGCTCATTATTATGTCAACCCATGACACTTCCAGAAGCGCTGGAGACCCTTTATCACAGCTCTTTTAAATTAAACAATCCAGTTTGTACCAGTCTTTTGATTTCCCACTTCTGTTTACTTTTCTAAGCAATTTTATACAGTGGCAAAGTTGGACATTTTTATCTTGGCCAATTTAGAATACAGGCCTTTGTACAAAACTTATGTATGGTGGCATGGTATCAAGCTGCAGAAGAACAAACAATGGATAGGGTAAAGAGCATCTCAATCTACCACAATAACCCCCAACAACAGTAAGAACAAAAAGCGGTGTAAAAAAACTCAACAACCAAGAAGTGGTACAGGGAAGTGAGGGAGGCTACCATTGCTTATAACCTCATTAGATGGTTTTAGGAAACCAAAGTCAGAATCAACATTTCTCACAAGTTTATCTTCCATCATCATCATGTTGACCTAAGCAACAGTTGAAGTACATAGAACATTACTGTTGCCTATAGTTTGAAATTGTGCTAATGGTTGCTTTAAAGAATGGCTTTCCCTTGCCTCCCCCATTAGTGGTAGCTAAATTATTTAACCGATATACAAACAAACACACAAATTAGTTCAAAGATGTCTGTTATTGTCATTACTCATTCAGTGCATTTTTTGCACTAACAATGGCTTTTTAAGAGAGTTGAAATGACATTTTGTGTTTAAATAATTATTTGTCTTTCAATGATTGAGACTTGCCGACTTGGAGGCTGTGGATTGGTCAATTTGATGGAAACATATTTGCATTTGCATGAGGAATGGTGAGCATAGACAAAACACTCACATTTTTGCTCCCTTAGTGGATTTACAAAGATGTGTTTTACAGCAACCTTTTTTTTAACAAATATTGGTGTTCTGAGACTCTTTCTGGAAGGAACACACTTTAGCATAGTGTTATGAGGACAAGAAATGCTAGCACAGCATGAGAAGTCATTTTTCTACATTCAGCTTAAAATATGCTAATAATTTCAAATGTTATTCTACTATTAGTGCATCTACAGAAATACATTTTGCATTTATATGGAGTAATTAGAAGATGTTTATAACTAAATTCAGATATTTTTTATTATTTCTTAAAGTCAAACAATCTGAATTTGGTGTCTTAATTCCATATTTTTAATTGAACAAAAATATAATATTAAGAACCCTAGAGCAATTATTTTGTTTCAGTATATCACTTTGCACACATAAACAGAAATAACTTTAGATGAAATATATGAACCAGTTAACTATATTGTTTAATTATAAACAGAATGAGTACACTCTTGCACTGTCCACTTCATCGTAGTATCTTACCCCTTCTAATAGTGCATTAAGTGCTGTAACTAACATCTCTAACGTGTGGCTCATGTTCTCTGTCATCCTTTCATTGTGTGCACAATGAAACATGTGGGTAGGGTTTTACAATTGATACTTTCTGGAAAGAAACTAGGAAAGAAGAAAATTAGAAATAAAAACTGTTGTGAAATGTAGAACTGCCTTCACTAAACAATGTATCTCGTTATTGTTATGTGGAAGTCTATTCAAAGCAATGGAAGTTGGCCATATGTATGAGCAAAGCCATGGAATCCAGATCTTAATTTATTTTTTTATGTGGGTTCTGACATCAGGGAATATTCATCAGGGAATTTTAAAGTCAGCACTTGGGCTTTCTGATAATATAGGCAGATAGTTTAGCTGAGCAATATACACTGATGTGAGGTTCATTTTTTTTGTTGTTGTTGTATCATAGGCTGTAATTTTATTTAATAAGAATGGCTTCCTTTGCTGTTCACCTTTTTCAATGCAGTGTTTGACTCAGTGATTCTTATCATGTACTGTAGGAACACCACCCAACAGGGGTCACATTTACATTCTCTACTGAAAAAGAACTTTTAGTTGTAAATGCTCTAATAGTTCAGAACCTGCTGTGAAACATATGTGAAGAGACATTAGCCACCTACATGTGTTAGGAATGTAAGAAAGACTGTGTTGTTGTACAAACTGGCAAAATAATTGAAATTTAATGAGGTGGTTCTCTAGGCAGAAATGACCTCTTGTTGCAGTGTCACTGATTTTCATTCTCCATCAGGTGGCTCAAAAATGAATGAGTAAGAGCACAAAGAGCAACCCAATCCCACTGAGCAGCATTTTTTACTGAGTGTTGATTACCTCTGGTGTGGGTTATTTTATTTTTTCACTTTAAATATTCAAAGCAGCTTTTGTTGAATTGACATGGAATTTTTGAGTTTCTAGCAAATCAGAGATGGAAAACACTATTGTTATGGAGCCAAAAGTTCCTTTCCACAGAAACAGAGCCAAGTTAAAACAGAAGTCCTGCTGCTTCATTATAAAATAAACTAGTGTACTCAAGTTCATTTAGTGAGAGAGAGAGAGAGAGAGAGAGAGAGAGACATATTGTAGACTTCAGTTCTTGTACAAGATGAATTTATCGTGACCTTAGATTGACGGCAAATCTGACTTGGCTAAACAGTACATTATTTTGGCAAAACTGATGTTAAGATAAAGTTTTGAATGTGAAATGTGCCAGTTTTAGCTTGTTTTTTCATTCTGGTTAATGGCGTTTATGCTTAAATACGGACAAGATTCTACACTCTGAAAAATTACTTCTTTGAATCCAGTTTGCATTAAAAAAATGATAAGGTAGAGACAGTGCTTACCAATTCTATTACTGGTTCTTTAAAAATGTGAGTAGGTGAAGAGTGCATTAAAGTTAGCATAACTTTAGAGATGCTAATTTATTTCTTAGATTTACTATACTTTGTAATGCATTTTAGATTAGGAAAGTATAATTAATTATGCATTATATATGTACCAGACAATTTAAAATGGGCCAAAAAATTTCAAAGATGTTTGAATTTTCACCTAGTTTTAACAATTTTACAAAAAACTTTTTTTTACTGAAATTTCACTATTCAACATTATTTTTTTCCAAAAGTTTTATTAGCAAAATTTAATATTACCACTAAAATGGGACAGGTGTTTTTTTTCTACCAGTGGGAAGTATAAGCTGATGTAAGTGATAAAGAGGTTGAATATTAGGCTTTAACTGTGCAACAAGAGTGCTTTATACAAAACATAATGTTTTCTTCTGTCATATAATATCTGAAATAAACAAAAGGCAACTTTTAGTGCAGATTCTACTTTTAAATACATATATGGCTCCTATTTAAGCATCCAAGGATGGAATGTGGTCTTGAGGAAAAGGGGGTTACTCATAGGCATTGGAAGTGGGAAGGACAGAAGAGCTGTCTAGTATCTTGCTGTTATTTATTACAAAAGGGGAAGGGAAGGGAAGAAACATAGCTTTGGGAAGAGTCAGTGGAATGTGTAGTCTTGTACCTCTCATAATGCTCACCACACTCAGCTGGATGTGTAACTGATGAGTCTGGGGAGCAGAGGGGACCTGTGTGTCACCCCACTGACTCTCCCTACTGTAAATGGGGGAGAAAGGAAGTGGGGAACTCAGGCTCCCACTGATTCTCTCTTCCCTTCTCTCCTAGGGGTAGGCTATCTCTAACAGTGTCTGGGTTCTCAGCCTGTTCTGCCCACTCTTGCTGCCAATGGACCACTGAGGCCATTTTGGACCAAATGACTGGTTGCCACCTGCAAGAGTATGGGGAGGAAGGAGCTGTTTGTTTCTGATCACTGCTGGCTGGTAGCCATTTTTGCATCATATATCACACTCACTTGAGAGCTCTGTGAATGATGCCATTGATCTTGCCCTCTGTTCTGTACACTCCTCCTCCTTTAATTCCACAATCAACATAATAAGGTCAAATAGAAAGGGACAAAAGTGATGCTAAGTTGGCCTTCAGGTTGCTGCCTGTGCACCCTTCAAACTTCAGCCTACTGGGGTTTAAATTTCAGGGGCAATTTGACTTTGTCAAAGCTATGCCAGTGGGATGTCCCATCTCCTGTGAGCCATTTGAAAAGATCAGTTCAATGTCAGAATGGGCTGTGGTTGAGGAATCTGAACTTCACCAGGCTGCTCACCAACTTGATGATTTTCTTGTTGTAAGGTGATCAGGGATGGACAAATGTCTGCATCTGTGGAGAACATTTCAACTTTGACCAGAAAAGCTGGGGGGGAGGTGTGGGAAACTGGGGGGTGGGGGTGGAAAACTGAAAGCCATTATGCCCAATTGGTGTTCTTGGGGGTTGAATTAGATACTTTGAAGGGTATTCCTTGTCTCCCCTCTGAACAATTAGCAAAACTTTGAGAATTGTTGTCCACCATAATGAAGGCCAAGAAAGTGTGTCTGATACAGCTGCAGGCCATCATCGGCCATTTAAATTTTGCTTTCAGTGTGCTGGCTCCAGGACACATCTTTAGTGCACAATTAGCAGCCTCCATAACAGATATCACTAGGCCTAACCACGATATTAGGGTGCCTGGGAAACTGACTGAGAACATAAAGGTCTGGGACAGGTTCTTGTCAGAATATAATGGAGTATCTCTTGGGCATAAGAAGTGGCTGCTAGATGCTTATGTGCAGGCCCAAACAGCTGCTGCAGGGGGCTTAGGCATTGGCTTATATTTCCAAGGAGACTGGTTTGCTCAAAGGTGGCCAGAGGAATAGCATATTCAGGACATCATCAAAGACATTACATTTCTGGAATTTTTCCCTATCCTAATGGCCATCATTATTTGGTATAATAGGTTAGGGGATAAGCAGATCATCTTCTGGGATGACAATATGGCAATGGTACAGGTTATTAATGGGTAGTCCACGAAGTCCCAGACAGTGAAGCATTTGGTACATTGCCTCAGTGAGGCATTTGATACAGTGAATACACACTTCACTGCCTGGCATGTCACTGGGATTTATAATGGCAGTGTAAATTCTCTGTCTCTATTTCAGGTCAATTGATTTTGGCAATTAGAAACAGAAGCCAAAAAGGAACCAACAGTGGTGCCTCAAGTCATGTGGAACCCTGGTTATTGACCAGTGTCAGACTAAAGGAAAACTCCATTGCCCCATAGACATTCCGAACATATACAACAAGATTTACAGAGTTCATGGATTTTAAGTGTGTGCCAGGGCCTGCCCTATGTAGGCCTATCCGAGAATCTCACGTAGCTCAGTTTCAGGTAGTTAGTGTGCCATAGTCTGATATCATTTATAATTGCAGGACAATTAGCAAACATTTCCTCCTGCACAAATGCACTGGATTTTTAATGTGCATGCCACATTCAAAGAGTTTTCCAGAGAACTAGTCACTATTCAGATCTTAAGTGATTTAAGCTCATATCCTCTAAGTATTTAGGCACATACCTGCCTATTTAGGTGGTACCTGTATCCACCATTTAGATTCCACTGCTGCTGCCTAGCCTGATAGGCACCTAAGTTCCCTAGTTGACTAAGTTTTTGCCAGTTGGCAATCCCAGACCCCGAAACCCTAACCTTGCTTTCAATGACCTTTTCCAGACTGGCTGGCTGCTGACTGACTCAGATGACCTAGGTTACATGGCTTCCCTCACAGCCCCCTAGCCTCCAAGCAGGACCAGTAAATCCATTACACTTAAAGTGTTAGCTTGTTATTTGTAACCAGTTTCCAATACACCACAAATAGGACTTGAAGACCATGTGGGAAACTGGTTAGAAAACCCTGACACAAAAGGAAACCAAGGAAAACTTGAGTAGGGAAGAAACAAAAGGCCTAGAAAGATCAAACAATTATAGCAGTACTCATCCTCCTCAAGGTAATCTGATGAGATCCACCATAGCTTTATTTCAAATGCTGGAGAACATCTAAAGTATATTTTCTTTATAGTGAATAGATTTTTCCACAGTTATAACATCCATATTTTTAAAAATCTAAGTTTGATGGCAAAAAAGCCCCTGTATATCAAATGTATTATAGCAATAATATTATTAATACAAAGGAAGATTTTTACCAGTGTTTCCTAATAACCAGATAATTACATATAAGTAGTAATTTCCCATTACTGGCATTACATTTCCAGCATTTGTCTGTATTAATGATTTTTTCCTTCAATATCATGCAAGAGAAAAAGAAAATTCATTGATAATCTCAGACTCACATTAGGGTATTTTTTTATTACTTTCCTACTAATCTCTTTCCATAAGCCATTGCCAATGTTTATTTTTCATTCTTTATTCCAGCCTCCATTTCCACTGTGTTTTAATATTTATGTGGTCTCTTACACAGACATAAAAGTTGGACACAAAGTTTTTTCTGGACACGCATTTTAATGTTTTTTAGGGAATGTCACTGAGGTATTAAGAAAAGCCAAAGAAGGGCCTCTCATGTTAGTTATCTAAAGTTTAATATGCCTTGGTCTTTCAGAGATCAAAATGTTCCTGAAACTTGCTAAGAGAAATAAATGTTTATTTTTATATAAAGCTGTTATTTCTCTAAAGGATTTTAGATATCATTCAAGGTTCCTTATTGGTTTCTCTCTAAACATTACAGGCCAGATGCAATAATAATTGAAAGCAATAATCAGCATTAGGGGCAGTGGAGAGCTGCACTTCTCCAAGGGAAGATCTGGGAGATTGTTGCTGAGGGAGGCACAATTCCTCCTGGAACTCCAGGGAACACAGTGGAGATGTACATTGTCTAAGGAAAACGGTGCTCATTTGTCTGCTACTAACCTGCAGAGAAGGAACAAAGTCATGTTGCTGCCTCCTTTGGGGTGACTAATCACTGGGGGTACTAGGAGGAAGAAGTGAGGGAAAGTCTCTTTGTAGCCTCTCTTTTGCTTTTGTGGACTCATGCAAAGGCCAATCCTAATCTAGCCTAGGTGCAAGCACAGGAAAAAATAAATATATAAATAATGGAAAGGATCAGAATAGAGATTTTTTTCCAACATAAAAAAGACAAAGTTGGGAGACAGGCAGGATAACCAGCCAGGTACATTTTGGCCCCAAAAATGTATTTTATCTAAACACTTCGGGGGTGGTGGGGAATGAATCCTCAACCATTTCTGGAACACCATTGCTTTTCTGGTGGTCTGAGTATAACAGGCTTACCAACTGTGTCTTTTAAAGCTCTTTAGAAAGCTTTAGAGATTTCCGTTCTCTGCACAACTCTTCTAGCTCATCCTTCTTGGGCTGCTCAGCTCATTTTACCTGTCTGTCTTTTCCTACTCCCTTTCCCAAAAAGAACACAGGATATTTTTTTTTATTTTGCGGTTCTCCTTCCACAATACTTGTTTTTGTTACTGTTATCCCTTATTGAAAATTCACCACAGTCATCATCTCACACATGCTGGGGAAAGGCGGGAGGAAGGGACAGAGAATGTTTTGGTCAAAGGGAGCATTAAACGGGGAGAAATAACAGCCAGAGGACACAGAGTCATAGAAATGTATGGCTGGAAGGGAACTCGAGGTCATCTATTCCAGTCCCACACACTGATGCAGGACCAAGTAAACCTAGACCATCCCTGACAGGTGTTTGTCTAGCCCATTCTTAAAAGCCTCCGATGATGGGGATTCCACAACTTCTGCGGGTAACCTATTTCAATACTTAACTATCCTTATGGTTAGGCACTTTTTCCTAATATCTAATCTAAATCTTCCTTGCTTCAGATTAAGTCAATTACTTCTTGTCCTACCTTCAGTGGACATGGACAACAATCACGTTCTCTTTATAATAGCCCTTAATATATTTGAAGACTGTTATCAAGTCCATGCTCAGTCTTCTTTTCTCAGGGCTAAACATGTCCAGGTTTTTTTAGTCTTTCCTCATAGCTCAGGTTTTGTGACCCTTTTTATCATTTTTGTACTCTCCTCTGGACTCCTATTTTTCTGCATCTTTGTTAAAGTGTTGCACCCAGAACTGGACACAATACCCTAGGATAGCTCTCACCAGAGCTGAGTAGAGCGGGACAATTACCTGTGTGTTTTACAGACAGCACTCCTGTTAAAACACATCAGAATGATGTTAGCTTTCTCCACAATTGCATCACACTGTTGGCTCACATTCCATTTGTCATCCACTATATCTCCCAGAATCTTTTCTGCAGTACTACCACCTAACCAGTTATTCCTCATTTTTATTTGCACATTTGATTTTTTTCCTTCTTAATGAAGTACTTTCCACTTGTCTTTATTGAACTCCATTTGGTTGATTTCAGACCAATTCTCCAATTTGTCAGAATCATTTTGAAGTATAAGCCTGTCCTCCAAAGTGCTTGGAACCCCTTCCAGCTTGGTGTCCTCCGCAAATTCTATAAGCACCCCACTTTATTACCCAAGTCATTAATGACAATATTGAATGGTACCAGATCAGGATAGACCCCTGAAGGACACCATTAGAAATGTCTTCTGTCTGAAAAGTGAACCATTGATAACTCTTTTATTGTAGTTTTAACCAGTTTGTGCATCACTGATAATATTTTCATCTAGACCACATTTCCCTAGTTTGCTTATGACAATGTCATGTGGGACTGTGTCAAAAGCCTTACTAAAATAAAAAAATAAATGTAACTCATTTTGTATCTTGGCCTTTCTTATTTTGTGTTGGGGAAAGAGAAGTTTCCTTTACATTATTACCTCCTTATGCACAGGACCGGCAGATTTGTGGGGCATCACCAGGGTAGAAAAAAGCAGGCTGGACATTTATCCCCACACCCCAGTGACTGCGCTTATGCAATCCATCCTTATATTTGGCTTAAACCATATAGGAAAATCCAGTAATGTAACCCATGCTTCAGTAGGCACCAGTTCATTTTTATAAATATTATTATGTAATAATAAAGTCTTTTGAGGAAGAGAATGTAAAAAATTCCTTTAAACAGTAAGATTCACTCATTACTTTTGTAAAGTGGGACACTGTGGTAGAAACTGTTTTTCGTTGAAAATATTGGCACATGTAGCATGTGTGTGTTCATGTCATTTTTTAACTTGATTCTTGCCCATTTTCCATTACACACGAGCCTAGCCAACAACTTACTGTTAATGGGGAGCTGTAGCAGGGTGGTTACCCGCTCCTGCCCTGAGGGGTTTAAAACAGCCCAGGAGAGGGCTGTGGCTGGGGGCAAGCAGCTCCCAGGCTGATTGGGGAAGCAGGCACAGCTGTGGCCATGCCCCAAACAGACCTCAGCTAGCTCTTATAAAAGGGCTGTGAGCCAGAGGCTAAGAGAGAGTCTCCTCTAGCTGTGGAGGGAGACGGACCTGGCTGTTGGGGAGTGTACCAGGGTACCTGAGGTGAAGCAGGGCTGGGGAAAGACGAGAGGAGCTGGGGAGCTCCTGCCTGGCAACTCCCCAGGCTGCCAGCCTTGTGTAAGGCCAAATAGGTACTTGAGTTGCAGGGGGCAGCCCAAGGGTAGGCAGAGGCAGCAGATCCAAACCCCCCTTGCCCGTGATGAGTGGTTTGTACACTGAAGTCTGCCCCAGTGACTGGGGGCTAGATGGTGACTGGAAGTATCCTTATACTGAGGTGAGGTGGGGGTAGTGGGTGGGAGTTCCCCCGGCATGGGGAGACCCAGAAACCGTGGGGGTACTGCCAGGGGGCAGCTCCCAAAAGACAGAGGCACTGGGGTCCGGGAGGAACACAGGGGCCGGCGAAAGGTGAGACACTGGCCGACAGAGGGTGCTCCGGAGGATGGAAAGCTAATTCCCTGGATGACCATCAGGAGGCGCTGCGGTGGTGAGCCTCGCACCTTTTCAGGAGCATGTAACTATCACAGATTCTAATTCATGTATGGTACCTCAAGTATTTATACATTAGGCATCAACATATTTATCTTATTTGCTATTATTTATTTAACATTATTTGTAATGTCTGATGACATCACACACAAAAAAAGCCAACCATGAAACTTGAGAGATTTGAATGCCTTCCTTTCTTCCCCAAAAGGGCAAGAGAAGCAATATAGTGAGACTGAGCTTTGGAGCTGCATAAAGACTGAACTAAACTTGTACCTATTTATAAGGCAAGGACTGAAATATTCTAATTTAGGTCCCAATCACGAGAGATGCTGATCACTTCCAGTGTAGTACTGAGCACCTAAAACTGACTTTGAAGTCATGCAGTCATGGTTCATGGAAGCTGAGAACAGTCATCAAAGGTGCTCAGCTCTTCACAGGATGTATATCCCCTCCAGGTTGTGTGCTACAGAGCTGCAGATTACTGCAAATTAAATGCCAAACTGGCAGTAAAATCTCTGGCATAGGAAATTAATGCCTAGTTGGCATTCTGCCACCAGTTTATATATATGGAACCAAAAAAGGCAATCTTCACATATGCCCAAGTTGTGATCAGTGCAGCATGGGCGTGGGACTAAGGGCATGTGGTGCAAAGTTGACTTTAAGTCATCTTTGTGCTCTTTCCATCTGAGTCCTCACACCAGCATCAGTTATAACAGTCTATTTCACTCTGGTCTCCACTCGCCCAAACGGGTCATTCTGGCAGCCTACTGCTGCTGTGTGAAAGAATAGTGATGCCCCAATTATGCTTTTTTCCCTAAGGCATATCCACTGTGCCAGTGACCATAAGGAGGATTAGTATTGTAGGAGATACTGTGACAGCTTTATGCCATCCAAACATTCTACCTATACTGGGGAATCTTCAAGTAACTGGGTAAGTCAATTCAGGGCATGGCTACACTTGCACATGTAGAGTGCTGTGCATTATGGGCAGCTATCCCAGCATTCAAGTGACTGCAACATGCTTTTCAAATGGGGGGGGGGATGGGATGGAGTGTGACAGGGAGTGTGTTGTGTACATGTGGGGGGAGAAAGAGTGGGTTTTTGGGGTGCTGAGAGTGTGTCAGCATCCTGTCTTGTAAGTTCAGACCCACTCTCCCCCCCCACCTCTCTCTCACTCACTCAAAACAAACAGTAAATGTTTGCTTTTCTCTGAGCTGATAAGCTTTGAAACAGAGCATTGAAAGGGCATTTCCGCATTCCTGAAGCCGATTTCACAACAATGACAAGAGTGGCCACTGACTTAAAGGGATTATGGGACGTTTCCAGAGGTTGATCACAGCACAGTAATGCAACACCTCATTCACACTGGCGCCGTGGCGCTCCAGCGGGAGCACAGCAAACGTTATTCCACTCACCGAGGTGGAGTACCAGCAGCACTATAAGCTGCGGAGGAAGAGCGCTTTATGTGTTTTGCCAGTGTGGACAGGGAGTGAGCTAGGGCGCCCGGGGCTGCTTTATTGCGCTGTTACTCGCAAGTGTAGCCAAGGCCTCAGTGTCCACAGCACCACCTTCATCAAGGATCTGCAACAATCCAGTGGGAGAACAATATGGTGTAACCTGATTCAGTATTCCTTTATTACCAACCACCATTTCACTAACAAGTGAAAAAGTGAGATGTGAACATAGTAGAATCAAAATTCTATTAAGTCACCAAAATATTTGCAGGTAATTTTCTCTATATTTGAGTGGTTCTAATGGAAACTGACTGTCAGGATGTTAAACCAGTTCTAATTTTAATTTATTACTTAAACCATATGCCAAAAAGAACAAAAAAACAAACAAAAAACGACAACAAAAAGAACAAAACAAACAACCCCCTCAATCTCCCCAAACAACTACACCCTGTATTATTTAAAACACAGACCATTTAATTTAAGTATTAAAACTAAATATTTTTTCCTATTATTTGTGTCAAATATTTGGTCAATCAAATATATTGATAAAGTTTAAATATTTTTAAGTATATTTGGTCACAATGAACCTCACAATTCTATCACGGATCCTGAGATTTCGGTAGTGAGATGGTATACGTTATTATATATCTCACATACAAATAATAATATTTCAGCTAGTTATACCACATATTTAGTATATTGATCCTTGGCAGGCTCTTTCAGTAGTCACTGGGAATGTACTATACTATAATTTATTAACTAACATTCCCAACTAGCTGCAATGGAATTTTCTATTTACTATTGAGTGGCATGGATTTGAACTGCAATTTAGTAACTATATTACATATAGTGACGGATATGGATGAGACAAAGGCAAATGTAGAGATATGCCAAAACTGGAAATCTTCCTCCAATCACTCTCTGAATCTTGGGAAAACTGAGATAGAGATCTGGAACTGAACTTCATGCTTGGCTTTATCTATAATATATTCTGGATCCAAAACCAATGAGATTAGAGAAAATTTGGATTCACACCGAAATTCCTCGGCTCAACCCATGGTTATATTCCATCTAAAATGCACGTCACATATACAGTGTTAATTCACACAGTACTCCAATCTAATATCATATATCCCACTTTTTACCTTTTAATGAAATACACTGGTGTTATTTTGGAACTTTATTGACTGAAATAATTTAAAATTTTCAACAAATATCAGAAAGAGACATAAAAGAATAATTTTTAAAACCAGTGCTAATGAAAGAAAAACAAAAGCAATACTCACAGAAAATGCATCAATCTGCATCCCAAAGTGATACCAGAATGCCACAAGTATTCTTTGTGTAATTAGCAATTAATAATGCTACCAGCATTTATGACCCCATTTACTGTAAAGAGCCATATTACTGACAAGCAACATCAGGTTTACAGTGAGCAAATTAAAGAAATATGAAACCAGTTCTTATCCAGATTTAGTACTAGCATAATAGGCAGGAAAAGTGTTTTTGTTTTGTTTTGTTTAAACATTTTGCTGATATATGAAATAGAAAAGTTATTCTGCTTAAGTGTCAGATATGTTTGGTGCATAAAAGTTTTTAATACATTTTAAGTATAAAGATTTATTAGATTAGGGGCAAAGGGAAACAAAAAGAGTGACCAATCTTTAGGCTCTTACATAATTGGAAATATATGTGCCAGGAAGATCTTATTGGAAATATCACAGTTTGTTGAAGTAAAAAATAACAAAAGGCATTAAAATCTCATCAACAATAAAGATGTTATTTACTGGCTAAATGTACAAAAACATAACGTCAAGTTTGTTTAATACAAAACTCAATATTTCTCTCTCACAGACTAGGTGTTGTATCTGAGATCTGCTTTTCTTTACCCTTACTAAAATAATAAAAGTAAAGATAAAAGGTGCAATTCAGGCTGACGTGTTTATAGGCACATATCAGGAAATCCATGACCAGAGTGACAGCATAGACCATAAGTGTTTTCCTCTGATTCTCTCTCTCTCATTTGAAACCATTAAAAGAAAACACTCTATGGGCCACTTGTGACGAGTGTATCAGAGACACAAACTGGATTTGTTCAGCAAGACCTAGGACTAGGGAGCATGGTCCACATACATGTGAGGAAATGTCCCCTAACTTAGCAATGGTAATGATTAAGTTCTCCTGCCTATGTGGGTTATTTATGCACCTTTTAGGAATATTCAACACATTGTTTCTGAGTGCAGAGATGGGGAGGCTTTTCCATAAAAATATGGGGCCTGATCAAAGCCCAATGAGAAAGTCTCCCTTTGACCCCAATGGGCTTTGGATCAGGCCCTTGGTGCATAATTACATTATTTGTTGCGAACATGCATCAATTTATATCCTGATCCTAGAGCCAATCATGAGCCAGTTCAGCCTCTAGTGCAATTTAGGTTTGTTTTAAATTGTACCTTGGAGTAAAAGTGGCCATTTCAGCAGCTGAGATTGCCCGAGCTCAGCAGCACTCCTGCTAGACTCCTCACCTCCAGTCATGCCCTGGAAATGCACCTTGTGTTGTGCTAGGAGTCTGGGGGGGAAGGTGGCATCTGGCATGGAGGTAGTATAGGCAGCATTATAGCTGTTTTGCACCAGTGGAGCAGTACTAAAGGATGGAAGGAGAACAAGGATATTGCGCACCATACATAGGAGAGTGTTCATTACAGATGGATTAATTAAAAATAAATGTATATACAAAATAAACCGAAGATAAATTAGAAATATGTTTGAATGAAGTACACTTGTTGTGCTCTTCTGTTTTATTTTGCGTAATTCAACCCTACAATAAATAATTACAAAGTACAACACTGTGTGTCATTATCCTCCATCTCTAATGACACATGAGTTTATATATCTCACAAGCTTCTCCCTTCACATTGTAGTCTTCTTTGATCAATCATACAGGCAAAGAGATTGATTGGATATGTAAAATGGAGCTGGAAAATAGAACAGAGATACAAGAATGGAAAAATGTATCGACCTGTGGTTGTGTGGCTAGACTAACAAAATATTTTAATTACCGTTTTTTCCCCCCTCATGGAAGTGACTGTGGGCAAACTTCCAAAACCCAGAGGCTATGGGGCTTATGATAAGATCTCTGCAACTGGATCTTGTTCATGCTACCCAATCAATCCCTTAGACTCCCTCTGTTCTATTTTTGTTTCTGATTGATCAGATTACATCAGACAGAAGAGCAGATTGTTGCACTAGGCCACATAAACATATCTGCAAATATGCTCCAAAGGCATGTTTGATTGAATAAATAACCTTTTATGCCAACATTTTCATGATTACAGACTATTCTAATTTTATCGCTCACAAAGGATGAAATTCACCCCAGGGTGAAATTGTCCCCTATGCAGAGAGCCAGCACAAAGCCAGTGTACAACATAAATACCACTTAAGCCCTATTTTGAGATCTTAAGTGGTATAGAGGTTTTATATGTTACTTAAACTACTCTTTAGTCCTTTATGCATAGCTTATTGGGTTCACAGAGTCATTCATGAACCCTCAGCGGGTTTGAATGTCACCCTAAGGTCATACCTGGGTTGCAATAATTAGTATCAAGCTACTGGCATAAGAATGTTAATTACAGTTCTCAGTGTTAGAATGAGAGCAAATATGCTAATACTCATATCATGCTTCTGAGCATACCTCATGGAAAGCAAAAGACCCAGACTGAACTGAATGCTTTAAAAAAACTTTTTAAAATGTTGTGCCTTCTTGCCTGAAACTCAATTGTTAAATGCTTACTAATTACATGAGTTACAGTTCTTAAGGTGAAAATTCAGTCATCATCACACATGATAATTAATTGCCTTGCTTAACTTCAGAATCAATCTGACCTGACCTCCAACCTTCCCCAGAGAATCAATCCACCCCAAACATTACCCAATCTTCCTCCTTGCTGACTAACATAACTGCAACCCACTTACCTCTTACTACCCATTGCCAGAAACCACAGTGATTGCACAAAGGGAAGACCGACAGATTTAACAAAATTCATAGTGAAATGGAAACACATGAAACCATAGAAGAAGCATAAAATTATGCTTTATATGATTTTCATGCCAACATAACTGATGTCCTAATTACAGTTAATGAATAATATTCAGTAAATTCAGAATGTGGTAATTCCTTCTTCTTCCTTCTCTTATGGAAGTACTCAAGAACCAGACTCATTATTTGCAAATGTATTTGGTTTTTGAAAACATTTCAAAAATATCACAAGTGAACAAATGCCAGGCTATGGGTTACTCACAAAATATCTGATGTTATTTCAGCTTCAGAACTGGTCTTCCAGTTGTAATTCAAAGTCTGGCTTGTAATTATGTGTTGATTACACCTATTTTCAACTGAATAAAAATATTTGACATTGAATACATGTATTTATTGAAGCATGCAACCCAGTTTTGAAGCTTTGCAAATTCACAAATGCCACATGGGTCATATATGGTCAAACAAAACCAGAGCCTATATATATGCCAAACTTTTGTGAGCAGTTTTTCAGCTCTGATCCTGATCTGCTATGCTCAGTTGTAATGTCAATCTAACATCCTGAGATATTTCATAATCCTTCCTCTCTTTGGGTTACCATAAGCTTATATAGAAATCCTCACTAGGAAGATTGTTGACTTTTCTTGCTCTGTTGCTTTAGCAAACCTACTCGTGGCTGAAATATAATTTTGAATGAATTATTTTAATAAGTTTATTTCTTTATAGGTATTACATTAAAACACTTGACTTGTTCTACTTATGTGGTAGAATCACACTGTGCTATTCCAATAAAGTGTTGGTGTTTAAATTAGGGCTGTCGATTAATTGTAGTTAACTCATGCGATAAACTCAAAAAAATTAATCGCAATTAATCGTACTGTTAAACAATAGAATACCAGTTGAAATTTATTAAATGTCTTTAGTTGTTTTTCTACATTTTCAAATATATTGATTTATATTACAACACAGAATACAACGTGTACAGTGCTCACTTTATATTATGATTACAAATATTTTCACTGTAAAAATGATAAACAAAAGAAATAGTATTTTTCAATTTGCCTCATACAAGTACTGTAGTGCAATCTCTTTATCATTAAAGAATGATTTACAAATGTAGATTTTTTTTGTTACATAATTGCACTCAAAAAGAAAACAATGTAAAACTTTAGAGCCTACAAGTCCATTCAGTCCCACTTCTTGTTCAGCCAATCACTAAGGGCTTGTCTATACTTACGCGCTGGTTCGGTGGCAGGCAATCAAACTTCTGGGTTCTATTTATCGCATCTTGTCTGGATGTGATAAATCGAACCCAGAAGTGCTCACCGTCGACTCCGGTAATCCTGCTCGGCGAGAGGAGTACGTGGAGTCGATGGGGGAGCCTGACTGCCGCGTCTGGACCACGATAAGTTCGAACTAAGGTACGTCGACTTCAGCTACGTTATTCACGTAGCTGAAGTTGCGTACCTTAGTTTGAATTGGGGGGTTAGTATAGACCAGGCCTAAGACAAACAAGTTTGTTTACATTTATGGGAAATACTGCTGCCTGCCTCTTATTTACAATGTCACCTGAAAGTGAGAACAGACATTCAGATAGCACTTTTGTAGACAGCATTGCAAGATATTTACATGCCAGATATGCTAAAGATTCGTATGCCCCTTCATGGTTCGGCCATCATTCCAGAGGACATGCTTCCATGCTGATGATGCTTGTTAAAAAATAATGGGTTAATTAAATTTATGACTGAACTTCTTGAGGGAGAATTATATGTCTCCTGTTCTGTTTTACCTGCATTTCATGTTATAGCAGTCTTGAATGATGACCCAGCACATGTTCGTTTTAAGAACATTTTCACTGTAGATTTCACAAAACACAAAGAAGGTACCAATGTGAGATTTCTAAAAATAGCTACAGCACTGGACCCAAGGTTTAAGAATCTGAAGTGCCATCCAAAATCTGAGAGGGACGAAGTGTGGAGCATGCTTTCGGAAGTCTTATAAGAGCAACACTCTGATGCAGAAACTACAGAACCCGAACCACCAAAAAAGAAAATCAACCTTCTGCTGGTGGCATCTGACCCAGATGAAAATGAATATGCATCGGTCCGCACTGCTTTTGATCGTTATCGAGCAGAACCCATCATTGGCATGGACGCATGTCCTCTGGAATTGTGGTTGAAGCATGAAGGGACATATGAATCTTTAGCGCATATGGCACACAAATATCTTGTGATGCCGGCTACAACAGTGCCATGCAAATGCCTATTCTCACTTTGAGGTGACATTGTAAACAAGAAGTGGGCAGCATTATCTCTTGCAAATTGTAACCAAAACTTGTTTCTTTGAGTGATTGGCTGAACAAGAAATAGGACTGAGTAGAGTTGTAGGCTCTAAAGTTTTACATTGTTTTATTTTTGAATGCAGTTAGTTTTTTTGGACATAATTCTACGCTTGTAAATTCAAATTTTGTGATAAAGAGATTGCACTACAGTACTTGTATTAGGTGAATTGAAAAATACATGTTTTTGTTTTTTACAGTGTAAATATTTGAAATTAAAAATAAACATAAAGTGAGCACTGTACACTCTGTATTCTGTGTTGTAATTGAAATCAATATATGTGAAAATGAAGAAAACATCTAAAAATATTTAAGTAAATGGTATTATATTATTGTTTAACAGAGTGATTAATTGCATGATTAATTTTTTTAATTGCATGATTAATCGTGATCTTTTTTTTAAATTGCTTGACAGCCTTAGTTTAAAGTTTTATTAGTAACATTAGTGCAGAACAAGTAAGAAAAACAGGTCATGTACAGCATCAATAAAAGAAGGCATCCTTGAAAAATATATATTTTTCACCAAGTGTTCCTTTCTACTATCCTTTCCAGCAGCAAAAGTCCTATAAATAATTTATGTTAAGAATAAAACATATGGAATATCGGCTAGATCACTCCAATCTTTGACTCTGGGTGCCAGCTTTACCCTGCTTTGCTGCAAGAATGCCCACTCCAGGGCTGTTCATGCACAGCCTCTGGCATGTAAGCTGCTCCTTTGATTGTGCAATCGAATGACACTGGCCAATATCTCCATTCCCAGACACAACCCTAGGAACCTCCATCTTTAAGTGTCCAGTTATTCCCACTGGACACTGCAAGCTTATATGAGTTAATCAATTTAACGAAGAAATTGATATTTACCCGTCTTGTTATCCCAAGGGGAGTCTCTGACACGCTGCAAACCAAACATACTGTTTCAGGTAGAATAAACAAACACATTTATAAACTACAAAGAGAGATTTTAAGTGATTATAAGTCAAAGCACAAGAAGTTATATTTGGTCAAATGAAATAAAAGCAAACGCATTCTAAGCTCATCTTAACTTAGATGCTTCTCACCACAGGCTGGCTGGTTGCCCTTCAGCCAGGCTCTCCCCTTTGATCAGTGCTTCAGTCACTTGGTGGTGCTGTCTGTAGATGGAGGTGGAAGAAAGAGGAAGAGCATGGCAAACATCTCTCCCTTTTATTATATTCTTTCTTCCCTCTTGGCTTTGCGCCCCCCCCCCTTGCAGAGTCAGGTGAGTATTACCTCATTGTAGTCCCAAACTGACCAAAGGAACGGGGGTGACTCACTCTAGAGTCCAACAGATCCTTTGTTAGTGCTTAGACCAGTGTCCTTTGTTCCTGTCAGGCTGGGCTGGGTTTGTCCCATACATGCCCTGATGAGGTGTGAACTGTTCCTCTTCTCTTGGAGAGTTTTGCCTGGGCCTGTTTTAAGCCATGAGGCCACATTTTCAATCTCATAGCTATATACATGAAATTACAATCTATAACATTACTGTAACAACAATTATTATAACATCACTATAACAACAATGCTCAGTGCCTCATGAGCCTTCTGAAGACACCCAACATGACAAACTTTGCATTGGATACCACACAATCACATTATAAGGATGAACATGGGGGTGTAGGGTGTTCCCCCAAGGTACAGAGTGTCACAGAGAGATTGAGCAAAGGCGTTAGAATTTGGAGATCAGAGAAGGGAGAATAATAATAATACTTAGTTCTTATATAGCACTTTTCATTCATAGAGCTCTCACTTCACCAAGAAGGTCATTATCATTATTTTTATTTTACAGATGGAGAAACTGAGGCACAGAAAGGTGATATGACTTCCCCAAACTCACCCAGAAGGCTAGCAGCAGACCCAGGAATAGGTCTCCTAAATCCAATCTAATAAAATGTGCAAAATTATACCCCATCTTGGCACCCTTAATAGACTTTCTACAATTCAGTTCTCTGAGGGTGATATCCACCCTTCAGCAGAGACCTGATGCATGTCTACCACCTACATCACATATAGTGATTGGATGAGGGGATCATTGGCTGAGTGGATGTATGTGCACTCCCTACGTACTGTTGAAAAGGTCTCCACATTAGCAGGCATAGACGACCACATTGGGGGGGCAGAGTGGGGTCTGTTTACTCAGATTCATTGGTCCCCATTGTGACACTGCACCCCATATTCTTCACAGTTATATTATTATGATATGATTATGGCATAATTATGATGCATTTTGTACAAGATGGGTCATGTGAAGTGTCATTGTAAAAGTTATGATTTGCTGAATATGATTATCTTATTAGTATGCATGTATCATTTTTATGTCTAAAGTTAGGAATATTGAATATGTATCTGTATTACAATTGTGCTTACTTTGGGTGACACCCACAATGAACCTTTCTGGTACAACAATTAAGAAGCCAGACAGTGCTGATGGCCCATCAGCAAAGACAATGAACCATGAAAGAACTTAACCTTCCTGTGAATGTTCCAGACAGCCTGTAAGTAATGGCTGCTATGAGTCAGCCAGGTATTCAAGGGCATGTAACCAGGCCATATGATGTCAGTGTTTTTCCAAAATTGCATTTGGGACAAAGGCTTCCCGCCATATGCTAAAGCTGCATAAGGCAGGGGGTGACATCATCTGCTGTTCTTCACTCCCCATGCAAGAGGACTCCTGAAAACACCTGAGGAAAAAAGACTGAACAGGGGGAAGTGCTGGACCCAGGTTAAAGAGATTTCTAGCCTGTGCATGAAAATCTGGGGATTTTAAGCTGTAAATCAAATGCACCTTGTGCCTTAAGAATCTGCAGCCTGCTTGTATCATCAGCCAGGGTGAGAATTTACTAATTCATATACTATCTTTCTAGTATCTTAGGCTTAGTTTGTGTCTTTGTGTATTTATTAGGTGATCTGCTTTGTTCTGTTTGCTATCACTTATAATCACTTAAAATCTATCTTTCTTTTAACTAATAAACTTATTTTATGTTTTAATCTAAAGCAGTAAGTTTGGAGTGAAGTGCTTGATGGAGGGGCAAACTCTGAGCTTATGCTGTACAGCTCCCTGTGTACTCAAGATGGCATAATTTTGGCTTTATACTCCAGTGGGGAGGGTCCTAGGCTAGGAAGGAGGTGGTTATTTTGGCTATAGCATCTCTATTGTTGGTTCATGCAGTGGCTGATCGGAGAGTCTGCATGTAATTGCTGCTGTGTGTGTCCATATCTGTGTAAATGCTGGAGGAAGTGTAGGACCAGAAGCAGGTCTGCAGCTTGTCACAGTAGCACAGTGTGAGAGGGAGCCCAGGCTAGTGAGTCAGAGGGCTCAGTGGTGCCCCGTTCCAGGTGGCACCCCAGGGAAAACCCATCACACCCATTCTTCATGCAACGGGCTTGGAAGGATTGCAGCTACTTTTACATTTACACTAGAACTAGTCAGAGAGCAGATTTATTGTTCTGCAGAAAAATTTAGACTTTGGCAAAAAATTGAAATCTGGACATTTTTAGCTGAAAACCAAACATTTTCAGCCAAAAAAAATCTTGTTTTTAACACCAACAATTTTCATTTAAAAAGGCCACCATAGTGCCTCATTCTCCTGTTCTCGTCCATGAGCCCCCCCCCCCCCCTTCTGCCGTGATGCACTACAAACTCCCCTCTTACCCAGTCACTGCATTCAGGATGCGATTCCCTGGTTTTGGTACATCATTGGAGATGAAGACCAGCTGGAAAACCTGGTCTACTGGGGAGAATGCCAACACAAGGCACCTGAACTGTATCCCCCATAATGCACATCTGTGGTATTTCTAAATGAAAATTTTCTTTTTTTCAAATATTCAGTTTTTTGACAAAAAATCAATTTTTTCCATGCAAAGCCAAATCTTCCCCCCCACCAAATGGTGTTGGTAAAAACCTAATGTTCTGTCAAAAACAGTTTGACAACAATTTTTTAACCTGCTCTATTTTACCCCTTTTGGTTAAGGGGTGCCAACCCATTTTGGAGAGAGGAGAGAAGAGCTTGCAGATAGCTTGTATGCCAGGTCCAGAGGAATTTATCTTCACCAGTTGGCAGAATTTACCACCACCAGTTAGTGAATATGAAGAACATGATGTGTAATAGAGCTGGGATGAACCATTTTGAATATCTCTGTACTTGAATAGATATTCATATAAGTGGATGACACTGTAGTTATAATAAATGATATCCTTCTAGTATCTATCAGTAGTAGACAGCGTATCAGGTATCTGTTATTCATCTAGCCACTTGACAGCATTAGTGGGAAAAGGGGAAATGGGGGTTATGTTCTGTACACTTGGCACATCTGTTCTGATAACTAAATTAAGACCTATGCAGTAAACAAGGTAATCTGAACAAGGCAGACCATCTGTGTTTTTTACAGCTTGCTTCCTCATTATTTCAATACACCACAGCATGCATGTCGTTCATATTCAGTCTAAATCTAAATAGGAGGGTTTATTTTTAAGGCAGATTTTGTATGTGTGCCTTTTCTGACACAGTAATTTTCCAATTAAAGTGACAATAACTGGATTTGGTAGACTAACTTTAAATATCTAGGCCCCATCTGAAGAATTTGAAAAAAAATAATGAATCATGATAACTCTTGATCTTTATATTTGTATATAACATTTGTATATTTCTCTCCCACCTGACCTCAACTGTCAAATTTCAAATATATGTGCCATCATGTACATATAACCTAGAAAAGAGAGGTAACATGCTTTTGCACAGAGTTACATCCAACAGATTATTAAAGCAGACCTGTCTCTCTTATACCATATTTAAAACCCCATATACATGATTTGTAATTTTTGTATCAATTGAATCCAACTTGCTTTGGTATTTTATTGGGTTTCTGGCTGAAAAGGCCATGATGAAGAAAGGATCAATAAACAAGAAGCAGAGTAAAAATAAGGACATCATTCTTAGATATGTTTCCTATGCTCAACCCAGCAGAGTCCAAAGCCAAGTAAAACTGCAGAAAAACCTGTGGGAGGAAGGAGGGCAGGGAATGTGTGTGTGTGAGAGAGAAAAGATGCTTATGTAGCATATCCATCCCCTTTGTGAAATTTCCACCATAGTTTAAAGGGCTATGTGGAAGAGCAGAGGAACAACCCCTCTGCAGAGCAGGCTTCCCTTGAATGTAGGCTGAAGTCTGTATAAAGGTAGGACATATACTGGGCAACATTAAAAAATTATACTAACAATCACCACCTGGGGTAGCAACATTTACCCCAGTATTTGTTGCATTTCCTGCAGTATTTCCAGCCCTAATTATAGGGAATATCAAAGATACAATGTAAAATCATAGACCTTGGCTTGACAATTGAGGATTTGTTATTATTCAGTGCTGCTCTCACTTCTCCTCCAGACTCTATGATTCTTAGTGTTGTGGCAATATTAAAGAAGGTACTAACAGTGATTCCCCCAAGTGACAGTGACCCCCCAATAATTTGTCCCCCACACTTTAAAATCCAACAGTTTCACCAAGTACAAAAATCTCTTGGGTCTTCTGTTAAAACTTGTAAGCTACTGTCTGTAGAAACCATTGATTGTATCTGTCCTGTGAAAGATACTTTATTACTATGTAAAACTTACAAACAAGTTAATTGACTTTGTTCTTGAAGTAATTGATACAATGTAAACGAACACTATAAGCTGTTAAGTGACTTTCACTTCATTGTAACAGCAACGGCTTCTAGGAACAGACCCCCACTCTCTGTGATTAAAGGGCCGGGAGTCTTAAATGAATTAGCACACACCCTGAAAGTGGTGGAGACAGTAAATTAAAATATAGTTAAGATATGGAATGTATGTTGATGAATGCTTGATGTACATAAATGGTTAGGGAGGTGCCAGCCTAGAAAGGGAGTATCCATCGGCCGAAGAATGTGTCAAGTAGGACCACCAGACAATCCCCTGAGGGTAAACTGGGATCCACCCCATCACCTGGAAGGATGAGAAACACAAACTTTGAACAGTGTGGAGCCACCAGGAATGTGCCACTTTGGACAGGAATGTGCCATCTGCTGATTGAATTAGCAACAGCAGGATAAAACAGTTCCCATAGACTAACATAGGAATTAATTCCTGTAAGAATGGACTCTAAAGACTGATGACTTTGAGTCTCTGGTTCTGCTGCCAATCTCCAGGAGCATCAGGTGCACCTGACACATCCTCGTGACCAAGATACCTGGCCAGTAACTTGGCATGAGCAACTTCTAGGCTGGAAACTATAAAACCTATACAGAACTTGAATGAATGATTGTGTGAATGAATCTCTCTCTCTCTCTACATATATGTGTGTGTGTGTGTGTGTGTGTGTAAGAAATAAGTAGTCAAACAATGTTGTTTACTTTTATCTTTTGCTTTATCAGTATATTTACAATAAATGTGGCATCTTTGCCTTATCCCTCTTAATAAGATTCTGCTGGTTTTTATTCTATTGGTATAACAGTGTGTGTGTGGCGGGGTGAAGGTGTGTTAAAGAATGCAGGTGCTCCCTAAGAATCAAAAGTAGGATTGTCACTGGGCAGCAGTACTGCCATAGCTTAAAAGGAGTGAATAGGAGCTTGGGAGAAGAATCAGGTTTCACAGAGACCCAAAGACTACTTGTCTAAATCAGTCCTTGCCTCCATGAAAAAAACAGCCACAGAAAGTCAGGCTAGGTCTACACTACATGCCTGAATCGGCGGGTAGAAGTCTATCTCTCGGGTATCGAATTATCGCGTCTCGTCGGGACGCGACAATCGATCCCCGAATCGATGTTCTTACTCCACCAGTGGAGGTGGGAGTAAGCGCCATCGACGGGGAGCTGCGGAGGTCAATTTTGCCACCGTCCTCACAGCGGGGTAAGTCGGCTCCGATAGGTCGAATTCAGCTATGCTATTCACGTAGCTGAATTTGTGTATATTAAATCGACCCCCGCCCTGTAGTGAAGACCTGCCCTCATTTTCAGTGCACAAGTTGTATTGCTTCTAGAAAATGTGGGAGTTATGCTACATAATCTTGAGCACCAACTGCTGGTATTTTATCTACTATTTACTTATATGCAGACATAGAGCATTCCTGTAACACCCCAGCCAGTACAGAGTCATCAGCAACTCATCAAGCCATAAAGACCTTTTCAAGTAAATGTTTCCCCTCCCAAGACTTTTAAAATTAGATAAGTGCCTGCGGGCTGGGAAGCACAATGTCTTGGTAGAGACCATTCCTGAATTCTGCAGAATACAGAATCAGAGCACCAAATCCTAATCTTATTATTGTCCCAAAAGTCCCATTAACTTCAGTAGGCACAGAATTTGACCCAAAGAGCATACAGTAAGTAACATAATGTTTACTAGCATGGTGTCATGCTTGCCGTATAGTACAACACTCTGTAAATCTGAGAAATGGATTACTGCATATGCAAACATGGTTCTAGGGAGAACAGATCTACCTATCATCATCCCTCATACAACACATATAACTATGGAGGTAATGTGCAAATTAAGCATGCCAGAAGCAGTTCTGAAGTGCCCCTGATGGTGCTAATGAAAGTCAAAGCATTAGCCCAAAGACTCTCTATGGAATTGGCTCTCAACCTTTCAGGAGTCCGATTTGTCTTGCATACCCGCAAGTTTCACCTCACCTAAAAACTACTCACTTACAAAATCAGACATAAAAATACACAAGTGTCACAGCCAAACTATTACTGAAAAAATGCTGACTTTCTCATTTTTACCATATAATTATAAAATAAATCAATTGAAACATAAATATTGTACTTACATTCCAATGTATAGTATATAGAACAGTATAAAGAAGTCATTGTCTGTATGAAATTTTAGTTTGTACTGACTTCGCTAGGGCTTTTTATGTAGACTGTTGTGAAACTAGGCAAATATCTAGATGAGTTGAGGTACCCACGGAAGACCTCTGCATACCCCCAGGGTTATATCTTCCCCCTGGTTGAGAACCACTGCTCTGTGGAATTGTGTCCCTCTTGACACACAGTCAAATACACACACATGCTATCACAGAGCTGTATTTATTCAGCAAATATATTCTCTTTTATATTGTTGAAATAAATGTTCCAATAGTTTCTTTGCATTTCACTTGATGGTGATGTTTCTGTGTCTCTGTGAGACTGGAGTGGCCATCCACTGGTGTATTGGTACTGAACTTCTGTAAACTGCTCCCTCTCCAGTCTTTCTTGCCATGCACATTGCTCAGAGGACCAGCAAACTGACTGGCCAGTAACCATCTGTCTGTCTGCTATTGACTGGAACACTTGGGAAATGTGTTTGTTGATTGGTTTCCCTCCTCTGTTTCCAAGGAGTGTCCCAAGTCTGGCGGTTATTGCAACCTTTCCAGCACCCTCCCTTTGCCTATAATTAGTGTTGTCATGCTCCATTTGTCTCTGCCCATTGCCTCCAACACACCATGTCTAATTTGCACTGTTCTGCAGCACGATCAAGTGCAGATTGTGCTCTCTTATTGCAGTATAATTTTTGGCACATTTCTCCTACTTGTATGATTTTCTGTGCACTGGGGCACAGCAGACCCTCGACAAGCAAAATAACTAATGAAGGATGTAATAAAGAGCAAAATAAAGTAAACTACAGGATGGGTATTGAAAAAGGGAACAAATCTAACAAGGAGACAAAGGAGTAAAAAAAAAAAAACCAGAGGGAAAACTGAAGATGCCAAGAAGAATCAGGAAAATTAGTGTTGATGCATTAAATAATAAAAAGCATTGAAAATTATTTAGTGCTTCTAAACATATATTTATGCTATAGATTGTATTTTATATTTTGGCAAGTTAGTTATTGAAAGGGTCTGTTTTAAATTCAATATTTTTAATGTAACATGCAATTTTACGATAGATCTCCCTTTAATTAGTATGTCCTGATTTTTTAAAAATGTTTATACTGTCCCTTGCTTTCTGTTGCTGTGTTGATAAGGTTCTTTTAAGTAACATTAAATGTGCTTGGGCCCACCAACCTTCCCCACCTGCTTATATACACACTTGACAGTTGTCACTTCAGTTTCAATTTTGCTTCTGCTTTACTTGATAAACATCCTCTTGCAGGAAGAATGTACAGGTGAACACCATCTGAGACAACATATGACATTGATGTAACTGACCATCAACAAAATAACTAAACCCACTAAGCATTCTGAAGTGCTTTCAACGGCAGAAAGCAAAAGAAACCAGTAAAAGATAATTCCCCCCACACCAACTCTTTCAGTTCTATTGGTCTTTGCATCTGATTTCCAATTTGATAGTATTCCTTTAAATGCCAATAAATCTGTATGGGAATCAAACTTTCAAAGTGAATCCCATCACATTGTCTGAAACTGGAATCAATTTTTTAGCTAGTATAGTCTTATACTAAAATGAAGGAAAATGGGCAGATGGTATAAAAGTTAACAACCTTGAGGAGCATGGTGTAAAGAAAGGATCCTATCACCCATGGTATTTCCTTTTTTGGCACCAGCCATGTCACTTTCTTGGATCTAAGATACTTGTGACAAACACAGCTAATATGCCCTCATTTTCAGCTGCATTGATATGCATTGGTCTTAGAGAATTTTATATTGTCTGACAAACCTCACTCCTTCCACACTGCTTCACTTCTACATAAATCATTTCATTTTAGATTCATTATGTAAAAGTAAAAAAATGGACCTTTTTCAATAAACAGATGAACTCAAATTCAGAGTCATGAAAAGTAATGGAGTGAGAGGATCTTCAGCCTCATTAATTGGTTTAAGTCAATTCAGTCCTCCTGTTAAGCCAAGATATTCATTACTAGAAATGCCTTATAATGATATGGTTTTGCTCAGGTAGAGTAGTGAAGTTAAAGAGGATGATTTTCACATTGAGATTGAATAATAATAACCATCCTTCATTAAAATTAGAAAGATGAATTCTGTAAGGGATAGGTGGCTCAGTAAGTCAGTGTTACAGCAGCCTTTCAATTCAGAAGATCTGGATTCAACCTCAACTTAGGACCTGATTCAAAAGCCCATTAACCTAAAAGAAGAGACTTCTGTTGACTTCAGTGGCCTTTGGACAGGATCTGTTATTACAAATGGAAATGAGTTTGGTGGTTCTATCCCAGACCCTAGTAGATAACAAGTGTGCTCATCACAAAACCACCCCAGAGTTCAGAGCACTCATAACATTATATCTGTTTAATTCTATAATTAGAATAGCAGGGGATCTAGCAGATCAGTACAGCAGTACACTGACACTGTTATGCAGGAAAGTCGTATGTGGTGTAGCTGCAGCTGTGTGGATCCCAGGATATTAGAGGGGCAAGGTGGGTGAGGTAATATCTTCTATTGGACCAACTTCTGTTGGTGAGAGAGACAAGCTTTAGAGCTACAGAGTGCTCTTCTTCCGGCCTGGGAAGTTGGTCTGATAAATGATATTACCTCACCCACCTTGTCTCTCTAATGTAGGAAAGTCTGCAGAATAGGAGTTCTCACTATTACAGCTGTAAGCTGGCTCTAATAAGCCTTCACTTTTATAAGCACCAAATTCACATTTTTCTTGTTAAAAAATGTTGGGGAAAAAATTACTTTGTTTCTTAGCTTATACCATTTAATTTTGCACAGGGAAAGTATCAATGAGTTGAACCAGGTACTGAAAACTCAGTGGTTGCTCTTATTTTGTACTTGTAAAGGTCTCCACTCAGAGTCTGGTTGGGAAGTGTGGCCTAGTATTCACAGCCACAACCCCAGAATGCCAAGGGGGTTGTGGGGAGGGGAGCCTGGTCCCTCCCACTCTACTGAGCTCTGACCCAGGGCCCTTTTAGCTACCAGTAACCTGGCAACCAAGACTACTTAAGGCTATCCTCCCTGGGCCTCTTCCTCTCATTTCCTCCCCTAGGGTCACCTCAGTCCAAGGCCTTTGCCTGATGGGAAAATCCAAATCCCAAGGAAACAAGAGAGAGTCACCACTGTCCACGGCCACAGAATACTTCCCTCTCTGTTTGTCTCTGTGGAGGGTCCTCCCTTTCCCAAGGAGAGCCCCTTTGGGCAGCTGCATCAGAGCCTTTAGATTTCTACTCTGCTCTGCTGGGGCTGTGGGCTCCAGGTCTGCTCACCTTCAGCACTGCTCCCCAACTGAGCTAATTCAGTGCCTTTTAATTCCTCCAGCAGTTGGACCATTTGCTGCAGGTGTAGTGAGGCGGGGCTGCCTGAGCCCAAAATTAGCCCTTAAGGCCTTGTTGCTCAGTGTGGGGTTCGTACACTCCATCACAGTAGTGTAACCTGTGTGCTACAGGTTAGAATCAGTTCAGACTACTGAAAGGTTTTCTGTTAGTTCTAAATGGATCCCAATCAACATGTATGCCTCCTACAGTACTTCTCTGCACTAACATGTTAAATACCAGACAGAGAAGACAAATAATTACACCACTTCACTTTAAAATTGGAGTTATTTTGAAAATTAATATGTTCTCTGCCTTGGAAAATGGGGTTCATTCTCATAATCTCATTCTTCCTCTGAGCCAGCTGTGAGGCTTTCAAACTGAGTGGTCTAACAAAGCAAGGGCTGAATCTCCAAGTGCAGTAGTGGTGCCAGTATAATCCTCCTGTCTGTATTTGGCAGTTTAACACAGCTGATGATGTTGATGACAGAGCAGACAGCGATTAGATTGAAAATGAAGAGATTTCTTAGTATCATTATTCCACAGTGAGATAACATGAGATGACATGGCCCAGTAACACAGAGTATAAAACTGAGGGTGGGGGGCTCTAGTCCATCCTCCCCCCAAATGTAGGGAATGCATTCATAAAAAATGGAAACACTGAGTTTAGAACAGAAGCTTGTTCATCTCTCTTTATTAAAAGTGGACAAATGTATTCATGATACACGACTGGTCACTAAAATGTGCACACAAAATGAATGCTACTGTATGGATATGGCTGTTTAGCCATATATCTAACTATACAAACAAATACCTGCTTAATGGGTCTGATAATATCTATCTCAGAAACGTGTTATTAATGAATTAAGCCACATGTCATTAAATCATTTTGAGATCCTTAGATGAAAAATGCTAACAGTAGCAACCAAATTTTCGAAAGGGCAAATATCGGAGTACTATTAATGCAAATAAGCATATTTGTGTCCAGAATCATTTTTATGATACAAAAATTCATTGAATGAAAATGTTTTGGTTGCAAACAGTGTCCACAAAAAAGGAAGTTTTTTTTTTTTAAAAAAGTAATGCTATAAGTTCAAATCACTATTTTAATATGCATTTCAGCATATAGGTTCTGGATTGTTTAAAACCTTTGAAGGAAGAGTTACTTTAATGTAAATATTAATACAAATTTACCATTAAGAGAAAAACTCCTGAAAGAAAACACAATTTAATATTCATTTGTTTATATAGATATAAATAGACATTAAAATGGTGCCTAAGGCACATTTGCCATATATAATATAACTTATTATCATCTTCTGTAATTCTCTTTTTTCCTCCAATGGTTACAATAACTATACTTTACTAATATCTCTCTCTAAATGCCATTGTAATAAGTGACCTACAAACATTTAATTTCAAGAAATATTATTTTTTAAATACTGCTGTACATACATTACATTTTTAATATATTTTTCAAAATGTCAGAATTTGTAAACCTGTCAGGAAACTCCAATAAACCTACTTTAAATATTTGTAACTCAGCAAGTCTTGTGTATAATATAATGGTTTCATTAATGCACATAATTAGAGCTGTAAAAAAATATTAAAATCCCTATTTCTCTAGGCTACATCATCCCTAGAGATACTATAGTACCACAATTGTCTGAGTTGTACATTTTAGCACTGAAAGGAATAAGGAGATATTAATTTGCATTGTTTTGATAGTGCAAGATGGCTTTCCCTTGGTGCCTCTGACCCCGAACTAATTTTATAATGGGGACAGGTCTTGAGAGATAATTACCATGAGTAGGCATATAAGATTTCTCAATCTCTTTTAGGAATGAACAAACCAATAAGAACAAACCAAGAAGTTGCACATACACAGTAGATGTGATATCATGTTAAAAGAAAGGGACGGCCCTGGGGGTTATTTGTTGACTTCTAAATGAGAATGAAGAATACTAGACGACAATCCCATGTTCATTTAAAAAAAAGTAGTTTTAAACAGACAGAAGCTTCCCTGGATTTATTAAACTGCTCAACTCTATCAAGGGTGACAGTGGGGAGCTTAGTTTACCTTTACCACTACTATGCCTTTTCCCCCACCTGTATATCTCCTATCAACTTCTGACGGGAAATACACTATCTTTCTTTACCATAAATGTTAGAATTTTCCTGCAGGAGGCATTTCTTCTGAAGTTGCAGTCTTGTGTCACTCCCTTGGGCTATAAATAGAGTACAGTATCAACCATTTCTTCACCCCTCCTTTGAGAATCAGATTAACACCATCACTGATGCTAAAAGTCTCTGCAGGCCAAAAGTCAGAGCCTCAAGCTTGTTTTTGAACATGATTGCCCAAGTAATACTTTGCTATATATACAAAACTGAGCCACCAGATGCGTTGAATGAGTTTTCCTTCAATTCTGTTTAAGGTTTCTGAAGATTACTGAACTTATTATTATAATTCATTTATAGTTAATAAGAATGTAAAAACAAAATAATTAGCATGCAATAACTTTGCAGGATGCTTTGCAGAGGTTAGGTAGGCAGATTACTTTCTTTACATATATGGATTTGTTATGTGATGGGTATGGTCAGAAGTACACACCTGGTGTCAAGTTTCAGCCAATTTTGTGTTGAATAAAGTATTCCATTTCAACAGAGATTAATCAAATCATCTCAGAAAATGATATGACTCTTCCACTCCTTAATATTCTACTACTGACCCACTATATCTGTTCATCACTTCATCAGCATCTGTAACTCTCTTCTGTAATTGCATTAAGGTGTTTCACTTTTGCCATTTGCTTTTGCTATTAAATATTGTTTGTTTCATCTTATCACCAGACTGCAAGTTTCTGTGGGTGCCAGAAGACAGATCATACACACAAGATGTTTCATTCTTTGATAGAGTGGTTTGAAATAATTAGGCAATCCACTGGCTGTTTATTTATTACAGTAATAGGACCCTGACATTCCTTTGTAGAGCTAGCTTTTAAGAGTGCTCAATCTTTTCTTTACACTTCAATTTTTATATTTAGACTAAATTTTTCAGACTTGATTGCCTGAAGGTCAATGGAGTTAGGCACCTAAATGGTATGTTTACCTTTGAAAATCTCCTGCAGCTTATCTACTTCTGAGAATAATAAAATTGCATATATTTATTATGGGCATACAAAACAAATTGACCATTCTTTCCTTTTTACCTTGTTCTCTATTACACAAACAGGTAGAAAATTGAAATTAATGAATACTGTGAGTGGTCTGCCCCTCTTTATATCTCGCCACATATTTAGGTACCTAAATGTATGCTCATGGAAATGAGGAGTGTGGAAATGTATTAATTTCTTTCAATATTTTATATTTCTTACAATACCTCGCATTTGGCGTAACCTCATCCATTTCCATGTCAAGTGAATTCACTCTTCAGAAGTATTTCTTGAGAGTCAGGAACAAGTCATCCCTCAGGGAGTTGGTTTAGCCTGAGTGAGTGTGAACTTCACCTGAGGCATGGAAATCATCCTAAATGTTCATTGATGGCAGCAGTTTTTTCAAAGGCCCTCTCCGAAGGCACCTCTCCAATGCATTAGCGCTGAATCGTTATTTATCTATTTCCTTTCAAATTATAAACAATTAAATGAGTTGATATGCAGGCTCAGAGTATCAAGTACAGTGTAATCAGATTCCCGCATCTATCAAGTAATAGGTCATAATTAAATACTCAGACTCCCCCCCCCCAATTCATTTTCAAATCCTTGCACCTCTCTTAAATGACCAAGTGAAAGAAATTGACTCTTTGATGGGCCTATTTGGATATTAATATTTTGTTTGTATTTATACCATTATATCATGTCTAAGCATACCTGTCCCTGTCTCAGCATGAGGGGATGGGCTAGATGACCTCTTGAGGTCCTTTCCAGTCCTTCATTTCTATGATTCTATGATCAACTTGTAGAATCCTTTGATATGTGCAGATAAACCATTTCTGTTGATAACATCATGTAGCACAGAGTACAACATACTAGCTATACAGTGCAAGATAGATAGATAGATAGATAGACTTTCTTTGTGCTAAGCTAACTGTCCTTCAGTATACTCACATCTCTTCTTGTTTTCATGTTATAGAACAGGGTTAAAAATGAAAGAAAAAACAAACAAACAAAAACAAAAAGAACCAACCAAATAAAAGATTTCATTGTTTTTTGCTCTGTCTGCAATAATTAAATTTATTTTATTCTGCTCAGATTCAGACAAGATATTATATGTCAGTTTTTAAACTGATCTGTCTTCTAAACCAGATCAATGATTGCTAACAAAATACATGTTCTAATACTTTAATTTCTCTTCTCTTGTACCTTATTATCTGTTGCCCTGTGACTGTCCATATTAATGCCATTTCTTTTACTCTTATCCCTTCCACATGCTTTGGTCCCCATTTCTCTAATTATCAACATAGATTTTGATTAGGTAATAACAATATGGCCAGTGGTTTTCTACTTTGCATACATTTTTGTGATGCCTGCCTTTGTATTTCTTGTAAACTGGGGAATGTTTTCACAATATATTAATGCAGTAATCAAGGGATTAACTATTTTATATTATGCACATGAACCAATAGCAGTCCACGGGACCTGACTCCCATCTCAACTGAACCAGTTTTATATCACTTTAATTCCATGACATACAAATGAGTTCTTTCTAATTTAAAGTATTGAAAGCAAGAGAAAAACTAGGCCTTCTCGTGTTATCGAGGCCTATAATTGCCTGGGAAAAGACAAAATAGGGCACATTATCGCAACTAATTTTCTAGTTAGCACCTGTGTAAATTAATTAGATTGGTGTTAGAGATATTTAGAAGTTTCTGTTGAGAAGCAGGCTAAGGCCTACTTCTTGATAGTACTGAGAAGGTAGCTGATTTACAAGGTTGTTAATCAGCTGAATTGGTCTTTCTGGTTTCTCGGGTTTATTTATTTATTTATTTGTTTGTTTGTTTATTATTTAAAGTTTTGTTATTTTCTTAAGAATTATATTAATGGGTAATTTAGGATTCTTCAGTACACAACAATGAAGGATGCTAGATAGTAAAGCACTGTCAGCTACAAAATAAATCGGGTTGATAGTATTTAATTGTTCCTTTTCAATCCATTCTTTTTATACCAAAATTCCTTACCTGAGACAACAGTGTTATATTTCTGTAGTTCCTCTGAAACTGCCTTTCCTGGACTCTTGTTTGATGATGATTTGCTTTTTCTACATATATTGGTTTTTTTTAGCAGATTGCATTTAATCAAAGTGCAAAGACCTCACTGCTTCCTTTTTTTCTTAAGAAGTGATAAGTGCACGTTGTTGCATGTTCTGCTGGTGATTGATAGCTGTTAGGAAGTGAAATTTGGGTAGCTTTATATTTTATGAAATTATTAAAAAAATACATAATACCCCACCCAAAATACAGCTGGGAGTGCACTTATTTAAAGCTTTCTTTGAATTGCACTCTGTAATTTCTGGTTCTTTCCTGCCGTTACCATGGTACAATCATGGTCATATTCAAAATAATAAACTACATCACTTGACATATTTAGCTACTGCCTTCGAAGGATTTGGTATATAGATTCAAGCTCATTTTTCTGGCTTCAGCAATTAAGAACAAATCACTCTTGGTCTTTGCAGAACAAAAAGAAAAATAAAGAAAACTGTAATAAGTAAATAATAAAGAAATAATACTTTTCATTTTTATTGAAGTAAATTACATTGCTTCATGTATAAAACACAAATGGAAAGCAGCTTTAATATTTTGGCATTTCACCTTCTTTAGAGTCTTACAGATCAATGTAAATGCAAGTCTTAAAATCTATAGTTTCCCAGTATTCCAGATGTGCTATAAAATTACTGTGCAGGCATTCATGGTAGGTCGGAAGCCCAGAGTCCGAGACCTTGAGAAGTGGGAGATTTGGCTGTGTTAGCTCTAAGGCTGGACAAACTGTATAGCTCATCCACTAGCTGGGGACAGTGAGTGACAACGATTAAGTGTAAATTACACTTATGCCTACTTTAGAATCCATTTATGCTGACAGAGCAGCATCTAGGGACTCTGTGTAAGTGAGAATCATTCCGTGATCTCTAGAATTTCAAATCACAAACCACACCAACAATAGAAAGGTGTTAGGAAATACTCAATATATATAACTCATTTTTTTTGCATTTCTTTTGCTACAAATCAAGTGTCTCTTCTCTTGTTATTTCCCATTCACTGTAACCATACATTTTCAAAGACTTGCACAGGGTCCATCATGTGGACTCCTTTAAGTTTAAACTGCAATTATGTAGCTATAACTCTGTGCATTTCTTTGAAAATATTGGGTCCAGGGCCTCTGAAGAACTTTCTTAGTTGACTTTAAATAATTATAGCAATTCTTAGTTCAAAACAAGGTTGTTTCTAAAAAACAGTTGGGATCAATTCTCCCTCACAGGATACAAACAACTCACACTTCAACTGGAGTCACGTATGTGAATGTGAATCAGGCCCATAAAGTTTATGTATAGTACTTTTCTCTTGTAGCAATTATTAAAAGGTCATTGCCAGACAAGGAAAATCTTAATTTCTCAACAACTTGATAAATGAAAATTTACAAAATCTACCGTCCAGTGATCTGAAATCAGGATCATAGGGAATATAGCATTTTGAAATAGGTTCAACACGTCCCTGCCCCCACTTTCACATTACAATTGTTCTGGTAGAAACATACTTCATGAGCAAACCCCACAGGATTTTTGGGTGCTGCAGGGATCTTTAGCTTAGGTAAGAGGAGTGTTGCTGCAGAGCAAATGGGGAAGCCAAAAACACAAAAGAGAGAGAGAGGGAGAGGGAGGGAAGCAATCAGAATTTCTGTTGTAATTCCAAAGGAGATGATGTATAATGTAACCTGGTGATCGTCACACATTTTGTCCTAATGGGAGAATATTTCAGCTTTTAAAATCCACTGAGGAAGGAGAAAAAATATCCAGCCATGCAGATTCTTAAAAAGCCCCCAGAACTCTTAATAGTCTCTTATGAGAATTACTCAGCAGAAGCAAAGTATCAGAGGGGTAGCCATGTTAGTCTTTGTCCACAAAAACAACAAGAAGTCCAGTGGCACCTTAAAGATTAACAGATTTATTTGGGCATAAGCTTTCATGGGTGGGGTTTAGCCCCGAAAGCTTATGCCCAAATAAATCTGTTAGTCTTTAAAGTGCCACAGGACTCTTCGTCGTTTTAGCAGGAACAGTGAATTTCCAAAGATTTCTCATGCCATTTTTGAAGTATAACTAATTACACAGGGAGCTTAATCTCCAGACCATTCTTTGTTAAAAAATGAATGCATAATAAACTCAAAAGAAACAGTACCAATGAGCTGATTTCCCCCTAAGCTGCAATTTGTGTCTTCACAGATCAACTGGTATTAGGGTATTTCCATTTTCCTAGATTTTGTGTTATAAGAAATATACAAACTACCTTCCTGGAGAAATAAGCTCTCTCTTGTTAGTTAGTTACACATTAACTCGTGGGAGATGGTGGATATGGAGCTGAACTCCCACTATAAGCCCAGATTCAAATCCTTCAACTCATTGTGTGGTGGAATCTTCCCTTTTGGTACCAAAGGGTTAATTTGCCAACATAGAAGGTACCTTGAAGATTAAGCCTTTTTTGTGTGGTATTGGTACTTTACAATTATATGAAAAACCTAATTCAAGAAATGCCCTGCCCCTGCTGACAACTTCTCATGAGAGATTAATTGAAAAAATGTTATTGAATTTAAAAATGTCCACACTACACATTTATCTCCATATACACATTCTTATTTAATCTATCTATCTCTGGCACAAATATAACATTAAATTTGAGATTTAAATCCCAGAGTAGTTAGGAAGTTCTTAACTAAAATCACCACATTCTCATTGTCTGGCTGTTCTGAAAGAAGGACAGGAGACATTTGATATGACATTTGATATCAGGCTGCAACTTTATCATCAGATGTCTGGGACTACCCAGCAGATAACAGTGTACAGTGCAGGTAACCCCATGTTTATTCCATACTAAACTGGGGTCTTTTACTAGCTCCCCCTCTTTTTCCATTCAGGTCCCTCCAGCAAATCCATTTCTGGAACCTTACCATATCCGGGGGCTTCCACCAGCTCCCGCTTGTTATCAGATTTGCACCCACCAATTTGTTACCAGATTTGCCCATTACTTTGGGTTATGCTCATTTATTAAGGTTACTCTTTGCTCTACTTCTCCCTTCTGCAAGTTCCCTCTCAATCGAGCTATCCTGCAGGACCTAGGTTCCCCAGGGCTGGTTCCTCCAGCCCCAGAATCAGATGAACACACACACACACATTAACAGAGCATGTCTGAGTGGAATGGGTCAATAAACACTCCCAAGCTGACACCCTTATATGCCCCTGGACTCAGAAGTCTGAGTTGAACAGCACTTCCAAGCTGCCACTCTCCTATGCCACAGGTTCAACACGTCCCTGCCCCCACTTTCACATTACAATCGTTCTGGTAGAAAAATACTTCATGAGCAAACCCCACAGGATTTTTGGGTGCTGCAGGGATCTTTAGCTTAGGTAAGAGGAGTGTTGCTGCAGAGCAAATGGGGAAGCCAAAAACACAAAAGAGAGAGAGAGGGAGAGGGAGGGAAGCAACCAGCTTAAGTATAAAAGTTATTTATTGCCCGGTAATAACCATACAAGGAGAGCCAAATAAACAAAACAGTTACAATATTCAATCTAGCTTAAGTTTGATTACAAAAGTCAGGTTTAGAAAAATACACCTGATCACACAAGCAGGGGTGGGAAAGCTAAACCTAAAGTAGGAAAAAAAACAGAGCGAGAGAGTGAGTGAGTGAGAGAGAGAGAGAGATAGGGAGGGTTCTTCTTCACTCCGTGAAGCTTGAACCAATTGGGGTTCCCAGGTGGTGGTGGTAGCTAAGGGTCTGGAGTGCTGGAGACAGGTAGAGCCCCCAGCACGATCAGTCAGAAGAAGATGAAGTCCCAATGGAACTGATACAGATTTTGGATCTAGGCATCAGAACACTTACTTGAACATGGGTAGGGGTTTTTGTAGGGAAACAACAATGGTTCAAGGGAGAACACTAGATTTATTTATGGGTAAACTGATGGCTCAAGGGAGTATACCAAAATTGTTTTGTTCAGGCTAGACTAGAGGAACTGATCATTCCTAGCTACACAGCAAATGTTCCTTCGAGGGAGCTCACAATGCAATTAGGCAGCTCCAGTATTTTGGATACCAATAAAGGACTTATTACTAGAATTGGTCTGATAATTACTGAGCTTGATGTGTACAGGTGTGGGTTCATTAACATCTGGAGCAGAGATACCCCATCATGCAGTGCTTTCTTGCTTTTCTGATCCCGGAGTTCAGTGCAATTCTTGCCTTTGAATCTCTATTCTCCATTCTGTATGCTAATGGAAATGCCTCCCTGTCCCATCTTTGATGCAAATGGGGCTAGGGGAGTTGCCTTAATCCTGTCACCATTGTCCGGAGGGGTGTAGATGCATCTCCCACTGCCTTTTCATTGTTTTTTGTAAGTCTTCCTTCTGATCGGTTTTGGTTCATGCAGAGGCTGGGGGTGTGTCCTTCGTGAGTCAGACAGGCTGGATACTGCGCCCTGGTTCCTCAAGAACACAGAGCTGACAAGTAACAATTCCCCCCGTTGATGGGGTGCTTGCATTGAGTGAATATCCCCATCAGATCCTTACTCTGTGGTACTGGGTCTGATCTTCAATCCATTGCAGCCACCACATCAGTCGCTGGATCCAGAAAACCAGTAGAACCAGACCAATTGCGAGTATAATTTGGAAACCGATGATCACCACAATGGTGTGAAGCATGATATTCAAAACACCTGTTGCACTGGGGCTCCATCCAAGCAAATTCTCCCACCAGAAGTGATGGCCTGTGTTTTTAATTGTAGCTGTTAACCTAGAGATCTCCTGGTTGCGGTGTTGCCATTCTCCTCCATAGTTCAAAGCCTTTGTAGCTCAACTTATAAGGAGGGATGATTTAATAGTCTCTTAATGGTAGTGAGACCCATTCCCATTGAAATGGGGGAAACCTCCTTGTAGAGCTCAGGATAGGCATTCAAATGTTGCATAGGCCATATAAGCACCATAAACTTAATACCACAACTAACAATGGTGGTTACATTACAGAACCAGTGATTAACGTAAGGCATCTCCAGCAAATCCATTGCCGGGACCATTACCATTCACCCCCCCCTTCATAGAAGGGTTAAGATGGGCTATAAGAATGGAGGTTTGGCTCCCTGCCATACCAAACATAGGAGTCCCCAATGGCCCCCCATTCATTTCTTTATCAAACACTTTTTTTTAATTCCTTTTTCCAAGCCATTTATCTGGTCACTGCATACCTTTCCTATGGAGTACCCGCACTGGACATCTGCCCTACACTTAAATAATAAGTTGCGACACATAGCCTACCGCCCGTCATGCCATGCATGAACAGAGCCCTTCCTGAAACCTGCTGTGGGGAAGGCAAAAAAACCCCAACAGCACTTAAGCCAATATGGTGGTAAGGGGGAAAAAAATCCTTCTCGACCCCCCACCACCCCAAAAAGGGGCAGCTACAGTAATGTGCACAGCAGGTCTTGACCGAACCTGGTATTTTACCATCTAAAGGGGAGAAAGGGTGAGTTCTGCTTCAGCCTGCTCCATGTAAAAGGCAGGCTTCAGTCGCAGAGCTGCCTCTTTTAAAACCTGCATTCACCTAGGGGATGAGTCAGCGACCACACTGACCCTTTTGCAGCAGTTTTTATCTCCCGCACCCCCAGCCATAAAGATTGTAGCCTTCATTTGGCCAGCGAGCCAAATACCCCGCCCCCCCCTTAAAGGTGCAGGGTGGTCATTCTCTTCTCCACTCATTCTGTGTCCTCCTTTTCTGTTCTTTCTTATTTCACCCTTATCTTTTGCACCCTTGCACAGCTATCAGAATGGCTCCACTGAAGTCAATGGGAAGTTTGAAATTCACTGCAATCGGGCTAGCATTCCACCCCCACTCACACAAAGCACTATCCCATTGACATCATTGTGACTAATTATATACTTAAAGTTAAGCATATCTCTAATTGTTTAGGGTTGGATTGGGGCCTTAATCAGATCAGGAAAAAGGGATATACAGTACTAAGGGTCAATATTTATTTTTTTAAAATAATTAATACAGATGTAATTATAGTAGAAATATTTGCTACACTAAGTATACTGAGTGATTATCTTATCAGATACATTAATATGTGGAAGAGTTCCAACAGATTCTCCTATCCTATTATGTAATCCATTGCCCATTTTAGCCAATGGGAATCTTTCCAGTGAATTCTGTGGGTGTTAGGAGTCATAATGCCATGAGCTAGAATACAAAGTGACATGCGAAATAAGAGGAAAGAAACAACTGTCAAGGGAGCATAAAATAGGGAATGAATGGGATGAGAAGGTAAGGAAGACAGAAACAGAGATGCATTTAAGTCTTTTCCAACTTTTAAGAGTTTTATTCTTGCCCTTACATTTCCAGTAACAGTATTTTATAGTCCATTTCTGTTGTGTATATGTGTGTGTGTGTGTGTGTTTTGCCTCTGAGAAAAATAAAATAAAAACAGAAAGTCTGATGCCTTGAGAATTATGTAAGTAAAGTAAATTATATTTATATTACATGTAAATCTAGTATTGATGCCATGTTATAATTTATTTTTATATTGTGTTCTCAATGTGCATGTTAAAAGAATAGTAAATTTCAAATTGAGAAACCAACCATAAAATAAAAAGTCAATAAATTTCCAAAATTTCTATTTCTAACACATGAATCATTTAATAAATTGTGTATATGTATTAAACAGCATGCATTAAAAATTGCATTTAAGAAGGACACTAAGAATCGGAAATTCTACATATGTGCAACATCCAGGACCGGTGCAAGGATATTTTGCGCCCTAGGCGAAACTTCCACCTTGTGCCCCTTCCTTCCCCTCCCCTCCTGCTAGACCATCGCTTATTATAAACTTTCAAAAATGAATACTGAATAATGTGGCATTGTTCATTAGAATTAATACAAGGGGGGCAGAGGAGATGATCACAACGGTCCCTTCTGGTCCGGGGGAACCTATGAGCAAGGAGGAGGCTGAGAATGCCCCCAGTTTGCAGAGTCTCTAAACGTTCCCAGGCTCTGAGTACTTTGCCCTCCGGGGGGGACCCAGGGGCAAGGAGGGCAGAGCCAGGCTCTCCCAGGGAGCAGGTGAGGATCTCCCTGGTGATCAGGGCTGGCTCCCTGTGTTGGCACAGTGCCACCGGGGGGGATCAGTGTTTGGAAGCGGCACCTGCGCCAGCCCTTTCCCCTCCGTCGCGCTGCGGGGTTTAGTTTCACTTTCCCTTGCCCCAGGAGGCAGCTGCGCCCGGCCCCAGGCATGGCGCATTGGAAGGTGAAGCTCACTTCAGGTCAGGGCCGTGTCCTGCCTCCCACAACAGCTCCGTCCCTCAGCTGTGCTGGTTGCCATACCCGGCCGGCTGTCTCCTCCTTGCTCCGCCGCAGGTTCCCACTGACCGTCCTGCGTAGCTCCCCTCGCTGCGGGGGTGGGTTTGTTATGGAGGCCTCGCTCCCCGCACTGCCCCGCTCAGCTGACTCCCGTGACACCGGGCAACCCTTTTTGGCACCCCCAAATCTTGGCACCCTAGGCGGCTGCCTTGTTCGCCTAGTGGTTACACCGGCCCTGAACATGGCTATATTTTTTGACTTTTGAGTGCTTGATTTCTCAGTCTTAATTGTTGCACTAGTGTTTTTTTTTTTTCCATTTCATTGCCTTGCTCTTTTTAAAGAAAAATAATCAGGAAATAGGGAGAAAGCACTGCTGTTATAAATTACTTTAAAGATGCCTCAATGTTACAAAAGTGCTTTAGATGCACCTTAACTCTGCTACCAGTAAAGCACTTTAGCAATGCACCTTGACTTATCTTAAAATGAAGTGAGGTTCACTAAGACAGCCTTAACTGAGGAGATTGTAACTAACACAATTAATGAAAGACATTTTTGTCACACATCACAACTCTAAATTTCTTTAGGTTAAATGTATGGGAAAAACTGAACAGAAAATTCTAATGTGAAAATACAAACTGGATACATAAACATTGCAAGTACTGAGCCTATAAACAATTGGATTTTATTTCCTTCTTTCATGAGGATTATAAAGCCTAAAATATTATCTTTTCCACATAAACTCTCTGGGGCTGACTGAGTGACATCACCATCATGACTGTTCGGTATCCAGTTCCCAGATGACATGTCATCTTTAGCTCAAAGCTATATTTTCTTTCCACTTAATCTCTCTGGGACTGAGAGAGGGAAAATATGTTTCTCCCACCCTCATCTCAGTATCTGCCACCCTCTTCATGCAGATCCCCAGAAGTGTGGAGAAGCATGTGAAAGGGGAATGGTAGATATTGGTCCACAGAAGTAGCTGATCCCCTTTTCCATGTAGGATCAGATCCATGCATAGTAGTAGGGAACATGATCTATTCCAGGATAATTTTTAACACTATACTATACCGACCAGGAAAAAAGACCTAACGAAGGATTATCCTCATGTGATTTTTCTTCAATAGGTTCCTTAGTGAGAAATCTGTTCTAGCTGAAACTTGCATCTTCAGATTGCAAACTAGGAAGCAATTTTACCTAGTAGTCACCCCTGACACACACAAAGTGTCAGAAATTGACATAGTTAGCATCTGTCACACTGAAGCTTTTGGTCAAAGTGGAAAGCTTTACTAAAACCCATTTGTCCTAATCTGAAGGGGGAAGGGGCTAAAAAAAGAAATGTTGTTACTGTAAGTGAAATGCTCTGGGCACTGCCGTTTGTAATAATCCATACCTACATATATCCTCGTTGTTAGCTGATCACAAAACTGCATCATGGGCACAAAACTCATAACCTTCTTTCAAATCACTCTGACCTATAGTCACCTGATCATTATTTGTTAGTAGCAATGTCACGGACATCCTCTTGGAGAGAGAGCAGTTACCCTCGTACTTTATCATCATTTGCTCAGATATTTTATTCACCCACATACACATCTTCTGCTTACATGTCTGCAAAATCTTTTTTAGCTTTGTAATTCTAATTAATGTGAATATATTAAAAAAAAAAGGTTATGCAAAGGAGCCTAGTAGGCGCTGCTGGAGCAATAAGTGGTTGGCATAGACAGGGTACAGATCTCAGTCTACTAGGAGAGAATTGTGAAATTCCACCTCGAGACAGTGATGGCAAGATGCCTACCACCTGAGAAAATGAGACTCAGGGCAGATCTACACTACTGCTTAACGTATGTCACTCAGGGGTGTGAAAAAGCACCCCTGAGCAACGCAAGTTTTGCAATGTCCACACTGGTGCTATGTCAGGAAATGCTCTGCCGCAAACATAGCTTCCACTTTTCACCGAGGTTGAGTAATTATGCTAATAGGAGACTGCTGTCCCATCAGCATAGCACATCTTCACCAGACGCGCTACATCAGCACAGCTCCATCAATGCAGCTGCACCAATGTAGCGCTGTACTGTAGACTTGCCCTCACAGAGACCAGAAAGGGGACACAGGTGCAGCAAGCATTATAATTGCTATCCATGTATTGTAGACACAGGTATGTACAGAATGCATTTACAGGATGCATCAAAGATTAAAAGTTCTAGGAGAGTGTAGGGACATGCTCCCTAAGTGCCACTTACTTTTCTGTCCCCATCATCATAGTATCTGAATATCACCCGAGTATTTAAAAATGGAAGTGCCAATAACAATGTCTCCCTCTTACTTCCTTCTCAGGAGCAATAACTTGAATTTCTATAGGGGTTGTGTTTGTTGTTTGCTGACGAACATGTTCCTGTGTGAAGAATTTATTGAGGGAAAGCAAAAGTGAGAAAATGAATTTTGCATTTAGTTGTGAACGTGGTTGGTTCTATGGTTATTCTTGTCATACTTTAGGTACAGTTCCTGTGGAAGTTCTGACTCATAAAAAAGTTCTGACTCTAAAATCACAAGCCTCCCCTTAGTAGTCAAGAGTTTCATGATTGTAGTGGAACACAGTTGTGTAAGAAAGTCATGTGGGAGAAATGGTGTCTCAGATATCTGGTGATATTCCCATGAAAGTATTGCTGGAGAGTGTGTACTATGGGGAGTCATTATAGAGAGGAGAGCAACGACTGCCCTGCACCTTTAAGCGGGGCGTTATTTGACTGGCTGGCCGAATGAAGGGGAACAGTGCTTTATGGCTGGGGGCAGGGAGATGAAAACTGCTGCAAAATAGGGTTGCCAACTTTCTAATTGGACAAAACCGAATACCCCTACCCCACCCCTTCCCTGAGGCCCCACCCCTGCCCTATCCCTTCTCCAAGCCCCCCACCCCTGCTCGCTCCATCCCCCCTCTCTCTGTTGCTCACAGTCCCCCACCCTCACTTTCACCAGGTTGGGGTAGGGGGTTGAGGTGCTGGAGGTGGGTGAGGGCTCCAGCTGGGGGTGCAGGCTCAGGGGAGGGGCTGGGGATGAGGGTTTAGGGTGCAGAAGGTGGCTCTGGGCTGTGGCAGGAGATTGGAGTGCAGGGGGTGGAGTTGTGGGTCTGGGTTGGGGCTGGGGATGAGGGGTTTGGGGTACAGGAGGAAGCAGTTGGGGACTCCTATGATTGGTACGCAGGGAGCCAACCCCCCATTCTTATAGCCCACCTTAACCCGCCAATGGGGGGTGGGGGGTGGATGGTAATGGTCCTGGCAATGGATTTGCTGGAGGGACCTAGATGGAAAAAGAGGGGGAGCTGGTGGAAGCTCCCAGGTAATTACGGAATAAACATGGGGTTACCTGCACTGTACACTTTTATCTGCTGGGTAGTCCCAGACATCTAATAATAACATTGTGGCCTGATTAAACCCATGTCAAATGTCTCCTGTCCTTTTGGTATAGCCAGATAATGTGGCAATGTGCTTACAGTGAGCTGTGTTGCTCAGCAGAGAAATTATTGTGTTTTTACCAGTTGGAGCTTTTTCAGGTGTATGGCTTTGTTCCTAGACATAACTAATTGCAATAATCAAGTCTAGGGGTCACAAATATGTGGATTGCTACAGCCTGCTCTGTGCCTGATAAGACGGGAGAAAATTTCTCAACAACTGCAGATGGACGTGGATGTTTTTTAAACTGTCTGGGCCATGTGGCACTAAGGGGTTCAAAGGTTGTGGACCATCTTAATAACCAGAGGTAAATACAGCAGCTCTTTGAATTGCTTCCCCATTTCTAGCAGTGTTACTTCAGTCTTGCCTGGGTTCAGCTTTAACCAGCTGTTCTTTATTCAGACAACACATTGGGAAGGCTTCATATTTGATGTAAAGAAGAGCTAGAGATGGGGGTTATCTGCACAGTGATGGCACTTCCGCCTGTGTTGTCTTACTTAGTCGCCCAATGGCTTCCAATGCACATTGAGTTACATAGGAGAACGTTGTGGAATTTCGCAGCTGAGGGATTTGGAAGCAAAAATACAATTACACATATAGACCTTCTGGAGGTTCAGCACAATGAATATGGATGCGCTGTTTGAGGAGATCATCTGCAAATGCTGTCTCTGTAGTACACCTGAAGCCTGACTAAGAGAGATCCTGGATACTAGTGGCACAATTGTTGCTATTTTCTTGATTACCTTGCTTAGAAAAGGGAGGTTAGACACTAAAATATCTGTTTTATTCAATACAAATTGGTGCAATATTGTGCATTTTATCACCTCTTTAAATCTGATTTTATCTCAACCATATTCTTATTAAGTAACTTATAAATGCACTATGAACACCACATTATTCACAATTTATTAAGTACAATGTGCATGAGTCCCTATAGTGAAACAAACAGTGAAGTTATGAGAGTCCTCGGTTTTACTCCTTCAGTGGAATGCAAATTCATATATGTAATCTCAAAACTTGATTTTGAAATAGCTTCCAATTAAAGCTTTTGCAATCAAATATGTTTTTGTTTTCTGTACTTTTTATTCTTTTTTATTCATTATCAGGGTAGAGAATACTGGAAACTAAAGCTCTCAGTTCATTGCCTGTTTCCTGAAAGTACTCACTATGGTTCCAGTTGTGACAGTGGATTTTTTATGTTGACATGTCCTCTAGGAACTGGATGAAGGCCACTAGTTCATTTCTCATGGGGCATCAAACAGCCAAGATGGTAACAAAGGTGGTTATAAGATGGCAATGAATTTCTGTCAGACCACCAAGTACCATGTTCAAATCTATGCTTCACTGCTTCTAATATCTTGAGCTGCCCAGTTCCTCGGAAGATCAAAGCAAAATGTTTCCCTTAATTTATTTATATCTTTATTGAATAATGCAAGAAAAATGACACATTTTATTTGTTTTGTCTAACCAATGAATCTAAGTTACAAGGAAAGGGGAAGAGATCTTTATTTATTCTCCAATATAAGAGAGGAATCTTTGAAGTGTTTTACATTTTCAGAATTCCAGAAAGGACTGATAAAGATAATAGAGATAAATTTTTCATACTTATAGAGGGTTCAAAAACAAAGGGACATGATCTAAAAGGGTCCAATTATGCAAAGCATCTATGTGCATCCCTAACTGTTAGCACTCAAATTGTTCCAGTGAAGTCAGTGGGACTACTCATGTGCTTAAAGTTAAAGCACATTTAATTGCCTTGCCAAAATTAAAACCACAGCCGATAACCGGGAATTAAGAGCCATTAAATGTAAAGTGTAAAAAACATTGCCATGTTATCAGATAAGGTGATTGAACTAATGGTATAAATAGATTCATGAGACAACTAGATTTGCTTCTGAAGAAGGGGATTAAATAGTATGATGAAAGATTAAGAACCTGGGATTTTAAATCAAGCAGAAAAATCAGATAGGTATATTAGATGCTTTTATAAATACTAATATAAACCAAGTTGTGAAACTAACGATTTTCATTTCAAGAAATGTTTAAGATGTTGACCTGCAACAATAATTTTAAAATATTCAGATAATATGTAGTTGACCAAAATGATTTTTAATGGCGCAATCTTCTTTTAATTGCTAACTAAATTATACTCTCCAAATGATGCAGCTGCTGAGATATACAACTGCCTGTGTGCCAAAGGACTCAAGAAGTAGGCACCTAAACATCACCTGAAACCTGGGATGATATGTTCCAATTAAAAAAAAAATCTATTGTTCTTCAGTACATTGATATTTAACCCAATAAAATAATTCCTCATCTTTACTGCCTCCAACACCATATTGGAATTATTCAACGATTGTAATGTTATGAAGAGTAAAACCCCCCCAAAACAGATCAACCACTTTTCCCATTGCAAACAAAATATTTTAACCACTATTCTGAACAAGGCACCAGCAAAACAGATGACATTTGAAACTTTTCATGGGATTAAGGCCTGTCCTGAAACCACTTACATACATGAAAAAAGCAACAGAGGGTCCTGTGGCACCTTTGAGACTAACAGAAGTATTGGGAGCATAAACTTTCGTGGGTAAGAACCTCACTTCCTCAGATGACTTGCATCTGAAGAAGTGAGGTTCTTACCCACGAAGGCTTATGCTCCCAATACTTCTGTTAGTCTCAAAGGTGCCACAGGACCCTCTGTTGCTTTTTACAGATTCAGACTAACACGGCTACCCCTCTGATACTTTACATACATGAGTAACTATACTCCTATGAGTAATCCCATTGCTTCAGTGGGACTACTCACATTAATTATGTTACTCACATAAATTCAGTAGGTTCAGGCCCTTAGTCCTCATCGACGACTAGAGACTTTGATTTAGGGAGGAAAATATAAACAAAACACTTATAAGGAATTGAAAAATTATGCCCACCGGGCATTCAGTAAGATTTGTAGCAGAGCACAGTGCATTCCTGGTCTTCCTGCTTTTATGAGGAAGATTTTAAAAATCTCATTGAACACACATTAATAGCAACTTCCATACCCCAATACCATTATAGAGGAAAAAAGGGAAAATAATAAGTATAAAAAAAATGAAAATCCCATTATTTGGGATTTCTTTATAGTACTTGCTGCATTTATTTTTGCCCTGCATAGGTTACCTATGTCTTATACGTTCTTGCAGTGTGAGTAAAGGATGTTCCATGCCCCACGCTTACCTATTCCTTGTCCTGCCCATGCTCTATTCCCTCCCACTAACCACATACTGCTATGCAGGAACCTGTTATGGAGCTTGGCCGTGGACCACACAGAGATTGTGCATTCCCTGTGTGATCCTCTCTCATATCTAGCTCACCACCATCTCCTTCTACAGTGGAGCCACTTTGGTTCTGCAGTCCAAGGTCCCTTGGCAACCACCAAGGAAGAAACTTAATTTGCTTCTCTATATGTATATAATATTCTGAACTAATAAAAACTTGAATTGAAAAAGTTGGGTGAACAGCTTATTTCATTGTAATGCATCTTGTTGTAATAGTCTGGGTATTTTGCAACTGTCATTTTTGTCTCAAAGAGTAAGGGACTGCAAAGGAAAATAATGCAACAATATCATTATACAGAAAAATAACATTTTGAGAGATGTATTACAGATATGAATCTCTTGCCCTTATTACAATACAATTGAATGGTTATTCATGCTTATACAAATCTGAAAACTCTTTAACACTCAGTTTTTGTTATATCTTCATGTGCAAAAATAGAATTCTGGTACACTGCATCAGTTATGTTATTTCTGCCCTTCACCTTTTCATCATTCATTATTTTGTCATTTTAAACATTTTCGTAAAACATTTTGTAGGTTCGCAGATTCCTTGCTTCTGGTTCACAATCTTCTACTCACTGACCCCAGTAGAAATGCTAGAGGCAGCTCTTTGTTGTGTTAAGAGTGGATAGATAAAGGACAGATGTGCTATTCTAGGTCAAATATTCAAAAATGGTAAATTGTATTCTTTCAAGCAATTGACTCAGGTACACAGTAGGTATACAGATCTTGCTTGGATTTCAAAAGATAGTGCGCTTCCAAGCACCAATGGACATTATTTATAGCTCTTAATAGAAGTGGACTGAGTTGTTTGCTGATTCTTAAGCAGGACAGAATTGTTCACAACATCATCTGTTTGCATGTAAGTTACAACAGAAAAAGGGTGGTTGTTGGGTTTTTTTAGAATAAAAGGAAGTATCCCTTTTAAAAGTGTGAGCTACATTTTCATCCCCAGTTCTATCCCCTTTTATGTTGCCCGCGTGGTGCAAAGGGGACACAAGCTTCTTTACAAATAACCAGTTAAGAACTCCCCCATGGAGCAAATGTCAAATGGGTAAAGCCCAAAGACCTGGCATCTATGCTGATCTCCCTTCCCAGATGTCCCAATTTTATAGGGACAGTCCCAATATTCAGGGCTTTTTCTTATATTAGGCGCCTATTACCCCACCCCCCTCCACCCCTTGTCCTGATTTTTCACACTTGCTATCTGGTCACCCTACTTCCCCCACCTCCTGGCCTAGGGAGTGTGATGGAGAGTACCAGCGGATATGATGGGGGTGAAGAGCGGGAAGTTCAGAGCTCCCCTATGGCTCTCCTCCAAATTTTCATTTGGCATATGGTCCCTTAGACAGCTGTCATAAGTCAGAGTCATCCCCAGGTTGCTCTAACTGGGGCTTGGCCAGCTTGAAACTCAGGCAGCCATAACTAGGTCCCTGATGGCTCTCCTCCAGCCCTGTACTGAACACATCTTAGCACAGGACGACGCTGGGTCATTATACTTTCAAACACATATTTAGCCTGTGGGTTTTGTGCACAACAAATTTGGGGTGAATACTACTGGAAAGACAATAGTTTAATACTTACAAACAGTAAAATTGGGGCTGAAAGGCAGATAATACATGGTTAGATTAACTTCATTCCCAATATTTTTTCCAACAGCTCAGCAGCTTTTATTGTTATTATTATTAGTGCTGCATTTTAATTTAAATGCAATTTTAATTGAATACACTGCTGGAAAGACATTGCACAAAAATCCTCTTTCCAACGTTCTCTAACTACAGTGATTACTCCCTCTAGGCAGTAGAAAAATCACTTTCTTTCTTTCCTGCCTTTCTTTCTGAGAAGAGTATGAAATTGTTACTTATGTATGAATCTCAATTTCCATATAAGTAGCTGCAGTGCTGTTGCCATTCATTGCATTGGCCAAAATGGGAATTATACACGTCAATAGGATAATAGACAAAATTGGGAACTAATAGTCTTCCCTTATCTGAGGAACAGATCGATAATAGTTATCAATACAGTAGGTATATTGCTCATTTCCTTCTTTTTTTTTTTTTCAAGACCACTCTGGAAATGTAAGGATGATTTTGTTGTTGTTGATGACTTGAGCCTCATTACACCTGGTGGGAGGAGAAGTGCGTGCAATATAATTTCCAAAGGGTAGTTAGAGGCATGCTGTCCATGTAATTTCATTTTATCTACTGGTCCTGTTCAGTATACTTAGAATTCTCATCTCTCCTTGGAGCTGAAGGAATCTGGTGTGTAAAAACAATATTTTTTACAATACTGGGAGGTATATAAATATTATTAGTAGGATAGCTCATTAGAGGTCTTACAGCTTTTTGTGATATAAAGGTGTTTTATATATTTCTACTTCTTAGAGGTTATTTTTGTACTTGTGATCCTTACACGTTTAATTGAACCAGAGAAGCTTGGAGAGCAATACCCTAAAAATTAAACCCAGAATTCTTTGCTATATACTTGAGGGGTGCTAAGAATGGGATTTTCTAAACCGTTTGAAAATTCCAACCCAAATGTTCATCTTACCATATAAAGGAGAAACTTGAAAATATATTTTATGTATTTAGAAAGCAATCCTTTTTTATGTTGTATTCAATATGCTTGACCATCTATAGATCAGTTGCACAATCTTGCTAAATCTCTCTCTCTCTCTCTTTTTTTTTTTTTACATCATAGCAACAGCAATGAATTTCGATTTGATATGAAGGGGTAAGTGTACAGTGCTGTACTTTGCTGAATTCTGTAATTGTATTTCTGACCTGTTCCACCATTATATCTCCTGTGATTATATTTACCCAATTTTATCAATTTCTGAAAACTAAAGGGGAAAAGTCAAAACAAAAACACATAGAGACAAATTAATGTAGTCCAAATTTTACAGAAAAATTCTCCTTTCATAAGTGAGCATTAAGACTGTGAAATAAATTGGTTTTGAATGCTTTTTTAACAGATGTCAGCCATCTTGCTTATCACTGAACAAGCCACATTTGAACTAAACAGCTGAGTATCACGTTGAGAGATGTGGTTGCTGATTGAACACAGGTGTAATGGCTGATATACTGTCACATAGTCTGACATTAACCTAAGATCTTTGTTGAAATACTTATTACTGATGGCACAAAATGTAATTGCTAATTTTCTGCCTGAGTGGTTACATATTTTCTCAAAATCTTAAGAGTTATTCATCCTTTTTCCACTGCCCATTTCTCAGAGTTTAAGGCAGATGTGTCATTGGTCCACAGACCAGTAATTGAACCTGTCACTTGCAATCTACTGACTTCATTCCTCAGAAATGTGACTACTGCTTCATTCACCTTCCTGCTTATTTCTCTCTAGGTATCAAATGTCTTACTTGAACCTAAGTTAACAGGTATTCATTGTTTACCTTTTCAGATCTCTGGTCACAGAGCAAAGAAATTCAGGAGCAACCTCATCTGATTATTACTTTGCATTCACAGTGGAACTCTTGTTTAAAATGAGCTGTCCATTACAAGTCTAATTTTAAAAAAATGAATCACTCAGGTTGTAGGATTCAGTTCAAACCAGGCAGAAGAAAATACACAAGAAAGGTTGGCACAAAATTCAGACACCCCAATATTTTTCTGAACCCTCCCAAGTAATCATCTGCCCCATAGCTAGTGGGGCTTAAATAGCTTTGTTGGCTAATACCCCAGAAATATGGCACAAATATAAACATATCTTCTGAATCTCCTTACAAAGCTACTTTAAAATAATCAGGATCAGACACACATAGGCTGTTACTTAAGTAATCCTATTGACTTCAATGGGTCTACTTGAGTAAAATTAAATAGATGCATGAGTGTTTTCACGATTGAGGTCAAGTGAGTAAAAAGATGAGTAATCTCACTGAATTCACAGACATAAGTTTTTGCATGATCAAGGCCATAATTTTGAACTAAAAGAACAGAAATAACTAGTAATAGGTAATTCAAATCAAATTGAAAAGCTTTACCCTCATTATTTTCATTTGAAATGTTAAATTCATAGAATGCATGAAAAACATGCAAACTCCCCATTTTATTTAGTGTATTTTATTTCATTGTGGACACTGATAATAGTGACAGAATGTCTGATTCAAATAATGGCTGGGCGATAAGAAAATCAGCTGTCCGGCACACCTACTGCATGCAGTGTCTCAAAAATTCTTTTGTAAGTCTCAGATTTGGGAACTGGTTTGCTGTCTCCTTGCAAATAAATATTCATGATCTTGTCAATGGCATCATACCTCTTGAGTGTGAGAGTTATTTGGTGGGGAGGCAGGATATGAAAACAAGTCATCTTCCACTCGGAACATCATGAACAGCTGCTGCTATTCAAATAATTATTTTCTTATTCAGATAGATAAAAAGTGGCTGCTAGCACTACGGTAGCTTAGCATACAGTAACACCTTATGCTGTGGGTCTTTCCCAGTACAATATGCAGTGAAACTGATCCAGAGCTCAAACCGCATTTCATTTCACTGATTTTTTTTTTGTTTAGTTTGACGGTTATAAAAAGTGTTAGGTCAGCATGTATACTTTCATCTTCACTGATCAAATGATACTCAGTAGTATACTGAATGTAAGACATGCCATACATAACACAATCACACTTTCAAACAGAAAAGGAAAGAGATAAGTTCATAGAAATGCACGGCTAGGCATTCAAGTTTAAAAAATCTGTATTGTGTTTAGACTACTTTTAAAAGGTAATATTTTAAGGTGATATTCTCTTAAAATGTCAATTTCAATATGTAGTATATGATGGTATGAGATGGTTAATCAAATGTCATTTTGTTTAAAAAGAATTTCACGATTTTCAATCTTTTAGATTGGAATTTTCAAAAGGAGTTGAGTGCCTAATTCCCTAGTTTTGGGAAAAATTCTGAAGTCCACTAGCAGAAACTCCCAGGAAGATTTTTTATGGGAAATCCATCTAGTCCCACAGGAAGCACACAGAAGACATTCCACTTCTTTCCTCTCTAAGCTCCTTAAATACTGGAACCTTGAACCCCCAGAATTGAAGTAGAGGAGCTTCCTCAGTATGTGTGGCAGGGAGAACAGTGACAGTGGTGCTGATGTTTTCTTTTCCATATGCTTGGGGATAATTTAGCCATATTTCTCCCCACTTCCCCTGCATCAAATAGAAGAGAATATGAGATCCATAGACCTAAGAGATGGAAAGACTTGTTAGGTCATCTTTAGAGCTGTGCATAACATTGTCAGTAAGGCTGTCCAGGGGATGACAATTCCATTTCATGACAACTCTCAAAGCTTAGAAATTTGTTTTTAATTGGCATTGGAATGAAAAGAAAATCTTTAAAACGCTTGCCGAAAACCAGAATTATGTTGAAATATCCATTGTCAGAGCTTTTCAATTCAAGACGCTTTTTTGAGTCCACAGCACCAGTGACAGACAGAGAAAGGGAGACTCTCACTGTCACATGTTAGTTACAGCATTGGCCTGGGATATGGGAAACATAGGTTCAATTCGCTGCTCTGCTTAATTCAAAGCAGTTTTTCATCCCCGGTCACTCTGAATCACACAGAACAGAGACTTGAACCTAATTATCAGATTATGGAGTGAGTACCAAAAAGCCTTTTTACTTCTGCAAAATGTTTTGGATCTGACAAAACTGCATATTTTGATAAATTTTAATTTTGTTGTAAATGTTCCAACCAGCTCTATTTAAAAAAAAAAAAAAAATCCGAAAAACATTCAACATTCACTTGTTTTTTAGGTTTCACTGACAACTGGAAACTCAGATCACATTAATCAAAAGTTTCCTAAGGGCTCAATTTCTAGTGAAACTCGGCTAGATTTGACCTAACTAGAGTCAATTTATGATTACAATAAATTTGCAATTTTGCATATTCCAAAATGAAGTTAAGTAAACTTTATCAGGTTTGATTCAATTTTATTTTGAGAGTTTTCAATCATTTAAACCCACAAGTCAGATGAAAACTCATTTTGGGGAGCTGAATCCAGGTGGACTGAAACCATAGAAAATTATAAACATAAAACTCTGTTAAGTGAAACCACTGAGTTTCACACCTTTCTAATCTTCTTGTTATCTGTACCATTGTGACTGAATGGACCCTGTATTAACATCCTACACACTATTGTAATAATATTTGTACAAAATACACTTTGTGAGGTAGAATTTAAAAACGAATAACTCACTGGTCAATAATATCATGACGAAATGTGGGTAGCATCATTCTGTGTAAAGTTATGAACATAGCTGAAATTATGACTGAAATGTATTTACCAGACAAATCTGAGGAAGGGGTAAACCTGTTTCTCAAAGACAAAGGAGAAGCTGATACCTCTAGCCTAGAGTCATCAAAGTTGTTTTGCCATCACTAGTAAAGTGGGAGGGGGTCAGCCTCTTTCATCATGAGACTCCAGGTCTCTGGCCTCACACTGGGAAGGAACTTTATCTAGGGGTAACCACCAGGAAAATGCATTTCAAAAGGTGAGTGGACTATACAAGTGAGAGGGAAAAACACCCCAGGTATTCTCTCTTTCTTTTCCCCCTATCTAACTCTTTCACTTAAGACAAAGGAACCAGACTTTGGACTTTTGGAGGGATTCTGACCTGAGAATTTGGTTGCTGGGAACATGTGCTAAGGATTTTACCTTGAACAAAATCTAGCTTGTTAAGTCTTAGCTACTAGAAAGCATTTTATCTTTATGTCTCTTTTAATCATTTCTGACATTAATGCCGTATACTTGTACTCAATTAAAATCTCTCTCTTTGTAGTTGAATAAACTTGTTCTATTTTTTTATCAAAACTAATCCAGTGTTATGTTTAAACTGAACTGTTTGGTAACCCCAATTAAAGTAGCAAACTGTACCCTGACAGGGGCAATGGACCGCTAATATCTGAACTGTCCAGGAAGGGTCTGGACAGTGCAGATCACATATTTTTGGGGAAAATTCAGGACTGGGAGTGTGTCACGGTCACCGTGCAGGTAGTAACCAAGGCTGCTGGAAGCCAGAGTGTGGCAGATGTTTGCTAACAGGCTGTTGGGGTCTGAGCTGCTGAATCAAGGCTTCAGAGTAGGATGGCTATACTCAGAAACTCAGTGTGTGACATGCATGCTGTTTGGCTGGGAGCACCCCAGGCAGGGAGCTGCAACAGTAAAGCATGATAAGGAACTCAAAGTTTCAGGACAGGTGGTGACACAACCTCTCCCTGGTCTGGATTGCACCCCGGAATATGAGAAACCCTGCTAGTTGTTAATGCACAGTACATTCTCATTCTCCACATCATGTAACCAAGCTATACATACTTAACTGTTTTACTATTTCCTCCTAAGTAAACATAAATGGTCCTTAACAAATATTTCATTGTTTAGAAAGAAGACCAACTCCCTATCAGCCTCACATGGGCACTAAATTTGATTCCAGGGATTTAGAATTACTTGTTTAGAACAAACTTATTAGAGTGTTGAGTTTTTTCAGCTCACAGATGTGAAATAAACTTTTATGAGTGCATTATCACGTATAATCCTGCTGCAAAGGAATTTTTCCTGATACAAGATAAAATTATGGGGTCAATTGTGGCTGAGTCACAAGCCTTATGAACAAGGCAATGCATTGGTGCACTATCACAAGTACAGATTGGGAAATGGATTCTGATTCAGAGACTCTAACTCCAGTTTCCTTATGCTCCAGTGGGGGAACATATGCTTCATGAGCCCTATACCAGATGCAGCACACATTCTTTGGTATACTGTAGAGTAGAGCCTTGACCCTGATGATTTCCTGCCACCTCTTGCTGTAATGAATGGGGGAGAGTGACACAGACACCTGAGGATGCTGCTCTCCCCTCCATGTGGCTACCTACGATATGGGTAGCCACCACAGAGGAGTACGTGGGTGCTTTTATACTCCCTTGTTCTTATCTCCTGGCGGGAGGGGGAAAGGAATATTTTATAATATCTCAAATGACTCAACTCTTAAGGACTATGGGTTCTATATAGAGATAGGCTTGTGCTGTAGGATTTGGATGGAGAAGTGGATCAGTGTTGTAAATACCCACAAAAATCAAATTCTAGTGCATTGGGATATGGGCTTAGGGTTAGTTGCTAGACAAATGGCTATGTTACTACATGACTGTACATTTTTCTAAGTCACTGAGTTTTGAAAATTTTAACTTGAAACTCTTAAATTTCTGTAAACTGCAGATTATGTACATATTCTGTTTGCAATAACACAAATATCACAGAATACAACTAATTCACAGAATCGTAGGACTGGAAGGGATCTCGAGAGGTCATCTAGTTCAGTTCCCTGATTGCTCTTGGCATTTTCTCTAATACTGTACTATATATTAATCACGCTATAAAACTCCACTGTAAAAGACTCCAGTGATAAAGCATCTCTAACAGCATGAAAACATCTAGATCTGAATTGTGCAAGCTCTATATTTCATCTGGGCATTTTGAGATCCTTAGAACCTATTAATCAGAGTTTTGTAAGACAACCCAGTTCTTTTTTCTGAATATTATCTTTACATGTCATTTGCTGTTGGTATGTTTGCATCTCATCATACAGTAGACAGTGCTAATTAAGTAATCATGTCTTAACATTCACATCCTTTATTTAACTGGTAATGATCTGATGGAATAGTAGGCTTCAGCCAGATTAAATGTGTAAAAAAAGACTTCTACATACATTGTTGTAACATGAAACAATATTTAACCTTAGAAATTATAATTGGAAACTACATTTTAATTTTTCTAAAAAAAGATTTCTCTTCCATCGGCCCAAAGTACTGGCAAAGCAGAAGTTCTTTTGTCATCATTCTTGTCTGAAAAAATGAGTTTCAGATTTGAGCAATACAGATTCAATGGAAATGTGCTGCTGGTTTTATGTTTGTTGTCTGCATTATCTTGACAGTACGTTAATTAATCTTTCACCTCTGGAGATCTGAGTTCAAATGCTGGCTTCATTCGCAAGTAGAGATTTTGTGGTCTGACTGTGATTCCTTGTAGATACTTCACCACATCGCAAAAACACTTCATGGCTGATGTTACATACACAAGAGAAACCTTGGACTAGAGAAGCAAGGATGGTATGTGTCAAAATGGGCAGTGAGATGGGGAAGCTTGTGCTATGCCTCTCTAACAAGTGATATTAGTCTCTCATTTTCACAAGCACTAAATTTCTGCAAAGCATTAATAAAGGGAAAAAAATTAAAATTACGGATGTGAGGATGCAAGTTGGCTTAAAATCCAGCTTTCATCAGTTCAAAATGTGCATTGAACTAAGCCTTTTCAAAAGTTGTGTTAAAGTTTATTACTGATTATTAAAGGTGCCAAATTGATGGCACTATAAAACAAAGTCCTTTGTTTATCCACAAAACAGATACCTCATGAACAACAATCGAGAAAACCTTCCTTACACCAACTTCTCCATATAAGTCAACCTTATTCTGGAGGCCCAAGTACTAGAAGTGAGAGAATAACTTCATCTCAGTAACCATTCAAACCTTGATTTTTCTGCTCCAGTTGTTACCGAGGGTACTTGTTAATTTATTCATTTGATTAGTTGAGTCACTAAGCTAAATTCCACCAAAACTCAACATATTATTATACCCAAACTGGGGTAAGGGGGACAATGGTGTCAGCATGAATGGATACTTTTGTCATGAAGATGGAAAGAAAATCCACACATTCAGAATGTGCAGTCTATTGGGGAGGATCTGGGTGCAGAAATAAGATTGGGGGAGACAACAGAGAGAGAGCGCAAAGAGAAGGGATAGAAACCTGGGGATCAAAAGGAGGGGAAAAGAATGGTTTGGGATGAAAGAAAGAATGTAGGACACTATAGAGGAAAAAATAAAGGCATCTCCATAAGAAAAACAGCATTTTTGTGGCAGAGAAGATTCTTGAAACAGTTTGGAAGAGAGAAATCTGAAAATATATATAGAGAGGGACATTGAAGCACAAAAAGTGAAATGAGATAGAGACAAAGAGAGAACAGTGCCTATGAACACTTTGAGATTCTCAGATGAAAGGCACTATGTAAATACCAGGAACTGTTCATTTTACCATATTTTTCTTTTCAGAAATATATATATATATGTAATTTGATTACAGGGTAAAGTTGTAGCATATGAATTTCACTGTATCTTGTTTATGATTAGTGAAGTGACTAGTAAGAACACCTGCCCAGACTGTGGGCCAAACTCATCTCTGGTATGAACAGGCACAGTCCCATTGTATTAGGCCGTGGATGAATTTGACAATATGTACTGTAAATACATTTTGACTTGCCTACATGGTGGACCCAGCCAGAAAAGCTTTACCCATAAATCAAAACAACACAAATCATCCCTCAGAAATAAGTTGTTATTATTATTAATAATAGTATTAATAATAATAATATTTTCCAGATTCACTGTAGCTCATCTGCCACGGCTTCTTTCACTGCCCCTCCCATCCACTCGAAGCTAGGAGGCTTCCATTGCTCAGAGGAGGCCTAGTAGAAAGACAATGCACATCCCACCTGAGCAAGCCCAACCATTTTTCTTCTTTCTCTTTCCTTTCCACAGAGCCATGGATCTATGGAGAATGCTCTGTGGGATCCAGTGGGGGAATGACACCACAAATACAATGTATGATGACCAAGTCCTTCTTTTGTGTGGCAGGAAGGTCCATGAATGGAAGGTCTTCTCCATGTATGGATCTAGAGGAGTAATCCCTATAATGATATATGAGTAATTTTCAACATCCTTAAAAGCAGAAAAGGGGTACATGCTGATTTTATCACTAGAAATACAGATTTTGAGTTACACTTACAGTTCAAAAGTTGATTTTGTTGGATCTGGCTAGCATGATACCATGTGATTTTACTATTCACTTGTAATAGTAATAGTCACATTCCTATCGATCAATGTTTGGTTCTCATTTAAAGATTTATATGCTGAAAAAAGTGTGAGTGAAACTGAGGTTAAATTATATCATGAAAACATCATTTCTGGCCCTTGTGAGAAAGTCTGTGCTTGGAATTCTGTAAACGTTCCTTGGAAATTTTCTAGAGCCAGATGCTTTTCTCCTAATGCGGATTGGTAGGAGAAAACCCTCAAGAAATGAGGCTGGGAGAATGGAATGACAGAAGCTGTCACTTCGCCACAATCTACAGAGTTCCCTCTGTGTGGTTAGCACTCTTGAGGGTTTGGAGGTAAATGAGAACAATATAGGTAAACAGGAGCTGCCTTCAACTATTAGAGATTTTCCAAGGCACAGATCCTTTCTGTAGCTTATGCTGGTTGGACCAGTATTAAGTCCCCTGCTGTGACGTTACGTCCCTATGAAGGGAGCTGTAATGCACAATCACAGCTGAGAAGCCAGTGACAGTTAAGTACAGTGCCAAGCTGGTCAGGGAAGTATTCCACAGGTTCATTAAGGGATCCCCAGAGTAGCAGCTTGCATTGGCCAATTGTCCCAATTCCGTCCTCTTCAGTTTCCACTTTGCCACCATACATATGTTAATGATAAGATGATATGATGAATTCCCTATGCCAAGATACTAATAGCACTTGAGTATATTTTTCTGCATCTGTTTTCCTGTAGAAAATGTTGACTGGGAATAAAATGTATTAATTAGATCCAAAAATAATATCTCAATATATTTTAGACTGTCACCCATGAATAGTTATAATTTGTTTAGAAGTAAAAGCAGTGAATAAAACCATCCATAGTTAAAATGGATGGTCAATCTTCTAAAAATATGTATGGCTGGGCCTACATTTAATATTTTTTGGTCTTCTGGTTTGAGGTGATGAAAGTATGGCTTCTAGTGTAGCAACACTAATCAAGTTGGGAGTAGGTGTCTAGTGGGGTAGCTGAGACAGGTTTTGAGCCTTACTCGATAAAAGTTTAAGAACTTACTCGATAAAAGGAAATAAACAGCATGTAAATCACTGAAACTCACAAATGATATTAAATTGGGAAGCACTGCAAATACCAGAAAGGACAGAGAAAGAACACATATTGAATCTATAGAAATTCAAAACATGGATAACATGGATAGATGAGATAACAAATTAAACACAAAATTTTGCACTGCAAAATAGAAATGAAAAGGGTCAATACAGGTAAAACTCTGATTAACTTCAATTTCAATTGTGGTAGACATTTCCAAAATTTGGATAATCTGAGTTATGAACAATCAGTGTTTGGATAATCTTGAATACAAACGTTGGATACAACTTTGGCATACATACAGTATTCATGAGCCGCAAATCACAAGTCAGAGAAATACAATACCAGTCACTTTTCACATAACTCTGGTTGCATTCAACCCTAGGTTCCTCATTACCAAAAAGATATCAATACTTTTTAAACATTTCAGCAAAAAGCATAACAATTATTATGGGCATGGAGAAACTGACCTATGAGAAAAATTAAGAAGCATAAATATGTATAAATTGTCATGAGAATAAAGGGAAAAGAGTTCCAAATCATAATAATAGTTACAAATATTCAGAGGATTATTGGTATTGTAAACACAAGAGGGAGATTATTGTGAAAAGAAAATATTCAGATGGATAGTGGGGAAAAACCTTTTTGACAGTCAGATATATTAGGCTATGGCAGAGTATTTCAGCAAAGTGGTGGAAGCTCCTAAAACTATACTGGAGAAAGCATGGGAAAATATAATGTTGGCTACTATCCTACTTTAGTAGGGTGGTTTCCTAGGGCCTGATTCAAAACTCTTTCAAGTCAATGCAAGTCTTTCCATAGGTGCTAAATGACCTAGCAACTAAAGGATTTTTTTCAAAGTCTATCAGTGCCTCCACAAGTGATCTTCAAAAATGTATAGCATTACTATTGAGGGGAAAACACCCCAAGCTCCAAATACCACAAGATGGAAAATAGTCCAAATATAACAAAATAAAAGAAAAATAGTAGAAAGTCTTACAAATTGAAAGCCTTTCATGTTATACTTGAGGGCTAACAAATGTAGCAAGGTTTAGTGGCAATTAAACAAAGTTATTATAATGCAGAGCCATTTTGGTGTTCACTGTGCATGCAGTTTCTCTGTTTTATAGGTATAAAGAGTATAGAAGATTTTAGCAAATCAGACCCGAGAGCCTGATTGTTTCAGGATTTTGCAGTTAATCTTTGTCTGATTTATTCTGGCAGGTTATGTGTCTCTTAATCCAGATGGTCCACACTTTAGTTCACTTTCTGGTTACCACACAAAGGAGATACATGGGGTCTGTAGTGGTTATCAATTAGTATAAAAATCACATTGACACATTAGTATAGAAATATGTGGGGAACTGAACATTTATGCAATATACAGCCCAACAGCAGGGAAAGAGGTTATTTTAAAAAACCTAAAGAACTGTCTTTTAGAGTGAAACATGCTGGCATAAGTAATTTCCATCTTTAGAAATATATATTAATCTTGATGTGTCATCCCAAAAGCATATTACTTTACACTAGAAAGCTGATAAAAAGTGTTTATTTTTTGTTCCTAGATTTTACTGAGGAATTGCTTTTTATAAGAATGATGTGCAGAAAAGTGAAAACTGTATATGTTGAGATGAATTTCAAATGAGTTTCAGAAAATATTTATGATAAATAAGATGGAGTTTGTTGTTAAGTATGTAAAAAAAACTTTAGATGAGAACTGATTCATGAATTTTAACATGTGGTCACATCATATTGATATATGTTTTCTAATTTTAGGTATAAAGCAAATCCTACTCAATTTACTCACGGGCGTAAATCCCATTGTCTTCAGTAGGACTACTAACATGAGTAAGGCAAGCAGAATTTCTTCCAAAGTCATAAGTTATTTTCACTTTTGCCCCCTTAAATCCCAGTTCTCCAGACTCCAGCAAGGTAGAATTCTCCTGCTTAGCTAGTCATACATATAAAGAAGTGCAACCACATCATCTTCATCCCCAAACAGCTCCTCTGGCTCCTTATTAATTTTAATCCTATTTCTGAATCCCTCTACTTGTTAAAACCTCTCCTTGGACTTGATCCAGCAGTCTGTCTCATGAACTACATGCTCAATCACAGCTGATGTTCAGTGCAACTTTGGGCCTAACCTGTCTTTCAGCTTCCCCCAACCCTGGGCCTGACCAGTGTCCAAACTGGAGAAGCCACTGAGATGATCAATTTACACAATCTAGAACAGATGCCTAGGGACTATTCCACTGGCCAGGGACTGCTGGAGCATGACACACTTTGGTCACACTTCTGGACCACCAAGAAACACCTCTTATGTGGGTTGCAAGGTGCAGTTGGCATAGAGTTGAGTATGCCAATTTATACCAGAGGAAGTGGGAAGATGAGTTTCCCATCTAGAATTAAACCCCAAGCCCAGGGCACGTTTAAGCCTATTAAAACAGTGCAAAGGGGACTTTAGAGATGAAAATCTGCCCCTTTGTCCCTCAGAACTCAACCATTCCTTCCTCTTACCTCTTTCTGGCCTGCAGTCCTCTGTATCTATCCACAAAATCTTTTTGGTGCAAGGGCCATCACTGCTGTTGCTGCCATCTGGAAAAATATTCCTCTGCATCTTTGCCTCAATCTCACTCTATTGCTTTACAAATACCATGTTAAAATATTTTTTTTCTTGCCTACAATTCTTAATCACTCTCTGATTAGCTCTACAACTGTATTATTTTTTCCATGATGTCTAATATTGAAGATGAAATAATCCTACACGGGGATATAGTCATATAAAAGTTGCATTATCTGCTTGTTTTTCTCTCCCCTCCCCATGCACACACTGTACTTGAAAGACCATCATATTCAATGTCTTTTAATTTAACTAGATGTAATTTAACTTAGCGCTAGTAACACCCGTTATTATTAAGGGTGCAAATCAATTTCCATTGTAGCCCTCTATTTTTACACATTCATAATTTTCAAAAACAGAAGTATTAGAACTGGTTGAAAAAAAATACATTCCAAGGGAACTTCCAATATTTAGAAATTTGCTTTCTTCCCAAATCAGGATGTAAAGTCAAAATATTGAAATTTTGCATGAAAGTAAAAAAAAAAATTGCTTTTGAAAATTGTAACCTGTTGAAACTTTTCATTTTGACATTTTTGATAGAAACAAAACATTCTAACATTCTCAAAATCAGAACATTTTGTTTCAGTTTGTTGAATGGTACAGACATTTTTCATTTTTAGCTTGATTCAACTTTAATCCATGTCCAGCTGAGCTGTTGTGCAACATCTCATCAGAGTTCTGGTAAAGATGCCTCATTGCCCCAATCCTTTCTATGAGCCATGTGCCCAACCACATTATGCCTCCCATGATGTATCATGATTATAAGCCTCCCATGATACACTTCAGCAGTTCAATGAGAGGGGAGAACATGCTGCATCATGGGATATGTAGTCCAGCCATGGAGCACAGCCCAGAGAGGAGAATGAGGACATGAGGAACCTGAACTAAACTCCCCTGAGACATTGTGACAATTCAGGCTGACATACCTTAAAGTACAACTGGCTTAAAACAAATATTTCAAGTTGTTTTGCCAAACCAAAATGTTTCAGTTTGGGTTCTCTCAACTTAAAATAAAATATTTCATTTTGATTTTCCCAAGAATTTTAAAAAAATCAAAATTGAAATTTTCCAATGAAAAAAAATTGATTTTTCAGAAACTGTATTTAATACTAACCCCTTCCCCAAAAAAACCTTTTGATGAAAAGGTCCCAAACAGCTCTAATAAGTACTTACAGGGATTAGTACAGGGATTAGTGAAACCCTGCAGTTCAGATAGACAGAAAATGGCATTGCACAGAAGAGCATAAAATTCTCATCTTGTGAACTAGCTTTACTGCCTTCCATAGAGCCTGAGATGGGTATGGACCGAGCCTCAGGTTATGTACACTGAGGAGAAATTAAGGTGGGAGGTGTGTGGAAGATACTTTTTTTCTTTAAACTCATTGAGAAGCAAAAGAAAAAGCAACAATAGGCAATGGCTCCTTTGGAACAGCATTGAAGGAAAAAATAGTGGTGTTAATCTTAAACTTGAAATATTTCAGCTACTTGGAGAGACAGTTTCAAATCTAGCCAGGCTTAGGTCAGTCTTTCATCTTTAAAGTAAATGGATAATTGAGCTTGATGCAGTTTAGAGTGTGGATTTCTAACAGAAGAGTTTAAACACTGAATCTCTTCTTGCTCTGGGTGTGGACATTAAGAAGACCATGGTGCATTTTGTTAAAGTACTATGGGAAACCCTGTTGTCATTACACATAATTTCCCTTTCCTGTATGAAATGTTCTTTTCACTAGTTGGCTTCTGCCATCCACCCTAGAAGCCACTGTCTGTGATGTGATTAATTTAATTTTCAAATGCTTCAGTGATATATAAATTTTCATTTTTCTAAGTGAAAATTTTGTCATGGTTAGGGTGAGCAGACAGCAAATGTGAAAAATCGGGACAGGGGGTCAGGGGTAGTAGGGGCCTATATAAGAAAAAGACCCCAAAATTGGGACATCTGGTCACCCTGGTCATGGTAATCTATGGTTATTGTCTTAATTTCCTTTTCAGAGGTGCTCAGTTTTAAAAGTAAAAAAAAAAAATCCTTTTCTAACTGACATCCATACAAGCTTAGCCTGAGGTCTGAAAAATCATGCTGGGTCCTTTCATCTCATACATTATCAATAGTAAAATCTCTACTGGACTTCAGTGACACTTGGCAATACTATGGCTAGTAATGAAGTCTCATGGGCATTATTGATTTTTTTGATTGAGTGGCAATCATTAAACAATCCTGTTGATGATTCAAAAGAAAGAGCAGAATCCAGGTCACTTTCTTTTAGAACCAGTCTTTTCATACTTGGTTTGGTTTTTCAACAACCATTTCAATGAGACTTGAAAATCAAGCCAAATCTGAAGACTGTATATGCTGTGCTATAAAGGTATGTCTACACTGCAATTAAACACCAACAGATGCCTTGGGTTCATGGGGCTTGGGCTATGGGGTGGATTAATTGTGGTGAAGACCAACCTGGAGTTCTTATTCATTCATCATGTCTGTACAGGAAGGTAAATAACTTTCAACTGCTCAAGCTGTAAACATATGGAGAAATTATCAACATCTTCTGAATTTATGCTTGTATTGACTGCAGGGACATTTAACAACTGACAGAGTCCACAGATCAGGTATTTACACATCCACATACTGTTTTTTGCATCACAACTTGGTTGCTTCTGCAATGAACTGCAAGTACAATACTAAAGGCTGTTTAATCCTCTTTGAAAATTTGAGGTGCATTCCATGAATGAAAATACCTACCTACACTCCAGTGTTAGGCACCTATGTCCTTGTGCATGGCATCACTATAATCCACCTAACCCTGTAGGCACCTAAAACTCAGTTGGTGCCTAAATTTCCATCTAAATTGCTCTTTCATTATTTAATCCACAGTGGAATGGCTTCAACAGGGAGATTAAGAGACCCCACATTATAGCTCAGTGGTTACAGCTTTCTCCTGAGAGGTGGGGACACCCTTGTTCAAATACTTTATCCCTGTAAATCCAGAAAGGGAGGAATTGAAGTTGTGTCTCCCACATCCCAGGAAAGTGCTTTAATCACTGGGCTAAAAATTACAAGGTGGGAACCTTCTTCTGCAGCCATTTCGTGTTCAGCAAGGAAAAAGCAGTTTAGGCACCTAAACTGCCTGACTCAGGTGGCAGGTTCCCGTTCGTGGATCACAAGCAGAGATAGGTGCCTGCAGCCTGAACTTTAGTCACCTGTCTCTGAGAGAGAAGCAAGACTGAGCAAACATTTTGTTGTCAGCATCTCCCATTGGCTAGCTCAGGTGGCTCCATGCCTTAGCGTGCTGCCTTTTGTGGATTACATCCCCATTCATTCTCCTTCCATTCACTGTTTAGGGAGCCTGGGCACCTAACTTGCCTTTGGGAATCTCAGTATTGTTCCTGTCATTTTCTAGGTGCTTAGAAGCTAGGCGCCATGATAATCAGTATTGCAAAGCTGGATTTCTTTTGTGGATCCCAACCTTGGTCTATGATTATAGTTCTTCCTTTATGTCAAAACTTAAATATGCTGATACATTTAAGTGCTCAATATAATGTCCCCACATCGGCTACTCAGATTTGCTCACTCCCTACTGCTGGTTTATATCTCTCCCAATGAAATTTCTGGTGTTTGCTGCCAATTAAGTTTGTTAACATCTCCCAAATAATTCTGTTCCCTTACTGAGCCTAATTAGTGAATTGCTGACAGCATCAGCAGAGCTGCAACTGCTTAGGGTAGAGATAACCCTTTGCTTGCTAGGTACTGTGTAGGGTTAATCCACCTACTCATACACAATGCTATCAATAATTAGCTCACTGAAGCAGATACAAAACTGCATTTCTTTTGAAAATTACCTGTGTAGTAGATTATAATTGTTTATGAAGTTCTGGGAATGAGAAAATAATGATTATATTTATCTAGGTCATTCATTTTCTTAATTTTTGTGTGTCCACATTGGGAGGAAGATGGATTTTTTACTATTCAAGATTATTGGGTAAATCCCCAGAGGTGTATTAAAGAGTGTGATTGTTTGACCTGTGATATATTGTCTAAAAGAGAGAGAATGACAACTAAATTCATTTAATTGCTGAATTTCTTGATATACTGTCTGAGAGTGACACATAGGAAAGGTTACTTAAAGATAGAGGGAAGAAGAATTTGCTTCTTTGCCAAGCAAAAATGATTTGATATAATTATCATTTCAGGTGTTTTTGTTAATAACTAGCCTAAACATAGATGATGAATTAATTAGTGTGTAAGAAAATTAGGCAAACTAACTCCATTTAATCTAGCAAAAGTTGCATGTGTGTATGTGTATATAGATTGGACAAGGAGCTGGGTTGGGGGATGACTGGGACTGGTTGATACTGAACTAAAGAACCAGGGAGGTGGGGAGAGTGGTGTAGGAACCAGGAGGGCATCAGGGATATTTAGACTGGATGGGGAGTCTGGGGAGGGAGAATAGTACTGGGATTTAATAGAGGATGGAAGTGAAAAACAAATCAGAGTTGCCAAGACAGGGGAACTGGGACCAGCTGGGTAAGGAGACTGGAGACAAGGAATTAGAGTGGGAGTAGCAGAATTGGGATTGTCTGGGCAAGGAATTGGACTGGCTATGCGGGGAGAGACAGGGAGGCAGGGGGAGACTGGGACTCAGACAGAGAGCCTGGAGGAGGAGAGGAGGACTGGCTGGGCAAGGAGACTAGGACTGGGATGGGAAGCCTGAAGAGTGGAGACTGCATAAGCAAAGAGAACAGACCTGGGACAAAGACTCTGGGATGGGGAAGTGACAGGATTGGGATCGGGGAACAGAAAATTCTGTTCCCACTGCTCAGGTAAAGGGGGAGGGATAGCTCAGTGGTTTGAGCATTGGCCTGCTAAACCCAGGGTTGTGACTTTAATCCTTGAGGGAGCCATTTAGGGAGGGATGTGGGGCAAAATCAGTGCTTGGTCCTGCTAGTGAAGGCAGGGAGCTGGACTTGATGACCTTTCAGGGTCCCTTCCAGTTCTATGAGATGGGTGTATATACCCATATATTAAGTACTCCTGAGTCTCACCATGCCTTTGCTGTCAGCAAATATTTAGAAATCCTCTAGTGAAGGGTTTGTCTCACTCCCCAGTAGTGCTGGTCCTCATAGAAGATGACAACATACTATTATTGTCTGTTGAACCTTAATTTGATCCACTTGTGTATATATGACACGGTACTTAATTATATGACCACATATTATTTTTTGCCACAGGACCCCGTCTTACTCAGTGCACAGGGGAGGAACCAGGGTGATAGTGTATGATGGTAGAAGATCAAGTGCCAGCTCAAGCCAAGGCCACTGGGCCTCACTGAACACTGAAAATGCATGGCTGGAAACCAGTCTGGCTTGCCTGTGTGTTAGTATTGTTAAACTAGATATTAGAGTTATTAGAGTATGTTTAGACTGTACGGAATGCTTGTAGGATGCTGCATGTATTAATCTTACTTATAATATCAGTATCCCATGTTATAAGGTAATGTTTAAGTATGTGCTCTGTAACTATACAAATGTTTGCTAAAACTATAAATGCACACAGTCAAGGGAGAAGCACTGCCAAGTTTACCACAAGAAATGTTATCTCCTCCCCAACAAAAGAAGGCCTATAGACAGCAGACAAGTAATTGTGGAATATTGGTGGACAAAAGAGTTTGTTGATTGCTTCCCCCACACCCCTGAAGAAGGTATGTGCCATCACATCTTGAACACTGGGGGAAAGGCATAAAAGTCCCTGAGGAGAAATTGTTATCACTACGTTGCATGGAATTTGGAGAGGGCAATACACCTCTACCCCGATATAACGTGACCCGTTATAACACGAATTCTGATATAATGTGGTAAATCAGTGATCCGGGGGAGAGAGGGGCGCTGCGCACGCCGGTGGATCAAAGCAAATTCGATATAATGTGGTTTCACCTATAACGCTGTTATACAGACAAAACTACACAGGATCTTTTCAGGGGGCAAGACAAAGATGCCACATTTATTATGATAACAATTTGATTTATGACCAATAACTAATATCTTAATCCTTATACACACACATTATACCTAATACCTATACATCCACACACACACATTCACACACACACACACACATCCATCAGATGTTCTACAGCTGCTGCATAGTTACCAGTCCTGAACATAGCTTGAGTTCGTGGCTTGATTTTGCAGCTTGGGTTCGTAGCTTGTGGTGGCTAACTGGCCAGGAAAGCCGGGCACAAGTAAGGGCTGGATCTCTGTTGGGCATGCACCGATGCCCTTCCATGTTGGCAGCAGAACATTACCCTTCAAAGTCTTCCATCTCACCCATCCTTTTTGTAGGCTTTAGTTTGAAACCAGAGTCTATAGGTCTTGCTGTGTCACGCTGCCTCTGGGTTTGGTGATTGATCACCCGTCAATTGCAGACATGACTTTCAGCCTGGGACCTGGCTTTGATCTTCCTTCTATTGTACCTTTCCTTTTTAGGGTGTACTCTTCTTACTTTGTTAGGGCTCTTGTCTGCAACTTCAGCCGTTGGTGTTTGAACGCTGTTTCATCAGGACAGGCTGGGGCTGGAGGTTGATTCCACCATCCATACATACCTCATTCACACATCTAAACTAAACTAATAAGATTACAGCAGGGTTTTGCAAAAGTGAAGGTTGGAGCCAGCTTTTACAAAATTGAGTAAGAGTTTTAAAATGGGGTTTGAATTACAATATGGCAAACAGTGTACAGAAGTTATAATATAGACAAGTGTAGTGGATGGCAAACAGTGAACAGAAGTTACAATGTAGGCAAGTGTAATAAATGATGAACAGAAGTTACAATACTGAAACAGTGTAAGTCTCAGTGATTTAAGCAGGAATTGGATTGATAGTGAAACTCACAAAGTTGACTGACTGAACAGCTATGGCTCTTAACAAGTATCTTAATTGTCAATTAGCCAGTTATTGGGGTAACCGGTTTTATGAATGAATGTTGTTTCATTCATAAAACTTTACTTATGAAGTTACATTAATAAAGTGAACAATTAAAAACAATTTAATTCATCAGTTCTACATTGTCCCCCTTTTGACTCTTCAATCCAGGGGTATTGAAAGGGTCATACTTTATGTAATTTTTTTAAGGCAGAACCAACATAACAGTTAGGATTACTAATAGGACAATGATGGGATGAAAAATTATATTTAGAACTGCTGACCAGGTGGGCTGCTCCTACAACACTCTGCCCCTTTATCTATGATTATTACAGTAGTTGTTGTCATTGTAGGGCACAGGTGATCTGTTACAAACAAACCAAACAATCATAACCAGGTGAATATAACTAAAACCATTACAATTGACTAAACACCAGACATAACCTAAACACAAATGCAAACAATTATAGTTATAATAATTGGGAATACAATAAAACCATTACCATTACAATAATTGGGTACATTGACAAATAAAATGAGGCCCAAGTTTGATGCTGCAATAGCCAGCAAACAATAAAAGTCACTGAGGTCAGGACCTTCTTAAGCACACACAACAAATAAGATTTTGTAGGAGTACCACAGTTGTCATGCCAGGTTAAGCTGATTTGGACTTAAACTAACATGCAGTTGCTAAAATGTTACAGAATCCCCTATTTTTAACAGTTGTTCTCAAGAGGTTTCTGGGGACCTGAAAGATGGGGCCCTACAATTATGGGCCAAGGTCTTACAGGTTATGGGGGCCCAAGAACTACCCTTTAGGGCTTGGGGAAGTAGAACCAGACTGCATAGAGGAAAGTGTGGAATTAACAATACAAGCAAATGTAACTAACAATACAAATGTATCAATAACAAAAATTAACAACAAAATGACTATTAGAGAACCTAACAAAAAATAAACCTGATGCACTGGGGACCAAAGTTTTTTGGACACAAGTGGTAATTGATAAGTTGGATGGACATGGGGGAAGTAGAGAGAGGAAAAGACATTTGGCCTGTCTAATGTAGTATCCCCTCTTTGGGTACATCTACACTACAGGGGGGAGTCGATTTAAGATACGCAAATTCAGCTACGTGAATAGCGTAGCTGAATTCGACATATCGCAGCCGACTTACCCCACCGTGAGGACGGCGGCAAAATCGACTTCTGCGGCTTTCTGTCGGCGGCGCTTACTCCCACCTCCGCTGGTGGAGTAAGAGCGCCGATTCGGGGATCGATTGTCGCGTCCCAACGGGACGCGATAAATCGATCCCCGAGAGGTCAATTTCTACCCGCCGATTCAGGCGGGTAGTGTAGACCTAGCCTTTCTCTGGACCTAATGCTAGCACAGGACACCACTAGAGACAGACACAGAACATGGAACACAGAACATGCAACACAGAACACTGAACACAGACTTTGTTGCAACACTATAACCATGGTATTTTATAACTCTTCAGCTGGTACCAGCTCTCCTGATGTTCTGGTTCAGAGCCTGAAAGATAGAAGCTTAGAAAAAAATTAGCACAGTGCTACCACCATGGCAGACTCTGCTCAGTCTCTGCCAAAGTGTGCCGGGTACTTGGGGCTGCACAAATGCTAATTAAGTGGTGCATTTCTTTGTGAGTTTATTTTTTTTTCCATTTTAAAATCCCTAGCCACTTTGCCATGGCCTGGAGGTCTGAGGCAGAAGCAGGCACTGTTGTTACGGTTGCAATGGCATTCTGGCCCTGGGAGGAGGAATCTACCCAAATATCGCCATTCCCAATCTCCAGAGGGGTCCCAAAAATCTGCCCCTTCTGGGGTCTCAAATGTTCCTTCTTCTGATGTTACTACTGCTGTAAGATTTGAGAGTGCTGTTTTAACTCTCTGTACCTATCCTGAAGGACATCTAACTGTATTTGGGTACTAATGGACATACATTTTCATTTCTCTGCTTTTGCAGCAGAGGCTTGTAAATCTTGGTGCAGTTTTTCATTTTTACATTTAGCCAATTGAAGGAATACCTTGTTACAGGTCTTCCATAGAAGCCAAACTTCTATGGCTGCTTCCTTTTTTATTAAAGTTAAGGGTTTACATATCAATAAGTACCTAGCCAATTTGTTTTTTAGGTCTGAAATTGTACAGACATCAGCTCACACTTGATCAGACCAAGGGCTGTGTCTGGATTTTTGCAAGATTTGTTTAAAAGGTGTGGGTTCTTAGCAACAACCAACTATAACACAAAACCCAATTGATAAATATTAATCACTATAACCCCTAATTCCTAAAAGAGCAGTTTACAACTTCTGAAAGAGCAGTTTCCCTTTTCCCTGAAGGAGCAACTTAACCCTCTCTGGGCCAGAGGGAGAGACAGTAAGCCTCCCTCTGTATCATTCGGCCTACTACCACCGAGAGTTTATACACCAACTATAAAAATCCTTCCCAGGATCAGAGCGAGAAACACTAAGTTTTCCTCTTATGCTCAGTCTTGCTACGGCTGAGGGTGTATGCATCTTTTAATCATAAAAATTCTCAATGCATAGTATTTTACTATTCAAATAAGATTCAAACCTAAACTCCTATTTCCTTCAGAGTTTGTGGTTAATTAACTGAAAGTTTACAATCTTTTTCCTATAGTGCCAGACTTCCTAAAGCTGGCGGTGTGCACACCAGTTTTTATAACTGTGGATTCTATGCTTGCTCCCCCTTTGCATTCTCCACCAATAATGTTATACAGACAAAACTACACAGGATCTTTTCAGGGGGCAAGTTTCAGAAGTAATCTGAACAGAAAGAAGAGTTTAGCCAGATAAATTCAGGAGCAACATTACAGGAATAAGTGTAAGTGACTATTTGGCTTTATTGCAACAAAGTTCTTTTCTGTTTCTCAAGCAAGAATTTCTGTATCTATACATCCCTTCTGTACAGAATGCAACAGGTACTCACTGTCCCATTTTCTTTAAAAGGAAAATTTCAAAACTCTTGGGCTGCTTTACATGCAAATTAACATAAAAATAAGTAATCTGTCTGGCTGAGTATAGATTGAAAATACATTCATGCTTAACAAAAGGCAATTATTAGCTAGCTGAATAGAAATGGAAATTGAATAGAAATTGAAACAGAAAGTGTTAGAGACATTGAAAGGACTATGAACTGATAAAGATGCTTTTATTCATTACTACATTCATTTTCTGAAACAACAACAACATAGGAAGACGACACTGGATAATATCTTTAATAAGGGCAAACTTACAATAGGTTATGAAACACACAATTTTCATTAGGTGCTCAAGAAGCCTATAAGCAACTAATTAAAGCAGCAGGACTGAAAACAAAACAGTGAGCATTTCACATTTACTTACAGAATGCTCATCATTATTTACCCAAAAGAAACTTATAAACAGGGATGGGATTCTTTGGAGAATCACAATATACCAGTTTGGGAGGTTGATTTCACAGGAGCTGAACCTGGACTAGGGAACTTACTTCCAAAAGAGATAAGAATGAACAATGTTTAGTCACTAGGTGGTGCTGTATGAAGAATACTGTAGCACATCTTTACTGAGTGCTGGAGATCATCTTTTTTTATTTTTTTTTAAACAATAAAGTTGTTGTCATTTAGCCTCTGTCTCTGTCTAACTAACCTGACATGGTGTCATAAGAAAAACAATAGAAACTGAAAAATTTCATCAAAATGCTAAACTTTCATGCCCCAGAGAGCTTCAGCTTTGACAGACCATCAGACTGGCCTGATTGGAAGGAGCAGTTTGCACGTTTTTGCATCAAAACTAAGTTCCATAAGGAGAGTGGAGAAGTGAACATTAGTTCCCTGGTCTATACCATGTGCAGGGAAGCTGAACACCTCTTTAAATCCATTGGAGAGGAGAGCCATAAGAACAATTATGCTGCGGTGCAGGCTAAGTTTGATGAGCATTTTATACCTCAGTGTAATGTGGTTTATAAGCTTGTGTGTTTCTACCAGCATGTCCAAAACACTGGAGAGTCTGGAATTTTTTATAAGAGGCTTGTATGCCATGGCTGTGATTTTGAAGACAAGAAGAACATTAGAAACAGTACTGATTGGCATTTCAAACAAAGGATTGTCAAAGAAACTGCAAGTGGAGATTTAGTCTTCACACAGCAATAGAAGTGGCATAACAATTGGAAATTATTATAAATCAACATTGAGACCAGTGGCCACCAGAAAGAAACCTAGAGGAAGTGACTTTCAAATAGAGTCAGGATAGGAGATATACTACAGTTGCAAAAAGCAACTGTAGTAAATCCTCAAAAATAATGTAGGGTAAGCCCCATGCAAAATATAACATTTTTAAGCTAGATGCACAAAATGTAGGAAAGATCACAGTCCAAGGGGTAATTGCCTAGCTAAAGGAGCCAAATGTCATAAATGCACATAAATTGGAGATTTTGCCACTATCTGCTGCACAAAGGAGCTATGGGAGAGTCAAGAGATTTTTTTTTCTGGCACCAATCACATGTAATGCCTCAGAGCCAGTGAAAAGACTGTTAATTTTAAAATAGATGTGTATGTAGACATAAATAGTTGTATCAAAAGGGACTTATAAGCACCTTCAACTCCTCATGTAGCTGAAATCAGCAGATTCTGTCGTACATAGCCTGAGAGGTGTTCTGAATGGAATTGGACAATTTTCCACAGAAACAACATATAAAGATTTAATTCTAATGGGTATACGATTAGAGGATCAGAATCTGACAATCTCCTCAGTTGCAATGTGGTTGCCATGATGGGTCTATTGAGCAATATGGAAGAAGTTGATGAATATTTAGTGAGAGTGGGCTTTTACAAGGAGAGTCAGTAGAAATAATTTTAAGAGACAAAACTGAGCCAGATAGTGTACATACACCCACATAATTTATATCATGTTACTTATACAGTAAAGAGAGTAGCATTATTGAGGAACTCTATGAGCCAACTGGATGGTACACCCCAAGAAAAATGAGGAAATTGAATCTGTGTGGATCTTAAAGCAGTGGTGAGAGAAAAATATATCCTCCCAACAGTAGAAGACTTCCTCCCTAACATGGCAGGAGCTATTGTTTTTCCAAATTGGATGCCTCAGTGGTTTCTGGCAAATTCCTTTAGCCAAAGAGAGTGCTAAACTGACTATAGTCATTACACAGTCTGGGAGATTTTGCTTTCAAAGGTTATCTTATAGGATTAACAGCACTCCTGAAATTTTTCAAAGAAAGATGGACGAGCTGTTAAAGAACATAAATGGGGTTGTCATTTTTCTGGATAACATTTTAGTATATGGGTCATCAATGGAATAATGTGAAAAAATCCTCAAATGAAGTTCAGAACTTAATCAGGGAGTCTGGACTCAAGTTAAATAAAGAAAAATATGTTTTCCACCTACACTAAATTGAATTTTTGGGACAGATAATAAACAAAGATGGAATTAGTCCTAGCCCCAAGAAAGTAAAAGCAATTAGAGAACTGAATGCACCAACAAATGTACCAGAAGTGAGAGCTGTACTATGGATTGTAAATTATATTGGTTGATACTTGCAAGACCTTTCTACTGTGACAAACAACTGAATAAATGGAGTAAACCACTCTGATGGCCAAATCAGGAGACTGCCTTCAAAACTCTACAAAATGTATCTCAGTTGCATGTGTGTTCCCTCTCTGTGGTTCAGCAAGGGCACCCAGTCTAGGCTGCCAGCTCCTCAGCCATCTCCTCTCTTGAGTGGATACACACATCTCTCCCACATGGCTGGGTTTTTTTTCCAGGCTGCATGGTTTCTTTCCTACTCTGTGATATCCCCAGCACATCAGACTGCTTAAAAAGCAAACATTTTGCTTTATCTCTGAAGGCTGTGACCAGGTAATTGCTCTCAGTTATATATTATCCCACAGCTCTATATAAGAAAGCTTTATATTATTTATGGTTAAGGTAAAAGCATTACAGAGAAAACATATTAAAAACAATTAAAGCTTCTATTCACATGATAAAAGATCACCACATGTCACCTATCAGTCTGGCCATATGTTTATTTTTAAAGTACAATTTAAGGATAAGTAAGAGATGGATGTATGTTGAAATTGAATTTAGTATGAAAAATAATTGTATGGGTTTAAAATAATTAAAATACAAAAAACCAAAAAGCTGGAGATGAGGGAAAGTTATAACTCCATTATAATGTTTAGTCACTAGGTGGCGGTATATGAAGAATACTACAGAACATCTTTATTAAGTGCTGGAGACAGTCTACATGCTTTTAGAATAAAGTGGTTGTTGCTAGTTTCTAGTTTGCCTCTGTGTCTGTGATGAACCTGATCTACCACAGGCCTCACCACTTTGAGAACTAAATGTGAAACTCATATCTCCGACAACTTTCCTTTGATGAGTGTTTCACAGGCACACAAAGATGTATACTTCCCCTCCTCCCAATAAACATCACATGTAAACTATATAGAGCTATTTCTCCCACAGTTTGGGAAGAAAATGTTATTGATATTTCTATTTCTAAGTAAAGGAACTTGAATACTAAGGTGATGAGGGCACTGAAACAGCTAAATGCTGACACTTCAATAATGCTCCCAGTTGTCATTTCGAGATATTTTTGCCATCTAAGAGAACTAATATAATAAAAATCTAAATTACTGTGACCTTCCAGAAAAAAATATAGCCAAAGCAGATTATTTTTAATTCACTTCTCTTGTTCTTCATTTACTGTATGCCCTTCAATCTCTATAAACATCAAAATCCTCTAGTTTCAAACTGCACTTGTGCTGAACAGTTCTGTAAAAATGGCATTGTTGTGTCCATGTTCATTTTTCTCCCAATGACCTCCAGATCAAATGTGCTTAGACTGCAAGTAAAACATGTGTTTTGTTTGTTTGTTTTGTTTTTTCTAATTACAAAACTAGCAAGCTCAACCTGAGATCTGAAGGTCAGGCTACAGTTACATCATCAAATGCACTATAACCTTTTGAATGTAGTTAACAATTCTACAGATTACACATTAGCCATAAAGGACTTTAGCTCACTTTCCTATAGCTGTATTGACTCTTAAATATTTACAAGAAATTAACAGAAGGAGAAATTATTTGTGTTACCATCAGATACTATTCTAAATTTACACAAGGATTATATACATAGGGTAAAAAAGTGTCAATTTTACACAGTAACATTTAAAATCTACTGCGGTGGTTCTAAATTTTGGTCCATAGACCAACATTAATCTGAGGAGCATTTGCTGGTGGTCTGTGGAAAGCTGACTTGTGACATGGTGCTGGCTTTATCTACTTGTTTCTACCTGCCACATTTTTTAAAAGTCAGCTAAAATACATTAAATACTTTCTTAATATTAATCATAGAAGATCAGGGGTGGAAGGGACCTCAGGAGATCATCTAGTCCAACCCCCTGCTCAAAGCAGGACCAAATTCCCAAACAGATTTTTATCCCAGTTCCCTAAATGGCCCCCTCAAGGATTGAACTCACAATCCTGGGTTTAGCAGGCCAACACTCAAACCACTGAGCTATCCCTCCCCCGAAGTTACTTGTTACACTGAGCAGAGGCTTTACTTGCCTCAGGGACGTTGTTTGATTGCTCATACAAGAGGAACGCATCCACAAGACAATCTCTCTGTTAACTTGTATTCCACATTATGAGAATTTTTGGGAACCCTTAGTTTGTCAGATGCATTATTCTTATTATTAGCAACTTAAATTGTAATTGTAGTCTTAAAACTGGTACCTTCTTTGAATACACACAGGAAGCAGATCTGAATCCTATCTATTAGCCCAAATATTAAAATATGTGTTTGCTGATTTTTATCACAATGGAGTCAACAGCAGAGCGACACATCAACTACAGGTATAGAAGCCATCATTGTATCATTTTAGTTCAATTTACCTAGAACTGACAGTGTCAGTAGCTCAAACTACCAGTATATGGTCCAATTCTGTATGCATTACTCAACCTTCCTTAGTTGCACTCTCTCACACAAGTAATCCCTCTGATGTCAATGTGTGGTAAACTTGGAAGTACAATTGCATAAGTGACCTCATGAAGTCAATGGAACTGCTTACATAAAGTGCTATTCAGTGGGAGTAACTGTTGCATAAATAGGATCTTAGATAGGCGCTGTGTCATGGGAATGGAGCAGCTTTTTAGGCTCTTTCTGACATGGGATTTATTTGATTTTTTTGCACTGCCAACTGCGTTTATGATTTATTCTGGATTAATTTGTTTGTCTGAAATGTCTGTGTTTGATTGACCTTTTTGACTCCATGTCTATTCATGCAAAGAAAATATTATAGAAGAACCTTTTTCGTTATGAAGGTTAGACTGAGACTACTGAGCATATATTTTATTATTCTGTTGCCATATAACAAGATGAACTGATAGGAAACAGGTCAGAGCCTTTTTTCTATTCTCGTTGTCCTAGAATCTTATACCATGGTATCTGAATGCCTTGCAGAGGAAAAATACACAAGGTGGTCAATGACTGTCAATTGATATATTCTCTCCCTCCCCCAGAATGTGTGTTCACATGCATTGATTGGATTGGATGCTAAAGGACCCCAATACCACAATGTGCAGAATGGCCTTAACTCCCACTGAAGTGAAAGGATTTGAGGGGGCTTTGCAGATTTTGGCTCTAATTTAGACAATAACAAAATGAAGTCCCTAATTCAGTAAAGTACTTAAGCATTTACTTATCTTTAAACACATGAGTAATCCCAAAGTAAGGAAGAAGAGATATTACATTGAATCATCTAATTCCTATTGTTTAGGCTTGGCACACACTTTGTCAGGTTCCATTTTTTAAATTTAAATATCTAATTTAACTATATATATATATATATATTATTGTGGACAGTTAATGGTAGAAGATCAGTTGAGCAAGGAGACAGGTTTCTGGAACAATTTCCACAAAGAATGGACTTACTACCTTGAATACACATTATCAGCCTATAAGATGCCTCTTTAAAAATGTCACTGTTTTGCTAAACTGTAAAGAAGGTGTGTGTACATGCACACATATGTGTTTAAATAGAAACATTACCAAATGCTAAACACAGGTTTTGTGTGTGTGTGTGTGTGTGTGAGAGAGAGAGAGAGAGAGAGAGAGAAATGCTGCCATTTAAAAGGTATTTCATGAGAAATGAGAATCACTTTGGATAATTACCCATATTTCTCTTTGAGAAGCCCCAGAGATTCATTGGTAGGCACTCTCTCATTTTGAGAGAAACATAAAATTGCCAAAGGGCATGTCACAGTGACATATTGTTTCTGCAGAAGCCAACAGCATGGGGTGAGGTTACTACAGCAACAATAGGTATTAAAATACATCCCCAATCCACCTGGACATGTGAGATAGTTAAGAAGTTTCATTAAGCTTTTATTAGAATTATGACAACTGTCCCAACCTATTTGTAGTCACTAGCCTTACCCAGCAAACATTTGAATTTCATCAGACAAGAAATAATGATAGTATTCAAAATGACCAGAGGCTATTATTTCTGCAGGAAGCCATGGCAACCAGAGGTGACTACTAACTTTGTACTCTGGGAGCACAGCTGCATTATCTCCCAATAACCCGGGAGAATTAAATGTGTATTTTATAACTATGCCTGTGCCTTACTTTGAAGATTGGTTTTCCAATGTCCAATAATATTTTGCAGATTTCCCCAAATGCTTCACAATTTAAGAAAGAAAACAAATAGGATTCATGCACTGATTCTAGGATCTAATTCTGCAGCACTGAGACAAGCACTCTGCTAGCACAGTGATGGGCCCAGGATAAATGCTTAGATTATAGAACAGCAGTAGCCAATTAGGTCTGAAATGAGCTTCCCATTGTAAGCCAGATTTTAACCCTCCTTTAACATGCCCCCCCGCCATCTGTCCCCTTAAAATTTCATATGCTACATCTCATTCCAGGGTGGCTTTTAGTCCGTCTCTCCCCCCCACCCCGGAACTGTTGGGGGAGGGGGGGGCAATCAATTAAGGTATTTTAAAAATATGGCCTTTTAATATCATTGCTCTACAGCCAAAATGTTTCTGAAATAAATGTAGTCAAACTTTACTAATTCTGGGTCACTGAGAACGAAAGTGATGCTTAAAATTGTTGATTGGCTCTAGTTTTCAAGATATGCTATTGGGTCAGTATATACGACCCTTGACTTGGGAATGGCGGAGGATAAGTGAGTTATAAAGGGAAGGGATCTCAATTTAAACCAGAAATGACTAAAATACATCTTTGACTGGATCTATGAATAAATCTATGACTGGGTTTGGACAGTACTTGCTTTTTAGGCAAAACAATGAATGATGCAATCTGAAGCTGGTATTATGTCATACATGATATGAATCATGTTATTCCTAGAAGTCATGGATGATGCAATCATAATGAAGCTTACATCACTCTGATGAACAAATTGCTCTATATCAGCTCTAGAAATCATACAGTGTCGTGCTCTCTTATTTGTCAGTGTTTGATTTTGCAAAGGGACACATTTCTGTTTAGCCAAAGTGAGCAGAGATGCCTCGTACTTGTGTGAACAGTGCAGATAACTTCTGCTATGTTTGTGGTGAAGTGACTTTTGCATCACAAAAGCGCAGTCTAACCACTATGGTTAAGAAAGCCTATCCCCTTTATTTTGGCTGCAAAATTGGAGATCAGGACAAGAGGTGGGCCCCACACATATGCTGCAACACTTGTGCAACAAATCTTCGCCAGTGGTTGAACAGGAAAAGGAAATCTATGCCTTTTCCAGTGCCAATGATTTGGAGAGAGCCAACGGATCATACCAGCAATTGTTATTTCTGCATGGTGCCTCCAGTCGGGAAAGGGGTGTCAAAGAAGAAAAAGTGGACTGTGCATTATCCAAACATTCCATCAGCTATACGCCCAGTACCCCACGGAGAAGGACTGCCGGTTCCTGATGCACCAGAATCATTCTCACTTGAGTCAGACGAGGAAGAGGAAGAGGATGAAACTTCTGGTCCTGAACCATCAATGTCACAGGACCCACATTTTCTCCCATCCTCCTCCTCTGAAGCACACCTCATAACACAAGGTGAACTGAATGATCTTGTCAGGGATTTGGAACTACTCAAGAGTAAGGCAGAGCTGTTGGGCTCCAGACTACAGCAGTGGAATCTCCTGGCAGGTGATGTTAGGGTTTCCATGTTCTGTGACCATCAAAAGGATCTTGTCCCATTCTTCTTCATGGAAGGTGATCTTGTAGCCTGCAACAACATCGATGGTGTGATGGCAGCCCTCAACATTGTTCACGATCCAGATGAGTGGAGACTGTTCATTGATTCATCGAAGACGAGTCTTAAAGCTGTTTTACTGCCTAATGGCAATGTTTTGCCATCAATTCCAGTTGGTCATGCAGTCCATATGAAGGAAACCTATGACAACATGAAACAACTTTTGAGGTGCATAAACTATGACCAACATCAGTGGCAGCTTTGTGGCGATTTGAAGGTTGTTGCTCTCTTGCTTGGTCTGCAGACTGGATACACAAAGTATTGTTGTTTTCTCTGCAAATGGGATAGTCGTGCAAGAGATTCCCACTACATCAAGAAAGATTGCCCACTCTGATAGTCATTGGAGTCTGGGAGGAAAAGTGTTCAGCATCCACCACTTGTTGAATCAAGGAAGATTTTGTTGCCACCCTTACACCTAAGCTGGGTCTGATGAAGAACTTTGTCAAGGCCATTGACAAAACACAAGCAGCTTTCAAGTACCTCCGTGGAAAATTTCCAAGGTTAAGTGAAGCTAAGATAAAGGAAGGTGTCTTTGTTGGTCCTCAGATTCGAGAACTTCTTCGAGATGATGCATTTGACCATGCCCTGCGTGGCAAGGAAAAGACGGCACGGAAAGCCTTCCAGTTAGTGGCAATAAATTTTCTCGGAAACAACAAGGCAGACAACTACAGGTTGTTGGTGGAAAACCTCCTCAAGGCATACAAAAGCCTTGGTTGCAACATGTCACTAAAGATACATTTTTTGCACTCTCATCTAGATTTTTTTCCACCGAACTGCGGAGCAGTGAGCGACGAGCACGGCGAGCGATTTCACCAGGACATTGCAACAATGGAGAAACGCTATCAGGGCAAATGGAGCCCATCAATGCTTGCAGACTATTGCTGGACAGTGAAAAGAGATGCTCCATTTAATGAATACAAGAGACGAGCCAAGGAGTGCCGAGTAGACACTGAATAGGACTAAACTATGTACAGAATAGTTTTTTGCCTTTTGTTTCATAATAAATTTTATTTATATAACCCTTTTGCTGATTTTTAAAGTGTTACATAAACAGGGCAGGTGAAATATTATCATGTAAAGCAACCATAAACACATGAAAAGACCTAGGTTTACAATTTATGATTAAAACTCTACTATCTACACAATATACATCGACATAAAATGTAAAAACTTAAATATCTTAGAAACAGTAGCCAATCAGTTGTTTTAATTGTCATATTTGAATTCAGCAGATCAAAATACATAATAAATAGCACAGTTTATCTCTGAAGCAGACGACTTCTCAAAAATTGTAGACCATTGTATTCTACATCTTATCTCAGCTAACCTACTAATGTCCAGGTCCTTCACTCAGTCAGGCACTGGGTTTCAAAGATATTATGCAGCCCAGAGGAAATAAAAGGAACAAACAAATTAAGTTATATTTTCTACGAATGATTAAAAACAAGGGCTAAGTTGTGATACAACTTTATATGTATACCAGAAAGGTGGAAGCCCAAGACTGATGACAGTCCTCGGAAGGTGAAGTCTGAAACCAGCCTTCTGTTTGAAATCTTGGGGAGGGTTGAACAGAGCCTGGGAAGTGTTGAATTGGTATACAAAGGGTCAGAAAAGATCCATTCCAAAAGTGGGGAGCTGCTTATGTTGTGATGATGGGAAATTCATGCAAACCCAGCAACCACATGTACATAATTTTCAAGGAGGTTGTAGGAGTTACAGCAATAGGCCCCTCACAGTTCCAGCAAAGATTTTGTGGGTGAATAAAGGTGTGTGTGTGGTTCTTTACCCCTTCCTTAATTTACTGGGGTGGGATATCTGGGGTTCCAGAAGACTCGTTCTTCTCTTGCTCCATTTTGTGCTGTCACATCTTTTAACCTTTCTGTCCCTAGCTACATTTAGATAGTAACAGAGTAACCTTTCCTATCCCCAACGCTACTCCCTGAAATATCATATAGGTATTGAGCCTGCTCAGTCCCTCCCTGATATAATACCCTAGTGAGACAACTATCATAGATGACATTTGAACTGAAGAGAGTCTGTGGTTCCACCTATGGCAGGAGGAAGAATTTGGGCAGCTGTATAATATGTAGCTGGACACCTCATGAGAGATGGTTTCTCCCATCAGGATACAACAAAGTTGCCTTTGGCTTATCTCCACAGAGGCTCCTGGGCCTTGACTTGGGCTGTAAATAAATTATTAGTCTGAAATATAGTAGCATTTTACTGCCTGACAAATGATTATTCCATTACCAAAAGGGAAATATTCTAAACATGTTTTGTTTTCTTCTTGTAGCAGTGGCCATTGATTGCCTCTCAAGTGGAGAGAGGTTGCTTTACTATACCCTGCCCCTCATTGTCCAACCCCTTCAGCAGCCCCTTAAGAACTCACAGTTTACAAAGTAACTGAACAATCCCCAGAAGGGACCCTCTTTATTTAGTCTTCAGGTGCAAACTGATTCTCCAGGCCCCAACTCTATTTCAGGGTCTCTCTCCCAGTAGTCAAACACAAAGTCTTTCAAAAGAATACAGTCTCATGCAGCCTTCAACCTAGTTTCAGCTGGGCATAGCCTCCTCCTTCCTGAGAGTATGTCTGTCTGTCTCTGCTTCTTGGGCAGGGTCTCTCCCAGACAGACTTCCTACCTACCTAGAGAGCTTTCTCCTACTTCTTGCATTCCCCCCTTGCTGACTCAGGAGCCTTCTTGCTCCCTGCAATGCATCTACATATCTAGCTGCAGTTTCCTAAACTATCCCCCGTCCCTGCAATATCCTGCTCTTTTAATACTGGGAGCAACTGATTAAACCCAGTGATCAGGGCTGGCTTAGCACCAGGCTTTCCAGCCCATAGGGCAAATCACCCTGTTACACTCCTGTTAGTGTTGGTGGCAATCTTTCACAGAGAATGAATGAAGAATGTACCTGTTTAGTCTTCTCTAACAAATTACAATGGAAATTCAGTGTGAAGAACGTGTGAAGAATATTACTCTAAATTTTGCAGGTAAATCCCAGATTGGTCCCCTTTATAGGGTTTCTGTTCCAGTGTTTCTGCTTACTTCTTATAAAAACAGAGATCTGAACACCTCAAATAATAAACAGATACTATATTTTTAATAGGAATATTGAGTAGTCCTGGTACTATTTTTGTAAATGCTTTTCATAATGTAGCCTTATATAAAGAACATGTTATCTACCAATTGCATTGATTAAATGAAGAAAAAATATAATGATACTTAGATTTATGGTATTATAAAAAGGTAGGAAGACCTCTATTTCTAGGTAGTCTATTGAGTGGTATGTTATCAGGAATTTTAAAACATATTCTAATGTGCATATCTGATTGTATAATAGTTATAAAATTACTTATTCATAAAATACAGACAACATATAAATAAAGTCTAGAGTTTTAGAAGATTTCTACCTGTATCATTTAATGTGCTAGTTCTCACTGGTAATATTTAATACAGTGTCTAAAATCCTGTTACTAAGTTGCTGCAATAAGATCACACTCTGTGTCCTATTACTGAGTTTCTCTAACACCATGTCCCAATTGAGTTTTGTAATGCAGTTGTAATTCTAAGTAGTTCATCACATAAATTGCTGTCATTGGTAGCAGACAGTGTTTTCTTGCATGGTAGGGGATCAGGGATGGTGAAGGAGTCATTAGATTTTTACACTGTCCAAGGTAAATTACTCACTGAAACAAGGGCACAGCACTGTCCATGTGATATGGCACCTTGATCATCCTTTGTTTTCATACATGCATATTGTATTTACTAGGCAAATTGGAATTATGATGATACCTTCTTTCTCTTCATTGCCAATCAGTAGTTCATTACAAATATTCTTTCACTCTTCCATCGTCTATTACAGACTTGATTTAATGTGACAACTGAATAAATTTTGCTTGCTACTAGAAAAGACTGAGATTTTGGTATTGTTATATAAACTCAAGTAAAACTGTTTAAAATCTTTAAGAGTCAGGAAAAAGAGGAACAAACAGAAAACCCACTCTTGGATTGAGATCTGCTAGATTGAGGAGTTGAATTACAGGTGATAGGACTTCATTTGAGTGCATGGTTCTGCACTAGTAGATTGAGGTCTAAGTACGGTTATTGGATGAATTCAGGTATCTTTTGGAAGTCATGGAATGCAAAATTCTTGGACTAGGCATAGGTGAATTAACTCTGCCTAATTTTAAACACACTCAGACATCACTGATTTGAAATTTTAACCTGAATTCAAGTATTGAGTTTGCATTTTGCTTAACAGAGATGAAAAAAGGAGCAAATGGAAAAATTCTACTGTAAAATAAATACACAAGCTACGTATATCAAATACAAGCCACCCACTTGTTACAGCCTTTCTTCCTGATACAAAGCATAGATTCCCCTTTAACTGGATTTTTTTTTTAATTCAATCACCCTGTGAGAGAAACAAAACACCCCAATCTCACAGATTTAAATCGCAGGGGGAAAGTTCTTTGCTAACTCATACTAGTCTTTTGAGCCTTGCAAAACCTCAAACAGCATGACATTTAGCCATCTCTGTTCTGAAATGCACTTACATTCAGCAAATTAGTAAAAATAGTGTTATTTTTGTACTTTGGCTACGGCTGATACAATCAACATATGTTCTTTTTCCTCACAGGACCACACTGTAATTCTTATCTAGGGTCACAAATCAAATGAGCCTGTTGGTCATCTCTAAACACCAAACAGAATAATGGTTCATTTAGGAAAACTGCACAATTTACTGCAACCATACACAAAATGGCAGCCCTTTTTGCTCAAAAGGCCACCAGAATTAGGGAGCAAGAAAAACTCAATTATCGTCACCATGAAGGAGGGGCTGTTTTGTCTAGGTCAAAGTAAAGCTATTTGTGAATAAAATATCAATATTGCAGTCATCCAGCAAAATATACTTTGCATAACGTATATATTCAGCTTCCACTGCTGTGATAAGGAAATGACAAGAGATATACTGAAGATAAAAAAGGCCTTGACCCCTAATGGAAACCTTGAGTGTTTCATCAGCTGTATCACAATAGCTCACCCTGCAAATGTCAGTACTTCCATTCAATAGGCTTTTTTTCTTTTTTCTTCTTCTTATTTTATTTTGTAGGGCTTGCATCTTGGCCATAAAAATTTACTTGGAGTTGAAAATTAGCTTGCTGTGTCCAGGAGTAATTTCTGGTGTGTATGTAAAAATAAATAAAATATTACTCATGTAAATAGCAACAGAGAGTCCTGTGGCACCTTTAAGACTAACAGATGTATTGGAGCATAAGCTTTCATGGGTGAATACCCACTTCGTCAGACGCACAACTACCCCTCTGATACTCATGTAAATATCATTTATGTTTATAAAATTCTTAGGTGTTTTTGTAAAGACTAAAATATTGCCGGTTGTTAATTTGTGATGGAAGCTAGTGCATCTTGGGGTATTTTAAAGGAAAAAATCCCATAAACAAGTTGAAGCTAAATATGTATTTTTAACACAGTGGATTTAGTGGTAGTATATAGCATTTACATGGCCAAAATAAAGCAGCCATTATGGTCTATCAAGTTAGGTATTCACATTTTCTGAAATATCAACATTAAAATCTATTGTTAAAATAATAATTCATGAATTTGAATACTGCTTATCATGCACTTAATGGGTTTCAAAAAATGTTTACATTTTAAACTAAATATTTACCTGACAGACTGCAACAGTTCCTTTGATATGGTCTCTTGATTACAAATTATCAGCATCAAAATGGATATAATATGGCTACCAAAATCTGTATCTATTTTAGACTACAAAGTTATTTTAGGTCAGGCATTTTAATTGGATATAAAAAGTACATCCAAAGAGAATTGTTACAAGGTTCTATAGCATTCATGTTCATCAATGGAACATTTAACTGACAAAAAAGACTACCAGATTTTCTTCTGAATTAGTCTTTAAAGAAAAATTGAAGTGATTTTGTTTTTGGCTTTGATTTAGTTTAAGACAGGATGATGTAAACAGTAATCTCAGCACAGATGGCATATGGTGGGGGGCGGGGGAGCTATAATGGTGATCAGAGCAAGAGGAGAGAAGGTAGCAATACCTTTCCACTTAAAGTGTATGATCATGCTAAAGGAAAATTCCTACAGTCATTGTGGTAAATAAGGCTATACAAGAAAAATGAGGATGGGGAAAGATGATACTAAGTTTCTCCTCTTTGCTTTCTCTGTAACTATCTAATATGGTGGACACACTTGGATTTTCCTTTTTACTGTTGGTGATTAGGATTGAGGTTTTCAAAGGACCCTAAGGATATATCTACACTACAATACAACACTTGCAGCTTGCCCGCGTCAAAGGGTTTGGGCTCAAGGGGTTCGGGCTCAAGGGCTATAAAATTGCAGTGTAGACATTTAGGTTTGGGCTGCAGCCTGGGTTCTGAGACCTCACAAGGGTCCCAGAGCCTAGATTCTAGCCCAGTGGTTCTCAAACTTCTGTACTGGTGACCCTTTTCACAAAGCAAGCCTCTTTTTTATATTTTAACACCATTATATATATATATATATATATATATATATATATATATATATATATATATATATATATATATATTAACACCATTCTAAATGCTGAAGGCAAAGTGGGGTTTGGGGTGGAGGTTGACAGCTTGTGCCCCCCATTTAATAATTTCATGACCCCCTGAGGGGTCCCGACCCCCAGTTTAAGAACCCCTGCTCTAACCCAAGCCTGAATGTCTACATGCAATTTTATAGCCCTGCAGCCCAAGTCCCACAAGCCCAAGTCAGCTGATCCGGGTGTTTTATTGCAGTGTAGATATACCCTAAAAAAGTGAGGAACCCAAATCCCATTGGATAGGCACTTCTTAAATTCTGCTTCAGCTCAAAGGGCTTTGATAAAACACAATTTATTGGGACTGTGTCCCAGGAGAAATAATGTAGGGTCATCTATAAAATATATGCATATATCTATATCTAATCTATGAAACAAAGGTGTTAACATTAACCTACATACATATTTAACTAACTCATCAGAACAAAAGATCCTGAGTAGTAATCTATATAAGAAGACTCTAGGATTGTCACTTTGTTGTCTGAAGCCTAGAATGTCTATACAGTCAGTTTAAAACAATGGAAACAGCTACAAGCATGGCTGAGGGCTCTTTTTGTTCTGAATCTCATCAGAATGAAATGTCAATGGCCTTTATAGTCTGTTGCTGTCCAGTTTTTAAGTTCTCAGCCATTTGCGTTCAACAATTTCATTGGGTGTGTGAGGGAGACTTCACAGATGGTGTTTTACTTGGCCCAACTGCCACTCAGACAAATCAATACAAATCTCCAAGCACAACCTCCCCGCAAAGACAAATCAACACCACCACCCACATAACAACACAATCAGCACATACAATAACACACATACACATAGCCCCATAATGCACTCTACACACCTTATTTGCCACTCACACAAATCTCCCAGCACAACCCCCCAGATTCAAATCTACATAACCAGCATAGATGCCAACCCAAATGCACATAGCACCACACACCCCTCAGTCTCCTTCATCACAAATCAATACAAATCTCCCAGCACAACCCCACTTCCATAAATCAACACAGCCACCCACATAACAAAACCAGCACATTCAAAACCCTCAAGTGTCACTCCGAGGCCTAGGATATCTTCTGAGTCTGTATGAAATCACAGAAACTGCTACAAGCATTGGTGAGAGCTCTTCTTTTTCAGAATATCACTAGGTTCAATCATCATTGGAATTGACAGTGTGTTACTGACCAATTTTTAAGTTCTCATCCATTTTTGGCTTATTTTACACAAGACTTTACAAATTATACCCAGGCACAGGCTTTAAACTACTGGTTATAATGATAGCATCTAGCTCTTACAGAGCACTTAGTTCCAAAGTTTCTGTCTTATCCTATCTCCTAGAACTGGAAGGGACCTTGAAAGGTCATCGAGTCCAGCCCCCTGCCTTCACTAGCAGGCCCAAGTACTGATTTTTGCCCCATATCCCTAAGTGGCCCCCTCAAGGATTGAACTCACAACCCTAGGTTTAGCAGGCCAATGCTCAAACCACTGAGCTATCCCTCCCCCGTCTTCTGGCTAATGAATGTGCTCTTAGCTTTCTGAAAGGGCAGATGATTTTCCTTTTCTTTTTAAATTAAATTAAAATTAAATACACTACAAAAATGTCATTTAAATATTTATTAGGTCATCACAGCAAACAATGAAATCCAGAAAATGTATATGATGTTCTTTCCTTATCTTATTACAGAGAGTTTTCTACTTCCCTTCTTTTGACATAGGTTCACTATGCAAAGTGAACCTCACTTTCTCTTGTGAGTATCTTATATGCACATTATCTAGAGCTGGTTAAAATATGTCAAGCAAAAATTTTCCTACTGAGAAGTGAGGTTTTGTCAAAACAAAATGTTTCATGGGACTACGTCATTTGAGATTATTTTATGATTTTTCAATGGGACATTTCTAAAATAAATGAAGATTTTTTTTGTTTCATAATTTTCCAAATTCAAACATTTTTACAAAAAAAAGAAAAGGGTTTTTGACCAACTCCATTATTCTTCAAATGTAATATTTATATTTTGTGTTTTTCCCTGGATTTTGCTGGATTGTTTCTAATGTTCATATCTTTCAAATGCAATATTTTTGTTTTCATTTTGGCTGAGATTTTTAAAGCTGCCATTACCTTTCAATGCCCACCAATTCAATTTCATGGGAATTAGGTGTCCAGATACCTCGGTGGCTTTGAAAACCTCTACTCTGATACATTATTTTGTTACTGAGATGTGTACATATATGACAAAAGTGAGCCAGAGACATGGAACTGAATTAATAATAATAAACATCATTAATATCTACCAGTGTTTGCCCTGCTGTGCTCAGTAGTGCCCTGATCTTCAGAAAAATGATTAACAAACTTTGGATGTTGGATTCCAGCATAATCATCAGTTTTACCACATGGCAAAGATATAAAACAGAAGGCCCTTAAATCCTGAATCAGAGAGGCTTCCGGGTTTAGGATGCTTTGACAATCAGAATGCTATGTTTCTCAAAAATACAAGGAAAGCTTTTATTGGTGACAGATACCACTAGTGATTTGAGAAGGCTCTGTGTGTATGTTGTCATGAGCTGGGTGAAACCTTGTTATGCGTTGAGATAAAACCCCACTGAGATTGATAGGTGTGAACTCACCCTTCAATTAATATAACTCTGAGCCTATGCCCACATCCAAGATAAAAATAATGTGTGAACCTGCCCAGGAGCTTTTGGCTGAACATTGTTTTTTGGTGAGGGGAGTGTGTGTGTCAGAGAGAGAAAACACAAACTGAGAACAGACAAGAAAACAGAGAGAGAGGCAAAGGCAGAAAGCAAGAAAGCCAAATAGAAGCTTGTAAGTACAGTGTGACCCATGAAAACGCCAGGGTGTTTTGGGGTCTGGTGTTGTCTCAAGATGCTTGGAGGCAGTAAACTAAGAAACTTGGCCTTCCAATCTTGGTTTCTGCTGCATTCAGAGAAACAGGACTTTGTGCATTCCTTGTGAGTAAACAAGACTGCATACACAAGAATTCCAGACTCCATTGATTTTTACTTCCAAGTGGAACACCTCCAGGACTCAAAACTTTGACTAGCCACTCAGGTTAACAAGGGGCAACAATATGTTTATTTGTAGGGGATAGAAGCAATGCTTAATATAGGGACAGATTCACTCTTTTTCAAGTGAACAGTGTTTCAAAATAGCCAAGACGAAAGTTTCTCAATGGAGAAGTCTTATGAATTGTAGGTATAGGGAGTTTTTCTAATACTTTGAAGGTTTAATTCAAACTGTGAGCCATCAAGAGATCCCCAAGTATTCCAATTCGGAAATTCAGCAATATTTCTTGTGACTTTTATGTTTTCACTCTCCTTTTTTTACCAGGTTTTTCATGATTACACTGAGTATCCCTGTGCTTCTCAGGCAATGTCCTTCACTGAATCCTATCTCATACATTAGTCCTGTTAATTGGTTCTGGAATGTGCCCAGAGAGAGAATGAGGAAAATTACTCCTTTTGTGATCTATTATCCAGCTATCATTATTGGGAATGTTGTTCATGCCATAATGGATATGATGTCTTCCTCTTCATCACGTAGACCTTTCTGGTATTAGCTCACTAAATACTGGTGAGCCAAATTAATCTATAAGAATTGATTGACTTCAAGGGACTTATATCACAAATATTAGCATTGAGTTTGGCCCTTTATCTCGTCATTCATTTTTATGAAGCTTTTTAACAAGAAATACCTAGATCTGTGACAAAATAAATTTACAGTTTTTTTCTGTAGCTTTTTAAAGGTTTAGAATATCGTTTATTGTAGTGCATATGATATTCACAAACACATATCCCAAACCTCTCAACAGCATTTCATCTTCACTGGCCTGGAATATATGGATGTATATATTGGTGATAAGGCATACTTTACCTTCTTCTGAATAGAGAGATCCATAAATTAGGAGAATACAAAAATCAATACATGGCTAATTTCTGGTGGATTATTCACCATCCTCCCAAGGACCTGAAGTAGAACATTTAGAACCTGGATTCATTTGAAATGATTTGACTTCAATAACCTGAAGCTGAATTATTTTTTCCCAAGCTTGTTTCAGGGGAAGAAAGAATCATGATGCTTTCTCACAGTCATCACACCTTGTCACCTTTGCCAGATAGGCTGAGAGACATTGCAGCATAAGGAAAAACACACCAAATTTTGTAAATACCTAGCCTGCAGGAGGTAAGCTAGCACAATGTTTTAATGCCTTAGCTTTTTATATCTAAGATCTAAATTCAAAGCTAATTTATTTCATACCAGTTTAACAGTCACCCTTGTGTCTCCAATGTGTATTTTTCCACATCCATAAATGCCAATCTATTTAATACCATTTAATACTGTTGTCACAAATACGTTTTAGGGCAGGACTCAAATGCATTGGTAGAAGTATGCACAGAACTTGGAACTAATGGTTCCACCCTGTAGAGATGCATAGCTCCCGAATCGCCAGCCCACGGGCGCGGCAAACTGCTCCCATGGCTACGAGGCAGGAGTGACCTTCAATCCAGCGTTTGTGTTTGGGAAACTTATTTGGCTGATTTGATTGTTTCCTCGCAGCTGGTGTTCACGCGCTCAAGAGATGGGTTCGTTATCTTATGTGCATGTATACTGCCTGGCTTTTCTATGCGCAGGAATGTAACCACTAAGAAGAGTTGTAAACAAAGCAAGGAGAGAAATAAAAACCCCAGGAAAAGTTTTCCTGGGAGGCTTTTTGCAAGAGGCTTGTAAAGCTCTCTAGCTACCAACAAACCTGGCGTTCTGTTTCCTTTCCTGCGTCGTCACCACAGCTGGTGAGCCCGACGTGATACCCCTCTACTCACCGGCTGGATACGCCGAGCGCGCCCGCGGCTGTTTGCCGCCCCTTATTCGTGAGTATGGGGGGGAAACTTTCCAGTGCCCAGAAGGAGCACGCAAGAGAGTTACAAAAGATTATAAGGCAGCGATCATGTGTCGTTGTCTCGGTCGCTCATATTGAGGACCTTCTAAGGGAAATAGATCGCCAGTGCCCCTGGTATCCGGACTGCGGGTCATTACAGCTTTTTGATTGGATACCGATTGGGATCACCTTGTATAGTGAACCCCGTGCCCCAGTTCAGCACCTGCTGCTCTGGCAGCGTTGTAAGGAGGCGCTGGAGGGGTTCGGCCCCGACGGCCTTAAGCCAGTTTCCCCTTTGCCCCCAGGTGATGGGCCACCCCCCTCCTGCCCGCAGCTGACCCCCCCTGCGCCGCCGCCCATGGCGGCGCCCCCATGCCTACCGGTCGGGCGGGGGGGCGCTGTCGCCGCGGCGGTGCAGCCGGTGCGCAAGGCCGGTCTCTTGACCGACAAGGAATCCAAGTGTGGGTTCGAGGCGTTCCCCGTCTCTAGGCGGGATAATGGAAACGGGGGCCAAGTAGTGGACTGGGAGGCTCTCCCCTACTCGGTTCTGCACGAGCTCCGGGGGATCTTGAAAGGTGTGTCAAACGGTTATCACTTGCTCCCCCAAGATTGGAAAGACATGTGTCGCATGGTGCTGTCTCCCACGCAATATGTTGTGTGGGACAGCGAGTACCAGCGAGAGGCGCTTGCGGCAGCAGCACAAGGTGGGGGGGCTTATCTTGCTGAGCAGTTATATGGCACAGGGCAGTTTTCGGGCATCCCCGAGCAGGCGGTGGGCACGCCCCAGGTAGCTTTTCCCATCATTGGCCAGTGTGTCCGTCGAGCGCTTCACAGGGTCCCTGCTGTGAGCGAGTCCTCTAAGTCCTTCGACCCTGGTGGAGTTGCTGCAGGCGTGTACTGATGTAGGCACTCAAACCCATCAGATGGCCCTGCTGACAGCTGCCCTGCACAAGAGGCAGAAGCCTCAGGGGAACTGCTTTAACTACCACCATCCATATTGATGATTAGGTGTACGGCCCTCCCCCTCCGTTGGCTCACTGATGAGCCCGTAAGGGTTGCGCAGTGGCCGCTTTTCCCCAGAATATGTGCAGTGTATATTGTAGCAGAGGTAAAGGAAATGCAAACCTACCAATATAGGTTGTGTTGTTTTGTTCAGATCACTGTGTGTTTGAAAGCAGGAGTTAGAAGTAAAAGGCCAATCAAAAGACTGGGAAAGTTAATTGTGTCCCTTTTAAGTAAAAATCTTTAAGCTGTAGATAGCTTTGGATTTGGAAGCAAGCCAGAAAGCATTTGTATTAATGCAAGTTTCTAACTAATAAGGTAGAAGCCACTGAAATCTGGGCTGCCTATGAACAAATACAAGGAAACATTTTAAGCAATGACTGACTGCCCAAAAGGGGTAGACCTCTGTTCTTTTGTTTTTCAGATCATCAGAGAAAACGGATGCCAGCTGAACAGCATTCAATGTACCATGCATTTACTGGCACAATAGGGATTATTTTTGTGTTTTATGGCAAAAATTGTTGTTAAGAGTTGCATACCAACAGTCTTTGGAAGCAAGGACATGGAAGGTTAACCCACTCCCCATATTGCCCATGGGATCCTTCTGGCTACCTCAGATTTCTAGCCAGAGGGCTGGGGAGGGAGGAAAGTAATTAGACACCTGAGGTTGTACCGAGTGCACTCCTCAAAAGTGGGTGTGCTTGTCCCGGTTTGTTGCTCCAAAGCTCTGTAATAAAGTTATTTTACTGGAAGAGTGAAGGTTTCCTTTGTAGGTTAAAAGAAGCCGAGAAAGAGAGAAGAGGAAAAAGCACAGAATGAGTTAACTGAGAGGAAGATACAGCTTGCAGGCTCATCCAAGGCCACAGCCAAAACTTGGCTGACCCCCAAATGTGCCCGAGCAACTATGAGATCTGCAAAATACTGCCAGGCATTAATGAAATGTGTTAGGTTTCTTTTCTCACAGGTAGAAAAGTGTTATTCAAAAATCCTAGCACCCCTGCCATTTATTAAAACCAGGAGACTGAGTCTATGTAAAGTCCATCAACGAAAGACTGCTTTGGCTCCATGCTGGAAAGGCTCTTTCCAAGTCCTGTTAACCACCAACACCGCTGTGAAGTGCCAAGGACTGACTGCCTGGACCCATGCTTTTCACTGCAAAAAGACCCCTCCACCTCGGGAGGACTCTTTGACTAATGATAAGCCTATTTCTCCTTCTAGTCCTGCTGTGCCTTCTGGACAGCAGGAAAAAGGAAAAAAAGACAAGGTGAAGTGCTAGTAACCTCTCCCTTGTCCACTGACAGACCTACTGTTGCTCTGAATTTTTCCAGAAAAAGCAAAACCATTACAGGGTGATGTGCTAGTAACCTCTCCCCTGTATGATGTTAAACCACACTGTTTCAGGAAAAGAGAAGAAGGAACACTTGCTTCATTGAAACCACAAAGTCCAGGAATTCCTGACTACAAGAGACATTAAGAACTGACCCTGGTGAAGAAACAAAGAATTATACACTAGCAGGAAGAAATTTGTGGAATCCATTCTTGGGAACGTGGTATTGATTGGATTTTGGGGTTTATTCTACAGTCTGCGCCCTGTGTTTTGAATAAGTCCTTCAGTATGTATTGTCTTCCCTAATTGGATTTTAAATGATAAGTACCAAAGGCACCTTGTTGCCATTGCCCCGCCATCTCCTCCATTACACTATTACCCCTGTAACACATCCAAATACAGACAATGACCCAGAAGTTGCTAACAGAGATGGTATTGAATATCACTGAGGCTGGGAAGGCATTGCAGTGGGATCTAGCATGTTCAGGCTTGGCCCACTGCCCTTACAGACACATCAGGAGTACCATCTGATCTGCGGCCATGGAGACATACTTAGAGACTTTCTGGGTAAAAGTGCAAACGTTCTCAATGCTCCTTCCAAGCATATGGACCGGTTGAGGGGGTGTGGCCTCCCACATACCGAATCCTGCCGGGTCCATGGGGAGGATGCATGTGGGATTAAGTAATTCACCAAGACATCTGGGAAATTAGACTACTTGGTATGCCCAGTTAATTTTAGTTAGTGCTCCTGGGATTACACCTAACAGGACGCTTACTTTTTCAAGTTAATGACAGCTGTGTGTATGTTAATGACACCACATTACAAGACATTTGGGTCCACCTGGCACAAGTATTAAATCAATCTGATTTCTGCCTGGCCGTTGCCCCGGACATGCAAGGTCTGTTAAGTACCTGCCTTGTTCCTGTCTGCAAACCACCCAGCAACATCTAGGGTGTGAGACAGTGAAAGAAATGTGTTGTTTTAAGCTTACTGATAATAGTAATTGCATGTAATAGTAAATTGATATGCTGAAATGTTATGTTTAAGTTATCCGCTAGGACGTTTTTTCTCCTTGGTAGGATTATATTTAGTTATAGCCACCCTTAGAGTGGATAAAGACCCTCTTATAGTATGGGGTCTTAGTTTTGATTTTTGGCGTTTTACTTTGCTGCTTTGTTTAATGTTTACCCAATCTAGTGGCATTGTGCATGCTACCCTGCGAGAGTGCTTTGTCTAAACACCGCATATAAAATAAAATAGGGGGGGATGTAGAGATGCATAGCTCCCGAATCGCCAGCCCACGGGCGCGGCAAACTGCTCCCATGGCTACGAGGCAGGAGTGACCTTCAATCCAGCGTTTGTGTTTGGGAAACTTATTTGGCTGATTTGATTGTTTCCTCGCAGCTGGTGTTCACGCGCTCAAGAGATGGTTCGTTATCTTATGTGCATGTATACTGCCTGGCTTTTCTATGCGCAGGAATGTAACCACTAAGAAGAGTTGTAAACAAAGTAAGGAGAGAAATAAAAACCCCAGGAAAAGTTTTCCTGGGAGGCTTTTTGCAAGAGGCTTGTAAAGCTCTCTGGCTACCAACAAACCTGGCGTTCTGTTTCCTTTCCTGCGTCGTCACCACACCACCCTTCTGCATCCAGACAACAGAGTTGGCAGGCCACAAAAGGAAATATATCGTGCACAGCAGGAGATACATTTCCTCTGCCAGGGCCGGCTCCAGCATTTCTGCCATCCTAAGCAAAAAAAAAAGAAAAAAAAGCCGCGATCGGCGGTGGCAGTTCAGCGGCAGGTCCTTCGCTCCTAGAGGGAGTGAGGGACCTGCCACCCCCGAATTGCCGCAGGTGCCGCCCCTCTCCCTTGGACGCCCCAAGCACCTGCTTGTTAAGCTGGTTCCTGGAGCCGGCCCTGCCCTCTGCTCAAGTTCCAGGAGAACTGTTTCTTCATCCTTCTGTTGGGGCAGTGGAGTTTTACGCCAGTGCTTAGTACCATGCTGAAAAGCCCATTGTTTCCACCTGTAGTTGCCCTTAACTCTTGTTTAAATGCAATTTCTTTCAGTTTTTGTTATTTTCCCCCTGTCATATTTTTCAGATTTGTTTTTCTGTATGAGTTTCCTAAACTGGAAATCTTGAAATTAAAGAACACATTGTGAACCTGATGCTGATTAAGACCTGCATCATGTACATGCAGTGTGGCCATGAGTTGTCTGAACTTGTTATATGTTGATATTACTGGTCATGTATTATCATCATTCATAGTGTGTGATTTTTCCCCCTTAGTGAAAAGTACAGTTTTCTTATTTATTTTAAGATTTCATACTGATCTTCCCTTTGCAAGGATCAACTCAATATTGCAAGGTTTGAAAATCTGACCTCTCCATTCCATTTTATTTGTATTGTTTGTCTTCATGCTGATTCATTGTGACCACCTTCTGGATAATGGTCACTTAGTGATACTGCAATAATTAAAGCATAAAGCAGTGTTTCTGTTTATACATTTATTGTCACAGCCACATATTGTCTTTCACAAATCTTTAGGCATCCCTTTTACTTTTGAAAGTGTGGCAGATTAGACTGTGCATTGATTGCAATGTATATTTAAGAAAATAATCTTCTTCTTCTTGTTTTCAACTAGATAAATATATCATTGTGTACTCAACCTGTAGTGCTGTCTGGGAACATGCATTGTGAGTTTACAACCCATACTCATAATGATGGAGTAACAAAATTACTATGTGCTTCCTGCGAATGGAGTGCTGCCATTAAAGTAATCAGGATAAGTAATACATAGCAGCCAGAGCTTGTCCTGACACCTTCTGACAGTTGAGTATGTACATTCATTTCCTCTGAGCATTTTAAGGATTCTGATGGGTTGTTTTTCCTCCTTTTGGGTGCTCTGTTCAGGTTGTATTTGGACATATCTTTCATAGTTTCATTCTATTCCCCATGTTTTCTAAACAGAATAGAACAAAAAAAGCCTCCAACAAATGAAATGTTGATATTCTTTTTTTCAATATGCCTTGCCAGGATGCTGTATTGTTGTAACACTTGATTATAGTCATTCTAAAGAGAGGTTAAAATGGGTTAAGGACAGAAAAAAAAGTCTAAATTTGAAAAGGTGAATGATGTTGCTAGCTTTGAAGAGTGACTTACATCAGCCTCAAGGCTATCTCGCCTTGAGAGGCTTGTCAGTGAAAAGCTGACTTCATCATGTCTTTTTTCACTTATCAAGAGTTATTAGTTCACCAATGTACAGTTCTCCTTCTCTCATTTATAGGATTTGTAGGTACACTGTAAGGCAAATTAGTCCCTGGTGTACCCAAACTGACTTTGCTTGACTTATACCAATGATGAACGAAGCCCAATGTGTTAACTATTTTCAATTAAAGATGGGCCAAAATAAAAAAAAATGAGCAGATCCAAATCTTTTTGGAAGTTTGGAATATAAAATAAAATACATTTTTTAAAAATCACATAAAAAGTCTCCTCTAAGCAAAAGGTTAACAGCCTAGTTTCATTATGCTCCCGAGAGTGAAAGGAGAGATATAACACAAGAAAGGCAGTTTCTACTGTGTTTTTAGCCAGTTCTCCGCAAACCAGTAACAGAAAAAAAATAACAGTTTGGGCTGCTTATGGAGCCCAACATACAGCTATGCAGTATCTGGGTGACTATTGGGCTCTATTTATTCAAGCTATTTTATTTGGCTGAATATTCCACCACGCTTCACTTGACACAGTCTGCTGCTGCTACCTGATACCTTAAGGAAGGGGGCCAGGCAATGATCCTCTTCTGTCTTTCTCCTTTGTTTTGGGAATGGTGCAAAGCCAAGATCTTCTCTGCCTCTCCCTGGCCTAAGGAAGAGAGAAACTAGAATAGGATTCTCAGTCTCATTCCCTTTATCCCAGTGAGGAGTACTGGACTGGGAACTTCTTTTCCACAACATTGGTCTTGGAGATGGGGAAACAGGCTAAGATCTTCATTCCCCCTCCTCTGGAATCCAGAAAATGAGAACCAGGGAACTGGGCCATATCACAAGGATCATCTGTCCTTGGGGAGTCACAGACTTCCTACTTTTTCCCATTAAAGACCAGGGAAATAAGAATACCCCTGGGTCCAATGGAGAGAGAATTATGGGTCTAGGAGAAGGAAACAAGGTTGGCAGCTCACTCACTGTCAAATCCTGAGGACAGGAAGAGATGAGAGGTTATTGGTGCTTCTCTACTACATAATCATTGGACTGAAGGTCTAGAAGATCAGGGTCCTCTGCAGCCTCTCAATAGTAGCAGACTCTGAATACAAAAAGCAGCATTGTGGCTCCATGCGATGTTTTCTTGCCCATGTGGCTATAACCTGTAGGCAGCAGCTGCATCTAAGTAAATAAGTCTATCTGAGAAAGATGAAGCCAGACCAGATTGTATCAAACTAAAAAGTGCTTCCCAGCAAACAAAAAACATTTATCCAAGATCTAACTTGTATACATTCTGATACACAGAACTAAGAAGACCGTCTGTAGTTTTTAGGTAACATTACATTTCCTGAACAGCTGTGAAAAAAGCAGTAACTGTGGTCCAATCCAGTAATTTGAAATAGAGGTGGTGCTTTTCTTTGTCTTGTAAAGTTCTGAGCACTTTGCCAGTGCTAAATAAATAATAGATATTATTGGTAGTAATAATACAATAACATAATAGGTAATACTCAATTCACCAAGGTCCTGTTATGAACTGTTGACTAAGGCCCCACAATTCTGCAGAAAGAATCTTTTGGGCAGACACCAATCAAAGTCAATGGAGCTCTGTGCAGGAAAGCGATCATTGCTATATTGGGCCTAACTAAATAGACAATAGATATAGTATACTTTTAGATGTGTGATCCCAACTCAGGTACTGATGTTAAAAAGCATGGATTTTTCTGGCTAGTAAGAGTATTCCCAAAGAATCCTGGATTATAATTCTGACACGCCCATCTTCAGAAGAGAAGTCCCCCTCCTTTTCTTGCAGATGGAATAAACAGTTTGAGTTAATATGTCATGATTAATAATGCAACAGGGCAATAAATAGACTGAGGGGCCCTAGCAGCTGCATTACCTTGTCATCTGTTTTTCATTTTTTGGTGGTCTTAAGTGCCTGTTCCACTAAAGCTTTCAAATATCCACTGTTTGGCATGCTTCCCATATAAAACAATTAGACATGTTCTTGCACACAGATGCTTAAATTTCCTTTGCAAATGTGAGATCTGAGGAACATAAATAAGTGTATAGTTCTCAAGTTGAACTTATTCCTGAGAGGAGAAAAATAACATTTTTAATACAATGTTTTAAAGAACAGATATGGTTATTTTGATTTGCTCCCTCTGCCTTCACACTCTTCATAGAGAGCAGGTTAGTCTAAATTGATAGCTGTTGTATTGTACCTGCCAACTGGTGACCAGCCAATTTGATCAATTACCAGAGTCCCCCACTGGAGTTATTGTGTGTTCATCCTGTATGTTATCATAGCTGAGACAATACTTAGGACCCTTGAGGTACACAGCCATCAGTTCTACCAGGTGAAACATAGGGGAGCGAGGAGGAACCCTGTTAAATTGGTCTCAGCTGGAAATTGCTCTTTAAGCAACTTGAATTATTTTTGCAAAAAAGAAAAAAAAAACCTCAAACCTGTTTCTTGTTCCTTTTGTATGTGGCAAACAGATAAACACTCTTCTGCTTTCCTGAAATGAAAGCGGTTTTATTGTAAGGTTAGCTACCCTCATGTTTTTACTTATTATGATGCTCCATTATGAGAAGCAGCATGCATTAGAGCTCATGAAGCTAATGATCTCACAGTCATTTTGAGGAATTTTAAAACACAGAATGCAACCCATTAGAGCCAAAAGACTGTTCGTCTTAGACAACAGTATAAGCTCTGATATTCCTAAGTGTATGGTATATACAGTATTGTATAAAAGCACTCCATCAGGTCCGGAGGAATAAATTCATAATTACAGTACATAATTATATTTTCTACCTTTCCTTCCTGAAACCAGCATTTTAGTATTCATTTTGTAATGTGCAATACACAAGACTAACTCAGTTTGCAGCAGTGGGCAATCAAATAAGCAATTTATAGGATGTCAATCTTTTCCACCCCAGCCCACCACACATAATTCACTATTATCCAAATCGTGGCTGGAAAAAACCTGAAGAACAGCTATACAAACTGTCTTTTACATGATAAATTAATTATTTTCTAAGTATAGTACTCCATGCTACTTCTATAAACTATCATTTCTTGTTAAATCTTCCTTATCTCAGAGAAGTGTTGTTTTTGGACTTACTTTATGGGTCTTATTAATAAACCAATACTACTGATTAAGTTCTGTTTTTTTTCCCCTCAAGGACTACCTTGTTTTATATATGACACTGCTTTACTTTTGCTTTATTGACTTTCTATCTTTTTCTTAATGTTGTAATTCAAGATCAAAAAGAAATATTTGTTTTGTACTTTTAATATAGCAAGCAAACAAAAAGGCTAGGACTTTGTGTCATTATGTGTGTTACCTTTTTAATGGCATAATCCAGATCTGAGAGTTCAACCACCTAGGCAAAACATATTCCCCAGGTGATAGTATGTCTGGAAAATAAAACAAATCACTGTAGTGTTGAACATTCTAATGCATTCAGCATTATTACATGTCTTCATGTCCTCTACAATTCTTCAACTATGTAATACTCATTGTCTGCAACATTAATGGAGGAATATGTTCAAATCTTTAAAAGACCTGACAGTTTCACTCCTGTATCTAGGGCTTTATCACAGCAAAGAGACATTTAAAATTACCAATAACCCCAGTAAGTCTCCTTTCACTCAAACAATGAAAGGGCAGGCACTCTGCTGATGAAATGATATTTCAGATTGCCCACAGATTTACTCACCTTGGTTTCAGTGTCATAGAAGGTCATTCATTCTCAGGTACCGCACAATATTAAAATGTTGCAATCCACAGTACAGCTGTTCAAAAGTGAAATAATGTGTTGATACCCAATGGAAACTTAATAGATGCTCACTTTAAAATTCCATTTAGTTCCATTCAGGGCTGCTAGATAATTAGATAGACTCTTAATGAACTACTACCTTCCTACAGTTCAATTTTGAGTATTGCTAAATTATGGAATATAATATTTGAGTAAGACAATAAAACTCATCCCAATTTTCCAGGATTTTTTTTTTAAATCTTGTTTATTTTTCAATGCTTTGTCTTTACAAGATGTGATCTAGACATTTACATTCAGTGAAGTTATATATCTGTACTCACTGACAAAAAGGACCTTGGGAGGAATTACAGATGTCTGGTGATGTATCAACGAGGCAAGTTGTTTTAATAAGCTGAGACAATAGTAACAGTAGGTTGTGGAGCCAATTTTTCTGGTCCCTGTTTGGCAACACATTTTTCTATAATAGTTGCTTTCCCAAACCTTAATGTCAGCCAATTGGGTAGTGTAAGTTCATACAGTCAATTCATCCATTACCAGAGAACAATGCTTCTTCCTTTCTTTTGTTTAATGTTGTGCTTCACTCCCACTGTAGCTGGTTCAGTCTATATCAGATCATTTCAAAGGAATAATTGCATAGATTCAATTTACTGCTGAGGACTCAGTTAAATTACATGGTGAAAATACAAGATCACCATTCACACATTGCCAATTAAAGTCTTAGAAATTTGATTTGTTAGGTAAACATTAACAAGTAACTATTCCTTCTAGTAAGGAACATGATTCTGTAAAAGTTTTTACTCTAAGTTTACAAATACCTATCTATGGGAGGATAAAGAAAAGCTTTGATCCAAGGATAGCCTTCCTTCTACTCATAATCAGTAGGCTAAACACTAAGCAATAACAGACTACAACTTGGTTAAACACTAGCTACTTGTGACTGAGGTAATGCTTGTAAGTTTAGAAAAGCATATGGAAGAGCTGGCTTTGATTACAACTGCAGCATTGAACAAGAGAGTGTGCTAACCATTTATTATGCAGATTAGCACAGCAATGTGGAGGCCTTTTAAAATGCAAATATATGTATATATAATTTTACTTTATTAATAATAATAATTATTATTATAGTATTTTATTTTATTAGTTTTTGTATGCCTAGCTTAGGCTCTAGTCATCATATTTTATGGACTTGGAGGTTAAGTTTTTTTTAATAACAAAAACAAGGAACTGCCTTTGAAATTCACTAAAGCTGAAATCACATACTGCCATTGCCCAACCCTCAACTTATCCCTCCGCAAAAGCTCGGAATAAAAAATGGACTTTATGGTTCACTATGAATGTTAACATATATGAGCTATTTCAGATCTAGGAAATATATATATGATATGTTTATGGCTGTGACCAAGAGTGTTTTTTTTCCATACGTGTTCGGCAGGAAGACTGTGACCTCTTTCAAATGCACATCTTGCTATAGTTAGGCATCTCACTGTCGCCTGCAGAAAACACTTCTGTACTGAACTCTACCTGGGAATATATGGTAAAGATTCCTAAAAAGATGAAGTTAAGCATCTGCTTACTGTACTGCCTATAAAGTGGAGTTTCATTTTGAGAACACATTGCACTGGTGTCCACAATCTGCATTGACTTTTGGAATCCAGCCCTAAAAACCTACCTGGTTTGGAATCTGGTTACATGAGAAACTGCCTCCAACCTTGTATAGCACTGCTGTCATTGCAATCAGTGGAGGTACCTCGACTGGAGGTTCTTCAGTTTAAACATGCTGGGTTTGCTGGAAGTGCATATTCTGTGAAAATCCCTCACTGGAATTCGCCTCTCTCTTTTCCTCCCCCTTCCTAGATCTGAAGTAGCTCATATATGTTAAAATTTATAGTGAACCATGAAGCCCATTTTTTATTCTGAGCTTTTGCAGAGGGATAGTTTGAGGGTTGGGCAATGGCTGTATGTGATTACAGCCTTAGTGGATTACAAAGGCAATTCCTTGTTTTTGTTATTAAAAAAACCCTTAACCTCCTAGTCCATAAAATATAATGACTAGAGCCTAAGTTAAGCATACAAAAACTAAATAAAATAAAATAATAATAATGATAATTAATAATAAAGTCTCATTTCATTTTGGACATCCTCAGAAGTCATATTCTTCCATTTGGCTAACCTAAATCCTCAGTTTACATTAAGGCTTATATTAAAGATCTATTTATAAATGGCCTATAAAGGGTTAATAAATTATGACTAGATGTGGTACAAAAATTATGCTCATGAGTGGTGTATTGCAGCAGGGCAGGGGTAAAACCCCCTTTAAAGCCCTGCCAAAATGCTGGCTGCAGTCCGCTCTCTGGCCAGAGGAGCAGGGTAGAGACAGGTATTCAACAGTGAGCCCTGCTGCAAGCCCTAATCAGGGCTGGCTCAGAGGAACATGCTGAGTTGAGTGCTGACAGATGGGCTGAGGTATGGGAGGGATATAAAAACCCTAAACAAAGCTCAGGGAGGAGGGCTAGACTGGGAGGAGACAGGAGGGTAGTATTGCTGTCTCCTTATCAAAGAAGAAAGCCTCAAAGACAGGAGACCCTGGGGAGGGTCTGTGGGGCACTAACTGTTGGGGGATCTGGGAACTGCACAAGCACTATAAATAAAGACACTGGGGTGATCCAACAAAAGGAGGAGTGAACACTCTTTATTATACCAGCCTAAACCCAGGGTGCAGGCACAAAAGTGGGAGAGCCTGCACCAATCCTGTGACATGATCAAAGACAAAATCTTCAAAAGTGTCCAAGTGACTGAGATTCATAAGTGTCTAACCCATTTGAAAATAACACCAAGGCTCCTAAATCTATTTTAGCCCAGATCTAACTGATCAGTACACACAAATGAATAACAGACAGACACAGGGATGAATTTAAGCAGCAGGTACCAACTTTATTAATTTAACAACGGGGAGGGTTGCTATCTACCTTTCATCTATAGGGGATTTAATTGGGTCCAGTTTGGGGTTACTGGGCTCCTACCATATAACCAATAACTGGAGTAAACCCTCTTCAGCTTATCCATAGGATTCAGCTCATGTCTGAATCCTTTAACTCTCCCCCAGTAAGGGGGATATAAGATACAATCAGAGGGGGACCTCAGTCTATGAAGAATTCAGTTTTCTCCTTCTCCTTACAGAAAAATGTCTACTAGCCATATCCCAGGTCTCATTTGTCTCTGGGAGCTAGCCCTTTTAGCACTTATCCTCACAGAACGCTAAACTCAAATTATAATGGACTATACATTCCTTCATAACAGTAAAATTCTTGTTCTTACAGCTTTTAATCTGACCTGTACCTCCACAATGCTATAAGAAGACAAAAACCCCCACCTCTGCTAGTTTGCCCCCATGGGAAAAAAATATACTTCTTGATCCCCAGGCGAGCAATTAGCCCAGGGATTGGCAACCTTTGGCACGCAGCCCATCAGGGAAATCCGCTGGCGGGCCAAGACAGTTTGTTTACCTGCAGTGTCCGCAGGTTTGGCTGATTGCATTGGCTGCGGTTTGCTGTTCCTGGCCAATGTGGGCTGCGGGAAACAGCATGGGCCGAGGTATGTGCTGGCCACCACTTCCCGCAGCCCCCATTGGCCTAGAACGGTGAACTGTGGCCAGTGGGAGCCGCGATCGGCCAAACCTGCAGATGCTGCAGGTAAACAAACTGTCCCGGTCTGGCAGCAGATGTCCCTAACAAGCCACGTGCCAAAGGTTGCCAATCCCTGAATTAGACCCACAGTTCTCTGGAAACCAGCTTTACATCTGTCTATAGAGAGGGAGGGTGGGACAGCAATAGCAGTAAAATGACCTCATGATGCCTGGCAAGGCATGGGGAATGTGAGACCCAATCAGCACCTCCCAGCTGGCCAGTGGGAAGCAGTGAAGACACATTCCCACATTCACTTTGAGGCACAAGGAGGAGCTCAGTTCTAGCATGTCTGGCCATCAGTTTTCCCCTCCTCGTCTCAGGAGTTGTTCAGATCCATCTTCCTGTGGATCTGAACAACTCCCCCTCTTCTTCCACCCTATTGCAATGAGATGGGGCATTCTTTAGGAAGATGACAATCACATCATGCAACACCATGCTCATCTCCTGATTTTCCTCCTTTCCCCCATATCAAAAAATATTTTAAAGAGAATATTTCTGTAAGAAAAATCACTTGTCTTTGGATTACACTCATTTTCTCCAGATCAGCAATTTTAAATGTAGCAAAAATATTTTACAAATTTGCTAGTAAAAGTAAAAACACACTTTTTTGAACAAGGGTTTTTTACTTTTAGTTCCTTGTAAGACACAATTGTCATTATAAACCTCTTATGTCTTGGCTTTGACATCTAGTGATTTTGAATGGATTTTGCTTCACAATTAGCCAAGAAAAATCATTTGAAACTGTGCTCAGTGAACTACTGATGTGAATATTCTATTAGTTGTTTTTAAGTGAACAGTGGAAGATTGTTAAGTACATTGCCGTTTTATGAAAAAAACATGTCACAGTAACTCAGAAAGAATGCCATTGTATTATTTTATATTTTAAGGTTTGATGTACAAAAGTGTCATCTTCTAAACAAAATGAAAGATTTGTATCCCTTTGTCCACAGAAAGTGTTATATCTGAATTCCTCTCCTTGTTTTATTCATTAATAATACTTTCTTCTAGAAGAGTTTAATGCATTGTTAATTTTCTGGGTTTATGTAATGAAAAAAATAATTCTTTAATTGTTCTCTATTCTAAAATCCATTGAGATGTGATCTAGTCTAGTATATTAGCAGCTGCTGAAGAAATACAGCAATAATTCACTTTGAAGAAGGTAGCCCTATTTGCATCTGATAAAAATGAGTTTGAACCTCGTAAAAAGGTAAACTGTCAAATGATGTGCACTAGTGTAGTATTCCTTAAGTACCTAATTGTTCTGGGAAAGGTAAGAACCATATAGACAAATTCTCCTTTCACATATACTGATGTAACCCTATTGAAGAAACACTGCTATAGTGGAAAAGTTCATTTGGAACATTGTTTATAACTCCCACCCACCTCACATCTGCTTAGCTACCACTTAGAAATGTATTAAAGTAATTCCCCTTGTGGCTGTGGAAAGCCAGTGGGGAATGCCTGAGCCCATTATTGTCAAGGATAGTTATTCCTTTATAGAGGAAGGCAAGCTACTAATAAACCTCAAATAACAATAAACCTTGGTGCAGTCTTTGCTCAAGAAACTCTCTTGACATTAAAGCCTTGGTGCAGTATCATCTGGTTTCTAACCTCTTTTTACTGGGAAAGATGACTCAGAAGGTGGTGGCTGGCTAACTTCAGTAGCACCTGAAATGTCACCATATTTTAGACACCAAGCTGTGCAGATGCTCAACTCCCTCCTTATAGTCAATAGACAGCTGCTCAGTTTTTCACTGTCCATCAGGTGCTGTTCACACAAACTGCAAGACTTGGCAGGGGCAGCTGGAAACACTTCAAAGTAGTTCTATTTGTTGCTGTTGGAAAAGTGTCATAAGGTGGCATTTTTTGTTTGTTTTGTTTTTCTGTTTGTAGGATCTTAGTTGTACAGTCTCACAGGGATGAGTCTTAGTACTCTTATTGTTATACATCTACACACAAAGGCATATAAGCTACTATATCAATGCTGCTAACACCCAGACCTATGTATGCTTTTTTCAGTTTGTCTAATCAAAGAGGTTTTCTTGCTTTTCCATTATCTGGCAGAGATAAGAATGGAAGCTAGTTAGTTAAGCTCATTCTGGATAAGGCAAACATGGTGCTGATTGACATATTGGACGAAGTTTCAGGAACTGATTATATGTATATCTATTTGCATAGCTGAAGGATTTTGCCTGCCCCTTCACATAATGTTCTACAATCTCAGGGTACTACAGAATTCATTCCTACTTCTGGATTCACAAACAGTAGACAGAAAAAGCCTGCTTTCAGTCTTAGGCCTTGGCTACATTTGCAGCTGTACAGCGCTGTGAGGTAAACCTGTCTTCATACAGCTGAGTAGGGAAAAGCACTGCAGTCTGTCCACACTGCCAGCGTAGTGGTGTGGCCACACTTGCAACCAGGGCTTTCTCCAGGCACCAGCCTGGCAAGCAGGTGCTTGGGGCAGCCACTCTGGAGAGGGGCGGCACGTCCAGCTATTTGGCGGAAATTCGGCGGACGGTCCCTCACTCCCGCTGGGAGCGAAGGACCTCCCGCGAAATTGCCACCGCAGATCGCGATTGCGATCGTGGCTTTTTTTTTTTTTTTTGGCTGTTTGGGGTGGCCAAAACCCTGGAGCCAGCCCTGCTTGCAACATTTGCAGCTGTGTTGGGAGCGGTGCATTATGGGCAGCTATCCCAGCATTCATGTGGCTGCAACATGCTTTTCAAAGCGCGGGGGGGGGCGGGGGCGTGGATTGTGACAGGGAGTGTGGGGGGAGAGAGAGTGCTTTTTGGAGCATGTCAGCTCTCTGTTTTGCAAGTTCCAAACTCCCGGCCCCCTGCTCATTCATTTACTCACTCAAAGCAAGCTGCAAAGTGTTTGCTTTTCTCTGTGGTACGAGCTTTGAAACTGGCACTTCCGCCTTCCTGCAGCTGGTCACAACAATGGAGAGGATTGGCCACTTGACAAGTGATTAGTACCACACTGCAAGCATTTACACTCACACCCATGAGTCGTAGCCACTCTGCTGCAGCTGTTATTCCTCTCGGAGATGTGGAGTACCTGCAGCGGTGTACCCAGGGAGATACAGCGCTGTAAGTGCCCTGCCAGTGTAGACAGGGAGTGAGTTACAGTGCTGGGGGAGGCTTTACAGCACTGTAACTTGCAAGTGTAGCCAAGGCCTTAGTTTTGCAAACTTTTATCTCAGATGCAGACTTCACCACACCCTTCCATACCATTGCTACCTATAGGCTGGGCTAAATAGGAATAACTATGAAGACATGGAGTCTTTAGCTAGTGTGTATTAGTGCTGAGTCACTAATTTGTAGTTGTGGTCAAATGTGGGCTGTGTGTGCTCTCTGAGTGCTGCACTTGCTCTGGCCAGATAGCCTGTACAGCAGGCTCAGATTAAACTGCCCAATAACCACAGACTCGTTAGTAGTGAAGGTTTATTGTCGATGAAGCACAGTATTAATACATGTTTGCCCGTGACAATGGATGCAGCTCAGACAGTGGCAGGACTTTCCACTGCACCCTAAACTGGCCAAAGACACTCCCTCTGAGATACCGCTTTATAAACTGGTACAAAGTTACATATTGCCCTTCTAACAGAGTTAGTTACTGCCCTCGACACAATTTGTTACCACCCATTACCTTGTAAATGTTGGTTTGATCAAAACATCTGTATCTATCACACTGTCATCCTGAACTTTATCTTTAGGAGCAGTCAGTGTATTCTCATTATCTTTTGGTGTGTGTGTGTGGGGGGGGCATAATGGGGGTGGGGGGGTTGTACCATACTTGGTATCGGGGTGTTCTGGTACCGTCCTTCTGGAATGTGTTAGTGTGAGTGTCCTGTGCCTAGTACTTCTTAGGAATGTTTGTGTTTTTGCAATACCAGCCCTGTTCCTGCCAGGTTGTGTGAGCCTGCATGCAGGCAGAGCCTGACTTCTGCCCACAGCCTGACTTTTGCTAACTTTGCTTTATATTAGCAGGGCTTGACTACCACTTAAAATTCAGGTCTCAGGCCTCATACCGGGCCTCTGATCCAAGGTCTCTTGTCTCAGGCTTGCTTTCGACTACAATAGTGAATAATTTATTAGACAAATTTGGCTTTTTTTTTTTCTGTTCATAAGTTATCTGCAAACAGCTCACCATTTTCTTTAATTCATTCATTATTCAGAAGTATTTGTCAAAAAATTACAAGAATAATTCTTGTTTGTAAATTGTCACATAGTAAGTCATTCTACTAAAAAAATGAACTTCATTAGTTACTTTGGTTAGACTTGTCTTACATAAATGTCTAGTAGGAGCAAATTCCTACTGCAATTCAGAATATCCTGCCCCAGCTCCTTTGAGCTTCATGTTTGGGAACAGCTAATTTTAAATGCTATGGAAAAATGCAAGGGGGTCAGAGAAAAAAAGATGGTTTCTAAGATAGCTGGCTTATGACCTTTTAGTTGGTACCTTGAATTTCATACATAAGTTCTAATACAGGGTGCAGACTGGAAGTGCAATGATTTTGCTGGCACACCATGCCCAGAAGACAAGCTGCATTATGCACAGAGGTGGGCAAATAACGTGAAAATCTTTCCATTGATATACTCAACTAAAAAAATTGATGTTCTCTGGCTGTGTTCCTGTCACTTTTCTTCACTTTCTCTGGGTATTTTAGAGAGAAAGTTTACTAGAAATATTTTCAAACACAGTTATGGTTAGGTGAATATCAGAGAATATTTGTGGAAAGCAAATTTTGAACTTGTAAATATAAGGATTTGCATCAGAAACCTGTGAGTTACCTCATTCAACCAGGGAAGATAAGCAGTATTAGGTGATCTATGTGCCAAACCACATTCGGAAAGATCTGTATTATGCTCCCTCTTGCCTAAGCATTTTACTAATTTCCAACATCAATATCCTAGCATTCAGGCTCTCTCTTCTATATCTCTGTCCTTTCATAGCTATGGTGTTATGTGGTAATTAATTCTTATTCTTGCCTTTTCTCTACACCAAGGAAAATATGACCAAATACTGCACTGATAGATTAATTATACATTCTTGTAATAACAACAATAAAAAAGTGCAGCACAGATTGTCTCTTTCCATGTCACTCTAACAATCTGTACATTTTCTACACTCCTTACCAAATTCTGTTACTGATCCATATAAGCTAAATCATAAGGTTGTCTTTAAAAGCCTCTTTTCTGCATCTGGAAAATACTATCAATTTGTATTGCATATTTATGGCAATATTCAGTGCTGTTCTCATATTTGCTATGTAGCCTCAAAAACAAGTGAATAAAAAAAATATCAAGAACAACAACACAGGCAAACTTACAAAAATTACTACAATATTCTGCAATAATGGTCCAAAACATGGCAGTATAATCATATTGCAATTTGGGGGCTGGAACTTCAGAATACAGCTGTCTATTTTATAAGGGTAGCCTACAATTTCTGAAACCCAGTTTCACAGGCAGTGGCAGAAGAGCCTCTGGTGGAAAAACAATGGACTGAGTAGGCTAGTGGCAGAAACTCTGGTCTTTCACTTCTGAAACACAAGCTTGAACTCAATTCTATTTTTATTTTTCAGTGGGCATTAGGTCGAAAGCAAAACTAATCAAGCAGCTGGGCACAGCATAGCACATGGCAGAGCAATGGAGTTATCAGCATCTATTCTTAGAGGGGAGGAAGACAGGGTGAAAGCTATAGGTTAAGGATTATTAGCACCTGCCTGTAGGGAAGCCATCACTCCTCTGAATTAAAAAATAACTTCAGATTTCAGTGTAGTAGCAAGTCTTCTATATTTCACCAGCATATATATTCAGGCTCTCCTCCCAACAGTGAAAGAGATGAAAGAAAATATTTTAAAATTGTTTTTGTTTCATACTATCCCTAATTGCTATTATATTAATTTTTCAAAAGTTTGCTACATAATTAACCTTAACCTTCAAAATTATCCTAGAATTTCTAAAGTTGTTGCATGTGTTGGTACTGGAAAAAACGTTAAATATAAAAACAATGCAAATTTTCACCAAAGACAATTGTTGCAGAAAGGTCAGCATCATCTCTTGTTTTGATACTTTCAGAGCTTTTGCTTCAACAGCCTTCCAAAGCCTTTGTCATTTTCTCTGGCACCAAATCTCCCTGCCTTTTATTTTCTAGTCCACTGTCCTTCAGTGTCTCTTCCTATTCCACTGTGATGAACATGTCTTAAGTACACTTTCCCATAGCATAATGCTGAGTCCAATTTGAAGAAATGCTTCACTCTCTTGTTCAACTCAGGGTTTCATCTCAAGTTAAACAAGCGTTCTTGGTCATATGGAATTGGGCCTGCATTTGTTTTGAAAGAAATGATGCTTGCTAAATGCTGTTATCAATGTGCACTCTATCTATGCATCCTTCCCCTGAACCCTTGGAGGAAAGGGATAGCTCAGTGGTTTGAGCATTGACTCGCTAAACCCAGGGTTGTGAATTCAGTCCTTGAGGGGGCCACTTAGGGATCTGGGGCAAAACCAGTACTTGGTCCTCCTAGTGAAAAATCACTTGTCTTTGGATTACACTCATTTTCTCCAGATCAGCAATTTTAAATGTAGCAAAAATATTTTACAAATTTGCTAGTAAGAGTAAAAACAAACGTTTTTGAACAAGGGTTTTACTTTTAGTTCCTTGCAAGACACAATAGTCATTATAAGCCTCTTTCAGGGTCCCTTCCAGTTCTATGAGATAGGTATATCTCTCCCTTACACACATTAAAAGAATTGGGAGAATAAGGTCAGAGACCAAAAGATGAATTGAACATGAACTGCTCTATTCATAAAGATTTTATATACAGCACTACCAATACAGAGTGTTCTCAGAATACAAAGTAGGAATACATTGTTCCTGGAGATGTGTGGGCCTTAATTAAGCAAAAATTTCCTCAAAGATAGGTGCTACACTTTGTAATAACAACAAATGACAATAACAACAATGCAATTCCAGGTGTATTGTTCAGCTCAAGGCCAAAAGAGATCTACAGCTGAAATGCCTCCATTACCCATAAAAATGATCATTTAAAAAAAAAAAAAATCAACAGACTATGTATAAATAGTAAAATTCTCTTTTAAATAGCCTTTCAAGAACAAAAAAGTTCTGCAAGCCAGATGCTTGTTCCCAGCTGACAGACTCACAGCTTACAAAAAACTACCTTAGTTTGTGGGGAAAAGCAGGAAGAAAAAAAAGTTTCATTCTATTTTCTCTTTTGTTTGTTTCTTTTTTTAAAGAGAAAAATACACAAAGGGCTCTATATTTTTTCAATTTAATTCAACAGCAAAATGCCCTTGACTTCAGATGGAGCAGGCCCCAGTCATTTTAGAATCCATTGAGAGTCTAAAACCTGTTTTAGATTTCAGAAATCGAGGCCAGTTGGAGCTGCTTGGCTGCTCTAGCTATAATCGAGAGCTCTCTTCTCGGAACTTTATTTTAAAATAATAGTGGCTTGTTTTGCAAATGTTTAGAAATTGTGTTTTTGATAGCCAATCTTTGCTCCAGGTTTTACAATCTGTAGATTTTCAATATAATTCTATTAATAAAGATTTTATATACAGCACTACCATTTAAGAGAAAATAGGGGGGGAAATAACCAGAATTAAATTTTCCTTATAATTTCATGGCTTCATTAAAGAGGAGAATGAGTCAGTTTGACCCAGCTAAATGAATGATACATCAAGTTTCCTTTCTATGCCTCTGATGTTCAGGCAACTGCTGGGAATAAGTCACATGGCCAATGCGCATCTGGGATGGATCTGCCCTAATTACTGCCTTGCAGTAATCCATGCATTGAATGGAGAGTATAAATCAAGGAAGAACTGAGCTATGGATTTTTTTTAAATATCTTAAAATATTTCATTAGGGCTTGTTTTCACTGCAGCATTAGCTCCAGGACTAGCTCAAGTTTTGTTCCTCTCAACTCCTGTGCACACACAAAAATCTCTAGTTTGAGTTAAGTGGTCCTTTAAAATCAAACTAGCTGGACTGTCAGGAGCTGTGGGGTGAAGCTCAAGTGCTTCTGATGCTGTAGGTAGTAATGCAGCCGGGCACAGCTAATCTGTTCTGCTAATTAGCTTTCACTGGAAATTTAACAGTCTGCACTGGAAATTTTGCAGTGCAACATTTTTCCATTGGAAAAGGCTGATTCATCAATAGCAAAATGTTTTGTGGAAAATGTTTATTTTGACAACATTTCATTTAGGAAAAAAGAATGGAACACCGTCTTCTGATAAAGCTGAAGGGTTCCATTTTCAACATTTTTAGAATGGAACTTTCAGTTTTCCATTTTGAAATGACTTTTTTGTTTCAATTATATTCTTTTGATATGATCTAAAACACTATAATATCACATTTTTTAAAAGTTGACAATGGCATGAAACATTTTAGATTTTATCCAAACAGAATGTTTCAATCAACACAAAACAAAATGCTTGCTGGAATTTTGTTTTGTGGGAAATTTCAATTTTTTTTGTTTTGTTTTTATTTGTTCTGTTTTGGAATGGAGAAAAATGAAATAACAGAATTTCCTGCAAAATGGAAAATACAGTACCTGCCCAGCTCTACTGCTAATAGAATCACTCAGTGATGCCAATATAATCACATTGTGAAGCTTGAGTGCTGTTTTGCAGTCTAGCTATGACTCTGGTTGGGTAACTTGAGAGGAGTTGACTCAAGTGCAGATAACTTGAGCTAACACTGTAGTGAAGTCATACTCATAGTTCATAAAGAGGTTAGTGCTATATTCTGCCAAAGATGAGAGCAAACTTCAAGAGTGACATCTTTGTGGTACCTCGGGCTGGTCAGAGATGAAAACTAGTGATGTATCCTCAGACTAAGGGTAGTGCAGTGTCTGGTTTTGCACATTGTCCTCCAGCAGACTGTGGCCTTGGAAGTGACTGTGTGGCCTGCCAGCCGCAAGATGAATGCAATGCAAGGGCCTGAAAAACCACAAAAATAAAACCAAACAAAAACAGTTGATCAAACTCTTTTGATCCTCAAAAGGCATCTGGGCAAAAAGGTGGCTTTCTGGGAGTGGATGTGCAATGTGATGCATGCTTCTGTACTCAGGCAGCTGCTGTGGCATGGCAAAACTGGAGTCTTGGAAGAAACTCTAAGGCCTCACAACCGCATACTGAATGATTAGTAACTAAGAATGTTATTCTGAATGATGGGGTTGACTTTAAAAAACTGGAAAAAAAGACCCAAATGAAAACATAATTGCATCCTTTACGACGACACCCAGCCTGACCAGAAAAGAGTGAGTCACAGCCTTATGAAGACAAGGGTCTCTCTATTTTTTGGCTTGGCATTATGGGAAAATAAATATTAGGGGAAACTGTACCAGATAGTCTGATCACAACTAAAATCTATAAATGGTTATTTGAAAACAAATAGAGAAAAAAAATGACCATCCTGTTAATTGCTGCAGCTATGAAACTTGCTATGAAATCTAAGATTAGGTGCTGACAATTAAGATCATACTAGATTACAATTCACAAAGGACCATTTAGTTATAATGAAACAATAAACTAAGGCTTTGGTTCATTTTGTCCCCTCTAATGAAAAACCTAATTGTGGCACAAATAAGAGGTGCTTGAAACACGTACTACATTATTTCTCTAATCATCAGCTTGAAAAAAACACAATATTTTAATGATGCCCAAAATTTTGTAAGGTACCATCTGGCTTCAATCAAACTGTTCAGGATGCCTGGATGAATTATACTTTATGAATGTTGTGTGGGTGATTTTATTGATAGTTGTGTAGAATATGCAGAATTATTAATAGTGTGTAGGATCTCAATTCAGTTATATTTGGGTGCTATAAATTATAATATAGCACTCGAGTCAGCAAAACCTGAAAGCTCTGTGGTTTTGGCCATTGCAGTTCCATAGGATTCCAGTACAGCTCAATTTCCACCAACCCTAATTCTGAGTTAGTCAACAGAATTGTTGCCTTTCCTTGGCTGCAGGATACCACTTCTGAAAGCGTGTATAGCATGCTTTCCCCCTTCAGTATACACACCATACATGGAGTGGCATGCAGTCCACAGTCAGGATATTCTAATGGATTCAACTGAGCCCATGCTGAGTGTGGTAGGAGAGCTGAAGTTGATTGACAGCTACCCTGAGGCTGAGGAGCCACAGAGACTATGGGAACATTGTAAACATTTTAAAAAAGAAAAATACTTAGAAGAAAGCATGTCATTTTGTTTCCACATTGACGGACCCAATAAAGGTTGGACATCAGGTCATTAAAAATATATAGAGTGTTTGCTAGCTGGACATACGTATCTAGATGCTGGAATAACTCTAATAGAAATTAATAATGTTTGGTTGGATTAAATAATCTGTGAAGAAAAATATGGTGGAGAGACTCCTTTATATAAAAACATGATCATCATCTAACATGTTTGCCCTGTGGAAACAAAATCTTCAGTGTGTCTGGAATTCAAACACACACTTCAAAAGAGAAGAAGTGGTTTTTATACATCAATGAAGGAACCTCAATGGCTAAGATGGAGTTGGGGGGAGTCAGTCACGGGACACCTAGTCTTTCATCTTTAGGTCACTAGTTCAAATTCAGCTCAAATAAATGGCAGCTAAAAGTAATTAGGATGGCGCTTTTGTGGCCTGGATGAAATGACTTACTGGTTTTCACATCACAAAAACCATCCCCACAACTGGAATTTTTGTTAAGATTCTTTTGTTAGGGGTTAATCAGGCCACCCCCACAGCTGTTCTGTGTCAGCACTGAAGCTCACAAGCCAACTACACAGGGAAGCTTGCACTGACAGTGCCTGTACTGAACCTGTTATGTGGATAAAAAGAACACTGTGGCGTCCAGGGCTTTTAATATAGGTCCTGTCACAAGTACTAAAGTGATTCCAATTCTTTCTCTCTCTCTCTCTCTCTCTCTCTCACACACACACACACACACACACAAACTCTCACACAGCACCCCTCAGATTTCCCCCCCTACAGGGAAGTGATAACTTCTGCCTTTCAAAAGTATAGCCTTTTGATAAGAATTTTTAAAATACAGGTACCTTGTTATAGACTAGATAATTGACTGAACTAGGCCCTGGAGTAATTGTGCATATTGGAAACTTTGCTTGAATAAGTAACTGCCCTTCCCCCACCCTCATGTTACACTTCAAGGCTACGGTACCTAAAGTCATATTTTATCCTCAAATCTCATTATGCTGGGCCATACGTGAGACTATGCAGCAGGAGATAGAGGCTTTCTCTATCATAAAAAAAAGAAATCCTATGATTCTTATTTCTGGAGTTCCCTTGCAAAAGTTTGATTAGCTGCCATTTGTTTGATTTACTGTTTCCTTCTTCCTTTGTGCATCACGATCACATTGAAAAATTGCAGCCCCATCTGCACCCTGGAAAACATGCTGTGGGCAGCAAGAGACAGATATAAGGGACTAGCAGAGTTAGACTTATCTATGGTAAGCAGAATTTTTTTCTGTCACCTGCACACTGAAGACAGGTGCGGGTGAAGCTATGTGAGGATATACAGCTAAGCTAGACTTTGTCTATTTTCTCTTACATCCCCATTTAATTGAAAGATCCAGTATCTTTCCTTAGGTCATTATATAAATCAATTCACAGTTGTTAAATTGATCTTATTTCAGAGAGAGCTGTCTGGAGATATTTGTGTCAGGATTTAGTGACCTCCTCCTACCTGAGTCATTTACTCCAAGATGAGGTGAACTCAGCTTCAGCAGACCAGAAGTAGTAACTGAAAAAGTAAAACCCAGGAGGACAAATTCATATGGTATTGACACTGGAAAAGCAAGCAATTAACTAATTATTAGAAGGAGCTTTTCCATTTTATTTAGAGCAAACAGAAATAAGCCAGACTGTTAATCATTCTATATTCATTGTTAAAGGGTGTGCTGAGTGTCTGGTATTTAGCCTGGTTTATGTCTTTCCAATCTTAGTCTTTATTTTTTGTTTTTGTAGGCTACTGTAGCTGCCACAGAGTTAGAGATATGTTACATAATAAGACAAATGCAATAAACAACAATTAAACATCTGTGTGATGAAAGGCATTTGGAGTTAAATCCCAAATTTCAAAAGTGTGCACTGCTTTTGGGCACCCCAGTTTTTGGCTCTCTCTACACCTATGGCAGCATGTAGAATACACAGAGCCGGTATGCCGTGCTGGACTGGACTGGCTTCTTCGGCGGTGATTTAAAGGGCCCAGGGCTCCAGCCGCTGCGGGGAGCCCCGGGCCCTTTAAATCACCGCTGGAGCTCCGGCAGCTGGGCTCGGGTGGGGATTTAAATGGCCCGGAGCTCCAGTCCCTGCAGGGAGCCCTGGGCCCTTTAAAACGCTACCCAAGCCCCGCTATCGGAGCTCCGGCAGTGCTTTAAAGGGCCCGGGGCTCCCTGCAGCGGCCAGAGCCTTGGGCTTTTTCAATCACCACCGGAGCCCTGCCGCCACTACCCAAGCGGTGGCAGGACTCCGGAGGCAATTTAAAGGGCCCAGAGCTCCCCGCAGTGGCAGGAACACCGGGCCCTTTAAATCCCCGCCGGAGCCCAGCTGGGGTAGTGGCGGCAGGGCTCCCGCGGTGATTTAAAGGGCCCAGAGCCCCGGGCCCTTTAATTCGGCCCTGAGACCCAGGGCTCCCAGCCGCCTCTGCAGCTGGTAGCTCTGGGGTGATTTTAAATCTTGAAAGGCCCCACCTCTTCCAGCTGAGGCCACGTCTCTTCTACCTGAGTCCATGCCTCTTCTGGCTGAGGCCACGCCCTACTCAGGACTCCGGCGTACTGGTAAATCCTTTAAATTACTTTCACCTCTGAGAATACATGCACTGTCTCCCCCCCAGTACTGGTATAAATAGTGTAGATAGAGAGGCACTGCTTAAGGAAGTAAAGTAAAAATACACCAAAACCTTAGGGTATATCCCTACACAGCTCTCGTCATGTCCAAGCAGTGTCTCCCACTTCTACACTGCTAATTTCAGTAGCATATCATCCTGCTGTCTCCTTGCTGCTGGAGTCATTCCCTATGCAGAGAAAGGGTTGAGCAACAGGGAAAGGCTCTGGCAATGGGAAGGTGGTGAGGAAAGGCTCCCACTATGTGGAAAAGCTCCAGCAGGGGGAGGCAGTGGAGAGGCAGCTTTTCTTTCCTGCCAGAGACGTTCACTGCCAAGTGTAGCCACACATTGCAGTAGAGATGCAGCCTGCTTTTCACTGTGGTGTGCAGCTACATGTACCCTACATCAATGTTTCTCAAATGCGGCCACCATGGCTGCATGCAGCCACCAGCGGCTTTTTGTGTGGCCATGACAGCCTTCTGGGCAGTAAAGGGGAGGGAGGGAGGCAAAGCATCGCCCTCTCCCTCTCCTGTCTTGTTGATCCTGGATGTGCCACTCTACACCGCCTCTGGAGAGGAATTGTGATGGGGTTCACTCACCAAGTGGGCTGGCACCTCCTGCTGGCCATCTTGGCATTAGCTCTGCAGGTCAGTACGCCTACTCCCTGTGGTGCCTCACTTACCATCACATCTGCTTTCTGACCCATGTCACTCCAGGGAACACAGCATTCTCTTCATGACATGGCGCTCCGGCTGTTTCACCATCTGTGCTCCCTCTTTCTGGGGTTTAGCATAGCCGTCCAACTGTCCATCCATTTCCACAGTGATGAATAGGGTGGGGGAGCAGGGCCCACCCACTATTCTGGGTCCCAACCCAGTGACCCTATAGATAGCATCCTCTTGCTGTAACTCTAACTTCTCACCATGCTGCTGTGTCTCCCTGGGCCACTTCTCCACAGTCCCAGCACCTTCTTCCCCCTTGCCTCAGGGCATGTAACTACCCAGTCCCAGCAGCCAGCCAGGAGCTCCCCCTTGCTTCCTTGGTCCCTGCCAGCAGTCGCTCTGTCCAAGGTGTTACAGGTCACTCGGCCTACTAAACACAGTCTTCACTTTTTGAGCTCCCAGCATCAACTGACCCTGCTCTGCTCTGCAGCTCCTCTTATCTGAGCCTGATGGGCCAAGACTGGTTACTCCCTGCAACTCTTCCCTGATTGGCTGTGCCTCATGCAGCCTCCCTGGGCCACACAGAGGACTCACCTCCACCTCCCAAGGTTAACCCTTTCTATTCCTGTGTGGGGTAGACACCCCATCACAGGGATATAGAAAGTAAAGTTTAGTTTAATTTAGTTAATTAATATAAAGTTTTAGCCATAAGCCATTGAGGATAAACACAATAAATACACATTTTAAATCAACACATGTCCAAAAATAGATGCAAATATTAAAAATGCAAAGAGAGCAAAGTAAAAGAGGGTGACATGATAAAAGAAGAAGGAAAATAGATTATATTCTGTTCTTCCATCTCCTCCTCTTTATTATGGAAAGATGGCCATCCCAGCCCAATCTAACTGGGTTTCCTGGGGAGCAGCCAGTTAGCAACTCTCTTCTCTGGTGCAGAGCCTGATAATTTGGCTGTTCCAAAATGTAAAAACACTCTGGGGCTTTCTCACAATTTGTTTTCTATAGATTTCATAGCATCCTAATGGCCAGAACATGAGAGGTGGCTCCCCTTCCTTATTCTTTTTTGATGAATTTTGGAGTTAGATGTCAAATATTTCAAGTGGGTTAAACATTTTCAAGCCTTCCAAAAGGGATTTGGTTTGAAAAACTAATGAAGGTTTGGGCTGGTTCCGCTATAACTAATCCAGTTTGCCCACCCTTTCTCCACACACCAATAATTCAGAAAAGGCCACAACACATTGTAGAAGAAATGGAATTTCTATTTTTAATATTCATATCTCAGCCATCATATTTATCTCTTGGATGTGATTACTTAATTTTGATTCGTTTTGAAATACAAACCCAAAATGTAAGTAGACCAAATCTAATTGATAGCTTTTTTGATTGCTCATCCTTTCCAATTAGCAATGGTCCTTTATTGGATTTTAAACAAATCTCTTTTGGAGAAAGAGAGTGATAAATTAAAAGGAAAACATACACTGCATCCTCTTTGCATTTATTACTCTCCAAAGAATCCTCAGTTCTACTCCCCTATATGAAGTCTGCTGTAAAGTCTATGTTGAGTATAAGTCTGCACTGTGCTATATTTATTCTACAAAGAGATCATTGACTTTTAGGACTCTGACCTTGGGATCAATCATCTTGGGCACATTTTCCTGTTCCAAATTGCTTTCAATGCACTTCTTTGTTCTTACTTAAACTGTGTCCATATAGTGTATTATTACTTATATAACAGGGTTTGGGTGAGGAGGATTGTAAAATGGGACCCTAACCAACCCTAAGTTATCTCAGTGGGATGAGAAGCAACCTGTCTCTCACCACCCTTGGCATTACCCAGAGGAACAGATCAGGCATGGTTCCCCACTTGTCAGGGGTGAGACATTAGTAACTCCAAGGGACTTCCTTCTCCCCTCCTCCTGATCTACCTAGCAAAGGCCACACCAGCAGGGCCTTGCCTACTGGGTCCCCAGAACACTCTGGGATATAAAGCTTCAACCCAATCAACCTCCCTCTTGAGGTATGTCACAGTTGCTCATGAGACCCTTGGACTCAGCCTGAACACTGGAGACTATGGTGAGGGAGCTTCCAAATCTCCACACCCTCTCATCATGGTACCTCTTTCCCAGTTGCTCCCATTACCTGCATTAGGTTTATTTGTGAGGTGGAATGCTCCCAATCGGTTACAAGTAAGTAAAATACCCCTAACTGGGGTAGTGGCTGTGATGCTGGCAGACCAGGTACCAGAGCATGTCAAAGCTCCAGGCCTCACTGAACAAATGAATACATTGAAGCCAAGCCATTTCATATAGATCAATGTGATTGTTAAATGTATAAGAATGTATTTGGTGTTTAAACTTTAAGGAAACTAATGGGATGTTACATGTATTGTGTTCACTTATCTGTATCCTATTGTAATGTAATATCAAACATTTGCATTGTATACACCCCTGTAACTAACTCACCCATCAAATGAGAAAGAAGCCTTGTGTAATGCAAATGAAGAACTTTAACAGTACTAATTTTTGTGCATTTGAAGGCAAGTGGTTATTGTATGTGATGATCAGAGATCAAATACTCTAAAATGTGCTCCTCTCTCTCCACCAAACAAAGAATGAGCCCACATGGGTGGTGAGCCTGTCAGCTTGTTTTCTGTGAGAAGAAGCTATAAGTATGGACTCAGGGGAAGATCTTTCATCTCTGGACTGTTTGAATTCTGACAGGGCAGAATAACTGAATGAGAAGACTGAGCTCCCCAGAGCTATTCTGGGTAGCCTTGAGAGACTTTTGGGAAACTGTAGATTACTACATCATTGCTAACATTTGGAATTATAGACCTGTACGTATATTTTACCTGCTTTAACCTCTAAATAACTCATTTATTTTTCTTAGCTAAAAAGCCTTTAATTAGTTTACCCTAGAGTGGGCTACCAGCACAGTTTTTGGTGAGATCTAGGATACAACTCAAACTGGGTGAGTGACTGATCTCTTGGGACAAGGAGTAACCTGGAATATTTGTGATTTTTGGTGGAAGTGACCATTTATCACATAGTCCAGCTTGCCTGGGTGGCAAGATAGACAATCTAAGGGGACTATCTGGGACTCCATTATATGACTATTATAATAGTTAGTGAGTTTTCATTTGGTACTGGATTGATGAAATCTAAGTATAGAACATACCACCAGTTGGGGTGTCTGCTCTGCTTTTGACAGTCTGCTCTGAAGTAAGCTGCCACAGTTGTAGCCACTCCAGACAGGTCACTAGATGTTATTCTACATTGGATTTAGTGAATGAAGATGTCCCACCTCTCAAAAGAGTGAATGCACCAGCTGAGAACTTTCCTTTGTCTGGAAAAGTGTTTTGCCTTTGTCTGGTTACAGTCTCCAAAACGTATCAGAGAATATCCATAATTTCACCTACAGTGTTTATACATACATTTCACAATGATATTATTGACTAGTGTGTTAGTTTTCAAACAATACCCCATAAGGCATATTTTGTACAAATATGGTTGCAAGGTGTGAATATAGGGGCACTGAGGATCACCCACATATCTGTGTTAGTAGTACCATGCTCATGCACTCAGCTGAGCACAAGAACTGCATGAGGTTAGTGCTGATAACATTTAGTTAACACAGCGATAAATATACTGGAAGCTAGGCCTGGCCCTTCTTTACTATAATAGGGATTCAATCAATGTTTGTGTGTGTAAAATTCCCTAGTGTAGACAAGACCACATACACAACACATACCAAACATCTTGTAACTGGAAGATAGCTGAGGGATGTAACAATGAACTGATGCCCTATTCATGGGGAAAGGGTAAACGAACACTAAAAAAATCACTACAGACCCAGAAACACTGTATTTAATACATACCTGAAATTACCTCTAGGGAACAATATTGTATTTTATATGAACAGTACAGAATGCTACTATAAATGAACTCTTAATGTTATACATTCATCAAAAAAGTTCCCACAAAAAGATTGAATAATATGAAACCAATTCTTGGACAGGATGTCCCTCAGAGTATATCACCTTATGTGTTCTTATAGCACCTAACAGTCTGGAAATTTTTAGGTGCCACTCTAATAGCAATATTTAATAATAAATATGAAAAGCTAACTCTTATCCTCTGTTACACTATGCAATCTCATTGAAGTCAATAGAGTTTCATAGAAGTAATTGGGTGCTTTAAATGTAGATATCAAAAATAAAAATAGGGCAATTTTTAATAACATTTTATGGAAAAATATGGCTCATTATAACTGAAATGATAGTGAATAGCACTTGGGAGTAACCTGCAATATGCAAGAACTAAAAAAATGTGTTATGGTATTACACAAGAGCACAATACTAATTAAAATAGTTACTAATATTAAAGATTATGAAATCACAGAATCATAGAAATATAGGGCTGGAAGGGACCTCGAGAGTTCTAGTCCATTCTCCTATACTGAGGCAAGTCCAGAAGAAATGTTTAATATAGATAGTTGACTGTTTTATAATTTTTATAACAGATTGAAACAATTTAATAATACAGCTGCCATACATGTTGTTTTAGAAGGAGCAATAAATATTAGTGTTGGTTCAAGACAACGTCTGATCATATACTTTTAACCAAAAGAAGAGTGTGTACCTTAATACAACATCTGGCATCTAGGCATATAATTCTTAATAGTAAGGCAGTCCTAACTGATTGTTTATATGGTATAGAAAATATGGATGCACAACCTAGTGACTACAGCCATATGCACTATGATTTTTTTCATCCCTCAGAAACTATCACTAGCAGGTTCAGCCTGGTGAATATCTTCATGGGAGACTTCCAGGAAGTGATGTTGGTACCCGATATGATATATTCCTTCCTTCTGAGTCAATATTAATATCCCATCCTGGTGCTGGAGACATGGTGTTATTCAAGATACTGTCTTTTAATTGAGCTTTAAAACAGATCCTGACGACTTCTGATGTTTGCAATAGCCTGGCACACTTTTCATAAGAGTAGCAGTGATGAGTCCAGATGTTCTAGCTAAAAATAAATGCCAAATAGCTGTATACTATAGTTTTGGTTGAAGATGTCAGTTAATCACTTCTCTAACTGTAATATTTCTGTAATAGTGCCAGTAGCATCTCTGCTGTATTCCTCTCCATAGGAATCAAAGTCAAGAGAAAAAAAATGGGTGAAGTGATCCTGTTATTCCATGCAAAGAAACTAAAGTTGCAAAATCACTAGAAGTGAGAACCCTAATCCTTGACCCCAAACCGTGGTCTGATGAATTAAAATATTGTCTTTACTTTATATACTGTTTTAATTACAGCACAATACCAACAGACTTCAGATTGGGATTTTTAAGTCTCATGGATATCTACAAAATGAGTCAAGTTTGAAGAATGTTGGTTCATAGAATCATAGAATATCAGGGTTGGAAGGGACCTCAAGAGGTCATCTAGTCCAACCCCCTGCTCAAAGCAGGACCAATTCCCAACTAAATCATCCCAGCCAGGGCTTTGTCAAGCCGGGCCTTAAAAACCTCCAAGGAAGGAGACTCCACCACCTCCCTAGGTAACGCATTCCAGTGTTTCACCACCCTCCTACTGAAATAGTTTTTCCTAATATCCAACCTGAACTTCCCCCATTGCAACTTGAGACCATTGCTCCTTGTTCTGCCATCTGCCACCACTGAGAACAGCCAAGCTCCATCCTCTTTGGAACCCCCCTTCAGGTAGTTGAAGGCTGCTATCAAATCCCCCCTCATTCTTCTCTTCTGGAGACTAAACAATCCCAGTTCCCTCAGCCTCTCCTCATAAGTCATGTGTTCCAGACCCCTAATCATTTTTGTTGCCCTCCGTTGGACTCTTTCCAATTTTTCCACATCCTTCTTGTAGTATGGGGCCCAAAACTGGACACAGTATTCCAGATGAGGCCTCACCAATGTCGAATAAAGGGGAACGATCACGTTCCTCGATCTGCTGGCAATGCCCCTACTTATACAGCCCAAAATGCCGTTAGCCTTCTTGGCAACAAGAGCCCACTGTTGACTCATATCCAGCTTCTCGTCCACTGTGACCCCTAGGTCCTTTTCTGCAGAACTGCTACCTAGCCATTCGGTCCCTAGTCTGTAGCAGTGCATGGGATTCTTCCGTCCTAAGTGCAGGACTCTGCACTTATCCTTGTTGAACCTCATCAGGTTTTTTTTGGCCCAATCCTCTAATTTGTCTAGGTCCCTCTGTATCCGATCCCTACCCTCTAGTGTATCTACCACGCCTCCTAGTTTAGTGTCATCTGCCAACTTGCTGAGAGTGCAGTCCACACCATCCTCCAGATCATTAATAAAGATATTAAACAAAACCGGCCCCAGGACCGACACTTGGGGCACTCCGCTTGAAACCAGCTGCCAACTAGACATGGAGCCATTGATCACTACCCGTTGAGCCCGACGATCTAGCCAGCTTTCTATCCACCTTACAGTCCATTCATCCAGCCCATACTTCTTTAACTTGGCGGCAAGAATACTGTGGGAGACCATATCAAAAGCTTTGCTAAAGTCAAGGAATAACACATCCACTGCTTTCCCCTCATCCACAGAGCCAGTTATCTCATCATAGAAGGCAATTAGGTTAGTCAGGCACGACTTCCCCTTCGTGAATCCATGCTGACTGTTCCTGATCACTTTCCTCTCCTCTAAGTGTTTCATAATTGATTCCTTGAGGACCTGCTCCATGATTTTTCCAGGGACTGAGGTGAGGCTGACTGGCCTGTAGTTCCCCGGATCCTCCTTCTTCCCTTTTTTAAAGATGGGCACTACATTAGCCTTTTTCCAGTCATCTGGGACCTCCCCCGATCGCCATGAGTTTTCAAAAATAATGGCTAATGGCTCTGCAATCTCACCCGCCAACTCCTTTAGCACCCTCGGATGCAGCGCATCCGAACCCATGGACTTGTGCACGTCCAGTTTTTCTAAATAGTCCCGAACCACTTCTTTCTCCACAGAGGGTTCAGAGGTTTAAAAGTTTTGAATGCTTAAAATGCAGTTTGATTTGAGTGATTTTGCAAAATTGGCATCATGAGGTTCCCATATTGATATCACATTTTCAGTTTCCAAGTAAAAAGATTATTTTGCTGTCCGTCCTGCACAAGAGACTCTGAAAGGCAAGATGTGTTCTTTCTGCCTTTCACACCATCACCAGTCATAAAGATTCTGCAAGCCAAATTCTGCCCACAGTTACACCCTCATTATCTTCACAGACTAGCTTTGCCTGTGCAGCCCTATTGCCTTCAAAGACATCACATAGGTTTAGTGTAACTGAGGGAATAATCAGAAGACAATGGTGTTGCACAAGTGCATCTGCAATTTCAGCTTTATTTTTAATTCTGCTGATGATGTGTGGACCAGAAAATAACAGAGTTCACTGTCTGAGTTCTGTTGGTTCTGCTGGGTTCTTCACTAAAGTAAGCTAATTCTGGGATCCAGCTTTGCTGTAATCAGTTATCTCAGGAAGGGCAAAGGCAGGAGTAATGCAAAAGTGGTTTCAAGCCACAAAGGTTCCTGAGTACTATGCTCTTCCTCCAGCTCTTTAGAATCCTTTAGAGTGAAAGAAACTATAAAAATGTAAGATATTACTTAGACCTTAGTTCCTCCTGTGCCACAGACAGTGGCCCATCCAGTTCGTCCATTGCTGATGGGTGTTTGGTAGATGTGGTGAAGCCAGCACATTCCCAGGTGAAGCCAGCACATTCAATATCCTCTGTCTTGTGTTTTGCCAGTTCTTCCTTAGCCTTCCTCGCTTTATCTTTCCTCCCTTGGGTACCCAATTCAATGCTTGCTTGGCATGTCTTCCGTCTTCCATACAGCATACACATCCCAATCACCTGAACCTTCCTTCTTCGATGATATTTTCTCAGTCAGTTACCTTACTCTTACTTTGTTATTTTGTCTTTACATAACATGTACATCTTTCTCAGTCATCTGAGATAGGCAGCCTCCAATCTTTTAGTTACCCACTGTCATTGGCCAAGCCTCTGCTCCACAAAGAAGTGTGCTCAATACAATCACATGGTATAATCTGACATCACCTAGGCCTGCATCCGATTTTACTATGCATCTACTTCCATCATATAAAATCCTTATAATGTTGTCCAGCTTGTCTTGCATGCCACAGTTTCTAGAAATATACCACAGGGTTGCTCTGTGGACACTATCAAACACTTTCATAAAGTTGATAAAATTGATTAAGACGGGATTTTTCCAAGCAGTAGATTTTTTGATAATCTCTCAAAGAGTGAACATCCATTCACAACATGATCTACCTGGACAGAACCCAGCCTATTATTTTGTAATATATCATCCATCGCCCTCTTCATTCTATTCAGAATAATGGTAGCCAGTACTTTTCTTGGGATTGATAGCAGTACAATACCTCACCAGTTCATGCACTGAGTCATATCACTTCTTTTTTTGGTAATGCCATGGGTACAATCTTTTTTGCCTTCAGAGCTTTCTGATTGTCAGTTGCTGTTCCAGTTATTATCCATGCAACTTTCTTTCACTGTCTTCAGAGGTCCATTATTTCCTCTATTATCTTGAATACTGCGTTCTTTCAGTTTGACCACCTAGCTTCCAGCCTGGTCCTGTTAAACACTGCAATGGTTGCAAAATGCAATTTGGAATTTGATCTGTGTTCTTTTGCCCTTGGACTTCTTTATTTCTATGACACTTTTTTTGACCGTTGTGATCCTTTTGAGTTTAAGTTGTAATGTGGTCACTAAAATATAATGATCTGAGCCAGCATCTACTCCTCTGTTGACTCTGACATCCCTCAAAGAAGATGCTCATCTCTTAGATATAAATTCAGGATCTATCTGGTTGATAGTTGCATTGTCTGGTGAGCTCCATGTGAAATTGTGAATCCTTTTACTGCCAGAAGAGACTGCCTTCTATCCTCTGCTGCTTTGCCCAGGAATCCTTCCCAGCAAGTAGAGTTGTTGCCAATTTGTGTGTTGAAGTAGCCTATCATCAACTTTATGTCATGGTTAGGCACATCATCCAGAACTTGCTGCACTGGCTCACAGAATGTATCCATTTCATTGTCACCTGCTGCTTTTGTTTATGCATATACTTTGATTATTGCACACTTGGCATGTCTTATTTCACATCTGGCTGTTATTATTCTGTCATTCACTGGGTCCCAATCCAGCAGTGTCTTCATTGTAATGTTATCCATCATAATTCCAACACCTCTTTCATGTGTTCCTCCTCCTGAGTATAAGTGTGTTCCACCATCAGAAACCATCTTGCCACTCCCTATGCATGTCATCTTACTAATGTCAAGTATGTTCAGAGGTATTTTTTCATGTCTTATGTAACCTGTGCCAGTTTTCCCATATTGCACATGTGCCTACTCTTGTTTCAGATTTGGTCATCAGGATTTGGGTCTTGAGATCTCAAGTTCCTAATTGTCTTTTGAGCTCTATCTGCACCTACCATTCTCAAGTTGTGGTTTAACTGAACTGTAAATGTTGCAGGATATTTTTATCTGAGTGGGTCTCAAACCCAACTGCAGCACTGTCCACTTTTATCTGGTATTGGGACCGGCACTGTTGCTAACAGTGGTAAAGCTGTAAGATATTATCATTATTATTTTGTGATTCAGATCTTTTTAGATAACTGGGCCATTAAATGGAAAACACATTTTAATACAGCCAAATGTAAAATAATAAGCCTGAGTGCAATGAACCAAAGGAGAGAGAACATTATGTTTTCCCTGGAATAGTCATGCAATATACTGACTGGGAAAGGGCTTTGCAGGTTACTGTCTAAATGTGCTTGAAGCCATTAGAGCAGTGTAAGACTGCAGTAAAATCAGCAAATTGGGTAGCCAACTACATCATTAGAGATCTTGCAAATCAAAATATTGTTATTCCACACCATCTAAACTTCATCAAAAGGACTGTGTTCAGTTTTGGTCACCTTGGAAGGAAAATTGTTGCTATTTTACAGGAGAAGGTTGAATGTAGGACACCAAGGATATTTCCAGATTTTAAGAGTGTCTAAGAGAGCTACTATGAAGGAACTAATTCTCTGTGATGAAAATATGCCTTTAGGGTGTCAGAACAGAAATAAAGTAATCATAATGTATGAAGGAGTTAGCTGTTGTAGAAAACCAGATGATTATGGTTTTAAAGACACACTCTAAATGTTAGGAATCAATAGTAATATTAATCAATAGTCTTGAACATCCTCTCATTTACACCAGTATAAATAGAGTATCTCTACTGAAGTCTCTGGAGTTACAAGTTTGATTTAAAAGAATTCAGAATGAAGCTCAACTGAGTTACACTTGTGTAAAACTGGCAAGAGAAGTGTTGGATCCTATACATTCAGGCAGAACTGGATAAAACAGCAACTGGAACAACTCATATGATAGCTATATATCTATCTGAAAAGAAAATTGAAAGGGGCATAATAAATCTGAAAAGTAGCATGGAGAAACATGTAAAGGAAACAGGTGTTTAGTACTATATGGGCTTTCCTTTTCTAGCAGTTTGTTCCACTATTTGCTGTCTCATCATCCACTATTCATGGATGTAAGTTCATTACAATATTACAAGTGAGACTATTATCATAGTCATATGTCCTTAATGTAATTTAAGACAGTATATTAAAAAAAACAGCCTTTAACTAGGTCTAATGGGCCCATATTCATTCACCACTCCATGAGCTAGCTTATATAATAATCAGGCAGTGTCAACAACAACTCAGAGCTTTATCTTTCACAATCTTTTTGCTAGTAGTGTGCCCTGATTCTGATCCTACTTACCCCAATGTAGCAGTTACACTAATAAAATCTTCTTGTGTAATTCTTAGTGATGGGTTAACCTCAGAAAGTTATCACTTACAAGACTGTACCTTTATACTAATAGCAATAAGAACGTGAGAACATAAGAATGGCCATACCGGGTCAGACCAAAGGTCCATCTAGCCCAGTATCCTGTCTACCGACAGTGGCCAATGCCAGGTGCCCCAGAGGGGAGTGGACCTAACAGGCAATGATCAAATGATCTCTCTCCTGCCATCCATCTCCATCCTCTGACAAACAGAGACTAGGGACACCATTCCTTACCCGTCCTGGCTAATAGCCATTAATGGATTTATCCAGTTCTCTTTTAAACTCTGTTTTAGTCCTAGCCTTCACAACCTCCTCAGGCAAGGAGTTCCACAAGTTGACTGTGCGCTGCGTGAAGAAGAACTTCCTTGTATTTGTTTTAAACCTGCTGCCTATTAATTTCATTTGGTGACCCCTAGTTCTTGTATTATGGGAATAAGTAAATAACTTTTCTTTCTCCACTTTCTCCACATCACTCATGATTTTATATACCTCTATCATATCCCCACTTAGTCTCCTCTTTTCCAAGCTGAAAAGTCCTAGCCTCTTTAATCTCTCCTCATATGGGACCCTTCCAAACCCCTAATCATTTTAGTTGCCCTTTTCTGAACCTTTTCTAGTGCCAGTATATCTTTTTTGAGATTGAGGAGACCACATCTGTACGCAGTATTCGAGTTGTGGGCATACCATCAATTTATATAAGGACAATAATATATTCTCCGTCTTATTCTCTATCCCCTTTTTAATGATCCCTATCATCCTGTTTGCTTTTTTTGACCGCCTCTGCACACTGCATGGACATCTTCAGAGAACTATCCACGATGACTCCAAGATCTTTTTCCTGACATGTTGTAGCTAAATTAGCCCCAATCATATTGTATCTATAGTTGGGGTTATTTTTTCCAACGTACATTACTTTACATTTATCCACATTAAATTTCATTTGCCATTTTGTTGCCCAATCGCTTAGTTTTGTGAGATCTTTTTGAAGTTTGTCACAGTCTGCTTTGGTCTTAACTATCTTGAGCAGTTTAGTATCATCTGCAAACTTTGCCACCTCACTGTTTACCCTTTTCGCCAGATCATTAATAAATAAGTTGAATAGGATTGGTCCGAGGACTGACCCTTGTGGAACATCACTAGTTACTCCTCTCCATTCTGAGAATTAATTCCTACCCTTTGTTCCCGGTCTTTTAACCAGTTCTCAATTCATGAAAGGACCTTCCCTTTTATCCCATGACAGCTTAATTTACGTAAGAGCCTTTGGTGAGGGACCTTGTCAAAGGCTTTCTGGAAATCTAAGTACACTATGTCCACTGGATCCCCCTTGGCCACATGTTTGTTGACCCCCTCAAAGAACTCTAATAGATTAGTAAGACACAATTTCCCTTTACAGAAACCATGTTGACTATTGCTCAGCAGTTTGTTTTTCTATGTGTCTGACAATTTTATTCTTAACTATTGTTTTGACTAATTTGCCCGGTACCGACGTTAGACTTACCGGTCTGTAATTGCCGGGATCACCTCTAGAGCCCTTTTTAAATATTGGCGTTACATTAGCTAACTTCCAGTCATTGGGTACAGAAGCTGATTTAAAGGACAGGTTACAAACCTTAGTTAGTAGTTCCACAACTTCACATTTGAGTTGTTTCAGAACTCTTGGGTGAATGCCATCTGGTCCCGGTGACTTGTTAATGTTAAGTTTATCAATTAATTCCAAAACCTCCTCTAGTGACACTTCAATCTGTGACAATTCCTCAGATTTGTCACCTACAAAAGCCAGCTCAGGTTTGGGAATCTCCCTAACATGCTCAGCCGTGAAGACTGAAGGAAAGAATCCATTTAGTTTCTCCGCAATGACTTTATCATCTTTAAGCGCTCCTTTTGTATCTCGATCATCAAGGGGCCCCACTGGTTGTTTAGCAGGCTTCCTGCTTCTGATGTACTTAAAAAACATTTTGTTATTACCTCTGGAGTTTTTGGCTAGCCGTTCTTCAAACTCCTCTTTGGCTTTTCTCATTACATTCTTGCACTTAATTTGGCAGTGTTTATACTCCTTTCTATTTGCCTCACTAGGATTTGACTTCCACTTTTTAAAGGAAGTCTTTTTATCTCTCACTGCTTCTTTTAGATGGTTGTTAAGCCACGGTGGCTCTTTTTAAGTTCTTTTACTGTGTTTCTTAATTTGGGGTATACATTGAAGTTGGGTCTCTAATATGGCGTCTTTAAAAAGCGCCCATGCAGCTTGCAGGGATTTCACTTTAGTCACTGTACTTTTTAACTTCTGTTTAACTAACCCCCTCATTTTTACATAGTTCCCCCTTTTGAAATTAAATGCCACCTGGGCTGTTGAGATGTTCTTCCCACCACAGGGATGTTGAATGCTATTGTATTATGGTCACTATTTCCAAGCGGTCCTGTTATAGTTACCTCTTGGACCAGCTCCTGCGCTCCACTCAGGACTAAATCGAGAGTTGCCTCTCCCCTTGTGGGTTCCCGTACCAGCTGCTCCATGAAGCAGTCATTTAAAGTATTGAGAAATTTTATCTCTGCATTTCGTCCTGATGTGAAATGTTCCCAGTCAATATGGGGATAATTGAAATCCCCCACTATTATTGGGTTCTTAATTTTGATAGCCTCTCTAATTTCCCTTAGCATTTCATCATCACTATCACTGTCCTGGTCAGGTATCAGGGGGTAGCCGTGTTAGTCTGTATCTACAAAAACAACAAGGAGTCTGGTGGCACCTTAAAGACTAACAGATTTATTTGGGCATAAGCTTTCGTGAGTAAAAACCTCACTTCTTCGGATGCATAGAGTGAAAGTTACAGATGCAGGCATTATATACTGACACATGGAGAGCAGGGAGTTACTTCGCAAGTGGAGAACCAGTGTTGACAGGGCCAATTCAATCAGGGTGGATGTAGTCCACTCCCAATAGTAGATGAGGAGGTGTCAATTCCAGGAGAGGAAAAGCTGCTTCTGTAATTAACCAGCCACTCCCAGTCCCTATTCAAGCCCAGATTAATGGTGTTGAATTTGCAAATGAATTTTAGTTCTGCTGTTTCTCTTTGAAGTCTGTTTCTGAAGTTTTTTTGTTCAATGATAGTGACTTTTAAATCTGTAATAGAATGACCAGGGAGATTGAAGTGTTCACTTACTGGCTTATGTATGTTACCATTCCTGATGTCCGATTTGTGTCCATTTATTCTTTTGCGGTGGGACTGTCCAGTTTGGCCAATGTACATGGCAGAGGGGCATTGCTGGCACATGATGGCATATATGACATTAGTGGATGTGCAGGTGAATGAGCCCTTGATGGTGTGGCTGATGTGGTTGGGTCCTCTGATGCTGTTGCCAGAGTAGATATGGGGACAGAGTAGGCAACGAGGTTTGCTACAGGGATAGGTTCCTGGGTTGGTGTTTCTGTGGTGTGGTGTGTAGTTGCTGGTGAGTATTTGCTTCAGGTTGGGGGGTTGTTTGTTGAGACAAACACCTACAAGATCTTTATCAAGCATTCGTAAAACTACAATACCCACCTGGGGAAGTGAGGAAACAGATTGACAGAGCAAGACAGGTACCCAGAAATCACCTAGTACAGGACAGGTCCAACAAGGACAATAACAGAACACCACTGGCCATCACATACAGCCCCCAGCTAAAACCTCTCCAGCGCATTATCCACGATCTACAACCTATCTGGGAAAATGATCCCTCACTCTCACAGACCTTTGGAGGCAGGCCAGTCCTCGCTTACAGACAACCCCCCAACCTGAAGCAAATACTCACCAGCAACTACACACCACACCACAGAAACACCAACCCAGGAACCTATCCCTGTAGCAAACCTCGTTGCCTACTCTGTCCCCATATCTACTCTGGCAACAGCATCAGAGGACCCAACCACATCAGCCACACCATCAAGGGCTCATTCACCTGCACATCCACTAATGTCATATATGCCATCATGTGCCAGCAATGCCCCTCTGCCATGTACATTGGCCAAACTGGACAGTCCCACCGCAAAAGAATAAATGGACACAAATCGGACATCAGGAATGGTAACATACATAAGCCAGTAAGTGAACACTTCAATCTCCCTGGTCATTTTATTACAGATTTAAAAGTCACTATCATTGAACAAAAAAACTTCAGAAACAGACTTCAAAGAGAAACAGCAGAACTAAAATTCATTTGCAAATTCAACACCATTAATCTGGGCTTGAATAGGGACTGGGAGTGGCTGGCTCATTACAGAAGCAGCTTTTCCTCTCCTGGAATTGACACCTCCTCATCTACTATTGGGAGTGGACTACATCCACCCTGATTGAATTGGCCCTGTCAACACTAGTTCTCCACTTGCGAAGTAACTCCCTGCTCTCCATGTGTCAGTATATAATGCCTGCATCTGTAACTTTCACTCTATGCATCCGAAGAAGTGAGGTTTTTACTCACGAAAGCTTATGCCCAAATAAATCTGTTAGTCTTTAAGGTGCCACCAGACTCCTTGTTGTCCTGGTCAGGTGGTCTATAATAGATCCCTAATGTTATATTCTTATTCGAGCATGAAATTTCTATCCATAGAGATTCTATGGAACATGTGGATTCACTTAAGATTTTTACTTCATTTGATTCTACATTTTCTTTCACATATAGTGCCACTCCCCCCCCCCCCCCCCGCACGACCTGTTCTGTCCTTCTGATATATTTTGTACCCCGGAATGATTGTGTCCCATTGATTCCTTTCAGTCCACCAGGTTTCTGTGATGCCTATTATATCAATATCCTCCTTTATCACAAGGCACTCTAGTTCACCCATTTTAAGTTTTTAAAGTGCTTGTACACAAATGCTAGAAGTCTAAATAATGTCACTGTTTATTTGTCTGCCCTTTTCTGATGTATTAGATTCTTTTTTATGTGAATGTTTATCATCTGATCTGGCCCTTACATTATCCTCCTCCATCCTCTGCTCCTGACTATAACCTGGAGATTCTCTATCATTAGACTCTCCCCTAACAGAAGTCTCTGTCCGATCCACATGCTCCTCTGCATGAGTCGGCTTTCCCCCATCCCCTAATTAAAAAACTGCTCTACAACCTTTTTAATGTTTAGTGGTTGTTCCTGATTGACACTGGAGTGAGAGATGAATCACACCTGCAGTTTTTAGTCATATTTTAGCTAAATATCCAGAAATGTGCATCTTGGTCTGCACAACTGGCTGAAATATTTCACAGGAACAAGTTTCAGGGCTAGATTTTTACTGCTTCTTCCTCCTAGTTGAGATGGAGATGAATTTGAATCAAAACATGAGATCTGCATACACCTGAATTCCAGGAGAGTTCAGTTTTTTTATCTGAATTTTGCAATAAGCCTAAATCTCCCTGATGGCTTAAATCTCAAATCCAAACACCTATATCTGAACTTTCTCCAAGTTCAGATATAGATCTACACTTTGCAACTTGAGACCACTTCTTGTGAGAGCCACTCTTTGTCAAGAATAACTTTTCCTGCAGTATTTTGATTCTATGGTTCCAGTGGGAATATCAAATGTGAAATAGTTTTACATGGAGAAATAAATAATAATAATAATGAAAAATTTGAACCTCAGAAAAGATGTTTGTTTGGAGAGGGTAGGTGGAGTGGGAAGGAACAAGGATAGATGATTTTATCTGAGGGAAGGTTGTGCAAATTTTATTTTAACCCAAGCAGTTCACCTATCCCTGTTACCTGCCTTCATTCTTTCCTCATCCAGCAGCAGAGTATGCATGCAGACCTATAGAACTTTCTTTGAAAGCCTGTATGCAGGTTTTGAGTGTGAACAGGAATACAGATGACCAGATTTACAAGAAAAGAACCTATGTTCTGGGAAATACAGATGTAGGCCCAATTCAACTCTCACTTGTAATGGTGTCAATCATGAGTAACTCTACTGAACACAATGGAGATTTTATGGGGGAAAAACTTCATTAAGGCACAGTTAAGGTTTCCCATCAATAGTTTGTACCCTTCCAGAATATCTAGTTCAGAAAAATTCAGACTTTAGAAAACTAGAACATGTGGAGTTAAGGTATACACCCATGTAACCTTAACTCTGACCTCTTTGAGTAATACCCCAAAACACCCTTACCACACACACTTTAACTCTGCCTTTTCACTGTAAAGGAAAGGAGCTACCTGCACCTGCCCTAACTGAAACACTTAGCCTACTCTTCTGACAGGATAACACATTTGTGAACAATAACAACCATTTCACACTTAAACTTTTTTATTCCCCCATATCCACTTTCCAGTGTCCTTCCCCCTCTCCCACACCACCCTCATTTATCCCTCTTCCTATAATTCCTTCTCCTCTCCATGCCGCTCCAAACTCTTACCCCTATTTCCCCATTTCTTCCACACTCTGAAATACCCCTCCCTTAGAGCAAGCATTTGGATGTCTATTTTCTTTTTAAAAACTACTTTGATTACATCCTCCCCCCCCCACCCTTGAGCTATTCAGCTAGTGTGAAAATTTGAAGGCTAAAAATCCTTTTATCTCCTCTGTCTATGCATGCTCAGTGTAATCGGTTAGGCATGTGAGCCTAGAATGCTTGGTGCATGCCTAGCTGGAGAATCAAACTCTTATTCAAATGTTTTAATTTGATTTCCCCCAAAGAACTGCTGGGTGCCATGCACTGAGTTGGGTATTGTAGACTCCAGTTTGCTGGTTTGATCTCTATCTGTGCTCAAAAAAGCATTGCCAGAATAGCTCAACTTTAATTTAAGAAAGTTTCCCCCCAGGGGGCTGTATCTCAGGAAGCTGTTGGCCAAGAGGCCCCAAAGCTAGATCATATATCCTACCCTGAACCCTCATGAGGCACACCAGATTTTAAGGCAATCAAAGTAACTGTAAGGTTTTACGACACTTAGAATAGTCAAGTTTTAAACAGAAAGGGCTTCTTAACCATAAGTATAATTAGTGCTCTGCTCTAATAAATTAGTAAAAGCTGGAATGAGATGGGACACAGCGCCTAGCAGTCTGTAAAGTGTTCGTAGACTGTCAACTGAAGGAGCCAGACAATTATCAGGGCACAGCATATAGCCAAATATTTAACCCTTAATCAGCCTAGTTGCAGAGAGCTGCCAACTTTTGAAAATGTCAAGCTGTTCCTGGCTGCTAAAAGGAAGATAGAACTAACCTACCAGAAGTGCCACTTCCCTAATGAAAGTGATGGTCCAGACATGAGACCATCCAAAACATTGCAGTAAGGAACAAGGGAGACTGCTTGTTCCCTCAGCCCAAATTCTGATTTCACTTACATCATTTTAGCTAACAGATTTATTCCAGATTTACATGGGTGTTTTCAGACTCTCTCTGCATGTTTTCAATTAATCCAGAATAAGGAAAATCCAAGGGTCACTGAGGGCAGTACCATCATAACTTCCATTACACACAAAGATGTAATAATAATAATAAAAAAAAGGCCTTCTCTTGTACTCCTCCAAATTGTACCCCCAAAAGAGGGAGACACAGGGCCTTCACCCAACTAAAATATAAACCCCTTTTCCCACTCAACATATGAAATTTAAGAAACTGGAAACAAATTCAACCCTGTGGTAAACTGGTGCAACTCTTAGTTAAGGTAATAGGCATATTGTGCTCATTTGGAGCTGAATTTGGCCCAGAGAAATAAAATAGTCTGGGAAAATATGTAAACTTTAAACCCTCTTATAAGTGTAGTGCTCAAATTTTAAAATTGTTAAATCTGATTAGGTACAAACTGTTGTAATAATTGAGGTCTAATAGGCCCACTCAAAATGTGAATCTAACTGTGGGAAAATGAATACAAGTTTATAAAATGTTCCAATCACCTATAGCAATAAATGTTGTTGGGGAAAGGTCCGAAAGGGAGACAAAAAGACTGAATTTGTACAATAGTTAGGTTTCACTTTTTGTTTTGACTGGGAGTTCAGCAGATATGGTAACATTTATTTGAGGAAAAATAAAAGGAGAAATATTTGTTCTAAAAGTCAAGCTATCGCCATTTGGTTGTTTAAGGAGCAATATTTGATGTGCTTGGATTCTTGGTTAAGCAGGCTTACTGTCTCAGTAGAACTACTAAGCAAGTAATTTGGGGATTAGGAGTTTTGTTATTGTTTGCCTGTAAAGCAAACAAAACAGTATTTGGTAAAAGGGTGGTGCAATAATTGGTTATCCTGCCATTTACGGCCAAAACAATTGTAAGAAGACTTTGGGTTTGACATCTGAATTAAATCTATATTGAAAATGTTCATGGTGCACATTGCACAGTTAACATTGCAATGCAAAACAAAGTGCTGTAACAATTAATAACAGTCAGCCTGATAAATCAGTAGTGAAGCCCTCACTGTATTTCTGTGAATGACTTATTTGATTTACTGGATTATTAAACTAAACACTGATTTGGATATTGCTTTGTAAACAAACAGATTATAGATTAAATCACCGTGCTTATGATTTGAATACCATGAGAGCAATAATATGCAGAATTGTGTTTGTGCCCATATTTATGTGAACAATTTGTAGTGATTAAACTTCCAAGTGGTAGTAATATGTTGCCAATTTGTGTTTTTCATTAAGTGCACACTATTTGGTACTACTGAAGTCTAAACTCAGAAAACACTAGCCTTTTGAGAGACCAGCTTCATGGACTGAAGCATAAATGACATCCCATAAATAGTTATGTTCAGGGAAGACTGCTGAGATTCTGAATGCATTTCATTTATGACATATCTTAAAGTAAAGTTGAAGCCTTATGTAAACAGAGTACATGGACAGCTTCAGAAGTGCCAGTGTTCAAAGTGCTTAGAAAAGAGAAGGAGAAGTCATCAGAAATAAAACTTTGCATTAAAAATAATAAATATATTTGAAATAAATCCATCAATAGGGCTATGTTTAGGTGTACATATGTCTGTTTGTGGCAGGGAGAGCTTGTTTTTGTGACTAGGGCACTGAACCCTATATATTAGGAAATGTTGGGTCTATTCCTGCCTCTGCCATATACTTCCTATTGACCTTGAGCCAGTCACTTAGCCACTCTGTGCCTCAGTTTCCGTATCTGTAAAATGAGGATAATAGTCACCTACAGGATCTGAAAAGGGTTTGAGTGGCTTTAATGTATCATTAAACCTTTGTGTTTGTAAACCTTTGTGATGAAAGGCATTATTTAAGTGGACGTTATTATTAATATGGCAACTTAACTGCAATCCATTAGAGGAATACTGCTGGGTACAGACTAAATTCTACTCTAAGTTAAAACCCCTTGTAGCCCATCAGGCTAATCTGTTAGCTTGTTATATTGCATGTGTTTTCTTTATTGGTTTGATTGATTATATTGTTATTTTCTTGGGTTTTGTTTATGCTGAATTCCAGTATATGTTATTCATAATAATTAGCTGTAATGCAAGGAACAGGCCTGTATCCTGTATCATTAGCTAAACAAGTTAGCATAAGTGTTTGTAACCTTTGGCATATAAATGGCCTACCGGTTACCCCTTTGACTTTGGGGAACTGAATGGGGAACCAAACAAAGAACTGAATGTGTTTACAAGAAGTCTGGAACGCACCGGTAACCGCAGGGCATACCGCACAACATGGAAGTCATGATTTAGGCCAAAGGTAACTATTTCGGGGATGATATAATCAATATTAATATTATGAATATATGTCATAATATGTTAGCCTATAGAATAATGTGCCTGAAAATTTTGCTGCATGAGGAAATAAGATTTAGGCATGGTAGGTTGGGCCCTGATTAAAGCAGTGCCAGGACCCTATAAGAGGGAAAACGACCATGCAGGATGGTTGCTCTTTCCTATCTTCAATCAAACTATCAGCTCAGATTGGTAATATAGTTGGGTACTCAACACTCGAACCTGAGCCCCACCAATCTGGGGAGCCTGGACCATTGAATTCATTGGGCATGCCAGAGACGAGGCTGGTACTCAGTCTCCCACTATCAGGTCTTCAAGGATGGGTGTGAATATGCCAGCTTAAATTGTCTTTTAAAATAGAGATGTTACCACCGGGGACCATAGAACTGTATTACTTCTTTGTGACTGTGTTTTATATTCTTTCGTTCATTTTAGTAAAGATCTTAACATTTTGGTATTGTCCTCAGTATAAGTGTCCTTGCCACACAACCCGAAGGTCCGCTCACTACGTTGAACTCTTTGAGTTTTCTAACCTTGTAGCCTGAATTGGGACAAGAACCTAAATATCTTCTGGTCAGATCATTGGTGAGTTGTAATAAACTAGCCCATAAATTCAGGTCAATACCATTTATCTAACTGGTGTAACTGAAGCCAATATTTGGCCCTAAACTACTTTAATGAGAATCACAGAAATGAAATGCAAGCCTTAAAGTAATCAAGTTATTTTATATCAGGGAAGAAAAACAGACACTATTTTGAAGCAATCCTAGAAAACTATAGTTTCTCTATTATGGCCTTGGCGGGGGGGGTCTGTTGTCAATTTTCTTCCTATGAGTTATTCTTCTAGAAATAAAAGTGTCATGAAAGGAATACATTATCAGCCATATAGAAAAGTAAAAGTGAATTGGAGAAACACAGCAGTTCACATGGGTACTAGTCTCTGTAGCTCAGATAAATCTGCAGTCTGGTGTTGATCTGTCATGGTGAGTAGCAAGTGATCTAGAATTATAAACACCTGGTGATGGACCTTAGCTTGTTTGTATTCCTTCCTGGAAATGTTTGGCATCAAAAAGATAATTAAACAGTCTAGCTCTCCTGTTATTACAATCTCTGCTGAAGATATGATAACAGCCTTTCTTCTATCATACCAGGAAACACAAGACCAAATTCTCCCCTCACTTACACATGTAATGGTATTGAACTGAGCAAAACTTGACTCAGTTACTAAAGTCTTCTGCTCAGTGCCCAGCCTGAGTAACCAGATTGTGTGCTGGGCAGATGGAAGGAAGGGAAAACAGTGGAATGAATCTTCCCTCTCCCTGACAAACTTGGAGTAGGCTCTAAAGCCCCTGTTGCAGCCCCCAATTTGAGGTCACAATGAGAGAATCTATACAGTGGTGAATTTTCTCGTCCTGCCCCTCCTCTAAGGCACCAGGCCACAACTTCCCATCCCCCACACGTTGAAGACAGAGTCCCCTGAAGAGCTGATCTCTGCACTACTCTGCACAACCCCTGAACAGCAATATTTCATCTGGTCCCTCTAACCCTTGCACAGTGAAACCGTATTGGCTCTGCTGCCTGTGAAGCCTCTTAGCCTCTAGAGCAGTGGTGGGCAACTTCCTGCAGCTCTCATTGCCAGGAACGGCAAACCGCAACCACTGGGAACTGCGGGAGGTCGTGCAAATGTAAACAAAGTGTCTGCTGGCCCGTCAGTGGATGATCCTGCCAGGCCACATGCAGCCCGTGGGCCGCAAGTTGCCCACTGCTACTGTAGAGACTGGGCTGGATTTTGTCCATAATTAGAAGGTTCTCCATCCTTTTCCTCATATGTTAAAGAGAAGAAAAATATGATTACTGATTAATCAATCTGCCATTTCCTATCTGGTATTTATCCTTACCCTTTCTTCAGTAGGCCAATTTTCCCTTTTCTCATTCTCTATTGTGAATATATTTGAAGAACCCTTCCTTGTTAATTTCAACATTATATGTAATTCAGCATTTAGCATTTAATTTTTCTCCTCTAGTTATCCCTTTAACTTCTGGGTTTTTTTTTTTGTAAATCTGCCAATTCCCCTCTTTACCACTCCATATATATATATATATATTTTAAAGCTTTCTGCTTATTGCTTAAATTGCTTTTTACATCACCTTACTTAATCATGTTGGCCTTTGCTGACCTTTTCTCTCTTTAAATTAAACAGGAATGGATTTCAACTGCAGTCTCTCCAACTATTTCTTAAATATTTACCACTTATGTTCAGTACGTTTGCCATACATGATAGAATTTCTATCAAAATCACACAAAGCATTTCACATTCCTCCCAGTCAGCTTTTCTAAACTAAAAATCCTGTGTATTGCTTCTTTTAATAGTCACCCTCTTGACAATTTGAAGTCCACTGATGTTGTAGTCCTTATCCCTAATATTCTCCAACTTTATCTTCCTTTATAATTTTGAGGATTATTTCCTCATTCATGACAGTCACATACAAAGTAACAATGCCCCATTTTCTCTGTCTGACTTTCTAAACACAGAGGGCTCCATTTTCCAGTTCATTGCACCAAGTTTTACATCACTGTAAAGCTATTAACTTCAGTGGCATTACACTGGCATAAAACTGGTGTAATGGAGTAGCTGATCTGGATCAATATGAGGTATAAGGTAAGTAGGCACTCTTGAAATCTACACAGGGAGTCAGTGCAAAAATTAAATGCATTATTTGCTATTTGACCATGAGGGGGCACATTGCTGCCTATTGGACAGTCCATGGTTCACATGCCAAATAATTGGTAATTGTGTACTATATACCATTGGATTCTTTTCTGTGTGTCCTTGCATAGTACAGTAATCTATAGGAGATGCTAATACAAATCATTTGAACATTCATAAGTTATCTTAATAGTTTTATACATGATCATATGCAATATTATCCCAACATGATAAATTCTCTCCCCTGAATGTAATATAGGAAACAAAAATGCAAATTAGAATACTTAAAAATTCCTTTATTTCCATCTTGCCAAAAATAATCTCTCCAAATTTTGAAGTACCCCTCCCAGCCCCCACAGAAACAACTGTGTCCAAAATATTTGTCTTCTGTGTACAGGAAATTGCCACTTTGTTAACTTAGGCTGCAGTCCTGCAATTGGATCTATGTGGTTAGACCCTTGCATCTGTATGGATCTCCAGAGACTTTAATGGAGTAATGTAGATATAAACAAAGAATATTCTTTAAAATTCATTTCACAGCACAAAGTGTCACTTATTTTTTTTTTATTGAAATTCTCCTTCTTCCAGTAAGCTAAATGAAATAATTTACCAATGTAAATAAATAAATAAATAAAAGGATGCCTACTTAATCTGTCTCAGTAAAACTTCAGTTTCAGCACGTATCTGACCAAAGGAAATATAATGAATCTGTAACTATAAAACATAACTAATTCAGCACAAGGTCTGAACATAATTTAGCAATTTCTAGAAGGGGTTGTAAAATTTCATGTGGTTGTCATAAATATCCAACACAGTAATGTTACAAAGTGCTTGGACCTATATGTTTGGGGAAGAAACTGATACATCAGGAGTCTCAAAAATGAAAACAAACAAGATCAATTACTGTAAATTGCAGTAGCACACAGAAAAAGAGATGCTTGAGAAGACGATTAGGATTTTGCAAATGAAATATTAGAATACTGTGTATCAAGAGCAAGATTTCCTACAGACATCTTTGAAATGCAAAGGCAATATACTCCCAGTGGTGCTCTACATTCACCGTGACTTAATGATACCTATCAATTGAAGTTGATAAGCCTAAACTGGAGCTTTTTCATAAAAAAATGCAGTTAATGAAATAGAAATCAGGAATGAAAACTATATTGGATCTATCCCATCCAAGTTAAATTAATTACTTCAGAGAGAAAAATCCAGTCTCAGTAATATTAAGGTGTAGTGTCAGCAAAAATAAGTAAATATATTCATAATGTTATAACTTAATATATATGTACCAAATGACAAAATCAATATGATACTACCTGTGTCTACAGAACTTAAATTGCTAAACTTTGGAATCCTGGTTTGAAGGGCTTTTGGGAATTTCTGGCAGTGGTGCTGCTGTGAACATTAGGACCTCTTTGTAAAACCTTTCCTCAGGTAGGTGAGCACTTATTCACACAGAGTTTCACTGGAGTCAATGGGACTACTTGCATGAGTAACCACTTCCCTTCTCGAAGAAGGGTTTCACAATCCACTGTCCCCTTTTTAGTGCTTTTCCCTGAGTAGGCACTTGGAAAGTCTCGTTTCTCTTTATAAAGTCGAAAGCAAAAATGGCTCGTTCTTTAGCATAGAGAATGCATTAAAAATGGGGAGATAGCCCAGTCCTGATGTTAAATGCATTCATCACCAGAAACAAAAAGGAGGGAGGGAAAAAGATGGAAAGCAACAGGAAATGAAGGTAAATAAGCATTAATATCGGAGACATGAAAATGGGTAAATGAAGAGATGGAGAATGAGGCAGGATAGCATGGAAATAAAGAACAAAAGAAAAAGAGTACGGCAAAGTAAAAAGAAATAGGGAAAATAAAAAAAGGCTGCTTGGACTCGTAGCCTGGACAGAAAGGAGAAAGTCTTACTAATAGTTTTATTTTTCACTAGGACCAGATGGCTGAAAAATTATTCAAAGTAAAGACTTTTCTTCTTGCAGGCTGAAACATTTCTGTATCAACTTCCCAAGATACAAACATTTTGCCAAATAGCCCCCTCCAAACTTGATTACACTAATAAAAAAAGATTTTCACTGTGAGAAAATGGTCTCTTTTGAGGGCTGGTTACAATATACAGTACCCAAAGAGTAAATGAAGCAAACTGTGTGTTTGTGAGTGGCCTCATGTGTTTATGATTCTCACAGATATGGATGATAATTGCTGTATTTCCAAACAAGTCTTCCTCCTCCCCTTCACCATTTTGTTCAATCAAGAAAACAGTTTTCCTTATGGCCTGCGGCACACTCCCCATAAGTCTGGATTACATATCCTGCTAGCTGATAAAACAAGTGGTGGCATCTCCTAGATTTTACTGCCACTTTGGCTATGCACACAACAGAGCTATTTATCTCATCAAATACCCATCTCTGTCTTTGTGGCACAGCACTATATCTGCCAGAACATTAACTGGAGGTGAAGCAGAGTTGGTTTTCGCCAAGGGCAGTGTATGCCAGAAGGGCTGCAGTAGCAGTGAATGCAGCAGATGAACGCATTTAGAAATGCTCTCTCAGCACAGCAGGATTTCTAATCAGGTGATCCATAGTTGGTAGAAATATTAAAGAAATCACCCCCAACAAGGCACTAAGGGCAAAACTGTTAAAGACACTTCTGTGGGCACATAATGAGGGAACCTTCCACCCTTGTCCAGCCTGTTCAAGAACCTGTCACAACTGTAGTGCTTAGGCTCACTGGTGTGTCCCTAGGTGGAGTGAAGAAGAGGAAGAGGTGGGATCATGGCTTGTGCTCCACCTCAGCAGCCCAGAGAGTGGTTTGGCTGCACTGGAGACAGCAGATTGCACCCTAATGATGGTGCAACTGTGCAAACCCTCAGTTTCTCAAGGAGGTATTGCACATAATACTGAGCTCAAGCCTGTGGGCAATGAGCTTCCACACTGCCCCTACTCAGGCCACAGTTTGAATGTTTTAAGAGGAGCTACAGAGTCCGTCTCTACTTCCCAAGATGAAAAACACAGGTCTGTTTAGCCCCTAATACAATCAACTGGAAATATTCCAAACCATACAGTGTATGAAGATGCTGGGTTTTTGTTTTTAGTGAATAGGGTTCTTTTTCCAGCCAACTGATTTTAAAATGTGTTTAATTTAGATATTCAAGTTGGCTGTCCAAGATTAAATACATTTTTTATTGGACATGTTAATTCTGTGACCATTCAAGAAGGAGAATTGAAAAAAGGTGTTCTTTTTTGGAAGGTGGAACACTGTCACCAGCTCTAAGAGACCAAGCACAGCTGTGTTAAGGCTCTGGCTGCATTACAGTTTGTTGAAATTTTAGGCAATGTGATCTGGCATCATTCCTTTGCATATACCTGATGGCAGAGATGAAAGTAAGCTGGTACTGTCAGGTGCGGCGTTCCGGCAAGAGCTGGTACGCCATGCTGGACTGGACCAGCTTCTCCGGAGCTCCAGCGGTGCTTTAAAGGGCCCAGGGCTCCCCGCAGCGGCTGGAGCCCCGGGCCCTTTAAAGCACCACCAGATCCCTGCCGCCACTACCCCAGCCCTAGCGTGCGGCGGCTGGAGCCCTGGGCCCTTTAATTTGCCCCTGAGCCCCAAGGCTCCTGCCACCTCTGCAGATGGTAGCTCTGGGGTGATTTAAAGGCCCTGGGGCTCCCAGCCACAGCTAGAGCCCCAGGGCCTTTAAATCTTGAAAGGCCCCGCCTATTCCGGTTGAGGCCATACCTCCTCCGGCTGAGGCCATGCCCCGCTCAGGACTCTGGCGTACTGGTAAGTCCTTTACATTACTTTCACCCCTGCCTGATGGGACAATAATGATCATTAGGGTCAGAGGTGTTAGCAGCAAATTTTAGATCCAAATTTAGATATTGAACCTCCAAAAGTGGAGGGGTCTTCAACTGGGGGTTTGAATGGGCCCAGTGTAGACTTAAAGGATAGCTATTAAATTTCAGTCCATTTCTAGGTGTAGATTCTGAATCTCTTAGAGTTTGGGCAAGTAAAAATATTTGGTAGGCCATCTTGTAACCAGAAGGCAACTACTGAAGGAGCCAGGATGTCAGGCAAAAGTTTGCAGTATAAATAAATAAATGCATTCATTCAATGAAATAAAAATGCAGAAAAGTTGGTTGATGTTTAAGGTGTTAGTTTTGACATTATATATATATATATATATATATATATATATATATATAAAACTTAGGAGCTGTTTATCTGAGAAACTGACTTTCTTCATGTTACACCATTATACCACCACAGCTGAGAAGAAGTCCTGCTGATACACATGAGAGGAGGCCTGCTGGCCAACCATTTTCTATGAGTGTTCTATCCTGTGGAATTTGCTGCAAAAAAAAGACTTAATCTGATGACCTTCAGGGCATGCTTCAAAGCTCATCCATTTTATCCTGAACATTCAGAAACGGGGAAATTGTAAGGATGCTTTGATGGGAAGGAGGATATGAGCTTTTGAATTGCTTGGTTGGCTGATAGTCGGTTATATTGAAATGTACAGCTACATTACATTATGTTTAGATATTAAGTTGGCTGCAATTTTAAGTTGTTAGTAGCACCTAGAACACATGAATAGATGCCTGTGCTTAGTGTCTGTATACCCAAATAAATAAGTATAATCATTTCTTTTGCAGTGTTTGTACAGCACATTATTTTGCAGTATTTAATACAGCATATCAAATGCTGGACTACAACTTTTCTGATTTTCCTTAAAGCTGTAAAGTTCCAGTAAAGAGAAAGTTTTGCAAGCTTACTGACTTATTATTATTATTATTTCTATCATCAAAAAATACCTTTTTAGCAAATTCGGTTTGAATTAAAGCATCCATCAAATAATTCCATTAAAATAATGAGTTGATTTAATCAATAGATTCACTAACTAAGCAAACATCTTAGCAGTGCCACTATCCACTGAAATGCATTTATTTAAATATTTGATTAGGGTTTCACTTGGTTCATTATGTGCTTTAGCAATATTGTATAAAGTGCATAACTCTGCTAGAATATAGCCTTGGGGCACTGTATACTATATTAAAATGTCAATGCCCCTTAGGCAGAGAGAAGCATGAGATGATCTAGGTCTTGTGCAACTCTGTTTCAAATTGTAAGCTTAAGGATAATTAATGAGGGACTTAGAGATATATACTGGGGAATAAACAAATAGTCATTGTGTAAATGAAAAAGCCCAGGTGGTAAGCCCTACCTTAGGTTTTGCCCTTTGGTGTTCCCAAAGTATAATTAAATAATCTTAGTAGAATTATCTTGTAAGGCATTGCCAGAGATTTTCTGTTTAGAACAAAAGTAGTTTAAAAACAAATGTACAAAAATATTTCCCAGATCTCCAGGTATGTGTTCCAGAGAACATATATATTTGATGTTAATTGTTGCATATTCTTTACATTTTCCCCAGTGTTTTACTTTAAGCATTCGCCAGAAAAACAACATTTCTCCAAAGGAAAAGAAAGACAAAGTCTGAAGTTACCTCTGCCACTGCCCCCCAAGCTACTGAGTTAGTCAAGGGATCAAACACTGAGGCAAATACTGCTCTTGTTTCACCTCCCTCAGAGTAATGATTTACAGAACCACTGTAATTGTGATGCGTTATGTGTAACTGAAGATAGTTGCCTTGTTACAAGAATAGAGAAAAAAGGAGAAATCAGAGGGTCAGAAACAGCAGCTTTTCACTGATATTTTACAACCTTCAATTATCAAAATCTACAGTAATGACTCACAGGAAGGGAGAAAGGGGTCAGTTCAAATTCAGACTGCTGCCTCACTTAATTTAATTGCTCTTGATCTGAATCTGACCCTTGTGATCAGCAATGCTGTCACAAAAGGGAAACCTTAGAAGCGGTGGTCAGATGGGCAAAAATTAAAATAGTCAGAGGAAAGTCTCAATCTTTAATTCCAAATAGATGGTGGAAAGGTTTATGTAGATTAAACTGGTAGTTTCAATTCCTACTTCAAAATTTATACAGTTATGGGTTGAGTTAAACCTTCTTGTTATGGGTCAGCTTACATTTAGGATAAATGTAAAGAAGCTATTGTAATCGAGTAACTGAAAAAATAGCATCAACAATCATAACACAAGCACATGGAAAAGCTGAGTAGAAGCTCTATTATGTGGCCCAGACTAAACAGTTTCCAATGAAGCAAATGCTTGGTGGAACTGTTTTGGTCTCTGATTGTGTGAGAAAGACACACAACATAAGCTGAAGCATCACAGGGCAAGCTGAAGCAGTGAAAGAAAGGCAAGCAGACAATAACAGAAGGATGGTAATGTGGCCCAGAGAAAAAGCTGTTTGGGTACAGATTGCTGTCTGAAAGGACAGGCTCGGAACATCTGGTTTTTCCTACTGTTTTCAGGGAGAGGACTTTGTACATTCTTTGTAAATAAAGAAAAAAGTGTATAAAAAATATCTGCCTATCTGCAATTTTTCCTCCTAACTGGAGCAATTTACAAAACCCTGAAATTTTGGCTAGCACTCAAGGTCAAAAGGGGTAACAATAATTTATTTTTTCCCCATGTTGCAGTAGGCAAGCAGAGATAACATCCAAAGTTATGCAAATTCAGATCATGTGAGGATCTGGCCTCAAGTAATATATATATATGGCCTGAATCACCATTGCATTACTCTGGTTTTATGCTGGTATAACTTTATTCATTATATTTATTATATTGGGGCTGTATTTGGATAATAGGACGGAAAAGAAAAAATGCATTTATCTTATTATGCATTTCTAAAAAAAAAAAAAAAAAAATCAGCCATGGCAGAATGTTTATGCCATTGAAACAAACTATCAAGGGAAATGATGGATTTTCCACCTCTCTGGAAGACATGCTTTAGTTCAACACTGGTTATTGTGCTCAATAGATGGGTAAGTGGATGACATTCTATAGTCCGGGTTATATGATGCTCCCTTTCGACTTTAAATTCTATGAATTTATTAACCTATTTATTTTATTGAAACTGACCAGTCTAAAGGGCTTGAGAAGGGTTGATCACTAGACTGTACACATTTGTAACAAGTATGCTAGGTAAAGTTATTGCACCATGGCTAACAAAAGTCAATATTTATCAATGTGTGAAAGTTATGTCTATTGAATTCACATATGGTGATACTCAAGTCTCTAGCACAGGGATTCATCTTAAATGAATGTACTGTGTCTGCAAAAATGACCAATCACAAGAATGTTAAAAACAGATGAGGAATTATATAAATATTAACAATTTTAAATATACGTGTCTGGATCCACAGGTCTAAGTCCTGTTTTCAGGTGCCGCAGTGATCTCCAAACTCCTGCCCTGCCTAACCCTGAAAGCACCTTAACTCACTCAGTGTCTAGATTTTTACAATAAAAATTCACTAGGCAACTATGTTTCTGCATTTGGAGACATGCACTGGTGCCTCATTCTAGGCATCCAGTTTTCCACCTAAGCCACAGAATGATTCACGAACCAGGGGTAAGTTAGGTTTCAGAGTAGCAGCCGTGTTAGTCTGTATCTGCAAAAAGAACAGGAGTACTTGTGGCACCTTAGAGACTAAAATTTATTTGAACATAAGCTTTCATGGACTACAGCCAACTCCTTCAGATGCATAGAATGGAACATATAGTAAGGTGATATATATATATATATATATATACATACACACACACACACACACACACACACACACACACACAACATGAAAAGGTGGAAGTAGCCATATCAACTCTTAGAGACTACTTCATTAAGATGAGCAATTATCAGCAGGAGAAAAAAAAAAAAACTTTAGTGATAATCAAGATGGCCCATTTCAGACAGTTGACAAGAGGAGTGAGGATACTTAACATGGGGAAATAAATTCAATCTGTGTAATGACTTGGTCATTCCCAGTCTCTATTCAAGCCTAAATTAATGGTATCTAGTTTGCATATTAATTCAGATTCAGCAGTTTCTTGTTGGAGTCTGTTTTTGAAGCTTTTCTGTTGCAAAATTGCCACCTTTAAGTCTGTTACTGAGTGACCAGAGAGGTTGAAGTGTTCTCCTATTGGTTTTTGAATATTATGATTCCTGATGTCAGATTTGTGTCCATTTATTCTTTTGCATAGAGACTGTCCGGTTTTTCCAATGTACATGACAGAGGAGCATTGCTGGCATATGATGGCATATACATAGGATAAAAGTTAGGCACTCATAAACTACATGTGGGGCCCTATCCAGTAGGCATGCTCAGAGGCTACCTAACTCCACATAAAACAGCCAGAGAATATCACCTCCCTTATAACCTTTAGGCCAGTTGTTGGGGCATTAAACCACAATGTGGGAGACCACCAGTCCCCTCTCTGCTTGATGAGGAGAAAGGATTTGAACAGGGATCTGCCACTTCTTAGAAGAAGTGTGCATAACCATTAGGTTATGGGGTATTCTGATGTGGGGTTTTTTCAGTCTCTCCTATTGAAATTGTTCCACTTTGGTTAAATATGAATTGGACCAGGGAAAGACTCTACAGCCTCGTGATTAGGGCATTCACATGAAAGGTAGCAGATCCCCACTGAAATCCCTTCTATTCATCAGATAGAGGAGAGACTTGAACCCATGATGTCCCACATCTCAGGTGAGCACAGGGAGGAGTCCCTATCTTCCACTGGTTCATGGAGTGCTTTCCTGCAGCTGGGGCTTAGGCACCTATATGTGTGAGAGAGAGGTAGAGCTTAGGACACACCCTTCTTATCTATATCCCCCATTGGCTAGTTTAGGCAATTCTGCCCCTAGTGTTCTGGCTTTGTGGATCACATTATAAGGCGCTTATCTCTTCCCATTCATTGTGTAGGAAGCCTAGGTGACTAACTCTAGGTGACTAAATCAGTGTTATGTCTGTGATTTTCTTGGTGCTTACAAGTTAGGAACTGTGACTCTGTCATAACATCCGAGTCCTTTCCAGATTCAGGCCATAGTATATAAGAAGAAACATCAAACATAACTCAAGACCATTTTCAGAATTTGAAAAACAAATGGCCAGCCAAGGAGGAAGTTGAAACACTGAGATTATATGAAGAGTGCCATCAAAAGGATTGGTAGTTATTGAGGTATTATTTGGATAATTCATACATTCTAAAAGGACAATAATTTGCCAGTTGAGTCTGGTTCTCTTTCCATTGTGTAACCTGGATGTCAATGGGGTATAGAAGGAATGAGGAAGGCACAAATGCAATAAATCATACAAAACAGTTAGAGTTAGTGAAAAAATAGCTAATTTGGAAGACTTACGGTTGGATATTAAATGACACATAGCACACAAGTGGCTAGTGACCCAAAGGAGGAATATGGCAATTTTCCTTTTCTCATGAGTATTATTTATTAATCATTTATAGTGGCCCCCATTTAAAATTCAGCATTTCCCCATCTTACTACCCAGAGTTATTGCAGAGTATGTCTACACTAAAAGCTAGGGGTGTCATTCCCCTGGTTATATACACATACTCATACTAGCTCTGACTGAGGTAGCATGAATATAAATAGCAGTTGCAGTAGCAGAGGAGGCATGGCTGAGCTGGGCCAAGAACATACCCACCGGTTTCAGGTGAGTTTGTACATGGCATGGCTCAGCTGTGCCTCCACTTTTGCTACCTATGCTACCATGGCTAAACTGCTATTTATACTCACACTAGCTCAGGGCAGGTCTTCACTATGGGCGGGGGAGGGTCGATTTAAGATATGCAAATTCAGCTACGCGAATAGCATAGCTGAATTCGATGTATCGGAGCCGACTTACCCCGCTGTGAGGACGGCGGCAAAATTGACCTCCACGTCCCCCCTTCAACAGCGCTTACTCCTACCTCTGCTGGTGGAGTAAGCGCGTCGATTTGGGGATCGATTCTTGCGTCCCGATGAGACACGATAATTTGATCCCCGAGAGATCGATTTCTACCCACTGATTCAGGCTGGTAGTGTAGACCTAGCCTCAGTCAGAGCCAGTGTATGTGTACATGAGCAGGGGAATGACACCCCTAGATTGTAGTGTAAACATAACCTCAGATAACACAGTAATTCCTATTTATGTACTTCAAACAGGAAATACAGTGGTATCTGAGATAACCTGGATGCTTTGGGTGCTAGTGTAGGGAAATATTGACTTTTTAGGGGGAACCACTACATATACCACACGAGTGTACAGTACTCTAGAGGACTAAGCGGAACAAATAACAAATATCTGGCCTCTCCCTCCCTCCCCCTCAAAAATACAATGTAAAATATAAAGTGAAGACAATACAAGACCAGACAAAATGAATGAGAGAATGTAGCCTGAATGTTCTTAGTGTGATTCTATCATTGGCACACCACTCTGAAAAACAAGAAACTAATATCTGAATTACATTAATGTATGTTCATCCAACTTCTCCATACTATTCACAGCAGTTAATGAAATTTAAAAGCTTTTCCAGATGGAGAATTCATGTGAGGCAGCTGCTCCATTCACCAAGACTGTACATTGTTTGCATTCACAACCCAACAGTAAGATTTCATTGAACAGTCAGCTACAAGTACCTCTCATAAGCTTTCTGGTCTTGCCCTCTAGCTATATTCTTGGTGGCTGCTCATTGTTACCCTTCTGATCACCTACCAGCTTGCAGGGTACCTAGTATTCCTCTTTTTCTGAGGTGTGCAACTGTTTAGAACAGATTCCTAAATCACTTATTAAAATAAATGTCACACAGAGGAGCCCTACTTGAAAGCTGTACATTCTTCACAAGCAGTGTTTTTTGCCCCAAGACTATATCTCTTGAACCCTTTTTTGAACCCCTTCTTTACAAAAATGCACATTGAAGGTCTGTGCCAGTGTGTTTTGGGGCAGGGGAAAAAACCCAGTCAAGGGGAGTGGAGAAGTTGCAGGTCTCTTCTTAATTTCAGTATCCCACATTTGCCATATATCACCATGAGTGTTCAATAAAATTAGTGGAGAAATGTCCTTGGTCATGATTTTGTTCTACAGAACAGCCTTCTCTCTGCCCACTCAACCTGAGACTGGTTATAGTGATATAGGGATGGACTGTATCTCCCCAATTCTAAACTACTGCTGTTACTGTTTCTGATGAATGGTAAGTTATGTGTTTACTTACAAAATGTTTTATATATTTGTCAATATGTTTTATACTGTTTTGTAAATGTTGAGTCTGCAAAACATATGTGTTCAATACAAACAAGTTAGGTGTTTCATTCTTCTTGCCAGATTTTTTTTTCTAAATTTGTGTTTTCAGCCTTGAGATGAGATCTAGTTCTGCCCAATCTGTGAAAATCTTACTTCAAACACTGATTGAAAAATGCTGAGAGACAGTAAAGTGATATCCTGGAATGTTTAGTTTAGGGAGTTCACCTTCATAAAAAGGGAATTGGAAGCAGGAAGAGAATGCTTATTTTTAGACTATACATTCAAAGCTATTAAATAGTTGGCATGCAGAGAAAGATATTAAGGATTTAGTAAATTTTATGCAAGTACCAGAAAAACTTCCTAATGTTGAGATATACTGTACTAGAACAGTGTCCCAAGGTGAGGAGTGCAAGCCCCATCACTTAAGACATTTAAAACTAGAATGACACAATTAAAAATGTACTTCTACTCTTTACATGTTAAATTGAAGCCCTTCATACTCTTCATAACAACCCCTACTAGAGAAGCTTTCTGAGATGGGGTATACCTATCCCACCCTAGCCTCGCTAGGGAGACCTGGGAGGGGAGTAACTGTCACCTCTAAAGGCTGCAGAGCCTATGGAACTTACATTTAGCTATTGGCTAACTGCTCTAAACTGGGATTCTGTCTCATTTTCAGCGGCAATGTTGAGTGAGGTAAGCATTTGTTCATTCTTTTCTGACATAACTGGGCTTATGGGGAGAAAATCATGCTCTACAGAGTAAGCACCTTATAGGAATCCAGGAGATTCATAGATTCCAAGTCCTGAAGGGACCATTGTGATCATCTAGTCTGACCTCTTGTATAACACAGGCCATACAGCTTCCCAAAATAATTCCTAGAGCAGTTTTTTAGAAAAAAAAAAAAAGCTTCTATTTTGATTTAAAAATTGTCTGGGATGGAAAATCAACCACAACCTTTGGTAAATTATTCCAGTGGTTGTTAATTGCTCTTACTGGATGGATTTTTCATATCCTGATCCTAAAACAGGCAATATATCCTGGATACAGAACTCTGATTCACTAGCAACTGAGAAGACTGAATTAACTATTAACCCAAGAGTCGGAATGCTAATAGCTGTGGAGATCTGTATACTGTTTGCTGAGAGGCTTCTGGAGTGTTTGGAACAGAACTGAGATGGTACCATTTTTCTCAAGCTCTGAAGAGTTCAGGTAACACATATTACATACTATGGTCATACTATAAGGACTGGGAAATCCTATCTGAAAGAAGATCAGTGAGAAATGTTTTTATATGAGTATTCCAAAGTATAGAAGTATAAATATTATGGTAGAACCTTATTGTTCAATATAGGTAACAGCAACAAAGTGAGAGTCTGTATAAGGAACACTTGCCAATGTATGGCTTAACAGCTCGTTTAAAAATTATTCATAGTATTCCAAATACTATTTAAATGTTTATATTATTTACAGTGTTTTCTTTGCATCAAATCTGTTTTTCTAAGAAACCATATGGTTCTCTCTCTGAAATTGACGGGAAATTATTAACACTTAGTTACCAAGATTCTTCATACAATTGTCCTGGTTTAACTCTGTGTAACGCTTCTGAAAAGTACTAAAAAGATAGAACTCTGGCCTGCGTTTAGGTAAAGAGGTAAGTTGAGGTGCCAAAATAGTGATACATTATATTGACTCAGCATACACAAAATCCCATTACACTTCCTTTTTCTCCATCACTCACGGAGCAAATGTAAGAATGTTTGTCACTGTGGTACAAATTAGGCCATAGTCCAGGCCCCATGAAGAATTGGGGGTGAGGAGATTTGCTTCCTGGTGCTCAGTAAGTATATGGATGATGCACCATTCTTTACATTCTACAGGATGGCACAGAGTGGGGTAAAAACATGGCTGCCTTTTGGGGGCAATGTGTGTCCCAGGCCCACATAGAGGAAGCAGACTTCCCAGACATGGTATGGGAACACTGTCCTTTGTTAACATCACAATGGCTTTATCATTAGTCTTCCAAATGTGTTAGTTCTGGTCACCAAATTAGAGAACAGAAAATCAACAATACAAAGAAGGAAAACAAGACTAATGGCACTTTCAGAAAAGTTACAAACATTGTATAAAAATTAACTCATGGAACTAAGGATATGGTATACAAGGGGCATCTAACTGAAGTGTCAAAAGTTGTAAACAGTGTTCTATGGATAAAAGAAGAATTTCTGTACTTTCTTTACCTGACCTCAGAAGACTGGACAAGGAAGTTAGAACTAGGTGGAAGAGAGAGGACACAATTAAATACAGCAGAACAGAGAACATTTTCAAATCCAAATTCTGAGATTGTTTGGAATGGAGTGGTTTTACAGTAAATCAGTTTTGTAAACTTGTAATGACTATTTTAGAAGGGGTATAACACTACATTATGGACAGTGAAGTAGATTCTAAATTTTTTTTACAGTAGTTTATTAGAACACCACAAACATAAAAATGCTACTAGGGCATTAATTTTGAAGAACTCTTGTCATACTAACCTTTTATTATCTATTGATCCAGCAACCTGAGAGATTGGAATATATGTCCTTTGCTAAATCTTTCTGTACAAAATTCCCTGCCGTACAAAAGTGGGGTTAGTTGCCCTCAAAAGTTAAAAATAAGTATAACATTTCCTCCACTACATCCCTATTTCATGGGCCGAACAATGTAGGTAAATATTACTGTATGAGCAATACATAGATTCATAGATTCTAGGACTGGAAGGGACCTCGAGAGGTCATCGAGTCCAGTCCCCTGCCCGCATGGCAGGACCAAATACTGTCTAGACCATCCTTGATAGACATTTATCTAACCTACTCTTAAATATCTCCAGAGATGGAGATTCCACAACCTCCCTAGGCAATTTATTCCAGTGTTTAACCACCCTGACAGTTAGGAACTTTTTCCTAATGTCCAACCTAGACCTCCCTTGCTGCAGTTTAAACCCATTGCTTCTGGTTCTATCCTTAGAGGCTAAGGTGAACAAGTTTTCTCCCTCCTCCTTATGACACCCTTTTAAATACCTGAAAACTGCTATCATGTCCCCTCTCAGTCTTCTCTTTTCCAAACTAAACAAACCCAATTCTTTCAGCCTTCCTTCATAGGTCATGTTCTCAAGACCTTTAATCATTCTTGTTGCTCTTCTCTGGACCCTTTCCAATTTCTCCACATCTTTTTTAAAATGCGATGCCCAGAACTGGACACAATACTCCAGCTGAGGCCTAACCAGAGCAGAGTAGAGCGGAAGAATGACTTCTCGTGTCTTGCTCACAACACACCTGTTAATACATCCCAGAATCATGTTTGCTTTTTTTGCAACAGCATCACACTGTTGACTCACATTTAGCTTGTGGTCCACTATAACCCCTAGATCCCTTTCTGCCGTACTCCTTCCTAGACAGTCTCTTCCCATTCTGTATGTGTGAAACTGATTTTTCCTTCCTAAGTGGAGCACGTTGCATTTGTCTTTGTTAAACTTCATCCTGTTTACCTCAGACCATTTCTCCAATTTGTCCAGATCATTTTGAATTATGACCCTGTCCTCCAAAGCAGTTGCAATCCCTCCCAGTTTGGTATCATCCGCAAACTTAATAAGCGTACTTTCTATACCAATATCTAAGTTGTTGATGAAGATATTGAACAGCGCCAGTCCCAAAACAGACCCCTGCGGTACCCCACTCGTTATGCCTTTCCAGCAGGATTGGGAACCATTAATAACAACTCTGAGTACGGTTATCCAGCCAGTTATGCACCCACCTTATAGTAGCCCCATCTAAATTGTATTTGCCTAGTTTATCGATAAGAATATCATGCGAGACTGTATCAAATGCCTTACTAAAGTCTAGGTACCACATCCACAGCTTCACCCTTATCCACAAGGCTCGTTATCCTATCAAAGAAAGCTATCAGATTGGTTTGGCATGATTTTTTCTTCACAAATCCATGCTGGCTGTTCCCTATCACCTTACCACCTTCCAAGTGTTTGCAGATGATTTCCTTAATTACTTGCTCCATTATCTTCACTGGCACAGAAGTTAAACTAACTGGTCTGTAGTTTCCTGGGCTGTTTTTATTTCCCTTTTTATAGATGGGCACTATATTTGCCCTTTTCCAGTCTTCTGGAATCTCTCCCGTCTCCCATGATTTCCCAAAGATAATAGCTAGAGGCTCAGATACCTCCTCTATTAGCTCCTTGAGTATTCTAGGCTGCATTTCATCAGGCCCTGGTGACTTGCAGGCATCTAACTTTTCTAAGTGATTTTTAACTTGTTCTTTTTAAATTTTATCTGCTAAACCTACCCCCTTCCCATTAGCATTCACTATGTTAGGCATTCCTTCAGACTTCTCGGTGAAGACCGAAACAAAGAAGTCATTAAGCATCTCTGCCATTTCCAAGTTTCCTGTTACTGTTTCTCCCTCTTCACTAAGCAGTGGGCCTACCCTGTCTTTGGTCTTCCTCTTGCTTCTAATGTATTGATAAAAAGTCTTCTTGTTTCCTTTTATTCCCGTAGCTAGTTTGAGCTCATTTTGTGCCTTTGCCTTTCTAATCTTGCCCCTGCATTCCTGTGTTGTTAGCCTATATTCATCCTTTGTAACCTGTCCTAGTTTCCATTTTTTATATAACTCCTTTTTATTTTTTAGATCATGCAAGATCTCGTGGTTAAGCCAAGGTGGTCTTTTGCCACATTTTCTATCTTTCCTAACCAGCTGAATAGCTTGCTTTTGGGCCCTTAATAGTGTCCCTTTGAAAAACTGCCAACTCTCCTCAGTTGTTTTTCCCCTCAGTCTTGATTCCCATGGGACCTTACCTATCAGCTCTCTGAGCTTACCAAAATCTGCCTTCCTGAAATCCATTGTCTCTATTTTGCTGTTCTCCCTTCTACCCTTCCTTAGAATTGCAAACTCTATGATTTCATGATCACTTTCACCCAGGCTGCCTTCTACTTTCAAATTCTCAACGAGTTCCTCCCTATTTGTTAAAATCAAGTCTAGAACAGCTTCCCCCCTAGTAGCTTTTTCAACCTTCTGAAATAAAAAGTTGTCTGCAATGCAGTACAAGAATTTGTTGGATAGTCTGTGCCCTGCTGTGTTATTTTCCCAACATATATCCGGATAGTTGAAGTCCCCCATCACCACCAAATCTTGGGCTTTGGATGATTCTGTTAGTTGCTTAAAAAAAGCCTCATCCACCTCTTCCACCTGGTTAGGTGGCCTGTAGTAGATTCCTAGCATGACATCTCCCTTGTTTTTTACCCCTTTTAGCCTAACCAGAGACTCTCAACACTTCCGTCTCCTATGTCCATCTCTACCTCAGTCCAAGTGTGTACATTTTTAATATATAAGGCAACACCTCCTCCCTTTTTCCCCTGTCTATCCTTCCTGAGCAAGCTGTACCCATCCACACCAACATTCCAGTCATGTGTATTATCCCCCCAAGTTTCAGTGATGCCAACAATGTCATAGTTGTATTTATTTATTAGCACTTCCAGTTCTTCCTGCTTATTCCACATACTTCTCGCATTTGTATATAGGCATCTAAGATACTGGTTTGATCTTTCCTCCCAGTTTTGTCCTGACTCTCCTTTCTCTCTGACAATATAGCCCACACTCCCTCTCGTTTCCGATCCATCTCCATGTTCCCCACTTACCTGTGGGCTTTGCTCACCTGTCCCCGTCGAACCTAGTTTAAAGCCCTCCTCACTAGGTTAGCCAGTCTGTGTCCAAATAGGGTCTTTCCTCTCCTTGAAAGGTGAACGTCATCTCTGCCTAGCAGTCCTTCCTCGAATAGCATCCCGTGGTCTAGGAAGCCAAAGCCCTCCTGGCGACACCATCTTCGCAGCCAGGCATTCACCTCCATGATGCATCTGTCTCTGCCCGGGCCCCTACCCTTGACAGGAAGAATTGAAGAGAATACCACCTGCGCTCCAAACTCCTTCACCCGTACTCCCAGAGCACTGTAGTCACTCTTGATCCGCTCAGTGTCACACCGCGCAGTATCATTTGTGCCCACATGGATGAGTAGCATGGGGTAGTAGTCAGAGGGCTGGATAATCCTCGACAATGCCTCCGTAACGTCTCGGATACGGGCTCCCAGCAGGCAGCATACCTCCCGAGATGAAATGTCAGGGTGACAGATGGGCGCCTCCGTCCCCCTAGCAGAGAGTCTCCGACCACCACTACCCTACGTTTCCTATTTGCAGTGGTGGCAGCAGACCTCCCAGTCTTACGGGTACGAGGCTTCTCCTCCTTTACTGTAGGGAGTGATTCCTTCTTTCCTGTATCAAGAAGAGCATAACGGTTACCTATTACCATGGCAGGAGGGTTCGGAGCAGGGATGGAGCACTGCCAGCTGCCAGAAGTAACCAGCTGCCAGTTTCCACACTGAGCCATCTCCTCCTCCACCAGTGGTGTATCAGCAGTCCTGTGTACTGGGACAGCTACCTCAGCTGTCTCCACATGGACACTGTCGAGGAATTGCTCGTGGATTCGGATGCTCCTCAACCTAGCCATCGCCTCCTGTAGCTCTCCCACCTGCTGCCTGAGAGATTCCACCAGCAGGCACCTCACACATTGGATGGTCCCCCCAGCCTGGATATCAGTAAGTGGAAATTGCAAGTTACAGTCTCTGCAAAACCACACCAGGATCTGGGTAGAAGCATCCATGCTCAGGCGCTTTGTCTGGCTACAGGCACAAGTGGAGGAGACAGAAGCAGTGCTGGCACAGGTGTTGGGGTCTTCCTAACCATCGTAAGCCTCCCTCTGTCAAACTCCCATCTGCAGCCCCCTGTCCGCTGAAAGGATTGTTTAAGCAAGAAGTTTTGAATGTAGTTGGTTTATAGGTATTAAGGGGAATAAAGAGAAAACAGATAGAACTGGCAAGGGACCCTCGCCCCCTTCCTGCTCCCCTTCCAAACTCCCTTGCGAAACTCCCTGTTAGCAGCCCCTGGTTGCAAAAGCTCCCTGGTCGCTTGTGCGCTGCATTATAAAGCCCTGGCCTGTATGAATGCCCCGCCCACTGATTAAGGCTCAGCAACTTACCAGAGGCTTCTAGCTTTCAAACCTTCCTTTGAAGCTCACAGCTTCCAACTGCCAGCCACAGCACATGGTCCTTCAAACAACCAAAACAAACAAACAGACTGACAAACACAAGCTCAGCACACAGCAAGTAACCCTCAAACACAAACAAACACACACTACAGACAGTCACTTACCCCAAAAGGGTGCTTTATTGCTCCTCCTTCACCTGGAGAACTCCCTTGCGAAACTCCCTGTTAGCAGCCCTTGTTCGCAAAAAATCTACATGATTTGCCTTTCATGTTTACACTTTAAGAGAATACTTTTAAAGAAACAAATTACCAATTTAAATAAATCTGAATCCACTTTCCCCAACATCCAGTAGTTGCTTTTGCAATATTAGTAACTCTTTTTTATAAAACCTAGGTCAAGTGGTTCAAAGAAAAGGCTGTTCAGCTATACTTACTGACAGTAATGAGCATTCTTGTAGTTAAAAGCGAAGCCATCTCAAAAAAGCAGTATGCCGACTTAATGGCTTAATGAGGCTAACTTTACATTCCTCATAAAGCAAGTTCCTCCTCATGTTTATGAGTTTTAATGGATAATATTGGCCCCAGGGTGACATATACAACTCTTTTCATTCAAGGGTCATTCCGCAAGCTCTATAATTGCTGAAAGTACTGTATACTTTGATATAGTTTAGGAATATTGGAAGAACTACAGAAATTGATTCAATCAAATGAATTTTGCATCCCATGCACATCATGCTTTATCAGCTAATATATGTGAAAAGGAGAAAACTCACTTTATTGAGCAGTAGTGAGTTATTGTAGCTATTTCTTTAGTTACTGCTCATTTTGTTAAACAGTCAGGAGTTACTGTAGCTGATCACTAGATATACAAATTCTGGAAAATAAGCCCATAATAGGCAGGACTGACACAAGCTTTCATCCTCAACCTCTCCTACACCTATATCTGCCAATTTGACAAAATGGCTTGCATTCTTTTCCGCTAATGCTGTTTTTGCTCTATTTCCAAAAATGAGGAACTCTGTAATCCAACATTTCTGAATAAATAAAAATTCTCTCAGCTCCCCAGATCTACACTTTCTAATTAAAATACAAGCTTCTGAAAGGAGCATCTAAATCAGTGGTTCTCAAACTTTTGTACTGGCGACCGCTTTCACATAGCAAGCCTCTGCGTGTGACCCCCCAGTAAATTAAAAACACTTTTTAAATATATTTAACACCATTATAAATGCTGGTGGCAAAACGGGGTTTGGGGTGGAGGCTGACAGCTCGTGACCCCCCAGGTAATAACCTCGCGACCCCCTGAGGGGTTCTGACCCCCAGTTTGAGAACCCTTGATCTAAATGTAAGAGGTCTTATTTAAAATGACAGCAGATGACCTATATTGGGATGATTTAGCTGGGAATTGGTCCTGCTTTGAGCAGGGGGTTGGACTAGATGACCTCTTGAGGTCCCTTCCAACTCTGATATTCTATGATTCTATGATTCTATATTAAGCTCTTCATTGTCCTCAGGCTTGAAAATATGGAGACATTAATTTTATTTTATACTATAAAAAAAATCTTTGAAAGACTAGTCGAGGGAATTGTTAATAGGATATGGAGATGTTTGCTTTAGGTCATCTTTGCGAAGTATGGAAATTAGAGTTGGAAAAGACCAACACAGGGTCATTCCATACAATTTATTTATCCAGGCCTTTTTTAAATTTCAATAGTGAAAGAAAGAACATAGGCCCATCTCACTTACATATACTTTATTCTAAATTGTCAATGTTTCCATGAGCCCAAGTGTTGCATGCGCCAGCTAGGCATCAGTAAAGTATACATTTGGGCATCCAGGGGATGTTCAGAACCAATTTTCAGTCATGGTCAAGCACTCTGGGGACTGACCATTCCAAACGTCAGTTCCAGAGTTGAGCATTCAGGTGACCTTTTCACAAACACTCCGAGAACCCAACATGCTCAGCTGGGTGCTTATGTTTAAAGGTTTGCAATTCAGGATGGGGGCAGCACAAGCCACTGAGTGCAGCACCACATCCAACCATGCTAGGGTGGTATATGATCAAGTGAGAGGGGGAGGGGAACAAAACAAACAAAGAAATCAGGGATTGCACAGAGGCCAAGGAAGTGCCATTATCCTTCAAGTAGGTTGAATCCAGAAGGACCTTCCTAGATCTAAATGAGGCACAGGTAACCCAGAAGTGTGGGATCACCTGTGCAGTGCAGAGAACCATCATCAACTGAGAAGATGAGTGCCCATTTGGGGGAATGCTTCTGCTTTGTCAAATTTTCATGCATACCCAATAAGGAATCAATAAGGGGTGAAAAAGCAATAGTGTCAGACTCCATGCTAACAAAGCAAATCACTGATAAAAAGCGAATTTCAAATTGAGTGGTGTTTTCCCCTCTTAACCTCATCTGTAAAAATTGTGTCTCCAGCCTAGTGTTTGAGAAAGCAGGAAGAGAATGTTTGCTTGGGCTGGCCTTCCCAATAACAAACTGACCACAATCCAAAAAGTTGTTGCAGTTCTGCTTTGCTAGGACCAAGTCCTTGGGTAAAATGTCTTACAGTTTATATGGAGAACATGCACATGTTTTCCCAAAGTACTGTCTGAAAAAAATATAATAGTAATTATATCAGATGTGGTAGTAATGTTGTCCAATACTTTCCATTATAAACCCCTATTTCCAGTTTCTTATTAACTTTGCCAAACTCTAACCATGTGGTTTGAAAATTTCCATACTTGCCTCTAGCTGATTTTTTAAGTTTCAGCAAAAGTGAGGGAGAAGAGTGAGATAATTAGGTTAGGAGAAGACTGGTAATTTTGCCAAAGTTAAAAAAAAAAATCCAGCTGTTTCCGGGATGTGCTTGATCACCTTCACTGAAATTTGTCTCAGTTCCCAATGAACCTCCTACACCATAGACACTAAATTTAAACTCCAAACCAACAAATGCATCACAAAAAGAGGGAAAAGGGGATCTGTGTTCAAAATTTATGTAGTAATCCATCCCCCTTTGTTGGTATTCACTGTCAGTTCAGGAAGTCTAACAGTCTCTGCTGGTCTTGGGCTTGGCATTGTCTTTGAAATGTTCAGTTCTGGGACTTTTTGAGGTAACTTCTACCCCAGAATGCACTGTGTATTCTGACCCTTAATATGTTGATAGTTTATATAGTTCTGATAAGACTCTGAACTTTTGGCTGGCTAGCAAAATCAAAAGTTTGGACACTTGTCTATTCCTACTATTATTTTTCCCCTCCCATTTAATCCTGCTTGATCACATTTATTACGTGCAAACAGAATAAAATCCAAACCAGTAAAATATGTACTTGGGATGTGATCCAAGAAGCTTCTTAAGCGTTGCAACACTGAGGTTCACAGCACCTTTTAGGCACCTAGAAAATCACAGAAACAGCACTAGGAACCATCAAGATTAGTTAGACGCCTAAACTCCCTATACAGTAAATGCGGAAAGATAGGTGCTTTTGAATGTGATCCACAAAAGCCAGGATACTAGGCAGGAAACTACCTCAACTATCCAATGAGAGATGCCAACCACAGGGGTGTGTACTGCCCCTGCCCCTCCCTCAGAGATAGGTGCCTAATTCCAGGCTGCATGGAGGCAACTAATTGTGCTTACCATCCATGAATGGGAATCCACCACCCGGAGTCAGGTGGCTTAGGCACCTACGGTATTTCTTGAGGGAATGAGTTAGGCACCTGCCTCACTCCACAGAAAGCAGCGGGAGGAGGAGGTGGGGTGCCCATCTCAGAACTTTAAGCCCAGGGGTACATATCATGAGAGCAGAACAGTAGAACAGAGCATCATATGAAAGCAAATTCACTCTTTTTTGTGTGACATTACAATACCGTAAAACTAATGTCACTGAAGAGCTGAATCCTTCTATACAAAATATGGTTCCATCCCCGTCATTACCTTGTAAAATCAGAGGTCAAGACTGAATCATATGGGATCTATTGGCTCTCGGATACACAGCATAGATCTCTTTAATGTGAATAGGAGTTACAGATACCCTTATGACTGCTCAATCATTCAAGCACTCAGACGTATCAAGGTACCAATCATGGTATCCAATCTTTCAAGACTGTACACATGTAAGCAATCCTCACTCATGCAAGTTCATGTGTCAGGAAAGGATTTGTGGAACCAGACCCACAGATTGAGAAGTCTGACTATGTTTATAAAAATATCTTCTCAGTTTAATCCTTTTCTTCAATTTAGTGTTTACCTGAAACTAGATCACCATCCTTTCACACATACAGTGCCCACTTGTGTAGTGATTTTTGGTCTGGACACAGATCACCTTTTACAGCCAGTTACTAAAGAATTCTTTTCACTTTTCTGTTCAGAATAACTTAAGGAATGAGGTGTAATTGGCTGTCATATGTTTCTGACTGTCAAGAGTTTTGTTCTGCTCCCAAAGGATTTTTTTTTAAACACACAGAATAAGAATTTAAATAGGCAGAACATTAATTATAATTGGTATTTATTTAAATACCAGTTAGAAGGGATTACTCACTGAATGTGAACCATTTTCGGATCTTCAGTTTATCTCCTCCATTTTACACTTAAAATTCTCTGTGATTACAAAGCAATTCAAAGCCCTATATTAGTTGAAATAATAGAAAACAACCTAGGCCCAAATTTGTGTCACCTTTTTTGTCTACTCATATGACTAAAGTGATTACAATTTGACACTTGGAATTTAGGCACGTTAGAAAAATTGTTAAAATCAGATTAAATGTGGAAATGATTTACTATTTTAATTGATTCTAAACTTCAGATGATTCAAACATGTATCCCTCTTGCACATTAGAACAATGTGTAACATTGTATAGCTAGTTTTATAGACAAAATGAAAGATAAACTAGCACACATGTTTCTCATTTTTGAGAGGTACAAGAGATGTTGATGAAATATCTGTTCTATTCAGGTTTAACTTCATGCAAAGTTCAAATGGATTTAATTATCATCATCAAACTATTCACCCAGGTCTAATAACAAATGGCTTTTGTCTTGTGCTTCTTCTGACTTTCCTAATTTCTATCATCATTTTGTCTGATGTTTGTCCTGGCATTTGTGGCAAAATAAAATAATAAATTCATCATTTTAAATGAAAAGAGATGACTAAAGAGTCCAGAAAGGAGGATGTTAGCATAATAGTGCCAAGTTTCTGGGTAATTCTTTGTTCTGAATGCCCAGAGTCATCAGGTGTTTTTAAGATTCATAGTTGAACTATTTACCCAAACATATACATACAAAAAAAGCTGTGTTAGTCTCCAGTACTACACTCATGCCAACTAAATTAATTCCCAAATTGCCTCACAATGAATGGTTTGATTTAATGATCAGAAATGAATGGGCTATTTATTCCAACAACTATATAATCAAAATATTTTATAAAGAAAAGTGAAATGTGAGGGCTAGGTTTGAATTCCAGATTGCAAGCACTTTTCTAGATAAATATTATTTTTGTTAAACTGGAACATATCCTTGTCAGTTAAATACTTTGTCTTTGGTGCAAGTTTGAAACTGCACAGCAGCAAGATGTAATTTTGAATAACATAGCTACTTTGCTTCATTTTTCAAATGAGCATTATTGTTTTACCGGTTAGTTTGCGTTCTGCTCTCAGGAAGATGATCCGCTGTTTCTTTTCTCTAAAAATATGACAATATGATGGGAAAAGTGTCAGGCTATCAACTATGAAATGGATGTGTTATCCCTAAGGAACAACCTAGTGAAACAGGTCAAACAGCTGTCTGAAAAAAATTTAAATTTATGAAGAGTTCATAAATTTACATGGCAACAACAACTCACAATATAAATGCATGTACCCAATTTATTTAAATAGACAGTAAGTTGTGAAACACTACTTAGACTGTGAGTCAAAGTGGAAATAAGGTATTTACATCCCAAGTTCTTTCCCTTGCTTTCTCTGTAAACTATAGTAATAATTTGCAAGGCAATGTGAAAAGCAGGCCATGCAATAAGATGATAAGAATATCCACACTGGGTCAGACGAATGGCCCACCTAGCCCAGTATCTTTCTACAGTGGCCATTGACAGATGCTTCAGAGGGAATGAATCGAACAGGGCAATTCTGAGTCATCCACCCTGTTTTCCAGTCCAAGCTTCTGGCAGACAGAGGTTTAGGGATGCCCAAAGCACAGGGTTACATCTCTGCCTATCTTGACTAATAGCCATTGATGGAACTTTCCTCCATGAACTTATCTAATTCTTTTTTGAACCCAGTTATGCTTTTGGTCTTCACAACATCCCTTGCAAGGAGTTTCATAGGCTGACTGTGTGTTGTATGAAGAAGTACCTCCTTATGTTTGTTTTAAATCTACTGCCTATAAATTTAATTGGGTGACCCTTGGTTCCCTACTCATTTTCTCCACACCATTCATGATTTTATAGACCTCTGTCATATTCTTCCTTAGTTGTCTCTTTTCTAAAATGAACAATCCCAGTCATTTTAATTTCTCATATTGAATCTGTTCCATGCCCCTGATAATTTTCATTGCCCTTCTCTGTACCTTTTCTAATTCTAATATATCTTTTCTGAGGTCAGATAACCAGCACTAAATGTAGTATTTAAGGTGTGGGCATACCATGGATTTCTCTAGTGGCATTATGATATTTTCTATCTCATTATCTATCCCTTTCCTAGTGGTTCCTAGAATACTGTTAGCATTTGTTGTTTAGTTTGTTGCTGCAAAGTGAGCAGATGTTTTCAGAGAACTATCCACAATGATTCTAAGATCTCTTTCTTGAATGGTAACAGCCAATGGTAACATACATAAGCCAGTAAGTGAACACTTCAATCTCCCTGGTCATTCTATTACAGATTTAAAAGTCACTATCATTGAACAAAAAAACTTCAGAAACAGACTTCAAAGAGAAACAGCAGAACTAAAATTCATTTGCAAATTCAACACCATTAATCTGGGCTTGAATAGGGACTGGGAGTGGCTGGCTCATTACAGAAGCAGCTTTTCCTCTCCTAGAATTGACACCTCCTCATCTATTATTGGGAGTGGACTACATCCACCCTGATTGAATTGGCCCTGTCAACACTGGTTCTCCACTTGCGAAGTAACTCCCTGCTCTCCATGTGTCAGTATATAATGCCTGCATCTGTAACTTTCACTCTATGCATCCGAAGAAGTGAGGTTTTTACTCACGAAAGCTTATGCCCAAATAAATCTGTTAGTCTTTAAGGTGTCACCAGACTCCTTGTTGTTTTTGTAGATACAGACTAACACGGCTACCCCCTGATACTTAATTGACCTGGAGTAGTTGCCATTTACTTATCCTGGTACCAGGGATTTGTTTAGCCTGGGGCTAATATATCTATCTCCCATTACTTTTCTATAGCCATCTGGGCTTGCCCCGTCACACTGTATATATGTAGGAGGCAAAGCATACTAAATGGTATTATATAATTATATTGCATTTGTACTTCTGAATGATTTAGAAATCTAAACTGAGCCCATTCAATCATATCCATCCTTGTTTTATTTTCTTATAATTTCTCGCCTTAATATTGTTAACTCTCATTTGGACAGAGACTGTCTTTGTGTCTGAAGTAGCCCCATGCACACTGTTGGTGGTATTAACAAATAATGGTGTAATATTATTATTAATCACATGCTGGAGAAATGGGTGTTATAAAGCCCATCAGGAGGTAGTTTGAAGTCCTTATTAAGCCTCATATTTCTATTTAGTTGCATGATGCATGAAGTAACAAAGGAAAATAGAAACAAAAATAATGTACACCCTATCCCTGATCATATGACTTCCCAGAATGTTGCTAACTGCTCCTCTTCTGTGCCTTTTCAATAAACAAACTCACATGCTATTATCATAGGATTATAGGACTGGAAGGGACATTGAGAGATCATCTAGTCCAGTCCTCTGCACTCATGGCCGGACTAAGTATTACCTAGACCATTCCTGCCAGGTGTTTGTCTAACCTGCTCTTAAAAATCTCCAATGATGGAGATTCTACAACCTTCTTAGGCAATTTATTCCAGTGCTTAACCACCCTGACAGTTAGGAAGTTTTTCCTAATGTCCAACCTAAACCTCCATTGCTGCAATTTAAGCCCATTGCTTCTTGTCCTATCCGCAGAGGTTAAGAAAAACAATTTTTCTCCCTCCTCCTTTTACATACTTGAAAACCGACTGTTATCATGTCCCCTCTCAGTCTTCTCTTCTCCAGACTAAACAAACCCAATTCTTTCAATCTTCCCTCATTGGTCATGTTTTCTAGATCTTTAATCAATTTTGTCGCTCTTCTCTGGACTTTCTCCAATTTGTCCACATCCTTCCTGAAATGTGGCACCCAGAATGGGACACAATACTCCAGTTGAGGCCTAATCAGCACGGAGTAGAGCGGAAGAATTACTTCTCATGTCTTGCTTAAAACACTCCTGCTAACACATCCCAGAATGTTGTTCACTTTTTTTACAACTGCATTACACTGTTTACTCATATTGAGCTTGTGGTCCACTATGAGTCCCAGATCCCTTTCTGCAGTACTCCTTCTTTAGGCCATCATTTCCAATTTTGTATATGTGCAACTGACTGATCCTTCCTAAATGGAATACTTTGCATTTGTCCTAATTGAATTTCATCCTATTTACTTCAGACCATTTCTCCAGTTTGTCCAGATCATTTTGAATTTTAATCCTATCCTCCAAAACACTGGCAACTCCTCCCATCTTGGAATCATCCGCAAACTTTATAAGTGTACTCTCTATGCCATTATCTAAATCATTGATGAAGATATTGAACAGAACTGGACCCAGAACTGATTCCTAAGGGACCCCACTCATTATTATGCATAACACTGTCTATTTGTGAAAAAAATACCTAACTCCTCAACAAGGGACATCTGTTGCACTACTCTGTATGTGGTAGTATTTATTTGTGAATGGCAAATTTCAAAATTATTATCAGACAAGCATTCATATGTTTCAAATCTATAGCTAAAGCATATTAAAAGCTATTTGGTTTGGGAGTAAAATGGGAAATTTCATGAGAATAGGCTGTCGCGTGTAATGTCGGGTACTTCCATTCCTGGTGAGTCCAAAGTACCAGGGGCCAAAATGTTGCAGTTAGTCAATGGCCTTTTCAGAGTGACACTGCAGAGGTCAGGAAGGGATTGTGCTTCAAGTGGCTTGATGGGCAGAGGAAAGGACTGCACAAACTATTATGCTTAGTGAGGCTGATTCAGTATGCAGGCCAGTGCATAGTTAAGGCCATAGCCTTGTTTCCTATCAATCTGTCCTTGGCTGCTTTGGGACACACAGTGGAACATTCCTGTACTCCTCTGGTCTGTAACTGTGAAAAGTTTTTTTCCCATCTTGTAGATGGGATGCCCTTTTTATATGCACTCTGACCACCCACCTTCACACCTGCAAACAATCAGACCTCAATAGAGTGACTTTTAAAGTGAAGAATGCATAGTGAATAATTTATCCAATGAATACTTTTTCTCTTCACAAGTTGTCTGGGAGCAGCTTGTGACTTCCACGTATGTATATTTTTTATTTAAAATTCATCGCCAGATACTTTCAGCAAATAATTCTTGGCATTTGTACAGCATTTTGCCTATATTTTATATTCAGAACTCCTACAATCAGTCTTGCAATGTAATTACACTTTTTTACCAGTTCAGAATTTGCTTTCAGCCAATATTCCCTAATATTCACTTAAAATTTGTTCTTTCTGCACCTATTTCTGCCAGTAATTTACTTGCTAGAACAGTCATAGAATGTGAAAACAAAAGAGGGAGAAAGCACAGCCAGAGCAGATTCTACTTTTCATTTGGATGAATATTCATGGGGGAAAATGTGACATATTTGCCCAGATCTAACTGACTTTCTTGAGGTAGTTCAATATTTTTTCTTCCGGTGTTTTCTGTAACCTGAAAATAAAGACTCACATAAACATAGGGAAAAAAATAATTAACCAAAGTAATTTCAACCCTTCAAAAGTTCACTTAGGCTTTGAGGTAAAAATGTTGGTTGATTTTTATTTTATCCAAGGTGGCCATTCAGCCTTGTTTCACTTTATACAACCAAAATAGAGTACCCATATTCCATGTTAATTGAAGAGGTGAAAACAACCTGATAGAATGGGCAGTGATATTAGCTGTGGACCTGTAATACATTTATCCTATGACATGTGCATGTACCCAGTATATACATAAGGCTTATTATTTTTTTGTTATACTTACTCTCTCTAACACTTTATAAGCATGAGGTTCATTGATTAAAAACTGTTAAGATCCACACACAAAGAAACCATTTACAAAGAGCACTCCTGTTGGCCAAAACCAAACAGATGTAATTCTGATATCCATGCATCCTGGTGTCAAGGAAGCTCCTAGAATTATGCTGTGTAGAAGAAACTCCTCTTGCTTGAAAGAGTGGTCCCTTTGATGTTTCTGTTCATTTGCCTGCAGTGCCACAGAAAGAAGGAATTGGGCTAGGAGACAGGCTGTCCTGTTGCGATCTTTCTTACAAGCACACAGTCCAAGGGAGGATAACTAACTGGATAGTGTTTGTTTCACTATACACACACATTTGAGTCCTGGGAACCAAATCTCCATTGTGTATTTTGTTGCTATTTCAGTTTCTATGTACAGAGCAGTAATGTTAATCCTATCCAACACTTATGAAATTGAATGATTGGGGAACTAAGTGAGAATAACTGCCCTGTTCAGGCTAACATATAATAGTTGCTTATTTGAAACAGTTCACACTAAAATCAAGTATTACCATAAAATGTATCACCATAATGAGAGTTAGTAAGTTATCGGAATGGACTTTCTTGAAGAATAATCTACCAAACCATTCCAATACCACATGTGGTTTAATTCCTCTCTGGCAGTTCATCCTAAAATCAGTTTCCCATGAAAACATTGTCCCAATGAATAAAAAGTAATATAATCTAGGAATATGTTTTCACTCTAATGTGTATGTGGTGAGTTCTGTCTATAAATTACTGCATCAAAACTATATCCCTTCTGAATGCATCAGGGATAAATTTAATGGAGTTATGTCCATTTTCTTTTTATATTTAATATGATGCTATGATGTAAAACTTTTAAAAGTACAGTGTGCATATGCATATTAAGAGCACAAGTGGTTCAATATGTCTATATGTAAAAAACAAACAACAACAAAACACTAAATGCTAATCCATAGTCTTTCCAAGTCAATTTATTAAGCAGTTAAAACACATTAAAAGGCCATACTGACTGATTAAGCATATAGGCAAAACCTTCTCAATGAAGCAATGCACAAAATATCCTTCACTTCAAATTTTACACTGAGAAATGACCTCTAAAAATTATGGGGCTTTTTAAATTAATACTGCTGGTTGGTATAATAATTATGAGAGTACATTCGATCTTCAATTAATTTGTTTATACTGTAGGACTGAAAAAATTGAAAGTTTACTCTAATTTTCACATCAATCATTTGCACGTTTCCCTTCCTACTGCTTTTTAGTTACTCTTGAGTCATCAGCATTAACAAATTTCCAGATCTTCTGCAGTACAACATCACAGCAGCAAATTTCCAGATCTTCTGCATCACAACAGCCCTAGCAGAGAGAGCTGCAGACTTATTTGTGCGAGTACAATTCAGCTTAAGTGAAAAGGGGCAAAAAGAGTTTACAAATATATTAGTTGACTCTTGCTTCATTCACTTCTTAGTGTATAAATAATATTTTTAGAAGAACAAAGGAATTATGTATTTATTAAATACTCTAGATGATGCTACTTCAATATCCTCCTTACAAAAAAATAAATTTTCATTTTCAAACAATGCATTTGGCTATGCTTCGCCAACACTCATTGGGAACCAATGTCTATTAAGATGTAACTCTTCTACTGGTCTAGATGCCACTGTTTTCCTATTTTATTGTCTTGTGTGTTTACTGTAAACTTTCTTCAAAGACTGAAATATTATAAACTGACTTATTCAGACACAAGAAATCCAAGGATGCTAGAACTTTATTTCCTCTCCTTCCAAGATGCTAACACCAATAAGGATGAAACTTCATACAAGAAAAAAAATAATCTTACAACAGATGTCTTTTGTTGAAAAAAATAAAATTAAAAAGAATCCCACTCATCTGGGGCTTTAATTCAGCGAACCACTTATGCACATGCTTTGCTTAAAGTTAAGCATATGCTTAACTGTTTTGCGGACAGATTTTAAAGGTATTTAGACACCTAAAGATACAGATAGGTTCCTACTGATATTTTCAAAAAACACCAAAGCAAGTTGAGTGGCTAACTCCCATTGGATTCAATAGCGCTTTTGAAAATCCTTTGAAAATCTTGCCCTTAATCCTCAAGTAATGAGTAGCCCCTTTGATTTCAAGGGGATTATCTGTGGAGGAAAAACACAGCACTTTTACACTATATTATTTACCATTCTGAATATGAGAGGGCCTTTTACGTGCATGTTTTCTTTAATATTCCCTTATTTCAATTTCCAGATACCTAGTGCTTCCTACATTTAATTGATACATTGCCTACAATTTTTAAAAAAGTTTGATTTTCTAATTCATGTATTGGTCAATTTTATAGTGTCACTAATTTTAGAGAAAAACAGCCTCATTTTTGTGTGTATACAGTCTCCCAAATCAGAAGATAGTTAATTTATACCTAAATTGAGAATGAGTTGTTATATCTCACTTAGTGTACAGTGTTATATTGTTTAGACTATCAAGGTTGCATGCTAAAGCTAATCAATATTAACTGCCAAGTGTTGCTTTTTCATCAGAATTTCTGTAATATAGCTCTCGATTAAATAACTAACTACCCCACAGAGACTACTATAACTATATTGGGCTTATTTGTTTTTTTAATTAAAATATATTATAATTGTTCATTATGCCCTTCATTACAGGCTTTTCTCTGAAATAAATGCTACATTTTTTTCTACTTTATAAAACACTCTAATGTGGCTCTAACATATATCAGGTAAATTTGATTTATGCAAAGTGGAAAAAAGATTGTTCCAGGCTTAGTTATGGGATTATGGTTTGCTCCTAAATCCCTTTCTCTAAATCAGTTTCTCAGCAAAATTGAGATAAATATTTAAGTAGCACCCTTTCCAAAGAATTGCTTTAAATTGATTAATGTTAAAGGGCCTATTTTCTGAGTAATGATGTTTGGCTACACTGATCCCTATGGCACCACACTGGCCACTTCCACTTAGCTCAATACTTTGCTAGTTATCATTACTCTTTATTTATGCTCTTCCAGCCAGTTTTCAAACCACCTGACAAGGCTTCTATCCAAACTCATTTGAATTTATTTTTCCAAGTAAGATTGTGTCAGACACTGTCAAATGCTTTACTAAAGTCCAGCCATATTACATGTATACTGCATTTTTTTTTCATCCTCTAATTTTGGAATTCTATCAAAAAAAGCAGTCAAGTGTGTCTGGTATGATTTGTTCTCTCTGAGCCGATGTTGTTTATTGCTCTTAGTTCCATCATCCTTTTACCTCAAGCTGCTGAATTGTCTGAAACATTTCAATTCATTTCTGTGTTAGAGGTAGAGTTAGGAGTCATGATAATCTGGTGTAAGGTGTTACTGTTTGCTCTGGTTTGTAAATTCACCAGCTTCAGTATTGTTTATGTCTTTTTTGGTGATCTCCTACAATGCTGGGCTGCTACTGCCATCAGAAAGAGAGGAGGCAGATGATCTCAGCATAGAGTAGAGCTGAAGAATGAATGGAACAGCACAATTGAATACTCAGGTCGTACTGATTCTTTGCCCATTTACGCAAATTTTTATTATCCCTAAAATGGAACCTGGATTGATAATTTAGTTAGCTCTTGTACAAAGCCATTAGTGAAGTTAACTCAGGGTTTTTTTTCATGAGCCAATAAAAATAGCATAAGACTTAAGGAATTAATTGTGTAACAATGTCCCCTATCAAATTTTCTGGCCTCTTCTATAGTACAATCATTCTTATCTACCAACTCAATGGGTTTCCCCAACAGATGAGAGCTTTTCAAACCCTACTATTGATCTGCAGGGAAAACCCACCAATCTAGGGGGAAATCCCCTTCTGATTGAAGGACCTTCCCTCTTCCCCTTGCCCACCCTGACAGAATTCCTGGCGTGCAGTTGGTTCCTGTCACCTCTGCAGCTTCCCACCATTTTTTTCTTCCTAGTCATATTGCAGACCTGTGGAGGGGGAGAAGAACCACTGCCTCTCACTTCCCCATCCAAGCCAGCATCAGAAGGAGTCCAACTGAAAAGGGAAGAGTGAGGACCACCAGCCACAAAGCTCCAGAATCAGCCTAGAAGAGAGTTGTGCTGGGGAGTAGCACTTCAATTCGTTTTTTGCTAGCGGGGTAGGGGAGGATTATAAAATGGTGTTTGTTAGTTTTGAGACCCTTTCCCACAGCAGGGAAGACATGCTGGAAGCCTGGGCACCATCAACCAACATATTATGCAAATTTATGAAAATATAGGCAAATTAAATATTCCACTGCATTTTACCACAGATTGTTGGCAGGCATGTTGAGTTCACATGGTTAGCAGCTGACAACATGAAATATGTTCATTTTAAAAAGTGTGCTACATTATCTGTTTGCATAATGTATAATTTGTGTAATGTCTATGGCAGGATCTGTGCAATAGACTGTTTGTAAGTGTATGTGTATTTGTACATGTGCACATGCATATTCTTAACCAATTTTACTCATCCCAAGGGTCTCATCTCAGCCTTACACAAAATTCAACAGGTGAAGTAGCAAACTTTTAACACAATTCTATCAGCCCCTAGTAACATGAATTCAATCTCCCAAAATAGCTAGTGTTGTTGTACTGTTTCCCACACAGAAAAGACAATAAACACAATGTTAGATTTTGTGTCCTACAACTAAATTGCATTTAATTGTATAATTTGGATTGTGTCTTGATTAATTTTACCTGATCTTTTGTCAGGAAATATCTGTGTCTTATGAATCAGCTTCACCTTTAGCTATCTATATCTGATTGTCATTATTTCCCCAATAGGGTAGGGATAAGCCATTTAAAATATGACTCAAGAATACCCTAAGTTTAAGAACAGATGTTGATATTTGGATCCCCCTAATCAATTGAGTATGAAGAACAGAACAGAAGGTTTTTGACTACTTGGCACATGGAGGTAAGTGTGACGGGTTGGATCACAGAAACCCCCTTGGGAGCTGCCAACAGATGTGCAAAGACTACCCCTGCTTCTGTTTTCCTTGCCAGCTCAGGACTCCAGCACCCTGTCTTGCTGAGCCAGACACTCCTGTCTGGATCCAGACACAGATCCAGGGTCTGAATCTCCTGTCTCAAAGCTGCAAGTTACCTGAAACCAGCTTACAGAAGTGCACTTGTCTTTAGCACTCAGATGCCCAACTCCCAATGGGGTCTAAACCCAGATAAATCCGTTTTACCCTGCATAAAGCTTATGCAGGGCAAACTCATAAATTGTTCGCCCTCTATAACACTGATAGAGAGATATGCACAGTTGTTTGCTCCCCCAGGTATTAATACATACTCTGAGTAAATTACTAAATAAAAAGTGATTTTATTAAATACAGACAGTAGGATTTAAGTGGTTCAAAGTAGTAACAGACAGAACAAAGTAAGTCACCAAGCAAAATAAAATAAAATGCGCAAATCTATGCCTAATCAAACTGAATACAGATAATCTCACCCTCAGAGATGCTTCAGTAAGTTTTTCTCAGACTGGACACCTTCCAGGCCTGGGCACAATTCTTTCCCCTGGTACAGCTCTTGTTGCAGCTCAGGTGGTAGCTAGGGGATTCTTCATGATGGCTCCTCCCTCTCTCTCTTCTGTTCCACCCCTTTATATATCCTTTACATAAGGCGGGAACTCTTTGTCTCTCTGGGTTTCCACCCCCCCTCACTGGAAAAGCACCAGGTTAAAGATGGATTCCAGTTCAGGTGACATGATCACATGTCACTGCAAGACTTCATTACTCACTTGCCAGCACACACATATACAGGAAGACTCACAGGTAAATACAGCCATCTGCAGACAATGGGAGTCATCAAGATTCTAAACCATCATTAATGGTCCACACTTTACACAATTACAATAGGCCCTCAGAGTTACATTTTATATTTCTAGTTTTGGATACAAGAGTGGTACATTTATACAAATCAGATGATCATACTCAGTAGATTATAAGCTTTGTAATGATACCTTACAAGAGACCTTTTGCATGAAGCATATCCCAGTTACGTTACATTCACTTATTACCGTATTTTCTCTAAAACCATCTCAGTTACATTATATTGACTTATTATCAAGTTTTTATAAAACCATATAGACTGCACAACGTCACAGTAAGCACACTTGGGGGAATCCTCCTGAGAATATGACCATCTGACAAGAATTTTTATGATATTTCAGCAATCTGGCAAATCTTCTGAAAAAAGATTTCAGATGTTTCAATGGGATTAAAGACAAAACTAATATTTGTGTTATAGGACACTTAATTCTTCTCAGTGGATGGCTCACATGTGCAACAGATATAAGACCAGATGTTGTTCCCTTTAGAGTCAAAACACAGTTTTGCTACTGACTCCACTGGGAAGAGGATCAGGACCATAATTAAATGTGAATTGTAAGAAATGATATTCACACTCTTTACTCCTGAGGTAATTGATATATCATAGGTTCCCTTCAGGCTCCAAGGACAAGGGATGTGCCAAGAAGGGCAGGAGATATCCTAAAAAAAAAGAAGATATTCCAATGAGCTGTTAGTCTAGGAACCAATGCTATTACTGATGGGAGATAGGATAGGCTCAAGTGTTACCGCTGGGAAGAGAAATGGAGATGGATTTGTTGCAAGTGATCTTGTGAGAGATTATGCTGGTGAAGAGAGGAAAAGACTAATATTTGCAGTCTTATGATAATATCCAGCTTTTACATAATGCTTTTCATCATTATCCCCATTTTACAAATGGTGGAACTGAGGCACGGAGAGTTGAAGACATTTACTTAAGATCACCCACCAGGATACTGGTAGAGCTAGGACCAGAACCCAGCTGTCTATAGCCACTAGGCCACACTGATAGATGTACCTACAGCTTAAAGATAAGTATTTGAAAATTAAAGTACAATGAAATCCCTCCTGTAATGAAACGACACTGTTTGGATTACACAGATTCTACTTAAGTAGGTGAGATATTATGATAGCTAAAACTCCACACTATTCCAAGGATAAGAAAGATGAACAGGGTGCATTCCCACAACACATTATTTCATAGTGTGGCACTGCCTTCACTCCACCAATCAACTCACATATATCTACACATATTCCCATCTTGGATTTCATGTAATAGAGTCCTCACTGTTCCATCTATGCTCAAACTCTTCCTTCCTTTGGGGTTCCAATTTACTCTTGCTTCAGGCCCTGGTTCTCTCAGTTCCTGTTGAACAGGGGAGCTCTGCCAGTTCGACTCCACACCCTGGGCCTCCCAACAAGCCTTTTTCCCAGCCCTTGAGCTCAAACTCCTTCTGCCCTCAGTGCAAAGTCTTCACAGCCTTCTCTCTTGAAGCTGTACTCAGCCCACTATCATTCTAATTCTACCCCCAAGAGCATCTCCCCATAGATCTCTCCCAATTCTTTCCCCTGTAAACTGAAAGGACTGCTTTTCAGTCCTCAATAGGTGGTCACATGACTCAATAGGTGGCCCTCATTCTCAGCTTGGTTTGATGATCCTTCTCAGAACTACCTGTTCTTACAGGGGCCTTGTCTTGGAATAGTGTTGTCTGGCATCAGCTGCCATTGTCCTTAGGTTCAGATTACCCTGTTATAAAGCGTTAATGATTTTGTCCTGATCACAGGTATTTAAACTGGTCCTTCCTCAAAACACTTGCTAGAGATGTCAAGAACTTAGACTGGCTGTAAGACTTGCTGGTATTTGGGCTACTCACTGACTCTTGGATGAACGGAAGTAAAAAAATCTCTTCCCCTATTGGGAACCAAGGACCACAAGTCATTTAACAAGTCACTTGGGCCCAAATCCTAAAAGGTACTTAGGTAGTTCTCTGATCACAATGCCTAATGCAGAGTTTTTGCACTGTCAGTTTCACCGGTGATCGGGAAACAGTAAAAGAAAAGCTCTGGTTTGTGTTCTCACTTACTTCCACAGGCATCAAATCGTGTTCACATTTGCAGCATTCCATCGCCAATGAGAGCAGCGCACTGAGGGCAGCTCTCTCCATTTTGAGGATAGGTCTTGTGGGAAGGGGGATGGGGGGTGATCACAGGGCACCCTGGTCCCTGCACAGCCTCCTCTCTCCAAACACTGGTCAGCCCCAATAGCTCAGCATTGCTCCAAGCAAGGGATTGTTTGCTCCGTGGAGTAGCCATTGTCACCTGGGCAAATGATAAGTGAGCATTTGCCAAGAAAAGAGTAAAGGAAGTTTCAAAGTTCCCAGGGCTTTACAGGTTCAGGGGTGGATGTGTGTTTACCTGTGTCAGAGCAGCAGAGCTGCTGGCCAGAGTGGTCACCTAGGCACTGTGGGATATCCTCTGGAGGCTAAAAGGAAGAACGTGTAAACAGGAAGAATGTGTCTTCACTTACACATCATCGCAAAAATATCACCGGTAGACCCTGTATGCCTGTCGTGGAGATGGTTTTCTGTTTTTTAACTGCAAAAAGTCATTGGGAAGTGTAGACGCTCCCATGGTTTTTGCGCAAAAAAGGGACCTTTTGCGCTTTACATTACAAGTGTAGACATTCTTTAAGTCCAGGAGAGGATGCATAGTTGTGAATCCCAAGCAGAGCGAGGCACCTCTTTCTGGCCCAGAACTAGGTGCCAAACTCCCTTTGAGGAGTGGGGCCCTTTCCTGGGTATTTCCTGCAGACTAGATTAGGCAGCTCCCCACTCTGCTTGATGGTTTTTGTGGATCCCATTTGTAGGCACCCAGCTCTCCCCATGCATTGTATAGGGAGCCTGTGCACCTAACTCAGGGCTCTGTATTGCACAAAGTAACAGTACTTCTAAGCATTAGGCACTCCAATGCTGAGTTTGATTTAGTTCCAGGTGCCTATCCATATTGTTAGGCAACTAAATATCTTTAAAAATCTGGCTATTAGTTTATCTGGGTACATCTACACAGTGAGTGGCACCCCACAGCAAGTCTCAGAACTTGGGTCTACAGACTCTGTAAATGTTTGGACTTGTGCTCTGAAGCCTAGAGAGACATCTACACAGCTATTTTTAATGTGGTAGCATGAACTCTCCAAGCCCGAGACTGTAGACATAGTCTCTGAGACTCACTGCTGTAGGCTGCCACTCATTCTGAAGATGCACCCTCTGCGGGTATGTGTACACTGCCATTGGGTGTGTGTGACTGCAGCACATTTAGACATACCCAACATTAAAACTCTCTCAGTAGCTTGGGTCGCGATGAACCTGCAACAGCTCAGACTTCAGTGTGGACTAGCTGTCCGAGTTATTATTCAAGGTCCCGGGCAGGCTTATACAGCCTGCGTTGAAGCCCAGGATGCTGCAATTCACTACCAGTATCAAGATAACTAGATTAAAATGAGCTCGGACACTGGAGTCACACACTCTAATTTCAGCCTAGACCTATCCCATGACTCCGTTGGATCTGTTAAATGAGGACCATAGCACTTCCCTACTTCACAGGGGTATGAGGAGAAATATCTTAAGGACTGTGAAGTACTCAGACACTACTTGTGATGGGGGGCCAGGGAAGTACCTCAGACAGATAAAAGGAGTAAGATGGCAGTAGGAAGAGAAGTTTAAATACCTATTAGCTGAATATTTGGAGCCACGGACACTTCCCTTAGAATTTAAACTATGTAAAAGGAATAGATGGGATTTCTGTTTCACTAATAAATTCTTACACGTACTTCTTATCTGGCTAAGAGAGAAGACAGACACATTCAGGGCTTTGCAAACACAGAGCTCAATTAAAAGCATAATAAAAACTATACAATAAACACTGGATAAAATACTAAAACTCAAGAAAATTCAGTATGATCATTAAAGACCAAATTCAATGAGGTTCTTCTACTTGTCATCAGTAGGGACTACTCCAGTCCTCAGTTGGGCACATAATTAAGTATCTTACTGAATTAGGATGTAAAAAGAGAATGGCATGATCCTACACACAGGGGCTGACAGTGAGTCAAAGTAAAAACACTGGTTTCTTCAGATGAGTTTTAGGAGCCACCAGAGAAAGAGTAACCACCCACCAACCTAAAGTGTCAGAGTCCAGCTACCCACCAGGGCTAAGCGTACACAGCAGGACCCAAAAATAGCATTTTATCTTAATAACTTATATAGCATTATATCTTTTAAAAAGTGTTAACATACTTAATATCTCTAAGAGGAATGGGATATAAGATGAGCTGTAACCACACTATATGATGAAGAGAATAACCTGGTGATTACTGACAGGAATTCTATTTCTATCTGGCTACGGTTCAGTAAAATAATGTTTGTGCTTTAAATTGTTTGTTTTCTTTCTTTTTCTTCTTCTTTGTATGTGTGTCTCTGTTTGTGAATGATAGTGATGGTGGTGGTTCACTTTTTCCAAACTCACAGTCCTTTTCTCCAACCTGTGAACTTTTATTTAGCTTTCACTTAAAATCTATACTTTATTTTTTGCTGCGATTGCAGTAAAAATCATTATTTTGCAAACACATACTGCTCAGATAACTATTCCAGCAGATGGAAAAATAATATATGCAACATTGCCTGCCCAGTTGAGCTTGTCAAATTCTTATTTGGAAAAGAGCAAACCAGCATTATTTTCTTCAAGAATGGGCTCTTGTCATTTTCATACTCTGACTGAAAATGGCTTTACCAATTTATGGCAACTCCTGATGCGAAGAGGACTGGAAGGATGGCAGATATGTTTTTATTGTGTAAATTATATCAATGTACTACACATAAAATATTGATACAGTGATTTAAGGTTTTGCTACCACTTTTCTATTCTATTCACAGGTATTTATGTAGATAACTTCCACTGTATGGTTAAAATCTTTTGCTGTAATTCAGAGTTGTTTGAGAATTAACAGACAGAAAATTGACAGCTATCTGGAAAAAGATTATAGATAATATTCTCGTTCCTTTGAAAGATTACATTTATTTGCAAATATTATTTCACCTTAAGATACATTGATTCACTGCTTTCCTACAACTGCACCTAAATCTAAAGTAATCAGTCATTTTTAAGCAGTTGAATTTTGGGACCATTTATTGCTGAATTGCCTTTAGATGAGATCTTCATATGTTACCTTATAAGTGATATCTTCAGTAAGTATAGAAGATTTATTGCAATAATACATGACAATTTTGTAAAGGTACAGTATGGTCTGATTGTGAATGTTGCTCATAGCAGGATTATCTAGCTCCAATCTATCTGAATTTGTAACCATTATCACTTCACTGTGAAAACTGGATGAGGATTTCTCATAAAAGTCCCCTTCTGTATTATTGGGATGCATTTCTCTGCATGCGTCATCTCCACAATTAGAATGAATTTTTATAAGCTCGGCTTGAAATTATTATTTTTCTTGGGTGTCTCAAACATACCACCACACTGGGGGCATTGAGAAGATTTTCTCTAAGCATATTTTAGACCAGATTGTGGCTGACGCTATGCTGGTATTGTGGAGGGAAAGGCCTTCTGACCTGTTCATTGCCATACAAGATATCACACATGATCTACATGGGGAGCAAAGGCATTTCACAGAGCTAGCTCTGCCTTTAGCACTACCAGCCTCGAAGGAATAGGCAGAATTATAGCAGTACAGTTGGCTCAGCACAGAAGCACAATACATCCTTTGAAAGAATAATGGAGCTCCAACTACAGCATGGGCTCCCCCAGTCACAGGAAAAATTCTGGCTGACTCAGACAGAAATCCCCTGAAGGCTTCTCTTGCTGCATGGCCAGTGACAAAGCCAGAATCTAGCCATTAATTTCAGTTCATAGTACATAGATATAAGGCCTCAACCATTAGTGAAATAAGTACAGCAAGTTCTGCGCACAGTTCTGAGCATACCATCATAAATATCCTTTTCGTGATCCCTTTGTATCACTTACCTTATCACACATACCATGGCTGGATTCAATATAAACCAAATGACTTTTAAGGTTCAGAAATTGAATGAGATCTAAGAAAAAAAATTCTACACACCTCCCCACCAAAAAGATTCCCTATGCCAACAGCTGCCTTTACCTGATGACTTTGCTGTCTTCCCACCAGCTGTCTTTCTTATTCCATATTTGTGGGCTTCATTCCCTTTCACTCTGCTAACATTTATGCCTTCCCAAACTGACCTTCTGAAATTTCTATCTATAGATTTTCCCTTACATTTTCACTGGCTAGCCTTAGCTGCTGCATCTGTCCACTGGATTCTTCTACTGCACCAGTCTTGAATTTTCTTTTTGATCCTTAACTCCATACAGTACATGAAAGGATTCCAGAATATGTAGCTAAGTATCAGGGGGTAGCCGTGTTAGTCTGTATCTACAAAAACAACAAGGAGTCCGAAGTGAGGTTTTTACTCACGAAAGCTTATGCCCAAATAAATCTGTTAGTCTTTAAGGTGCCACCAGACTCCTTGTTGTTTTTGTAGAATATGTAGCTAAGTGCTAGGTTGAAGAATATTTAAGAAGAGTGGCGGACTATGGCATAGGCCTTACGTGTATTCTATACCCGAGAAAGAAGTTGAAATATATAGGTAATATTGGCACATTTTACTGTCTGGATCCTAACATAGATAATTAGGCAAGTGCTCTCCCACCGAGTTTATCACAAAAGTACACCCATTAATACCCTTAATTAAAATGTCCTATTAATGTCTTTCATAGCCCACTTGTTTTCTGGCCAAACAAACTAATTGTATTATTAACTGCTTTTTGAATCCTCTCAGTTCAAAATTATTCAAAGCATTTCTTGCTTCTAAACAGTAATGCGTGAACCACTCCTATCGAGACATTTATTTCAACAATGTTGCCTTTTCTGACTGCAAACAGGTGCCAGCTTTCACACATTTTGTTCCTTATTTCAAATCTAACATTTATTTTGGGCCAATGCAAGCCTAATCTTACTCCCAATTATATCAATAGCAAAACTCCATTTGACTTAATTGGAACTGATGCAGACTTAAAGTGCAAGTTTATGTGTTGTTCATAAGAAGTCTGATGTGACTGTTGATAAAAGTATTTGATATTTGTTATTCTTCCATTTTCAGATCATAGCCATATAGCATTGTTTCTGTGCTTTGATTGGAGGGGCATAAGTAATAAAGAAGGGAAATTCATAAACAAACCAGTGGGCTCTTGAATCTGAGCATGGGAGCAATTTGTCAGGAACTGGCAGGAGATATGCAATCAAGACTAGGGACTTTAAGAACAATTTACTTCTTTCTGGGCCACAGAATCCTTACCTAAGCACCAATTACCCTATGGACAGGCTGGGATCAGAGTTCAATATACTTTTCTTTTGTTTCACTTACACAAAATAATTTGTGATGTGTTCATGTGTATTTATAGATGTAAAGGGAGTGGCCAAATCTTTGTCTAGCTCATATAATTGGCCCAGTGTTAGGGCTCTGGCAAAGGAGTTAGGAGGGAATACTCCCACTGCTTTCTTAGTAGAACTAATTAGAAAATGTTGATGAAAATGAAATTGCAATGACAAACTAGAAATATTCATTTTCAATTTTTGTTCTGTTTTCCTGCCACCTCTAGTTATTACTAAATTAGCAGAGTCATCCAGTCCGTACATACACATATATTAACAAATGCATTTATTGAATTGAATAATTTCCCGTTCCTAGTCATCCATCACCATTTACCACTGTCACTCTCAAAATTCATTGGTAATTGCATGTGCATGTGAAGTGCTAACGGTTAAGGTTGTGGTCATACAGCATTGTCTCTCTTTTTTAATTAATTGCATTAAGACCAGGGTTTGTGTAAAGGGTTTTGAGAGCACAGAATCAATATAGTTTTAATAATACAGCTGAATGTATACTGGAAAAAAAGGGTTAAAAAAGTTGTTCAGATAAAAAAGGGGAATTCACTGTGAATGTGCTATCTGTAACTGTATTACACAAACATCCATGTAAGAAATTCTGTTTGCAAACAGTGCTAGTGGAAAAGGAAGACAATCTCTAAACTTGTATCAAGGTACATGAGAATACTCATGAAAAGGAGTTTTTATAACAGAATTGGTTTTGTGGCCACCTTAAAAGCTATTTTCATTTGTGACTCACCCAATTAGGAGGTAGAAAAAATGACATGTAAAGTAGATGATGAATCACAGAGAACTATGAGAGAATTATGATTAGTGAATGCTGAAAGCAATAGTCATGGTGAATTGTTGGCGAATAATCCATAGTCTTCAATATGTTTACATAAACTATTGGTGAAATAATTTTAATAACACATTCATTACAAATATCATCCTATGTCCATGGATAATCCACAAACAAAAGGGAAGACTAAATAATTCAAGCAAACTGTTCACTGCAAATAGCTTGCACAGACCTAGTTAATGTTCCATCACATGTACAATATTTCACAGAAATATAAAGTCTATTTATTAAATTCACTGCAGTAATTGTCATAGTGGTAGCCTGTGAATGTTCCATCCTTGCTGCCAAGGGTGTGGTCTGTTACAACTTGTGTGCCAGAAGCATTTGTGAATGAGTCCATCCCGATACTCTGTTAATATTATGAAATAGTCTGTTTCTAAGAGTCTTTATTGGAAATAAAAGTTAAGAGCTAAGGTACTGGTAGCAGCAGAGGAGAAACTGAGGAATCTGCCACAGAGATGTTCAGTCCTCATGCAGAAACAGGGACCGGGGCGGGGGTGGAGGAGGAGAGCTCTGAACAACTGCCTTTCCCTGCCTACTCTAAAACAACTGACACTGTGTTGAGTTCCAACTAAGCCCCCTCTTGGGGTTTGTCTTTATTAACAAAGAAAATAATAATATAACACAAAGTTAGAGCAGGTCTTCTCCTTAGGTCTCTACCTCAGTATTGCCTAGTCTGCTTGGTCCTCTCTCATCTTTCTCACATCCAGATGGCATAATGATGAGTTACCTGCCTCTGTGATTCAACACAACCCACTTAATCCTTTCACAACAGGAGCAGCACCTGCTAACAGAATAGGGAGTTTTAGGCAAACATTGACAGCCTGTTATGCACCTCCCCTACCCATGTCCAACACATAGTGTCTGATTCTCTCTTCCCGGCACAAGCCATTTGAGATCCAACACTGAAAGACTCCTGTAGTTGCCAAAGGACCTGTCCATACACATCACCACTGTTTTTCCCATGGCCAGAAGCTCATCACATGACCTTCTCCCTTTTGTTCCTGTGTGAAAAAATGCACCCAACCTCACCCCGCACTTACAGTCCAGTGCAATGAACAGGCCGTGCGCACTCAGAGTGGTCCCGCTCAAGTCCCTTACTTGTAGGGAAATTATTACCACAGGAGAAGTCAAGGACTCCCCATGGATGTAAGTGTGGATTCTGTTGTCTAAAGGCATTCTTGTCATTCCAAGCTTTGCCAATATTGCACACCAAGATTTCAGGCGGTGGCCACTATGTGCAGTTTATTTGTACAGACAAAATACATGCTCTGTGAACCCAAGAGCTCATGTCTTCCACAGAACAACATAACTGTCCAGCATCATGCCCCTGAAAATGGAAAAAAAATGTGTATGTCCTTTCTCCCCTTCCCCCGTTCACACACACAAACAAACAATTCACAAGTGGTTTCCCTATAGTGTCTGTCTAATTGTCCTTTTAGGCATCAAAGGACAGTATTTTCTTATATGTCCATGTTCCCTTCAAGTTTCTGACTTCTGCTTTTGTGTTTGAACCACAATTCTTTCTTCACCTGTTGCTATGAAACTTACCCAGTCTTCTTTGACTTAGAAATAGGGTTAAAAAACTTATGTCATCAAGTTTTCTTGTGGCATTTCTAGTAACTCCTGTTTCCAGACCTGTAAGACACACCATAAGAATTCATTTTTTCCTCACAGATTTCTGTACTTGTACTCCTGAGAGCAAAACTTGGCTGTGTGTCTGTTTTACTCTAGAATATCTCCATTAAAGTCTGAAATTGGTTACAAAATTGTTATTAAACTATAGTATGAAAAACATTTAAATGTAATCTTTTGGAGATAAAAGAACAGATAGTTGCATCTACATGGACAAATTAATTTGGCAAGTTTATATCCTCCCTTCCCTAACAAACACACTAGCAGTGCATATATGATCTTCAGAGGCAGGTCAATTAAACCATAATAACAGTGCACCACTGACACTACTGTAGTATCACTCATTGTATTCTATATAGCTCTACTGCTAAATAAGACATTTAGATATTAATGGATTTTGAAAAATTCATTTCCCCAAACTCAAGTATATGACAATAAAAATGTAAAAGGAAAAGAATCAGATTAATAAAGGAACAAAGAAGCAGGTCAAGATCTCAAAGACATAAACTGTGTATAAATTAAAATTTGGTATCTTCCGTTGTTGTTTGTAGTGCTGTTGTAACCATTTTGGTCCCAGGATATTAGAGTGACAAGGTAAGTGAGGTAATATCTTTTACTGGACCAATAAAAGATATTACCTCACCCGCCTTGTCTCTATTAAATTAAAAAGCTATCAAAATATACAACATGAAACAAAATTCAGAGATAAAAGTCTACTTCTAATCACATATGACACCATCTTTAATCTGTGTTATCACCTAGTAAGTGCACTTTCCAATCTAAAAAAAAAAAAAAAATAATTAATTTAAAAAGAAGATACAAAAGCAGTGATGATGCATTTTAAAGTACCTGGGTTACGGTATAAAAATGTAATGCTTCTGGGAATATTGAAATGCATTATTAAGGAATTGCTTTCAAGAATGTCACAGCAAAAGCTAGAATGGCAGAGAGAGATGCAATGAATGAATGAACAATGAATTAACTTTTCCAGTTGCCTCAAGCCAAAACTAAAAACAATGCCACTGAAGGGATATAGTAATTTTAGCACCTCATCAGTGGTAGGGTGCATAGGTGACTAGCACAGAACTGAACAAACAGACACAATTTACAAACCATATAAAACTTTATGAAACACAGTATCCAGATGACCAGAAATCCCACAGTGAAACATGGAACCAAGCCAAACCAAAATAAAAATGGAAACATTCAATGAAAAAAACTAAGCTGTGTATTTGTGACACTCTGTACTCCAAAACATCACCCTGTCACCCCCTTATTCACCATGGTGATATGAGTATGACATATTTTGTACAAAGTATGCCTTGTGAGGTATCATTTTAAAAGTCTTGATCTGTTGAATATTAATATCCTGTTGGATTGTAGATGCTGTCATTGTACCTGGAGTTATGAAGTTTTGCTATGTCTTTGTTACTGAAATATGTTCTGAACTTAAAAACACCCCAAACCAGCCTTTCAGGTACAACAATAAAAAAGCCAAACAGCATTGATAGTCCATTGAGGGGAATACACACACTCACAAGGATCACCCCAAGAACTGTGTACAATGGAAACCTCTCAGAGATAACACATACACAATGGAGACTATTTGAACCATATCACAATGAAAGGCCTTTCTAGCAAGCTATAAAAGGGGAAGCAACATTATCAGTGGGCCTCATGTCCCCCACAGCTGGAAACACCCCAGGAACAAAGACTGGACTAGGGATGTAGTCCCAGGCTGAAGGGATTTCTAGCCTGTGTATGGGAGTTTGATGGACTGTTTGTACCATCAGGGTGAGACACTGCTTGATTCAAATCCTGTCTAGTGTATAGAACTTAGACTGTGATTTTGTTTTATTTCTCAGGTAACCAACTTTGGCCAGTATGCTATTACTAACAATCACTTAAAATCTATCTCTCCATAGTTAATAAATCTGTTTTATATTTTTTACCTAAAACTGTATGTTGTTTGAAGTGCAAATGGAAATCTACTCAGGAAGAGGGACTAGTGCATTGTCCTCTCCACACTGAGGGAGGGGCGGACTGGGTAATAATTTTACAACAGTCAGGCTTTTGTTCAGGTAAGATGCTACAGTGCTGGGGAGCTGGGAGAACTGGCTGAAACCTTTCTATTGTTGGTTCGTGAGTGGCTGACGAAAGCATTCATATAATTGCAACTGGGTGTGTCCCTGCTTGTGTATGGTTGTGTAAGTGCAAGACCTAGAGAAGACTGCAGCTTGTCACAGCCTTACAGTGTGAGAAGGGACGCAGATTGGTATGACAGAGGGCTCAGCAGTACCCCAGTTCCAGGTTGCAACCTGGGAACACCCGTCATGGTATTCACTTCTTTTCTGTCTTTTGACTGCTGAAAGTTGCTCCTTAGTTACAGTGTAGCCCTACACTGAATGCTCCAATCTCCAAAGGACCACTCAGTAGTTGTTAGGAACATAACATGATTTACTGAATTTTTCTCTCATAATTCCCAGTACAAGAAAAGGAAAGCGTACAACCACAGTAACTGCCAGCAAAGTTAGTAGGACAAGATTTATATCAGTGTCAGACTGTTACTTCATTGGTACTTGAAGTAGAAATAGGGATTGTCTAAACTCATTCTAATATCAGCTATTCTAGATTCTGAGGTATTACCAGGGATTTTTAGTCCAATACCATGCTGTAAATAACCTTGCTTGGCTACATCTTTAAAATAGGTAAGTTTCACTCATTTTAATCTACCAAACGTGAGATATAGTACCTGACACTTTCAAAATTTCCAGTATAGAGCTTGGCCTGCTGTTTAAAAAGAAAATAAAGTATCTTGCTAAGTAGCACATTTTCTAAATATTATTTCAGAATAAAAAATGTCTCAAATCATATTCTAGACAGTCATCCATCTGAATAAGGCAAAGGAATGTCAATAAGAGTACTGAATGCTGGAACCTACATTAGGAATATTTATCAGACTAACAAGAGAAAAATCATACACACTTTAAAATCAATAACACTCTGAGGGAGTCCAGTCCAGAAATGCAGTTATTGTTTCACTCAGAAACCTGTTGAAAAGCAACACTAGAATAACAATAACAGGGGAGTAACTGGACATGATTTTTCATTTCGGGGTTGCCTATAGGACACTTGAACATAAGATTTATTCCTGTCTTTCCACACCTCCCCTAGTCTCATCACAATTAAATAAAAAATATTCCCAGGTATAGCAATTTTAATGCTTAGCTTATGAGACATATTTGATATTTAGCAGTGATATTTCAGCTTCATGTTAATTTGGCAGGTAAAGATGTACTGGATTACTACAGGACACCGGACATAAATTAATATCTTATAACAAACTGTGTCTAATCTATTCCAAACAGAGTTTGGATAATTTTTCTTGTTTATTTCTTGGGTTGCAAACAGTTATATAACACCTTTCAGCATGTTCTATAATACATCAAAAATGCCAGTTAAAATCACAGTTCCTGTGCTCAGTAGAGCACAGGTACTACTTCTTTCATGCAGCCCTGAAAGCATGCCCTGCTCCCATTACATACCAGTTCACAGAGCATGCCAGTAAGAGCAGGTTGCCTAAAGGTTTAGCAGCCTGTGTATCCATCTGGCACCCTGGAAATTCCCTCACTTCCTGCTCAAGCATGTTCACCATAGGGCAGTATTGACCTCATAGACATATACCAGTATTTAACAATTCTCATAATATTGAATTAATATCACTAATAAAATCTTTATAATTCACAAGCTTTGGTTATGTGGCCTTTACTACTGATGGACAAAACTAAAGCCCAGACTTACAGAATCCATCCAAACATTGTGGGCATCAAATATTTGTTTTCACTGTCCAATCATTAGGGAAGACTGGGGAGGCTCAGTGAGGGATAACAAGTACAGCAGCAGAAAGCTCTATGTAAACTGTAGAAAAAAGTGGTTGGAGCAGCACACATGGCTTCAGAATCTTCAGTACAGAAGTAGACCCTGGAGCACTGAAGCATCAAAAATGGGACACAGACACATGAAATGGACCTTGAGGCACAATTCCAAAGTTAGGGCCAAAGTTGAGGCTGAGGCTGGTTATCACTCTGTGGGGGGATGCCGCAATATTCAGGATTTGGAAATACAGATGGTAGAAAAGTTTGGCTAGACTTAATAACTGCTGGTGAGAGAAATAGTAGCTATCAGAGCACTTTAAACTGAGTATCCTAATGAGGTTGCTGCTGGCAAGAGCAGCATTACAGCAACCAGTCTCTGATTTTCCTTTTCCTTCTGAGAAAATAGCTGTAAACATGAAGGGGCTGCTCAGTCTTTGCTTGGTTGAAATTTAGATGAGAAACTGTGCAATTTTTTTTTTTCTAAAGCAGCAACAAACTAGCCATCCAGAGGAAGGATAATAGTCAAAAAGGGAACAATAAGACTCTAGAATAATCTCTTTTAAACTGCTGAAAGAGATCCTAAGATATTTACTAAAATGAGCTAATTGAAACCTCCATTGAAGGTTCAGGAAAGCCAAGTAGGAAGGGTGCTTTGATTATTTGACGTTTTTCTTTTCAAAAAGAGAGAATTCCTTTGCACTACTTGCATGAAGAAGTGCTTACCAATGGGAATAAGGGCTCCACAATCTAGTCTTAAGGGCATGATTCTGCCACCTTAATCATGTGGAGTAGTGCCTTACTCTACAAGTAGCCCTTTTTACTTCATTGGAGACTACTTATGCAGTAAGGTACAATTGAACAAGACTAAGGATGACAGAATCTGTCCTTAAACAGGGCAGAGAATCTATTGAGGCATGTTATTTCTAACTATGCTGCATTTTACAGCCAACTGGTAGCCAACTGGTGAGTAATTAAGAGGAGATTCAGGTCCTGAAAAATTCAACAAACATATCACGTTTCCAAACAACCAAATTACTATTTAAAATAAATTGAAAAAGAGTGATGAAAGCAATTTAAAACATTAAACATTGTCTTTGTCAAATGGATGTATTATAACAAGCTGTAACAACACAATCAATTATGCTCATGTTTAGGAAAAAAGTTGCACTGTGTAATTTGACTGATGTTCATGCTAAATAGACAATGGGAAAATGCTGGCAAAACTGGCAAAATAACATTCTTTCAGTCAAAGCATCTTTTCTTGTTGGTAATTTACCAGCATCTCCTTCTGTCCTCACAGTGCATCATTACAATATGGCACCCACTCATTTAAAACCCAAATTTACCACCATCCCATACACACCTGCTATTATTTCACTATTATTGCAAATCAGAGCAGAAAATCTGAATAGCTGAATTAAAGGTAAACAGCAAATAACACTCTGTATAATACATTAGATAGAAATTATTATCACATCATTGTAAGCCTTCTCCTTTGCTGTTGTTCTCTTCTGTCACTCATGTTTCATCTTTGGTGCACAGCCAGTGTTAGGCTATGTCTCCACTAGAGACCTTACAGTGGCACTGCTGTACCAATACAGCTGCGCCACTATAAGATCTCCCAGGTAGCCGCTTGATGCTGACAGGAGAGAGCTCTCCCATTGACATAATTAAACCACCCCGAAGGAGCGGAGGTAGCTATGTCGGTGGGAGAAGCTCTCCTGCCGACATACATTTGCATACTACCTCTTATGCCAGCTAAACTTATGTCACTCAGAGGGTGGTTTTTCACACCCCTGAGTGACATAAGTTTTGCTGACATAAGTGGTAGTGTAGACCTAGCCTTAGTGAGAGAACTAGCTGTATTTTCTCCTTCCCCCAAACCGATGTAGAAAAAAAGAACCCTGGGAGAGCCAACAGGTGTCAAAAGTAAACATCTTTTAGGGTATTTACTCTCTAGTGGTAGCATTTTACATGGCAAATCTCAACATGCTTGGCATGTTACTGGGTTTTTTTGTCTTCTCTATTGGCCTCTGTGTCTTCCTATGTTAATGCATGTTTCCAGGGTCATAGGCTCCTGGGACATTATGGTTTGTTACAAATCCCATTCAACTAAATGGAAAGAGTTTCATTTACTTCAGTGGGAGCGGAACTGGACCTTTGTTCAGTCTAGAGCATCCATAGACCCAGAGATTATAGGACTCACTGTACACAAGTATAGCAGTAGACAGAGATAGCCAGCGAATTGATTACCTAAGATAAAAGAAACTCTTAGACCTAGAAACTAGCCTCTCTTGGATAGAAGTAGTTCAGCAGTAACCTAGTTAGGATATCATCTTGTACCATGTCAAGTCATCTGAATTATTATTTTTAGCTCTAAAAGGGAACTGAGCAGAGGCCAAACAGCTCTAACCTGTACAGGGCCATGGAACTTTTTTTCCTGAGTGGAGGTGGTTTACCTTGGCTAAGCAACACAATATTTGTTGCTGATCTTTTACTTTGTGTGTGAAACAGTCTCCATTGTTCTAACAGTAAAGACTTGAATGCATCTACTATTAAATTAAGTTACTAAGAGTTTAACTACAGGCCTAAGAAGGAGAGCAAAATATGACAAATACATTCTGAAGCCTTTAAAATGACCTCACATAGCTCTTCTATACATAATATTTTATGATTTTAGGATCTTATATCTGATGATTTTCCATGGCTAGAAACCAGTGCAGCATATTCCATTGGAAAGCTGTGAGTCTATCCTTTTCATTGATATAAAACTCCCATTTTCAGCTTTCATGGAACACAAGATACCAGACCTTAAAACCCTTCAACTCATCTCGTATTGAAAATTGCCCATCCTGGGTCTCAGCACAGAGGAGCTTTGCAGACAAAATTTCACAAATTTGGGGGACGGTGAGAAAAGAAGCAAATAATTTATGCCTATTTTTTTTTTTAATGATGTCTGTTGAAAGCTTCTAGGAGATTTGGAATGTTTAAAGTCATCACAGCAGAGATGGAATAATGGGCATACTTCAGCTGAAGTAGTGAAAGGTGAATTATAAATATCATATATCAGAGGGGTAGCCGTGTTAGTCTGGATCTGTAAAAAGTGCCGAGGAGTCCTGTGGCACCTTATAAACTAACAGAAGTATTGGAGCATAAACTTTCATGGGTGAATACCCACTTTGTCAGATGCATGTCATTTATCACATGTATATCACCACTATATCTATTTTTCTATCTAAAGTAATGCCCAGATATAGGTATATAATAACACACATGAGGATTATGGCTAAAGTAAAACTTAGATATAGGTATATCATAACAACACACATGTTACAGATAGATAGATAGATAGATAGATAGATAGATAGATAGATGCACTAGGCCACATCATTTCATAATAGCCTGCAAAAATCAAGGTTATTTTTTAGTTATGGAAATACAAAGTAGTGATTATAAAATGAACTACTACTTTTGTATTTTTTTCACCTTCTTCCGGTTTAAAAATCACGAAATGGATTTTTTTTTAAACGTGTAAAAAAAATGCTTCAAGGCTGAAAACTTGTCTTCCAAGTTTAAACCTAGAGTAAAATTTTACAGCTAAGTCATAAACCCATGAAAATAGAGGGTTATAATGGAAATACTGACACAGCCTTAAATATATCAGCACTTGTGGGCACAGCTACAATATAAATCACCCTCAGTGTAATAATAATAATAAATAATAATAATAATAATAAAACCCTCGCCATGAATAATATCAGGGTTTTAGAGGCACTCCATGGAGTTGGAAAAAATATAAAGAAATACAACAAAATAGCTAAAAACAACACCCCCCTCCCCAATGCTTTGGGCTTTAGTTTCCTTAATGAAGAGGAAGGAATATAATTCCCGGGATAATGGGGGAAAGCTGCAGAAACATTTTCTGAAACACTAGCAGCAAAATGAAACAAAGTAGAACTCAAGCCATCATCCTCTAATTGGTTAATAGCACCTGTGACTGATTGATGCAGAGCTCCGGTATCAGCAAAGCAGCAGTGCTAAGCTATTCTTCAAGTGACCCCCTGCACTCTCGGCTGAAGCACAGGAATAACAGATTTGTTCTAAAATAAAGCTTTTAAATGTTTTAAAAGGTTTGTATCTGAGTTGTTGATATCATCATTGTCAAAATCACAGGGGGAAGGGCAGGTCTATGCCTTAGAACATGTTGGATTTATTGCTGTAGAGCACAAGAGAAAGAATCCATCACTATCTTTTCTTGTTTAGTACTGAATTTATTATTCTGTGTTGCAGTATAAATATTAACTCAAGTTTAATAGAAGTTTTGTGTATCCACTTCTGAAACCTGAATATGGTCAATGAAAAATTTTTTCAAGGATGAGTGAACTAGTTCAGAGAAGTGAATACTCTACTTGATCCCCCATTGCCCTTGAACCTTGCATCTTTTTTTTTTTAAATAATCAAGTTAATTCTTTTCTCCTTTATATTTCATTTTTGTATTTCTCTGAACTTTTGGGTTCTCAGGAGTCAGAACCTTGGGATTAGCACCAGAAGTGCTGATACCACTCATACCCAGGATGGTCCAGATCCTTCAAGCCTTCCTGACTTGAGTAGACCTTACTTAGACATGTTGTCTAAGAGAAAAAAACATGGAACTACCAATATAACTAAGAGTGCCGAAAGAGAGTCCCAATTTTCCAACCAAATTTTACAATCTCAAGTGGTTCAGATATACTTCAGATGAAAGCCAAATATGATCCCTGAATCTTTTGAGATTCATCCATCAATTGATTTTGCTATAGACACGTCAGACTAAAATTCCTCAATGCGCTTGAGAAATTAACTAGAAAATCTAATCAGTAGGAATCTCTCTTGGTACAAAAGAGAGATTCTGCAAAAGTGTGTAACTCCTATTTGTAGGGTCATTAATAGAATTACAGATATGAGTGGCAATGGCAGAATGATAGCCTATGGTTAAGGAAGTTCTTCATGAAGAGAGCCACAAACAGATGATGGCCTTGTGATAAAGGCTGGAACTCAGTAAATCTAGAATCTGTTTCCGATTCTAACACAGATTTCTTTATTGACCTTGCTCAAGTCACTTAATCTGTCTATGTTTCACTTCCTCAATAACAAATGGGGATTTGAGAATATTTTTCTACCTCACGGGGTGTTGTAAGGATAAATACAGTCATGGGAGTTGCTGAAATACCACAGTGATAAGTACCATAGGAAATCATAGAAACAAACACCTCAAAATGGACTATTGGAGATGGGGTGGGCAGAGACATTACAAAGCACAGATTCTGTCCCACTTTGAATTTAGCTTGGACACTAGTTTCCTTCTCCAGGCCTATAGCAGAGCTCTGTGAATCTCAAAAGCTTGTGATTTCAACCATTAGGAGTGGGTCCAATAAAACATTCTACTTTGCCCACCTTGTCTCTCTCATATCCTGGGACCAACACAGCTACAACACTGCAAATAAATTAAAGGGTTATTGTCAACTTGCAATTTGGTCAATTTACATCTGCCCCTAAGTGCCTTAGCCAATTGTTGTTGTTTTTTTCCAAGAACTTTTTCCAATTAACTATTTTTTCCTCCTTTGTTGCTGTGTAAAACAACCCACACAAATGTATAGGGAAACTGATTCACTATTTCTCCTATACAGTCAGTCTATTAGCTGGCTAAACACAGAATGCTATTAATCAACCAAAGTAAACAAACTGAAATATATATAGCTAATCTCTTTAAATGATAGCAATCTTAGGTGTTTCTTGTAACAATAGCCTGCATCAGCTGGGAAAAAGAAGATGCTGAAAACAATAGCTATTGAAAAATCATAGAATATTAGGGTTGGAAGAGGCCTCAGGAGGTCATCTAATCCAATCCCCTGTTCAAAGCAGGACCAACACCAACTAAATCATCCCAGTCATGGCTTTGTCAAGCTGGGCCTTAAAAACGTCTAAGGATGGATATTCCACTACCTACCTAGATGGCCACTTTAGGCCTCCAGCTGCTTGCCTGTGATACATTTAAAGGATCAGACCTCTCTTTCTATTATTTCCTTTCCTAAAGACATACTGTGAAGAAGTTTCTATAAACAGTAAAGACTGCATAACCTGGTAGTTACAAAGAAGGCGCTGGGGGGCTGCTTTTGTCATTCCTGCCTATATTTTGTTTGTATTCCCAAATAATAAAATTAATATTAATCATAATTCTGACCTAACAGGGACATGAATAAATTATAAAATATGTAGTTGATCAAAAATGTGAATATGCAAATATTTAATGTTTGTTTCTGGGCTATAACAATCTGAAAGCTTAAACTTTAAAGAGCAAACTTTTCAAATAAATGTCACCTTTTTGTGGGTGTAATTTGCACCCCACATCCCTGCCTGTTTATTTGATATTTCCTCCCAATAATCCATCACTTCCTCAAACGAAGTATATCAGAAACAGAACTGCTCATGTATCCATCTTAACCATGTGCTTTTCTACTTTCTTCAATTCTATTGACAACTTCACCATGCTCATTCTAACTAGAGCCTGCAATCTTGGAGTTACCTTCAACCTCTTCTTGTCCCCCACTCCATGTAAAAAGTCTCTTGCAACATTCATTTGTTCTCTTTTTGTCCCCACCCCACTGCCAAAAGTCTGGTTCATGTCCTGGGTATCTCCTGTCTGACTGTTATAACTTCACTGCTTCCTCACCTCCAATCCATTCAAACTACTAGAGGCAGACAAATCTTTTTTCCACTGCTCCAACATGTCATCCCGTGAGTCAAAGCTCTTGACTAGCTTCCTGTCTCATTACACATTAAGTTCAAATTCGTGTCCTCACCTTTAAATTCTTCAGAGCAGACACAGTCCTTCATCTTTGTGAGGCAGATAAATTAAACACAATTGATTTTACTATGTATGTATGTGAGGTTGTTCTGATGACACCTTAAAAACTTTCTCTCTGTTTGTACATTAATGATCTCATGAGCTTTATTCTTGGCCAAATGTTCACATTCTACTGCTGTTGTGTAGCGTGATGTTCAGTAGTTTGCTGTTGTCAAAGTTAGACTCAGGACTCATAGTTTGTCAGACCACTCTGTTTTATTAGCACAGCCCTCTGCTAATACATTCAGATAATGTGAGCCTCCATGCAAGATTCAAACAGTCTTATTTATACAGATAAAAGGGTGCGAACTAAACAAAGGGACAGAGAGAGCAAAATTGTAAAATATGCATGGAGCATAATATGCATATCCTGCTTCCTTGTTAACTCTTATCGATCTAAGACTAATGCTTCACCAATTGCCCTTAAGTGGCAAGTTAAGCAGTTAATGTCTGCTTTCCTGCCCCCCTGGCTTGCAGCATTTCTCATTTCTACTTAAAGGTACATACAGCATTCTTTAATTCATTCTATTTCTTTAATATAATTCATTTCACTTTCACAATCCCTCCTTTTGGTCAAGCTTACGCAAAGACCAACAATTACTGGGTTCCACATATTAATAGTTCTTTATCTCTTCGTTCATCAGTGATATTTAACATCATATTAGCACTATGTTTTGGGGTAGTCACCTGGGTGGCATACCTTACACAATTCTGGATACAACAGGAGATTAACTGAAAACATACAAAAATCATTAGGATTCCAAACAGGATAGTCAGGGCTCCCTGAAACAACCAGTTTCCTGTGCCAGAGAAATTGAATAGGTTACTTAGCCACTTCCATAAAGAACTTTGCATATCTTCCCCATGAAGAGCCATTTGTTCTAAGTGACTAGCACGATCTATTACCTCATTGGTGTCGTCAGGTATGAACACACAACATTCTTTTCAATGAGAGCACAGGTCCCTCCTTTGGCCGCCAGCACTATGTCCAATGCCTGACGGTTTTGGAGGGCCATCTGTCGGATCACCCCTGTTTCTTTGGCCAGGGTCTTTAAACTCTCTCCGGTTTCATTTGCCATTATTTCAACTACTGCTTGTAACCTTAGGAGCCTTTTTGCATGGTGTATTACTCCCCCAAGTGGGATAAGGGAACTGCCAATGGCCTCTTCCCAGGTCAAGGGGCTTATGTTATTTACATACCATTGGGCATCTGATAAGTCCCTTCTTCTTCACCTGAAATTACGGAGGCGTTCTCGTGGGAAGGACCCTAGCACTCAGAATTGTGGGAAGAGTCGGGCGGGATAACAGATACCTGACCAGTTAGCTGGTAACACAGTATAAGCTTTGGTTCCACAAACCCAATGATGGCCTATTAAGGCTGGGAAGGGTCGGTTGCACCCATTTGTCACATAGGTGCCTACAAAGGAGGAGTAATATCCTCCGAAGGGCACAGGGTAATTCTCCTTACAAGGAGTGGTGTTATTTGCATGGCATTGAAAGATTGTATTGTTTTCACTAAGGTTACTGTAGGGGGAACATGAGCTTGATTTTTCTGTTTGATCCCAGGTTGAGAAAAAAATTAATATCCCCATACCCGGCCCACCACTCTTTAGTTTGTTTGAATAATCCCATACACCATTGGCCACAATATGCTGAAGGCAATGACTTTTTCCCAGATCCAGCCCTGTCCCATTACACACCCAACACCAATGACCTTTTCCCTCCACCACACTTATCTATTTAGATACATTTATTCCCACTGCTTCCCAAGTGTCATTATTGTTCCATGTTCTGTTAAACGGACGAGGTCCTCCAGTGAGGTCTGGGGAATTGAGTGGGATTGCCAGGACAGGAACACCAGCTTGAGAGTGGGCTGGGATGTGGCTGCAGATCCAGCAATTAGAAATATTAAGGGTCTGAGCTATCCACACTTGCTGCTGGATAAAAGAATTGTCATTGTGGACTCCCCAGACCTTAAGACACCAGCAGCTGAGGAACAGGCACCACCAGAGGCTCATGTTGGAGGCGAGGCCCTTCCGGTTCTGACAACCTCAACTGAGGGAACCGCAGTCACGGTTTTACATCCACCAGGCAGCAGGCGCTAGGCTTACTACTGCTTCTTTTTGGGCCTTGCTTTAGGTCCTCGTCTGCTTCTGGCAACCCTTACGAGAGCGTGGATGGTAAGGTATTGCAGGCTGTTCCTCTACGTCTTCTTCTGGAGTCAAAATTGACTCTGCGTGGTCCTGAGGTGATTGGTTTGCTGGGGGGTGCCTTCTTACACTGCGAAGCATGTATGCACGCTGTGATGCCATGCACGCTGTGATGCCAGACAGTTTAACAGCCATCTGGATAGTAAGCAGTACCTGATGATTTTTTGATGTCCTTTAAGTCTCTTTACTTCTTCTTCCTTGACTCTGGCTATAACAATGGCCTTCACACCTTATCTTTTCCTGATGCATACATTCCTTATTCACACAGATTGAGAATACAAACAGTAGTATTTTATATGGAGCAAAAAAGGCATTGCAAATTAAACCTTGCTAAGTTTTACAATCAATAACCAAGACAATTTACATTGAGACCCAGGCCTTCAATGTTCCTCTAATCTACTTAACATAGACACAATAGAGAATCCTGTTTCTTACTTACTAAACCTTAAAACAAAGAAATGTATATTTAACTAGAGGCCTACTTTGTAATACATATAGGAAACCATAGTAGACATTATAACTTATTTTAAAACAAAAGGGTGACCATAATCAGTCATAAGGATTGTTCTGGTCTGTCATTCCTTTCTGCTATTCAAAAAGGGTGGCTGACAGGGATGAAATCAAATCATACATTAATTCCTATGAGACATTATAAGATCCTGCTCCTACATATCCCCCTTTTGACACTAAGATTATTAATCGCCAGTGTCACTTCTTATTTAGTCCATGTAATAGAAAATACTGGGAGGTGATTTGGGCCTGTGGCTCTAGCTTTGCATACATTTGTTTTATCCAACAGCACATTTTAAACATTACAATTAAACACATACAATTTAAAATCAAAACCAATTAGGGTTAGTAACATTAGTACGCCAGTAGTTGTGGGAGACCATTCAGAAAATACATTATACCAATGGTAAGCTGTTATGTCTTTCTGCAGTGGCAATTCTTAACATGTTGCCATTTGCATGTATAATATGAATGGTTTGGTTTCCCACATTGCCCTTTTGTTTGTTTTAGGAACTATATTACCTTTTTATCTTTTGTAAACACAGTACTTACATTACATTTACATTTGTCTATTGGAAGGTTGCTAACACTTCCATTCTTTTAAAACACTTCCCCCCCCCAAGAATTAACACATACACATAGCCCATTATACAGTACTTTGGTCTCATTATTCATTTTATCCCACATACAGGATCCTAGTGAGATGTCTTTACTATAGGGCTTTGGAGCAACAGGCATGGATAAGCATACCCACTTTTATTTGTTTCTTATTAGGTTGTCCTGTAGCTGATATTAGCTTTTCCTGAAAGACAAAAATAATATTTTTTCTACCCCTTTTGGGGTGGCATTCATTATTGCTTAAAATATTCCTTTCTTTTACAAATACCTTTGCTGATTGCAGGCAAAACAAGAGGAATTACCTCCATATTTTCCTGTGTTTTTGTTCTATAGGCAGGCCAGGTTTTAATGGCTTCTATCTTTTAAGAGTTATGGGGAAATTATCCCACTGTTCAGTCATTAAATCCATGAGGTGGTGTACCTCAGTTTTCCCTTTACAGCAGACCAAGGTTACAATGTTTTTCCTGCGGTATTAAGCTTTAAGTTTGTTCACAGGTAACAGCTGAAAAGCATCATTACCATAAAGGATTTTTTTTCTTCAAAAATCATACACACTATACATTGTTACAGGGGTACATAGTAACATTAAATTTATTTTAATTAAAGGTATCTTGTTATACCGTGCCTTTTATTTAGACAATTTGTTTGCTGACCAGGTATGTTCTTTATCTGCAACTTCTTTGTGCTGGCAGTTCTCTCACTTCCTTTATCAGTTAGATAATTTGCATCCACACAGGCTTGGCTTTTGGATTCAAAACCATTAGCAGAGCTCAGAGACTCTGTCTTAAAAGGAACACAATTAACTTTTACCAGAGTTTTGATTACTTTTAACTCTTGCTTCCAAAACACACATAGATCTGAAAAAGAACACACAGTCTATTGTGGCTCCTTTGGAGCCCTAATAGGATTTTAATTAAGTAGCATGTTTCGTTTGCATTTCTTTTACCCCCTCTATAATATACACTGCACATGTCTGCACATTCCTTCTATACTTTAACTTTTAAAACATTAGCCATATTAATTTTTACATAAGTGTAACTGTTTCTTTTGTTCTTACAGAGTTTTATTTACCCTTATCAAAGTGACAGTCTGATTACACAGAGCCATTTTAAGGCTTGGTGTTTCTAACATTTCTTCTTTTTGTTTTGTGCACCTCACCCCTGCTGTTGCTTCAGAGGGCCACTGATTTTATTCTTTTCAAAAACAAACAAACAGAATCCAGAATCTCTCCCTATTTTTCTGATTTTGACTGTCCTGCTGCAGTCATGACTTGGTCTTTATTTGAAAACATTTAAATTTTGTAAAGAATCAAGTTACCCCTTAAGGGTTAAATACCAAATCTCAAAGTCAACCAACACTGATTACCTGTGTCTGGCAAAAAGGTCTGTCAGTTTTGCAGCTTTGAATTAAAGAGTCAAATGGATTTTTAGTGGCATTATAAACAAAACAAAACCAATTTATCTTAAACTTACAAAACAGGAGTTTTACAAACCTCACATATTCCCACAGACAGACAGATACATACACATTTTCTCTCCCTTAACATCCCTCTTACACTGCTTTGTTTTTACATAGCTGTACATAGATTACATTACCTTTATACATTTGGGGCAGTTAAGTTCCAATAGAACCCCCCCTATGTTCTTTTAGCAAATTTGACTCAATTGTCCATAGTCAAATGATTTTAATTAGATAGTCTCTTTACCTGGATTATTTACAGACATTCCTCTGGAAAAGGGCCCATTTTTCCTTTAGAATGGCTGCAAAGAAACCAAGAATTCTTTTAACATTTTCACAAAGTTTAACTGTTTAATTCTCTCCAGTCTCTGTAGAGTTAACTTTTCACTCTCTTTCCTTAAATCACTTGTTTATTTCCCAAAATAACACCTTTATCAACTCAGATTTCACCATTTTAAGTATTGTTCCAGGGGTTCATACTTGCACTTACTCCTGACACTATGTCCTTAGGGCTTCCAACCTGTTTTTTTTTTAGTATCTTTATCTGTTGCTTGCCTGCTTGTCTGGGCCCAATCCTGCTTTTTCCAATGAACCATTTTTGTGAGTGATATTGTGGTCATTTCACAATTTTGAAAGAAATGCTTAAGGAAAGGGCCCAGGAAAGGTGGGGGCTAGTTGAGGAGCCCACCCTCCTTGCTGAATTGGTAATGGAACACTAAAGAATCAGTTTCTGAGGCAGACAACGAAGGGGAACAGAACAAGGGGCATTTTATCCTTTTTAAAATGAGAGGGGAGTATGAAGAGAGTTGGGATCGATCCGGGGTTGTTGGTTTTTTTTGTTTTTTTTTTTTTTGTCAGAGAACAGGGTGAAGGGGAGCGTTCAGTCTGGTGGTGGGAGAGGAGGCTTTTAATAAAGCTTTTAATTTATTATTTGAATATTTGAGAGAGGTGAGTTTTGATTTTGTCCACCTACGATTTGCCTCTTCCCACCACTGCATGAAACAATTAACCTCTCCTTTAGCCAATTTAGTTTTAGGCTGACCGAGTTTGTTTTTTTAAGATGTCCATTTGGTCCTTGTTCCAAGGTTTTAACAGTGGCCACTGAGTTTTGGGATCTCCCTGAGTTAGCCTAGACCATTTTTCCAGAAATTTACAGGAGTCCGGACCCTTCCTAAAACTGAGCCGGCATTCATAGACTCATAGACTCATAGACTTTAAGGTCAGAAGGGACCATTATGATCATCTGGTCTGACCCCCTGCATGCTGCAGGCCGCAAGACCCTTCCCTGGACACTACCGTTGAAGTCCCCAATCCTGTGTTTTAGTGACTTCAATCGGCTGAGACCCTCCTGCTAGTGATCTCTGCCCCATGCTGCGGAGGAAGGCGAAAAACCTCCAGAGGCTCAGCCAATCTACCCTGGAGGAAAATTCCTTCCCGACCCCAAATATGGCAATCAGTAATACCCCGAGCATATAGGCAAGAGTCTCTAGCCTGACCCTTGTTGGCCATCATGCTATTCATGTACCATTGCTTGGTTTTCCTTGGCTACTATGTTTTATCATTAAACCATTCCCTCCATAAACTTATCCAACTTAATCTTAAAACCAGACAGGTCCGTCGCCCCCACCGTTTCCCTCGGAAGGCCGTTCCAATATTTCACCCCTCTGATGGTCAGAAACCTTCGTCTAATTTCAAGCCTAAACTTCCCCCCGGCCAGTTTGTATCCATTCGTTCTCGTGTCCACATTAGTACTAAGCTGGAATAATTCCTCTCCCTCCCTTGTATTAACCCCTCTGATATATTTAAAGATAGCAATCATATCCCCCCTCAGCCTTCGCTTTGTCAGACTAAACAACCCAAGCTCCTCTAATCTCTTTTCATACGACAGGTTTTCCATTCCTCTGATCATCTTAGTCGCCCTTCTCTGCACCCGTTCCAGTTTGAGTTCATCTTTTTTAAACATTGGAGACCAGAACTGCACACAGTACTCCAAATGAGGTCTCACCAGCGCCTTATACAATGGAAGCAGGACCTCCCTATCCCTACTAGATATACCTCGCCTAATACATCCCAAGACCGCATTGGCTTTTTTCACCGCCACGTCACATTGTCGACTCAGTCATCCTGCGGTCCACAAGGACCCCTAGGTCCTTCTCCTCTTCCGTTACTTCTAACCAATGCGTCCCCATCTTGTAACTAAAATTGTTATTATTCATCCCCAAGTGCATCACCTTACACTTTTCACTATTAAATTTCATCCTATTTCTGATACTCCAATTCACAAGCTCATTCAAGTCTCCCTGCAGAATATCCCTATCCTCCTCCGAGTTTGCAACTCCTCCCACCTTCGTATCATCCGCAAACTTTATCAGCCCACTCTTGCAATTGGTCCCGAGGTCAGTTATAAATAGATTAAATAAGATGGGTCCCAAAACCGAACCTTGAGGCACTCCACTAGTAACCTCCCTCCAACCCGACAATTCACCCTTTAATACGACCCGCTGCATTCTCCCCATTAACCAATTCCTTATCCACCTCTGGATTTTCATATCGATCCCCATGTTTTTCATTTTAACCAATAATTCCTCATGGGGTACTGTATCAAACGCTTTACTGAAATCCAGGTATATTAGGTCCACCGCATTTCCCTTATCTAATAAGTCCGTTACTTTCTCAAAGAAGGAGATCAGATTCGTTTGGCACGATCTGCCCTTCGTAAAACCATGCTGTAATTTATCACATTTGCCATTAACCTCAAGGTCCTCAACTAGTTTCTCTTTCAGAATCTTCTCCAGCACCTTGCACACTACTGATGTTAAACTAACAGGCCTATAGTTACCCGGGTCACTTTTTTTCCCTTTCTTGAAAATAGGAACCACATTGGCTATTCTCCAGTCTAACGGGACCACCCCCGAGTTTACAGATTCATTAAATATAGTTGCTAATGGGCCTGCTATTTCCCGCGCCAATTCCTTCAATATTCTCGGATGAAGATCGTCCGGTCCACCCGACTTAGTCCCATTAAGGCGTTCTAGTTTTGTTTCTACCTCGGATGCGGTAATCCCCCATCCTGTATGCCCCTCTGTAACGGTGCTAGTATCCCTAATACCTTCATTGGCCTCATTAAACACCGATGCAAAATATTCATTGAGATATTGCGCCATGCCTAGATTATCTTTAATCTCCTCTCTGGCTATAGTCTTCAGCGGTCCCACTTCTTCTTTCTTTGCTTTCTTCCTATTTATATGGCTGTAAAACCTCTCCTTTAGGGAACTGTCCCGACTTAGACGTCTGGTTACCAATACAGGAGGACTTTACACACACCAATCACACAAGAAGGAAATTCGGGTTCGTCAGAGCGATGCCCGGTGCAACACACAAAAGGAGCCCACAGGCTACTGACTCAATCGCCCTTGCTTTCACACCAAGGGTTTTACCCAAGGTGCGGTGCAGCTGCGATTGTGCAGATTTCACTCACTCAGACCGTGGGGACAGGAACCCCTTGGTCGGCCGATCCCCGGACGGAGATGGCACCCAGACTCAAACACTCCACAGGAGGACAGATAGACACAGAGACAGAACAGTCCTCAGTCCGGACAAAACACAGAAATAATTACCTGACCAGATTCCTGATGTCAGATCCCGGGATCCCTACCAGAACAGAGTGGGAACCAACAGGTTCGATGGCGTAGACCTCACTGTGGTCGTGCACCCTTCCGTTCAGGAGGAGGACCGCTTGGGCCAAGTGCCCAGGTGCCGGCTACCACGGTCGTCCTACAAAAACGGTCAGGAATCAAACAGCCCCAGTGAAGACGGTTGCCATCTCGGTGGAACCTCCAAATTGTCAAAGTTAGACTCAGGACTCATAGTTTGTCAGACCACTCTGTTTTATTAGCACAGCCCTCTGCTAATACATTCAGATAACGTGAGCCTCCATGCAAGATTCAAACAAACAGTCTTATTTATACAGATAAAAGGGTGCGAACTAAACAAAGGGACAGAGAGAGCAAAATTGTAAAATATGCATGGAGCATAATATGCATATCCTGCTTCCTTGTTAACTCTTATCGATCTAAGACTAATGCTTCACCAATTGCCCTTAAGTGGCAAGTTAAGCAGTTAATGTCTGCTTTCCTGCCCCCCTGGCTTGCAGCATTTCTCATTTCTACTTAAAGGTACATACAGCATTCTTTAATTCATTCTATTTCTTTAATATAATTCATTTCACTTTCACACTGTATTTGAGTGATTTTGTATGCATATAGTTTCTGAAGTGTTTCAGAGCCCTTCAGAAGGAGAGGCGTGGAAAAACTCCCATTGATACCAACAGAGCCAGGATTTCACCCATGATCTGGTATCATGTATTATTATGCTGCATTTGTTTTATTGATACATCAAAACAATGCCAACATTAAACATTTCTTAATAATGTTGAGACAAAAGTATTAGATTTATCCTTTTCTGTCTGACCTGTCCACAGTTCTGCCCCAATTACCCTGGTTTAATTCTCCTGATTAAACTAAACAGTAGCTATCACATTTATATATCATTTCCATAGAACCCTTCTCTAAAATGCAGCCTGGCCTATACTAGTAGGCCCACGTCACCCAATCAGCACATGCTGATGATGCAGTGCCCTTACCACAAGTGACACTTTTTCAAAGATAGCACTTCAAAGAGTAACATCATTCAAGACAGTAGAAGCCTCGGCTTTAGAGATAGGTATTAGATGGAAAATGTCAAACCTCCCTATGTCCAGAGATACATCTAACCGATTCAGCTTAACTCTATAAGTTTGGTTAACTTTAGGGTATAAAATTCCAAGTCTATTATTTATTGCAGACATTTCATTGTCATTTTCCTAATGTTATTGTGTAAAGTGAATTATACAAAGAAAAAGCAATGTGTCCAATGCAAGATGTATTCCAATTATTGTTTTCCGGTTAACCTTTTTATAGCTTCTATAATAAAGCCTGGAATATATAGAATAGTAACAAATCTTTGTAGAAGCTGATAACACAAACATTATTTTATTTACCTTTTAATAACTAACATAAGTATAATAACTTGCATCAGAATTAAAAGCAAATTTGAAGAGGAAGCTGAATAAAAGTTTTGAAAAGGGCTATTTAATGTGCTAAAATGACAAAGTCTAAGGTCTGCTACCTGCACTGTTAAAAGCATAATGTTAAACACCCTCTAAATGCCATGCAATGCTGACTCTAAAAATGTTAAATTTATTCTCTATTGACTTACCATTCACTGGGACCCTGATCAGAAAACACCTCTTTTGTGACCCTGGATAAATAAAGATTACAATAATTGACTGTTGCATATGCATTGCTTTAATTTACAAGTAATTATTTGCACAGTTTAAGAACCATGCTTATGCTAACTTAATCTTTTTGTCAAAGGAGAACTAGCAAAATGGTAAAATAAGCTCAAAATAAGATCTGAAGTTGATTTAGAAGGGAATGTTTGTGACAAAGGAGATGGTGATTTACAGAATCTATTGTCTCTGGGGCATAGTGGATACATCTGAATAGTGGATGCATCTGAAGATTGTAACTCTTATCTGCTGAGCGTTTTAACATTCAGAAATGAATTGGAATCATGTTCGCTCAAAAGAAAATAAAAATGATTCCGTGCCACTGGAGTGTATTATTCTAGTTCACAATTCATTCAAAATGCTGATACAATTTATAAGCTCAGAGGATAGAAACAGCTCAAGAAATTGATATATGGTAAGTAAAAAGAAAATAAAAGTGAAAATAAATAAAGAAATTCATTTTTGTTTGTAGTTTAACAACAGATTGCTCTGTTTTTAAATGAACCTAAGAGAACAAGGTGATTTCACCTCCAGGAGATAAGTGTGGATTTTGGAGGCTTCTTGAAATCATGTTCAACTTGCAAACCACTTTCCCCATTATATAATATAGAACTCAAGTTTGCTTTTATTATCCAGGGACACAGTTGCTGGGGCCTCTTTTTTTTAGTCTACTGCCTCTTCATACATAAATACAGTTGCACAATCTATGCACGTTTAAATAAGGGCTTCCAAGTTTAGTATTCGGCATAAAGCATCTCCCTCCATGGAAATAAAATGGATTGATAAACTGATAGATGGATAAACCATGAGAGCCAGTGAAACCACATTATTCATTATAACAATTTGGCCAAATTCTATTCTCAGTAATTTCAGTGCAAATCCAGAATAAATTCATTGGCCAATTCAGCTCTTAGCTACACCAGTATAAATCCAGAATAATTCTATTAAAGTCAATATAGTTACTTTGTATTTACACAAGTGCAACTAAGCAGAAGTTGACCATTGGTGACTTAAAAAGACACCTGTACAATTACTACAAGCGGATGATGAAAACCCTCTGAACTCCACAAATCTCTTTTAAAACCCTGCTGTTTCCTTAATTTGCACATGGAATGTTCAATTGGACAGTTGCACATTCAGATGATCATTTTGTATGTAAAACTGTATTCCACTCACAGATTAGGCACCCAAGATGTAGGAGTAGGATTTTATATTTGTACTATCAGAATTAATGTATGATTTGATCATCCTGCCAGCCACCCTTTTTGAACAGCAGAAAGGAATGACGCTCTGGGACATTGGTAGAAATGCATCTGACAGACTGCCAGTGGCTGTAATGATTTGAACCCAGGGACAGACCAGAACAATCCTTATGACTGATTATGGTCACCCTTTTGTTTTAGTATAAGTTATAATGTCTACTATGGTTTCCTATATGTATTATAAATTAGGCACTCTAGTTAAATATATATTTCTTTGTTTTAAAGTTTAGTAAGTAAGAGACAGGATCTTGTATTGTGTCGATGTTAAGGAGATTAGAGGAATGTTGAAGGCCTGGGCCACAATGTGAACTGTTCTGATTCCAAGAGTTAGTAAGGTTTCATTTACAATGCCTCTTTTGCTCAACATAAAAACGGTTGTACACCTTTTGAAGGTCTCTGTAAAAAAATGTTTGTGTGAATGAGGAATGCATGCATCAGGAAAAGATAAGGTGTGAAGGCCATTGTTAACCAGATGGTCAAGAAATGAGGAGCGAAGACACTTGTCAAGACTTATTGACACCAGAGAACCATCAACGAGCATCTATGAGGAAGGGCAGATTGACGACCCTGAGGTGGAGGCTGGCATCCCTAAAGAGTACAATTGATTAAATCGAAAACAGGATGACCTTCTCAGAGGTGTTTTGGAATGTTTACATCAAAAGATAACATGAATTAAAGAGTAACCGGTCATAAACTGACACAGCAAAATCCATAGACTTCAACAGAGAAAAAAGACTATAAGAACAGGGTGCTTTGCCACAGGACTTTGGGTTCGTCTTGCCACTACTCCAGGAGCATCAGATTGTGACCGACAGAGCCCGGCTCCCCTCTGCAACCAATCTGGCTGGGCACTAGATTGATCCAGACTCTGGACTGGTAACTATAAACATCAACTGGCAGGACTGTGTACATGGTGTGTGTGTGTGTGTGTGTGTGTGTGAGAGAGAGAGAGAGAGAAAAGCATATGCTAACTGCTGTATTCTCAATAAATGTGGTGTTTTTGTCTTCTCCCCTATAAAGATATACTTCTTATAAGTATAACAAAGTCATATTTTCAAAACTGTACATGCACACAAATCAATCTGTATGTGACATTATAAGTTATAACAGTGATCAAGGGCCAGTGCTATATTGACAGTCCTGGAAGTAATCATCTTTTAAAAGGTTTCATATGGGCACCCAACTTTAAGAATGAAATGAAAAACATCATCATGTATCATATATACCTGGGCAAGTTGTCTACATTAATAGTCAGATATATCCTATCTCTGGTCCAAGACTTAGATAGCTGCCCTCACACAATTCTCAGACACATGTAGGCCTGATTCACCACTTACTCAACTGATTTTACACTGGGGGAAATTCCATGGACTTCGAGAGTTGCTTATGATTTACACCCATGTAAGTAAAAAGAAAATTAGGCCAATATATAAACATATGACATTCCTTTTTTTTTAAATAAAAGATGCAACAATAAAGAGAAAGGAAGGAAGAGTCATGCTGGTTCTGAGCTCCATGTGCACCGACCTAAATAAATAACCACACTTTGGCAAACAAACACGAAGTTTCCAGACTTTTTCCTGGGATGCCTTATGCCTGGGCAGCCTGTTAAGGTCACTACTTAATTGACTTCTGAATTTATTTTAGGCTACCTATGCCTAAGAACAATTTATTACTGGGGATTTGAGACTCAGACAACCTTCTATCCTTGAAGAATGAGCAAGTGATGGCATTTGTTTTTTATGTGCACAAAGAAAGAAAGAGTTAGATGGTGTCTTCTGGTTTTATAAATAGGTAGCATTTAGAATTCATGTGCAGCCCTCTAGTATAACTGCTGCTTAAGAAATAAAGGTAAGCAGATGCTAAAGATGACTGTGATTGGTTGAACTGCTTGTTACTTTTTGTATTGGTATTGAATGAAATGCATTTATTATTTTATAATATTAATCTGTTTGCATTAATTTATACACTAGCTGATTGTAAACCTGAGATATAGTGCATCTTAAACTTATGAAAGTTTAAAACATTTAAAATAGATTTTTTTTTCCAGGCTGCCTCCATGGAGTTGTTATCTTACATTTTAGACAATAAAGGGGCCCAATTTTTTGTGTTCCATTTACGGAATCTTGGGTGCTCAAGGGATGCAAGATGCAGCTGCAAATTAGTGACAAACATTTATACAAGTATCTGTGATACCTTAACAGAAATCTTGACAACATTTGCTCTGAATAGTTTGTTGCTGGTCAAAAAGTTGTTTTTCAATAACTTTACATCAAGATAAACTTTAATATATTACTAATATAATAAAGGAATATTCTCAGCTAGGACATTTCTTGTCTCTGTCTATTTTTTTTTTAATGAAGTGAGAGTTTTACTGAGACCAATTTTGAATATATGCTCTCAAAGGGACATCAAAGGGAAATTAATTGCAAGCTTTATTTCCAGATCTGTTTTTAAAGACTCTTTCCCCCCAATAATCAGTTTAGCAATAAAGTAATAAAATTAGTTAAATTGGAAACTTGCAGGTAAGTAGAAGAGTTCAAAATTATTTTATATAGTAATGTTTCTGCTCCTTATTCCAGCCATTAAAAATGAATAAAGAGTTCAAAATCCTATTTAACTATCTAGTAGGACAATCATGGAAAACACATGACCATCATTTAGGTCCAGCTTTAGATAGCCCTTCTCAAATTCAGTAGTACTGTCCTCCGTAAGTGGTCCCACTGACTTCAATACTAATGGCAAAGGTATCAGAATGTAGCCCTTTGGAATCAGAATGTATCTGGGAGGCCAAGGGTCTAATAAATGTATTCAGATATATTTTGCCTATATGTAACACGTTTGTAAAATATCGTCTGTGGCTGGTCTACAAACAATAGCTGCCCACTGCTGCTGCTAACTAACAGATACGGTCCTTTAGCTTAAGTGGTGGAAGTCTGTCTTTCGTTCCTTAAAGTTCTTAGTTAAATGTGTGGTGGGATCCAGTACATAAACATACCCACATAATTTTATTTGTGGTGCCTTTGTTCATAACAGTCAAGTTGAAATGTTTGGTACAGATTACCAGAACTCTATGGCTTGTGCTGAACCACATCTTTCTCTTTTAGTTTCAGTTTCCTCTTTTCTACTCTTGGCTCACTCATCTCACTTACTTGCTCTTTTCATGATCATATGTTTAGTTTCTCTGGATCAGTTCTCATTTCTTCTCTACCTGCTTTTGTTCCAAGACCCCCAGGCCTCTTAGTCCTCTTTCCCACATGTAGACTTTTTCAGGCTGCTCCATCTCATCTCTTTTTCTTTCAGATCCAATCTACTTCTGAGACATCACATTAGAAAACTACTGACACCTCTCCACACAAGTACTAATTTATGTTACATCTGAATGTCAGCTGCTACACTGGTATATCATTCTACTCTATATCATTCATCATATCCCACCAAGAATTCTCTGATGTTCCCTGTTATGTGCTTCCTTCCATTTGACAGCTTGATGCCAATTGCACTTGCCTATTATGTTTGGATTAACTAATTGAATGTGGGTGAGTGTTTAAGTTATTATTTCAGTGACTAACCAAAAAAAAGGAGTAAAAAAGGCACAGACCTTAAAATAATGATGTGGCCGTAGACAGATGTATAATAATAAGAGATCCAAGAGTACCTGGCTGGGTCAACTCTTTCCATTAACTTTTCAACTCTAAAGCTCACTGAATTGATAACAGACATAAGAATTATTTCATATCTGATTGCCTTATGGCATGTTGTGCTGAAACACATGAAATAATGAAGACTGCTCCAAATGGCAAGTGCTACAGAACTGAAAGCTCTTGTATCAGCAATGGCCAAGATTTGTGAAGGGACCAGTACTAAGTGAAGGAAGGGATCATGGAGAGAAGTAGAAAAAGAAACTATACACTGAAGTTTTTAGAAATCAAAGATGGCAATTTTGATTCATAGTTTCACCAGGCATAGATCCCCAGCATGACCACAGCAGAGACATACAGTCTCTCACACAGAATTGTTAGGGCCAGCTCAAGATGTATTGGCGCCCTAAGCAAAGATGTGAGCTGATGCTTTTAAAAGGTGCTGCAGAGCTGCTTCCACAAAGGTGCAATGCACTGTCGGGAATATTTTTCTTTCTGTCTTTCTGTCTATATTGAAGTCTAGGACAATAAAGAAACAACCAGCAGCAAAAGGGAAAAAAAGCTGTTGGGTTGGCAAAGAAGAGTGATCGTTATTATTTTCTGTTATGTCCAGATCAAAAGCTATTTTCAGTATAACAGGACTTTATTAACAGTGCTTATTTATTTCAGTCGTGACAGTTAGTTTCTTGATTTAGAATTGTATTTCATTAAAAAAGGAGAAGGACATTAAAGATAAGGGATCAGAAATCAATGGAGTCATGCCAAATTACACCAGATGAGGATACAGACGATATTTTGACTTCATCCTTCTTTTACGATAATATGTTTCTGAAGTCCACATTCCCATTTGGTGTTGGAAAATCTGCATTAGACACAATAAAGAGGGAGAGAGACACATTAGGCTTCATTGTAATTTATATGACAAACCTTTACATTGCTCTAGTAGTGTAAAGGAGTCTTAACGTGAGTTCAAATGTAATTTTAAGCCCACTTTGAGGTCCCTTTGAGGCCTTAGCATAAAATAAACCTTAGCAAAATAAAGCAAAATAAACCTTAGCATAAATGAGAATCGAGCCCTTTGTCTCTGAAAAGCTAATGTGTGCACAGAGAAAGGACTGGAAACCATCAGCATTTTGTCTGACATATATTGGGACTACACTTGTCTATTTAATTACAACAATCCCAACGAAACCACCTTGAAGGAGGGTCAATGAGGGTTGTTGAGAACCATATGGTGACTCTGAAAGGTTTATTGTTGGATTCCATCACTCAGATTTTACTGGAGTTCTGCTGGGATTAGAAGAATTGTATATCCGTGTACTGTGTTACTGTGCCAGCTGTAGTTTTTCCTATGCTAATTACAAAGAAATGAAGAATAAAAATGAATGGCATAGTTATAAAATCCTAACAAAGTTAATATATATATCAGAAGTTTTACAAGTGCAGTAACTACACATTAACGATTGACATGTTGAAATATATACCGTATAAATGACCGTAACAAACAATTCTGATGAAATTACTTGTAACCAATTAGAGTAATTTACTTTTACGAATGGAATACCAAGACAATTTGTCAAAAATCAGAGAGAGGGATGGGGCAGTTGGGTGGCAGTTATCTTCTTCTAATGTGAAGGAAACACGTAAATACATGTCATTGGCATACTGACGGCCATAGTTCACTTCACAGTTTCTCCCCGTGGTCTGACTTAAATGTTGTGCAGGGGAGGAGATAAGACTGAGCCTCAAGGGAGTCCTGTATGACAGTTCTCATGGAGGAGGACTATCTGTGTATCTCAATCTTTGGGATCTATTTGGAAGGAATAACTGGAAGTAACTTAAAGTGATTCCATTGATCCCTGTCAAGTCACACAGGCCAGCGGTACCTTATGATACACTTTACTAGAGAAGAGAAGGTTTAAAAAAAGAGAGAACCTTGGTCTGAATGGCAGGTGAGGTGAGGAAGATAGAGGCTGAGTGGTATGGGAATCAGGAGGAATTATTAATTTTTAATTTTAAAGACTTTTTTTAAAAATTTCCTTAGACCTAATACAATCGTTAGGACTTTGAGAAGGATGGGATTGTGGCTAAAATAAGGGATCATTGATTGCATTACATTTCAAAGAAAAACAACAAAATATTCAAAATACTGTGAGTATTTCTTCTACACATGGCAAAGGGTGTGTCTTTAATTTAGCTGGTTTAAAATTACAAACTTGTTAAAAAATAGATGGCTGAATTCTGTGCTGATATACAACCTGCGCAACCCTGTTACTGAAGTCAGTGGAATTCCTTGGGGCTTGAGTCACTAAAAAGATTACGATTAGCCTACAATTTAGTGTAAAAGGAACAGAATAAAAGATGAACAAAAGTTTAACTAAGAATGAATTACTATTATGTAGCCAGATCATGAGAACTATTCTGCTTGCTTTGTGTTGCTCTGGCTTCTGCCAGGGCTCATTCCTGAGGGGAAGGGAGTACATCAATATTCTGGCAATTCTTGACTGCCAGATCATCCCTTTGGGCCTCTCCTGGGCAGCCAATGGTAACTCTGAGATAGAGCAGAGATGAGTTTGCTCTATCTCAGTCTCACACTAGGTCCCAAGGATCAGGAAGTCACAAAAATTATTGCTAACCACCTTTGTCCTCCTTTCACCAACTATATCACAGCAGCTGCTGATGATCTAGTGCCTAGATTGCCTGTGCTGTTTCTGTTATTTTCTGCTGTTGTATTTTTTCAAAATATTTATAATTTTCTGGAGAGTAGATGTTGTCAGGCTTTTTCAAAGACTGTCCTTTGAGGATCTCCCTAGAATTTAAACGCCATGGAGGTAAATTCTACCCTGGATACAGCTAATCTCTTTAAGTTTCTATGGAAGTTGTAAGCATGTTTTAACATGTTCACACACACACACATCCACACCCATAGAATTTGGACTTGAAACTTCAATTTCCCCTTTGTTAAACAGGGAAAATTACAGTATTTGTATTATCTAGCACATTTGAGAAAAGGAACTTTCCAGATGCTATTACTGTTAAATTTGCTAATATATTCACTATACTCTGATGATGTAATGTAACTCAGCTCCATTCAAGTGGTGAAGTCAATGTACTACTTGCACCAGCTGGGAATTTAGCCCAATGTCATGCAGGGATCAATAATTGTATGAATATACATGCATACATGACTTTCAGTCCTGTAAATGGTTTCTAAAATAAAGTGTTGCCAATGTTTTGTGCATGTTGAATCTTAGATGCAATAATTTATAAGGCACAATCATTTCACTCTGCAAGGTATCCAAGATAGCTGAAAAAGATTGCCTTAGAAATACTAGCAGAGGCAGGGAGTAAGGTTCAGATATATTTTGTTGTTTTTTTGTTTTAACAAAATAGGATGATTTTTAGTATAGAAGTAAGCAAGCTAGGCCCCCCACCCCCATCATTTTTAATACAACTTTCATTCTGGATTCAAGGCAGCCTGAAAATAAGTTTCCTTTGTACCTGAGAAGTGTCTCAGCTTTCAGTGAATGGCATTTTAGCTCCGGTAATATACATCATGTTGAAATCTGCAGGAATGTTTCAAGTCTAGAAAAGGAGATTTAGTAAATGCAAATGAAAGACATATTTTGTTGAATTTTTGTCAATCAGAATCTCTGTAACAATGAGTTAGTTCTGAAAAAATAAAATTGCTTTTATAAGGCCCATATGATTAAGATCAAATATGGCCTAGCCATCAGTAAGTGACAACAGTGATTAGCATGTCATTTCACCTCTATGAAGTGTATGATACTCAACTCCTCCATTTCTTGCAGTGTATCTGGATTGTTTCATTTTGAAGATTGCCTGTTAGGAGGAATATAGAAGCAGGAGTTAATCTGTGTGAAGAATATGCAATTGCATTCATTTAAGTGTATATTAAATAAATCAAATATAATGATTATGGTATGAACATTCATTAACTGTAGTTTTGTTTTGATATTTGTTGTGAATATATTACAGATATGTGCATACATTATCTGTAAAGATTTAATTGCATATTTGAAAAACAGAAAACTTACTCTACAATTATTTGTGTAACTATAGGCTAAAGTGAGATTAATAATCATTTTGTGTATTTATGACAATCATGTGTTCCATAATTAAACACTTATTTTCATGTGGAAATTGATGAATTATATAACCCAAAAGGATCCAATAAACAATGCTATTTTGAGAATTCTCCCTCTGTGTGAGCCAGTGCATGTAGTATTCTTTCATTGTACCATGTAGCAGGCCTCCAGGTTCCAATTTCACACAGAAAAGAGGGAAGGAATTCTTGCTCACCAAGCCAAGGAGCAGTAGAAGTGGCATCCAAATCCGTTTCATACACCCTCCGCGGGAGAAGAACAAGAGAATCTACATGTCCCAGCCCTGCACCCATCTGATCACTGTGATACTTCTGTATTTATTAAATAGACCAACTACAGATCATGCTAGCAATTTTCCCTAATACATAAAAAGTCAATCAACAGGAACAGATAAATGATCATAAGGACAACCTAAATTAACAATGTTTTGATTAACATAATTAAAGAACGGTAGCCACACAGCAATGAAACACTGAGGTTGGTCATACAGACAGTTTACCTGTTGTCTCGATGATCTGTGGTCTTTGAATTCATACTAATTCTGTTGGAGCAGTATTTCCTTTCCAAGAGCATTCAAATTTTCAAGTGCTTCTTTGGATAGAGCCTACACAGCTATGAAGATTAACCATCAGTACAAATAATGAATGGGGTAAAATCTGCACACTGTTCTCTACAATGTGTAATGTACGTTTACTGTACTCTGTCATAAAATGACTATATGTGTAATTCACATTATCATTTAGACCATTGCACTTTTGAATGGAATAGGAATGCCTGGTTGTATGTATTTGGAGGTGACAGATTAATCATTAATATTCTTATGTAGTGTATGTACAGTAAATGTCCATAGGACTGTACAGATGTGCAGGAAATATAGGATTAAAATGTGTTTGAACCAGACAAGTATTAGAAGTAGTAAATAGTTTTTTCCAGTAAAAGGAAAGGCCAATGCCTCCCTCTAGGTGCAGTCACAGACAATTGGCAATCACAGTCAAATGGCCATTCATTGGCATATCAGAGGCTGCAGGGACAGTTCTATTTACATTGTAGAAAACACCAGCGGGAAAGAAACTGGTGGGGAAATTTCATCCGATTCCATGGCACCTTTACTCATGGCAAGGGCACTGGACTTTGAGAAAGAGACAGTTCAAAAGTTGATTAGATTATAAAAAGATGGGACAAAGAACCCCAAGTTATCTTTAGCCTAAGAAGACAATGGAACCAAGCACTCTGGACTTTGTCAGAGATCCTGACCAATGGGGTGGTCCGCCACCTTGCTGGACACAAGTGTTGTAGCATTCTTAACTGGAACCAAGAGTGTAGTTTTGTTGAGGCTTAGTCACTAGAAAGTGTTTTTCACTTTTATTTGCTTGAAACCATATCTGACTTTAACCCTTGCACTTGAATTCACTTAAAATCCTATAGGTTTTTGTTAATAAACCTGTTTTACTTTTAATCTAAACCAACCCTATGCTATATCTGAGTTGAAGTGACTATTACACCAGTTAAAGCAACAAAGTGTGTGTTTTTGTCTCTTTAAGTGCACAGCAGACCTTATTACTTCTCTAAATGTTCCAGGAGAAGGCTGGACATTTCAGGACAGATAGTTTTGGGGGGCGGGGTTTTGGAGTCACTTGGCTATTAGTAACCTCAGTGGGTGGAAATGTGAGTGTGGCTGTGTTGTAAGTGGCTGAATCAGGACTGCTTAACACAAAGACACTCATTATGAGCTTGTATTCCGGTTGGGAGCATCCAGACAGGGCGCTACAGCAGCAGAACATTTTAAGGCACAAAGAATTACACAACAAGCAGTGACACAACCTCTTACTGGTCTGGGTTGTCCCAAAAGCATAACTTCCTGAGGGGTACCCCCACATGGAGAGGCTTGCATATACTGGTTCAACCTGGAATTTCTAGAGAACAACAGGCAAGAAAGAATGTTTGAGTAAGCAGCCTGAGTTTAAACTGACTTAAGGCCTTCTTTCTGATGCAGCAAATGGAGGCACCGATCCTTCCTGGGAAGAGTTGGAAGGACTTGGCCTTTTCATGGGGGTTCTTGTTCTGAGCAAAAGGCATTATGAACTTGTAACCACATAAAAACTTGGGTGAGGGGTTTGAACGACTGACTCCTAGCATGGCACTTGTTGGAGTTGTGGGGGGAGTGATTTATGGTTAGCTTATTAGCATATATGTAGGTTCTTTTATTGTTTTAATGTTTTTTTTTCTGTAATGTTTTCACCTTAAGAATAAATGTGCTTGCTTAGAAATGGTGGGCAATTACACTGTTTATAGCCTCTGGAGAGAAAGCAAAGCAGACCTGTTTAGGCAGTGTAACTTGCCAAGGATCTTACAGTGTAAGCAGGGAACTGTGCAGCATGTAAAACCTCAGTCAGGTGGGAGAGAGATGCAGGGATGTACTGGCCGCCACTTCTCGCCGCCCCCATTGGCCTGGAGCGGCGAACCGCAGCCAATGGGAGCCACGATCAACTGAACCTGCGGACGCGGCAGGTAAACAAACTGGCTCGGCCCGCCAGGGGCTTTCCCTGAACAAGCGGTGGACCGGCTTTGAGAACCATTGATCTAAACCATCCCTGACAGGTGTTTTTCTAACCTGTTCTTAGAAACCTTCAATGATGGAGATTCCACAACCTCCTTGAGTAATTTGTTCTAGTGCTTAACTATCTTATAGTTCGGAAGTTTTTCCAAATGTCTAGCCTAAATCTCCCTTGGTGCAATTTAAGCCCATTACTTCTTGTTTTATCCTCACTGGTTAGGGAGAACAATTTTTTGCCTCCCCTTGTAACAGCATTTTATGTACTGGAAAACTGCTATCATGTCCCCTCTCCGTTTTCTTTTCTTCAGGCTGAACAACCCAGTTTTTTCCACTCTTTCCTCAGAGGTCATGTTTTCTAGACTTTTAATCATTTTTCTGTCCTCTAGGCTTTTTCCAATATGTCCACATCTTTCCCAAAGTGTTATGCCCGGAACTGCACACAAAATTCCAGTTGAGGCCTTATCTGGGTAGAGTGGAAGATTTATTTCTCATGTATGACTTACAACACTCCTGCTAATACAGCCCAGAATGATGTTTTTTTGTTTGTTTGTTTTTTTTGTGTTTTTTTTTGGCAACAGTAGTATATTATTGACTCACATTTAGCTTGTGATCCACTATAACCTCCAAATCCTTTTCTGCAGTACTCTTTCCTAGACAGGCATTTCCCATTTTGTATTTATGCAACTGGTTATTCTTTCCTAAATATACTTTGCATTTGTCCTTATTGAATTTCATCCTATTTATTTCAGACCATTTCTCCAGTTTGTCAAGATTATTTTGAATTCTAAACCTGTCCTCCGAAGCATTTGCAACCCTTCCCAGTTTGGTATCATCTGCAAACCTTATAAGTGTACTCTCTATGCCATTACCCAAATAATTTATGAAGATATTGAACAGAATCAGAGCTAGGACAGATCCTTGTGGGACCCCACTCAATCTGCTCTTCCTGTTCAATTGTGAACCAGTGATTACTACTCTCGGAGTATGGTTTTCTAACCAGTTGTGTATCCACATTATAGTAGGTTCATCTAGGCTATATTTCTCTAGTTTGTTTATGAGATGATCAGGTGAGACAGTATCAAAAGCCTTACTAAAATTGGGATATATCATATCTACTGCTTCACCCCTATCCACAAGGCTTGTTATCTTGTCAAAGAAGGATATTAAGTTTGTTAGACATGGTTGTTCTTGACAAATCCACATTGACTGTTACTTTTTACCTTATTTTCTTCTAGGTGCTTACAAACTGGTTGTTTGATTATTTGCTCTATTATCTTTCTGGGTACTGAAGTTAAGATGACTGGTCTATAATCCCCTGGGTTGTTATAATTCCCCCTTTTATAGATAAGTAAACTATATTTGCCTTTTCTAGTCCTCAAGTATCTCCCCATCCTGCAAGTGCTCTGAAATATAATTGCTAATGGCTCAGAGTTATCATCAGCCAGTTCCTCTAGTATTTCATCAGACCCTGCTAATTTGAAGACATCAAACTTGTGTAAGTAATTCTTCACTTGTTCTTTTCCTATTTTAGCTTCAGATTCTACTCCATTTACACTGATGTTGACTACGTTAGTTGTCCAATTACTTATAACTCTTCTGGTGAGACACAAACAAAAAAGGCCAGACTTTGCTGTGTTTTCAATTATTGTCTTTCCCTCCTCATTGAGTAATTAGCCTACCCTTTCTTGGTCTTCTTCTTGCTTCTCGTGTATTTATAAAATGCTTTCTTCTTACCTTTTATGTCCCTAGCTAGTTTAATCTCCTTTTTTTGCCTTGGCCTTTCTAATTTTGTCCCTACATTATATAACCCACAAGCACGTAGGGACAAAATTAGAAAGGCCAAGGCAAATATATATATATATATATATATGTAAGTGGTCTCTTACCATACTCCTTATCTTTCCTGTGCATTGGAATAGTTTGCTCTTGTGCCCTTAATATTGTCTGTTTAAAAACCTGACAACTCTGCTGAACTTTTTTTTCCTTTAGACTTGCTTGTTCGTACCTAGGTCTCTGCATTAGGCCAGGCCCCTTCCAAGTTCCTTGTCAAAGATGGGTTTTCCCTAAAGTGTTGTTTGGTTTCTGACATTGTCAACAAGACAAGGGTGAGCTCCAGCATCCAACAGTACACTTGCAGGTATGGCCTGTGTCTCTAATTCCTCTCCCTGATATTCAGGACTCCAGAAAGACTTTGAAAGCCATCTAGAAAGTCTCCCAGAGATACTGGACTTTAGATCCAAACCCTGGGTTCACTTCAAAGTCCCTTCTCAGGCAACTCTGACTCTCCAGATCTTTCTCAATCAGTGCTCTCAAGCAAATCCAACATTTTCAAGGGAAGCAACCCAGTGTCCTCCTGTCACTAAAATCAGTGTAATTTTCCATAGGTTATTGCCTCTCTTCCTCCTGCCCTTTTCTAGAGCTGCTTTTCTCCTTGGCATCCCCACACCCTTGGGTGTTACCTTTCCTTCTCTCCCTGGAATGGGGCTATATAAACTTCAGAACCCTCCTATTTCCAGCAGCCTCTGAGAGGATTGGTTAATTGCTTCAGCTGTTTGCATTTTTTCCTCCTCACACATGACAGTTCCAACAGTTGCAGCTGCCAGCATTTGAAATCTGTGATGTTCTGGTTCAATGAAGAGGTAATCCCGTATGTTTCTATTCCCTGACTAGGCAAACACAACTCTTAGATGTAAGTTTCCCTTGCAAATACTGATTAATACAAACTCTAATGATGATTTGTTCAAATCTTTTGCAAGATTTGACTTGATATCATTTCTGGGTACATTCCTGTGAGCAAATTCATTTCCTAGGATTTTTGCTTTCTGTGAATACAAAAGGGGAACACACCCAGCCAAATAATGTCTGTTTAAAAACCTGCCAACTCTGCTGAACTTTCTTTTCCTTTAGACTTGCCTAAACTTGTCATCAAACTTGTCTAAGTAATCCTTAACTTGTTCTTTTCCTATTTTAGCTTCAGATTGTACTCCATTTACACTGATGGGAAATGGAATAGGGAGATGTTTTGCAGTATTCACCAAGCTGCAGCAATAAGCTTCAGAAGCTTGCAAATAAAGTCATTTTTTGTTTTACTGTTATTGTCCTTTCTATTTGCCTAGCATTGATTGATCCTTCTCTTTACCTTTAAGAGTCAGAAACCTACTTGATTATGCCTCATTTACTTCCTTTTCTGTCTTTCACCATTGTAAACCAGCTAGTTGGTTAACTTCCTCTGCTAGGTGAATGCACAAGTCAAGTTTTTCCTCACAATTTTTATTTCACATTTGGAAGTACCTTTCAACTTACAAAATGTGTTTGGTCTAACTCTGGATGCATTCCAGTAATGTTCATGTTAGCACAGCAGCTTTTTGTGGTAACAGACAGGATTGACTTTATAGCCACGAACAAGACTCATTAGTATTCATGTCTGTATATTGCATCCTGATAAAATTCTATACAAGAACATCCCTGACTTTGCAGCAGTGGAACATCATTGTGTCACAGGCCTACCATTCCTATTGCTTTTCTTTCAAAAAACCACAACTTAGAACAGAAAATATAGCTTGGTGGTCATTTAAGGTATTCATGAAGCTTTGTAGCAGGTGAATAATTACTTGTATAAACTGACCTTAGTGGCTACTGTAAAACAGTCTAATTATTGCATTCTTAGAGTGACTGTAATTAATGTAATCTCTAAAGTACTAAGATATTAATATTTCAGGTTGCAGATTGTCTGTAACATTTGCTGCACAAGCTGGTGGTTTAATGTGCAGGCTGTGCCATTATTCACTGTTAATCTTCCAATACTGTACCTTTAAAGTGCCAACTCTTTAAAAAATTGTTGCTATAAATTCATAGGTTTGAACTCCACTCTGGCTGAAAATTAGCAATTAAAAACCAGCAGTTGCCTAATATAATAGTTTGGTGTTTTTTTAGTAGACACTACCTCTAATGCTTGCAATTATAAACAAGCACTGGGTACTACAAACCAAAATCTTTTGGATTTTAGGTGGTTGTGACAGAGTGCTGTTAACAGCTTCAAGTTGGGTTCTACAGAAGCCTACACCCTGATCACTTAAAACACCCCAGGGCACTGGGTGTGGCTAAGGTAGACGGGAACACTTCCACTTGCTGGTAATCAACGAGGAAATTAGCTCAGCAGCTGGAGAACCAGGTAGTATAAAACACTAACTCAGGGATCAGAAAACAGGGCTTCTCATAACTGCTGCTGTATGGTTGTCTTGTACCTGGAGCTTAAGAAGAAGACAAAAAATAAACATAGGTGGTGAAGGTTCATTGGTTGGCCTGTGTGTTGCTTAATTCATCAAGAGAGTTTACCAACCAGGTTTTCCTGGAGAGGAAGGGGGAGCTCATTCACTGTAGTATTTAATACAGTTGATGCCAATTGATATAGATATTCAAAGCCTTAACACCCACTCAGTGCAAATAAAAGAAACACAGAACAGTTGCTCTCATTTCCTATCTATGCATCATTTGACACATAAAGTCTTTGTTATATTATTGCAGTGAATCAGAAGTAGGCTACTTTCTTGAACACTGCTGTTAACCTTGAAGAAACCTGAATGGTGTAGGTATGGTCCAAAAAAATACAAAAGAGATCAACAGGAGGTATCATTTTGTATCTAAAGAGATCTGAGTTGCCTATGAACCCCGTCCTTGAGCTACTGGTAGTCTGTTTAAAGAATTTAAAGCTGTGAGTACTATTATTAAGGTATAGAATCCTGTAAATATATTCTTTAAAAGAATAGTGCTGCCTTCTTTCAGAAAAGTGTCCTTGGCATTGGAAGACTGAATTAAACTATAATGTTAAATCCTGAGGGTTGATTGTATTATTACAGCATATTCAGATTTTTTGTTTTGTTTTGTATTTGTTCTTATATCCTCCAGGCTAACATTTTTATTCTGCTGCCAGAAAACATAGCCTATTAGTACACCTAATAGATATGAGAAGCTATGTGTTTGAGTATCCACACTATTGAGCAACGCTGTCAAAACTATTAATCTAATTAGTAATCATTAATAATAAAAAACCTCTTGTAATGCAGAGTTGTACAGACGCTGAATATTTACACAGGCATAAGGATATGGGCAGGTTCAGTGGCTCCACAGGCTTAGTCTGAGGGAGCAAGATTGTGTTTAATATAATTGTATTAATTTGGAGCATAATATTATGGAAATAATGGACACAGAATTACAAAATTGTGTGGTCTTGCCATGTAATCATGCATAGCGTAAAGCTTTCCTGATTCAAATTTAAAGGGAAAACTGAATGTGTAGCTCATAACCTTGTTGCATTTTTCTTTTGAATTACTGTACTAGTGTGTACTTGTAAAATGTTTCATTAGAAGGATGAAGAGCTTCCAAAATGGCCCTTTAATGCATTTTGTTATGGCTCAGGCAGCCTCTGATATCAAGCTTCTGTTCTCCTAAACCTGTTCAAGTCCATTAAAGATATATCCTTTTCCAAAAAAGACAGTCTTTGTTTCCCCAAGTTCAACCACATTCACAAATCTGAAGAAGTGAGGTTCTTACCCACGAAAGCTTATGCTCCCAATACTTCTGTTAGTCTCAAAGGTACCACAGGACCCTCTGTTGCTTTTTACACATTCACAAAAAATTTAAGTTACTGGTAATTTGTTCCAAAAGTTTTACACAGTACCATTCACAATAACTCTCCTATTTATTTGTTTTTGCAGTTTAAAAAAAATGTAAACATATTTTAGATATTTTTCTTTATAAACATGCTCAGATGCTACCATTCTTAATGTACATTTTAACCTTTATTGTTGTTTACTCCATGCAGAAATAAAAAATGTACCATTTTAAACTTTTTAGAAATGTATTCCACTGCTCTCCCTCAATAGCACCAATGGTGCTTATTACCAATATATCACTTTCCATCCAAGTATAGTCTTCATGTTCCTTGACTTTCATCACTCTTTTTCACAAAAGTAATATGTAGTGTATCTATCTGTAGAACTCAAAAAAAAAAACCCAAAACCTTAAACAATGAGTTATAATGCTACTTGTACCAGTATATCAACCATTTCCAACAAATAAACTTGTACAGTTGTTTAAAGAACTCCCCATTAGGCTTTGAAAGTTCAGCAAGAATAGGTTTAGATAAATTAAACCACATACTCAAATTTCATTCCCAGGAACTCGACTGAACAGCTGCTAAAGAGAATATGAAACTCTGAATGGTGGCAGGTTCAGACTCCTACACCATGGGAAAATGTTCCTTGGTGTCTTTAGCCACCACAAAATATTTATCCTGGGTGAGGTTCACATGTTGGGCTGCAAGGTATATGAGTAATATCTTTTATTGGACCGACTTCTGTTGGTGTAATGTACAAGCTTTTGAACTACATGGAGCTCTTTTTCAGGTCTGGGGAAGGAACTTGGAACCAACATAGCTACAACTATACTGATATTTTAACTATGAATTTGTGGGAGACCGTTGGGAGATTCTCATGTAATCTCCCTGCCTGGTTTTAATACTGAATGTGAGGAAAAGTGGATACAGAAATGGAGAAAGAAACAGAGTAGGAGAATGGACAACAAGAGGAAAGATAGTACCAGTATCAATGACAGTAACAGTCAGGTAGGTGATATTGGCAGTAAAATGACTGTACCTAATTCGGCGAGGTATCTAGGTGAAGCCAAACAGAAATAGCTAAGATGTTGCAAGGAGTCTGGGTAACAAAATGAAAGAATTAGAACTAATGATGAAGGAAGTGAAACTGGATATTATAGGGATAATGGAAAAATGGAATAGTAGTCATGACTGGAATACAGGTATTGAAGGATAAGTGCTTTTCATCAAATGCAAAATTGAAGGTAAAGGTGGTGGAGTAACATTGTATACTAATGATGAGGTAAATTAGAAGTGATGAAATGTATAAACTGGAATCTGTTTGGGTGAAAAATCACTTTGGGGAAGAAAGTTAACAGAGGCTCCACTTGGAAAGTGCTTGGAGTCTGCAGGATCTGATATGGATATGGAAGTCCTCTTTAATATTTTTAATGAAATAAATACTACTGGGAATTGTGTGATTATGGAAGACTTTGCTCTCCCAGAGATAGATTGGAGGAAAAATGGTGGGGCCCAGATATTCCTGGATGTCATAGCTGACAACTTGCTTTACCAATTAGTCTCCAAACCAACAAAAAGTGATGCCATTTTAGATTTAGTATTGGTAAGTAGCAACAACCTCATTGAAGAACTGGTTGTAGAGGCCACCTTTAGTTTGAGTAGTCAGGGGGGAGGGATAGCTCAGTGGTTTGACCATTGGCCTGCTACAACTAGAGTTGTGAGTTCAATCCTTGACAGGGCCATTTAGGGAGCTGGGGCAAAAACGTGGATGATTTAGTTGGGGATTAGTCCTGCTTTGAGCAGGTGGTTAGGCTAGGTAACCTGCTAAGGTCCCTTCCAACCCTGATAGTCTATGTCAATTCAGTTTAAATTAAATGGAAGGATAAACAAAAATAGGTCTGCAGATAGGGTCCTTGATTTCAAAAGAGCAAACTTTAAAAAAAAATGGAATTAGTTAGAGAAGTGGACTGGTCTGAAGAACTCAAGGATCTGAATGTGGAGGAAGCTTGGAAATACTTTAAGTCAAAGTTGCAGAAACTATCTGAACCCTGCACCCCCAGCAAGGGGGAAAAAATCACAGGGAAGGGTTGCAGATCAAACTGGATGAGCAAGCATCTCAAACAGGTTTAAGAAAAAGCAGAAAGGTGACAAGGAATAGAAGAAGGGATGGATCAGCAAAGAAAGCTACTTCTTGGAGGTCAGAGAGAGTAGGGGAAATGTACGAACTTCCAACAGCCAAGCAAAGCTGGACCTAGCAAAAGAAATTAAAACCATAGTAAAAGGTTCTTTAGCCATATAAATAAAAAGAAACAAGGAAAGATGTGGGACTGCTAAGCACTGAAGATAGGGTGGAGATTAAAGATAAACTTTGTCTTAGTTTTTATTAAAACTAATGAAGACCTTGGGGACAGTTGCAAGGTGGCTAATGGGAACATGGATATAGAAATAGAAATTACCATATCCAAGGTGCAAGCAAAACTCAAACAGCTTACTGGGGCCAAATCAGGGCCCCAGATAGTCTTCATCCAAGAATATTAAAGGAACTGGTACATGAAATTGCAAGACAAATAGCAAGGATTTTTAATGGATTTGTAAACTCAAGGGTCATACTCTATAACTGTGGAATTGCAAATATAATCCCTATATTTAGAAAGAGGGAAAAATGATTCAGGAAACTACAGGCCTGTTATTTTGACCCCAATTGTATGCAAGAACAAATTTTGAAAGCGAGTAGCTAGGACATTAAAGTAAATGGTAATTGGAATAAAATACAACATGGTAGATCATGCCAGAAAAACCTGATATCTCTTTTTGAGAAGCTAGCCCATTTTCTAGACAAAGAAAATGCAGTAAATCTAATCTATCTGGGTGTCAGTAAAGTATTTGATACATTTTCCTGTGGGAAATTAGTTAAATTAGAGAAGATGGGGATTAATATGAGAATTAAAAGGTGAGTAAGGAACTGGTTAATGGGGAGATGCTAACAGGTTATGCTGAAAGGTTACTAGTGGAGTTGCCCAAGGATCAATCTTGGTCCATATCTTATTTAACATATTCATTAATAACCTTGGCACAAAAAGTAGAAGTACACTAATAAAATTTGTGGATAACACAAAATTTGGAAGCATAACCAGTATGGAGGAGGACTGAAATATAAGACAAGAAGGTCTGGATGACCTTGAAAATGGGAGTAATAGTAATGGGATGAATTTTAATAGTGCAAGGGCATGCATTTAGGGATTAACAAGAATTTTTGCTATATGCTGGGGATTTATCAGTTGAAAGTGACCGAGGAAGAGAAAGACCTGGGTGTATTGGTCAATCATAGGGTGACTTTGAACCACCAGTGTGATATAGCTGTGGAAAAGGATGCATTAGGTGAAATATTTCCAATAGAGATAGATAATTGCTATTACTATTTGTAGAAGGGTTTTGTTGGGGTCGCCCCTCTCTGCGGCGGCTGGGAGCCAGGCTGCCTCACTACTGTGGTTCGCTGAGTCAGGAAATTAGCTGGGTGAGGCAGGAAACAGTCAAGGGCTCAGGCCCTCAGGCAGGGGCTGAGCAAATAGTTCCAGACCAAGCCCGGGCCCTGGCTCAGGGCGGGGCAGTAAGAGAACAATTTAGAGCTCAGGCCCCAGGCAGGGGCTGAGCAAATAGTTCAATATCCGTCCCAGACCCTGGGTCAGGGCGGGCAACACACAGTCTGGAGCTCAGGCCCTCAGGCAGGGGCTGAGCAAAATAGTTCAGTAATAAGCCCAGGCCCTGGGTTAGGGCAGGGCAGCAAACAAAGAGGAGCTCAGACCCTCAGGTAGGGGCTGAGCAAATAGTTCAGGAACAAAAACCCAGACTCCTGGTTCTGAGCATCTGGGGCGAGGGGGATACTGCCACCCATACATGGGGTGCCAGGGGGGATGCAGGCCCGCCCACTCCACTGCATCCCAGCCCGGGGCCCTAACAGCAGCAGGCAGCCTGCTGCTGTGTCAGTGGGGATCCTGGCTGCAACACACTGACATCAGCTCTGGCTGTGCCACCACCAGACTAGGGTCGGCTGCCCTGGGCTACTTCCTACTTCCCCCTCTAGCAGTACCTGCATCTGGCCAGTGTCCTCCACTGAATCAAGCACCATGGGCTCCTCAGGGTACTTGGCGAGCGGTAGGCTTGGCAGCTTCTCTGGGTTGCTTCTCACCGGTAGGCTTAACAGCTTCTCTGGGGTCTGGTCGTCATCCGGCCTTGACTGATATGGCCAGTCCTCGGGTCGGTCACAGGCTGCAGGATTCTCCCCAGTGGAAGCAAGACCCCCAGCATCTGGCTTCTCTGGCAGCCAGGCAGCTTCTGAGCCCTGGGATGCGGCTTTTATACTTCCGGTCTTGCACTTTGACCTTTGGGGGGCGGGCACAGGCTCCAGTGGCTCCACCCACTTTGGCATCCAGAGGGACTCATCCCTCTCTGGGGTGGCTGGGAGCCAGGCCGCCTCACTGCACTATTATACAAGGCACTATTGAGACCCCATGGAATACTGTATGCGATTCTGGTCTCTCACATTTAAGAAAGATGAATTGAAACTGGAGCAGATGCAGAGAAGAGCTATTAGGATCATCAGAGGAATGGAGAACCTACCTTACAAGAAGAGACTTAAGGAAGTTGGCTTGTTTAGCCTAACAAAATAAAGACTGAGGGGCGCTATTGCTCTTTCTAAATACATGAGGGATAAATACCAGGGAGAGAGAGGACTTATTTAAATTAAGGGGCCAATGTTGGCACAAGAACAACTGGCCATCAACAAGTTTAGGGCTGAAATTAGATGAAGATTTTCAGTCATCAGAGGAGTGAAGATCTGGAACAGCCTTTCAAGGAGAATGACGGGGGCAAAAAACCTAACTTGTTTCAAGACTGAGTTTGATAAGGGTATGGAAGGAATGGTATGATGAGGTTGTCTACAATGGCATGTGCCCATCCATGTCTGCTACTAGCTATCTCCAACAGCAGTAATTGGGACACTAGATGGAGAGGTCTCTGATATATTGCTGAAAATTCTTCCCCAGGTTTCTAGATGATGGGTGTCACCTAAATGTTCAGGGTCTAATAGATTGGCATATTTGGGATCAGGAAGGAATTTTTCTCCAGGGCAGAGGTTATGGGCCTATTACATTAGTGGCTGGGTAAGGTTCTGTGGCCTGAGATATACAGGAGGTCAGACTAGATGATCATAATGGTCCCTTCTAGCCTTAAAGTCTACACTGCAATTAAAAACCAATGGCGTGACCTTGCCAGCTGACTTGGGGTTGTGGGGCTTAGGTTACAGGGCTGTTTAATTGCAGTATAGATGTTCAGGCATGGGTAGGAGCCCGGGCTTTAGGACCTTGCAAGGTGGGATGGTCCCAGAGCTCAGGCTGGAGCCTGAGCCATCTACACCACAATTTAACAGCCCCTTAGTCCAAGTCCTGTGAACCCAACTCAGCTGGCACAGACCTGCCATGGGTGCCTTACTGAAGTGTAGATGTACCCTATGAATCTATGAGTCATGTATGATGCCATTACAGCCCTGATGCAAGAAAGCACTTAAGCATGTGGTTAATTTTAACCATGTGAGCATTTCAATTTCAGATGCTTAAAGCTAAGTATGTGTTGAATGGGACCGTCCATGTAGTGGATTCAGTCCTAAGTTAAGAAAGCAGTTGTGCGAAGCCAGGTTGAAATAGGTTGTATGGTTTTTAAAAGCAAAACACAGGATCAGAGTTTTTTTCCTTGGCAACTAATGGCAAACACCAGTGAATAAAAATGTGCCCTGTCTAAAACATCCTTGAAGCCATTGTAGTTACACCACAGGTTCATTTGGCCTTGTGTGACTCATCTATTTTAAAATATAATTTTTTCTCTCTTTTAAATTTTAAAGGGGGAAAAATAAGAGCTAACAAATACAAAGAGCATATGTTTCAGAGTAACAGCCGTGTTAGTCTGTATCCGCAAAAAGAAGAACAGGAGTACTTGTGGCACCTTAGAGACTAACAAATTTATTAGAGCATAAGCTTTCGTGGACTACAGCCCACTTCTTCGGATGCATATAGAATGGAACATATAATGAGGAGATATATATACACACATACAGAGAGCATAAACAGGTGGGAGTTGTCTTACCAACTCTGAGAGGCCAATTAATTAAGAGAAAAAAAAAAAAAAAAAACAAAAAAACTTTTGAAGTGATAATCAAGCTAGCCGAGTACAGACAGTGTGATAAGAAGTGTGAGAGTACTTACGAATCACCTTCTTTCCCTTACTGTATTTTTCAAAATGATGGTACTTATAAGTGGTTTCAGAATAGAAGTAACTCATGCTGTCATAAATATACAGTAATTGGTAGGAAAATTAAACAGAAAACAAACAGTTCTGCAAAGATGTCACTGAATGATAAATGGACAGTAAAGACAAAGTTTGAAAATGCAGCATTAAGGGTAGTTTTAAACATTTAAAATCTCCCAATATTTATAATAAAAAAAAAAAAAAAATAATGGAGATATCCCATCTCCTAGAACTGGAAGGGACTTTGAAAGGTCATTGAGTCCAGCCCCCTGCTTTCACTAGCAGGACCAAGTACTGATTTTGCCCCAGATCCCCAAGTGGCCCCCTCAAGGATTGAACTCACAACCCTGGGTTTAGCAGGCCAATGCTCAAACCACTGAGCTATCCCTCCCCCCCCATGTTCCAGTCTACAGTGGGTGATTCAAACAACCTGGCCCAACATGCCCCCCATTAAGGGTCCTGATCATGAAATTTGAATCTGGAACATGACATTTGGATTTACATAACATTCATTACGGACCTGGACTGAATGATTCAAGAGATTGGTGATGATGGACAGGATCCTCAGTTGGCATAAACCAATATAACTCTGTTGACTCCATTGCAGCTACACCAAATTACATCACCTGACAATCTGACACGTATAAATTTTTTTACATGTGCATCAGCAAGCATAATACATGATGTCTACAATTAGAGGTCAAATTGGAGAGCCTGGGGAAAGTGGTGGTGGTACTCCTCCAGGATGATACTAGCAAAAGTTTGTGTGGATGTTCAAAATATGGTCATGCAGCCCTCTGAGCTCTGCTGGGCTCACTGAGTTTGGCAACCTCTCACTAGGGCCTGAAGATACCCATGGCTTCTGCAAAACTCCTTGAGCTTGAGATCTTCTTCAATATCTCTTAATTGGCCCCCGCTTGTGATACCAAAGTGAGACTATGGTCCCAGAGAATTGTCTAGATCTCTGATGTTTCCTCACCTTTCTTACATGAGGAATGCAATAGTTAACAATGTTGACATTTACATGATCATAACTGTGTATCTTCATGAACACCTCTGTCATGGTGTGAGGCTGGCCCTTCAAGATAGAGCATGCCCAGTGCACCTCTGCTGCATCAGCTGACCTAGACTCCTCTGGGAGATGAGGCAGTGAGAACCTGAGAGATTCACCCAGGGTTTGCTGAGGAGCTGTTTTGTTTAAGTTTGGACAATAAGGACAGGTCTACACTTAAAACTCTGCAGCTGCGCTACTGTTGTGCTTCAGTGAAGACGCTAGCTACACCAACAGGACGGCTTCTCCCATCGGCGTACATAAGAGGTGGTAACTATGTAGATGGGAGAATTCTCCTGTCAACCTAGCACTGTCTACACTTGGGGTTATGTCAGTTTAACTGCATTACTAAGAGGGGTGGATTTTTCACACTCCTGAGCGACATAGTTATACAACCCTAATTTCCTATGGTAGATGTAGTGTTATGTAAAATTGCCAAAAAGAGAGTGTTGTTAGCAGATCTTTCGCAAGCTGGGGAGAAGCCCTACTTGTTACACCTTCTTTGAGATGAATAGGGCAGTTCACACCTCTGAAGCTATAGTTCCAAGCTTTCTACAGGCAGAAGCAGACATCTGTGCATCTGTTACACTATTCGCACTTCTGAGCTTTTCCTCACAAATACGATCATGATAGTAAGGACTTGTCTCCACTGGCAATTAACAGCGCTGCAACTTTCTCACTCAGGGGTGTGAAAATACACCCGCCTGAGCGCAGCAAGTTGCAGCACTGTAAAGCGCCAGTGTAAACAGTGCCCCAGTGCTGGGAGCTGCGCCCCTTGTTGAGATGTTTTTTTTTAGAGCGCCGGTAGAGCTCTCTCCCAGCGCTGTGCCGCGACTACACAGGCACATTAAAGCACTGCTGCAGCGCTTTAGTATTGCCAGTGTAGACTAGCCCTTAGACTCATATTATGGATAACAAGAAAGCAATTTAACAGAGCCACCAATGTTCTGTACCACTGCATACTGACTCCAAATGAGCCCTGCCTATATTAATAATAATTAAAATAATAATTTACATATTATAGATGTTCAGTAGCCTTTGTGAGAAGAATTACTTTTGGTTAGTTTCTAGAGGACAGAGACAAGCTCACAAGATCATAGATATCACAGTTCTACAATGTGCATTCTTTTCAGCTGTGTCAGAAAAGCCATAATTTTGCAAGACATGGAAAATGGACTACCCTTTTACCCCAGAGGCGGACATTCCAGATCAGAACTGAGGCTCACTTGCTGGTACCCATGCTGTCTTGCTGAAGAATAAAGTAGAGAACAGTGCATATTTCCTACATGAAGATTTTAACTTTGAGCCTGATTTTCAAGAATTCAGCTTCCCGGGTTCATAGAGGAAAAACATTGTTCATGTGCCCTTAATGAAGTCAGTAGGAAAATTTAAACAAACCTAAACAAAATGTTCATTAAAAATGATTTGCAAAATTTTGCATTTTCTGACCACCTCTATCAATTATCCTAATTGCATGCATTGATATTGCATACGCAGACAGACAGACATTTGTTCACATAATCATGTTAATTGTACATGTATGCACTTAAACAAGGCATTTTTTCATTTAGCCTTAGATGATTTATCTTTCGAAAAATCAGGCCACAATCTAGAACATTTCTGATTGTTCAGCATAACTGAGGCCCATACCCAGATTTTTGGTGTGCTAGTGTGGTTGTTGATGTAGCTAGCATGCCTGCCAAGCCACAAGCAGAAATCAAACCTGTAGAAATCAAACACAAATAACGTACCACAAATGAAGAAAAGTTCATGAAAATGATCAGAAATTGAATCCTAATAGTATAAACTCCCACACAACCAAAACTTTAGCAATTTATGTAAGTCTTCTTCATTGTCTTTTTGTTCTTGCTATAGTGTAGCCATAAAAAAAAGCAGACATCAACCATCACTCATAGACTTCAGCATTCTCTTTCATTCTTACATGAAATATAATATTATCCTTCACCTCTTTCATTTCCTTGTAGCCAATAATATTGAAATGTTCAAATGGAAGGAAAATGAGTATTACAATAAAAATGGTTAATAAAGGTCAAATCACCTTATTCAAATCCATCGTTTACCGTTTGGAGGGAAAATGTATCTGCTCTTTTTCTTGCAATCCATATTTTCTGAAACCAGTAGAAAAATTCACATGACATATTGGCAGTTTCACTCTCAGAGGGATAAATCATAATTCCCATTTGAAGTGCAGTCACTAAGGTAACAATGTCGTTAGTGGCTACTATACCACACAATGGAGGATGCAAAAGAGGTAAATTATTTGTCAATTACTGCTCTATGTTTCCCATTGCAAAACATCAATCTACATACATCCCAGTCATCACTCCGTTTTTAACATCTGGAGTTACAGTATGTAACCTTATAGTGTGTAAATAATTGGTGACTATGGTATACACTGAAAACAGGGAGTAATGATAAATAACTAAAACAGCATGTAGTGATGGCACACTCTAAATCTTTTCTCTTTCTGCATTTCTCTTTCCTGATCTCTATTAGTAAGTACAGGTGCCTAAAAAGAGGATTTCAGTTTCATCTGCCTATTCCCCACCAGCCTTTAATTTGTGACATCACATTTAGTTGCTATGGAAATGATCTCCATGTTACAGCAAACAGAGGATTATGATAACTTCAGATTGGGAATAAACAGCAGGAGTTGATGAAACCTTAAGAAACAAAAATTCTTTTTTTAATACAAATGATGAGAGGAAAAATACAGAAGATAATTGAAATACTCAGAACTGGTTTACATGTTTTTTTCTTAAATGCTTGCCGCAAGAGTTGGCAACTCTTTAATATGTTTACATTTATTATTTTTTGAATAATTTAATGAAGGGTCTGGCAATATTTACTGGAACAGTAATGCAACTCTGATAACATATAACTTACCAGTAGCAGACTTGCAGAGTCTGATAGGGCAAATTCCCTTTGACCTCTTCCATGGAGTCTTGCATGTCCAGGAGTAGATCATGGCCACTCTTTCCTTACAGAATTACCATCATTGAGGAAGATGTGAGTGAAAGCTATTTGCCTTACTCAGTTTGACATGTTAGCTAACACAAAAAACACCCCATATTTTACATTATCAGTCCACTAACAAACCTTTCACATTGAGATTGGACAGGTCACATTTTTATCAAAGAACAAATATAGACCTATTAGTGTCTATACTTTAGAACTGCCTATACAGTATATTAGAAATATAATTAAAGAAACTCAAGGCAGGTGCAGATTGTTAATTAGAATCTGCAGCAGATATCTCACTATTGATATCAGGAAAGTGACATGGGGGGGGGGGGTGTGGAAATCCCAAAACTCCACATGAAGACTGAGATAGCTGCAAAAGTCAGGCAGATAGACACTTCAGCTAGGTGAACAAAATTGGATAAAATAAGAAATGGCCTGAACTTAGGTTAAAAAATAAAAATAAAGCTCTTTTGAAATATCTGAGTGTCTACTTTTTTTTTTTTAATTTTCCTTGATTTTGCGTCTCTTAGTTTCAAACTGGACAAGCAGTCATCTCATGTAGTCACTGATTATGCAAAGGTCAAAAAGGTTGAAAAGAGCCTACTCCTTACCTTAAGCTCCTGAAAAAGCACAATGCACAATTACAGTCCTTGTGCTCAGGGGTCAAGCAGAGCTAATACTTAAAAGGAGACAGGGAGATGAGCGGTCATGCCCTTTTATATACTGCACCAGCTAGGTCTACTAACCTCCCATAGTGGGGAGCACAAACAGAGAATATCCACACTGGGAAAATGCATTGTGTTAGAAAATGTGTTCACTAACACAACATTAAACATGACTTTGGCCCAGATCCACAGAGGGACATAGGCTGAGTGTTGAGCATCACAGAGCCTAATTTTTAGGAACCTAGATAATCACAGGAATAACACTGCTACCCACAACATCTGAGTTAGACACCCAGCCTCCCTACTCAATACATAGGCAGAAATAGGTGCCTAACAATGCAATCCACAAAATCCAGCACATTAGGCAGGGAATTACCTAAATTCGCCAATAAAAGATGCTGACCAAAGGGTTGTGTCCTACCTAAGTCCCTCCCTCTCACAGACATAGATGCAGGGAGATGCTTATCTCTGCTTAGCAATCCACAACACAAACCTCTCTCTCAGTCTTTGGCAGCTTAAGAGCCTAAGTCGTTCCTTGAGGAAATGAATTCAGTACCTACCTTGCTCCACCCAAAACAGCTGTTGGAGGTGGTGATGGTACACACCCTATACACCTGAAACAGGGGCATCCAGCACAAAAAAGTTGAAGTGCACCTGTGATGCTCACTGACCAGTACATCACACAAGTAAGACTATTTTCATGATACAGGAAGGGTGACTAAGAAGGGACAAACTTCCCATAACCATCTGAATTTCTGGAAGCGTAACTGAACAAACTTCATAAACAGTTTGATGTTTGTCCCTCACTCTAAGGCTTTTTGTTAAAAAAACAATAATTAGCAATTCTTAAGCTCTACAAAGTGTTTGTCAATGATTAATTAAATTAGTACCGAAATATTTCAGCCATTTAGAGCATAACAAATTTAAATAATTGCAGCTGTATACTTTATATTATCTAATAAATCTTTATATATTAGTGCATTTGATAAACATGAATTAATGTGACAACAGTATAACATTTTTATGTAGTGGATTTTATTATATGCCAAGCCTACACAACAAAACATAAATACAGGAAAGCTGAGTAGAAGAATGTGCAGGGATCATATAGTTTCTTATTGGGGTATTCGGCCTCACAACTCCAGTATTAAGCATGGGGGGAAATCTAAAATGACCCTGCAACAGTTCCTGCAACAGTTGAGAAAGGACGGTGATATGGAAGGTGAGCGATCAGCTGTTGTAACCTGCACAGGTTGTGCCATGTTTGTCTTTATTCCGCAGGACAGAAGCGACTTTGTCTGTACAAAGTGCAAGCTGGTCTCCATATTGGAGGAGAAGGTTCGAGGGCTGGAGAAACAAGTATCGACTCTGCGTTGCATAAGGGAAAATGAAGATTTCCTGGACAGAAGTCAGGAGATGCTTCTACGGCCACAATGTTCTGAAGATACAGAGCAGGCGCAGCAGGGACAGAAGGATTGTGAGGAGGTTTGGCAGCATGTGACCTCCAGAAGAAGAAAGAGGAGCGTCCATGCACCAGCAATGGAGATACAGGTGAGCAATCGTTTCCATGTTCTCTCTACAGGTGCTAATGCGGAGAGTGGACTAGATGGCCCATCTGAGGGAAGGGAGCAGAAGGAGACTCCACCGATTGGAAGGCAAAAGATGCACTGTCCTAGGGATGGGGGTTCCACGACCACCACTCCCAAGAGGAGGAGGAGGGTGGTGGTGGTCGGGGACTCCCTCCTCAGGGGGACTGAGTCATCTATCTGCCGCCCTGACCGGGAAAACCGAGAGGTCTGCTGCTTGCCAGGAGCTAGGATACACGATGTGACGGAGAGACTGCCGAGACTCATCAAGCCCTCGGGTCGCTACCCCTTCCTGCTTCTCCACGTCGGCACCAATGATACTGCCAAGAATGACCTTGAGCGGATCACTGCAGACTACGTGGCTCTGGGAAGAAGGATAAAGGAGTTTGAGGCGTAAGTGGTGTTCTCGTCCATCCTCCCTGTGCAAGGAAAAGGCCGGGGTAGAGACCGTCGAATCGTGGAAGTCAACGAATGGCTACGCAGGTGGTGTTGGAGAGAAGGCTTTGGATTCTTCGACCATGGGATGGTGTTCCAAGAAGAAGGAGTGCTAGGCAGAGACGGGCTCCACCTAACGAAGAGAGGGAAGAGCATCTTCGCCAGCAGGCTGGCTAACCTAGTGAGGAGGGCTTTAAACTAGGTTCACCGGGGGAAGGAGACCAAAGCCCTGAGGTAAGTGGGGAAATGGGATCCTGGGAGGAAGCACAAGCAGGAGAGCGCAAGAGGGGAGGACTCCTGTCTCATGCTGAGAAAGAGGGACGATCATTGAGTTATCTTAAGTGCCTATACACAAATGCAAGAAGCCTGGGAAACAAGCAGGGAGAACTGGAAGTCCTGGCACAGTCAGGGAACTATGATGTGATTGGAATAACAGAGACTTGGTGGGATAACTCACATGACTGGAGTACTGTCATGGATGGATATAAACTGTTCAGGAAGGACAGGCAGGGCAAAAAAGGTGGGGGAGTTGCGTTGTATGTAAGAGAGGAGTATGACTGCTCAGAGCTCCGGTATGATACTGCAGAAAAACCTGAGAGTCTCTGGATAAAGTTGAGAAGTGGGAACAACAAGGGTGATGTCGTGTTTGGAGTCTGCTATAGACCACCAGACCAGGGGGATGAGGTTGACGAGGCTTTCTTCTGGCAACTAGCAGAAGTTGCTAGATCACAGGCCCTGGTTCTCATGGGAGACTTTAATCATCCTGATATCTGCTGGGAGAGCAATAGAGCGGTGCACAGGCAATCCAGGAAATTTTTGGAAAGTGTAGGGGACAATTTCCTGGTGCAAGTGCTGGAGGAACCAACTAGGGGCACAGCTTTTCTTGACCTGCTGCTCACAAACAGGGAAGAACTAGTAGGGGAAGCAAAAGTGGATGGGAACCTGGGAAGCAGTGACCATGAGATGGTCGAGTTCAGGATCCTGACACAAGGAAGAAAGGAGAGCAGCAGAATACGGACCCTGGACTTCAGAAAAGCAGACTTTGACTCCCTCAGGGAACAGATGGGCAGGATCCCCTGGGAGAATAACATGAAGGGCAAAGGGGTCCAGGAGAGCTGGCTGTATTTTAAAGAATCCTTATTGAGGTTGCAGGAACAAACCATCCCGATGTGTAGAAAGAATAGTAAATATGGCAGGCGACCAGCTTGGCTAAACAGTGAAATTCTTGCTGATCTTAAACGCAAAAAAGAGGCTTATAAGAAGTGGAAGATTGGACAAATGACCAGGGAGGAGTATAAAAATATTGCTCAGGCGTGCAGGAGTGAAATCAGGAAATTGGAGTTGCAGTTAGCAAGAGATGTTAAGAGTAACAAGAAGGGTTTCTTCAGGTATGTTAGCAACAAGAAGAAAATCAAGGAAAGTGTGGGCCCCTTACTGAATGAGGGAGGCAACCTAGTGACCGAGGATGTGGAAAAAGCTAATGTACTCAATGATTTTTTTGCCTCTGTCTTCACGCACAAGGTCAGCTCCCAGATTGCTGCACTGGGCAGTACAGCATGGGGAGAAGGTGACCAACCCTCTGTGGAGAAAGAAGTGGTTCGGGACTATTTAGAAAAACTGGACGTGCACAAGTCCATGGGGCCGGATGCGCTGCATCCGAGGGTGCTAAAGGAGTTGGCGGGTGAGATTGCAGAGCCATTAGCCATTATTTTTGAAAACTCATGGCGATCGGGGGAGGTCCCAGATGACTGGAAAAAGGCTAATGTAGTGCCCATCTTTAAAAAAGGGAAGAAGGAGGATCCGGGGAACTACAGGCCAGTCAGCCTCACCTCAGTCCCTGGAAAAATCATGGAGCAGGTCCTCAAGGAATCAATTATGAAACATTTAGAGGAGAGGAAAGTGATCAGGAACAGTCAGCATGGATTCACGAAGGGGAAGTCGTGCCTGACTAACCTAATTGCCTTCTATGATGAGATAACTGGCTCTGTGGATGAGGGGAAAGCAGTGGATGTGTTATTTCTTGACTTTAGCAAAGCTTTTGATACTGTCTCCCACAGTATTCTTGCCAGCAAGTTAAAGAAGTATGGGCTGGATGAATGGACTGTAAGGTGGATAGAAAGCTGGCTAGATCGTCGGGCTCAATGGGTAGTGATTAATGGCTCCATGTCTAGTTGGCAGCCGGTTTCAAGTGGAGTGCCTCAAGGGTCGGTCCTGGGGCCGGTTTTGTTTAATATCTTTATTAATGATCTGGAGGATGGTGTGGACTGTACTCTCAGCAAGTTTGCAGATGACACTAAACTAGGAGGCGTGGTAGATACACTAGAGGGTAGGGATTGGATACAGAGGGACCTAGACAAATTAGAGGATTGGGCAGAAAAAAACCTGATGAGGTTCAACAAGGACAAGTGCAGAGTCCTGCACTTAGGACGGAAGAATCCCATGCACTGCTACAGACTAGGGACTGAATGGCTAGGTAACAGTTCTGCTGAAAAGGACCTAGGGGTCACAGTGGACGAGAAGCTGGATATGAGTCAACAGTGTGCTCTTGTTGCCAAGAAGGCTAACGGCATTTTGGGCTGTATAAGTAGGGGCATTGCCAGCAGATCGAGGAACGTGATCATTCCCCTTTATTCGACATTGGTGAGGCCTCATCTGGAATACTGTGTCCAGTTTTGGGCCCCACACTACAAGAAGGATGTGGAAAAATTGGAAACAGTCCAGCGGAGGGCAACAAAAATGATTAGGGGTCTGGAGCACATGACTTATGAGGAGAGGCTGAGAGAACTGGGATTGTTTAGTCTCCAGAAGAGAAGAATGAGGGGGGATTTGATAGCAGCCTTCAACTACCTGAAGGGGGGTTCCAAAGAGGATGGAGCTCGGCTGTTTTCAGTGGTGGCAGATGACAGAACAAGGAGCAATGGTCTCAAGTTGCAGTGGGGGAGGTCCAGGTTGGATATCAGGAAAAACTATTTCACTAGGAGGGTGGTGAAACACTGGAATGCGTTACCTAGGGAGGTGGTGGAGTCTCCTTCCTTGGAGGTTTTTAAGGCCCGGCTTGACAAAGCCCTGGCTGGGATGATTTAGCTGGGAATTGGTCCTGCTTTGAGCAGGGGGTTGGACTAGATGACCTCTTGAGGTCCCTTCCAACTCTGATATTCTATGAAAACATATGGAGAAAGACACACAAAGACTGGGATATCTAGACTTGCATTCACTGTCAGCTATCTACATGTTTATGTTTCATCTGTAACCCTTCTGCCAGATGTTGACAGAGGCAAGAAGGGCCAGATTCAGTTTTCTAGGGCTTTACATAAAGACTAAATTTATACCAGCTTGAGGCCTCACCCAGAAACCTGGGAAACTATATATACCACCCTGGGCACCCCTGATGGGCAACTCTTCCCCACTCACTAGCTTTGAGTCGAGAGGTTTCAACAAACAGAACTTTAGGGGTGGGGAACCATAGAGAGAGGTAGAAAAACAAGAGAATACATTTGAAAAAAAAATAGCAATTAACAGATGCTATGCTGAAAGACTCCAACCCCCAGGATATCTTAACTTTAGTCCGAACCTTCCTTTGGCTATTGTGAGTGTCTGTTTTTGCCACTTTTCTGCTCCTTAGCTCCCCACTCATTGTAGCTGTCCTGGAAAGTCCAAGGTTCCTAGCAGGTCAGTGCTGCCTGGATTGCTCTGAGGCTCAACTACCTAACCCAGCTAGAGTGATTTCAGATTTAGTTGCAGGGTAGGGAAACCCTCACAAGAATCCCTTCAGTAGGCGACTGCTCTCTGTGGCTTCAGGCAAGCTGCCTAGCTCGGCTGCTGCTGGGCTACCCTTCTCCTAGAAAGTGATCCTGCCACTCTAAGCCATGTGCCACCTCAGAAGAACCGCTGCTGCTGCCACTCTTCACCATTATTCCCACCAAACTGCTGCTACTGCACTGTTCAGAAATCTCAACTCGGCTCTTTGGGAGAGATCAATATCTAAAACCCTTGACAGAGTCCTCACCACCAGAGAAGTGCTCCCAGCAGCACTCACAAACATTTTTCCTCCTCTCTCCATATCTCTGCTCTGTTCATGCTCCCTGTGACCCCAGGCACATTCAATGTCAATGTTTTCGACTTGTATTTCCCAACAAGGTCAACTGTATTTCATTGCCTCCAAACACAAACTTAGCTGAATTTCTACCACACTGCCCCAAACCATCAGAGAACTGAATTGTAAATGAGGCCTGGCCCATTCAGTCAACTCCCCTTGCTCTGCAACAGGTGCTGGCAGAGAGGTCCCCCATCAGTGGATCCCCTGCAATTCTTAAGCAGCTCTGGGCTGCTCTTCTCCCATTTTAGCCACGGGTGAACCACTGAGCTCCCTTCTCTCTCAGGCTTCTGGCCACAGGACTTACACATCTATTACTAGTTTGCAATTTAAAAAACAACATTGCTAGATTATGGCTCAATTCTGTGATGTTCTGAGTATTCTATTTCTCCTCTGCTCCACTGAAGTGAATGGCAATGATCCCAGTGGTTACAATGGGAATAGATTCAGGTCTAAGTGCACTGCTCCTTTCAGGAGATGCTCAATATTTTGCAGGACTGAGACCTTGATTACCCTTTGGTGTTTACAGGGGGAGTGGGAAAATAATCTTTACTTTCATGACTAGTAAATGCTGAAAAAAATGGATTCCCACCTCTGGCTTTTTTCTTACGTACATAGTTTTCTGTATTATCATGTTGGAATCAAAGATTTTCCCAGGATTTAAGGCTGAAGTTAAGCTAGCAGTACTGCTTTAAAAAAAAAAAAAAAAAAAAACGAGAGCGAGAGAAACATATTGCTAACTTCCTGAATGTAGTGGTCTGATACTCAGTTTTGGATGACTAGCCAAGTTTGTGAAGTGTCATTACTTTCCTTCATGCTTTCTGACCCTCTATTGAAACCGTAGCTTTTCCTACATTCTGACATTATATCTCCTTAATAGATGCGGTCCACTTCCATGGCATTGTGGAAGGATAATTGAGGAAAGTGTATTTTATTTTCTAGCTTCATGAAGGGCATATTCTAAGTTAAGAAAAATCAGCCATTTCAGAAGGGGACACATATATGAAAAGGAATAGAGAGTATTACTGGCAATGGGAAGCCTACACTAAATGTACTATGGACATTAGTTCTTATATATTTGCATATATACATTGACTGATTCCTTTTCCTTTTGTTTAATTATTATATGTTGATATTATTATTTTATTTATATTACAGTAGCATCTAGAGGCTCCAAATGAGATTAAGTACTGGGACCCAGCCAGCATCACTGTGTGTTTGCACAGTGCCTAAGATTAAGAGCCAGTCCTGTTCTGAAGACTTTGCAGTTTGGATAGATAAGACAAAACAAAGGATGGGAGGGGAAGCAAAGGCAGAGGTCACACAGCAGAGGTGGGAATGGAGCTTAGGTTTCCTGATTCCCTGCCCAATGCCCTGTCTGCTAGACCATTCAGTTCTCCCCCTCCTCACCCCCAACACAGGGTAAAATTCTAGTCACATTGAAACCCATAGGAGTTTTTCCACTGACTTCAATGGAGCCAAAATTTCACCCTCAGTGTTGTGTATTTTATAATCTACACAAAATAGATTACATATGCTGATCTGTACAATAGTTCTTTTTAGATTGTTAGAGTGCCTCATCTATATTCTAATATATACAGTGGGCTTGATTTTCAGACACTGGCCTATGCTTTTCTGTTTTTGTACATGCACACACACATTTGTATAGTAGCTCAAGTGTGCATACATAATAAATTCTAACATCTGCACATATAGGTGCAACTCCCATGAGTTTGAGAGTCAGGGCTGTGATTATGGCCAGAATTTATGTTGATGGAATCCTTCTTGCTATGCTCCTATGTGTTTACATAACAGCAGGGCACATTCTGACTCTTAATAATATTGTGACCCAGGAACCTCTTAGTGCCAACTGACCAGGGGAACAGACTGGATACACAGGGGTTACAGGACTCTTTTGACTCTGGTATTTACAGTCTAGCTCACCAAAAGAGTATCATGTGAGTTCTTGAATAAAAGCCTCTGTCACTCAGGTCATTAATATCATTGTAAAATATTCGTATAGACACTATATAAGGAGTTATACATATATATTGAAAATACTTTCTTAAAATCTGTATCTGGGGACTGGTCACCCACAAAGGTGAAAAACATGTTTTCTGTCACACAAGAGATGTTATCTATCTATTTGTTTAAAGAGAAATCAAGTGCGGCCTCATACACAATGGGTTGCCACTCACCAGTCTAATTCAAATGCTAATGAAGGGCTGGCAGGGACTTCAGAAAGAAATTAACAGGAAGAGAAAACAGTAGGCATGGGAAAACCCTATCTGGAGCTCACGTGCCCTACTATATTTGGTTGGGAAAAGAAGACACCCTGGCACCTTTCACTGAGAAAGAAAGTGGGCAGCGAGTTTGCTTTGTGAAAAAGAGTTCTCAGATAGGCTTCATTGAAAATGCTGGAGAGAATTTTGGGTAAGATAAACTTCTTTAGATAGGAGGTTAACCTAATAGTTAAGTTTAGTCCCTAGAAAGTATGTTATGATTTTGTTTTGTATGTAACCATTTGTTTCCAATATTTTTACTCATTATCACTTGAATCTCTGTTCTTTGATAATACATTTATTCTTGATTTCACTATAAATATGTAAGTGCTCTAATGTTAAGCAATGTAGCAATTATGAATTGAATCTTGATATGTACTGTTATTCTGGGAACAGCACGTCCAGTAATTCTGGGAGTATTTAATGAATAAGGAGCTGGACGCTGCAGGAAATGGTCTAAGAACTTGGTGATTGGTGTGTGCTGAACAATACCTGTGTCATGTACTTCTTAAACACAGTAGGTTGCAAGGCTCAAGTGTCTGTTTATACCTTCTAAGGCCTTGGCTACACTTGCAGATATACAGTGCTGTGAGTTAAACCTGACTTCATGCAATTGAGTAGGGAAAGCGATGCTGTCTGTCCACACTGACAGCTGCCCAGCGCACTGTCGTGGCCACATTTGCGGCAATTGCAGCGCTATTGGGAGCGGTGCATTATGGGCAGCTATACCACAGAGCACCTTTTCCCATTCTAGCGCCATGGGTTGTGGGAAGGGGGTGTGGGTGCGGGGGATTCTGGGTCCTGTCCCAATGCCCCATGATGCATCGCTTCGCATCCCGGAAATCCCTTTGTTTCCGTCTACCTTTGGCGCCATCTTTCAACGGTTTCTGTGCAGCACGATCTGTCTGCGGGAAATGGAGTCCGAACTGCTGAGGCATATGCTGACGAGTCTCGCCAGCACGTCACGTTTGGCTGTTGAACTATTCCTTAAGATCCAAAGTGACAGTGAGAGTTAGGGTGAGGAGTCCAAAGATGCTATCAAGCCGCGTAATGCGTATGACATGAAATTGCTTGTGGCATTCACGGACATGCTCAGCACCGTGGAACATCGCTTTTGGGCTCGGGAAACAAGCACCGAGTGGTGGGATCACATCGTCATGGAAGTCTGGGATGAAGAGCAGTGGCTGCAGAACTGTCGGATGAGAAAAGCCACTTTCATGGGACTGTGTGAGGAGCTTGACCCCACCCTGTGGCATAAGGACACGAGATTGAGAGCTGTCCTGCCAGTGGAGAAGCGGGTGACTATTGCAGTCTGGAAGCTGGCAACTCCAGACAGCTACCGGTCGGTCGCAAACCAGGTTGGAGTGGGAAAGTCGACCGTTGGAATCGTGTTGATGCAAGTTTGCAAGGCCATTAATCGCATCCTACTCAGAAGAACCGTGACTCTGAATAATGTGCAGGAAATAGAGGATGGCTTTGCACAAATGGGGTTCCCTAACCGTGGAGGGGTGATAGATGGGACGCACATTCCTATTCTGGCACCACCCCACCTAGGATCCGAGTACGTTAATCGCAAGGGGTATTTCTCTATGGTTCTCCAGGCGCTTGTGGATCACTGTGGGTGTTTCATTGACATTAATACAGGCTGGCCTGGAAAGGTGTATGACGCACGCATCTTTCGGAACACTTGGCTGTTCAGGAAGATGCAGGCCGGGACTTTTTTCCCAGAGCGGAAGTTCACAGTAGGGGAAGTTGAAATGCCCATTGTGATCCTTGGATATCCCGCTTACCCGTTAATGCCATGGCTCATGAAACCCTACACAGGGAACCTTGACAGGAGCAAGGAATGGTTCAACTACAGGCTGAGCCGGTGCTGAATGACTGTGGAGTGTGCCTTTGGCCGTTTAAAGGGCCGCTGGCGATCTCTGAATGGGAAGCTGGACTTGGCCGAAAACAACATCCCCACAGTTATATCCGCGTGCTGTGCCCTCCATAATATTTGTGACGGGAAGGATGAAAGCTTCACTCAGGCATGGACCTCCGAGGTTCAACACCTGGAGGCTGAATTTACACAGCCAGAGAGCAGAGCTATTACAGGGACTCAGCGCGGGGCTGCAAGGATTAGGGATGCCTTGAGGGAGCAATTTGAGGCTGAAAACCAGCAGTGATATCTGGTGCCCTGCACGGGAGTGAAGTGCAGTAGTTCCAATCTTTAGGAATCAGTGTCTGCTTAGCAGACAAGCAGACTTGTAGTGCCTGTTTATTTCCTGGGCTAAGGAGTCTTTTACTTTATGTAATAATAAAGAATGTTTTCAAAGCCAAAGAATCCATTTATTGAAAAGAAACAAGGGGGTGGAGTGGGGAACAGTACAATCACAGATTCGCGTATGTCCTGTCTGGTGTGCTGTGCAGTGAGTGCTGCACTTCAGGGCAGCTATCCTGCATGGTGATGGGGGTTGAGTGCAGAGGGTAAGGGTAGTGATTTTCACGGCTGGGTGGTGAAGATACTGGTGTTGGAGGCAGCGGGTGGCGTGAAGAACACGGAAGTTGGGGAAAGTGGGTTGGAGGTGACAGTGGGGCACAACAGAAAGAGTTTTGGGACTAGGGCTGTGTGGGGGGGTGGCATTTGCATTTGCGGTACTGCTCCTCTTTCTGCATGGCTACCAGCTACTGGATAGCATCTGCTTGGCGCTCCAGGATGCTTATGAGCCTATCAGTGCTTTGCTGCTGGTGCGCGGTGCTTTGCTGCCGGTGCACTGTGTTTTCCTGGCGGATCCTGCTTTCTCTCTCCCTCCAGTCCTGTGCTTTCTCATTCTCTTTAATAGATTGCCGCATCACTTCTTGCAGCATGTCTTCTTTGCTTTTTCACGGTCTCTTCCTGATTCTTTGCAGTCTCTGAGCAGGCGATAAGAGGGACGGCTGAGGTCTCAAGGTTGATGCAGCTGTATAGGCAAAATGCAACATTTAACAGAGGCAGCATTGTTTATACCAGACAGAGTAATGATTCCCCCTGCACTTAAGGAGTAGAAAACACACAGGATCTACACAATAGCATAATTTTCCCATCCGAAACAGAGCGCACACATCCCATTGGAGCCTCAAAATGATGAGTAAGGGGGACTGATTGTTTCAGGGCTGCACTGTCCTCTGGGTTTCTGTGCCTTAGGGAGAGCCAACAGCTTCAGGGGGCACCTACACTGAACACTGTCCCAACATTTTCCACAGGAGTTCATCCTGGACGATATCTCGCTGCTGAAGGTGACCTGGGAAGCAAGGGAGGGTCTTCTACTGCAATGCGGCTTCTGCCCTGGCCCATATGCAGCTTGCCTGTGTGCAGCAATGGTCCCCCCGCCCCTCATGGCACAGTGGCGCGGACACATTAGCCTGGCTGGGACAAGGACCACGGTGGCTCTCCCGATAAACCTGCACAAGCGCATTGCACACGTTCTGGATGAGACATTCGAGAAGATTACCGAGGTCGATTACCGCGATGTGATAAACCACATCAATGCACTATTCCGCATCTAGGCATGCATGCCTAACCCTCCTCTCCCAAAGAGCCCGCACCGAAAAAATTCCTTCCCGAAAAAAAAACCCGCTTACCGGGAACCTGCTCTTCTGTTTGTCCTCCACCAAATACCGGCCGCAGCGACTGGCTACCTTCCTCTTGGCTCGAGAAGACCTCCTGGCTGCATGCTCCAGGGATTCCGGGGTGTCTCCATCCGGCCCACCACCATCACTCCCATTTTCCTCCTCCTCCTCCTCCTCCTCTTCCTCCTCTCCCCCCCCCACCGGCTCTGAAGTGTCCATGGTGGTGCTCAGAGTGGAGGTGGGGTTAACCCCAAGCATCGCATCCAGCTCTTTGTAGAATCGGCAGGTCGCGGGGGGAATCACCCGAGCAGCCGTTTGCGTCGCGGGTTTGCGGTAGGCACACCGCAGCTCCTTCACTTTAATCCTGCACTGCAGGGCGGCCTTTCCATCATGTCCTTTGATACCTTCCCGAAGGTATCATAATTCCTACGGCTGGAGCGCAGCTGGGACTGTACAGCTTCCTCCCCCCAAACACTGATGAGGTCCAGCAACTCGCCATTGTTCCATGCTGGGGCTCGCTTGGCGCGTGGAGGCATGGTCACCTGGAAAGATTCGCTGATAGCACTCCACGCCATTCTGGGCTGAGCAAACAGGAAGGGGATTTTTAAAATTCCCGGGGAATGTAAAGGGTTGGTCACATGGTTGGTTACCTGAGGCCAGGGCAGTAGAGTTTGAACTGATGACCAGAGTGACTAGAACAGGCATTGTGGGATACTGCCAAATAATTCTGGAGGCCATTCACAGCGCATTGGGCGGCCACACTGATGCTGCAGCGCTGCAGTGGCAGCGCAATACCCGCTATTCCTCTTGGAGATGTGAAGTACAAGCAGCACTGCAACCACGGAGATACAGCAATGCAAATGCCTTGCCAGTGTGGATGGGGAGTGAGTTACAACGCTGGAAGAGCCTTTACAGCGCTGTAACTCGCAAGTGTAGCCAAGGCCTAAGTTAGTGTCAGTTTTTTTCAAGTTGCTTCGTCCTTTTGTTCTGTTGTATGACTAGTTCAGACTGCTTTGCTTTCTGTATAGCTGTGGCTAGAATTAAGTCTGTCTTCAGTTATAGCTGCTGTGCAAGATTGTTATCTGATAACTCAATAACCTGCCTTTCTCTGGTATCTTCATGTTTTGCATTCCCAAAGATCACAGTTTTCAGCCAATGTATACAGAACTCTTATAAAGCATTTAACATTTTCCCCTAGTTCTTGTATTATCTGGTTAGAACATGCTTTTTCATAAACCATATTTCTCTGAGGTAAATAGTATGTATCAAAACATAGCCTGAATTCTTTCATAGTCTCATAGACTTTAAGATAGAAGGAGCCATCATGATCATCTAGTCTGACCTCCTGCACATTGCAGGCCACAAAATCTCACTCATCTACTCCTGTAACACTGCTCTACAGACAAAATGCTTCTGAAATAAATGTAGTCAAACTTCACTAATTCTGGGTCACTGAGAACGAAAATGATGCTTAAAATTGTTGATTGGCTCTAGTTTTCAAGATATGCTATTGGGTCAGTATATACGACCCTTGACTTGGGAATGGCGGAGGATAAGTGAGTTATAAAGGGAAGGGATCTCAATTTAAACCAGAAATGACTAAAATACATCTTTGACTGGATCTATGAATAAATCTATGACTGGGTTTGGACAGTACTTGCTTTTTAGGCAAAACAATGAATGATGCAATCTGAAGCTGGTATTGCATCATACATGATATGAATTGCATCATGTTATTCCTAGAAGTCATGGATGATGCAATCATAACGAAGCTTACATCACTCTGCTGAACAAATTGCCCTATATCAGCTCTAGAAATCATACAGTGTCATGCTCTCTTATTTGTCAGTGTTTGATTTTGCAAAGGGACACATTTCTGTTTAGCCAAAGTGAGCAGAGATGCCTCGTACTTGTGTGAACAGTGCAGATAACTTCTGCTCTGTTTGTGGTGAAGTGACTTTTGCATCACAAAAGCGCAGTATAACCAGTATGGTTAAGAAAGCCTATCCCCTTTATTTTGGCTGCAAAATTGGAGATCAGGACAAGAGGTGGGCCCCACACATATGCTGCAACACTTGTGCAACAAATCTTCACCAGTGGTTGAATGGGAAAAGGAAATCTATGCCTTTTGCAGTGCCAATGATTTGGAGAGAGCCAACAGATCATACCAGCAATTGTTACTTCTGCATGGTGCCTCCAGTTGGGAAAGGGGTGTCAAAGAAGAAAAAGTGGACTGTGCATTATCCAAACATTCCATCAGCTATACGCCCAGTACCCCACGGAGAAGGACTGCCGGTTCCTGATGCACCAGAATCATTCTCACTTGAGTCAGACGAGGAAGAGGATGAAACTTCTGGTCCTGAACCATCAATGTCACAGGACCCACATTTTCTCCCATCCTCCTCCTCTGAAGCACACCTCATAACACAAGGTGACCTGAATGATCTTGTCAGGGATTTGGAACTACCCAAGAGTAAGGCAGAGCTGTTGGGCTCCAGACTACAGCAGTGGAATCTCCTGGCAGGTGATGTTAGGGTTTCCATGTTCCGTGACCGTCAAAAGGATCTTGTCCCATTCTTCTTCATGGAAGGTGATCTTGTAGCCTGCAACAACATCGATGGTGTGATGGCAGCCCTCAACATCGTTCACGATCCAGATGAGTGGAGACTGTTCATTGATTCATCGAAGACGAGTCTTAAAGCTGTTTTACTGCATAATGGCAACGTTTTGCCATCAATTCCAGTTGGTCATGCAGTCCATATGAAAGAAACCTATGACAACATGAGACAACTTTTGAGGTGCATAAACTATGACCAACATCAGTGGCAGCTATGTGGCGATTTGAAGGTTGTTGCTCTCTTGCTTGGTCTGCAGACTGGATACACAAAGTACTGCTGTTTTCTCTGCGAATGGGATAGTCGTGCAAGAGATTCCCACTACATCAAGAAAGATTGGCCACTCCGACAGTCATTGGAGCCTGGGAGGAAAAGTGTTCAGCATCCACCACTTGTTGAATCAAGGAAGATTTTGTTACCACCCTTACACATCAAGCTGGGTCTGATGAAGAACTTTGTCAAGGCCATTGACAAAACACAAGCAGCTTTCAAGTACCTCTGTGGAAAATTTCCAAGGTTAAGTGAAGCTAAGATAAAGGAAGGTGTCTTTGTTGGTTTTCAGATTCGTGAACTTCTTCGAGATGATGCATTTGACCAAACACTGCGTGGCAAGGAAAAGACGGCATGGAAAGCCTTCCAGTTACTGGCAATAAATTTTCTCGGAAACAACAAGGCAGACAACTACAGGTTGTTGGTGGAAAACCTCCTCAAGGCATACAAATGCCTAGGTTGCAACATGTCACTAAAGATACATTTTTTGCACTCTCATCTAGATTTTTTTCCACCGAACTGCGGAGCAGTGAGCGACGAGCACGGTGAGCGATTTCACCAGGACATTGCAACAATGGAGAAACGCTATCATAGCAAATGGAGCCCATCAATGCTTGCAGACTATTGCTGGACAGTGACAAGAGATGCTCCATTTAATGAATACAAGAGACAAGCCAAGAAGCGCCGAGTAGACACTGAATAGGACTAAACTATGTACAGAATAGTTTTTTGCCTTTTGTTTCATAATAAATTTTATTTATATAACCCTTTTGCTGATTTTTAAAGTGTTACATAAACAGGACAGGTGAAATATTATCATTTAAAGCAACCATAAACACATGAAAAGACCTAGGTTTACAATTTATTATTAAAACTCTACTATCTACACAATATACATCAACATAAAATGTAAAAACTTAAATATCTTAGAAACAGTAGCCAATCAGTTGTTTTAATTGTCATATTTGAATTCAGCACATCAAAATACATAATAAATAGCACATTTTATCTCTGAAGCAGACGACTTCTCAAAAATTGTAGACCAGTGTAAGAGATCCCTAACTTCTGGCTGAGTTACTGGAGTCCTCAAATCATGGTATAAAGACATAAAGTTACAGAGAACCCACCATTTACACTACCTGAAACCAGAAAGTGACCAGTACCCCATGCTTCAAAGGAAGGTGAAAAACCCCCAGGGTCTCTGCCAATATGACCGAGGGAGAAATTTCTTCCTGACCCCAAATATGGCAATCAGTTAAACCCTGAACATGTGGGCTCAACCCACCAGCCACAAACCTGGGAAAGAATTCTTTGTAATAACTCAGAGCCCTCACCACCTAGTTTCCCATCACCGGCTGTTGAAGATATTTGCTGCTAGTAGTCACAGATAGGCTATATGCTGTTGTAGGCAGTCTCATCATACCATCCCCTCCATAAACGTATCAAGCTCAGTCTTGAAGCAAGTTATATTTTTTTGCCCTCATTGCTCCCTTGGAAGGCTGTTCCAGAACTTTACTCCTCTGATGGTTAGAAACTTTCACCTAATTTTAAGCCTAAACTTGTTGATGGCCAGTTTATATCAATTTGTTCTTGTATCCATATTGGTGCTTAACTTAAAAAACTCCTCTCCCTCTCTGGGATTTATCCCTCTGATATATATTTATAGAGAGGAATCCTATCTCCCCTCAGCCTTCTTTTGGTTGGGTTAAACAAGACAAGTTCTTTAAGTCTCCTCTCATAAGGTAGGTTTTCCTTTTGTGACTGTCTTCAATAAAATCAAAGGATTTAAAGATATGCTCCGCCTGCTTCCCTTTAATGTCCTGCCAGGTATGGCTGATTTTAGTTTAAATAAGGTATTTTACACACAGGATAATACAGTTTAGCATGCCATTAAAAGCTGTAAAGTGAGGGAGGCTGGGGAGGCCTGAAATGTAGTTTTTGTACTTCCAGGGACTGGCAGTTTCAGAGACCTGATCCACGGTAGGCATAGACAAGATGGTTTTACACCAAGGGCAGATGGTGGTGAGGTGCCACAACCCTGGATATCCCTAGGGAGTATGAGAAATATAAAACCCATATTATATTTACCACAACATATTTTCATTATAGAATAAACCAAGGAGCAAAATTAAGTTTGTGCGTGTCTGTCAACCGTAACCATTACTGTACGTTTAAACTGTGTTTTGAAAATAGAAATATAAAACTTCATAAAATTTTCACATATGAAAATTTCTGTATCATATTGGCACAGAAATGCTGAAATCCCAATTATTTCCTTTTACCAGGAATAGTTAAAAAATGACCAACTTTTGGCATGTCATCTAACTTACAATTTATCCATACAAATATGGCTTTGGTGTTTAGTACCTACATTAACTACCCAAACGCAAAGGCAAACCATGGTCAAAGACCACAATACAGCCTTTCCCTTCAGAATTAAAGATTTTGCCAAAGTCTTTCTAGTACTTGCTGATGTAGTAGTTCTTTAGGCTGTTGTGATTAATACATTCCACATACTGAACATTTACTGCTCACTGGGTCTGGTATTTTCTTTTTAAATGCTCTTTCTAAGTGATGTTTTCTTAATGATATATACACCACCTGCTCCTTACCTTTGTTCATGGCTTCTCAGGATTTTTATTTGACATTTACTAATTTAAATAGATGCAGAGCTATAGATTACATTAGTTAATATTAAATCTAAGGCCCAGTTCCTTGGCTGTGAGGAGTCCACATAACAACTCAGAAGAGGGTTGCCAAGATAGATTTGTGATGTTGCACTGGACTCCTGCTTTGAGCAGGGGGTTGGACTAGATGACCTCTTGAGGTCCCTTCCAACTCTGATATTCTATGATTCTATGATTTTATGAAAATATGCTAATGAATGTGAATATAATGTAACTGGAATATGCTTCATGCGGAAGGTCTCTTGTAAGATATCATTACAAAACTTAATCTACTGAGTGTGGCCATCCTATTTGTATGTATGTATCATTCTTGTGTCTGAAACTAGAAATATGAACTATAACTCTGAGGGCCTATTGTAATTATGCAAAGTGTGGGCCATTAATGGTGGTTTGGAATCTTGATGGCTCCCATCAACCAGGACAATTGACTGTGGATGCTTGCAGGCCTTCCTGTGAGTTTGCAGGCCTTCCTGTGAGTCAGGCTGGGAGGAATGAGGGCTTGGAGTCTTACAGTGACATGTGATCATGTCACCTGAACAGGAATCCATCTTTAACCCAGTGGTTTTCCATTTAGAAGGTGGGGTGGGAACCCAGGGAGGGACAAAGGATTCCTGCCTCGTGCAAAAGATATATAAGGGGGTGGACAGAACAAGAGGGCTGCAATCATGAGAAATCCCCTTGCTACCACCTGAGCTGGAACAAGGGCTATGCCAGGGGAAAGGATTGTGCTCAGACTAGGAAGGTATCAAGTCTGTGATAGAAGCTTCTTGAAACATCTGAGGGTGAGGTTTTATTTGTATTCAGTTTTCTTACTGTACTAGGCTTAGATTTGCATGTTTTATTTTATTTTGCTTGGTAATTCACTTTGTTCCGTCTGTTATTACTTGGAACCACTTAAATCCTACTTTTTGTATTTAATAAAATCACGTTTTACTTATTAATTAACCCAGAGTATGTATTAATGCCGGGGGTGGGGGGAAGGGGGCAAACAGCTGTGCATATCTCTCTAACAGTGTTATAGAGGGTGAACAATTTATGAGTTACCCTGTATAAGTTTTATACAGGGTAAAACAGATTTATTTGGGGGTTTGGACCCCATTGGGAGCTGGGCATCTGAGTGTTGGAGACAGGAACACTTCTTAAGCTGTTTTCAGTTAAGCCAGAAGCTTTTGGGGGACGTAGTTCAGACCTGGGTCTGGGTTTGTAGCAGGCTAGTGTATCTGGCTCGAACCAGGCAAGGTACTGAAGTCCCAAGCTGCCAGGGAAAATGGGCTCAAGGGTAGTCTCAGCACATCAGTTGGCAGTTTCTGTGATCCAACCCATCACATGATTTAAGCTGCCTTTGTGTTTCTTCAATCCTGGGCTGGCTGTGCAGGCAACTCCATGACATAATTAAAGCAGCCTGAAGCCACCTGCCTTTACATCCTGCTACTTTTTGTGAGTTAAGTCCTCAGCGAGAACTTGTGATGATTCATGTGTGCTTCAGGAGACAATCCATGAGACCAGGTCATATGTCCTCACCCCAGAGACAGCTGTTTAATCCTACACAAAGAGCAGTAAATTAGTCTGTGCAAGATCAACACCTGCCCAAGCTGGCTCCACCTATTTCATTGAGTCACCCAGCAGACCCCCTTACATTTTTGCCCCTCATGGACAACTCTGGCATCAAAATAGCCCTTTCGGGTTGGTGGCTCTACTTTGTGTCTTCTCATGACCTAAACCCAATCCACTTTTCCAGTTCCCTGTACTTAGTGTTTAATAAAGGAGCTCCACTATAGTATTTCTTTAATATGCCAGTATTAAAATTGCATTGTAAACACTACCATTTTCTTTGTTATAAACTTAAAGCAGTAGTTTTTTTAAAAAAATTGCATTAGTAAATGTATTAAAAATGGCCCTATCTAAGAAACTATCTGAGGTCAGAAGTAACAAAAACAGATAATAAAATAAATAATGATCATGATAAGTTCTAGAGATGGTCAACATTTTTGAATGAAAAGTTTATTTTATTTTATAATGGCCTTCTATTTAAAAAAAGTTGTACATTACTTTTTTTAGATTTTTGGAAAAATCAGGGTTTTTTTCTTTCTCCTCTTCTTATACACATAAAAAGTCAAACATTGAAACACATACAACAACATGGTCATGGTGGATAACAAGCCAAATCTGAGTCAATAGTGTAACACTGGGGAAAAAAAGCAACATCATTCTAGGATGTATTAGCTGCAGTGTTGTAAGCAAGGCATGAAAAACAGTTCTTCTTCTCTATTCTGTGTTGATTAGACCGCAACTGGAGTATTATCTCTAGTTCTGGGTGCCACATTTCAGGATGGATGTGGACAAATTGGAGAAAGTCCAGAGAAGAGCAACAAAAATGATTAAAGGTCTAGAAAACATGACATATGAGGGAAGATTGAAAAAAATGTTTTTTTTAGTCTGGAGAAGAGAAGTCTGAGGGGGACATGATAACAGTTTTCAAGGACATAAAAGGTTGTTACAAGGAGAAGGGAGAAAAAGTTTCCTCTTAAACTCCGAAGACAGGACAAGAAGCAATCGGCTTAAATTACCACAAGTGTGGTTTAGATTGGACATTAGGAAAAACTTCCCATCAGGGTGGTTAAGCACTGGAATAAATTGAGGTTGTGGAATCTCCATCATTGGAAATTTTTAAGAGCAAGTTAGACAAAAACCTGTGAGGGATGGTCTAGATAATACTTGTACTGCCATGAGTGCAGGTGACTGGACTAGATGACCTTTTGAGGTCCCTTCCAGCCCTACACTTCTGTGATTCTATGATTTTATATTATTCTGGCTGTGAGAAATGGCTTTAATACGAGTAATGAAAATCAGGCCCAATATGTTCATTAAGGGACAAATTCAAAGCTTTCTAAAAATCAATGGATCTATTTAAAGGGTAAGGCACATCTCAATGTGAGTAAGGCCTTACTTTCTTACTAAAGGATTGTACTGTTTTAACTATACCAGTACAGTCTACTGTGGACTCAGTTACATAAGCTTAAAGGTGCTTTATACAGATGTAGCTATTCCCATTAGAGCTGGTTGAAAGTCAGAATTTCCATGCCACAAACATTCTGAAAAATAAATTTGTTCCATTTCAGAATGAAAATTAGACATTTCAAATTTTCCCACAGATGGAAAATCAGAAAAAAAGGGTGGGGAGAGTTTAGAAATAATCCAAATGTTTTGTTTGGAAAACTTCTAAACAAAATTTATCCTAGTTGCACAAACGCCAAGGCTCCTGGCTCAACCATGGACATTGGAGCTTGGGAGCCAGGTCTCCCAGCTTCTGGGCAGGGAACCCAAAAGTCCTGAGAGCCCTGGCACAATCTGGGGTTCTCTAGGTTTCCAAGCTGCTCCTTGCTGCAGAGCCAGGAGCCTAGACTTGGAGAGCCCTAACTAGAACTGTGTATCCCAGGATTTCTGGAGCTGCCAGTCTCTGGATTCCATTATAGGCACTCTGGAAGCCCTGAGATCTGCTGCAAAGCTGGCAACTGAGGGCTCTCAGTGCTTCCAGGTTTCTGGTTCTGTGACAGGTAGCCTGGAAGATCTGAGTTCCTCAACTCTTATGCAGTCCACATGGCAGGCAGCCCTGGAAACATGGATCCCTGCTGGACCCTGGCTGCCCAGGAGTCTGCCAAGCGAGCTGACAGGAAAAAAGGCAGGTTTCCTCAGAACATTTGTTTTGCTGGAAAATTCCCAAATAGCTCTGATTCCCAGAGAGGAAGGGAAATAACAATACCAGCATAAAGCACCTTTACTCTGATATAGCTGGGTCTGCACTAGGGCTTGTACAATTATAATGCATTGGTAAAAAGCCACACCCCAACTGACATAGTTTTACTTCTATTACTTCCAAATATGATCAAGGGTACAGAACGGCTTCCATATGAGGACAGACTAAAAAGATTAGGGCTGTTCAGTTTAGAAAAGAGACAATTAAGGAGGGATATGATGAAGGTCTATAAAATAATGAATTGTGTGGAAAAACTAAATAGAGAGTTATTATTTACCCTTTCCCACAATACAAAAACCAAGGGTCACTCAAGGTAATTAATAAGCAGCAGATTTAATACAAACAAGAGGAAGTGCTTTTTTACACAATGCACAATTAACCTGTGGACCTTATTGCCATAGGATGTTGTGATGGCCAAAACTATAACTGGGTTCAAAAAAGTATGAGATACATTCATGGAGGATAGGTCCATTAATGGCTATTAGCCAACTCCATGCTCGAAGTGACTCTAAACCTTTTACTGCCTGAAGATAGGAGGGGATGTCTCCACAATTTCCCTGCTCTGTACACTCCTAAAGATCTGGTACTGGCTACTGTTGGAGACAGAATACTGGGCTAGATGGACCATTGGTCCAGTGTTCTTCAGTGTTGACCAGGCCTATGAACATTGAAATCTGGCCCTTATTGAACACTTTACATGGGCAAGTATTTACGAAAACAAAGAATCTTTGGCTCCTGGATCTCGCTTCGGGAAACTAAAAAGTCACAGAAACGACAAAGAGTCTGGTGGCACCTTAAAGACTAACAGATTTATTTGGGCATAAGCTTTCATGAGTAAAAACCTCACTTCAAACATTAGTGGATGTGCAGGTGAATGAGCAAATACTCAGGGTGGATGTAGTCCACTCCCAATAATAGATGAGGAGGTGTCAATTCCAGGGGCTCATTCACCATCAGGGGCTCATTCACCTGCACATTCACTAATGTCATATATGCCATCATGTGCCAGCAATGCCCCTCTGCCATGTACATTGGCCAAACCGGACAGTCCCTCCGCAAAAGAATAAATGGACACAAATCGGACATCAGGAATGGTAACATACACAAGCCAGTAAGTGAACACTTCAATCTCCCTGGTCATTCTATCACAGATTTAAAAGTCACTGTCATTGAACAAAAAAACTTCAGAAACAGACTTCAAAGAGAAACAGCAGAACTAAAATTCATTTGCAAATTCAACACCATTAATCTGGGCTTGAATAGGGATTGGGAGTGGCTGGCTCACTACAGAAGCAGCTTTTCCTCTCCTGGAATTGACACCTCCTCATCTATTATTGGGAGTGGACTACATCCACCCTGATTGAATTGGCCTTGTCAACACTGGTTCGCCACTTGTGAAGTAACTCCCTGCTCTCCATGTGTCTGTATATAATGCCTGCATCTGTAGCTTTCACTCTATGCATCCGAAGAAGTGAGGTTTTTACTCACGAAAGCTTATGCCCAAATAAATCTGTTAGTCTTTAAGGTGCCACCAGACTCTTTGTCGTTTCTGTAGATACAGACTAACACGGCTACCCCCTGATACTTAAAAAGTCACACACTTTTTCAATATATAGGGTAACCGGGAGCCAAAGAAATGACCTGCCTGCCAGTGAAATAGGGATCATGAATGTAAGCATCGGGCTGCAAAGTTTTGAAATTTCTATAATCTACATGGGAATTTTGCATGGAAACCAAAATAACCTCAGTTGCAAATATGAAAGCATGTATCAGACTCTGTATCATTTACAGTTAGTATAGAGCACAATGTGATTAAAAGAATATCTTCACTACGGATTTCATAAGCTGCTTGAAAGATATTGCATGAAAGATAACCCTACAAACTCTGAATATTTGATGAAAAATAAGCATTTTCCACTTCAAAAGAATATTACCCAGGGTTGTTTTTTTTTTTAACTGATTAAAATGGCTTTGTTTTTATCTGGCTTTAATTTGAGAAAAGATGCTGTCATGCAGTTATTCATTTTAGTAAGATGACCATGTTGTAGTGTGGTGCATAAACATAATCAGAAACTAACTAGAAACTGGCCAAACTGTGGAGGGTTTTCTTTTATAAAATCAAAACTGAATCCAGAAATAGTTTAAATATAGGCCCTATTTTATCTGAAAATACACAAGGCAGGGCAAAGAGGTTGGTCAAATAGTTGTAGGCTCTTGACCATCTTTCCCAAGAGCTGTAAGTGTATAATAAAATAATCCCCTAAATGTTATTTAAATTGACTTATTAAATTAAGAGGACATATTTTAATACATCAGAGAAAAAATATGCAAGCAGCAAATTCTTTGAGTTTCAACTTGTGGCATTCCCTCAACCCCATGTTTTGACATGGTAGTGGGACTCCCTGTATCCCTATAGAGTGGGCAGAATTTCCACCCCATAAGTCATTGATTACACAAGATCCATGATGATATTAGCACACCTGCAAAGGCTCAGGTTGCCATTAGTTACCTATCCTGAGTCCCTGCCATAGCAGTGAATTAGAGTAGCATTGACTCTTTAAAATTATAATTAATTAATAATAAATGGAGATATCCCATCTCCTAGAATTGGAAGGTCATCAAGTCCAGCCCCCTGCCCTCACTAGCAGGACCAAGTACCGATTTTGCCCCAGATCCCTAAGTGGCCTCTCAAGGATTGAGCTCACAACCCTGCATTTAGCAGGCCAATACTCAAACCACTGAGCTATCCCTCCCCAGACTCTTTCTCTGATATCCACAGGAATCAAGCTCTGAGTGCATCTGTTAACCAGGTTCACCCACTCCTATGTATAGTCTCACATTTTTGTGAAGACCCAGCTCAAGAAGAATTCAGCAAAGGGGCTTTTGCAGGAGTCCCAGGGAGGAGAGAGAGGAGTGTGTCACAGAGCTGGTGCTCCCTCCTTTCTGTACAACCAAGGTTTGGCTTCCCTCCACTTACAGCAGTACAGGGGAGAATCTGGCCTCATATATATTTAATTTCCCTTGATTTAAATGCTGTCATTGATGTGCTCTTGAAACACTGCACTTTTTCAGCTGTAATAAGTTTAGCTTGAACAAAATCCTAAAAAACATCAATCACCTAGTTTTCACTTACTGGCCATGCAATGTAATGTTTCTTTTCTTCCCAAGTGCTTGAACAGTTTGAATTGAGTGTCATGATATTATTTTCCCATTATTTTTACAGGCATGTAGATCATTATCTCATTAGTATGCAACCCTGACTGCCTAGAGCAACCTTATTTTGGCACACATTTCTTGCATACAAGTGGGGTTCACATAATACAATATGTCTAAAAGGCTGGATTCTGTTTCACTAGCATGGAGAGAGGGAGAGAAGAATTTAAAAAAACCCCAAATCCTTGGTAAATGTGGCCAAGCTGTATAAGGTACTACTGTGTGCTGCTAGTAGCTCTGAACCTGCAAGGGAAAAACAGAAGTGGCCATTAACAGAGAGCACAGAGGGTATTATTTCAGACAAGCAGGGATATATGTTGACTACAATGAGGAAATAAGAATGATTCCTTAGTGTTTTATGAACTTGATAGGAAGATCAAATTATATTCTAATTCTTTAATATGCAGGGCCAAATCCTAAGAGGCACAGAGCATTTGCAAGTCCTATTGACTTCAGTGTCAGCTTCAGATTTAGAGCACCTTTCAGGATTTGGCTTTTTATTATTAGGTTGCTAAAACTTTATAGAATCCTCCTCTTAAGCCCATCTTTTTAAACAACACTGCTAGAGCTGCTTACAAATTAAATGCTTCAATTTTTTAGTAGATGTGGCTTGGTTTGCCTGTTGTATTAAACCTATCAAAATGCTGCTTGCACACTGTTGCATTGGTAGGTATTGGCTCCTGGAAATATTAATCAAGTCCCTTGGATACATGCACTTCAAAAAACCATGTGCGGACAGCATAATAATACCGGAGAAAGCTTTTAAATAATATTAATTTTCAATATATTATGCATAGTTTGGAATAATCGGGCACCTGGTAAAACAGTTTTGAAATGCTGCAGTTTCTTTTTATCTGTCCAGTTTTTAAGTTGAAGCATCTCTAATTCACATCCAAAATATTTTATCATCTTTTTTTTTTCATTAAAAAAATAAATACATTTGTGACCTTTCTTGAAATTGGCTGAAACTTTCATACCTTCTGTTTGGGTCTCCACTAATTAGAAATTGTTTTAGTTAGCTAGACCCATGCATTTCAGTCAATTATGAACTTTTGTCTTGCTGTTACCATAAAGGACCATTTCTTTCCTAAAATGGTAAATAATGAGGAATGTACAATTTGTTAGAGGTGCTCTGAGGAGTACATTGGCATAGGTTCTGATATTTTTTTCCCATTCTTAATTAATAGAAATAGCTTTCATCAAACTAGATGGTATTTGTTCGTATTCCCCCGCCCCTCCTTTTAGGCCACAATTCAGAGTTAACAACACAGCAATTGAGTGTTTGAAAGCTCTTAAAATATCCAGAGTGTACTTAAAGTAGCACTCTGTGTTTTTACTTAACTACTCCATTTGTTTCAGTTTGTATGAAGCACATTATAAAATCAATTGAGGCAGCCATTTTCAGTTGAAAAGCAGGAGACTAAAGGTTCATTTTTTATCAGTAGATAATGTGATAGAGGGAACAAGCAAATGGAGTAAATGAATCAAATGGAACTTATTTCAAAGCATGGAGGAAAGTTAGAGCAATAAGAGGTAAGAGTAGTAGAAGTAGCAGAAAGTACTGTATAACTCATTCCATTCACTTATGCAGGCTGCGGACCATAGAGACATGGTGCATAACAATGCACCTTATAGCCTTACTATGATGCTTTCAAAAGCAATATAAAGAAATTCAAGGGTTCTTCTAATTACCTTCTTGAGCTAGCCAATTGGCATGCAAGCAGAGCTATGACTTTCGTGTGATGCCTACTGAATGAACTGAGAATACTCAAGTTGGAATTTAGGATATACAAACATAGGTCCGTAGACTTTCAAGTTTTTTGTCTATAGTTTATTTTTCCAAAGGAGTTACAATTAAAAGACAAAAGAATGTTTGGCATAAAGTGTAAAATGCATCTATACTGGAGCTTTATAGAACTGTTGGTCCAGAATCTTGGTGAAACCCAAATAGGCATATAAATGAGGGTAGAATTTGGCCCAATTTCTTTTATAGTTGTTTACATACTCACAATAAATTTTGATTTGTATCAAAATTACATATACCTGAAGTGAATAAAAGATTTTTATTAGAGTTAGTCAAAAATGTTAAAGAATTTGGGGGGGGGGAGGAATTGAAAATCATGTTAGTTCTGCAGGTTATAAAAATATGATTTTGGTTTATAAATTTTAATTTTTTTATTATTTTTGTTGTATGTGTTTCAATGTTTGACTTTTTATGTGTATAAGAAGAGGAGAAAGAAAAAAACCCTGATTTTTCCAAAAATCTAAAAAAAGTAATGTACAACTTTTTTTCTGCAGTATTCCTTCATAGGCAGTTGTTTCCTATTTTGCATGTGTGCAACTGATTGTTCCTTCCTAAGTGGAGTACTTACTTTGCATTTGTCCTTATTGAATTTCATCCTATTTACTTCAGACCATCTCTCCAGTTTGTCCAGACCATTTTGAATTTTAATCCTATCTTCCAAAGCACTTGCAACCCCACCCAACTTGGTATCATCCGAAAACTTTATAAGTGTAAATGTCTTTGGTGTAAACTTCAAAGAGGTGTGTATCAGGTCATTTATGATAAATCACTGTTTTTCTCCATCCTACAGGTTACAGTCTTTCAAGATTTTTCATCCATGATCAATCATTTATTTTAAGGCTTGTCTAGTCACAAAATTTGTACTGCTTTCATTGTACTAGTATAGTCATACCAATGTGTGGATGCAATTATATAGGTATAAAGGTGTTTATCACTTATTACGTATGCAAAGGGAAATAGCTGTACCAGTATTAGGCACCTTTATATTGGTATAACTGAGTCCTTACTAGTGGTTATATAACTACTGTATATATAACAACTGTAACTATAACTATATATATATATATAACTATAGTATCATCTGCAAACTTTGCCACCTCACTGTTTACCCCTTTCTCCAGATCATTTATGAATAAGTTGAATAGGATCGGTCTGAGGACTGACCCTTGGGGAACACCTCTAGTTACCCCTCTCCATTCTGAGAATTTACCATTAATTCCTACCCTTTGTTCCCTGTCTTTTAACCAGTTCTCAGTCCATGAAAAGACCTTCCATTTATCCCATGGCAGCTTAATTTACATAAGAGCCTTTGTTTAGGGACCTTGTCAAAGGCTTTCTGGAAATCTAAGTACACTATGTCCACTGGATCCCCCTTGTCCACATGTTTGTTGACCCCTTCAAAGAATTCTAATAGATTAGTAAGACACAATTTCCCTTTACAGAAACCATGTTGACTATTGCTCAACAGTTTATGTTTTCTATGTGTCGGACAATTTTATTCTTAACTATTGTTTCGACTAATTTGCCCAGTACAGACATTAGACTTACCGGACTGTAATTGCCGGGATCACCTCTAGAGCCCTTTTTAAATATTGGCGTTACATTAGCTAACTTCCAGTCATTGGGTACAGAAGCTGATTTAAAGGACAGGTTACAAACCTTAGTTAACAGTTCCGCAACTTCACATTTGAGTTCTTTCAGAACTCTTGGGTGAATGCCATCTGGTCCCGGTGACTTGTTAATGTTAAGTTTATCAATTAATTACAAAAGCTCCTCTCGTGACACTTCAATCCATGACAGTTCCTCAGATTTGTCACCTACAAAAGCCAGCTCAGGTTTGGGAATCTCCCTAACATCCTCAGCCATGAAGACTGAAGCAAAGAATCCATTTAGTTTCTCCGCAATGACTTTATCGTCTTTAAGCGCTCCTTTTGTATCTCGATATTAGTACCCTTAATGCTAAATTGAATTTTTCATTATTTGTAAAGGAGAATTTTAGTTGTTAGGAATTAATACTCTGGGTTTTTTCTAATTCATAGATGTAAAAGGTTTTACATAGATAAAGTTTGTGTGGTATCTTCAGTGGTTTAGTTGCTGATGACAAAAAACTAATCCAGGGAAAACTACAACTCAAAATTTACTACAGTCTTTTTCTCCCTCAGTTTTCTGAATAATCACCATAAATTCTGGGAGTTCTTGGCCCAGATTTTCCAGTACAATCCATTTACTTTGCATCACCCAGGCAGTGAAAAGTGAATGGATTTTATCAGGGCCAGCTCCAGCATTTCTGCCGCCCCAAGCAAAAAAAAAAAAAAAAAAGCCACGTTTGCGATCGGCGGCGGCAATTGGGAAAAAAAAATGCTGCAATCGGCGGCGGCAGTTCTGCGGCAGGTCCTTCGCTCCTAGAGGGAGCAAGGGACCTGCCACCCCCGAATTGCCACAGGTGCCACCCCTCTCCCTTGCCCGCCCCAAGCACCTGCTTGTTAAGCTGGTGCCTGGAGCCAGCCCTGGATTTTATCTAGAAATGATCAGCAGAAAATGTGGGTGTGGCAGATGAGGTAGGGGTGTTCTATGATGATTTTCTACTGCCCAAGGTCCGTTATACATAAAATACAAAATTTAAAATTGAATTCTAAAAATGAAAAGTAATATAAAGCAATATAGAAATGTATATGTCAGATCAAATACACAATGATAAAGAGAAAGAACTAACCCATGTCTAACATACTAACAAATTCTTATCCAGATGACAAGTCACATTCACAGAGACAGAGATAAAAAAAAAAACAACAATCCAAATTATATTATAATGCACAGCTGAAGAAAATATGGAAAAAAATCAAATATCCTATATACTTCCCAACAATCTCATATGTTTCCATCACATAAATTAGACAGATCCAATATGGTATACATGCAAACTATTAATTTGAAGTCCTTCAAAGGAGCAATTATTTCAGAGCACCAGTTATGGCAAAGTATTGTTAATGTATGTAATAAAGCAAAGGTAAACCTAGACAAAAATGAAGTGTGTTGATTCCATATAATCAAAATGCTGGTCCGAGAATTGGTAAAGCTAGGCTTTCAATATCTACAAGTTTCCATTTTGATTAATGTCATTTATGAAAGGGAGTGTGTGATAACGTTTAGAGCAGGGAACTGGGAGTCAATACCCTTGGGTTGGATTAGTGACTCCCACAACTCCTACATGTATTCATTTCATCCATGCTACAGATGGATGAAATAATATTTATCTACCTCATAGTCAAAGCACTCAAGATAGGAGTAATCCAAAGGGAAAATAAAATGTGATAATATTATAGGAAGATTAAGGGGTGGGAATGGCCTTATGGGTAGATGGATTATTGGCTCCATATGGAGGAAGGGAAGGAAATGTATTGTACAGACTGCTCCCACTTTCCCCTGGTAATTCTCCCACTTCCACTAGAAATATGGAAGACTGACACTGTACTCGTTCCCTTCTGTTAGAGTGCTTTAACAATTCTGGAGAACAACGACATTTCTATGGTGAAATCTTTGGCAAGCTTTCTCTGTTTTAGCCCAGTCTACTGGCTTGTTCAATCCAACAGTTCCATCTTCTGGCTCAGAGAAAGGACCTGAAATTCAGTGCTCATCATAACAGACAACTGAAATGAAATGAAAAAATGCTGTAAGATGTAAATTTGAGTAACATCCAGGTAACAATCTGCAAAAAACTTGACAGTGGGTATAGAAACAAGCATCCACAGTTGTTAATTTCATCTGGCACCAATCAATGGATTCCAATGTAAAGAGTTATGCAGTGTTATAAGTATGCATGAAGTGTATAGGTAATTCTATAGCATGTAATTTGGATTTACATATAATTCTCACTTACAAGACGACAAGAGAACAATACGGGGATGATTTGGACTTTTGAAACATTACATCAACTGGATCAGCAGATATTTGTGTTGCATATAAAATGGGCTCTGCTATGCTTTATATGAATTTATAATTTTGTACTATTAGTGTTAAGCACTTTGTATCATATTTGATTGTGTCTGAATGTTCACTGATTATACAAGATCATAAGTAAACTAGAGATCATTTTATAATTATAAGTAAAATGTTCATAAGTAGGAAGAGATGTCCGTCATGACTAGTTTTTTTTTAACGTGCCTATATAAAATTTGACTAATAGAGTACTTTTTTTCCCCTTGTCCCAGATAGTCTCATCTCTTTTTGCCCTGTGGCTGTCATTAAGAAATAGACTAGCAAAGTAAAGCATACTAAAAGCTAGGAAATTTTATTTGGCATGCTTGCTCTGATTCTGTACATTGCTAATAGCAGTACATCAGAAACAATGAACATCAAAACAGATGCTCCAGGTATTTGAAATTTTGGTGTAGTTTAGAATAGAAAAAGCAGTGAATCTATTTGCCTAAAGTACTTATTAGACATAACATGAACTGTTTGACTCAATCAGTAGTCTTTAGAGTTGTGTGAAAAAATTTGCACATTAAAGTGAAATGAAAGATGCTGGGAATTTGAGTATAATAAATAAACTAACAAAATCTGCTCCATCTTTGGTGATTTTAAATGAAAGCCTTTTCTAATCATTGTAAAAAAGTTGTCAATGTTGAGCAGAAACAACTTCATAGCAATTAGGCAGAAAGCTGAGGAGGAGAAATTGGGAAAGGTGAGTTCAGTGAGCAGCTCTGCTTGTTACAAAATTCTTCCCTGATCTACGTGAGTGCAAATATGGGAGCAGCACCTGGGTAACCATGGGGATAATTGGGCCTTATAATACTTTAGGTTGGAGAGGAAGAGATAATGGAAGTGTTACTTGCGTATTCACATTACGTCTTGTCATGAATGGATTTTCTGGAGTCTGACTGCCAGCGCCTCCTGAATTTTCTAACACATTATTATCCACTATGTCAATTCAGTTGGTAAACTAAACAGAACAAAACACATTGTCTCTCAGACTGGTCTAAAATATGTATGTGTATATTTGTAAATAAAATAATGGACTAGTTGGTTTGGAATAATGCATTACACCACCAGACCTTAGTACTAACCATGTACTGGTGCGTGTCCTTGTTTCACATAACTGCTTAGGAATAGTCTGGAGTAAGAAGTCCTGTATCCTTGTGTGGGCTGATTGAGTGCTCCCAAAAATCACTCCTTTGCCTGTGGGTGAATGAAGGGACTGTTTGCCAGATGTCTGTGAGACAATACAGTTTAAAAACTGTCCTTTACTTCAAGCTAACTGGCAGAACTTAGTCCTGTCTGATGAACATGGAGTTTAGGTAAAGATTGTCTGTTGATACTCGAAACAGACAAGTAAGCTTCTAGGCTGATGCCCAGTGAAGGAAGGAATTATCTTGCCCAGAATGTGGGGCAGCTATGAAGGACCCCTGTATGAAGAATTTTAAGAAATTAGAAGAGTTAATTCTCAATCATTTTTATATCTAAAAGGGAAAGGTAGCACACCAGCCTTTCTCTGACAATGACAAGCTCATATTTAACACTACAGGAAGAATTTCATGGAGGTGTTTGCCAAGTGTATAAGAAACCAGAATACAATTTTAAGGAAAATTTGGTAGGTGAAACTATGCTTAAGAATCATAGATTATTTAATCTGAGCAGTATTTCATTGCTAATGGAGGCATCATTACTAAACAAAATGCAATGTTCACCATGGAAGACGTAAGTATTTACCAAGTTACCACACAATAATATAGAAGATATCACTCTTCACTTTTCTAACAGCAGGGAAGGCTTCAGTATCTCAAATACCACTCTGTGACAAATATTAGTAAATGTTGGCTGTCTGATGATGTCTATTGCCCTTACCTGTCTGCCTGCAGAAATGGTAGTTTGCAGTATCAAATACTCATCAGAATGAGAAACACCTTTCAGTTGCCTTAGCTGGAGGAGGTTCATAAGCCATCCAATGTCAGGAGAAGGCAGTGTATAATGTAGAAAATGCAGATAATTCTTCTGTCACTGATCACAGATATTAGAAGAGATGAAAGTTAAACAAAATTGAGAGCTGTTGCCTTAGGCAGCGTTTTATGTTTGCTTCTTTCTATTCAGTTCAATGAACTATTTCACTGTTAATTTTGAATAACTTGTGAAAAACAGAAATAGCAGTGAATGGATTTTATAATGTAGTGCCTGGGATAACATTCACATTGGTGCCATTCTCAAAGTTTTAATTAATAAACAATAGTTTTGAAAAGGGAAAGAGAACCCTACTAACATGGAGAATCAACTCCCACATGGCTTTCTGGCGCTTTTTACACCAACACATCTGTTTGCGTTTAGTAATTTTCTTTTAGTTTTCAAACAGTTGTTGCTGGGTGTAACTGGTATTATAGTGATAAGTGGACAGAACAGATGAATTTTTCACTTTATTATTTTTCTTATTATTCAGACCTGCCAACCCTACAGTAGACTATGGGTTTTCAGAAACTTCCAGACTCTGTGTGGAAAACCCCTAGTCTGTGAAGAAATTCAATCTTCTTGGCTGTTCTTCCCAATTTCCTTACCTCCTTGGAAAAAGCAACCAATCAAAGCTTCTCCTCAGGGTCAGGGACCCTCACTCAACAGGTGGAGCAGGAGGAGTCCTGCCTCTTTCTCCCTTTGACCACCTCCGCCCCCATGTAAACAAAGTGCTCAGTGCAGCAGTCAGCCCTTTGAGCTCAGAGTGGCTGGTTTTCAATTGCTCCCTGATGGCTCTGTAGTTCCTCCTGCCTCTAGTTCCTGGAGTGGGTGAAGTTCCCTGAAAACCCCAACCCTCCTGAAGTGGCTGTTGTCCCTCCCTCATGGGATGCTTCTCCCACCCAAGCTCCTCATGTGCTGCTGCTGCTCCCCACAGAATCCCAAATTGTTTCTGATCCCTTCATCTCCCTTTGCGAAGGCTGACGTCCTCTGCCAGATATCATGTGCTTCTGCCTACAACTTCCCACATCTAACCCTAGAACACTGTCGTGTAGTGGTTATCATGTTCACCTAACACATGAAACATCCTTGGTTGGAAACCAGGCAGAAACAGGACATTGTTCCTTTTCCTTTTTGGGGGGAGGGATAGCTCAGTGGTTTGAGCATTGGCCTGCTAAACCCACGGTTGTGAGTTCAATCCTTGAGGGGGCCATTTTAGGATCTGGGGCAAAAATCTGTCTAGGGATTGGCCTTCTTTGAGCAGGGGGTTGGACTAGATGACCTTCTGAGGTCCCTTCCAACCCCAATATTCTATGATTTACTACAGGAGTCTACTGGTATGATCATGAGGGTCTGCCCTCCTACCATTCTACTCAGTGCCAGAGGTGTTCAATCTACAGCTCATACCCAAAGGGCCAGATTCCAAAACCCTTATTCAAACTGAGCATCACTGTACTCTGTGAACAGCCCCATTGACTTTAATGGAACTACTCCTGGAAGGCTTGACTGTAATTTTCAAACGGCCCTAATCATGAGGTGGCACATAGTTATACAGCCTCAGGGTCAGAAAAAAAATAAACTGAGATGCTTACTACCAGCATAACCAGCTAACTATTTTGGCTGGTGAGTAGGGAGTGTGGAATTAGGGGCCTCATTTTTCCCATTTCCTCTGTTTCAGGCAAGTAGCCCCTGTTTTTCATACCCCAGCCAAAGTCACAATCTGAGCATGAAGGAATTAAAGGAAGGTGCCCTTACTTTTGCTTAGTCTCCTGCATAGCCGAGTAAGGTCTGTAACATCCTAGCATGGAGTGAATAACAGTATCTGAATCTGGCCTGCCCTGAAAGCTATCCACGTGTGGAGCTCCTACTAATTTCTCATTGATGAGAGATCTGAATGCAGAGCATTTACAAGATCAGGCCCTAATTTTCATTTTTTTTTTTTGGTCATGTCTATTGATATCATTATAACTCCTTCACATTTTGGAGTAGTTGGCAGAGCTACGAGGAAAATACTTCTCATAACCAGCAAACAAACAAACAATAATTAAAACAAAAATTGGGACAGGGGAATTTTTGTGAAGAAACAATAGTCTGAAAGTTTTCATAAATATGAACGTTTTGCAAGTGGAAAATTCATTTGATAGAGATGTCTGTTGCACAGCAATTATGTCTATATTTTTTTAATGGGCAAATATATGAAAATTGAGTTGCATGTGTGCAAAGGTGCCTGTAAAGCACCATTATGCAATGAGCTCCTGGGGGGCCCACACAGAGCCTCGCAGAAGTCATAGGGCTCCACATGGGTGTAGGAGTTCATCTGCATACAGCTCTTTACAGATTTAGCACATAGGTTTTCCTATCTTCTCAGCTATATTCCTCAAAAGAGAGACTGGCAAAAAATAGAAATAATACGAATTGAGGCGACAGATACAAATAGCAGTAAGATACAGAGGATAAATGAATACAAAAATACAAAAGATCCTGATTGTGACTAACCCTTGTGAGGATGTATGGGGGAGGGATTTCCCAAGTAACGTCCTCAGTCCCAACTTCAGTATCAGAGCCAAGGACAATCATAGACTGTGTGCTTGTGAAGAGCTCCCTCTGTAAGGCCTCTGGGTGAATGGGGATGAGGAGGTGCAATACTGGTGGTAGTACAGCCTGCAGACCACCATGCATTCTGAACTACTTGAGAAAGCAACTGAAAGTAGATGGATTTAAAATATTTTTAAAAGAAATATTTTTCTTTTCTTTTTTTATTACCAAGAGTTTGGTTTCTTTTGGAAGCAATCAGAGCAAAGTTAATAAGAATCCTTGTTTGGGCCAGGGCCTTGCAATAAGAGGCAGTTTTCTTATTTTGTCTCATTTGTCCAGGCAGGCCTGTAATTCATAGACTCATAGACTCATAGAATCATAAAAGATTAGGGTTGGAAGAGACCAACCCCAGCTAAATCATCCCAGCCATGGCTTTGTCAAGCCAGGCCTTAAAAACCTCTCAGGATGGAGATTCCATCATCTCCCTAGGTAACCCATTCCAGTGCTTCACCACCCTCCTAGTGAAATAGTTTTTCCTAATATTCAACCTAGACCTCCCTCTCTGCAACTTGAGACCATTGCTCCTTGTTCCATCATCTGCCACCACTGAGAACAGCCTAGCTCCATCCTCTTTGGAACCCCCCTTCAGGTAGTTAAAGGCTGCTATCAAATTCCCCCTCACTCTTCTTTCTTCAGACTAAATAAGCCCAGTTCCCGCAGCCTCTCCTCATAAAACATGTGCCCCAGCCCCCTAATCATTTTCATTGCCCTCCGCTGGACTCTCCAATTTGTCCACATCCTTTCTGTGGTGGGGGGCCAAAAACTGGATGCAATACTCCAGATGTAACTTCAGCAGTGCTGAATAGAGATGAATTATCACTTCCCTCGATCTGCTGGCAATGCTCCTACTAATGCAACCAATTGTTGAAGACAAAGTCAGCCACATGGTCAGCTCAGAAAAAATTAAAGTGTTTTGCCTTGTCTTTATATATTTCATTTTCTCTAACTCAGTATTGACCCTGAGCAGTTTCTATGAGATGTCCTGTAGGCCTCTGTATACACAGAAAGAAGGTTGAGCATAAAATCAATAAGACTATGACTAGTTCACATAAGGTACCTTTAAAACCAAATTTAAAAGGACCATAAAGTAAATCATACACAAGCTCTAGTACCCAGTGAATGAATCTAAATCCAAGAGAAATTTGACATACAGAACAATTTGCTCCACACCCTATGAAGTTTTATTAAATTGGACTGTTATTGCTTTAATGGACATATTATCCTTACTGTATGGGTAGTTTGTATCTCTATTTTATTCATCTTCTCCATTTGTTTCTCCTTTACTTTTTAGCTTTGTTCTTTAACAACTGTTGACCAAGCAATAGGGGCACCCTTAAGAAAAGTGATTCTTCACAGCAGTCTAACATCAATTCCAGCTGTGAGTCTATTTATACTGAATCACTGTAATCTCTGAAAACAATTTATGGAGTTGTTTTGGAACCATAATTTAAATTTGAACATCCAAAAAATGTTGATCTTTATTCTTTTTGTAACCAAAATTAGTGCTGCTAATGTAAATTAATTGTAATTCCATCTTTGTCTATAGAAAAAGGAGGAAAATAGATAAATATATGAATGCATTAACATGCATGCAAGCTCCATACCAAATCAGTAGCATTGTTCTGTCCATCTAAATTAGGGTGTCTAAGATTAAGTTTAGGTGATGTTGACTGCACTGGCCTACAGCATTAAAAATGACATATGCAGTATTATAATTAGCATAGAAAACCAATCCCATTTTTTCATAATATCCATAAAGAAAACAGAAAAATCAGATTTATATAACACAAGAGGTGGAGCAGACAGTCACAGCATTTTATAGCATCATGCTAAAAAGGATAACATTGTTAGTACAGCACAGAGTTCAGTTAAATAACTTTTACAACTTTATTTGAAATAGTGTAGCACAAATCAAACCCTCAGCGCCTTTGAAAACAAAATATGTTCATACTTAAGCATATTTACACTTCTAAAAATCTCTTAAGATGAGTGACAAATAGCTTTGTGCTTACCAGGACATTACTGTGTTATATCAATAGTACCACAAAATAAAAGATATTAATCATGCTATAGTAAATGTGTAATTCTTAGGGCTGAATAAATATGTTATAAAAGTAGCATTTGTAAACATTTCTTTGAATGAATTGTTAATTTTCTCCAATAGTATTTGTAACCTTTTTATTTGTTTGTCTGAAATATGACTGATTTTCATAAGAGTGCTTGTAAATAGCAAAATATTCATGTATTCACATAAATGTTTCCATCATAGTCTTTGCACAGCCATCTTACAATCTCTTTGCTTTCTCAATTCCTATTTATAAGTTTCAATTATCCAGTCAGGGAGCAGAAACAACATCATGTGACAAAGCTGGTCAATCACACCACAAACAGTGAACACTGAACTCACAGCTGAAGTGTATTGGTCACTAATCCAGAGGTTTTAAATATATTTGCCCAAAGTGTTTGTTATACAATTCAAAATAACAAAGACATTTGTAAAAATCAAAGCCTGTGTATGTTATTGTATGGCGGGGGGGGGGGGGGGGGGGGGGAGGAAAGGATAAAGTCATGGACAAAATTATTGACTGCAGGGGAAATTCACTCCTGAGAATAGGGCAAGCATTTTAGGTCACATATGTGGATGGGATGAATTTCAATTCACAAATTGTTCTTCCAGAACAAGGAACATCCCAGAAATCCCTGAAAATGTACTAGCCCTTTAAAAAAAAAGTTGGTTTGGTGAATGAACTTTTGTTAACATTCCATGGGGGGAACTATATAACCAGGGCTGGCTCCAGGAACCAGCTTGCCAAACAGGTGCTTGGGGTGGCCACTCTGGAGAGGGGCGGCACGTCCAGCTATTCGGCGGCAATTCGGTGGATGGTCCCTCACTCCCGCTCAGAGCGAAGGACCTCCCGCCGAATTGCCGCCGCAGATTGCGATCGCGGCTTCTTTTTTTTTTTTTTTTGTGCCGCTTGGGGCGGCAAAAACCCTGGAGCCGGCCCTGTATATAACCACTCCAGAGAGGCAGTTTCACAACCAGTGATTAGGGCACAGACACAGGCCATGAGTGGGGGAAATCTTTCTGCTCCTCCTCCATTCTAACAACTTTCAGTAAAAGAAGATTCTAAGTCCAAGATTCACTTTTTGACCCTCCCACTCATGGGCTGTTCAGGAGACTGGAGCAGCCTCCGGCATAGTTTAGACAGCCTGTGGGGGCTAAGTGACAGCATCCTCTCTGTGCTGCCCTGTGCAGTGGTACCTAGAATTTCCACAATGTTGTGTCCTGACAAACTCTCTCCACTTCCTTTCCACCCTTGGCATGCCCCGCTACTTCACACTTATTAAGGGGTCCTGTGAAGACAGCCTTACATCTGCACTGAGGGAATCCTCCCATGGGCAGAACTGGGGCTTTTAGGGACTATTTCCATCATTGTAGCCCTTTAAAGCAATGTAAAGGCTCTCACTCTGATAATTAACTACTTAGCGATAATATAGCACTATTCAGCTGAAGATTTTAAAACTCTAAGCAAACATTTATTTGTTCATCGCTGTGAGGCAATTAAGTAATATAAAAAGGATCCTTTCTGCATCCAGTTGAAATCAAGGCAGCTCCCAAGGGGAACATGACATGTTTAAGGGTTTTATCTTTTGACGTACTGAGATCAACCGCTAACAGTGCAGGGTAGCACAGCACGAAAGAAGTGAAATTATTATTTAATTAATATATGTATTGCTGTAGTGCCCAATCAAAGGCCTCTCTGTACTAGATGATGCACAAACACATGGGACAACAAGGTTCCTCCCCGAAAGAGCTTAAAAACTAATTTAAGGGTATGTCTTCACTACTGGCTGGATCGGCGGGCAGACAAAGCACAGCTAGTGAGCACAGCAGACTCGGAGAGGGAACTGGGGAAGAAAGACGAGGATAACAGCAATAAGAAAGCCTGATGATATGAGCTATGTGCACACATGAAGAAATTCACATGAAAATGTTGATAAATGTGTATCTTCAGGACCAAAGAAGGGTGCACAGATATAGAAAGTAGATTGGACAGAAGACTTGGTGGTGAAAGCCATACAGCAAAAGGTGACTCAAAAGTTCAGGAAGGGATTTAATTTTCAAATAAGAAATGTGTTGTTATGAAAAAAAGACAACTGACTTCCGTAGGGGAAACTTTTTGACATGAGAAAGAACCTTGATATAAAGTTCATTTTATTACGTGAAGTATTTAAGTGTTGGGGAGGTTAGCATTGCCTTTTGGGAGACTGTTCCAGAACCAGAAAGAGTAAGAACAGGGCAAAGAGTTCTGAGTGATAGAGCTTAGTTAGGGCTTCAGAAATAGCTATACACTGCATGTGGGAGTTGAGTCTGCAGCTGGACTAGGAATAAGGAGCTGCACTGCACTGCACTATGTTCAAAGGGTATCAAGGCTTATATGATAAGGTTTTACATTGTGTAGTGAGAAGATTTAATTTAGCTCCCTTATTTAATACACTTAGTCCACAATAAAATCACTGTCTGATACTCATCAATTTATATAATACTATTTTGGTGCCTTGGCTCTTCCCTACTCTAGCTTCAGACATTTTACAAATTGTGTTCGTGGCCTCACTAACGCTATGTGATCAGGCTACTGATTGAATGGACCTATATTATAGCTATGAGATTGCCAGTACCAAATGCTTTAGAAGAAGGCAAGCCTCAGCCACAGAAATAATATATCTCAAGTTATAGAAAATTAATGGCTTGGTTAAAATAACAATGGTGACTCTCAGCTGCTTCATGATATGAGGCCTCTGAGCTGAGTTGTTTACATCATGTAGAATTGGCCATTGTTGCTGCCCTGTTGTATTTCAGTCTCATATCTAATTTATAGTATGTTATGACCTTTGGCTTTCATTGGGTGAAATTCATCTCTGTGTAGAGGGGAAGGTCATAAAGCCCATGCTACTTAAAAAATGCCTTATGTCATTAAGTAATGCATAAGTTATATGTAGAAGTGTTTTACATTTTATTCTCTATTCGGTAACTTGAATGAGCTTCCAGTTTATGAAGTTAAAGAATTTACAACCCTCAAGTTTTTATTATCCTGAAATATGCTATTTTATTCCTGTCCTCTTATTGGCTGTTTCCCTGAGAACTACGATCCACACACCCAAAAATTGTCTTGTCTGCTTCAGTTTCTGACCCTCTCTCCATTGGTATCACCCATCAAATCCCAGTCTTCTCAGTATTTCACCACCTGCTAATCATCACCTTTTGAGGTAGATTTAAAACACTCTCCACACACTAAAAAATGTTTTTAATATCTTGGGTTGAGTTGGATGATTTTTGTTCTAGATATATGGATGGAGATGTTGAAGGCAGTAGCCAGAACAGAAGGATTTGCAAAGTGATGAAAGATAGTTTGTATAGGAATGGGGTTTTGATTTCAATTCCATGCCTCCCTTTGGGCCTGATTCTGAGAGGTGCTGAGCACCTGCAGCTCCAATTGACTCCAAAGGGACCATGTGTGACAGTAAAGATTGAGTCATCAGCTTTCCACACAAATAACTATTTATTCTGCTGTAGTTTATGGAGATGTTAATTTGCTTAATTGGAAATAAAACAATCTTCGCATGCATACTGGGGAATTTTTGATACACACATAGGCACTGATTCAGTAAGTTGATCAGTGCAGATGCACTGCCTCTATGAATGAATTTTCAAGAATAGGGCTATATTATGATGATGTATGGTGCAGGATTTCTACTGCAGACTTTTTAATTAGAAATTTCTATAAGAAAAACACATGAAAGTATCTGAACCTTTGAAAACGATGAAACATTAATTTTAATGCATTGATACAAGACTGTTTTAAAGGGACAACAATGGTCAGTGATAGATCTTAAAATTCATTTCAAGTGGAAAGAAATGAAGAAACAGTTAACTTATCTAGCTTGTTTGTTCACTTCATACTTTAAACACCTTACCAGTGGTTAAAATAGGCATCTGTTTTACTGACGTTTGGAAATAGTGGCTAGCATTAGGTACAGTTTCCATTTGCATCAATTTAAAAAACTTGCAAAAAATAAAATAGGAGCTTCATCCTCTTCTACTTTTAATATATTACTAAAGATGATACTTCATTTGTTTAACTATAATGGTATGGTCACACATTTGAAAAAATATTTTCAACTCTATTGTTGGTGTTCTATACGTTTGGTATACATCTTCACTTCAAACTGTACAGTTTCTAAGCCAAGAGCAAATTTCATCCCCAGACTTCAGTAGAGTCAAGTTGGTTTAAAACAAGACTAACCCCACCTTCTTTTTTAATAGTTAATCTTTTTGGAGTGTACCACACTGGTGAGTATGTTGTGAGGATACTTTGTCTTCCTTCCTGTCCCAATTATGAACCAAATGTTGCCTCAAGAGTCCAGTTTGAGAAACTGAGGAATCCATGGGAGGAGTGTCAAGAATTCTCCCCTTAAGGAGAAAGTGGGCATTATTCCACTTCTGCAAGGCAGGAAGAAGGACCAAAGTACCTGTGTATTGGCCTCAAAGATCTGGTGTGCACAGCAGCACTTGTAAACGCTGAAAGGTTCAGTATTGAAGGTCCCTGCATGGACTTCTGGCTTCGTGCCCTCGCCTCCACACAATGTGGCTGCTGTGGTTCCACTGTGTCAGAGGCTATCGAAAGCTGTAGAAGGAAGGGAAGACATAGGCCTTAGCAGTAATCTCATTCAGGGACAATGAATCAGGCTAGTTTGGCAACGATTTCAGAATTCAGCACCTTAATATTATTTGGTTTTGAATATTTATGAAAATTATAATTTGCATTAACAATAATTGTACTCTGTTGTTTTATGTATTTGAGTAATTTGAAATCAATGGGACTACTCATGTGAGTAAAGCTACTCATGTGCCCAAGTGTTTGCAGGATCAGGGTCATATCTTAAGGCCCTGATCCTGCAATAAGCTGTGTACAGATACAGTGGTGTAGTCAAACAAAACCCATTGTAGGATCAGGACTAAGTACTGAAGTGGATGTTAAGCATGTCTAGTAACTACTTTTCTTCAGGTTTTTTGTTTGGCTGTTGTTGTTGTTGTTTGGGGTTTTTTTTGCATAATTTTGAGATGCCCAGTGCACTATATACATCTATTTATACAATAAATCAAGATTACTTTGAGTGAAATGTTATGTTTTCTGGTAAATAAAGCAGTTGTTTAGCATGAAAGATTAATCTGCTTCCTATTTAAAAAGGCAAAAGTTTACAACAAGACAAGTTTTTTTTTTCAGGTATAAATAATGATGTCTCATATTGAACTCCCCAGCAAATGAATAATGCAAAGTTCCCAAACAGCTATATTTTATTTTAGTCAGCTTTTGCCAATAGCATGTGGACACAAAATGGTCTGTTTATTAATACCCTACATAACAAAAGAAAAATTAGATCATTTGCTACACAGCTTGTAGACCTGAGCAATAACTTATCATGAGATCTGAATGGGTCATTGAACCCTAAGGACAATCTATGTGTGTCTTACCAGAGAATTAAAAGTATGGGCTGAATAATAATTATTGCTAAAGCTGATAATTCAGTGGGGTTTGACTTCACATGAAAAGTAGTAAAATTAATAAACCATTTTCCATAAAACAACTTTTATTTGAATGCATTCAGCATTTTTTCCTCTTACATGCCTGCAAAATAACAACTTCGGCAGTCAATGCATTTCTACCTTTTGCATCTTTAATGGACAGGACACAGTCTCTTCCAATCATATTGGCTTTCATTTTTTTTTTCTGCTGTACCAATCTAGTCTAGTTCTTTCTGATAATGAATTATCCATTTACAGTGCAAGAACACTAGTAATAGGCTTATAAAAACCAGGGTTTACATTTTTTGTTGTTGTTGCACACTGATGTCATAAGGAGAAAGCAATCTCAGAAAAGCACAGAATAAATCTTTGGAAATAAAAAGTTTTTAAAATGAAACTGTCAAATCATGGGAACGTGAGATGGGAAATACCACTGAAACCCTGAAGTAGTCTGAACACAGGAAAATAAAAGCCATTTTAAAATACAAACTGCTGTTGCCATAATTGGTTTTATAGCACTGATGCCCAGTAGCTTCAAAAAAACCCAGGAGTACTTGTGGCACCTTAGAGACTAACAAATTTATTTCAGTAGCTTCAGTGGACAAGAGGACCAGAAGGGTCAGATGATGAGTGGAAGACAAAAACAATATATGGTGGAGAAGACATGAAATGCAAATGAGGGATTCTGAGACCGAGATACAATTAAGCAAGAAGATTTGGTGTAAAAATTTTAAAGCACCTATGTGGCTTAGGCTTTTAAGTCTCATTTTCAAAAGTAACTTCAGGCACGTAGGAATAAGCCTCATCAAAAGTGAATGGCACTTAGGCTCCCAAGTGCCTAAGTTGCTTTTGAAAATGGGACTTAAGCTCCATAGTCACTCAGGTGCTTTTGAAAATTTGACTTAATATTTGTATAACCTAAACAGATGTGTTAAGTCTGTACCCCAAGACATAGAAATTAAGGTGACCCTCTCATGTACATGAGTGTGCATAATTGTACATCTGTATTTGCTAATGGAATTGCTGTGATGGTATTTGCATGTGCAAATAGATAGTTCAGCATCTACATAGGTGTTTGTACATGCAAATTAGATCTGCACATGTACAATCGTGGTAATTCCTTTGAGCAAACATGGCACAGCTGAGCACACATTTTGTGTCTGCTTAACTCTGGTTTCTGAGAAATAATGGGTGAGATTTTGTGCCGTACCTCTGAAGGGTGCAGTACAGAACTTGCAACTCAGGGGTAAAGATAGATGAAGGCTATGGTAGCTTTAAATCGGTGGGTCTCAAACGTTTTTACTGGCGACCCCTTTCACATTGCAAGCCTCTGAGTACGACCCCCCTAATAAATTAAACACACTTTTTAATATATTTAACACCATTATAAATGCTGGAGGCAAGTGGGGTTTGGGGTGGAGGTTGACAGCTCGCGACCCCCCATATAATGACCTCACGACCCCCTGAGGGGTCCTGACCCCCAGTTTGAGAACCCCTGCTTTCACCACCCCAATGCTTGACTGCTCTGAGGGCTGGAGAAGCACCCAAAATTATATAGCCAGTCCTGGGCACAATAAACTCAGCACTTCCTGGAATCTCTACAGCTGCTTGTTGCAGTCCTGCCTCCAAAACACCCCACTCACCCACAACCCTGCCTCACTCCCTATGCCAGGAATTGCAAGGGGGTCCTCAGAAGGCAGCTTTACAACTTTTTGTAGTTCCTGTATCGGAGAATCCTCCCTTCATTTAATATAAAACTTTTAAAGTCACATTTTAAAGTTTCAGTGGCTGATGCATGTTCTCTGGCACTGGAAAGGAAAGTTGATGGCAGAAGAACATGAGGCAGAAAAAGAAGATCTTGAATGGACAGTATATCCTGGGTGGATAAAAAGCACTATTCATCCACAAACAGATTAGCAGAGGGTCATACAGAATGGGGTACTATGGTTGCCATCCTCCAGTATTGGAGATACCACATAAGAGAAAACCGCTTTATGTTGTTTCTGCCCACTTACTCAGCTTAAAAAGGCTGGAGAGGGACTAAGAATCTCACTTTAGATGAGGATCTGGGCCATTGGGTAAGTCAATGGAGCTATGACAATTTATATCAGCTGAGGATTTAGTCTATCATCTCTCGGAGTGCAATTTCATCTTGGGGTTTGGCTAACCTGAAAAAGGCATTTGTGCTGTTTTCTTCTAGTTTATTATACTAGCAAAAGTCATGATGGAGTTGTAGCTTTATTACATACAATTGGGGTAAGTTATTCTTTAGTTAAATCCATGCCTCTAATAGATAATCTGTCAACCAAAACCACAAAGAAATCAAGATGTTATTCCAATTTTAAGAGTTATTTATCTACCATAGAGTAAATAAATAAGACTGTGCACTGTTACAGGAGCAGTGGGTTATATTCTATACGCTTTGTGTATTAAGAACATAGTATACAAATAAGGAACAGGACAGCTGAACAGGAAAAAACTCATTTACAGGTAATTGATATGCTATTTGTTGTAGAATGGAAGGACACCCCATTGATTTTCTAAGAGCACAATTGATTAGTATAATTTAGTATATATTTAACAAGGGGCAAATGATGGTCTTATGGTCATACTTTGTTTTCTTAGGTCAGCATCTGAACAAACACAAAGGGCTAACTGGTGGACACTAGCTGAGGGACCCCCGTGAGATATAAATCTACAAAACATGAATGTTATCAATACTTGTTAGAAATAACCATATAACATGGAGGTGGTATGGTCTAGGGGGTAGGGCACTGGCCTTGGAGTCAGGAGACCTAGGCCGAAGTCTGATAATAACCTTCTGCATCACCTTTAGTGAGTCACCTCACCTCTCAGTGCCTCTATTTCTCCTGCCAGTCTCTGTCTGTTTAGTCTGTAAACTCTTAAGAGTAGAGACAGTTTCTGATGATTTGTTTGTACAGGGGCTAGCAAAATGGGGCCCTAAGTTTGGTTACCATCTCTAGGTGAACTGCAGATACAACCACATTTGCTCCAATCCGTCAGACAGAGACAAACACCTACAAGATCTCTATCAAGTGTTCTTAAAACTACAATACCCACCTGCTGAAGTGAAGAAACAGATTAACAGAGCCAGAAGAGTACCCAGAAGTCACCTACTACAGGACAGGCCCAACAAAAAAAGTAACAGAACACCAATAGCCATCACCTTCAGCCCCCAACTAAGACCTCTCCAGCACATCATCAAGGATCTACAACCTCTCCTGAAGGATGAACCCTCACTCTCACAGATCTTGGGAGACAGGCCAGTCCTCACTTACAGACAGCCCCCCCAACCTGAAGTAAATACTCACCAGCAACCACACACCACACAACAAAAACACTAACCCCGGAACATATCCTTGCAACAAAGCCCATTGCCAACTCTGTCCACATATCTATTCAAGGGACCCCATCATAGGATCTAATCACATCAGCCATACCATCAGGGGCTTGTTCACCTGCACATCTACCAATGTGATATATGCCATCATGTGCCAGCAATGCCCCTCTGCCATGTACATTGGCCAAATCGGACAGTCTCTATGCAAAAGAATAAATGGACACAAATCAGACGTCAAGAATTATAACATTCAAAAACCAGTCGGAGAATACTTCAACCTCCCTGGACACTCAATTACAGACCTAAAAGTCGCAATTCTTCAATAAAATAACTTCTAAAACAGTTTCCAATGAGAAACTGCGGAACTGCAATTAATTTGAAAACTGGACACCATTAAATTAGGCTTGAATAAAGACTGGGAGTGGATGGGTCATTACACAAACTATTTTCCCATGCTAATTTTTCCCCTACTGTTACTCACACCTTCTTGTCAACTGTTTGAATGGGCCATCCTGATTATCACTACAAAAGGTTTTTTTTCCTCCTGCTGATAATAGCCCACCTTAATTGATTAGTCTCTTTAGAGTTGGTATGGCAACCCCCATTTTTTCATGTTCTCTGTGTATATATATATATATCTTCCTACTGTATCTTCCACCCCCATGCATCTGATGAAGTGGGTTTTAGCCCACGAAAGCTTATTCCCAAATAAATTTGTTAGTCTCTAAGAACTCCTCGTTCTTTTTGCTGATACAGGGTAACACAGCTACCACTCTGAAACCTGGAGTAATAATACTGAACATATTGGAAAGGCTAAGATATATTTAATGAAGATATTTCAGCAAGAAAAAAAAATCATCCCAAATTGGAACAAATTTGAAAAAATTTGAAGCTTCGACTTGCTCCTGGTCAGCTGCCTCTCCACTTCCCAGAGAGCCGTCAGCTTCAGGAGTCTAGAAGCCCCCAGAGGCAGCTGCCTGAAGAACTGGGGATCCAGAGGAACCTGGGCTGTCTGGTTTCTAAAAACTGTTTTGACAGAATCTGCAAATTCTCACAGAACTTTTCAATTTCATTGACTCAGGGTTGTCTGATGGAAAAGTGTTTTCAGTTTGTTCTACTCCTGAGCTTTCTGGGTACTTGCAAAAGCTTTTAAATTCTGTAGTATATTCAGATAATGTTGCTTCCATCATGAATTACATTAGATTGTACAGCCACCTTATCTGATAGACACAAAAATGAAATATACTAAGTGTCCCTTTTTACATAGAAAAGAATTTCCAGGAAAACATTCAAAACCAAAGTCATCTTAGTGTGGCTTTGGGGAACAGGAGAGATTGGGTGTCATCAGTGTAAATAGATTTCTTTCTTTTCTTTTTCGGATTGTTTCTTCCTAAATTTATTGAAAACACACAGACAAACACACATAGGATTTCTTGGATTAGGCCCAATCCTAAAGTCCATATGTAGTCCTTTGTAAGGAAACATAGCATCCACTTTGGCCTGTATGGGATTTATAGTTCCTTGACCCACCTGGTGCCCCAGGTAAGTCACTCTGTTTTGGCCTATTTGACACTTTTTAGCCTTAACGGTTAGTCCTGCCTGCTGGATGCGCTCGAAAACTTTTTTCAGGTGCTCCATGTGCTCTGCCCATGAATCAGAAAAAATGGCCACATCATCGAGGTAGGCAACTGCAGACTCTCCCAATCCCGCTAGGAGACCATCTACAAGTCTTTGGAAGGTGGCGGGTGCATTTCGCAACCCAAAAGGGAGTACATTGAATTCATACACCCCTGCCTGGGTGACGAAGGCTGACCTTTCCTTAGCGGGTTCATCTAGTGGTACTTGCCAGTACCCCTTGGTTAAGTCTAAAGTAGAGATGAATTGGGCATGTCCCAATTTCTCCAATAGCTCATCTGTGCGTGGCATTGGATAGTTGTCAGGACGAGTTACAGCATTTAGCTTACGGTAGTCCACGCAAAAGCGTATTTCCCCATCTGGTTTGGGAACTAGAACCACTGGAGATGCCCATGCACTCTTAGAGGGGCGGATTATACCCATCTGTAGCATGTCCTGGACCTCCCTTTGTATAGCAGTTTGGGCATGAGGGGACTCCCGGTAGGGTGGGGTTCTAATAGGGTGAGCATTACCTGTGTCAATGGAGTGGTATGCCCGTTCGGTCCATCCTGGAGTGGCTGAGAAAATTGGTGCAAAGCTTGTGCACAGCTCCTTGATCTGCTGTCGCTGCAGACGTCCCAGGGTCGTGGAGAGGTTCACCTCTTCCACGCCACCATCCTTTTTTCCTTCATAGTAGACACCTTCAGGCCACTCCGCGTCATCTGTTTCCTGGGCTGTAAACTGGCAAACGTTTAATTCTCTGGAATAAAAGGGCTTAAGAGAATTAACATGGTATCCTTTAGGCTTTATGTTGGAGGTGGGGGAGGCTATGAGATAGTTAACAGCTCCTAGGCGCTCCTGGACCGTGAATGGTCCTTCCCACGACGCTTCCATTTTATGGGCCTGGATTGCCTTTAAGACCATGACTTGGTCTCCTACTTTGAAGGACCGTTCTCTGGAATGTTTATCATACCAGGCCTTTTGCTCTTCCTGAGCATCCTTTAGGTTTTCTTTAGCAAGGGCCAAAGAATGTCGGAGGGTGTTTTGTAGGTTGCTTACAAAGTCTAGAATGTTTGTTCCTGGAGAAGGCGTAAACCCCTCCCATTGCTGCTTCACCAACTGTAATGGCCCCTTAACCTCACGGCCATACACAAGTTCAAATGGTGAAAACCCTAAACTGGGATGTGGTACAGCCCTGTAGGCAAAAAGCAACTGCTGCAACACTAGGTCCCAATCATTGGAGTGTTCATTTACAAATTTACGTATCATGGCCCCCAAAGTTCCATTAAACCTCTCCACCAGGCCATTGGTTTCATGGTGGTAAGGGGTGGCAACCAAGTGATTCACCCCATGAGCTTCCCACAGGTTTTCCATGGTTCCTGCCAGGAAGTTAGTTCCCGAATCTGTAAGGATGTCGGAGGGCCAACCTACCCTGGCAAAAATGTCTGTTAATGCCTGGCACACACCTTTAGCCCTGGTGTTGCTTAAGGGTACTGCTTCCGGCCATCGGGTAGCAAAATCCATGAAAGTCAGTACATACTGCTTTCCTCTGGGTGTCTTCTTTGGGAAAGGACCCAGAATATCCACAGCTACGCGCTGAAATGGGACCTCAATTATGGGTAGTGGCTGGAGAGGGGCTTTAACCTGGTCTTGGGGTTTTCCCACTCGTTGGCACACCTCACAAGACCGGACATAATTAGCAACGTCCTTGCCCATTCCCTCCCAGTGGAAGGACTTCCCCAACCGGTCTTTGGTTCTGTTCACCCCAGAATGGCCACTGGGATGATCATGGGCTAAGCTCAAGAGCTTTACCCGATACTTAGTGGGAACTACCAACTGCCTTTGAGGATGCCAGTCTTCCTGGTGCCCACCAGAAAGAGTCTCCTTGTATAAAAGTCCTTGTTTTACAACAAACCGGGATCGGTTAGAAGAGCTGAGAGGCGGTGGGGTGCTCCGCGCCGCCGCCCAAGCTTTCTGAAGGCTGTCATCTGCTTCCTGCTCGGCCTGGAACTGTTCCCTTGATGCTGGAGACATCAGTTCCTCCTTGGACTGTGGACTGGGGCTTGGTCCCTCTGGAAGTGATGCAGGTGCTGGGGCTGTTTCCATTGACTGTGAACCGCTGTCCGCTGGTGCACTATGTGGTAACTCAGGCTCTGGCTGAGCCTCTTGGGTAGGGTTATCTGCTGCTTCTGCCAGTTCAGGCTCGCTGGTGCCCTCTGGCATTGGAGTTGTAGACGGGTTTGCAAGCGCTGGGCTCAGGGCTGGCAATGGTTCTGGTGCTGGTTGCGTTGCCAGTTCTGGTTCTGGGACTGGCTTTGGCTGGGTCTCTGGGATTGGATCCACTACGGCTGTTGCAGTCGTTGGCAGAGGATCCAGTTCCACCACCTTTGTCTGGGTCTCCGGTAACACAGACGGGGCCCTGGTGGACGGCTCAGGAACAGGGATGGGGGTGAAAGCTTGCTTAGCCTGGCTGCGGGTGACTATTCCCACCCTCTTGGCTACCTTCACATGGTTGGCCAAATCTTCCCCCAGCAGCATGGGAATGGGATAATTGTCATAGACTGCAAAAGTCCACATTCCTGACCAGCCCTTGTACTGGACATGCAACGTGGCTGTAGGCAAGGTTACAGATTGTGACACGAAGGGTTGAATTGTCACTGTAGCCTCTGGGTTGATGAGTTTGGGGTCCACTAGGGATTGGTGGATAGTTGACACTTGAGCCCCAGTGTCCCTCCAAGCGGTAACCTTCCTTCCGCCCACTCTCAAGGTTTCCCTTCGCTCCGAGGGTATGAGAGAGGCATCTGGGTTTGGGGATCTTTGGTGTGATTGGGGTGTAATGAACTGTAATCGGTTGGGGTTCTTGGGGCAGTGAGCCTTTATATGTCCCAGTCCATTACATTTAAAACATCGCCCTGCTAAGGTATCACCGGGACGAGGTTGGTTGGTGGAGACTGGTGTGGTGGGGTGAGAAGGCGTCTGGGGTTTCCCTTGGGATGTGGGTGGGGTCTTGGGTTGTCCCCGGTGGTAAGGTTTTGTTTCGGCTTGCCCCTTCTGATATTCGCTCCAACTGCTACTAGTTTTTTTCTTTTCTGCCACCTCCACCCATTGGGCTCCAATCTCCCCCGCCTCAGTTACAGTTTTGGGCTTCCTATCTAGGATGTACCTTTCTATTTCCTCAGGAACACCCTCTAAAAACTGCTCCATTTTTACTAGGGAAAGCAGATCTTCCAGAGATTTAACATTTGCTCCTGATACCCAGGCATCACAATTTTTGTCAATGTGGTAGGCATGACGGGTAAATGACACATCCGGTTTCCACTTTAGGGCTCTGAACCGCTGACGGGCATGCTCGGGTGTTAGCCCCATTCTGAGTCTGGCCTTGTTTTTAAAAAGTTTATAACTGTTCATGTGTTCCTTAGGCATTTCAGCCGCCACCTCTGCTAAGGGTCCACTGAGCTGCGGCCTCAGCTCTACCATGTACTGGTCTGTAGCGATGCTGTATCCAAGGCAGGCCCTTTCAAAATTTTCTAAGAAGGCCTCAGTATTATCGCCTGCCTTGTAGATGGGGAATTTTCTGGGATGGGAAGTGGTACCTGGAGGGGGGTTGTTAGCATTGGCTGGTGCATCCTGCTTAGCCTTTGCTACTTCCAGTTCATGCTTCCTTTCTTTTTCTTTCATCTTCATCTCTTTTTCTTTCAGCTCCATCTCTCTCTTGTGGGCCTCCTCTTTGGCTTTTTCTTCTCTTTCTCTCTGCTCTGTCTCTAGTTTTGTTAATTGAAGCAGTCTCTGATGTTTTCTTTCATTTTCTTCTGCTTCTAGTTTGGCCAGTTCTATTTTGTTAGCTACTTCTTTGGTAGTCATTTTCCTGTTTTCTTGTGCTGGGTAACCCCCTTTGCAGTTGACAAACTGGGAAGCTCTCAGCTCTGGCTGCTGCAGAGTTAACAGTAACTTTCTAACTAGCTACTCCCGAGGATGTAAAAAGAAAAAAAAAAACAATTCAGCTTGTAAATACCTTTTACCAGTCATTTGCTAATTGAACCCTTCTCTTAACAAAGGACCTGTAAAAAAAAACTTAACACCTCTGCCTTCAGGCAAGGAGAGCTAAGATATGCATCTATCTACTTCCAGCTCGGCTTTCCAAGCAGCTAGAAGGAAAAAAAAATCTCACTGGCTTTTGGGTTTAAAATGATCCCACCGCTATTCACCATGTCAGGACTGAGATCCCCACTTTGAACTTTAGGGTACAAATGTAGGGGCCTGCATGAAAAACTTCTAAGCTTAACTACCAGCTTAGCTCTGGTTCGGCTGCCACCATTTCAATGGATTCCCTCCCTGGGAAGCCTTGAAAAACCTTCACCAAATCCCTGGTGAAAACAAATCCAAAACCCCTTGGATCTTAAAACAAGGGGAAATTAACCATTCCCCTCCTTCCTCCCACCAACTCCTGGTGAATCAGTTCCAACCCCCCCCTGGGATCTACAACAGGGAGAAATTAACCATCCCCCCTCCTTCCTCCCACCAACTCCTGGTGAATCAAGATCCAAAACCCCTTTGGATCTAAAACAAGGAAAAATCAATCAGGTTCTTAAAAAGAAGGTTTTTAATTAAAGAAAAAGGTAAAAATCATCTCTGTAAAATCAGTATGGAAATAACCTTACAGGGTAATCAAACTTAAAGAGCTCAGAGGACTCCCCTCTAGTCTCAGGTTCAAAGTACAGCAAACAAAGATAAACACTCTAGTAAAAGGTACATTTACAAGTTGAGAAAAACAAAGGAAAACTAACATGCCTTGCCTGGCTATTTACTTACAAGTTTGAAATAGGAGAGGCTTGTTTAGAAAGATGTGGAGAACCTGGATTGATGTCTGGTCCCTCTCAGTCCCGGAGAAGGAACACACTCCCAAACAAAGAACACAAAACAAAAGCCTTCCCCCCCCCCAAGATTTGAAAGTATCTTGTCCCCTTATTGGTCCTTTAGGTCAGATGCCAGCCAGGTTACCTGAGCTTCTTAACCCTTTACAGGGAAAAGGATTTTGGAGTCTCTGGCCAGGAGGGATTTATAGTACTGTACACAGGACAGCTATTACCCTTCCCTTTATAGTTATGACAAGGCCCAATCCTAAAGTCCATACGTAGTCCTTTGTAAGGAAACAGTCCTACTTTTTATTTAAACAAGAGGGTTTTTTTATGTTTTGTTTTGCTTTTTTTTTGCCTTGTGAGGGCATATGGGCCCCATCTCATCGGAACATGGTCTGCCCTAGCACAGACACACTAACCAAGACATTATTATTCCAGGATTGCTCTCTTCTCCCCAGGCCAGAGTTCTTTCTTCAACTGTAAACTTTCACCAATCCCTGAGATTGTGTGTGTGTGTGTGTGTGTAACAATGTTTTCCCCCTTTATTGATTCTCCTGTATATAATGTCATTGATATTTTCATCCAAAGAATTTCTCATAAAAGAAAACTGTTATATATCAATACAGGCACATTTCCTTTTTCTTGTCAGATCAGGTGTATGGCCTCTAAGGGTATAAGAATCATAAAGCAAAGTTGAGCCGTTCTGCCAGCCTGAGGACATACAAGGTGATGCTCTTCAGAAGAGAAGAGAAGCACAGTCAGATTATTAATATTTTATATATCATTAAGGTGTTTTTAACTGGGAATGTTTTAATATAATTTTGAATGTACATATTAGCTTTTTTGTCAAGTGTGTACCAGACAACCTTGGGAAAGAAAAAAAATGGCTCATCTTGACAATACACAAGAACAGACTCTGAACAAGCATTCACTATGCATTTGGCTGGATATCTTTGACAAAAAAGCTGTGCCAAGTGATCACAGGTGCATTTTCCTCTTTCTTTTTTTTTATTCTTAAATTTCAGTTCATCATCAAAAAGAAAAATAGAACACAAATAAACTCTTATCAGTAGTGCAAGGCAAAACCAAGAGCACCTGAATACTATTCATATAAGTAACATTTTCATATATCAAGGTTATATAATAACGATGGCCTCATGATGATGAAAAAATACTACAGCGTACAGTGAAGTGTGCGATCAAGAAGTTAGCTCAGTTAGTTGCTAATTTACAATGAATTATTTGATGGATGATCATTCACCTTTTTCTTAAATATTTGGACCACTTTGACCAACATGACCCATATTTTTTTGCACCAGTTAATGAGTACTGTACTCAGGTTTCAGTGCTTGCCATACACTGAAATCAATGAGATCAAATTCAATAAAGATAAGTGCAAAGTACTTAATTTAGGAAGGAAAAACCAAATGCCCAACTAAAAATGAGGAATAACTGGGTAGGTGGTAGTTCTACTGAAAAGTATCTTGCGGATTTTGTGATGACAAATTGAATACAAGTAAACATAGTGATGCAGTTGTGAAAAAGGCTAATATTCTGGGGTGTATTAACAGGGGTGTTGTATGTAAAAGATAATTGTTCCACTCTATTCGCCACTGGTGAGGCCTCAGCTGGAGTACTGTCTGTAACTCTGGATGCCATACTTTAGGAAAGATATAGACAAATTTGAGAGAGTCCAGAGGAGAACAACAAGGGTGATAAAAGATTTACAAAACCTGACCTATGAGAAAAAGTTAAAACACATGACATGTTTAGTCTTGAGAAAAGATGACTGAGGGAGCACCTGACAAGAAGCTTCAAATATGTTAAAGGTTATTATAAAGAGGATGGTGATCAATTGTTCTCCATGTCCACTGAAGGTAAGACAAGAAGCAATGGGTTTAATCATTAGCAAACAGGATTTAGGGAAAGCTTCCTAGCTATAAGGGCAGCTAAGCTCTGGAATAGGCTTCCAAGGGGGGTTGTGAAATCCCCATCATTGGAAGTTTTTAAAAACAGGTTGGACAAAACACCTGTCAGGAAGGAGCTAGGTTTATTTGGACCTGCCTCAGGGCAGGGGGCTGGACTTGATGACTTATTGAGGTCCCTTCCAGCCATACATTTCTATGACTCTGTTACTAAGTATTCTAACATCTAGTATTAACATATAATAAATGTCTAAACACACTATAATTGGCAAACATATCACACAAAACCTCTCTCTTATCCTTCTTGGATTCTTTTACATTTTCTCTAGGACAGCTGGGTTTTCCTCTATACTAGCCTAAAAAAGTCCAAAGGTGATTGAGGTAATATCTTTTATTGGATCAACATCTATTGATGGGAGAGACAAACTTTTGAACTTACACAGAGCTCTTCTTCAGGCACACATACATATTGGGCCAGACACACAGATCCTGGCCAGAGTTCCATGGCTGACAAGCCACCATCCCAGTAAGTAGGAGTGAAATCATGAAGGAAAAGCACCCCTCAGCAGTGGCAACTTTTTCCACCCCCTTCTGGAGAAGCAAGAGTGATACTGCCCTCCACAGTAGCACATCTAGAGTGAAATAGGGCAGCAGAATTGGCTCAAAGTTCCAACAACTAGTTTTCAGCTGAGAACAATGATGGCTAAATTGTACTGAAGACATTCAGGGCTCTCTGACCACCTATACCTATAAATCACTTCTAACTGTGGTATATAACCGCAAAAGCCTCCATGGGTAAGAAAGGAAGTCAGATTACTTTCATAAGCACCCCAATTCATTCTGGGATTCTGCTTGTCGCAACTATGGAGCACTCCAGGAGCTGCTTCCCACTCTCCAGCAAGTTGGCCTGTCTTTCCATAATATTGGGCAAACTGGTGCAGTGATCTTTTATGCAGGGGAAGTTGCTAATTTCATTTTCCCCACACTGTGGTTGAACTGTGGGGACATTAATAATGTTACATTATGTTACATTCATAAACATTAGTCACAGGCCAAATTCATACCTGGTATCCATCAGTATATCCAGTGGAGTTAAACTAGGGATGAATTTGTGGCATTATGTCGATGATGTATTGAGAGACTGACACTGCACAATGTTGTGTGCCTTCAGTGATGTGCTGAGTACCCATGATTCCTATTTATTTCAATGGAAGTTAAAGTCACTCAGCATCTCATAAAATCACAAGCTATGACCTTGTATCAGGATGACATATATTTATAGCTGCATTTGCACTTTGCTGGTTACTTCTTTCATTTAATTAGCAGTAATGATAGATTTTACTAACTTTATTCTCCCAGACCCTGGCTCTCCCATTCTGAACATTGGATGTGACCACCAACTAAGTCTGAGCAAAAATTTTAGATCTGTTTTTTATAAGTTATTGTTACTATCCAAGTAGAGTGGCAAGGGGCCCAGAAAAGTGATGACAGGGCTGATGTTAAGCAAGCCAAGTGATTAGAACTGTGTGTAGTCAAGCAGAAGGGTAGTAGCAGAAGTGCCGAGCCTCACTGAACTGAGCAGCTGAGAACATAGGAGAGAGGCATTAATGTAGGTGGGACATTTACCTAATTGGCAATAGTAACTTCTGTTAAATCTGCTTTGTTCCACTCCAGTGGCACAAAGACTTAAAGGTTGCTTATATGGTCAGCTGGGGATTCCTCCCTTGTATGGGAAACCTGTAGTGGCATAGACAGCTGGACACTACCCCCTCTTGCAATTCCAGGGTGAGATGAGTGGAAGAGGGCACGGGGAGAGGACTACTAAACTGTAGCTGCTACCAGTTCCTGGCCTGGCCACTTGGTGCTTTTACAGCCAGCAATAACTTAAAGAAGTATTGAGGCTGCTCTAAATTGTGCTGGGCCCAAATCAGTCTTAATCCAGCTCTGAAATCTGGATGGGAACAGGCATGATAGTGGCATATAGCCATGTTTGCCACCAATCATCTGTTGGCTTGGACCCAGACATCTAACCTCCAGTGAAGTTAGAATGGAGGTCAACTTGTTTTGGTAATTGAAAGGTTATTGATGGGTATAATGATGAAATAAGCTTCTCTGACATACTGGTTTTTATCCATAGCTGAAGGGAAAGGGCAGTCATCCAGCATAGATTACACGTGTTGAGAACATAGGCTTCAGATTCAATAGGAAAGGGAGCTTCCTTAGCTGGATAGCCTGGTGCCAGACGTGGACAGAGGGATGGAACAGACCAGGTCCTTTAGGCTCATGGTTAGAGTATCATCCGATGAGAGAGCCCTAGAAATGGAATGCCTTATTGTTAAGAACAATGGTACAGATAACAGATTTTGGCAGAAACTGTTAAAAGAAGTGGTAATGGTGCTGAAGGGAGAATCAGACATTTGAAATACCTGACTGGAGGTGCACAAAGGAGGAAGAATACAATCAGAATTAAAGAGCAGTAGCTGGCCTGAAAATTTCTTGGTTAAAGTCCCTAGTGCAATCAGTGAGTATAAAATCCATTCAGAATTCAGGTTTGAGGGCCTCTGCAAAGAATGGCCACCACTGAACAGACTACGTTCAGACCTTGCTACCTTTCTGAGATAATTTATAAAAATAGTATTCCCCGAAGAACAGGGGACTAGCATATTAAAGTGATTTTTTTCAAGTGTGTTGACTCGTTGAGTGAAAACAATAGTGGAAGATCTAGGCTGATAATGTCCAGGGAGAGCAGTTCCAGTGGTTATGACTAGTATAATAATTAGTGATGAAGGTAAGATTGTTATTTTCACTTGCGGATCACAGAATTTAAGCTGGTGATGTGTGTTTTATTGCTCGGTTCAAATGAAGTATTCTCATGAGAAACTGGTGAGCCTAGAATTGCCCTTGACATCAATGGGACACGGATTTCACCCACGGCCTTTTCCATCATTAGAAATCCTTACGTTTAAAGCATGTAACAGTGCACAAGTCTTCCCTAATTTCTCTCTCCATTCTAGGCATTAGATTTTGTAGTCTAATCATTGTAACTCAATTGACATAATTTATATATGGTGGTGCAGTTGAAAGAGAGTAAATTAAGGGAGAGGGACTAGTTTAATGACCATCTGAGATTTAAAAAAAAAATAATATATTGACTGGATTTGATCACTGTTTTGTTTAGATCAAGGAACTACAATGAGAGTTTGCAATGCTAAGTAAATAAGTCAATGAAGCAAATGTCTCTACTTATTAATTATTTAATTTTGGAGCAAAATTTTAATATTCTCTGAATAACTGGGACCTAACTAGGATCAGATTAAGGGTTTTCTCTACTCTTTTGGTTTCTGTTCCTTCTCATTATTAGTTGTTTTCATTATAAAAATGTGGCTGCATCTGCTCTCATTAAATCAGCTTTTGAGTATAAAGCAGAAAATCCTATCCCCTCCACAAATGTGGAGGCCATTTAGTAACAAACCACTTTGGGTTTGTTATGTAGCTGAGGTAGAGGAAGGATAGGGAGCATATGGGCAGAAGGTGCCCTCGACATACAACTCAGAGTCCACTTCTGTTGGAGTTCCTTGAATATTAGAGCACAGCTGTGATTTGGGACAGGTCAGGAAATAGTCAATAGCGACTACACTGATCTTCCAGCTATCTCTGTGGAAAGCAAGATGCTATGATGGTACTCCAGCCCTAAAATGTAGCACCACAGCATAGGGAGAAGATTCCTTCCCCCCATGCCCACAAACACTGAGGAAACAATCCAGCATATAACTTGTACATTCGTGTGATAGATCAGTGGTTCTCAACTGGGGGTACGTATACCCCTTGGGTATGCAAAGGTCTTCCGGGGGTAAATCATCTAGATCAGTGTTTCTCAGCCTGGGGGTCACAAAGCCCAAGGGGCTGCAGTATTGGTTATGGGGGGTTCACAAGTACAGGGCCAGCGTTAGAGGATGGCAAGCATGGCAGTTGCCACAGGGGGGCCTGCAAAGCTAATTTACATGCTTCAGCCCCAGGCAGTGGGGCTCAGGCTTGAGCCCCGGGCAGCAGGGCTTGGACTTCATACTCCTGAAAGAAGTACACTAGTCTGGGAAGTTGAGAACACCCGTGCTCAAGAAAAAATCAATGTTAGTGTTTGCTCACTCTGGGAATCCTCTTGTTTTTGTGTACCTTTCTAGGTTTGTGTCTGATATTTTTTGTTCTACTTTTCAGAGTATTTGTCTAAAATAGCACCAATGTGCACTATTAATGGGAGATTTTATTGTACAATACACAGTGCAACAAATTACTTGCTTTAGCTCTTATCCTAAACTGTACCTCTGACATGTTAGGGTTATATCTAGATTTGATCATTGCTGCAACTTGCTCTTTCTACCTGTCACAGATATTGTTTTAGATGCCACACCAATTTAGCAGAAATGTAGTTCTGCCCAATTCTTTCTGCCCAGAAGGTGCCAAGAATAAAGCCACAAGGCTTGCAAGCCCCAAGTTGTTAGATGAGATTGCATATACTATAATTTATGAGGCCTTGAAATCACCTATGTTAGAATATTGCAAAGATTCCGTTAAAGTATCCTCAAGTATTATTCTTAGAGGGAGGAGTCATCTTGCATCCCTTTTTAGCACCATAGACAGGTTTTTAAATGCAAAAAGGTTGGTTAATAGCCTCTTAATTCCTTCAGTGGATGTTTGTAATAATTTCTATAACTATTTTTTGAACAGGCTTTCAATTTTGAGCGCAGATTACAAGTTAACTCACTCCATTTATTATGCTCCTCTCCTTCCAAGACTTCTGTAACTTGTCCTTCAGGGATATGAAGTACCTTTTTCTAAGGCATCTGTGTCACCTATTGTTTCAGAGATGCAAGGCCTGAGGCCAACAGCATGCACTTTAGAAGTTCCAACTCCTATTTGACTGCTAAAGGAGTGTTTACCTGCTGAGGCTACTCAGAGAACAGTGAATTTATCATTGGAAACTAGAACTGTTCCATCAAATTTTAAACAAGCCTTAATAATTCTTTGAAGAAACCTCTCTCAATAACTGACAATATGTTTGATTTTCATTGTTTCCAATTTATGCTTTTTATCAAAGGTATATGAAAAAGTTATTTATATTCAATTACAAACTCATCTTGCTCCATTTGATTTATTTGAAAAAAATTCAGTCAGGCTTTAGAATGCATCATAGCATGGAAACTGCATTGTTAAAGGTATATAATGATTTATTGATTGCAACTGATTCAGGATCTCTGTCACTTAGTTTTATTGGGCTTTCAGCAGCATTTAATATGTCTGTAGTCTATCGCTGGGCTCCTAAGCAGTGTTGTACCTTGTTTTAAATCATATTTAATACTTCTGCTTTTGATAGTTTTTGTGCAGATCTGTTCAGATGAGATCCAATTTCTCATTGCCTTACTGGTCCTCATGGGTCTGTTTAGGAACTCTTTGTTTTCTAGATGATGTTACTTAAAACAGGCTGTGCTTTCTCTGTTATAGGCTTGATACCCAAATGTATTTAGCTCTTCCATCCAATTACTATGTTGCATTGACTATTATTGTTTTGTGATAGCCAGCTTCAAAGGTCACAGCATTTTGTGAAAATAAAAAAGTTTGGATAGCATTTATTGAGCTATCATTTGCTCATATAATGAGTCTATTACCCTATTAACTCTGAACATAGTCTTTAGATGCTCTCTTCAGGTATTCAAAGCTTCAATGTTATATGGTCAACTAACATTTATAAAGGAATTTGTATCTTTCTCTGGTCTGTTCATATGACCCCTTTTTAGCACTTATTAAATATCACCACACTAACATTATTGCAGGGATCCAGAATTGTTAGCAAATGCCTTTAATTTGTCAAGACTGTTGTACTGGAACAATTCTGAGCCAAATTCTCTACTGGTATAAATAGACACAGAAACATTGACTTCAGTGGAGTTACGTGCATTTACATCAGCAGTGAATTGGGACCTTTTTCTAAGTGTTCTCCATCATATTTCCTAACTGAAGACTTTACAAAATGGAAATCTCATTCATACTGGCATTCAGCTGCTTCACCATATTAATCCCATTTTAAAAAAAAGTTACATTGGATCAAGTGATCTCTCTCCTGCCATCCATCTCCACCCTCTGACAAACAGAGTCTAGGGACACCATTCCTTACCCATCCTGGCTAATAGCCATTAATGGACTTAACCTCCATGAATTTATCCAGTTCTCTTTTAAACGCTGTTATAGTCCTAGCCTTCACAACCTCCTCAGGTAAGGAGTTCCACAAGCTGACTGTGCGCTGTCTGAAGAAGAACTTTCTTTTATTTGTTTTAAACCTGCTGCCTATTAATTTCATTTGGGGACCCCTAGTTCTTGTATTATGGAAATAAGTAAATAACTTTTCCTACTTGCTCCACATCACTCATGATTTTATGTACCTCTATCATATCCCCCCCTTAGTCTTCTCTTTTCCAAGCTGAAAAGTCCTAGCCTCTTTAATCTCTCTTCATATGGGACACGTTCCAAACCCCTAATCATTTTAGTTGCCCTTCTCTGAACCTTTTCTAGTGCCAGTATATCTTTTTTGAGATGAGGAGATCACATCTGTACACAGTATTCAAGATGTGGGCATACCATCGATTTATATAAGGGCAATAATATAGTCTCCTTCTTATTCTCTATCCCCTTTTTAATGATTCCTAACATCCTGTTTGCTTTTTTGACCGCCTCTGCACACTGCATGGACGTCTTCAGAGAACTATCCATGATGATTCCAAGATCTTTTTCTTGATTCGTTGTAGCTAAATTAGCCCCCATCATATTGTATGTATAGTTGGGGTTATTTTCTCCAGATCATTTATGAATAAGTTGAATAGGATTGGTCCTAAGACTGACCCTTGGGGAACACCTCTAGTTACCCCTCTCCATTCTGAGAATTTACCATTAATTCCTACCCTTTGTTCCCTGTCTTTTAACAAGTTCTCAATCCATGAAAGGACCTTCCCTTTTATCCCATGACAACTTAATTTACGTAAGAGCCTGTGGTGAGAGACCTTGTCAAAGGCTTTCTGGAAATCTGGAAATCTAAGTACACTATGTCCACTGGATCCCCCTTGTCCACATGTTTGTTGACCCCTTCAAAGAACTCTAATAGATTATTAAAACACAATTTTCCTTTACAGAAACCATGTTGAATTTTGCCCAACAATTTATGTTCTTCTATGTGTCTGACAATTTTAATCTTTACTATTGTTTCGACTAATTTGTCCAGTACTGACATTAGACTTACCGGTCTGTAATTGCCGGGATCACCTCTAGAGCCCTTTTTAAATATTGGCGTTACATTAGCTATCTTCCAGTCATTGGGTACAAAAGCTGATTTAAAGGACAGGTTACAAACCATAGTTAATAGTTCTGCAACTTCACATTTGAGTTCTTTCAGAACTTTTGGGTGAATGCCATTTGGTCCCGGTGACTTGTTAATGTTAAGTTTATCAATTAATTCCAAAACCTCCTCTAGTGACACTTCAATCTGTGACAGTTCCTCAGATTTGTCACCTACAAAAGCCAGCTCAGGTTTGGGAATCTCCCTAACATCTTCATCTCTGTGAAATTTCATATTCAAGTTTCTTCAAAAAATTTTGGGCCCAATCCAAAGCCCAGTGGAGTCAATGAAAAGACTCTGATTGACTTCAGTGGAGTTTGGATCAGGGCCATAATGGTTGTGTATTAGTGTAACTAACTCATTTTTTCGTACCATGTGCAAGCAGTCATTTAAAAAGATCAGAGTCAGTTGGTTATTTAGTTTGACCTATTTTTAAACTCAGGAACCTGGGAGTTGGAATATTTTAGAATTATTCTCTTTGACAATGGAAGTAACTTCCTATCACTATTCAAAAGTTTGTTTCAACATTTAAAATTGCACTAAACAACTATGGTCCTGATACTGCTCTTACTTGTAACAGTAAATCAGAGGTAACTCTTTAGAAGCCAAAGGAGTTACTCTTGAAGAACTGGTGAGAGAGGAGAATCAGGTTGTTTACATATCTGTCAAGTATAAGTGCCCCACAACTTTTTTGTCAAGGCTGCTACATAAATCCATTCATTCTGTACTCAGCCCCTTAACTTACTTTTACCACTGTTAATATTACAGCTTCTCTAAATGTTTCACATTTCAAATGTCAACAGCAACAGAAATGGGAAAAGCTGACAAAATTATAGTGATTTTTCTGTCCCATTTTTCAATTACTATACCTGTTTGGTGATAAGCATGCACATTTTCTTTTATCATTGCATAGTCCATATGAAGTCAATTAGCAAAGGGCACATGCTTCCTTGGGTCAAAACCCACAGATTTGATATGAATAGAGTAATATTGAGTCAGCTCTTAAAGTAGACTATGTCTCATCTCATTCGTGTATTTGAGATTAAGTTATAGTACATGTCAGTCCTCGAAATATGGTTAGAGAGAAGGGGACACTTTGTTAGAGCAATTTATTTGATGTCAAAACATTCTTTTACAGAAGAATGATGGCGCTCATCCACGTACAACTTTATATTCCCAGTGCCATAATTTTACCAGTTTACAAGACCAGCTCATCCAAAGAAAGACACTAAAGTCATCTAATCTCTGACACAATGCGTAGCCCAACTTCTGGATGTTAGATAGTGTTTGTGTGTTGTGGAGATGGAAAATTTACAAATTGCCTACTCTCTTTTCTCCAATGAATTAGACCCTTAGTGTCATTAGTAAATATTCATATAAGAACCTGGACATATAATTTTGGCACAATAGTCAAATTTTCCAACATATGCATTTTCTGAAGGTTATAAGTTACAACGGGTATAATTTTGAGAGTGCAACACTAGTGCATGACATCAGGAGATGTAGTAAAATTATATCCCCATATATCATAGTATCAACTTTAAAAAAAAATTAAATAGCTATTTATTCATAATAATGATAGCATTAGGAACACAGTAGCAGCAGAAAGGTCATTATTACGTAATACATTGTTAGACATAATACCTATCTAACAAGAAACAAAGAAGATCCTGAAATGTACACCTTCCTTTCTGTCCTGTCTTTGATCATGACCTGTTCCCTAAATGATTTAGTCATAAACCCATGATGCAATGCACTTCATTGATTTAAATTACTTTTTGTCTGCCGTATTGTTTACAATAGCTTGCTAAGATTCATTGGTCATTTTAAATTCAGACAGTCTGCAAATTGTCCAGCACCACAGGGAAGTGAACATAAAACAAAAACAAACAACAACAACAAAACTAACAAGAATAAAATAAAAAAAAAATACCCAAACTGTTGCTAAATACTGAGTTACTTTTGATGGCATGTAGGGTACAAAACAATATTGGCAATTTTACATATCTTTCAGATAAAGATACCTTGATGCAAGGAAATGTTAGGCAGAAAAAATAATTAAGTAGTTTTGGCTTATTAACAATAATTCTCTTAATTAGGAGATCAGGATCACTTAATTTAACAATCCCAGAAAGCCAACAATGAACAAAGGAAATATTGAACTAACAAGCAACATATTTCAGAAACATGAATGTATGTTTTATATGAGGTTTTTTGGGGTTTAGCTGTCTGCTCTTCTAAGAAGAGAAATGTTTTTATGTTAAATTTCTGGGTGGGCTTTTGCTTGTATGAGACACAAGGAATTACAGTTGAAAGCCTGTTTTAAGAAAGAATTTTCAAAAATATTTCCCATGAAATATAATAAAACAAAAACATCAGTTCAATTGTTAGTAACTGAAAGGCTGCCATCGTGAGTTATTTTTTGACATCAAAGTGAACATATAACTCTAGTATTTACAAACACTATTTCTTTTTCCAAATGGTAAGCTTTTCAGCTTAAATTCTCTCTCGCTCCACTAAGCCAATGATCTAGCTTGTCTTTAGTGTTCTCCTTCTATTTTTCCCTTGTGTTTTCTAATGATATTCAGCATAGAAATTAATATGGCTCTTAGCATTATAGCAGGAGAGCTGTTTGCAGTGACATTTTGTAATTAATGTATCCCTTTTTATGAATTATTTGTTAAACTTTAAATTCTTCAAAATTACTTCATAATTCAAAAATATTCAACAACTGAAGAGTTTATGCAAGTTTTTTATCAAATAGGCCTCTGGGTCATGAACTATCCATTATGTCTAGTATTTCCTGTTTGTAATTAATAGTCATGCCTGTGGTTGGTCTCTTACATTTCATGATTTTTTTTTCCTGCTCACTGATTGGACAATGGACAAAGAGCTTTCAAGATGGCTGCATGAACACTTCCATTGAAAATACTTTGTAACACATGCATTCAATACATCTTTTCCTGCCTCAATCATTTTTGCAAACAAAATTATCATATCTTCACTAATGTTTCTGCAAAGCTACTGAAACATGCAGAATGTATGATGTTTATTTGAATGAATGTAGGCTTTTGCAATATTCCCCAGATCTAGATAACAAGATGTTTAAGAGAGATGGAAGGGGAAGAAAGGGAGAGAGAAACAAAATGCTACATCAAAAATGCCATTACCTGGCTTTGGAGTTATTGATAATTCAGAAGCACAAAACCTGGAACTCATGGATCAGTATCCTAACCAATAAACCAAAAGATGAGATTCTGCTGGGAGTCTGTTGCAGACCATCACATTAAATAAGACAATCTGGGGAGCAGCTGTTTGAGCATCCATCTGTAATGTATACAAAGAAAAATCAGTTACTATGGGGGATTCCAGTCTAGGGGACACATGTTGGATGCCTCACTGTCACTAGTAAGAATCCTTGGAGTTTCAAGGGAATAGAGGTAATTTGATCACCATCTTCAAGTACCTATATGGGGAAAAGATTTCTGTTAGTAAATTACTTTTTAATCTCGTGGAAAAAGACATCATAAAATCCAATGGTTGGAAGCCAACCCTAGACAAATTCAGACTAGAAATGAGGCACACATTTTTAACAGTGAGGGTAATTAAATATTGGAACAATTTATCTGTTGTTATGGTGGTTTCTCTATCACTTGAAGTCTTCAAGATTGGACATATTTTTAAAATATATTCTCTACCTCAACCAAAAATAAGGGGTTGATGCAGAAGTTACAGGGTGAGATTCTGTGGCCTAGTTATTCAGAAAGTCAGACCAGATGATTTCAATGGAACATTCTGACTCCCAGTGACTTTAATTCAATATTGTCATTTTTAATTTTACTTGTATTGTTTTGTAAGTGTACTGACACAGGCAGCACAGTTTGGATCCCTTCAGAAGCCAAAAGATGGCCCTCATGCTTTTGAGAACCATCTCAATTTCTGCATACCACTCCATTCAATATCTATGGATCCTACTAATGCCTAACACAACATGTGGTGTACCTCACCCCCTGCAGTCAATGCCCCAATAACAACCATGTGGGTGAAACCAGACAATCACTATGCTCTTGAATGAACCTACACGGAAAAAAACTATAAGACAAAAACATCACATCACCCATGGGTGAACACTTTTCACAAAAGCTTTCTCTCTATGTCTGACCTCTCAGTCTTCATCCTCAAAGGAAACCTGCACAACACCTTCAAAAGAGGAGCCTCAGAGTTTAAATTCATAACTTTGCTAGACATTAAAAATCATGGTCTTAATAAAAATACTTGATTTATGCTGTAAACAATTTGTAAGGCACTAAACCTCCTTTTTTGTCCTATGACCGCAGAGGTATTAAATGGCTACTTCACCTTGAATATGTATTAACTACTTATAATAAACAATCTGTTCCACCTTGTGTTTAACTGTGATACTCGGAGTACCTTTCCCAGACCTGAAGAGCTCTGTACAAACTCAAAAGCTTGTCTCTTTCACCAAGAAAGGTTGGTCCAATAAAATATATTACGTCACCCACCTTGTCTCTCTAATCTGCATGTAGGACTGATAGAGCAAATGACTTGATTTATTTCACTATATTCATTTAAATATTTGCATGTATTAAATATTCAATTAAGTTGCTTTCACTGTACTATTATGTCCTATCCTGTTGACCTTTTGGCTGCCCAGTTACCAAGATCCATTCCTGTATATGATTACCTATAAATATCAGTTTAGAATAGGGTGACCAGACAGCACCCTATTGTGTGAAAAAATGGGACAGTGGGTGGGGGGGTAATAGGTGCCTATATAAGAAAAAGCCCCAAAAATCGGGACTGTCCCTATCAAATTGAGACATCTGGTCACCCTAGTTTAGAAGTAGATTCAGATTTTTTTAAGATTAACTTGAAATGACTGTGGGTATGATCATGGAATTGAATCTGTTAAAAATATAACTGGAAAGTGAAAAATATAAATTTGCTTCAAAAGATTCTTCCTTTTATTAAAAAAAGTCAAATTTGTCCAAAGTTTATGTACCCTACAATAGCTAGCAAGTAAAGTACTCTTTAAAAATCATTTTGGCAGTAAGTAGAAAAACAAGTCTGATGAAAACTTTACAAACAAGAGCTCATGTTGTTTGACCAGGTCTTCTATTTGCAAAGTATCATTAGTCAATATTTAGCAACCCAATAAACTCAGACATCTTGCCAAATATGAAATAAATGTTTTATTCTCCTAATTTAAATATGTCACTACTGAACAATACTTGTTATATTATACACACGGAAACAGAAAGAGAAAAATGTTTTTGTTTGGTAAGAAAATGGCCCTTGATTGTTACTTACAAGACAAGGAGAGAATCCTTATTATTTCTAAATTCTGCAGCTTCATCTGGATTAGGAATTTTCTGTCCTTCAAATGTTTAATACTACTCCCAAGAGTGGGAAAAGATTTTTTTAATGAGAAGTATGCATTACATTGCTGCCTGCAGTCATTTGAAATGAGAGCTCATATACAGAATGATGTAAATTAATATGAGTACCAGAAAATGGTTCATAAAATGTGTGACTGTACCTGGCCTCTGTTAAAGTGTTTCTTCTTGCATGTTCTTATTGAAAACACTATTTTGCAGCTTTATGAATCCTTATACAAAAAAACTGATTTGTGAAGCGTGATTGAAAATAAACAAAGAGAGGTGGTTAGTTTGGAACACCATAAACGTATAGGTTGTTGGTTGTATGGGGGAGTTATGTTTCTTTTGTACCAATTTGAAAATATTGCACAGTGCAAACAGTACCTTCATCCAGTCCTCAATCTAAATGTGATCATGAAATACACAACATTGTGGATTAAAGGCTCTGAAGAAAAAAAAGCTTATAATGGTCATGACTTGTTGAAATCTCATTTTGGGTTTCCATTTACCCCCAAATCTCTGGACGTGAGAATAACTATATAAAACAATTATGTTTTATAATCAACATCTTTAAAGGATAATGAGTTTCAGGAAGGATCATCTACACCTTAAGCTGATTAAATTACAGGATAGAGGTTTTCTTTCTGAAGTCTTTAATATTGCTAAAAGGATCCTATTGGAATATATTAGCATTAGTGGTGGATGTTATCTAAAGGGTTCTCATCACTGAAGATAAGCATGAAAGTCTATTAACTGAACAGAGTGTCCCCAAACATGTTTCAAGTAATTTCAGGAACATCTTGTACCATACTTTCTTGCATCTATTATTGGCCAGTGTCTAGAGGCAGATTCTGGACTCAATGGACCTCATGTCTGATCCAGTATAGTAATTCAAACACAAACAACTAAACTGTGTCTAAAAATAATTAAATAAAAACCATGCACATGCTGCTTTTGTAAAAGCAAAACCAGCATCAGTGACCACTAATCAGATACTTGTGTGAAATTACCATATTTGTATTGCACATGTCAATTGCAGTTACAACTTCAGGCTTTTCCTAAGCAAAGGGTACATGCAAAAGAAGTGGGCACCCACACTGGAAAATGTTCCTGTTTTATAAAAAGTTTCCTTGGTAGGAAAAGAAAAATCCTTTTGTCAAAGTGTTCTGCTTTTCATAGGGAATAATGTCTTTAATTACCAAATCTGCATTTTTTCTGAATTAAATGTAAACAATTGAAACTAAATCCAGACCTGATCTTGTAAGACATTAGGAACACCTCTAACAAAAACTCTGATTTAAGCATAACTTGAGCCAAATGTGAACCTTAATTGATAATGGTCTAAAACTCCAATCCTGTAAAGACTTATGAACATGGAATAATTTTAAGAATGGAAGGAGCACCAATGAGTTCAATGGGGCTATTAATATACTTAAAATAAACCACATAAGTTCAGGGCCCGATACCTTATAACCTTCGAAGAGCAGAGTAACCAATTCACTTCATACTTTGCTGGTTCTGTTCAGCAGGGTTTTAAGGTGCATGATCCTGCAAAGACTTAAGTATATGTTTGATTTTATGCATGGAGAATTCACTAGGACTAGTCACAGTGCATATCTTTGTAAGACTGGAGCCCAATTTTGTAACTTATGCCAACGTTTTCAAATCTGGGTGTGAAAGGTCAATGCATGTTATATTAATTTTGCACTTTGATAAACTGAGGCTTATAAAGGCTCAGTAACTCATCCAAGATCATACAGTTGTTAGACATTAGTAGAGATAAAAGGAAATCTATGAGTCCTGAGCCCCAGTGTACCAGCTTAATCAGAGCTCAAGGAACCAGGAGTTCAGTGTTCTAGTTCTTCAGCTGCAAATGAGTTACTGTGATTGGAACACGTCATTTAGCCTCTTTGTGCACTAGTTTATCCATCTAGAAAAGAAGCATGATATAGAAAAATAGATCTGCAAAGTGCTTTGAGATCTTTACATGAATGGTGCATGAGATGTGCAGTGTTATATTCAACTCCTACTGAGCACCTACTGATACACTGGAATATATAACCTTTGAATTTTTACCTGTTTTGGTGCACAATCCGATTACATATCATGAAAAAATGGCATGTCATTTTCCTCATTTCAATTTGCAAATTATTATTTTTTTCTGTATTATCAATAGATAGTCTCTTCAAAAAGCATTAAAGACAAAGGGCCTCAATGAAGCTTTACCAGCTGAGTATCGGATTTAGAATTTTGTCACATGGGTATCTCCACTGTAGTCAACGGGACTAACTGTGTGAATAACTGCTCACCAATGCAAGAGGCTCACAATCAGGCCTATAGAAAGTCAAAGATGAAAACCTTTATAAAGGCTACACTATTTAAAAGACTATTCACTATAGCTTGTCTATATTTAATAGACAAATGAATTTGCTGCAAAAATCTATAGTTTAATGAAAATATTCTAGACTGTGCCCTTTCAGCTCACATGTATGATGCATTATTGGTGTCTTTTCCAGAAACAAATGGGTCCACTTGGCAAGATACAGAATGACGGATGAGCCACAAGAGAAAAAGTATCCTCTGATCCACTAATGCTGAGAAGTTATACAGCACCACTTTACTGAAAAATAAACAGATTAGGTCAATGTAAATTAACCTTCAGTTGAGAGGCTATGAATTGTGCAAGACCAATTACATGAGTTAACTATAAGCAGACACCAATATCTAGTTTCTAGCACTTTTGCCATGCATTTTGGTTTATGCCAAGAAAAGACATTCATCCTGAAACCTATCCAGAGGTAATATTCTGGTGTTTGTCAAATCAAATGTGTAGCTGAAGAAAACAGATAGCAGATGTAATTGACTGTACCTTCAAGGTAGGATAGTTTACTAAAATGTGCTTTGTTTTATTGTTTAATAAGCAGAGCTTGGTATTTTTGATTCAGTCCCTCCACTACTTGAAAGCACAGAATATAATTCACTATTTAAAATGTGCCTCATCATGATGTAAACACATTTTGTAAGTGTTTCAACTCACTGAGCTTGGGAGAGTGCCCCATTAGAATAGGAATGCAGATTTGCTTTTTGTATTATGCAGCCTAGTCCCCTTTTATTTCCTAGCATATGACAAATAGAAAATGGCCAGTCTTCGTTTTCTTCCATCTGCTCTGTATAGCTAGGTCAATCCAGATTCCCTTTCATAACATGAATCCAAAAAACCCAGAACCCCCAATAGCCCTTTCCTGTACATTTTGTACCCTTCCCCTTCATGTTGTTTAGCTTGCTTTATTCTCCAAACCAATATTGTTGCCTTCAATTCATTTCTCACACTTAAGACTTATTGATTTACAAAGTCCCATTGCAATTCAGGTTTGTAATTTTTGTGAGCCTGTTTGAGGGAGGTAGTGGTGAGATGATGGGTGTATTGCAAGGGTTCTCAAACTGGGGGCTGGGACCCCTCAGGGGTCATGAGGTTATTATATGGGGGGTCGCGAGCTGAACCTCCACCCCCAATTCCTGCTTTGCCTCCAGCATTTATAATGGTGTTAAATATTTAAAAAAGTATTTGTAATTTATAAGGGGGGGTCACACGCAGAGGCTTGCTATGTGAAAGGGGTCACCAGTAAAAAAGTTTGAGAGCTACTGAGTACTGGTTGTCTTGCTCTTGAGGTAATAACTGGAGGAAGAATGGTCCAGTATTTAGCCTGCAAATCTGAGATTTGGGAGACTCAGGTTTAATTCCCTGCTTCACCCCAAACTCCACTCCTGTGTGAGTTTGAGCTTAATGTCTCTCTAGCTCAATTCCCCATCTGTAAAATAGAGATAATAGCATTTATAAATATAAATACATTAAAGACTGTGGTTTGCTCAGGTACTACAGTAACAGTGGTCATAGAAGTAAGAGGGAGATACAGTTCTTACCATAATCTTATTCCAGTATATTATGAGGCAAGACTTGGGTCTGCTGTGTGATGATGATAACACATCCTTCAGCTGGGTGCTGGACTGGTGGATGTCAGGACTGAATTCTGGCTTCTGTCATAATAGTACCCAACAAGAGGAGTGTTCCCTCCATAGAATACAAAAGCAGCATAAAGGGACTTAAACACTGAACATCATGACACAAAATGTTTAGGCTCTTAGAAAAGCATAGGAACATATGATTCATGTAACCTGAGTTCAGTGAGTAGGCTTTTACAATGAATAGCAAGAGATAGGCACCTTAGATTATGATCCACAAAAGCCAGCATGCTAGGTAGGGAGCCACCTAAGCTAGTCAATCAGAGATGCTCATGAGAGGGGATGTGTACTAAGCCCCAGCCTTCTCACAGAGAAGCACCTAATTCCAGGCTGCAGAGGAGTGCCTATATCTGCTCAGCAATTTATGAATGGGAATGCATTGCCTGGAGTCGGGTGGTTTAGGTGCTGAGGCATTTCTTACAGGAATGAGACTGGTAAATATTTACCACCATGGAACAGTCATTGGGCCAGAGAGAGAAAGAATAATTCTGTAGTCCAGTTGTTAAGGCACCCAACTGGGAAGTGGGAAACCCTGGACACCAGACCCCTGCTCCACTCACTCTCTAAGTAGTTAGCCACAATTCAACAGCTTCAACAAGAGAGAATGAGGAAGCTCCATATCAGAATACCCCAAAGCTCAGTGACTAGAGCACTTCTCCTGAGTGGTAGGAGACCCCTGTTCAAATCCTCTCAGGCAGGAAGGGGTAATTTGAACCTGGGTTTTCCACATCCCAGATGAGTACTTTAAGCACTGGGTTGAAATTTATGAAATGGGCACCACCACCTCTTTCTTTGGCTGGATTTTGAATGGAACTCAATCCAGTAGGCAGCCTCTGAGCATGGCTACCAGATTGAGATGTGCCCATGATTTAGGCAGGCAAATATCTATCTTCCCACAGTTCATAAATTGCTCAGGCTTAGGCAGGAGACAGACATCCAGGAACATAGAGAGGCAATGTGGTTGCAAGAGGAAAACACATAGGGAACTTTCACCCTGAAAGCTGGGGTGCTGAGTTTAGGTACCTACCAGTAATGGAGCTCAAACTGGGACTTGTGCACCTACATAGGAGACTTAGGTGCCTACATACCTCTGTGGATTTGGAGCTAGCTCTCGAACAAGTACAATTCCCTTTCATCTTTATAAGTCAGTAACTAGACACAGGATCTGTGTGTCTCTGGGAAACCAAATTGCAGATGGTTTATTCAGATTCACAAAGCTTTAGAAAACATAGTAAACATCAAGATTTATTTAGAATCATCCCAAACAAACAAACAAACAAACAAAAACCCACAAAGCTTTTTATATGGCTTCTATTACACAAACAAGAAGCTAAACAACTCACCAAAGAAAAAGGGTTAGTTTATTTGTTTGAATTGGCTTCAATTCTTCTCCAAGTACCTACGTACTGAGATGCTAAATCAAGCTTAAGCTGTGATTCCTCAAGATCTTTTTACAGGGCTTTAGCTCCAATCCTTATAACAGTCTTCCTTCCACAAGCTTGTTCTCACCAATGGCATGCTTTGTGTCTTTATATGAAAAAAAAATTGTGGCGGGAATAGTTGCTGACTCACCCTAGGTGGCTCTCTGCCTGTTAAACAAGCAACAGGCAAGAAAAAGAACCCTCCCCCTTTTCGGAAATGATTGCCAGGCTAAAGGAAAGAATATCCTTAAGCTCCCATGACATAATACTCACAATATAACATGGATAGGAATACTCACCGTGCAAAAGAAAAATTGGATACTGAATTCCCTAAATCAGGCAGCTGCAGATATTCCCCCACCAAAGCCAGATTACTGTGTAAAATAGAAAGTCCTAAATAGCCTCGTCTAGGAACTCTGAACAAAGTTAATATACTGGCAGTTATAGAGAATGAGGAGGTGAGTAAATAGGCACTAATTCACCCACTACCAGTTTAGAAGGCCTGTTGCTCCACAACAGTATCAGTTCTCTGAAACATTGTGAGGTAGCCTCTTGAATGGATCAGGATAACCCCCCAAAAAGGAATGGCTAAATCAAGATGTGTTATCTTTGCTCAATGAGATACTAAGGCAGCAATCAGAACTTCACTGGACCCATCCTTTACAGAATACCAGCCAACTTTTTATCTTCTTGAAATATGCCCAAAGCATTTCTGAGCTATTTCTGAGCAGCATGTGAATACATAGTGTGGCAGTGAGATAGGAAATTCCTGTCTGCCCTATGCTTGGTGTGGAAGTGGTTCCAACCATGCTACTGTTTGGGGGGAGGAGGCTGAGTTACATTTGATATTCTGGAATGCTGATTACACTTGCTCTTTGTTACAACACACACTGGTGTGTTATGTTGAGTCAGTAGGGACTGACCACATTCTATTAAGCCAGAAAAATGATTCAGCATTGGGATCACCTCTGAGTTCTGAGAATTCGCAGGCAACTAAGTCACCTTGGGAGAGGAAAAAGCTCTCTGCACCAGAGCTTCTTCACTGCTCCTACAAACAATGTTCTCTTAGATATTTCTGCCAATGACACCTTTTGCAAGTACCTTATATATGTGCCTTTGAACCAGCAGGGAAGAAGAAAACATTGTCAGCCACATTTATCCTCCTTTTTCCTGTCTTCTCCCTTGTGCTAGAGCAAGTGGCTAATATGAGTGTCTATACATAAATGTCTTGATTTCCAAAAGGCTCCTCACCTTGAGAGATGCATATCCCAGATGTATTAAAGGGATGTGGCTTGGAGAACTGACAAATGGTTTGTTAGAGCCTGAGCATTATGTAACACTTGAGCAATTCAGTGTGATGTGGTCCTGTTTTCCCCTCCCACGATGACACAGATGAGTAGGCACTGAGGCCCCAAAGCAATAAAAATATCCAAGAAAAGCAGTGTTTAGGCTGTTATTTAGGGCAGAGGGCTACACCTAGACTATTTGGCTTGTTCACATCTGAGACCAAATATTTCCAGGCTTTGCCAGCACTCTAGGGTATGTCTACACTGCAATCAGGAGGTGTAACTGTAGCACACGTGGGCATATCCATGCTAGCTTGCTCAAATAACAGCGAAGCCACAGCAGCATAGCGGGTAGAAATCAGTAGAAACCCACAAGCCTGTTCTGCTACAGCTTCACTGCTATTTTTAGCAAGCTATCTACATTAAAGGGTATGTCTACATGTTTGACAATTGCATATCCCTACTGCATTGTAGACAGACCCTAACTATTTTGCAGCTTTCCCTCTCAAATGCAAATAAAAACAAACATCCATCTATCCATTTATTTTCTCTGTACATAATTCAACTTATTTACCTTGCTAACTCTAGACTATGCCTCTCCTGCTTCAATGGTGTATGTAGCCCAAATTTCCATTCTGATGCCACCTCTCTTGCTTTTCTAGCAAGTAGGCTTTGATTTAAAACAGGTTTCTTTTTACCTCTCTCTATTAGTGTATGCCTTGCCCCTTACTAGGGACAAGGATATATTCTAATGCCTACTAATACCACCACAGGCACTGGCAAGAGATATTAGTCTATGGTCCCGGGAACCTCTTACTAGATCTTGCTTACTGGTGCTGTCTTATTCCCCAGATTTTCTCCAAGTCAGTGAGGATTATTCTTGCCTATATTTTGGATAGTCTCACAGCTCTAGTTTCATGTTCCATGGAATGATAGTGAAATTGAAAGAATTATAATGTAGTGATAAGGGAAGAGATATTGGCTTATATATCATGTCACATTAGAATCCTTAGAGTGGCAGCAGGTGATCCTACTCAGCTTTTTCTCAAGCTCAAAAATATAAGAGATTTGTAATAGATTCTCTTTATGAGGCTATATTGAGGTCAAACTGGTCATAAACCACTTTATTCCTTGAGATGCAGCAGGAACGTACACAGTGAATAACAATTCAAAGGCTTTCTATTTTAATGCAATAATAGCCAACAAATCAATGGATGCCAGCAGAGACTTAATTGTCAATTAATGATCCAAGTTTTCTCAAATCAGCTATTAATGGCAATGGCTAATTTCTTAGGGAATGTGGGATGATATTTTCTTTTTTTAAATAGAAAAATAGAGTATGAAAAACAGTGACTAGTCATTTCTAGGTGTTTACATGATACTGTCTGTACCATTTGTGTTATAGTCCGTAGCACGTTGTTGATATATAAATTTCTGATTTGATAGTGAGGGTAAAAGTTATAATAGGTAAATGAGTTAATATGATCTTTCAGAACTGAATGGAAAAGCTTTATAAATGAGTCCCTATAGTAGTTGGGCTGTAATAGCCAACGAGTGTGTGTGTGTGTGCCAATGCTCCCTCCCTTCTCATCCACCTGTTTTGGGGTGGGAGTTGGCAGGCTCCCATTTACACCTGCATGCCCAGTCCCAGAGTACTGGGTATCCTGCATGAATATTTAAAGGTGAGGATGTCTTATTCCCCAGGTGCAGACATATGGTTGAAGTCTTAATATCTTACACTAATAGAGGATTGGGCATATTGGAGTGGAGCCCCTTTGATCTCCCTATCCTGCCCTACCCATGTTATGTCCCCTTCTTCCTCTTACTCCAGGGGTGAGGAGCTGGACCACCTCTTCCAGGTTTCCTCCAGTAGAGAGTTCCACTGTCTGGGAGAAAATTCTCAGTGAGTTATCACTTGCTGGCTAAAGGGAGTGGAAAGTCTAGCCTGATATATTAACTCTGAAACACGGTGTACATTGGCTGAGCTAGGATTAAAGCTAAACAAACAGCCTACTGGCTGAAAAAGAGTATTCCAATCAGTCCATCCTTCACAGTACTCTGTGCGCCAAATGTTCTGTTATCAGTTCTGTCCTGTCTCATTGAAGTCAATATCATTGCATTGAGTGCAAAATGGTATTCACTGTATAAAGTGAACATGAGGAATATGTAGTCTCTCTGCCAAAATTAAAAAAAAAAAAGGAACAGTATCATCCCCCACCCCAAGATATCTGTGGGGAAGAATTCCATAATGGCTGCAATATATTTAAACATGGAGACATAATAGTTCTACTTTATGCACAGTCTGTGACTGAATTTGTCAGCATAGTAAGCTGATGAGGGAAGCAGGCAAGAGTGCACTTCGATCAAGATAGTTTCCCTAATATTACAGTAATAAGAGAAATCATCACACAACTCTCTTAACCAAGACTAGCACAGTCTGCTTCCCCATTTGCATTCCACAGTATGTTCTGTACATTAAAAGCGAGCTTCTACTATGAAAAGTGATTATGTAAAAGTGTCACCTTCTCACTCAGAGCTGCTTGTTGTGTGCATTCAGAGCCATTTATTTTCACTTCAGTGAGAAAAATAGCTTTTTACTCCTGTTAGCAAAGCAGGGCCAACACAGCTGCAAGAGTGAGCTGAATTCTACTCTATACAGAAGGACATGGAGGCTCAGAGAGAAGGAGGAAGTGAACTTGCTTGGTAGATCCAGCAGCAAGGACAGCAACAGCAGGCAGCCTGAGAACTGTCACAAGGAAGTTGGGTGATTATCAGGGCCCACCAGCATCAGCATACAGATGGAAAAGCTTGCAAGCAAGATACTTGAGGTAACATTATGATGAATGACAGTAAGACCATGCAGAGGGCCTCCCCATGAGGCTAAAGATGAATCTGAACTCTGATTGTTGGGATTTATAGTCTGATCTTTAATTATCTTCTAGATGGACTAGAAGGGGCACCCCAATCACCATACTAGGCCTGAGAAGCACCCAGGCCAAGGTTATCTTTGTAATGCTCTACTGAACTTCCCCTTCGTGGCCAAGGTAGGAGCTGGTGTATTGTTCTACTGCAATTGATTAAGCCACTGCACCTGGGGTACTTAAACCCTTTTATTTCCTCTAACGGCAGTAAATCTTTTCCTTCCAGGTGTGCATGTGAATGCTTATTGGGAAGCCACCAAGCACTAGAACCTATAGGCCCTAGAAGGTGATGGTCATACAGTGCTTGCTCATGGTACACATGCCATACTACCAAGTTTTGAGCACTTGTAGGAATGAAGACAGGCCCAGTGAAGAAAACAAGATTAATCTTTTTTTATGATGATTTAATTTGGAGGCAATGGAGTTACCAAATTGTAAATGAGTATGATTTGACCTGTTGAAGCTTCATTACCGGTGGTGATATATTAGAAGAAAAAACACTGCCTGATTGAGAGTCCATCTTGAGTTTGAAGAGATGACTGTAAATTACATTGTTTATTAACTGGGTGGAAATTAATGGAAAACAAACATACTTTCTCCTAATGCCATTTTTAGAGTCATGTTTCAGAGGAAATCTGTACTGTCAACTAAATTGTTATGTCTCCATTAGTGGAGAACTGCACGTGATTAGAGCATGAAAGTTAAAATGTAATTTGACCCTTTGAGGCTTATCTACACATTCTCAATAACAAACTGACAGAGAAGCATTTTGGCAGGAGAATGAATAGTGAGTGAAAAGTAGCAGACAAAAGCCTGCATCATTGTACCAAAACTAACTTAATTAAAAACAGCAACACCTCTTCCCCCCCCCCAAAAAAGAGCTTTATTCCTACACAGGCAGCCAGCAGATTGATCTAGCAAGTGCTGTGCTCCTGCTCCAGCTATTGCTGGACACTGGTATTAAGGGAAATTAAAACAATTAGAACAAAAGAGTAGTTGAAGTTAAAGATGGAAAGCCCTGTTAAATCATCTAATGTTCCCCTAGCCAATGCATGATCATTCCCTCCAGTGTATTGTACAATTACAGTTCTTTTATTTCAATACCCAAGAAAAGTGATATTAGTAATTTAAATAAATCTTATTGCTATTTTTTTTAAATACATACATATTGAGAGTAGGAATGTATTGAGAAGACAACTGCTTATATTAGTACCAATGCTGGAAAAAGTTACACATCTGTTGTAGAACTCATGCATTTGACTCTGTAGTCTTCCTGCGGTTCCCATAGTGTGAGCAAAACTTAGATTAGATACCAGATTCAACTCACATTGCAGAGATTGTTGTGATACAGGTCTGCAAACTCCCAGGTTGCCTTTTCTCCTCTCCCTGAATTCTCACTTTGCTGACTCCATTAGGAAAGAATAGAGTAGAATTATACAAGTGTAGGATTGTATGTAACCTCAGTATGTCATCTGGTCCAGTCCTCTGCACTGAGGCAGGACTAAGAATTATCTGGCCTATCCCTGACAGGGGTTTGTCTAATCTGTTCCTAAAAACCTCCAATGATGGCGATTCCACAACATCCCTAGGTGACTTGTTCCAGTACTTAACAACCCTTATAGTTAGAGAGGTAAGGTGGTTGAGGTAATATCTTTTATTGGACCGACTTCTGTTGGTCAGAGAGACAAGCTTTCAAGCCACACAGAGCTCTTCTTCAGATCTGCGAAAACTAATCCGAGAGTCACAAGTAAATACAAGATGGACCAGATGGTTTAGCATAAATACTTATCACATATTCTAAGGGAGCAGAGTGGCCCGTTAACACCTCTGCAGTCATAGGACAAAAAGGGGGATTAGTGGGTTACAGATTGTTGTAATAAACCATAAATCCAGTGTCTCTGTTCAGTCAATGATTTTTAGTGTCTAGCAGCTTTATGAATTTAGACACCCAGATTTATTTTTCCTGAGCCCCCACTTCTGGCCTTCAAACAACCCGCAACCTCTCTAAGATCATCAGAATGAACAAGCTCCCCACAGACCAGAGGACACCAACTCAAAGCAGCACCAGATCGTGCCAGAACAACAGACATGCAAACATCTCCATTGCTTCAATGATCAACACCCCTCACAACACACCTTTCACAATCCATGGATCCTACACATTCTTATCACAACATGTAGTATATCTCATCCAATATGCTTAGGGTAACCATACGTCCCATTTTAGCTGTCACAGTCCCTGTCCCAGCTGTCCCAACATTTTTGGCAAAAGTGGGCATTTGTCCCATTTGCTCTTGCCGACTCAATCAATAGGGTGTGATGTGGAGGAACATGTGTGGGGGAAGGGAGGAAAGCAGCAATGCTAGCCCCATGCAATGGGGAGGCAGGGCTCAAATGGGGCAGCAGGCAGAGCCCAGTAGAGAGTTTCTCTGCCTGCTCCTCCCACACCCATTCGCGAGCCTGTCACAGCTTGCTCGAGCCCTGCCTGCTCCGTGCTTGAGACTGGCATTGCTGCTCGCCCTCCCCTCACATTCCTCTGCACTGAACCCCACTTTTCTGACAAATGTGGGCATTTGTCCCATTTGCTCTTGCTGTCTTGATCAGTTGGCATAAGCAAATGGGACAAATATCCACTGTTACCAAAAAAGTCGGGATGGCCAGGACAGGGCTTAAAAAAGGGACTGCCCTGGCCAAAATGGGATGTATGATCACCCTACAATAAAGCATCAATACACATTTCCCAATATATTCACCATTCTTGAACACTATTTGGGATTAGGTCAGAGTCTTTTAATGACTCACCTACACATGGCTTCTCCTCCAAATCATGGAGTCTTAGAGACTACAGTCAATGCCCTTCCATTCTCCTACTCAAACTTTTTCTAAAATGGTTGCTCAGAGAAGCTTCTATAACCTCCAGCCTCCTTTTTCAGGTGACTCCCTGATTTGCCTGGTAAGGTGATCAAAGTTCCCCACCAAGTGACTGTTTGCTGAGTTGCTTCCCCTGTGGAGTTCAGTCTTGAAAGTCTAGTTTCCCTGGGTAGTAGCTCTCTTTGTCCAAAAGAGCTTCTATGTGTATAAAGGACCATGAAGTTTTAATGACACTCCATTATTGGCCCTGTGCCAGATACAAGAATTTCTCTAGTCACATCCTGTGTGTTATAGCTCTCTATGGAGGCAAAAGATAGCAGAGCAGGCAAATAAGCCCCACATTCAAAATGGAGTTTACAATTTGACACAGATACACACAGAAAGTCCCCAAGATATAACAAAATTCATAAGCTGTTCATAGACAGATTCCCCAAATCACAGTAGGAATTAATGTAAATAATGTTTCTTTAAAAAGCAGAAAAGCTAAAGAATTATTATGTTCTGGGAATGTAAAAAAAATATGATGGAATGAAGTGATTGTGATAGTCTGTATCCCTATGTTCATCCTTTTAAAAAAAATATATATTGGATTTTGTACAAAATATGACTTGTGAAGTATCATTTGGAAACTCATAATTTGCTAATCATTATTGTCCTGGTAATATATAAGTGGCAACATTGTATATAAAGTTATAAGATTCTGTTGTATAATATTACTGAGACATGTTCCAAGTTTGGAAAAGCAGGCAGCTCAAAGACAAAAGGCAAACTGATGCCTCAGGCAGGTTTCCATAAAATCAGATGAATTATTACCTGGTTAAGTGGCCATTCTTCAGCAGAAAAAAAGGTGTGAGTGAGAAATCTACATTTTAGCAAGGAAACAGCTGGAGGTTCCCATCGCCACAGACCTTCTGTCTCCTGAACCTCAGCTGTAAATGATTTTCAAAGAAAAAGAGAACTATAAGAAAAGCGAACAGACACCCCAAAATAATCTTCTCTTTTTTTCTGCCAATAGCATCAATAACACCTGAAGGACAAGGAAATGAATACTGAAATGGGGGACAGGTTTCAGAGTGGTAGCCGTGTTAGTCTGTATCAATAAAAAGATTGAGGAGTACTTGTGACATCTTAGAGACTAATACATTGATTTGAGCATAAGGTTTTGTGGGCTAAAACCCACTTTGTCGGATGCATGCAGTGGAAAATACAGTAGGAAGATATATATACACAGAGGGCATGAAAAAATGGGTTCTTTTCATGTCCTCTGTGTATATACAAATAAATTTGTTAGTCTCTAAGGTGCCACAAGTACTCCTTGTTCTTTTTGCTGAAATGGGGGAGGGATCCTGGCTGAAATGTTTGTAGGCACAAAGACTGCTGAAGCATGTGGCGAGAGAAATCTTTGCTTTGAATTCATTTAGTTTGTTAAGTTAAATATTGTCTTTACCTTTTATTTTCTTGTAACCAATTCCGGGTCTTGTGTCTTATTACTTGTGATCACATAAAATCTACCTTTATATTGTTCATAAACTTGTTTTATTGCTCTACCAAAACCAGTGTGTGTTTGGAAAACTTCATTTGCAATAACAAGATTTGTGCATATAATTTTCTATTAATGAAGTGACAGACTTTATATGAGCTTGTATTTTTCAGGCGGGGCTGGGCAGTACAAGATGAACATTTCTGGGGGAAAGTCTGGGACTGGAGTTTGCTGGTGTTCCCCTGAAGTGTAATTCATATGTGGGTGGTATAGAACTCATATAGAGTACAGCTGGGAATGCTGGACATTGTGTGTGAGTAGACCAGGAGTAAAGCAGTATAAAAGGCAGGTTGGAGAACTGAGGTGATACAGCTGTCTGTCAGTCTATATGGTACCCTGGGTAATGTCACATAAGCTTCATATAGTTCTGAATGTGGTGACCCATATGCAAGGAGCATATTATACTCTTAAATGCCCACATGGTTTAGTCCTACCTACCTGAGAAACTGCCACTCTCCCTGTGCAACATTGTGACTAGAGGGTTCAACTGATGCATATTGATTTGAATGTTCCCAGTGAATGGCCCAATACGCGAGAATTCCTTTCCTGCATTGTTCCAGCAGACCCCTCATTTATTAAAGGCATAGGATGAGATTTTTAGAAGGTATTTAGGCACCTAAAGATGCAGATAGGCATCTAGTGGGATTTTCAAAAGTGCCTACATGCCTAAACTAAGCACTTCTGAAAATCCTACTAGATGCCTCTCTGTTGTTTTAAAGTATCAGGGGGTAGCCGTGTTAGTCTGTATCTACAAAAACAACAAAGAGTCTGGTGGCACCTTAAAGACTAACAGATCTGTTAGTCTTTAAGGTGCCACCAGACTCTTTGTTGTTTCTGTTGTTTTAGGCACCTAAATGACTGTCAAACTCTGGCCCATATTGTTTACTAGAATTATAGTACTGGTGGGAATGTATCTTTTCAAATGAAACTTGCAATATTAAGTTGTATTTTCTTGCATCTAGAGAAGTTTTATGAATTTTTTAATTTTTTGAAAAAAATAAATAAAAGAAAATTAATTTACTTAATATGACCATATAATCAACTAAAACAGAGAGTGCTGAATTTACATATATCACATTCATAGTTGGGTTCACTGTTCATTTTACATCTTGTTTTTTTATAGATCCGTGAAAGGTTTTTTCCTTCGATTTTAATATGTTTTGGAGTCAGACTGCATTGCCCAGACATTTTGTTGTATGGCTTATCTTTACTATATAGTCACCAGTCTAGTAGCTTGTGTCCATTTGATGCATATCTTTGTAAATCACTTCCATTCATCTTATATGCTTAGATTTTTACGAGAAGATAGATTAAAGTCTGACCACTCAAACTCATTTTATACGAAGGACATTTGATGACAAACTTTTTGTAGGCTTCTGAGTTTTCTTTTAGAACCACAGTATGAAGTTTGCATAAAAATAAATCAATTACAATCTAGTACTAGTAATTCCAAACTGATGTTATTTTGTGGGCATATTATAATTAATCAAGATAATGCTGTCTTCCGAAGCAACTAAGATTTCTAGAGAGAAATGAACGAAATGATTTTATTGCTATCTGCAGAGAATATCAGTTGTTTCAGTCAGATTCTTACTGGTGTATTATGATGATAGTTAATATTCTGTATGCCTCTTTGTTAATAGGATTGTTGCTGTCTGTAATGTTAAATGCTTGATAGATGATGTAGGTTATATTAGCTGATATGTTGCAGATGGTTACCCATAATCCCCAAACATCATGGTAATCTGTGTTGACAGAATCTCTAGCATGGACACTATTGCCTGAACTGATTTCCCATTCATTTCTATTTAATACACAGTCTCTCAATAAGCACTGCCTTTTTGTATATATACGAATATATACAATATATAAGGTACTCTAGTGATACAATACTAAGAGTGGCTCAATTTCATAATACATAAAACTCTTATGCTTGTAATCATGATTTAGGCCGAATGATAACTCTAAGTAAAGCAAAGTTTACAAGTTTCAACTCTTGGTCATTTAGGCATGTAATCCTAACAAAAAACTAGCACATAATTTAGCAAACTTTATCAGGCTGTCACTTTCTCCTTTGCACAGTGAACCATTTAAACAGCATAAATGAAGACATCCAGAGAGAAGTACAAGGTTCAGAGGCCTGTATAGTTGGCCCTACAACTGCCTATGGATACCCAAAGGTAATCCATGCTACCTTTTTGTGAGGCTGCCAACATTTAAAAGCTTTTTTTAGTGTGCTAGAAACACCTTATCTTTTCACTGCATACAATTTACATTACATTTTAATATCTTTTCATACAAAGATCAATAAAGTATCATTTCTTTTCTTCAGTCCCTTCAATGTAAGGTCTTTTTGTTGTGTTTAAATCCTTCAGATAATATTTCTGTTCTACATAGACCTTGAAATTTAGGAACATTTATAATTGGGCACTCATACACACTTCATATTTGTACTCTGTCAAGTCCCAACAATAAGCTACAAAACCTTTTCAAAGACTAACATGAGTGCCTTCAAACTCATCATTTTCACTATTTCACAGAAAGTTTTGACATTTACCCCACTGCCATTTGCTCTCTATTCTTGCATCTCTTTAGCTGCAAATACCTTCTACAATATAAAGTGATTCGTAACTTCCAACTGTCTACAGCTGGTATCTCCCACATTTTATCCCTTGACAATGGTATGTGATTGTTATTGCTAGCTGTAGGCTGAGTTTAGATGCTGTGAAAGTTAAAAAAAAAAAAAAAAATTGAATAGCGAGCATGGCCTCATGAACCTTCAGAGTCATAGTAGTTCTGCATGAAGCTTGTCAAAAAGTTCAGCTGTGTGATATGATCTCATCCATAGGCATGAGGTGCACAGGGGCTTGTTTGCTTAAGAAAATTCACAGTATTTGTTTGGCATTGACCAGTCCAAACAAAAAATGACTGATCTTGTCCCTTTAGTTCTCTATATTATGTATAAATGTATACCCCTGGTTTCTGAGAGCTTTTACATTTCAGATGAAAATCTCTCCAAGCCTACTAAAAAATACTTGAAACTAAAATTATCTTTTCTATTTCCATTCTGGTTCATTACTTCCAGTTGTTCACAGATGTTTGTTTACTAAAGAGATTAAAGGGGCTGACCTATGAATGGTTCACTGAGCATAACTACTATGCTCTCCTATCTGGCCTGATTAAACAAACTGGATTTCATACTCAGCCTTATCAAATCCAAGAAAATATAAAGCCATGAACTGGAGCAGTAGACATATGTTCTTGTTTGGAGATAATGCCTCAGTATTGCTTCAGTAAAAAGAGAGAGATGATTTCTAGCTTGCTTTTTTATTATAAAATAGATAATACTTTTGGTTAGCAGGAGGTGGCATAAATATATTTGCATGATATAGCCTTCTGGGAAGGATAATCCTCATCACCACCATAATAATGTTTTAAACAGCTTCTCCTTGAGTCCATAAGTGTCAATAATTAATCTTTAACTACTACAAAGAACTTCATAAATTAATAAGACAATGAAGCTTTTGAATGAGTTGACAATAGCTTTGAGAAAGCTATCCATGTCCTTCTTCCGTGACATTACACATTATCCTGTTTTTATTGCAGTTCATTTGTAATGGACATTGTTATCTTATAGACGTTATTCACTAGACCACAGCGTCAGCTAGCCACACATAGTTTCCTAACAAGAATGTTAATGTTAGTAATATTGAGACCAGATGTTACTAAACAAATATTAACCTTAAATCTTCTCTTGCTGATACCACCATGCAACAGGCAGTAAAGACCAGATGGCAGTTATTTGGTTAAAAAATAAAGCTGAAACTTTGTTCTATATAATTAACATTATTATTATAACATTGCAACTGCATCCAAAGATCCCAACCAGGACTGGGGCTCTGTTGGGGTGTCAGTACTACACAAGTACATTGGCTCAAAGCTTATAATGTAAAATAAGAAACCAGGATAAAGGTGAAAGCAAGAAGTACAACCAGGGTGTTGTTGTAAATTATCAGGGTGATGGTTAAAAAATGAGTTTAGTTCCACGGCATATATTATGGGGGTTGAATAGTGATGGTGAAGGGGAGTTCATGGGATCAATGGAGTAAACATGGGAATGAAGGAACAGGGGACACTGAGGCTGGGGCAGGGAGTAAGGAAAGGATGGAGAAGAGCAGTGGGAGTGAATCTGATGCAGTGAGAGGAGGGGAAAGATGGAGGCAAACAACTAATCAGTAGAGAAGACAGACAGATCACAGCTCAAACTGAAGAAAAGAGTCTAATGACATATATGGTGATGAAGGTGGTTTCTGCTCCCATTGTTGCTCCTGATTCTGTTGTTGGAGAGGCTACCTGCTACATCAGGAACCCTGCTGTTTCTCCTCCACATCACATGCCTTGGGGAGGGAGGGATGCTTCAGGCCTGTTGCCTTTGCAAAGGTGGTTTCCTCTGGGTCTTTATGGAAGCAGGGGGTTAGGATCAAGGGGCTCCTTTTAGGCTTATGTACATCACCCCACTGCAATTGTCACTGATCCCAGCTCCTCCCAAGGGTGAAGGAGGAGCCTTTTGAAACCTTTAATGTCCTCACACATGCATGCTAGGTTTCTGGGAAAGGGGCCTTCTTCAGTTATTCAGTAGATCTTATTGCTTCATAAAAATTATGAGACTATTAAACATCCAATTGCACAGATACTTTGTGAGTAGACAGGGGCTAGTGGGCATCAGTATTACTAGCATAAAGTCCAAATCTGAAAAAAATAATACCCTTCAACACTAACACTCATGCTTCCAATTCAAAGGGGTATGGTTTGAGATTTCAATTTTGGAATAGATTAGAGGTCTCATCACTAACATTAAATTATACATTTGACTGATACATAGATTAGATAGATATGTGAAATGCAGCTGAGTGGTGAGCATTATCTTTGGAATATTAACTTTGGTATTTTTTGATTTTATATAATTGCAAGTGCCCAACAATAATATTGCATTAATTTGGTATTTCATTTAATTTCTTTTGTGTTCTTGTTTTTAATGATAAGTGTGTACATGGGGATCAGTGAAGCTGGAGCAATTTCCTGTGATTAGTAAAGTTACACTTACATAATTCCGCTTCCAATGAAGTTCACATCTAACTGAGGTGAAGGGAATTGGGGAAGCTGCTTTTCGCCTTTAGTGTTGCTGCTGCTCTTTGATTAGAGACACTTTTTAATGAAAATACATTGTGATGACTATATCTTTGCAACAGAAAAGATGGAAACTTCATTTTTAAAGAGCAGCTAAGAAAATTTGTATGAGGGAGGTTGTAAATATTTCACTGAAACACACTGAAAACTTCTGCCAGATTAGGTATGGGAGAAAAATGCTGGGGGGAGGGGTAATTAATCTCATTTTGTGTACGCTTCACATCTGATACAGGAGCAAATGGGTTTTCTTTCCTCCCTGATCCAGAATGGAATTATATTGAGGTGGAATGAAGGTGTCTGAACCCAGCAGCAACACTAAAGACATTTTGGCATGGATTTGCACTAAGGGCCGGATCCAGTGCCCACTGAAGTCAAGGAGACTTTTTCCAGTAGCTTCAGTGGATGTTTTAAAAGATGGCTAGTGACCAGAGTAGTGGACTAGTGGCCAATGAAACCACAAAGTCATGCTGGGCGGTAACAAAGTAATTTCTTCTAGAGGCCAGGGACAGGAAGCAATGTGCACTGACAGATGTAAGTGACCTTATTTTCATGATTCCCCTAAATATATTCCTTCCAACTGCACTACTACTTAAAGCACATTGCTGGAATGTAATTCCACCACTGTGACCTTGAACTGATAATTAGATTTCAAGAGAATATAGCAGAAATGCAGAATTAAATTCCTTTTCAAATTGTCAAAAAAGGACTAGAATCTTGTTCTGAAAAGGAGTAATTTCCTCCCGATTTGTCGTATTAGTAGATGTGCTGAGATACAAACTACAGATTGTTAGGCAGAACGATATTAACTGTCACCGTAATTATACACAGCATTTGAGAACTATTGTGAACTAATACTTTGTCAAACAGTGATGAAGAAAACACATCCAGTTTGAACCCCCTGAAATTATTTGAATTAAGTGCTCAGAAGCATAATATGTGGAGCTCGGTTTAAACAGAAAATTGATTTTATTTTACTCTTTTTATAAGTTTAGATCAATTAATCCATTTCTGTATGAATGCCTGCTCTCAATAAGAATGTCTAATTGCCTTAACACCAGATAATGTCATTATATTTACGAGTCTTTGATGACGTTCAGAGGTTTATAACTCAATGAACAATTTAAATGTAAAGTATTATTCAGACTGCTGCAATGTGGTGTTGGCTTTTTTTTTCTTTTCACAAACACATTTTAAAAACAAGACACAACAAGCAAGCATAATAAGAAATGGGAGGGAAGTGGAGAGGAAAGACAATGATATCCATAATAAACTCACATAATTATGAAGTTTAGCCGGATGCAGAATGTAATGTTTCTGACTCACTATAACATTTCTTAATTCCACTATTCTCAACTGCTACCCCAAGTGGCCATCATAGCAGCAGTGTGGTCTAGTGGATTGAGCATTAGACTAGCACTCAGGAAAGCTGGGTTCTGTTTCTGGCTCTCCTGTTTGGTGACCTATGGCAAGTCACTTCCTTTTTCTCATCTGTAAAATGGGGAGAATGCTGCTGACTTCCTTTGCGATCTACTGATGAAAAGCACTATATAAGATCTTTATGATTTTTTTGTCTGATTTCTCATAAGCTCCACAATAGAAGAGAATTTTAGAAATGGACAAGCCAATTTAGATAGGATAAAACAGATTAGAAAATGTTTTATCCAAAAACTCGAACTGATCTCCAACTGAAACTTTTTGAAGTCAGGATTAATATTTTTTTCCCCAATTATTTTCACTTAATGTTCTCCTCTGCTTTTCCTGTTTATAATCAGGATAAGAAATGGAATTGTCAAAATATTTCAGCAAAGACTGTTCCCATGTCTGTAGACTTATTTGAAGATAATACACTAGGAAACTTGCAAGAGAACCTGAAGTTTCTGGTCAAATTTTGCACCCTGAAAAAGTTTGGATAAATTAGAGTAAGCCTCCAGGGCCTGCTCCAAAGTTCATTGAAGTCATTGGGAGTTCTTTTTCCAATAACTTCAGTGGACTTCAGATCAGGCCCTCAGACTTTTGAGCACTTATCTGCAATGACACTTCAATATTTTGAGGTTCACCCATATCTAATTTTTTTCATTATGGGCTAATATCTTGACTTATTTCCCAGTTCTTTAGAATGACAGCATTCGTTCCTCTACAGAAGTGATGACTGAATGTAAATTGATACTCTCAACTGACTTCCTGGTGTGATGCCTACAAAAAGATGCTAGCTGAACCATACAGTCAGGTCATCAATTCACTCTTGTTTTGTCTGTGTGCAGGAGGTGCTTTAGTGATTGATGGTTCAGGAGGTTCCTGGTACACATTCAAATGCTGATTCATTCTTCTGCTTAAAGTTTGTTTTCTTCATTGCCTAGGTGAAGATAGGCAAGACAGGAAAAGACTCATTCATTCACAGAACCCAGTTGTATATAGACAGTTGAATCACATTATTTAGAATAAATAATAATGGACAAAGATAGATTACAGGTCATTTTAGATTAAAAATACAACAAAAAACCCACCATATAATGTGAGGTACTGGGATGAAAGTTACAAAAAAAACCCTACAAACCAAAATAATTTTATTTAGGGTCTTTTATATAAACACAGTAATAAATTATTATTTACTATTATAACAGTGAGGCCCCGACCAAGACCAGGGCCCAGTTTTGCTGAGCACTGTATTAAGACATAGTTAAGTAACAGTCTGTGCCTCACAGAGTTTACAATCTAAATAAACAAAACAGACAGAGGGTGGGAGGGGGAGCAGAGATACAGAAAGGTAAAGTGATTTGCCCATGGTCCTACAGAGGGTCAGTGACAGATCCAGTAGCAAAACCCATGTCTCTTGACTCCAAACACAGTGCCCTATCTGCTGGGCCATGTAGAGCCTCAAAAGACAAATGCTGTGTCCCTGATGCAGGTTGTAAGGCATCATCATCTTCCCAAAGTGTTTCATATACAAAAGTTCTTACAGTTTCTCTGCCAATCACTCATCCTGTGGTCATCAACACATTAACAATGTTTAATTCATTTTCTGATCAATATCACCACTCAGTCAGAGAGCCACAAAAATCAAAAGAAATCTGCTAACACAGTCTTCAGATAGTACACAAGCCTGTTTGGCTGATGTTGCTTTTCCTGTAACAGCTCAGTGAAAATAACACACGTGAAACTTTGTTTATGTCTTTATTCATTTTCTTATAGAGCAAATGAACAAAATCGGGGTGGGGGGAATTAAGGGGGGTGAGAATATAGCACATATTATATCACACATGGCCTATAACTCCCTGACTCACTAGGCCATTTGAACCTTAGTCTGGATCACCTTCATCTTACTCAATACAAATAGCCATGATCCAGAGGAACTAACTATTATTATTGGTACATATTAAACTAAATAAAAAAGGTTTAATATGGTTGCATTTAAGTAGTCATATTAATCAAGACCCTAATAAAGATACTGGACACTAGATTAATTTATTAGGATATTGATACACACCTTTATAATGGCCCCATGAGCAAAACTTTCACGTCTCCATGATCTCCATCTAATAGTTCACAGCAATTACTCCCATTTTTCTTTCTAGTCTGATACCAGTGTGGCAAGCTACACCTATAAGAACTCAAATATGTATTATTGAGATGTAAGTCAAATCCAGACACACACCAACACTTGTCCAAAAAAAAAGAGTGAAATCAAGGTTGATCAATGATCAACTTTATCAATGACAGTTTCCAAATAATTTTCAGAGAGTTGCCTATATTTAACTACACAGTCCTTGTGCTGTCTCTGCAAATTGTTCAATTAAAACTTTAAGCAACTGCAAATTAGTCTTTGAAATTCATACAAAAATGTTTTTACACTGCATTCTCATTTTCAAAAGACAAGGAATAGTTAATCATTAAGGTTGTATTATCGGAGGTTCCAGGGTTCTCTCCTATTACACTGACAGAGGCAAGCAAAAGCAGGCAGAACTTAGCTGGAGATTGCAGAATTAAATAAGCAGCAGTGACTCCCTGAAATAGTGCCCCTTCCCTGAATCCCACTGCAGGAATATTATGGGAATAGCTCTGCAATTTTAGACAGGCCAAGCCCGAGTTGGGGTGACAATTATTCTATGAAGTGTGCTTCCTCTGGGACCTGGTGCATTTCTGGTAGAAAATCCATGCTTTCGGGAGGATTGAGGTCTGTAGCATCTAACCAGATTCCCTCTCTTCCCACAGAAGGGGGTAGTGCACATACATGGGGGATTAGCCAATATCAATAAGGCTTCTCAGGAAGTTTTCTTAGAAGTAGTTGGGCCAGGACAGCAAGGATGTCTCTTCCCATAGGTGGTCTGATATCCATGGAATAGCTCTGTGCTTTCCCTGAAATCTGCGTTTGCAGACTTCAGGATCCTTTCTTTGGAGAGGAGAATGTAGCTCCAACCCCACAAGGTCAGGTACTATTCCTCTCCTGCAGGGTGATTTGTGTGTGTGTGTTGTTGGTATTTTTTTTTGGTTGTTTGTTTTTGTCAGTAGGAGATCTCCAGGGTCTTTTAGTTTATAGTCTATGTTTAGGACCACATGTTGCCCTTGATTTGTATGTGGTACTTCCACTGATGTCTATAGAAGGTGCATGTGCTTGCAACTACATGGCAATATTTGGCCCATAATCTACACAGATTAGGTTGCTAATCACCTAATAGGTATGTGAAAGTTCCATCAAAAATACTTATAAACCATCAGATTTAGAGAGCTATATGGAAGAGATTAAGGTACCTTTCAACTTGAGGGTTCTTAATGAGCATTTATTAGGTGGGCCATTTGTAAATGACTTCTGCTAGGTAGCCAGGGTAGGATGCAAGCAAATTATGAAAAGCCTTGGCAATATGGCCATTATGAAAATTGACCAACCCCCTTTTCTATTTAATTCCATTTGTATGTGGTTTCACTGCTTTTATTTTACAAAAAAAAATTGTAGTCACTTATGTCTGTCTGGTTTGCCAAAAAGGGAAACACCCTCAGGGTGATGTATCAGACCTAAATGTGTATTTGTACAGTATAGGTCCCTGTTCAGGAATAAATTGCAAAATGTACTATTTTCATATAGAAAATTGAGTGTGTGCTTTCTTCTCCCACAAGCTATACAACTTATGTAAAGCTGGTATTCTTTAACTTCAATAAATACTTGACCACCAAAGACAAGGCAACTAGAAAGGGGAACTAGAAGCCTGTTGGGGGCGATGGTCACAGGAAAATATGGTATCTGTGTTGTGAACATCATATGGATCTGATAATGGTGGCCTCTTGGAACAAAGCAACATTACAGAAGATCAGAATATACATAAAGAGGCTGTTTCCAGTCGTGATGCATGAATGGTTTAAATAATTTGAAATTTGTATCCATTGTATGAGGGAAGAAATTGATCCTAATAAAGTCTGAAATGATGATACTTCTTTAGGTGAGTGCAATGTGTGTAGGTGGAGAAGAGGGTATCCACAATACCCAACTGAAATAATATCGGTAGTTAACAAAGTGGGCTAGGCAAAGAACATTGTTAATTGTGAGTAGCATTTGATAAACAGAAATCACACTGTTATTGTGATAAAAGACAAGAAAACTGAATTCCTTTCACCTCTTGGGCCTGGATACTGTAAGCTGCAGCTGCAGGATACATCATCTGCTTGTTTATAGTGTTTAAAAATTCAAAACTCCAAACAAAACATTCTTACCATGAAATGCTTCACACTTTTTCTCATTGCCTCTGCTCTGAGAAAATAGTGTTCCCATTGGAGAAGACATTTCTGCAGCACTTCTTTTTTAATGCTGCCACGGATGATCAGAGATAATAAAAAATTATTTACCGTATTATATGCTCTCCATTAAGATAGAACTTTTCTATTTGAAAAGTATTGAGCATCAGTGAGTTCAACTGCAATTCAGGACTGTACTTTTTAAAGCCATCTTTGTTACCTAGTAGGGAAAGTGCATTCCTTGTTGTCTGCTTTTTATGTAACACTTGCACACAAGCTTTAAATTTTACTCTGAGAATTGATTTTTTTTTATACCAAAACCATTTATATCCCTAAGATAACACTGAAGTACTTCTACTGCTATATTTTTTTCACCAAAGCAAAGCTAATAAATGTGAAATCCTCTCTCCACACTCAAGATATCAAGGTAAGGCGGATACATTTGAAAAATTGCTCTAATACATCAGAAAATATAAAAATCAATACGCTATAAAAGCTAAAAAGCTTCTTCAATTTTGTCCCCTTATTGCTCAGTGTAGGTGGCTAGGGTCCAGAGAACAGTCCAAGGTTGCAGAAACCTATTATATATCTAAATGTGTATGATGGGAAATACATGAAACCCTCATGCGAATCTGTGAATGCACACTTGAGAAACAGAAGGGATACAGGGATGGCCTTCAAATTCTTGCTCATTTGATTGAGGGCTTGAAAGTGTGCTCAAGAGATTCTGCAGCTGTATCTGTGGTTCTTCTCATCTTTGCATGAAAATGACATAAGCTTTAAGAGTACTTTCCAGTTCCTTCTTGGGCAGTGAAAATATTCACTTCTTCTTAGCTGCATATCCAGAAACCACAAGTGTAAACACATTTTACTTTGACCAGCAAAACATTTGGAAGACAAAATGTTATGCTTCAGAAACAAACAAACAAATAAACAAACTCCAATGGAAATATAGTGATTGATGGGTTCTTTCCATTTGTGAAGTTGGTACGCCACTCCCACTCAGAAAAATCAGAAAATACAATTCGAATGAAATAAATTTACTTCTCTGTTAATTTTATGCATCCTGGACTGGTGCTAATTTTACAAAAACAATCACACACACACACACTCTTTTTCAGCTAAAGGATCCATGTGTGTACAGCTGCTCAAACATTTCAAGAGAGGGTTCCAAAGCAGCAGCAGCTAGACTTACTTAAATAACCTGACAGTTTCAAAAGAGCAGTGAAGAGCACTGCCAAAAGTGCTGTTAATTAATGAGCATGTCTACGGGCAAGAGTAAACCACAAAAAACAGTACCAAACCCAACATTTTGACCTAGAGCCACCAGTGAATTTTTGGCCCAGACTCTTTTGTGTGCAAAGGTCCTCAAAGTGCAGGAGAGGTATAGGGGGGAGTATAAGGTAGACAGTGATAGCTCTCTAATCTGTGGACAGGTCTGCACTGGACTGCCCTACTTACTCCAGCTGTGTAGAGATCCTAAGTACCATATGCCACCTGAGAATAAACAGAGCCAAACTGTGTTCTGCACCCTCTGTTCCTGACAACTATCTGATATGTCCCTGCACTGCAGTGAGGGTGGGGAGGTTGGCACAGGTGCCAGCCACACTACCTTGAAATCTCACACACACACAAACTATCAATTTCCATAGCTCTGATAGAATTAACTTCTTTTAACTTTGAAATCTCCAAGGAAAGCCTAATATCTTTTGAAGCCTGAGTTCACTTAGAAGGATATTCAGACTGCAGAACATGAATGAGTAATTTGTATTTCCTGGAGACCATAAAAAGCACTCTATTTTTTGAATAAATCACACTTTTTCAGACCCTCACTTTCTATAGGATGACAAGATTTGGACCTGTGGAGGCATGTTTTTTGTTAGTGCAGAACAAATAAGAGCTCCACCCTTCAGTTTTTTTCTCAGCTTTATTAATTCAAAATTCCCATTAACTTTGGATTAAGAATGAAGTTCTTTCAATTACCCCAAATATGCATAAGTGTTACAAAGAAACACACAGGTTTGGCATAAGAAATACTGAAAATGTTCAGAGGAATCTTGGGCTGTTCAAATCACCATTGCACTTTATCAAGATAAGATAAGTTCTAGATAAGAATTTTGGAATGAGACTTGGTCTCACTGAAAACAATGGAAGAGCTGCTGCTGATTTCCATGGGGGTCAGGATTTAGGCAAATGGGCACACTCATCTATGTAACAGAAGAATTTAGTAGATATTAAGTGGCCTTAAGAAAATGTTGAGACAAATTTCACCCTCAAAAGCAGGCACACAGATCTCAGTTGGGGTGATGTTATGTGGAGCCAAAGACAAAGAGATTCTCAGCAAAAATCAGCAAATCATCATGTTGGATTCCATGACAGAACAATTTAATCCAAAATGCTTGCTAGAAACCAATACTTTTTACAAGAACCCCACTCCCACATCTTACAAATGATTACCCAAATCCTTCAACTTAACATGAATTAGTGTGCATTCTAGTTGGAGGCACTGACATTTTGCTATCTCTTTGCAAGCTGTGCAGACTTTTTTACAATATCAGCTTTTTCTAGCAAAGCCAAAAGTGGATTTCCATAATTTTATATAAACTGGAAAAAACCTACTCCTGTCATACAAAGGTGTTTTCACCTTGTAAAACAGGAAAAGTGACAACTTGTAGGATTCGGTATTCAGTTGTGACGTAGTTTTCATAGCTCTTTTTATGTCAGATTTTTTTTCAATATATTGTTTATGCTACCAACAATATATATTTGTATTTGCAAGGCATTTGTATCACATCTTTGCAGGTGATTTCCCTATCAAATCAAGCTGGCAACAGTTCTAAAATGTAGTTTACAACTTGTCAAAATATTCTAGGTAGTTTATAAAACATTAGAATATATAGTCACTTATTCTAGTTAAAACTGTGTTTATTTTAAAAAAATATGATGCTAAGTCTGTTGACACAGGACATGGTGTAAAGTCCACCTTTTCACCTTGAGTCAAATTGCAGCTATGTCTGTGCACAAAGAGCCAAACACATTTTTCATAGGGAGTAGATCTGTGTTAGATGAATGCCAATCACAGAGGGATGTCTTTGCAAACCTGCCTCAATACCCCCAGTGATAAGGGCTGGGAAATGGGAGTCTAATACCTCAGGTAGGAACAAAAGTTTTGACACTCTGGCTTTGCAAGGAGGACTCTCTTCTTCATCTGTGGACTTGGAGAAGAGTATCCAAATATAACCCTGAATGTGTAGGAGGGTGAGAAATCTGTTTTCTGTTTAGGTCTGGAATGATATGTATTTTTTGGATGAGTCTCAGGAATATTTTATATTAAGCCAACTACTACTTGTGTTTTGAGTTTTATAAAATATTCTCTTCATAGTTTTATAGGCATATTCCTCAGAATGCATTGTTTTCCAAACACTACTGTATCAGAGATGTGTTCAGCTCCCAAAGAGGTCATGCACCATATTGATATAGTCTAAGAATAAATATGTGTTCATTTTCTCTCTCTCTCTCTCTTTTTTTTTTTTTTTTTTGACTGAATATCTGGACTTGAAAAATAAAGTACATTTTTTTCAGTCAGTTTAAGATTGAAAGTTATTTGGGGAACAATAGATTAGACTAACTACTAGCAATATGAGGTAAACATCATCCTAACTTTTAAAAACTAGCAGTAAAGATATATCCAAGTTTTAAACCACGTTGGAGTTTTCTAAGCACTTTATTGTCTTTGCAAAAGTAAGATCAAATAATTTCATCTGGCACAGCAGTTGTGTGGCCTGCCTATCTGTTAGTATTTTTTTAAATATAACTGCTCTCAGCAACATGTACAGAGTCAACTGTTTCCTTTAGTTGTCATCATCAAGGTCAATTTAAGGTCAAGTTTAGATAAGGGGACAAGTAATGTGCACAAATGTGATTAGACCATATGATGAACAAATGACTAAGCCATGCAATATTGACCCAATCCTTTTTCCTGAATCTTCAGGCAGTTTACAGGGGATGTGGGAATACATCATGACAAGATTTATAAAGCAGATCACAGTTTACTCTAAGCAATGGTTCATTCCTGGAACTGGATTCAGAAGAATATGAATGCTGTCAGTAAATGACTCTAAGAAAACTAAAATAAAGTAGCTATATAATATTAATGCCTGAAGTATGTCCTACAAAATATTATTTCAAGGGCTGAAGCTCTCACTTTATTAATTATTATTATTATTTATATTGAAAACTGATGAACGCTTAATGTTTATCTTAAGGGAGAAAATATAATAGCAAATATGTGCATTTTTTTACTATGAGAAATGATCTCCTGTGTGGCAGTTAACCAGTCAGTAGAAATTCAGCGTTATCCATTTTAAACAGTTTTAAAGGTTAACTGCAAAGAAAAAGTACATTTGTTTGTGCCTTTTACTGCTCCTTTATGATTTATGAAGGCGGCTGTTTTTTGGTTTTGCTATTGATTTCAATTCACAGTAGCCTGAAACCTGGCCCGTGTTTCCCCCTGCCTTTAGTTGAAATAGGGGTTGAGAATTTTAAAAAAGGGAATCAGTTTAGGGCTATGGAAGCTGAAGTTCAGGTTTCAGCCTGATCCTTTGCTTAAACCATACTTTACGTATCAAGTACTTCTTACCTTTATTACATATGGGCCATTGGGACATTAAGCAGCAAATAAGGGCAAAATATAGGATGAGTCATCCTACCTCTTGAAACCTCATTCTCCTATAAGATTGCAGTGAAGATCTCTGACATTTATAATTTATCTCTAAGAGGATGACAGCAATCTGCCGGCTAAACTGTTGATGTACTAGTGGCCTGACAATCTCCAAAAAGAATATGTCTCCAGATTTACATTTCTTCCATCTTTATGACAGTACATTTTCCAAAGGAAGATGGCTAGATTAAAGTGGGTGGAATTAGCAAAACACAGTGATTCTTCCTGTGCTACCATCTGAACCAGGTGGCTTTTGGCCCCTTTATTTAGTATTGCTTATTTTAGACAATTTATGGAACAAATATTGTTTTTCAGACTCTATCGGTGTCTTTTCAAAAGGAAACTGGCTGGCTACATACATTTTTAGGTCTCTTTATGTTAAATCACAGATCCAATAAAACACATTTTGAGGCATCATGTTTCATTCCATACAAGAGCTTATGTCTATACATTAATAAATGGGTTACCTTCATTGAGACACAGATCTTTAATCTGTGACTGATCAAGTAGGAATTATTAAATTTAGTAATTAACATTGTACATTTAATAAAAACCCAACTATAATTTAACATGTTATTAGTATACTGTAACAAAGTAAAATAGTTCTCATTTTACTTAGCTTAAGCCATTATTAATTATTATTATTTTATTTTAGCTGATCCTCCCTTTTAAGATAAGTGAGGGTTTATGGAGAATAAAAGATCAGTCTTGGTATGCTGAAAATATAATCATGTTAATTTAGTTTGGTTTGGCTGCCCTGATGCCCTCACACTTTTATATGAAGAAACTCCACCCATAGTCAAAACATCTAGCCATTTTAATGGGCAGGTGATGAACAGCAAGCAAAATCTGAAGCTGTGATGGTTGCTGTTGCCCTCAGGAACAGGCATGGGTGGGAATAAAATGGAGGGGGAGGCATCGTCCTGGCATCTGGAAGGTGAGAAGAGCCCCACTCCTGCCAAAAAATATTGAGGAGGGATCTGTATTGAGACAGACAAGCTGAGGCTTTAGGCCCTAATGGAGCAAAGCATTGAAACACATGCCTAAATAAGTCAATGGGACTACTCATATGCTTTGCTTGTTCAGGGCCTTAGAGGTTATCTGCTGGAGCATCAGCAGGATAAACTATTCTGGGGACAAGTATCAGAGGGGTAGCCGTGTTAGTCTGAATCTGTAGAAAGCAACAGAGGGTCCTGTGGCACCTTTAAGACTAACAGGAGTATTGGAGCATAAGGTTTCGTGGCTGAATGCCCAGTTCATCAGACGCACTTGCATCTGATGAAGTGAGCATTCACCCACGAAAGCTTATGCTCCAATACTCTTGTTAGTCTTAAAGGTGCCACAGGACTCTCTGTTGCGCTCTATTCTGGGGAGCAGCTTTAGTAAGATAGGAGAGCAGGGAGAGTCCTTGAAAATTTATCTTTTTTGTAGTTCTGGAATATTCAAATAAGTCTTGTTCTCTGTTGTCATCCACTATGGACCTGAACTGAAAGTGCTGAAAATGCTACAAGAAAAAAATGCTATTTTGACTTTTCTAGCTTTTACCAGGAAGTGGAGAGCAGATTGAAAAGAGAAAATTAAAATTAGATATTTCGCTGAACATTTTTTTAAGTTCCATTTATTTTTTAAGGAAAAGTTGTTTTGGTTCTTATTTTAATCACAGTTCTTTTGCCCATCTCTAATACCCGATAAACAGTCTAATCAGCTTTCACTGGTGTGCATGCATGGGACAGGACAGGCATTTTCTACTCATCTCTGCCTAAAAGTTAGTCAAATGTTTTGCTACTAAATGTGCCAGCAGATCAGTGTATAGATGAATTACTCTGAAATTTGATTATGCTGGTGTTTTATTAATTCATAGGTGCTGTCACTGTGCTTCTAAGCTCTCTTTATGCATATAATTAATGTTTCTAATCAAATATTTCTTCATTGGCTCTGCAGAGGATACTATTGGCTTTGTCTTTCAGAAACACTGTGAAACATAATGAAACCAAGATCCTGACTACTTGTGCTCAATAAAGGAAAAATTTTCAAAGTACTCTGTGAAACTCTATGGACATATTTCACATGCACACACTTTTGCATGTGCAAATCCTGCAAATGCACATGCAAATTTGCACTTTTACACATAGGCCAGGCAGTTTCTCACACAATTACCTGCTTTGCACACAAAAATAGTTGTATGCAAATGGATGCCTACACAAAATGTGCCTACACAGTCTTGGAAACAGTGTTTAAACATAAAGATGCAATGGAATTTTGTGCAACAATAAAGATACTTGATTCAGCATTTTTGCAAGAATCCAATTTGAATAATGGCATCCCGCCTGCCTAAATTTCTCCTACAATTTCAACTGGATTTGGCATTCAGCTAGATAGGACCAGATTTTGAAACCCTTATTCATGTTGAGAAGCAACTTACTCCACAATTAGACCCATTGACTTGGGACTACTTGTGAAAGTAGGATCTATTTTGTGAGAATAAAGTTATCAGAAATTAGACCACACTGTTGTTGTGCACTGTTAAACCCCTGCGTTGGGATTGCTATGCTTCACTGCTGGGAGATTTTTGGTATCCACAGAGAATTTGTAAAGTACTTTGCTGTACTCCAGGACGAGCATGCAAAGCACTATATAAATATAAGATACACTTCCAAATCTAGAATTTAAATGTTTCCAGTCTTTATGGAATTAGTTTCCTGCCCCAACATTATGGCAACACAGTGCTTTCAAGAAGCATCTTTTGAATAGATCACAAAGAAAGTTATGTTAAAAAAAATTAGGAAAGATATATAGTACAAAGCAAATCATGAAGTAAGCCAGTATCAAATTGATCTTTATATGTCTTCTCACCCAAGAGGATCTATATGCCATTTTAAAATTTTAAGCTTTAATCATGATAGCAGCCTTTTCATGATTAAGTGATATGAAGTGTGACTTGACTATGCACTGAAAAAATGGCAGATCTAAAGCTTTTTAATTGTAGTTGTTATCCCTGGTTATAAACTCCTGATCTTGCTGAGCTATTTTAAATGTTGATATCAAGTTGACTATTTGTCTCCAAACCAAAACTCCTAACAATTTAAATACTTCCACAATCTTTTCTTACTTTATACCATTTGCATTTAGAAATCCCATCAGTGTAATGCAGCAAACAATTTATTTCACTAAAGTTTTCCATGAAGAGAAGAATAATATTTGATAACAAAACCCAAATTATCAGTGCAGATGACAAACCCCATAGTATCATCTGCAGATCCAATGAAGAAATATTTGATTAGAAACATTAATTATATGCACAAGGAGAACTGAGATGCTAACATCTAATTAGTCACAAAGGGAAATTAAATCTAATTTCTTAACTGACAATTGCTCTCTGGCAATATTTTTATTTAACAAAATAAATTCCAATTTATCATAGCTGGTATTTTAGAGTTTTAAAGCAATGATCAGACATACATAAATTGGGTTAAAAGCTAACAATCACAGAGGTAAGCACTGTGTCAGCAGCTTTTCCAATCAATATTCTTTTTTGGGTTAACAATTAGCAGCTAAACTAAATCAGAATGATGCATTGCACAGCCCCTGGGAATGTGATTTCCCCTTGGCTAGTGGTTTGTCTTTCATTACACTAAAGTATTTTATAGAGCCACAGTGAACACTTTGCCAGGGTTAACGAACTCTGGTGAACAATTAAAACAACTAAAAGCTAATGATCTTATTCACCTGGTGTACTCAATGCTCATCTCTGAGCCATAAGGTACTCATTAGGCTCCCAATGAAGAGTGAGTTTACAAAAGGAAAAATACAGAGAAACATACCCTTTGGAAGGAAGAGATTGAATGCGCTCTGAGTATGAGTAAGATGGAATAAAGAGTCAAGAAGGGCTGACAGCAGGCACATAGGCAGTAGGATATGTATCACTGAAAATAGCACTTCTGCGGTATATTATTTTAAAAGCCTTAAAAAGCTGAGGGGATGATGGTGTGGGTGTGCATACATGGATGAGACCTGAAAGAACATTATAATCACCAGAAAGTCAGAGGAGGAGAAAGCAAACCTGAGCAATGACTTTAGTTCAACTTGCAGTTAAAATCATCCTAGATTTGTGAGGCTGGCAAATACTTTTGAAACTTTGTGCTTTGAAGTACTGAGTTTGTCAGGCAGATTTATGGCACATTTTTAAAACTTTTTTACCATTTTATAACTAATACAAAAAATGTAAGGACTGTTTGCAGAAAAGTAATCCTAGCAGAGCCATGAGTCAATAGGATTTTTTCCAGTTAAATCCTAATTAAAAAGTAATTATGCATAAGGGCAATAACCCACTTGGATCAAACATTTTATGAGCACAAACTTTGATGAGGAGATTTATAAAAGATTTAAAAAAAAGTGACATCAGTATACGGAAGAATATCTTATACAGTATTTGGGAGGCAGTGTATCCTAGTGGAGTGAGATAGTGTGACCTAGTGGATAGATCCCTAACTGTGGGCAAAGGAGACCTGATGTCTATTCCCAGCTCGGCTTGTTGGGTGACCTTGGGCAAGACACTTCACTTCTCTGTGCCTCAATAGCCCCATGTGTAAAATGGGAAGAGCACTTTGAGATCTACTGATGAAAAAACTAGGTGTTCTTACCTAAAGTCATTGTTTAGGGAAATCCATATTTCATTGTCTGCTCAACCAGGTGCTGTCCTTGGAACAACAGTGATGCATTGTGGCTTTATATACACTTATAGGCATAATAGTAGTTAGTGGCATTTTCAGCACCATAAATACAAGCCCCTATGGTATGAAATAAAGATCTATCTGCTATAGGTGTGAGTTAAGTGATAGGGGTTCACAATCTCTGGGGCCAGCAAACAGAGATATGATTCAGCAAGGTACTTATGCATAAGCCTAATTTAAGTACATAAATAGTCCCATTGATTTCATGCTCTTAGGATAAGGAGTGGAATACCTAAATTTCAAAAGGAATACTAACCTGTGGAAAATATGCCTCGAATTTTTGCAAATGCAACTGTCTTTACATGCAAATGCATGTTTTTTTCAAAGAACTGCTGAAAATTTGGCCCTAACAAACAGACTCGGATTGAGATTCCCCTGTCATCTGCCCACCCTGCAAAAGACTAAAACCCCAATGGAACCATTTCTTCAGTTTAGTTTTCCCTCTTCTGTCTCTCGCACACAAACTCACAAAAAACAGTGTCTACATAATCTATTCAAGCTTTTATTCCTATAAGCAGGGCGGAAGAAAGAGAGAGGAAGTTTGTTACTGCTCTTTCTTTAACTAAGAAGGTGCTCAGATACTACTGCCTAGACAGATAGATACACTTCAATTGGGGAAGGGGACTAAGACATAGTGCAGCATATTAATGGATTCAGCCCCCCAATTTCAACAGTGAAGCTGATGGAAATCAAAGAGGATACAGAAAAGTCATCCAACTACAGGCTGTCAAGCAAATGACACTAGCAAGGTGGTCAGAAGACAAAAGCCAAGTACCGGTAAAAGCAAAACCATATTTTCAAATTAGAGATGAGCTCAGTGTTCAGAATAGAATCATATTTTGAGGACAGAGAACTGTTGTCTCTGTCTCATTACATAAAGATGCCATGCAAAAATATATGTCCCCCCTCCCGCCCCGGGCATTGACAGCAACTTAGATGGGCTTAAGATGTACCAGGAATGTGGACAGAACTCCACTCTTTGATAGAAGGGTTTGACACTTGCCAGTTGCCTGATATCCACCAGCAGAAAAAGATGGTTACCATGTGAGGTGCCCACCAAACCATTGGGAAAGGTGGAAGCAGACGTTTACCTTCAAGAAAAAAGTGGTCTTGATTATATTGGACTACTACTCAAATTTTGGGGAGATTAAAACCCTGCCTGGACAAGGAATCTGAAGGAACAGGAAACACTGATAAGACAGCAGAGACAGCCAGAGAAAGCCTACAGAGATAACCACAGAAGAGAGAGAGAGACAGAACCATACAGAGGTGAATTTCCTTGGGAGAGAGAAGACTCTACAGATAGATAGTTTGCTACACTCAGAGACAGGTGGACAAGGAGACAGAGATAGGTCACTCCTGGTGTGATTGTCTGTTGAGAAAACCAAAGACTATGTAACAGTGGAACCTGTGGTAAAGACAAAACTCCAACTTGGCTATGTGTTAGCAATTTCTGGCCAAAGGGACATGGAGTGAAGAACTGAGCATAAAATATTTGTTTTTAATTTATATGTTCAAATGTTTGTAAAATAGAAAAGATGTATCATGAATAGTGGAACTAGAATCAGGACCTATGTCCCATGGAAGGACTCTTACTGACAAGACACCAGGAAAAGAGGAAATGCAGGGTTGTTAGACTGGAAACAATTTAGCCACATGTTTAAATTAAATTAAGTTCCATTTGCTCAACTAACCTGCATTCAGCATCACTCTATGCAAATGAAATAGGGAGTGGCAAGAAATTTTTTTCTGCTTAGGGCTGCTATCGACAGATGACATAGCCATTACCCCATTCCTGTCTCTTTATCATGGGTAAAAAGTAACACTGACATGCTCTGGCCAGGTAAAAAAGTAGTGTGAAGTGGCTCTAGGAGCAGATTCCCCTGGTCCAGGCACTGGAAGATGGCTCTAGTGTGTGACTGGGAGGGGAGTGGTGAGGGCAGGGCTGCAGCATGCAGTGTCTTCCATAACTTAGAGATACCCCAGCTCTATCTAAATTATACCAGTGGCCTACCCAGCCCTGAAGTAGCACAGGACAAGAGGACAACAAGCTGGCCTAAAGCTTCCCTGGACCCCCTCATCAGGGGCTGCCTCTTAGACAGCACAGAATCTCAATCAGATATGTGTGCTTGTGTGAAGAAGAGTCAATGAAATGGACCATGGTCACCATACTACAGCTAATGGTATCATGTAGCATATCTATGCAGGTGTCTAATATCCTATGGCTGGGTTAGGAAGTTGATTTCCATCCTTCTTACTCCAACATTTATACTTTTACACAGAGTTATAGTCCTGGTTGAGCTCCCTCTTGCAATCAGACACCAGTCTGTAATATTGGATCTAACCCTTAGATCCCACGTGCCTCCAAGCCTCCTGGGTCTGAGCAGTATCCAGACACTGTCTCTTAGTACAGTCACAATCCTGGGGTACAGAATATGGGACTTCACAGTCCAGTGGCTCTAGCCCCCAAGACCTGTGCTGACTTCTCAAGCCTCCTTAGTAGCTTAAGCATTCCCTACCCAGAGCTTCACTTTCATGGTATTCCTGTTTACTCTTTAACCCATTAATTAAACAAGGGAACACTCAGAATTTGTAGAGTAACTTCTAAACCAGACATACTTGTTCCATTGACAAAGGAAAATTGTTACGGATCAAGGCAAAAGGAACAAATGCCTGCAAGCAAAAATTTTCTTCCATTGTCTTTACCATTCCAAGACCCTTTTGGATTCTTGTTAGTGCTCTTTCAGGGTCCCAAGACTCCCATCCCATCCTCCTACTCAGTCTCACTGCTCTGGACAATGGATGACCGGTGAAAGAAAGCTCCCTTAGCTTGAGATGATCTGATCCTAAAATAGAGTTCTGGCATCCTCTGTGAGATGACCCCTCAAACAGCTTAAAAAACCCCATCAGGTGATAGTTGCTAACCACTAGGTCCTCTTTCCCCTCGCCCTGGGGTCTAGACTGTGAAAAGGGAACCCTCTGAACTTCATCCAGCCTATTGTTTTAGAGTGGACCTATTTGAATGGAAGACCATCCAGGTTGAGGACTCCTGGTATATTTTCCATTGTTAGCCCCTCTGCTAGGTATAAGGATTTCTGCTGGGTGCCCTAGCTCAAAATGGAGGCTACATTGCAAAAGTGAAGAGCACAGTATACAATCAATGTGGCATTCACAAAACAGAATGAGGTTTTCAGTTTGATACAGACATATATTTGTATATGTCATTGTATATCTGTCACACATAGACTTTGTGCAGGACAGCAGAATTTTACTTTCTTACTCAATAGTTAGGTACAATCAAATGAGTTAAAGCGAGGTCCTTTTAATGTACTTGCATTTTTATAGGATACTTCCTCATTTTAACAACTACAAAACAAACATACAAAAGCTAAAATAGAACCTCAAACCCATGGCTTTTGACATGATATCCTATTGAATAAAGCTATATAATGCAATCATTACAATGTTTTAATGCAGATTGTGTATGAAAATATATTTGAAAAATTTACCCTTGAAACAGTTGCTCATTTTTGTTAATGTTAATAACTTGGCTGGTTTATTATCCATGTATTTTGAAGAACAAAAGGGCATAAAGAAGAGTACAGATTAACAACCAATATTTCATTTTTTAAAAGTAGCTATATTTTAGTTATGAGGTTTCAATAAAGCAATAAAGCTTCCAAAACTATTATCCTTTTTTTTCTTTGCTTTCCTATAACTTCAAACCAGATTTTTTTAAACAGTAAAGTATTTATTTTTTTTAAATGCGTTGAGGCAGAGCTGAATTTAGTATGTGGGCTTATGAATCCATTTTTCACCATCTCCCACAAATTTAACTGATTCTGTTCAGATGATTCTTACAGATTCAGGCCCAAACTTTACTGAGTCATTTTACATGCACACAAAAAAAAATATGAATGGGGGAGGGAAGGGAATGTTAGCTTCTCTTCTCTGCTGCGGAAGTGTAATCTGTCTGTTTTAGCTGAGGGACAGTGCATAGTCACCAGTATTTTAAAAGGTTTTTTAGAGATACTTTTCCAAAGGCTCAATTGAGCCTTTTAGCCATAACCCATAGTAAGAACACAGGCAGAGCTACAGCACCCAAGATGGAGCACTGAGAAGCATTTTGTAACAGGGAGGTAGAATTACTCCTGGAGCTACTGGGTACAGAGAGGCTTGTTGGGATTACCCTTATTGCATACCCACATCTGGCTGCTCGGCTCTACTGTCTAGGGCTGTGGGAGATGACTCATGGTTATACCTCCTCCACACACAATCTTTGAGCACTATGCATCGCTAGGGAATGCAGTGTTACCAACTCTCATGATTTTGTCATGATTCTCATGGAATGGGTTATCTAGGGAGGTGTTGGAATCTCTATCCTTAGAGGTTTTTAAGGCCCGGTTTGACAAAGCCCTGGCTGGAATGATTTACTTGGGGTTGGTCGTGCTTTGAGCAGGAGGTAGGACTAGATGACCTCCTGAGGTCTCTTCAAACCCTAATCTTTTATGATTCTATGCTTATTTTTTCCCTTAAAGCCCCAGCTCCTGGAGTCAAGTGGATATGTGATGATTTCAGTCTTCATTCTTAAAGGAAAAGCAAGTTTCTCACCCTTGTAGTTATGGAGAAAGCTTCCAAATGTGACCTCAGTGCACCGTAAATGTTCAAAAAGCAGAAGGCAAATAAAAACACTAAATTATTTTTACATAATCTCATGGTTTTAAAACCAAATCTCATGATTTTTGGTGAGCCTGACTCATGTTTTTTGAACATTTGTGGATGACAGTAGTGGGGATGGAGCAGTCCCTGCATTCTCCACAAGGTAGGAACTGCAATTTTGCTAGTTTATGCCTCCCTCTCTCTCACTGAGCACTCACATAAGGACCAGGAAGAATCTGTGCCCTAAAAATCTGGGAATTTCGAGATGCTTGTATCCTAGCTTCTGGGAAGGGGTGCATTACAGTGAATTTTATCCCTTCTGTTACTAACATAATTAACTATCACCATCCCACTGTGAAGTAGGAGATTATTATTAACCTCATTTTAGAAATAGGAAAAATAAGGCAGAAATGTTACATGATTTGATCAGGAACTGGTCAGAGTCAGGATAAGAATAAAGGAGATCCTGGGTCGTGTATTTAGTTCATTAAACTATGCTGCCTGTCACTCTGATGAGCTCCATCAGAATCCATGTTCGCTGCGTTGCAAAGGAGTTTGCTCATCTAAGGCAGTCAGCTAGCAAAGAGATTAGGTGGGAGGGTGCTGTTGTCAATACTGGCATAGCTCTTCACAGTTGTTTTCAGGTTTTTGGTTTCCTCCCCGGCCCTCCCCCCCCCGCCCCCCCCAAAAAAGAGGGGATTGTTTTTCTTGTTTTGAGGAAAGTAGATACTTCTTTGAAAATTTTTGCTTAGTTGAAAACCTCTATATTCCATCCAAAAAAAAATTTAGATAGAAAAATTTTGACTGGTCCTTGATTGATGTCATGATCTTTTTGGACTTAGAGATCAGGAGTGGGCAGCTGTAGGGGCGCCCTTCATAACCTGTGAATTTGCTGAACAACAAATAAACTTTCAACCCTAGCAATCAGTTTACATGGCCTTTCTGAGGAAGGGACTGTCTTTTTGTTCTGTGTTTGTGCAGCACTTTGCACAATGGGGTCCTGTTCTATCACTGGAGACATAGGTACTACAGCAAACTAAATAATAAAGGCTAGACGCATACTTTTCAAAAAGGGAAACAGAGATTAGTTCTATCACATCTAGGTCCTCCAAATACAGGGAAAGGGGACTTTTGTGTGGAATGAAACTTTTTATGCCGGATTTTGGCCTGAACCTATTTATATATTTAAGTTAAATCCCAGGAGGTATAAGGGAACCCGGGTAATTTAATTACAATTTAGCTAGTGCTGCTAAAATAAAGAGCTCAACTGTCTTTTATAAGGGTTTGAAATTTTCCCCCATAAGATCTTGCAAAGGGGCACAGTCAGACATCACCGGGGGAACAAAAGATGACAGTCATGGTAACCCTTGGTTGAATGTGCTAATTTCATTACATTAGTGCCTAATGATGGTGCAGTTCTTGAATATTACAGTGTGAATAGCTAGCAGGTGCCACTTATAAAACAATGGGTAGAGTGAAGTATGGTAATTCTGAAATCCTTAACTGTCCAAAAAAAGTTCATTCTTTCTTAAAAGGGTGACTTGTGAAGCAACAGCAAGCAAACAAATTATGTCTATACTTGCTTGAAAAATAATAAGATTACTATTAGTGACTTGATTGATTTCTTTGCCATGACACTTCCTTAAGTATGATGTAGTCTTTGCTGTTCATAATAGAAAATCACATCCTTTCCTTAATCTGGAAAGCAAAAAATAACTTGCCAGTTTGATGATCCATTTCTATGTTACACCATTTGAACAGTAATAATCCTGTTCAGGACTCATGGATCTTCATTTCCCTTTAAAATTATACCTTTTTCTGTGTAAAATCACCGACATTGAATAAGCATGTTTACCTATCAGACTGGCAGTTTGTTCAGACAATGGAAGAGTGGCTCTCAAACTTATTGAAATCTATGCCATTTCCTACTATCACTTTATATACAAAACTTATAGACCGAAACAGAATTTTGAGGACCAATATATTTCATCCCACTCTCTGACAAGAGAATTACTAAGACATAGTGGAATTTTTAGTTCCAAGTGACTTTCTTTCAGAAATATAAAATATTAGAGGTAGGTAGGGTTAGCTAGAATACATTGGATTAAGGAGGCTTTTTGTAAACCTTCTATTCAGAAAAAGGGACAGTTCTGTCACCCAAGACCCAACCCTGAATGCAATTCACTTTTAAATTTATGTGTTTTCTTTCAGTTTTGTCTTCCTGGTTTTAATAAAAAGGGACATGTTCTTTTCTCTGATAAAGAAAAAAAGAATGTTTTCCTTCTGCATATATATTATGTCCCAAACCAGCAAAGCATTTAAGCTATGCTTAACTATAAGCCCAGGAGTAGCTACATTGATTCTAATGGGACCACTTAGATCCCCGAAATTAAGTATGTGTTTAAATGCTTTGCTGCATCAGGCCCTATCCGTCCTATAATCAGGGTCCTTTTTCAGTCAATGGGACCGAGTAAGAATTTTTTCAGTCAGTTGCTGAGTAAGAACTTCAGGACTTGTCCAAGAGCATAAGTAATTAGAGAAAGGGGAGACTCCCACACCCCAGCATTTGCTATTATCAGTTAAGAATGTGTTAAGAAAGTGTGAGCACATTCTTTTTACAACTCACCTGTGCACACTTTCAGTCTTCAAGTAAGAAGAAGTAATCAGCTGCAATAACATCTACATTTCCCCTCTATTCAAATGCCATTGTCATCGCATTTATGTGGACAAAAACAATAGTCAATTTAGAAAGTAATCAGAAGGAAGAAGTAGACAAGTGCAATTTACAGGCAGGAAATATCCATGCCAATTCAAGTGAAAGAGCAGGTTTCCTCCTTGGGACTCAACTCATTTTTTGTACTGAGAAAGGATGCAGAAATGATGTTACTCTGACAGAAAGTATATTTCCCTTGAAATCCAGATGTATTATAAGATGAACTGGATCAGCATCATTGTGTATGTTGAATCTCACCAAAAAAGAAAAATTCAAATAACATTGTGGCTCTAAGTTCAGCCTCTAAAAATATGTTGAAATAATATTGTGGTCAAAATTCAATGCACAGGAACAAGCAAGTCCATTCAGAGTTAATGTTGAAACCCTACTTATACTGTACTTTGTTGCGCGTACATAGTATACCACCATTGTGATATACCAGGGTACAGTCTGGACCAGGGGTGGACAAACTGTTTGGCCTGAGGGCCACATCTGGGAATAGAAATTGTATGGCGGGCCATGAATGCTCACAAAATTGGGGTTGGGGTGCAGGAGGGTGTGAGGAGTTTGGGGTGTAGGAGAAGAGATACAGGTCTGACTGGGTGTGCAGGCTCTGGCGTGGGGCTGGGGATGAGAGGTTTGGGGTGCAGGAGGGTGCTCCAGGCTGGGATCGAGGGGTTTGGAGAGCGGGAGGGGGATCAGGGCTTGGGCAGGGGGTTGGGGCATGGGGAGAGGCTCAGGGTTCGAGTGGCGCTTACCTCAAGCAGCTCACAGAAGCAGTGGCATGTCCCTTCTCCGGCTCCTACCCGGAGGTGCAGCCAGGCAGCTCCGCACACTGCCCCATCTGCAGGCACTGCCCCTGCAGCTCCCATTGGAGCACCGGAGGGGGCCATTGGAGTGCATAGGAGCCAGAGTGGGGCCATGTCACGGCTTCCAGGGGCCGCATGGTGCAGCCCCCGATCCAGCACACCGGTTGGAGCGCCAGAGCGGGGCCGAGCCACGTGTTGCGGCCCCTGGTCCAGCGCCCCGGCTGGAGCTGGGCAAGCCCCAGACCCTGCTCCCCAGCGGGAGCTCGCGGGCCGGCTTAAAACAGCTTGTGGGCCAAATCCAGCCTGTGGGCTGTATTTTGCCCAACCCTGGTCTAGACCAATAGGGGGCTATCACTTCTGACTTGCAACCTCAGGTGCATTACAATATCTTCCTAAGGGCTGCTTACAAGTCACACCCTGAATGTCTCTGTGTAACTGCAGCCTGCCAGCCACACTTGGGTGACATTCTGGCTCTCATAGGCCTGGGTTATGCTGCAGGGTGACCCCAACGCACTCCCTGTCTCTGATTTCCCCCTGAAATGTATGTCCTGTACTGCCCAGCCCTCTCCTACACAGTACAAATATTTTAAGTCCATTATTCCTTTAAGGGAATAATATGCCAGTTTATTATCTCAAATTCAGACACTTTAATTTAAACACACTGGATTAGATAAAACAGTAAAACAAGTTTATTAACTACTAAGAGAGTTTTTATGTGAGTACAAGTAATGAGGCATAAAAGTCAGAAATGGTTACAAGAAAACTAAAGATAAAATGTTTACTAATGCCTAATTTAACAAACTATATTAGATTCAAGTAAAGTTTCTCACTGCATGCTCCAGCAGATTACTGACAAAAACCAGGTCAGGACCGCTCCCCCAAGGTCCAATGATTGCTTCCTTTGTCCCTTCAGGTGCAGTGAATGCAATGGGCAGAGAAAGCGGCGGGGGGCGGGCGGGGGGAGTGAGTGCCCTGGGGTGCTTGTCCTTCCTATTTTTAGTTTGTCACTCTCTTGAAAAACATTTCCAGCTGCGCACTAGGAGACAAAGAGTCTATGTGGAAGGATGTTCCCTGCTGGCTTTTTCTTACCTATTCAAACTTTGTTCCCCTCCCTGCATGATAACTCTGTTTACTGCTTAAATGTAAATTAAGCAGAGCACCCATTCCTTTGTTTACACTGTTTGCCAACTGCTGTTTGGGCAAGGCTGTGCGGTTTGGAACATGTATTAAAAACATCAAAGAGGAAAATTTTGCAATTTCACCTATAATGTTGCCACATACATTTTATCAGGATGATACCGACTAGCAAATTATGAGTTTTCAAATGATACCTTACAAGACATGCCTTATACAAAATTTATTACAATAGTGTGTAGTATTATCATATTATCATAATAGTGTGTAGTATTTATTACCATATGTATAGTATCAGTTGTTGGAAGACCCCCATAATATATAGGCACAAATTACTGTTGTGCATGGTGGAGAAGGGTGGGCCAGTGTAGTTGACATGCTTTGCGGCTGTGTCTTCCCCTGAACCTGACCTTTTTTGAGCACATTAGATTCCATCGCTTCTCCCCATGGCTGCATGTGGCAGTGGACAGGCTCAGGAGTCTATGAAAACCCCTCCTTCCCCAGGAGAACGGTATGAAATTAGCCCCTCAGAAGCCTGTGATGCCCTGTCTGTGTCTGTGAGGTTACCTTCACTCCATGTAAGTCAGTTGGAGAAGCAGAATCCATTGACTGAAAGAATTGGAAATACAGCATATAGTACCTAGCCCATATATAACTACATTAGTCCCCTTCATGAGGAAAAAGGGCATAGGGGTCCACAACTTTGAGCTTGCACATTTTCATGGTAATTTTTTTTTGGGGGGGGGGGGGGGGGGCGGTGGGAGGCATTCCACCCCTGCAGTACATGCAGGAAGGCTGTGGGTTGGCCTCTAAACCTTGGGATTTGGAGAACCCATGGACAATCTGGGAACCAAGTATCTCCACATTGGTTCTTGGCCACCTTTAGTCCTCCTTCCTTAAAGAGCCAATCCCCACTGGCCACTACTCATAAAGCCTCCTTCATGGGGGTTTCATGCAGGGATGAGAGTTGCAGAGTAAGATAATGTTACCTGGGTCACCATTCTATTACTTTATATTCTAGCTGCAGTTTGAAGGAGATGATACCACATAGATAGAAATGTTTCACCATTCCTGCCTCCTGCAAACCCATAGAAGAAGCCAGTTCCACAGTGCACTCACAGAAGGTCTGGCACTGAGCCAGCATTTATCCCCTCCCCCCCCCCCATCCTCCAGTTACTCAGAAAAATGGAGAGGACAATTAGGTCCTCAGAGGGTGCACAAATTTCATAGGGGGCATGATTGGTGAGGCTTACCTCCACCAATTATCCCAAATTACCTGTGGTCTGAAGCATAAAATAAATAATCTAAAACAATGAATTACATTTACTTTGTGGCAGAGCTTTGAACCAAACTTCAACTATGTTAACCAAAAGCTGAATTGTAATTTCTTTTAATCCTCCCATTAATATACCAGATTGAAATTTATTAGAGAATACCATGTGTTAAATTAGTCTTCAAAAATCTTCTACGGGCGTTCCTAAATTTGGCCCTCTTCTTTCTTAAGTCATGCTCGACTTTTCATTATTCTTAGTGGCATGTGTCATTTGATCTAGTCTTTCTTTCTGTGTTTTTACACTCTACGAAGCAGGACTGTTCTGTTATGTCAATTTATTTATGGCTTTTAAAGTTGTTTTTCATGTTTAAGTCCTTTATGAGTGAACATAATGAGTTTGAGAGTGACAAATTATCAACTTTTTCTTATGTTTATCCTAAGAAACAGAAGAGGCATAGAAGCTGTTCTTCTTGATAGCAGCTGTATCCAGTGTGTTTATGTAAGATTATTTTCATTAACTGGTACAGCAAACCTCACTTGGTAAAGTACAGTGGCATCTATAGGTAAAATAGTAGCTTACATACTCCTAATGTTAGCCAAGTTATTGCAGTGTCAAAAAACAAATGAGCAAAATAAAACCAAACTCTGATAACATGAAATCCAAATATTACTCAAAACAACTTCTGATTTATAGAAATTACTAGAATTTAACATACTAAGTTTTCAGGGCCAAATTCTTGTCTGGCATGCAACTCCAGTGACTGGGCACAACTCCAGTCACTTCAGAGTTCCAGCCCTCAATTACACTGGCGTTGAATTTCATCCACGCTTTAAAAAAAAAAACTCACATAGTAAAGAGATTTCCACTAACTTAAACAGGAGAAGGATTAGGCCCTTAATGAGACATTTTCTAACAAAGTTAGTAAGACACATACAATTTGATTAAGAAATGGCATCCTCATTCTACTGTGCCCAACCTTTATAATTAGGGATGGAGAAACCAGTTTGGTTAAAAGAAAGCTCACTCAAAACTCCACCAAACTCAATGTGAATCTCTTATTTAAGGTATGAAAAACAGTTTGGTAAATCAGCATTTCCCTCTCATACCTCCCTGCTTGCTTTCTTAGCTCACAAGGAAAATACCAAAATATTTGAGAGGGAAGCTGTTCTCATGGTGTTTTCAACCCCCAAAACAACAGGAAGCACTTTAAATATTGCAAGAGCACCTGATCTCAACTGGACCCTGACTGAACGCGTCAGATTTGGGCGAGGGATGCATCCAGGCTGTCCACTGTCAGGCCAGCTGCACACTCTGGCCATTGAGCCCTTCCTCATCTCCACCACAGAAGGTTGATAGGGTTATTGCTCCGTGAGCCAGAGTTGCAGGTGGTCCTGTCAGCATATGCCAATGATGTGCTCCTTGTGGTTCAGGACCCTGGTGACCTGGCATGGGTGGAGGCCTGCCAAACTATCTACTCAGCAGCCTCCTCCACTCGGGTCAACTTGGTCAAGAGCTCTGGCCTGATCGTCAGGGATGGGTGGCAGTGAGCTCCCTCCCACCCCGGCTTCAGGCCATTCAATGGAGCATGGGTCCGCTGATCTATCTGGGCATTTACCTTTTCACCAGCCATCCCTCCCCACTGGACAACTGGTATGATTTGGAGGGAAGAGTGGCTGAGTGGCTGCGGAGATGGACAGGAATGCTCCAGTGCCTTTACCTGTGGGGGAAGGTGCTGGTGTGCAACCAGATAGTCCTGTCCATGATTTTGCACCAGCTCAACACCCTGAGCCCAGCCCCTGGTATTCTGGCCCATCTCCAATGGTTAGCTCTGGAGTTCTTTTGGCCAGGACTGCACTGGGTTTCTGCAGGGGTTTTGAGTCTTACCCTGAAGAAGGGAGGACAGGGCCTCCTCTGCCTCTGCAGTAAGGTCATGTCTTCCACGTCCAGGCCCTGCAGAGACTCCTTTATGGTGCAGGTAGTCCAGCATGGAGCATGTTGGTGCACACCTTCCTCCTCCTCCTCCTCCTCCTCTGATGGCTTTAATACAACCAGCAGCTCTTTTACCTCCATCTGAGAGGTCTTCTGCAAAACCTTTCTGAGCTGCCGGTCTTCTACCATGACCTCCTCCCGACGTTAGGACTGGTTTCGGTTACCAAGTTGTTGGTGGTCACTGAGGAGGCAGATCTTCTTGCGGAGAGCCTGCTACACAACCCCCAGCATGGTGTGCAGGTGGCAGAGTCCCCCTCAGTGTGCCAGAGATTGGTTCTGGCAGGAGTCACTAGAATCAGAGCCCTCCTGGACAATGACCGGTAGATCCCATAGTTGGCGCATGCCTTACACCCCCTGTCACCTACTCCAGGAGGTAAGGGAAGCGTTACTGCCTGCCTCTCGAGCTTTTCCTGAGCAGGTCCTGCAGGAGAATGCTCCCTGTCCGCCCCTCAGTCCTGGCCCTCCGGACCTCATTATCATGTCCCTGCCCCATGAGTCTCCCCATTCTCCCTCATTACCTGAGCCAGCTGCATAAATTGCAGCCAGTTCATTTTTGAACTACATCTCAGAACCAGCTGCATGCACTCGTGCTCCACACCTTTCATTTCCTCATCCTCATGTCCCATCCTGACACCATGTGGCAGGACCTCTAACCATCTGTGGAGCATGAGGAATGCCGGGGGTGGGCCAGCCTGTATTCCACTCTGGTCCCCACAAGGCATATTAGTTGGTGGTCCTTCATAGGGCCATGAGCATGGGCATATATTTGGTGTGGTTCACCCCTCTCCCTGACATCTGGCCCTTTCTGTGATGTGCGGGAGACCCTGATATACATCTACCTTAAGTGCACCAAGTTGGAGCCCTTTTCTGGCTCCTCCATAATCTTCTCCTCTGGTTCTGGCTGCACTTTTCCCCACACCTCCTGCTTTTTGCACACCCTATTCATGGCCTCACGAAGTTACAAGACCTTCTCATCAACCTCCTCCTGGTGCTGGCCAAGGTGGCCATTTATTCTACCAGGAGGATGATACTGGACGTGGAGATACTCTGCGACTGTGGGGCCTACTTCTGTTCCTCTCTTCAATCACATATCCAGGCAGAGTTCCTTCATGTATCACTGCATTTCAGAGTTCTTGCTGGGAAACGATTAGAGGTATGAAAATACTTATGAGAAATGCTGTATCGGTGGTATTTCCATCTCAAATAGAAATAGAGTTCTGAGAATTTTGTTAGGAAGTCTTTCCTCCCAAGTTTCCAACCTCATTTTTCAGGTCCAAGAGGTTTGGATAAACATTCAGAAATTTGGGTTCATATCTGAACTAAACCTCTGAATCACATTTGAGCCTTTCATATCCTTCATATTGATTTTTAACTCTTTAGTTTACAATAAGACATTGACATTTTTATTTAAAATATTATATGCATATGCATCTCCTGAACTGTCTGTATTGCTGTCAATTTGTAGCAATACAATTAAGTTGATCACCAGTACAATCATTAATGGTTCATAAGACCTGCTTTGAGAAGAGCCTTTATAGGGCTTATCTTCACTTAACTGAAAATTTAAAGTGAAACAAAGCCTGGTAGTTTTACTGGTGTTTTGTGTTGTATGTTACATCAAAACTGTGATAAAAATAAAAAATGCTGGACTATATTTTTTACATCTGCATGTAAAAATAAACATTGTGCACAGAAACATGCTGATCCATGCATGGCTTCGACAGACATATACTTTTGCTTTGGGTAGTTTGCACACTCTTCAAACGTGCCCAGGAATAAATGTGCCCCAATCAATAAATGAAAGAATTTACAATGAGTCATCCAATAAGTAGGATGCAAACACAGAACACCTGAAGAAGAGCTGCCATCTTTTAGAAAATATTAATGCAAAGCAATTAGCAGTTACAAGTTTTTAAAAAACCTCCAAAGCTTTTAGATGTGCTGAGATGCCTTGTGAGCAATTTCCATGCTCTTTTACTGCCTTGGTAAATCATTTATAAAGACAGCCTTAATACAAAATCCTCTTAGAAAATAACATAAAATATATTGATTACAAAATATTTTATCCCACCTTAAACTTATACATATCCAGTAAGTACTTCACTTATTACAAGGTAACTTGTGCAGAGTAACAACTTTCATTTTGCATCTAATAGGAAGCTCTTAAGACATAGGCAATTTGAGCAGGAAGACAGAGATATGATTTGTCCAACGATGAAGAATTCCTAAAAGTAGGGGCTGCTGAGGTCAGGATTGTAGGAAGGGTGCTGAGATTTTGAGGAACGAGAGAAGGGAGTCATGCTGAAATCAGTACCTCAGCCTTCCAAAGCTGAATCCAAAGGTGAATTCTGCTCTCATGTACATCCACAGTTTAAGGATCTGATATTCAGATTTATTCATTTTCATGATTAGGCTGATTTTAAAACATTAGCACATCTGTGAAAAATCATAAGGGAAGAGGATAATGACACAGTGTGATGCAAGTGTTTTTGGGGTCAGTGCAAGCATATCTGGGGCCACCTGCAAAACAGTTAGACTGGGCCTCCGACTGCTAGGCTCGAGATTAAAGAATCCAGGCTTCATTAAAGTCAATGGCAAAGCCCCCATAGTTTTCAATAGGGCCAGGATTGCTCCCTCGGTGTGTAATCTAACCCAAACCCCACTTTCCAAAACCATGAAACTTCTAAGCGATGCCAGCTATTGCAGAGAAAATGGTGTCCGTTTGAACAGTACTCAGGCCAGTGGTCCGTGGCTGCCTGTTGCGGTGATGACACATGATTTTTGTAGATTATTATGAAGAACTTGAGTTTCTTTCATGTGTCCACCCTTGGAAGGTTATCATTTACTTCTGCTCTCATGCTGGAGCATCTTAAAAACAAAATTAAACAAAACATATATGCAAGAAAAGAAATCATAAAAGCTTTATTGTAGTCCTCACCCTTCCCTTTTTTGAACCTGGCTCTTGTCGGCCATTACTCACTGTGTTATGTTTAATTTAAGACCTAATCCTATATGGTGATTGAGTCACAGGGAATTGAACATGCTCAACATTTTGCAGGCTTATGCTTTGGATGAAAAATCCTGAGGCACAGGGTCCTTGTCTTCTTGTATTTCTATAAAGCACTATGCACACCTGAGATGCTGAATATAAACTAATAACAGTAGGCTAACTTGATATTGGTAATGCATTATTTATTATTGTTTAAACTTTCCCCACTTGGAGATTTTTTGGGTAAATGTGTTGTTTAAAAGTTGCTAAATAAAAATCGGCATAGAGCTCCATCTGCAGTACTCCATGTGCACAGATTCCATGTTGAGACCAATGACAGTACAGTGTGAGCCAAGTGGATTCAGGATTGGGCCCTTTGGCAAGGTTTGACCAATTATCAGCACTTTAGAACCTTTGAACTAGTTACTAGCTTTCTGTTATATTACAACTCCCCCGAGGCATCCAAAATTCCAGACCCTTTAAAAATGGCAGTTAAAAAGGAAAAGAAAAAGTGCAGATAAGTAATTTACAAGTGGAAAGTGTTAGTCTTGCTGCTATTTTTACATTTTATAATGTCTTTAAAAAGGAGCAGATAGCACAGAGCATAGTGAGGTAATCAAAATTGTAATCTTTTATGTTGATTAACCTTTCAGGTAAAGAATATGACATAATCAGGTAATTAAGAAAAACTGAGAGCTATTCCTTGCACAGAATCCTGACAGGATACCCTATTGATCCCTGGAAATGCCTTTATATATAAGTAAATGGACATCAACTAAATGGAAGCATTGCCTAGGAGACAGCTGAAGACTTTAACTTCTGTCTGCAAGGAATGTATTATTAATTCATAGCACATGGAATATAGTGCTTAGCTGACTTTCAACCTTAGGTCTGAGAGTACATACCAGATTCATAATATGCAGAGGATGTACACTGAAGGGGACTGAAACTATCATACTTCTCCCACTAGGGAGAATAAAACCAATGACATTAGAGAGATTTTGAAATATGATATGGAATTGCACTGTTTCCTGTTCCGACTGGATGAAGAGTTTCTATTGCAATTTTCAAGCTAAATAATCATAACAAAAATCAAATAAATAAAATTTCAATTAACAAATTTTAAGGTAGCAAAACACCATTGCTAAAATGGAAGCAATTGTGTTTTTTTAAAAAGAGGCAAATGATATTTACTTAGGGAATGGGTCATGAATGGAGCTCTAAGCACCTTTTACTAAAGAAACCCCACACCAAGCAGGAGCTGTGGAATGGAAACCTAAGCCGAACTTCAGCAAAGGATTTGCTGTGGTTCTTGAATCTTGGTTTGGTATAAAAAGCCACAAATCCGTTGCCTTCCTGTGTCTGAATCAGGCTTATTTTTAGTTTTCACCAATTTCTGCTCCTTTTGAGCTTAATGGGAATTTTGCCATTGACTTCAGAAGGAGCAGGCCCAATGCAAATGATAACAGTTTGAATTGCATGGTAGGTGTGTTTGGTTTGGGATTCAAGCTGAAGTCTCAATAAAATGCTGTCAAAAACATGGAGTTTTGTATGTATGATGTTAGTCCCTTGGGGGAGCTCCGGAGTAGAGTGGAACCAGCTCTTGTCTAGAAATAATCCTTGATAAGTAACTTGCCACCAAGGTTACCATGTCTGTAACAAGAGATGTAGGTTCTTCAAGTGCTAAGTCTCTGAGAACTCCAATGGCTGGTGGGTCCTAAAAAAGCATTCCCCAAGTACTTTCAACACCATGCTCCTCGCAGTGGTTACAGACACTCTACTTCAGTGACTCACTCCTCTTCAACTGTCCCCCGAACTGCCTCATTATCTTCTCTCTGCTCGCCCTGAGCAGGAGGAATATTTCCCTTCTCCCAGTGTTATAGCAATGCTATTTCAAGTTCCAGCTGGGACTAGAAAGTCTAGAGGAAGGCAGAAATGTCAGTGCTGAACATTCTGGGGCCTCAGAAATGTTCATTTTGGGTGATGATTCAGGCTTGTTCTTATTTTATTCAATCCACTTTGCCCACTACTATCAGTTTTTGCCCAAATCCCCACCAAATTCTTAATTGTTCTTCCAGAGTGTGATAAAACTAAAAAACATGAAAGAACAAAGCAAATGTTTAATCTGTTGTATGCTTTTTGTTGTTGTTATGAGCAGGGCCGACAAGAGTGGGGGGAAGCTGGTACAAATTACAGGGGCCCGGCGGTCCGTAAAGGGGCCTGGGGCCCAGCTTCCCCCACCACTCATCGGCTCTGTTTAGCTGGTCCGCCCTTGCTGGGGGGCCCGAAAAAATTTTTTCACCGGGGCCCGAACCCGCTCTCGGTGGTCCTGGTTATGAGTTACTCCCATTTGAATGATTTATTGCTTAGGAGCTTGATCCCCAATTACTTATGCACCCAAAACTCCCAGTGACTTCAACCAGGAACTTTGAGTTCCCAAGAAAAAATATTCAGTCCCCAAATTTGTTCTTGATCTCTAGGGCGTGTTTCCATATATTCATGTGGTAGCTTTGGCATGTGTTGTTTTGTTTCAGGGGATTGACTCTTTACCCACACTCATTCCTTGCCAATACCAAAACATGGATCTATCGGGACATATCTAAAGTGTTTGTCTTTTATTTTAAAAATGCCTTCTCTTAATTACCCAGTATTTCTTAGAAAGTCTACTAATGTACGTCATTTAAGACAGCATTATTTTTTTGCTTCTGTCAAAGCCTTCACTGAGCTTTTAAAACCCAGACTGATGTGACATAGGCATAAGAGCCTTCAAATTCTACAGTCTTTTGGTTCCACTTGTAGATTTGAGTTTGTAACAGACATCTAGTTTAATTGGCATGCCATAAAATATAGAGATTTATGCAAACGTGTTAACTGTCTTACGTGGTGCTGTTATTTAAAAGTTACTCTCTGAATATTTTTCCCCATCAAACCCCAACAGCAAAAAGGCAAAAACTAAATATAAATTATCATGGCTAAATATGCTCATAGGACAAAAAGTAAATCAATCTTTTGAATTGAGGTCTTTAAAAAGTAGGCAAAAAACCCAGCTTTCTTAATTTGTGCAGAGAAGTGGCCTAGTTAATCAGCACTGATTACCCTCACATGGCTTTTCAGTTATATTGGTTAATTAAAGTGCTTTCTAATGAACACTAGCCCAATTTCCCCCACCCCCTACCATCATGTGGCAGGGAGGCAGGGACATGAAAGGCAACTAAACTGGGATTCTTTCTCACTTGAAAAATTGTGGCTGAACTAGCAGAGGCAGGAATGAACAGTTTTGCCTGTTTGCAGTGTTATGCACTCTGGTTATCTTTTCCAGATGTGAAGAAGACCTCTGTGAAGCTTGAAAGCTTGACCCGTCCACCAACAGAAGTTGGTCCAATAACAGATATTATCTCACCCACCTTGTCTCTGAATCTTGCTTGAATAGTCTTTTATCTGCAGAGCCCCTGGCCATCAGTGTGGGAAAACATTCATGGAGCAAGCATCTTTTAGCTGGAGTAATCATCATCATCATGAAGTGCTTATCAGAAAGGAAGACTAAATGCAATTAGGCTAGATTTACAATTGGACCAATAATTACTATTCAGATGTCTCAGCTGTATGGAAAATACATGATTCTGAACCATGACTTTTTTGTTTGGTTGATTTTTTTTCTCCTTTTCTTGCTCTCTTTTTCTTTTAAACGTTTATAAAATATGTCAGTCATGATGTAGCACAGCTGAATAATTGTCATAGAGTCGAATGCTTGCAGATGGTTAATGGAAACAGAAAATTAAATGAACAGCAGTAAAGAAACTCATGCAAAATTAAAGAACCCTATTGCAAATTTAAAGGGTCATTTGGTTTCATCAAAAATCAAATAATATGAATATGTTATTCTCTGCATGAAAGAGACTATGCTAAATTGTTTTGAGAGCTGAAAAATGAGCAATCAATGGTTTACTAATGAAATTTGTGAAAAATCATGCACTATTGAAATGTGCAGTAAATTGCCAGTTAGGAGCTGCAGAAGGAAGCCTGCTTTTAGAGATTGCATTTTGTTATTTATTGTTTACTTAAATTATTATTGAATTGAAGACAGGACTTAAAACAAGTTAGGTTACTACAAATATATAAAAAATGGGGATTAAAATAAGCATTTTTCCTTAGCCTATACAAATCAAATGCAGTGTTTCAAAAATGATTTGACTGAGAACTGCTTATCAGATGAAAGAATCCCAACATTTCACAAGATATAATATCTCCAAAGTGCAGAATCAATTTCTACCAAGACCTGAAAGGTCTTAGAACTGTTTTATGAGACTAAACTCTCATCTGCTTGACATATTTGAAACATATCATTGATAAATCCTTTGTAAGGAGCAAAGTTATCTTTCTAGTACAAAACTAGATGTGAAACTACTTAGTAAGTATCACTTAGAAGTGGATTTAAGTTAAAGATCCTTTAAAATGGAGTTCAAGATTTCAAAGCATCATATTCTTTATAAGCTCCTCTTTATTTTTCATCATCCGTTCTATTCTCCAGAAAAGTCTGAAGTCAATATCAAATATCTCTGTCCATCAGATAAATGATTTTAAGTTCAATGGCTGTTGGTGTCAAAGGAAAAGGTGGGAAATAGACTTATTTGGGTTGTTACTGGAAATAAATCAGAAGTGTGTGTCATAGTCATCTATTGTCATTTATATTTTTATTTCTGAAGAAATCCTGGAAGGTGTCATTGTATTAAAAGACAGGCCATCCCTCACATGGATGAAAGGCCAAGCTATTTAACTTGACAACAGCTGGGGAAAAAATACTTTAGAAAAAGCAGAATGAAATGCAGGAATTTGATAAATTCTGTAAGTCCAAGGTTAGTCTATTTAAACATAAATTGTAATGTGTCTTATCTAGCACTAATCAGAAAGGAAAATATGTTGCAGACAATCTTTTTCTCAGTGACACCTACTTCTGAGACTATTAAAGTGTCTGTGGTTATTCTTCTGCTGTAATTCTTGCATAGTCAGTTGCATATTAAACTGATACAGAGATGAAAATATTGATCTTACTTCTGCTTTCAAGAAAGCACAAAATGTCTTTGCTTAAATCTTTTTGAATTGCTACACTAGACTAACTACCTAACAGAGTTAAAGGTGAGAGCTTCTTTCCCGTTTTTATAAAATCAGAGTGTCCAATATAAAATAGCTAAGAAATGATAAATGTTTCGTAGTAAATAAATTCTAAATGAGTATTTTGCGTCCCTGGATTTTACTTAAAGACTTAATGCCATTTCCTAAACAGTCCCAGTTCAGATATGGAAGCATCTTGTGTATTTTTCACCAGAACTGTTCAAGTTACTCAATTTTAAAATGACAGATATACAGTACTTGCCTTGAGAAATCAATCCCTCACAGTGAATAAATGTGGCAGTATAATCCATACAATGTATATAACAATAGTAGGCTTTTGCTGACCCATTACTCTATATGAATACATTTTAAAGGCAATATCTAGCTGGAGAACTATAATTTTGAAAATGTAATTTGTGGTATATTTTGGGTCCCTCTGTTGGAGCTGGATTTTTTTCTCATGAGCCATTATATTTTTCTGCCTGCAATTCTACAGTAAAATTTATCTAAAAATATTTATTCTATTGAAATAAATAGTTTTATTTTATCAAAGTGGAGTAAAAACTGCTTTAATCTTGCCCTGTTTACACCATGAGAAAGCCTGTGTTTCAGTGCCTTCATTCATAGTCAGATTCTACATCTCCTTTGCAGGTGCACAGTGGGGAGGAGAGAAAAAAGGATTCTTTGTGGCTGATTGTATAACTGCCAGACACAAGGGCAGTCCTTGTGCTCAGAAGAGTACAGAGAGTGCCCCTTCTTTAATTCTCAGGGAGGCGGGTGGGGGGGAGGGGGAAATGTACCTCAAGAGCTCAGAGAAGACTGGGAGTATTGAAGTCAGGCACAAGGATATTGTTAAGAGCTGCTGTTTCCTAGCTCCATACCTAAATTTACAGAGCCACATGCACACAATATGGCTGAGAAGAGGCTTCCAAAGGAATGTAGGGAGGATGGCAGCACCCACTGCTCACCCCTACCATGATCCTGGACCAAGTTCTTCTCCCCTCTGCTACTACAAAGGAACAGATATTCTGGCTCCAACTTTTTATATATACAGTATTTTTTTCAATGTTTGTGAGTTGATGTCTATTGCTATCTTCCAGTTCTTGTGACTATGTAGCATATAGAATAAAAATTAGTCTGTCAGAAGACTCAATTTTTTTTTTTTTTGTAGGCCAATTCTTTTCTTTACAACCAAGAGCCAAAATTACCTAGGGCCAGGCTCTACTATGAAACTTCTGGCTTTTGCTGGGGATGAAGTGGAACCATACATCCCCACTGGAAGAACTAGAAGTCATTGTGGAGAATGCTATAAGATGACACAACAAGAGTGGGACAGAATAGGACTGGGCACACTATCCATACTTGTCCTATCCATAAAAAAGCTGCACTACAGACCAATTTCTGACCTTCACAAAGAAACACTCACTCAACATCAGTTGAAAAAGATAGGAGAAATTCATCTAGAAAAACAAAATATTTAAACAAAAACTGACCTGGCACATTGAAGCTTGATTATTATCCTTAAGTGCTTTCACGCAAACTGGGAATGATAGTTTTCCATCAAAATGGATGGAGAAGGAGAGCTGGAGAGAGCTGCTGAATTGCTCATCTAAAGTTCAAATGCCACCATTATGGGCAAAATTTAAGCTATTTTAAATTGGCACTTCTCCACTAAAATCTATGGACCTAGCAGTTTACCTCAGCAGAGATTGGCCTATATGTCTCTTCAACTGCTGTCTGATACAGAAACAAAGTAGGTCAAATGATTTTATCCTCTGAGTAGCAGGCCCTAAAAGAAAATAGCATACTGTACACCTGACATTAGTCACAGCAACACAAAGTGCACCAAAAAGAAACAGAATTGTTAAGCCTTATCAGGAAGGGTTACCTTATATAGAATACTGCAGTTTTCTAAAGTAACATCCCCAAACACTGTAGTGACACCAGAATAAACTTTAGTGTTCGGGAACATATAATAATCATCATAATTAGTAATATAACCAATACTTTGCCCTTGTGGTGTCAGTCACCTGAAGATCTTAGTGTGCTTGACAAGTATTAATTAAGTCTCACAAAACCACTGTGAGGAAGTTAAATGATTTCTAGGTCTCACTTTACCTTTTGCTGAAATACAGCCACCTCGGGTTGGAAAGCAGCAGCAGTTTAATGCTAAAAACTAATATTAAAAAGAGGTTAGGACGGAGGTAAAGAACAATACCTACCCAGTTGAAACTACGGGGTAATTTAGGTAATCTTAGTGGAAAATTGACCTGGACACCAAGGTTAACAGTTCAACACTTCAAAAAGTGTCTGAGATCTTTTATCATTACTAATAGTCAGGACCTCAGTATGTCTAATCTAAAAACTATGGTATTATTCCAGCAGCAGTACAGTACCACCTACAGCATCTCTGTAACCCACTAACCCCCTTTTTTGTTCTACAACTACAGCGGTATTGTGGCCCTCCAAACCCACCAACCTAGAGTGCCTCTCACACAATGAGGCGCATGTCAAGCTATAAGCTTCAGACAGGCATTGTACTTACACAGACATCCACAGCCAGGAACATACCCAAACGTGTTACATGGATGATCTCCCAGCCACTCATGAATTATCAATAGAAAGGCTCCAGCCAATTTCCCCCAGGTCCCCAGCCTTGCACCCCAGAAATATACTGTCTTGCACTGCTCAGTTTTCCTTTGGACAGTGTAAACTCATTAATAAATTCATCACTTCTTCATAGGAAAATGGACATGCACCAGCCTTTGTAACCTGAGCTGAGATTACACCTTCTTCCAGCTGCTAGAAAGATCCTTGCTGTTCCATGGGTTGGTCTGCCCCTATGGCATACAGGCCTTCTCTGAAAGGTCTCTGGTATAGTGGATTGGACGTTGATGAGCCATTAATGTCCATCCGGCTGGTGATGAATCATTAAGAATACCTTTGAGTTAGGTGTTTCAAAGATCCATTCTCCTCTAGAAGTTCCTTCCAATAGGTCTCAATCATAGAATCATAGGACTGGAAGGGACCTCAAGAGGTTCTCTAGTTCAGTCCCCTGCACTCAAGGCAGGACTAAGTATTATCTAGGTCATCCTTGACAGGTGTGTGTCTAACCTGCTCTTAAAAATATCCAACGATGGAGATTCCACAACCTCCCTAGGTAATTTATTCCAATGCTTAACTACCTTGACAGTTAAGAAGTTTTTTCTAACGTCCAACCTAAACCACCTTTGCTGCGATTTAAGTGTATTGCTTCTTGTCCTATCCTCAAAGGTTAAAGAGAACATTTTTTCTCACTCCTTGTAATAACCTTTTATGAACTTGAAAACTGTTATCTTGTCCCCGCTCAGTCTTCTCTTCTCCAAACTAAACAAAGCTGGTTTTTTTTATAATCTTCCCTCATACACCATGTTTTCTAGACCTTTAATCATTATTGTTCTTTCTTCAATTTGTCTACATGTTTCCTGAAATGTGGCATCCAGAACTGGACACAATACTCTAGTTGAGGCCTAATCAGCATGGAGTAGAGTGAAAGATTTATTTGTTGTCTTGCTTACAAGTCTCCTGGTAATCCATCCCAGAATGATGTTTTTTTTTTTTTAACAGTGTTACATTGTTGACTCATATTTAGTTTGTGATCCCCTATAACCCCCGATCCCTTTCCGCAGACTCCTTCCTAGGCAGTTATTTCCCATTTTGTATGTGTGCAACTGATTGTTCCTTCCTAAGTGGAATACTTTGTATTTGTCCTTATTGAATTTCATCCTATTTCCCTCAGACCATTTCTCCAGTTTGTCCAGATCATTTTGAATTTTAATCCTATCCTCCAACGCACTTGCAACCCCTCCCAGCTTGGTATCATCCACAAACTTTATAAGTGTATTCTCTATGCCATTATCTAGATCACTGATGAAGATTTCAAACAGAACCAGACCCAGAACTGATCCTGGCAGAACCCAACTTGATATAACCATCCAGCCTGACTGTGAACCACTGACAGCTACTCTCTGGGAATGGTTTTCCAACCAGTTATTCAGTTATTAAATTAAGTGACCCCCCCATGTAATAAAATTGTGACCCCGAGGGGTCCCAACCTCCGATTTGATAACCAATGCCCTAGATGGAGGTAGAGAACTCAGGAAAGGTATGCCTGAAGAGAAGCATGAACAGTGAATTAAGAAGAAGCAAGTCAAAGAGGCCCGGGCCCATGATCCCCCTCCATTAAATGCCTTCAAGAGGGAGCAATACATATTGCTGAAAAGTTGAGTTCTATTTTCCATTATGGAACCTCATGTCAGTTGCTTGTAATATTCTCAGACAAATTCCTTCTGAGCTGAAATTTTCCATTATTCATTTCTCATTAGACGTGATTTTTTTTTTGTTGAAAGTCTCAAGAAAATCTTTTTCACTGGGTTTGCATCAATAACTGAACCAAGTTAGTGTTTTCAAAACTAGTTGGTTTTGTGCACTTTCTTGAAATCTAATGAACAAGCAAATTTGGAAGGGAGTTTGCTCAGTAATTTGAAAGTTAAGAGCATTACATGCTTTTTAGATATATGCATAGTAGGATTTTTGTTTGTTTCTTTGCACTGATGATGGCTTAGAGCACTAGAGGTAAACATTCAGCCAAAAGAACTGAACACAGTGCCAGAAGGCCACAACTCCTGAGTCCTTTTTCTACCATTCCCTAAGGGTATGTCTACACTACGAAATTAGTTCGAATTTATAGAAGCCGGTTTTATTGAAATCGGTTGTATACAGCCGATTGTGTATGTCCACACAATAAAATGCTCTAGGTGCTCTAGTCGGCAGACCGCGTCCACAGTACGAGGCTAGCGTCGACTTCCGGAGCATTGCACTATGGGTAGCTATCCCACAGCTATCCCACAGTTCCCGCAGTCTCCGCCGCCCCTTGGAATTCTGGGTTGAGATCCCAATGCCCGGATGATGCAAAACAGTGTCGCGGGCGGTTCTGGGTACATGTCATCAGGCCCCTCCCTCCCCCGTCACAGCAACGGCAGACAATAGATTCGCGCCTTTTTATCTGGGTTACCTGGGTTACCTGTGCAGACAACATGGAGCCCGCTCAGCACAGCTGAGCTCACCGTCACCATATGTCCTCTTGGTGCCGGCAGACGTGGGACTGCATTGCTACACAGCAGCAGCTGCTAACTGCCTTTTGGCGGTAGACGGTGCAGTAGACTGGTAGCCTTCATCGGCGATCTGGGTGCTGGCAGCCGTGGGGCTTGCCTTTTGGCAGTAAATGGTGTATTATGACTGTTAGCCGGCCTATTACAAGTCGGGTCATCGCACATTAGCAGAGTCTTCCCTGAGCAGCAGCTCGTGCAATAGGCCTGAAGACCATCGTCATACACCGCCCCGTATTTGCTGCCAAGCACCCAGAAAGATGCCGAGGGCTATCAGTCACGCTGCACCGTCGTCTTAAGATGTAAAAAAATAGATTTTCTCTGTATTCATTTGCTTCCCCCTCCCTCGGTCAAATCAACGGCCTGCTAAACCCAGGGTTTTCAGTTTAATCTTTGGGGGGGACCAGTCTGTGACAGTTGTTTGTGTCTCTCCCTGATGCACAGCCACCGTTCTTTATTTTAATTCCCTGTGCCTGTACGCCATGTCGTCACTCGGCCCCCCTCCCTCCTTCCCCTAGGCCGTCAGATACTACGTTTGCGCCACAGCTCGAGCCGAGAAGCGGTTCGCGCCTTTTCTTTGAATTCTGGGTTGAGATCCCAATGCCCGGATGATGCAAAACAGTGTCGCGGGCGGTTCTGGGTACATGTCGTCAGGCCCCTCCCCCCTCGTCACAGCAACGGCAGACAATAGATTCGCGCCTTTTTACCTGGGTTACCTGTGCAGACAACATACCACGGCAAGCATGGAGCCCGCTCAGCTGAGCTGAGCTCACCGTCACCATATGTCCTCTGGGTGCCGGCAGACGTGGGACTGCATTGCTACACAGCAGCAGCTGCTAACTGCCTTTTGGCGGTAGACGGTGTAGCATGAGTGATAGTCGTGGGGCTGGCAGCCGTAGGGCTGCATTGCACCAGCCCCTTGCAGGCGATGGTATATTATGACTGGTACCCGTCGTTGTCATACTGGTATGGCTGTCAATCATGGCCACCTGGGCAGACATGCTACTGTTTTGATGATGACGGTTACCAGTCATAATATACTATTTTCTGCCAATTGCCCAATATTGTCTGCTAAGCACCCAGAAGAGGCCGAGGGCGATGCTGGGTGCTGGCGGACGTGGGGCTGGCAGACGTGGGGCTGCATTGCTACACAGCAGCAGCCCCTTGCCTTTTGGCAAATGATGGTATATTATGATTGGTACCCATCATCATCATACTGGTATGGCTGTCACTCATGCTGCAGCGTCGGCTGCCACCTTAAGATGTAAAAAATAGATTTGTTCTGTGTTCATTTGCTTCCCCTTCCTCCGTGAAATCAACGGCCTGCTAAGCCCAGGGTTTCCAGTTTAATCTTTGGGGGGGCCATTCTGTGTGACAGTTGTTTGTGTTTCTCCCTGTTCCTGTACCTGTACGCCATGTCGTCACTCGGCCCTCCCTCCCTCCCTCCCTCCCTCCCGCCCTCCTTCTCCTGGTCCATCAGATACTACTTTCGCGCCTTTTTTCTGACCAGGCGCCATAGCTAGCACTGGGATCATGGAGCCCGCTCAGATCACCGTGGCAATTATGAGCACTATGAACACCACGCGCATTGTCCTGGAGTATATGCAGAGCCAGAACATGCCAAGGCGAAACCCGGACCAGGCGAGGAGGCGATTGCAGCACGGCGACGAGAGTGATGAGGAAATTGACATGGCCATAGACCTCTCACAAGGCACAGGCCCCAGCAATGTGGAAATCATGGTGTCACTGGGGCAGGTTGATACCGTGGAACGCCGATTCTGGGCCCGGGAAACAAGCACAGACTGGTGGGACCGCATCGTGCTGCAGGTATGGGACGATTCCCAGTGGCTGCGAAACTTTCGCATGCGTAAGGGCACTTTCATGGAACTTTGTGACTTGCTTTCCCCTGCCCTGAAACGCCAGGATACCAAGATGAGAGCAGCCCTCACAGTTGAGAAGCGAGTGGCGATAGCCCTGTGGAAGCTTGCAACGCCAGACAGCTACCGGTCAGTCGGGAATCAATTTGGAGTGGGCAAATCTACTGTGGGGGCTGCTGTGATCCAATTTGCCAGGGCAATGAAAGACCTGGTGATAGCAAGGGTAGTGACTCTGGGCAACGTGCAGTCAATAGTGGATGGTTTTGCTGAAATGGGATTCCCAAACTGTGGCGGGGCGATAGACGGAACCCATATCCCTATCTTGTCACCAGAGCACCAAGCCACCGACTACGTAAACCGCAAGGGGTACTTTTCAATGCTGCTGCAAGCCCTGGTGGATCACAAGGGACGTTTCACCAACATCAACGTGGGATGGCCGGGAAAGGTACATGATGCTCGCGTCTTCAGGAACTCTGCTCTGTTTCGAAAGCTGGAGGAAGGGACTTTCTTCCCGGACCAGAAAGTGACCATTGGGGATGTTGAAATGCCTATCGTGATCCTTGGGGACCCAGCCTACCCCTTAATGCCATGGCTCATGAAGCCGTACACAGGCAGCCTGGACAGGAGTCAGGACCTGTTCAACTACAGGCTGAGCAAGTGCCGAATGGTGGTGGAATGTGCATTTGGACGTTTAAAAGCGCGCTGGCGCAGCTTACTGACTCGCTCAGACCTCAGCGAAAAGAATATCCCCATTGTTATTGCTGCTTGCTGTGCGCTCCACAATATCTGTGAGAGTAAGGGGGAGACCTTTATGGCGGGGTGGGAGGTTGAGGCAACTCGCCTGGCCGCTGATTACGCGCAGCCAGACACCAGGGCGGTTAGAGGAGCACAGCAGGGCGCGGTGCGCATCAGAGAAGCTTTGAAAACGAGTTTTGTGACTGGCCAGGCTACTGTGTGAAACTTCTGTTTGTTTCTCCTTGATGAACCCTCCAACCCCCCCCCCCCCGACCCGGTTCACTCTACTTCCCTGTAAACCAACCAACCACCCCACCCCACCCTCCCCTCCCCCTTGCAGAGGCAATAAAGTCATTGTTTTTTCACATTCATGCATTCTTTATTAGTTCCTTACAGAGGTAGGGGGATAATTGCCAAGGTAGCTGGGATGGGTGGGGGAGGAGGGATGGAAAAGGACACACTGCATTTTAAAACTTTAACTCTTATTGAAGCCCAGCCTTCTGATGCTTGGGCGATCATCTGGGGTGGAGTGACTGGGTGGACGGAGGCCCCCCCACCGTGTTCTTGGGCGTCTGGGTGAGGAGGCTATGGAACTTGGGGAGGAGGGCTGTTGGTTACACAGGGGCTGTAGCGGCAGTCTCTGCTCCTGCTGCCTTTCCTGCAACTCAACCATACGCTCGAGCATATCAGTTTGATGCTCCAGCAGACGGAGCATTGCCTCTTGCCGTCTGTCTGCAAGCTGACGCCACCTATCGTCTTCAGCCCGCCACCTCTCCTCTCGTTCATGTTGGGCTTTTCTCATCTCCGACATTGACTGCCTCCACGCATTCTGCTGTGCTCTATCAGCCTGGGCGGACATCTGCAGCTCCGTGAACATCTCGTCCCTCGTCTTACGTTTTCTCTTTCTAATGTTCACAAGCCTCTGCGAAGGAGAAACATTTGCAGCTGGTGGAGGAGAAGGGAGAGGTGGTTAAAAAAGACACATTTTAGGGAACAATGGGTACAGTCTTTCATTACAAGGTCGCATATTTCGGCTTGCAGGCAGCCATCGTAGGCCACAGTGTTTTGGCTTTTTTAACCTTCTTAACATGCGGGAAAGATTGCAAACAGCAGCGCATTTCCCATATCAAGGATGAATTGGGTTGTCCATTTAAAATGGGGTTTCAATGTAAAAGGAGGGGGCTGCGGTTTCCCGGTTAACATGCGGCACAAACACAAGTAAACCACCCCCCCACACACGATTCTCTGGGATGATCACTTCACCCCTCCCCCCCACCGCGTGGTTAACAGCGGGGAACATTTCTGGTCAGAATAGCAGGAACGGGCGCCTCTGAATGTCCCCCTTAATAAAATCACCCCATTTCAACCAGGAGAGCTTTCTGGAGATGTCCCTGGAGGATTTCCGCTCCATCCCCATACACGTTAACAGACTTTTCCAGTAGATGTACTGGCCGCGATTGCCAGGGCAAATTAATCATTAAACACGCTTGCTTTTTTTTTGTAATGTTTACAAATAGTTACAAAGTTACACTCACCAGAGGTCTCCTGTGTGCCCTGAGGGTCTTGGGTGAGTTCGGGGGTTACTGGTTCCAGGTCCAGGGTCACAAACATATCCTGGCTGTTGGGGAAACCGGTTTCTCCGCTTCCTTGCTGCTGTGAGCTACCTACAGTACCTCCATCGTCATCTTCCTCGTTCCCCGAACCGTCTTCCCTGTGTGTTTCTCCAGTGAGAGAGTCATAGCACACGGTTGGGGTAGTGGTGGCTGCACCCCCTAGGATCGCATGCAGCTCCGCGTAGTAGCGGCAAGTTTGCGGCTCTGCCCCGGACCTTCCGTTTGCTTCTCTGGCTTTGTGGTAGGCTTGCCGTAGCTCCTTAATTTTCACGCGGCACTGCTGTGTGTCCCTGTTATGGCCTCGGTCCTTCATGGCCTTGGAGATCTTTTCTAATACTTTTCCATTTCTTTTACTGCTACGGAGTTCAGCTATCACTGCTTCATCTCCCCATATGGCGAGCAGATCTCGTACCTCCCGTTCGGTCCATGCTGGAGCTCTTTTGCGATCCTGGGAGGACTCCATGACGGTTACCTGTGCTGATGAGCTCTGCGTGGTCACCTGTGCTCTCCACGCTGGGCAAACAGGAAATGAAATTCAAACCTTCGCGGGTCTTTTCCTGTCTACCTGGTCAGTGCATCTGAGTTGAGAGCGCTGTCCAGAGCGGTCACAATGAAGCACTGTGGGATAGCTCCCGGAGGCCAATAACATCGAATTCCGTCCACACTACCCCAATTCCGACCCGCAAAGGCCGGTTTTATCGCTAATCCCCTCGTCGGAGGTGGTGTAAAGAAACCGGTTTAAAGGGCCCTTTAAGTCGAAAGAAAGGGCCTCGTTGTGTGGACGTGTCCAGGCTTAATTCGGTTTAACGCTGCTAAAGTCGACCTAAACCCGTAGTGTAGACCAGGCCTGAGTGACCTTAATACTGCTTAGAAACAGTTTGCATTTATAAAAAACTTTGAAAACAATGTCTAACCAGGCTTCACAACTCGCCTGTGCAGTACATCACCACTCCTCCCATATACATTTTTTTTTAAAGTACAAAACAAATTCTTTGCTATCACTATTCTTTGACCTTCCCAGTGTGGTCTTGTCTGGTCTTTGGTTGTTTTACAGACTATAAACTGTTTGGGGCATAGATTATCAGCCAAATTATCTTCTGGTGTAGCTGTGCAAAACTCCATTTAAGTCAATGCAGATCTCTCTTATACCTTTAGTCTCACGTCTAAATTACTAAAAGTAGTATCCCCTAGACAAATTATTTATAACCAAACAATTTTGGGTGCCTATGATTTTTGGATCATAGAATCATAGAATATCAGGGTTGAAAGGGACCTCAGGAGGTCCTCTAGTCCAACCCCCTGCTCAAAGCAGGACCAGTTCCCAACTAAATCATCCCAGCCAGGGCTTTGTCAAGCCTGACCTTAAAAACCTCTAAGGAAGGAGATTCCACCACCTCCCTAGGTAACCCATTTCAGTTCTTCACCACCCTCCTAGTGAAAAAGTTTTTCCTAATATCCAACCTAAACCTCCCCCACTGCAACTTGAGACCATTACTCCTTTGTTCTGTCATCTGGTACCATTGAGAACAGTCTAGGTCCATTCTCTTTGGAACCCCCTTTCAGGTAGTTGAAAGCAGTTATCAAATCCCCCCTTATTCTTCTCTTCTGCAGATTAAACAATCCCAATTTTTTGTTTAATCCTCTCCTCATAAGTCCTGAGCTCCAACCCCCTAATAATTTGTTGCCCTCCGCTGGACTCTTTCCAATTTTTCCACATCCTTCTTTTCGTGTGGGGCCCAAAACTGGACATAGTACTCCAGATGAGGCCTCACCAATGTCAAATTGAGGGGAATGATCATGTCCCTCAATCTACTAGCAATGCCCCTACTTATACAGCCCAAAATGCCATTAACCTTCTTGGCAACAAGGGCACACTGTCGACTCATATCCAGCTTCTTGTCCACTATAACCCCTAGTCCTGATTCTCAGAGGTGCTGCGAACCCACAGCTCCAATTGATTTCATTTGGTGTTTTGGCCACTGAGCTCTTTTGAAAACCTGGCCCAAGATGTCTCAAGATAGGCATCTAGAAATATCCAAATCAGTGGCTGTTTTGAAAATATTTGTCTTCATCTGTCTGAATCTCAGTTTTCCAATGTCAACCTAGTGACACTGCCTGAAGCCAGATGTGATGGGATGTTCACCCCCACACTTGCCCTAAGTGGGTTAATGTGAGCTAAGAAAAGGGGAGGGGGAGGGCAATCAACCAGACAGGCCACAGCTGAGGGGAATCAGGATACTTAAGTAATCCTCTGATTGAATAATGAGGGTGCACAGCTAAGGAGGAGTGAGCTGGGCTGGGTTTTTACAGAGACAGGAAGTTAGCAGCAGAGTTGAGGCTGCAGGGAAGTAATCTGAAATCACTCCCTGGGAGAAGGGGTGTGTGTGTTTGGGGGCTACAGAGCCAAAGTAGCCTGGGAGGAGGGAGTTTGGGGACTGGCAAACCAGAGAATGAGTGGGGCCAGAAGGTTAGCTAAGACTTAGGGAAAAGGCAGTAAGGTCCAGAATGGAACAGATCTTGGCTGCTGATTAGAGGGTCTCTGAACTGGTACCCGGAGTAGAGGGTGGGCCTGGGATTCCCTACCAGCCATTTGGGAAGTGACACTGGATGGGAAGACTGCCTGAGTCATTTATAAGAAGAGACTTTGATGCCCTGGAAGGGGAGGACACATGTGACTTGGCTGGAGGGCTAGGTCACAAATGTAGAGTATCTTGCCTCACTGAGAGCCAGGAAGAGAAGGCAAGGCATGCCGCCAAAAGTGAAAAGGAGCTGTCGGACCTGGAATCAGCTAATCCCCAGAGCAAATAGCAGGAGGTGCACTAGTAGTGAGCATATCCTGTGACACCATAACATTCAGGAGACAGAGAAGTGCTAGTCAGCAACTTATCTATCTCCTTTCTAAGCCTATGTTGTGTGTGATCTGAAAATTGCAAGTTCCCAGTTTGCTATCCCATTGGATGCTGTTGCTGTAATGACTCCTATTATCCCTCTGAGAGTTTATTCCTCCAAAGTGTGTTGAATAAGGTGTCTGATCAAAATATTTATTTTCCTCCTGTTTGAAATTAGATTTTCCTCTAAACTCAGACAAGGTAGTTTTTCAAGAGAAATATGACTTTTTTAAAAGTACACATGTACAGTAATTTCAAGTGTGCCCATATTTTTTGAGGCAGCCAGTGATGGTTTTATATATGCACACATTTTGTGTGGTGAAATTGTTGGCAGCCTCACATGAGATGCATGACTTCTTCCTCAGATGAAAACTAGACACCACTCTTAGGGCTGTACATTTATAGGACATGGGCAAATCAGTTTTCCTACATATTTTTTTGTAAAATATAGCCAATGTCACCTGATGTGAAATGCCACAAAATGATTCAGTAGCCAAAATGTGAGCACTTCAGGTAGGGAGTAGGAAGTCTTATAACTCAGTCACCCTGTGTAACCCTGTATAACTGAGGTTTCCTGAAATGGAAATGACAGTTTTAAAAGACTGCTCAGCTTGCAGCTTTTTCACATCAATTCCTTTCTGAAGCCTCCCATGACTACTCCTATTCGTTTAATCACACTAACAAGGTATGGATAAATTTGTGAACCACTTTTTCAATCACAAGCCCAGTGATGCTTCAGATTTAGATTTCTTCACACACTGGTGTTTATAATAGGTTTACAAAATGAGGCTTGAAAATACCTTAAGGCTACCTGGATGGCATTTATTCAGAATGGAGTGGATAATAGAAATAAACCTGTTTTATTTGGAGGTAAACTCCAATGTGTTCACCATCAGTCATTAGGACGTAAGTTCAATTAGGGGATCATAGTAATACCTTCAAAAGTCCCTATTATAGAGCTGCCCATTTCATTAGTAAGGACATCATCTGCTTAAGTATATAGGAAAACAGTGATTTCTAAAGAACTGAGGTTGCAGTCTTTAATTTGTTTTAATTTTCCTGCTAAGAAGTTTCATGATAAATTTATCAAAAATTATCTTTAGCTGCTATAATTCTACAGCATTCACTTTGTGAAGGCCCAGGATTGTGAAATTTTCTCATTAAGGAAGATGAAGTAGCTGTAATATTTAGATGATATTTTGACCACTTGCTTTGCTATCTTAATTGCGTGTGTGGCATTTATGAGGGCCTTACACCGTGGAATTTTTGCTTTCTTGAATATGACCTCCAAAAGACACGAGATGCATACTTGCAGGATTAAAGGAATCTATGAAGCACCCACATGTAGATTCCCCCTGGGAGTTTTATTCAGATTCATGCTAGGACAAGTAGAAAAGCTGGACCCACAATTTTAGAAGCAACTGTAACAGACTTTGTGGAGGGAAAACTTGTCTGATCATATCTGAACCTTAATTTTCATTGTTATTCATAGATTTCTCCATCTTCTAATGCTGAATTTTTGGTTGTTGTCTTGACATTTGCCCTGCTGACTAACAACTATCCGTGACAAACTATGGTCACAGACAGTCAGACAGGCAGACATCATAGTTATCAGTAGCAGTTGAACTTTGGACCTTCAGCACCAAAAGCACAAGACCTACCGCTTAATCTAAAGGTATAATGCTGTTAGCCATATGTATGTAGGAGACTCTCCTACTTTCTGGTCCTAGACATTATAGGGAGACATGATAACAACCTAGTCCTAAGCATCTTATGTCCACAGGAGTTTAAATACCACATGAGGTGCCATTCTGTAAAAAGTCATGGATGTCTACAGACAGATGTCAGATTTCAGAGTAGCAGCCGTGTTAGTCTGTATCCGCAAAAAGAACAGGAGTACTTGTGGCACCTTAGAGACTAACAAATTTATTAGAGCATAAGCTTTCGTGGACTACAGCCCACTTCTTCAGACAGATGGACGTTGTTGTGAGCAGGGAAAAAAACAGAATGTCTTTTTTTGCTGGAGGTTTTATCTTTAAAGGGGCCATCCACTAGTGGAAGACATGATTGTTTGCCATAAGCCAGCATTATATATATGCACCGTGCCAAATTATATTTACAGTAGTGCCCACAATGTGCTCAGTTCTATACAGAAATTTAGAGAAAAAAACAATCTCTGCCTGTAAGAGCTTGCAGTCTACCATGAGTTCAGGACAAATGGTGAAGTTTTGAATTGAAGCCCTAGATAGGATTTTTACAGATTAAATGGAGTAACCAACATACATTAGTCTTGGTTTGGTTCTGTTTGACTTTCTATATATTCTGGTGCTTCTCCCTCTCTCCCTCCACCCCCAGTTCGTAATTAGTTCTGGGTTGAGTGTTGAAACCTGTTCGTTACTATGTCTTGCAGATTGATTGGTTGAAGTACTATAAAACTCAGGCCACTTTTGTTTTCATAGTTTGTCTTTGGTTTTCCAGGGCTGTTAACAACCCTGTTGTTGTTTATTAAATCTTAGAATGAATAATAGGATATAAAATAATACTGAACAAATTATAATATCATTACATATATCAATCACATGCTCTCACCTGCAAAACTGTGTTCAACCCTGGCCACCCATTCTCAAAAAAGATATAGTGACAATAGGGTCATTAAGACAGGTGAAAAAATTGTTTAGCGGTATGGAGTGACCTCTGTATGAGGAGAGATTGAAAAGACTGTGACTGTTTAATTTAGAGATGACACAGATAAGAAGGGATGTGATAGAAGTACACAAAATAATTAAAGATTCAGGTGTTCAGTACTTCCATTTAGCCTTTTCATAAGACAAAGCAAGGGGACTTTCAATGGAATTGAAAGGCAAATCATTTAAAATTGCTGATGGGAAATCCTTTTTTTCCCCAGAGAAAATAATTATCCTGTGGTACTCAGTATTACTAGTAGTATTTATGTTATGATAGTGCCTAGAGGCCCCTAAGTAAGATGGGGGCCCTATTGTGCTGGGACTTGTACAAATACACAGTAAGAAAGAGTCCTTGCCCTGATGAGCTTATAGTCTTAATTGAAAAGATAGGAAGGAAAAGAGAGGAGAAGTGATTTGTCTAAGGTCACACAACACATCTCGGACACAGCTAGGAATAGATCCCACATCTCTCAAATCCCACTCCAGTGCCTTTTCCATTGAATGAGAACTGGTCGTGATTATTGCTGTTGTTGTTCTCAAAATTCTTTCTCTATTGAAAAAATGTGGTTTCTTCAAAATCAAAATTTTCCATGAGGAACTGTCAATTTTGCTGAATTTTTTTTCAACTTTCTTGATGGAAAATCAAAGCAATTGTTTAATTTTGAACAACCCAAAACAAGTGTCTGCATTTGCCTCGGTTGACAACAGTGCCTCATGGGAGCTATAGCTTAGGTGCCTCACACCCAATTCTTCTATATTTATCAGCATGACTACATCTCCCATGATTATGGGACTCCCACAATGCACCATGGGAGGGTCCCCAGTGCAACATGGGAGATGTAGTTTGATCAAGGAGCCCAGACCATAGTCCAAAGTGGAGGCATGATGTACATTAACTATGGATCCCATGAGGCACCGTGGGACTCAGGCAGACTCAGATTCATGTTGACCTTATTGACAGGGATTAGGAAGAAATTTATTTATGAAATGGCTATTCCATAACTTTCCAATACAGGGTCTCTTGAACTTTTTTCTGAAGTATCTATTACTGGGCACTGTGTGTCAGGATAATAGAGTTGGGAGGAATTAGAAATCAGATCTAACATGGTCATTCCAATGTTCCTGTTGAAGTTGGTTTGTGGCAATACTTCTATTAACTAATGTTGTTTTTCCTTCTGTGTTTTCTTCCCTAACCTCAGTGCTTGAAGTGAAGGGAATCAAATAGGGTCATAGAAATGGCAAATAGAGTTTTGAGCTGGGTAGCTGAAGGGTGCACATCAAACTCTGTTTTACCAAAACTGCTACTCCCCAATTATGATTGTGCTTGCACACACGTACACACACTTTTTCAGACCACTTTAAATTCTGCTCATTTCTGGAGTCTATAGGGTGCATCAATTATGTCAACAGGAAATAAACCTGTTTTCCAATCTTCCATAGTTTTTTTTCTCAGATAAATTTTATCCCCCAATACTTTAGAACATTATTAATAAAATTGGAAATAAATTGCAGAGGGAGGAAAAACAAATATAAAGAACAGGCAAAGGAGAACAGAGATGTTTTCAGCTGAAATTTAAAATGAGCTGGAGGATCAAAATGTTAGTTACACAAGGTAACTGTTCCAGAACACAGGTGCTATAACATAGAAGGCTTTCACCCCATAATGACTACATTGTGTAGAGGACTGAGAACAAAGCAAGTGCTGGATGAATGGAGGGAAAATAGAGAAAAGTAGACTTTGTGAAAAATTGTTGATATTACAGACATGGAAGATTTCAAAAAACAGTAATGCAGCTACGAATTGGATCCTGAAACAAATGAGGAACCAGCAGAAGAATTTGATAAGGGTGTTGTGATCATACTTTTTTGTAATTGCAAGAAAACAAGTTCAATACTGAGCACTATTTGTGTAGGCATGAACAGTGAGAATTTTGGTACTTTTTAATGCCTATTGTTTTAAAATTATGGCACAATTCTCCTTGTAGATCCACCAGGCAGATATCAATTCCAATTTCCTGCTCTCCACACATGTGCAGAACTGGTGACAAGATCTTTATATGCAGGGAAAGAATAATACCAGAGTTGTGATATGTTGTGCAGATCTGAAAGGAGACTTTTGCCCTTTAAAAGATTTGATAATTCCATCACTATTATTAAAACAATAAATCATAATCCTAAAGCCTATGAACCTTTATTTATACCGTTGGCTGAGGTTTTACTTTTTCCTCTTAACCTTCCCGGCTATTTGTCTTGATACTTGCTACTACTGCTCATTTCTGACTCTCTTAATGATGTGTTCACAGAGTGCTCTTTTGCCATTGTAATACATTTGTGTCCATTTCACTTTGTCTTCTGCAATTTTTATGGAATGATGATGGTGGTGATGATTAGAACTTGGGTCAGTGTACAACATAATAATAAATTAAAAAAAAACTAATAAAATGCTTCTTAAATTTCCAACAGACAAAAGCAAATGAATGAGTCCAATAAGAAAAAAAGGGATGTGGGGAAAGTGATATCCCAACAGTCCTTGCAATAAATAGTACCTTTTGAAATAAAAATCTCTCAAGATGTGTTTTTAAAAGGAAAGATGAACTGAAGAAGATCCCAGAATAGAGCAAATTCCACCTCCTCAGGCTTTGTCTATATTAAGAAAATTTTCCCTGGCATAACTAAATTGATCCACATATAAAGCCTTGGAGCCCTGAGCAGCAAGAGTATGATTGACCTGTCCCGTGCTACTGCAGAGTTCATTTCTTCCTGCCTTTTATGTAGGTATAAAATGAGCGAGAGGAGAGAGAGATAGGAGCCTTTACCACCTTGTGCATGGTGCATAAGGACGAGGCAGAATTGTAATCCCTGTTCTCTGCCCAAGACCTGTTTGTCTTCTTACTTTTCCAAGCATATGTGATGCTCTTGTAGGGTGACCAGATGTCCCAGTTTTATAGGAACAGTCCCAATATTTGGGGCTTATTTTTATATGGGCTCCTATTATCCCCCATCCCCTGTCCCAGTTTTTCACACTTGCTATCTGGTCACCCTATGCTCTTAGGGTGTGGGGGGTAGTAAATGACAGGAAGAAGGTGGAGGTCTATGGCTCATCTCCTCCAGAACCAGCTCACAGAGTTGGACCAGTGCATGGGGGGAAATAAGATATATTCCATAAAGCAGAGGTTCTCAAACTGGGGATGTGTGCGCTCCCTCCTCCCCAAAGGGGTGTAGAATTTATTCTGGGGGAACATGAGAAACTTTAGGGGGAAAAACTTACTGCATACATCTAGAGCTGGTTGGCTGGAGAGTGGTGCAGAAGTAAGGGTAGCAATACCATACCACCCTAACTTCTGTGCTACTGCTGGCAGAAGCACTGTTTTCAGAGATGCACAGAAGTAACGGTGGATGGTATTTTCACCCTTATTTCAGCACTGCTGTTCGCAGCAGCACTGCCTTCAGAGCCGGGTGTCCACAGCAGCTGATGGTCTCTGCTCTGTCTTCAGAGCTGGGCAGCCGGAGAGTGGTAGATGATGGCCAGATACCCCAGGGGAAAGGGGGGAGCATATACTACTTCAGACACAAAGGAGGGGGAACACGATGAAATATGTTTGTGAACCACTGTCATAATGGAATATAGTAGCAGGCATGCTACTCATATAGGTACCTACCAATAACACTAGTACCTACCTGCAACCCCTCCCTCAGCACAATCCATTAGCACTAATGATTATCTAATCTTTGGGAACTCATGGAATATGGGTGAGATCCCAGAGGACCAAAGAAGAGCTAACATGGTACCTATCTTTAAAAAGGGGAACAAAGAGAATCCAGAGAATTATAGACTAACATAACTTTGATATCTAGAAAGATACTGGAATAAATTATTAAACAATCAATTTGTAAGCATCTAGATGATAATATGGTCATGAGTAATAGCTAACATGGATTTGTCAAGAACAAATCATGCCAAATGAACCTAATGCGCTTCTTGACAGAGAAACTTCCTTTGTGGGTAGGGGGGAAGCTGTACACATGATATATCTTGGTTTTGGGGTTTTTTTGTTTTGTATTTAGTAAGGTGTTTGAGATAGTGCCACAGGAGATTCTCATGGGAAACTAGGGAAATGTGGTCTAGATCAAATTATTATACAGTGGTGTACAACTGGTTGAAACACCCACTCAGAGTAGTTATCAATGGTTTGCTGTCAAACTTGGGGGATGTATCTAGTTGGGTCCCACAGAGGTCTGTCCTGGGTCCAGTACTAGTCAATATTTTCTTCTATGATTTGGATAATAGAATGGAGAGTATGCTTATAAAATCTCAGGATAAACTAAGTTCGGAGCGGTTGCTAGCCCTTTGAAGGATAGAATTAGAATTCAAAATGATCTTAATAAATTGGAGAATTTGTCTGAAATCAACAAGATGAAATTCAATAAAGCCGAGTGCACAGTACTACAGTTAGGAAGGAAAAATCAAATACACAACTATAAAATGGGGACTAAATGGCTAGCCAGAGGTACCGCTGGAAATAATTAGCGGATGACAGTCAATCATAGATTGAAGATGAATCAACAATGTGATGCAATTGTGAAAAAAATATCATTCTGGGTGTATTAATAATCATGTTATATGTAAGAGGTAATTGTCCTGCTGGTTTCTCAACTGGAGTACTGTGCCCAATTCTGGACACCACAGTTTTAGGAAAGATGTAGACAAACTGGAGATAGTCCAGAGGAGGCCATCAAAAATGATAAAAGGTCTAGACAATCTGACCTATGATGAAAGGTTAAAAACAACAACAACAAATGGCTGGATATGTTTAACTTTGAGAAAAAGAAGACTGAGTGTGGGCCTGGTAACAGTCTTCAAATATATTAGGGGCTTATAAAGAGAATGGTGATTAATTGCTCTCCATGTCCCCTAAAGGTAAGATAAGAAATAATGGGCTTTATCCACAAGGGAGATTTAGGTTAGACATTAAGAAAATCTTTCTAACCATAAGGATAGTTAAGAACTGGAATAGGCTTCCAAGGGAGGTTGTGGAATCCCCATCACTGGAGGCTTTTAAGAACAGGTTAGACAAACATCTGTCAGGGATATTGTAGGTTTACTCAGTCCTGACTCAGTGCAGGGATCTGGACTAGATGACCTCTTGAATTCCCTTCCAGCCCCACATTTCTATGATTAGCTTAACTGGGCAGTGAATGGGATGTTATTCAAACTCCCTCCCCTTCACTGCCCTTAGCAGTCTTTACAGGGACAACATTGATAATGGAACTGAATCTGAAGAGGCTTGATCTTGAAGGAAAATTTGGTACCCACAAAGTTACCTCCATCCTTCACTGTGATGGGTCCTTGTCTAGCTTTGTATCTTGTAATCTTTACAGATGCCATTTTTGGTTTCCTACATTTTCTCTCCTTGTATTAGAGTTCCCACATATGCTATTCATTACATGCTGTGTAGTATCCTTCAGACTTAACTTTGTGTAGTATCCTGTTCACACTGTCTCTTTTCTATCAGGATGTAGCATAAGTTCTTTGGCACCGTAACACTGTTAGTAATCATATTTTACAACCCTCATGAATCCCTTAAGAGCTCCTAACATTTTTATATCCTGATCTTCCCCAACATACTGTTCTTTGTTACACCAAAATTTCAGTTCGATATGCTGCCCCTGTGACATACATTGACATAACAAAACTCAGGAGGCAGAAGCTTGAAAATATTTGCCCTGTTCATGAACTGACACATATGAAAGATACGCCACTTATCCACTTGAAGAATTTACAAATAGTTTGGTTACTTCTCATTTTTAAGTCTGTCATTTTGAGTAGTTGAATACATTTCCATCTTCTCCCAACCCCCGCTTGGTGGGAAAATGTGACCCAATTTTTTAATATTTTTAAATTTTCTTTTTTATTTAAACATTTCTGGGAAATAATATATAAAAAGCAATATAGTTTCCACAGCAATCAAGTTTGGTCATTGTGAAGCACAAGATAAATAATGATGATGTATAGACAAAAACAATTTAATTCACAGCTGATTAATCTTATTAGTAAAATTATATCTTCATCAGCATCTAAACTGGTACCATTCATTTTCAATCATTTTTTATTACTGAAGTGGCCTGGGGTTTTTTATAACTGCTTTTATAGCATTTTCAGGGAAATTGTCTTCCCCTGACATCATATTGACATTGTTTACCTTTGCTCTTGTGGTTTAGCTTATGCAGTAAGAATAAATATAATAGTCACTATATTGCTGTATTACAGTAATATAAACTGAGTGCCCCCATTCTGAGCTGCATTCCACTCTGTACAGAATTGAGAGTCACTGTTATTTAGTATAGCTTTGTTGTTTTATTTGCTAGGGCACAATGTGCTGGAGGAATCAGAGTAAACTTTCATTTCCTATCCTGCAAATTCAAAACCTGAGGTTTTCTGTTTAGCAGAGGTAGACACTAACACTTCAAGTAGCCAGAGTAACAGTGACAGTAAAGTAAGTTGCGGAAGTCTAATCTCAGTTTTCTTCTCAAAGACAATGAGTAATTGATCCATTGGTGTGTCCTGTGTAAAATAATTCTAGAGGGCTAAATTAGCACTTAATAGCCATATTCTACTAGTAAAGGGCCAAATCCTACTCCTATTGAATAGCATTTACTTCTGTGAATAAGGGTGACCAATTTTCTGATAGCTGCACTAGACTTTCAGTTCTTCAATGAACTTTTGTTATTAAGTTTCATCCTACAACACCTAAATAGATGAAAACAATCAAATCCTTCTGGCATATGCAATGTTACTAAACATACAAAAGGCCATCTCACTGATTGTCTACCTCTAACATACAGACATTTTTGGAAGCCCAGTACTAAAACCTAAAATTACAAATGATCGGATGCACTATTGCAATTTCAAGTTTGTAATTACCTGCAGCAAAAAAACTGTATTTGCTAGCTTCACTAGTGGTTTGAGCATTGGCCTGCTAAACCCAAGGTTGTGAGTTCAGTCTTTGAGGGGGTCACTTAGGGATTTGGGGCAAAATCAGTTCTTGGTCCTGCTAGTGAAGGCAGGGGGCTGGACTTGATGACCTTTCAAGGTCCCTTCCAGTTCTAGGAGATAGGATATCTCCATTAGTTTATTTAAAATATAAACTAATGTCTAACATACAGATCCACCTATCTGGTGAGAGCTTGTCAATGTTAGTCTATATAGAATACCAAAAAATAAAAAAAAAAAGGAGGGGGCATTCCTGCTTTTATTGACTCAGTGTATAGCTTTATGGAATAAAACACTGTTCTGACACACACATAAGCTCCCAAGACTTTAACACCAGGTGTCATAGGTTTGATGAAGAATGTTGGGTGTGACTATTATTATTCTACCAAAAGAAAATGAACCAGTAAACAATGGATCTTTTGACTTCATCTTATCTAAAGTATATTTCGTCCTCATAAGGTCAGTAGTTCAATAATTGTTAATAGTATACATAGATATTTATACAGTGCTGATTACTGAAAAGGAATAAAGTTTGATGAAGATTAGATAAAAGGATCTTCCACTGAAATAAATGGAAAATGCTCCATGTTTAGCTCCACTGGTTTTAATAGGCCTTTAGTGTTTAACTGTTAGCATTGTATCTGCATCACCAATGAACAGAAAAAATCTCAAAGTATTTCAGTGCCACATAATTTTTTTTTTAGATGGCTGGTGTTTGAGTCTTATATGCCATAACAACTTAGTGTCTTTCAGTGCTGTACTACATTCAAATAATTTCAAAAGTTTTGGAGATCCGAATCTTATCAGAACAGCTTTGGTTTGGAAATCCCTTGAAAACAAACTCTCATTAGCTTTGTAATGTTTTCTGGGTTTGGTCAAACCAGAAATAACCTTGAGAGTAATATTTTTCATAGTATTTATCATTGACATTAACAATTCGGAGTAAACATAGGAATCCAAATCTCAAAAAAGATAATGTCAATTGTGTTTGAAATTTTAGAGAAGGCTGAGGTTGATACTTCCGGTATATGAACCAATGTGCCTATTTCTGCTAACTACTGATGGGTGAACCTCCTAAATACTGGAGGTTGGATTTAGATCAAGTTCAGATAAAATAACTGATTGGAACCTGTTTCATCTAGAGGTCAGTCTAGAACTCTCTTGAGCTCTTTCACAGGATTTCCAGTATTATTTAGATTGTGCCAAGACATAAATATTATGAGATTGACTCATAATATTTCTGTTCCAGTCAAAAACATAAAGTGTAAAGGCCTAGAAAACTGGGAGGTAGGGTGTTTATGGAGGAAGTTTACAAAACTTTTCTGAAAATTTCACAGTTCAGGCTTTGGGTGAAGATTTGTATCTGTTTGAATTTTACATAGCCATTTTGTCCAGACCTTCCAAAAAACTGCTTACTTCAGGATTTCCTGCCCTTTCTGAGTCCCTGCCTATTGCCATTGCTAGCCTTAGCCTTTCTGGTTCTCTCTACGAGTAGGGAGATGCCTTGCATTTGAAGAAGTGAGGTCCTTACCCACGAAAGCTTATGCTCCCAATACTTCTGTTAGTCTTAAAGGTGTCACAGGATCCTCTGTTGCTTTTTACAGATTCAGACTAACACGGCTACCCCTCTGATACTCTATGAGTATGTTACACTGCACAATACTTATGGTAGTGTGTAGTATACATACACTGTACACGCCCCTAGCATGGGCATAAATAGCAGTGTAGATACTGAAGCACTGCTTGGGTGACCAACGACCTTACACACCACCAGTGCAGTATAGATATACCTTACAGTATGCAGTGTATCAGACCTGAAGAAGAGCTCTGTGTAAATTTGAAAGCTTGTCTCTCACCAACAGAAGTTGGTCCAATACAATACAAGGTATTACCTCACCCACCTCTAAAACCTTACAGTGGCAGTTGAATTCCTTTCAACCTATTTCTGAGAAAACCTGAACTCTTTGTGGACAGGTCCACAGACTAGGACATGGGTCTGCCAAGCCTGAGACAGCTGACATTCTCACAGTGACACTGGGAAGTGATGCAGAGCTACAGCTAAGGAGCACATGGGAAGTAGGTGCTGCAGGAAGTACCACCCAAGGGAGCCAGAGTGACAGTACTCTGAGGCCCTCTGATTGGTCAAGTGCCATATTTAACCCCGGGGGTTGGCCCAGTAAGTTGTTTGGGAAACTACACAGACTTTGCCTGTGACTTCATACTTGTCTCCTGATCTCGGGTCTCCAATCTCAGCCTGACTCTGACACTGATTTCTGCTTACTGATTCTGGTCTGGTACTACCTCTGACTCTTGCTTACTGAACCTGGAGCTTGTGATTCCTTCAACTCCTGCTCAGACACTACCGTCCCTGACGTGCAGACCTCAGCCCAGCTGTGACCTCTAGGCCAGACTGCCTACACCCAGTCCCTTACACTTTGGCTGTTACTAATGATCTATATGTCTGGCTAGGTAATCACATGGCCCAGTTCACTGTAGTATCTGAGTATCTCCCAAGCACTTAAATCTAAGGGCTTGGGGGACCATGATAATAAAGAAATGCTGTACTACACTACGTAAGAATGGCTATATTGGGTCAGACCAATGGGCCATCTAGCTGAGTATCCTGTCTTCCGATAGTGGCCAATGCCAGTTGCTTCCAAGGGAATGAACAAAACAGGGCAATCATCAAGTGATCCATCCCCATTGTCAAATCCCACCAACAGTCAAAGGCTTAGGGACACCGAGAGCATGGGGTTGCATCTATGTGCCCATCTACTTTGATGATAGTAGTGTTTAAGGCATAGCCCTGAATAAGAGCAGGTATTATACTCACTGTCAAAATTGTCTTTACATTAAAAAAATAAAATTGTTTAGTTTGTAGATTCTTGACTATTGGGTTGCTACTTTTTTAAATACTACTACTAATAATAATAATTAATAATAAATAGAAACAAACAGCAAATTGCTTGTCATTCCTATTTATGCTTGCAGCAAGAACTCTAGAAGGAACTGTGCACACAACAACTCTGCTACAGAGATGTGATGACTGGTCACCAAAATGGAGATCCAAAATTTGAGGCCCCAAATAATGTGGGAATGATTGTTACATCACTACAAACTACAGAACACATTGTTATGCTATTCTTTGTTTTGGGCACCAATTTCTTGCTATTGCCCTCAAAGTCATTCAAGATTTTCACATTACTCCGCATCTTTTACTGTACATATCTTCATAGATTCTACATTCCTTGTATATATCCTACCATCAAATTATTTTGAATAATCTCATTGAGTAATCTCCATTACAGTAATATACAATAATATGGTAATACATATATAAATAATATATAATATATAATATATTTGTTTACACAAAAAAGGTTAACAAAACACTTATTAAGTCTCTCATTTCTTCTTTACCTGAAGTACCATACAAATTTCACAAATGCAAAAATAGGAACCATGAGCAATTTGCTCTGTGTTTTTTTTTTTTTTTTTTTTTTTTTAAAGGCAACCCAGTAATGGGAACCCATAGACTAGAAAGCCTTATTTTAAAAAGTAAAATAAAAATGAAATAAGATTAACACAGTTCTGACAGTGTCTATAACAAAATGAGAGGGAAAGCATATCAGATGAAAGTAGGTCAAATCGGAAAGTTAGAAAAACCTAACTTTTTTATACATTTATTTCCTTTCTTCAGTTACATAAATTAATTCATTTAGAAAGATGACTTTCAAGGAGATTAGGAATAATGCCCCTTCTGCCTCTACTTTCATTACAATGAAAATAATTTGACCTCTAGTAAAATAATGTTGTCAGATAACTTATGATTCAGTCCTTAATACTTCTGTAAGATTGGAACATTTTTTTCTTGAATAACTAATCTTGTTTTAGTTCAGTTGTTCACAGTAGCAAATACCTTCTTTAATTAGTAAATTAAAAAAGAGGTTTTCAGAGCTCCTTATCTTTCTAGTTTTGTTATCCCATCTGTGCATGTCTTGAAAAGAGCTAAGATATGTATAATGCTAATTAATTTTGTACCACACTAGAGCTGTTAAGCCAGGTATTCAAATCCTTTCCCCAATTCAAATGCATTCTGAAGCTTAAAGTTATTACTGCTAATGAGTAATTTAATTTACTTTAATTTAATTAAACTATATTTAATTCAGTTACATGAAGGCACTCTAGTAGTCTTTGAAAATACATACGATAATAATATCCATGGATTTAAGGAAAATATTGTGTTGCAAATACTGTTCATTACATTGTAGAATCAGAGAAGGATAATGGTTCCTAGGATCCTCAAGCAGCTTCTGTAAAAGACTCTGATTAAAAACAAACCACAAACAAACAATGAAGGGTAAAATTAACATATAAAATATAATTTCTGATTGAACAAGAAAACCTAGATGACACTTAAAACTTACAGCTACAACAATATCAATAGAGCACAATAGAAGCAATTTTCTAAAAGAATACATTAGAGACAGTAAAAAAATCAAAACAAAACTTAAGTATGTCAAAGTCTGTAGGCTTTCCTCAAAGTTCTGCATAAATTATGCATAGCAGAAATAACAAATGTAGACATTGGTTATTAACTTTTCAGCACCCATACTGTATATGGACTCACACTGAAGGGTTATACATATGCATGTGAAAAATGTGTACTTGTTTTTCATGTTTAATGAAAGTCTGCACATTATTGCTCTCCGTGAGTTTAGGCTACCCAAAACATACATGAGGACAGTCCCTGTGTCAAAGAGATTAAAGACAATACAGCTCAAACACTGAACCTAGCAACCTGCTGGAGTGAGCGAGATGTGCAGGTTGGGGAGAGATCTTCCCCAAGGTTTTGAAGATGCTGCAAAACCAGTTGGTGGAGTCTATTCCAGTGTAATGTTGTGATTGGCTTCTGCAAGCCCACTGTTAGCCCCCAATGTGAGGGGTGGAAGAAGGATCCATACAATAAGTAGTGGATCCTGTGGCCTTACCTGCTCCTTCTTGCCTATGCACCTCCCCATGATGCTAAGCTCAAAGCTTGCCTGGATCATGGCCTGGACAACACAGGAAATGTGCACCATTTGTATGGTACCCTTCATCTTGGCCTCCCTGAGAATGGTGCAGTGGAACCATATTACAGCTATGGAGGAAGGGCTGGATTTTTCCATCATTTTTTTTCCATAATACACTAGATTATTAGATGATGGTTGAGGGCTTGTCTACAAGATTGGTAGTGAGTGTCAGGTACACCACTGTAGGTATACATTCTACCTTGCTATGCACTAACTGACCACTACAAATTTTGTAGTGTGCTTTGATGGTAGTGCTATTTCTGAGGTGCTATTTCAAACAACAGTACATCGAAGTGCACTATGGAACTTTTGGTGTGTGGCAGCGAGGTCCATGCAGTGACTTAGTGTGTCTCAGGCTAGTGCGCTGTAGATCCATACCCTGGTTTGCCCTGCACTAAGTCTCTGTGTGAACAAGACCCTAGTCTCAAAAGGATACTTACTTCTTTGGGGTTTTATTTGTGAGTGCATGCACACACAAACTTACTTATTTATTTATTTATTTACTTACTTAGAAGATTAACATTGATTTGCTTTGTAGAAAAAAATTATTTCAAGGAGGGGTTTGATTAAAGAGAAGTTGGTCACCTATCACACAAAGGACAGCATGGAAGAAGTTGCAGAGACCACAGTGGAAAAAGGATACAAAAGGATGTTAAGGAGGACAACATGAATGGATTGGAGTAAATAAAGCAGATATCTAGGCATTTTGTGTAGAGCCTTGAAGGTAAAAAGGCAAGAAGTCAGTGGATTGTTTGATGATTTTGTATGGACTGAGTGGTACAAGAGGAGATGCTGGGAGGCCAAAGAGGAGCAGGGTATAGTATTCATGGCACTCAGAAGGAAGTATGGGTGTTGCTAGACAAACTAGATTGCTTTTTTTGATTAAGTACAAAATCAGGGGATGTAGGCAACTCAGCAGATATTACACCTTTGGATTTTAGTAGATTGTTCAATACTGTCTCACAAAATATAACTTTCAACATTAATTCGAATTGAACTGGATATGAATACTTGTGGGAGATAGACTGAGAAGTTCTCTGATTTAACAAACAAAGATTTGTAAGGATAAATAGTAATGTATTGCATTGAGGGAGGTGTCTAGGGATGCAATGCAGGGATGTTTTGCAGTTCCTTTTTTAGCATCTTTATTTGATACTCTGGAATACATATCCAGGATCTGTATGATGAAGTGACTACCATAGTCAAAACCAAATGGGACTACAGCAGAGAATTTCCAGTAAATGTTGGCCTGCCCCAAGCGTCAGTGTTGAGCCTTTTAATGACTGCGGCTGGTATGGCTGTAATAAGTAAGAATATACATACAAAAATGCCTTGAATTATGATTGTTGCTGATGACAGTGATATGTGTGGAAGATTTAGATCCTGAAAACCAACTTTGAACAGTGGCAACACAGTTTTGAGCAGGTGGGACTTGGAGGAATGTTGGTAAGACTGAGGGAGGAGGATCACTATAAAGGATATCATAGGCAGAGAGCTTAGAAAAGTGAAAGAATTTAAATATCTAGGATTGATGGCTTCTGACAGTGGTATCCTCCTGAGAAATGCCTAACATTGTACCAAAGCTGCTTGGTGCAAATGGAGGGAGCTGACCTCAGTTCTCTGTGATAAAATATGCCAATAAAGTTAAAAGGTACAGGGTATAATATTGTATTTTGACCCATCCTAATGTATGAAACAAAGACTTGGCCAGCCACAAGAGACGAAATTGGGATTCTCTCCACTGTTGAAATGAAGATGTTGAGATAGGTAATAAAATTAGGCTGTGAGGGGACTAATGTGGGTTGCCCCATCTGAAGACAAGTTGAGGATGGTTAGGCTACGATGGCATGGACATGTCCAGTGGAGACCTGAGAATTATATTTGTAGGCTGGCCTTTGCAATGGTTTTCAATGGAAGATGATCACGGGGGAGACCTAGGACTAGGTACATGGACCAAAATTTCAGCAATCCTTAGAAAGAGTGATTTGTGTGACAGCCAGGTATATAATCATGAGTTTTGGCAGAAGGCTTTAAAAGTTGCTGACCCTGAATAAGCAAGTGGAAAGGAAGAAGAAGAACAGAGATTTGATACTCTGGAAGAGGGAATAAACTGTGAAAGAGCCCTAAAAGAGTTCATTAGCCCTAATTTCCCCATACAAGAACACTATTTTTAAATATGAAAATAATTAAATCCTTAAGATATATTAATACTACCAATCAACACAATTGCAATGTTTGTTAATACCTTCATGTTGTTGTGTGTTACACTGGCCCAAGGGATGATGGTAGATAACAAATTAGATATGAGTTTATAATGCAGTATAGTAGAAAAGCGACCCCCGTACAATTATGGGTTGCATATTGTACACACAGAGAAAGGGAAGCCATTCTCTACACATCTCTGCCTGGTGCAGCATATTTAAAATAGTGTATCCTAAGCACCTTATTACCAACAAAATACAGACCATTCTGAGGGAGTTCACAGAAGTAAAACAAAAATGATTAGGGGCCTGAAGAGTTTAACCAATGAGCAAAGATGAAAAGATCTAAGTATGTATAGTTTGGCTAAGAAATCACTATGTGTGTGTGAACTGGGGGTGAAGCTTGATACATGTACACATATTTAAATGTCAAGGAGGGAGAGGAATAAGATAAGAGTGATGGGATGAGACGATGTAAGGGGAGAATGGGATGGAATTGGCAGTAGGAATGGGCTGAATAGAAACCATTTAACCCAACTGAATTAGGAAAGTGCCATCTGCATATAACAAGATGCTGTACAGTACAAAATTATTTATAATGTGGTTGTCAAGCAATGTCAAATTATGCTTTGTATATTAGAACAACTGCAGAGCCTGTACTCAGGTGACCACAGGGACAGAATACTCCCTACTCCTCTGGGACATAGTAATCCCAGAGGCTTGGCCTTTCCCCCTTTGCACCAGCCAAGGTAGTGGAACTATCACAATGGGAGGGAGAGAAGGAAGGAGATGCATCTCATGAAGGAATGCAGTAGTGAGCATGACCCTCTCCCACTACCACGCCGTCCCCTCACCATATGCAAGGAAGCTTGCACAGCAGTTTTGTTCCTCACCATTTATAAGTATCTGCTGCCTACAAAATATGATATAATCTAGTTTTATATACAAACAACCATAGTATTGTGCACCCAGTGACTTGCATGGCAACCATAAAGATGTTGTAGTGACAATAAAGGAAAACATATCATACATCACTTTGAATTCAAAACTCTGACACTTTGAAACTTTCATCTTTTGTTTGTTTGTTTGTTTGTTTTTTCTGGATCAGATACCAAAAAAAAGTAAGATGCTGTACTTCTGTTTTCTTTCATAGTCTAAAAAAGAAAAAGATGTAATTTGTACAAATTATTGCAGTTTGAGATTAATCAGATATTGGACAAATAGAAGATAGCTCCCAATTTCCTTATTACAACCTATTTCACATACATAGGGGAATATTCAAAACATATGGAACATTTTCTTAGGTACTGCACAATATAGTTTCTTGGGAACAGCTTTCTTAAACTGAAAGAGATTAAATCTCAGGAAGATTCTAATTTAATTTCCCACAAAGCAAGCATCCTGTGAGATAGGTTATAAATGTGTATATCATTCTGATATTAATCCCTTGCCACCAGATGTTTAACATAAATTGTGTCCACAGTTTAAACAAATAACATGGATATTGGAATCCTAATTTTAGTTTATTTAAATATTGTGTGTTTGTTTGCTTTTTAAAAGAATACTGCACCCTTTGAACTCAGCATGTTGAAAGTTAACAAAAAAGAGCTTGAACCTATTCCCACTGAAATCAGTATGAGTTTTGCCACTGACTTCAATGAGAGTAGGATAGAGACCAAAAGGAGCAACACTGGAGACCATGTAAAAATTCAGTAAATTGTATTTAAAATCTAGTTTGGAATTAAAATGGACAGTTCAGAGTCTAGTACAGGTGTTTTCCATCTTGTTAAAATTACTAGAAGCAAGGTGTGATGGAGTATACAGACCCTACACTGATGAGGGAGAGGCCAGAGAGGCCCTGGCAGCAGGACTAACACCATCCCTCTGGCTTGTCAGTCATTCATGATAGGGAGGAAGCCATCTAGAGTCAAATGCACAGCACCATCTGAGGACCTGATATGTCTGGAGGAATCAGCTGTGTAAGTTCATGAGGGTAAAATGTGTGCAGTATGGTTTTTTTCCCAAAAAAGTTTCTCACCTCCCTCCCAGAATACATTCCGTGCCCCACCCTGGGGGACCTGCTCCCCAGTTTGAGAACTTCTGCTTCAGAAGAATGAAGATTTGGGACAATGGTTACTTATAATCTTGGCACTGCTGTTGTTGCAGTCAAAGCAATCTTGGGGGAGGAGGAATGTTGAAAAATGTAATATTATTCAACTGATTTACTTTAATACAGGTGAGTTTTATTATGTATCATTCTCTTGCGAAGTAAACAGCCTAATTTGCTTCAGATGAGCTTAAGATGCTATGAATAAGTGTGCTAAGACTTTTACACTCATATACTATGCACAATGGTTTAAGAAAATATTAAGGAAAAGTCAGAAAACTCTCTGACTAAGCAGAAAGTCTTAAGATAAGGATGAAAGTTTTCAGAGCTAGGAAGTAGTTCTGCATTCAGCATATTTGGTGTCTGAGGTTGGTGTAAAAGAAATTGAAGCTTGTTTGTTAAGTAGAATGTGTACTTGATAGGGTGAACAGCCTGCACATCCCAGGACCAAAGTGGCAGGTGCTGGTCTAATGAACCACAAATAATTTGCTGCTTGTTAGTCAGAGACTGATGCAGGAAGGAATAATAAAAAATGTAAATCCAAGACCAGGAAGCTTGGCCTAAAATGATAATAAAATACATTGGATTAACTCTAGAATTTTTTTTTCTTGTCATGTATGTATGCAATTCTGGATGAACACAATGAAATAATTTACAACTTTTCATTGTAATTAAATTGGAAAAGATTTTTCTGAAAGTGATAATTTTGTATGTAAACCAGAAGATGCTAGTTATGTATATTAAATTTGTGATTGTTTCTGGACTTCAGGGTGATCATTCACAAGTACAAAACCACAGCAAAGTGCTACGCTTAATGAAAAAATACCTAACTCCTTTAGGTTAGGATATGTATACTTGTTTCATTTGACCTTCACATGGAAAGGGACATAGAATGGAACTCAATTCATAATAAACACTAGCTACATTTTTCTTTTTCTTTTTCTTTTTTTAAGCCTCAGGAAAGAGATAAGCCATAGATTGGGTTACTTGTTCTATGAGTAGCAATATCATCTACCAAAGTCTTTAGATACCAGTAAACTGGTAGTATTCACAAGCAATTTGACCCTTTTGGTAGTTCTCCTTTCTTGAATTACTTTTCTTTTATCTTCTTCAATATTTGTTCTATCAGGGTGCAATCTGATGTGCTGTAAGCTATGGAAACTTAAGGAACAAAAAGATGTTCAATTTTTATTTATTTATTTTAATAGCAGTGTGAAAAGCAGAACTTTCCTTCTTACTTATAGGGTGAGAGTAAACAGCAAGAGACAGCACATCTCAAGCAATAATTTTCACTCTTCATGGATAAATCTAGCCTTCAGGTAGTAAATTATGAGTGTATGGATTTAGCACCAATGTCAGTGAGCAAATTGCTATTTCCCATTTTTGCTAGTAAATCTTGACAACAGGAAAAGCAACACTACCACTAGAAATCAGGCTTTGTGATGGGTAGGAAGAGCAAAATGTCTATGTAGGTAACACTGAGGTAGTAAATATAAATGAGTTTTACATAGCAATCATGCACTTTGATCACAGCCAAAAAAACATTGTAAACAGAAAGGAACAGATACATACAAATAAAAAGCAACCTTGCTTTATATCATCTATGAGGTTTACAAAAAACATCACTTCAAGCAGTTACAAGTCTCTGAAGTAATCTGAATTGCTGAAATTGTTTTTCCATTTGTATATTGTATATATTATATTCTCAAATGTGTATTAAATAATCTCAGTATATACGTATTTCTTTAATATCATGTTATATATTGATTACATAAATATATATGTATATATATGTGTGTGTGTGTGTTTTCTCTTTCCATTATATGCATACATACATGGGCCCAATATCTTTAACACAATGCTTATCTTTAAGAACTTGTATAGCCCTAATGAAGTGAGAGCTTAATCAATGGGAAGACTATGGTTCTTTAAATTATGCATTGTGTAAGTGTTTTGCAGGATGAAGCCCATGCATGGGTCCAGTCTACAGTAAACGGTTAGGTCGATGCAAGACTTAGCTGTGGAAGTGTCTTCACTTAAATTTGGCTCTCGCCAACATAAATGCCTCATTACACTGACTTAGTAACACCATCTCCCCATGCAGCATAGAGTCAGGGTTAGTGTAATTAGGTCGACCCAGAGTCAGTGTAGATACAGCATTACATACATCAACTATTACGGGCCTTCTGGAGCTATCCCACAAGGTCCCACAGTGATGATTCTGGTCACCATTGATAATTCCACTGCCCAGGGATCACGTGGACAGGAAGCCGCCCCTCCCCTTTAAAGCCCTGCAAATTTTTGAAATTCCTTTTCCTAGTTACCCAGCTTTGCAAGCACACTAACAGTTCTCCATGGTTGAGTGTAACTGCCCATGCTGGCTACCCGTTCTAGCCACACTCTTGTGTGGCCTACACAGAAAGTATTGAATCTCCTGGGCTTGTGGGGAGAAGTGGCTGTGCAGGCACAGCTCTGATCCTGCCATAGAAATGTGAACATCTATGAGCAGATTGCTCAGGGGCTTCAGGAGAAAGGCTACAACAGGGACCAACAGCAGTGCCACATGAAAGCCAAAGAGCTGTGACAGGCCTACCAGAAGGCCAGGAAGGTCAATGATCAATCTGGTGTGGAGCCGCAGAGCTGCCACTTTTACAAACAACTGCATGCCATCCTTGGTGGAGACCGCCCCTGACCTCCCTCCCCAAGAACACTGTGGATACTTCCATGGAGCCCTAGTCACAGGCCCCTGTTGTGAACAGGAGGAGGAAGATGAGGAAGAGGATGAGGAGGATGAGGGACAGGTTACTGGGGGATCCAGCTGCTCCACCGCAGTCTAGCCTGTCCCAATCGTCAAGCATGCCAAGCCTAATGCAGGGGAAGGAACCTCTGGTAAATGTGCTGTTCACTTTGAAATTACAGGAATGGCACCTCCAAAGTAGCATGGCATGTCTTTCAATTTGCTCATTTTTAATTGTGCTAGAAGAGGTACTGGGAGAACCAAGAGAGGTAGTTACTATCTGCTTTTCATTCCCCTCTAGAGATATGCAGTGGGGGCTATGTGTAGCAATTTGTTTATGTCCCATGAATCCTCTGTAGAGACCTTGATGAAACTTTCATGTAGGCACTCTGCAATCTTCTGCCAAAGGTTTCTGGGGAGGGCTGCCTGAGTTCTTCCTCTGCAGTAGGAAACTTTCCCACACCACTAAGTAATTACTTCGGGAGGCATCATTGCAGTTCACAGGCTAGCAGCTGCTGTGGTCTCTCTGCCTCTGTTACCCTTAGGAGTGAGATATCAGCTAAGATCACCACCATATGTGGAAAATGGTGCCAGTATTCTGTTCCATTGAAACAAACATCATGCCAGCCAGCTATTGCCCCCCCTCATTTACCCAACCTCCCACAGGGCCATACTCACCCTGGCTGGTGCTGTGACTGGTGCTGTGTTCTATCAATCCCAAGCAGACGTGAGAATGCAGTGCTTACAACTTTGGGAGCGCAAGGGGAGTTACTTCAGCGTCTTAAGTTTCGATTTCCATTGTGAATACTCTGATAAAGGTACCTCTGTGTGCTATCTGTAGATGCTGCCATTGCAGCCTTCAGGGTGTCCTCTTTCACACCTGCAGAATGCCTGAGCCAGATAAGGAGAAGAAAGAAGAGGACTCAAGATTACATGTGCCAGGAGATCCTGCAAGTCAGTGCTACATCAGAGAATGAGTACAGGGAATGGAGGATCACCCTTGCAGACAGCATGGACAAGGATAGACAGCAGAGGGAAAAGGTGCAGGAAAAGGAGAGGGACATGCAGCAGAAGATGCTTGTGCTTCTCAGACGGCAAACAGAGAGGCTGCAGACAGTGGTCGACCTACAGGTTCAACAATCCCAGGCTTGCCTCCCTCTGCAGCCCATTAAGTACGCAATATCGGGACCTCCCTGCACCCCCTCTCCCCCGTCAACATTCCACGTGGCATCAGGAACATCATCTTTATTAGTTCACAACATATTTTGGCTGTTGATGAGCAGGTCTAACAGTGATCAATTTCCTGTTACTGCACTATGTCAACATAGCCCCATAACATCATTCACAAGCAATATTAATAGGTATGTTGGCAATGTTCTATTCCTTCATACAGCAATCACTACAAGATTCATTCAAGACCACCAAAGACAAAGGCCAGGTGAAGTGTACTACAGCAGCATACTCTACTCTGGCTAACTATTAACATGGACTTTCAAAGCCTCCCTGAGCCATATAGCTCTGTGTGGAGCTCTTCTTATAGCCTTGGTATCTGGCTGTTCAAATTCTGCAGACAGCCACTTCACCCCTGCTCTCTACCCTGCTGGAAACTTTTCCTGCTTTGATTCACAGATATTATGCAGGACACAGCAGACAGCTATGACCATTGGGATTTCTCACTGAGGTCCAATCTTGAAACTAAACAACACCAGCAATCCTTCAAACTATCAAAGGCACATTCAACTGTCATTCTGCACCTGCCTGGCCTGTATTGAAGTGTACTTTGGTGCTGCCTAGGTGGCTGGTGTATGACTGCATGAGCCATGGGAGCAAGTGGTAGGGTGGGTCACCCAGGATCACTGTTGGCATTCCAACATTCCCCAAAGTGATCCACAAGTCAGGAAAGAAAGTTCCTGCTTGCAGTTTTCTGAACAGTCCTGTGTTCTTAAAGATGCATGCTTTGTGCACCTTCCTTGACCAGCTCACACTGATGTCAGTAAAGTGTCCCCAATGATCCACCAGCACTTGCATAACCATAGAAAAAAACTTTCTGTTGATGTGCTTTGTGGCAAAGTGGTCTGGTGCTATAATAGGGATATGTGTGCTATCTGTCGCCCCACCACAGTTTGGGAAGCACATTGCTGCAAAACCATCCACTATGTCCTGCACATTGCCAGAGTCACTGTCCTACATAGCAGGAGATGATTAATGCCCCTGAACACTTGCATGACAATGGCCCTTTGGGTGGATTTTCTGACTCCAAAATGATTCCCAACTGACTGGTAACAATCTGGCATTCAAGTTTCCATAGTACAATCACCACTCATTTCTCAACTGCTAGTGCAGTTCTCATTTTGGTGTCCTTGCACTGGAGGGCTGGGGCGAGTTCGGTGCACAGATCTAGGAATGTGGCCTTGCACATGCGAAAGTTCTGCAGCCACTGCTTCTCATCCCAAATCTGCATGACAATGTGTTCCCACAAGTCACTGCTCATTTCTCAGGCCCAGAACTGACGCATCACCATCTCCAGCTGCTCCATGAATGCCACCAACAATCTTTAATTGTTTCTTTCTATGTCCCACAGCAATCTAGCCTCCAAGGAATCTTCATGTTCCCTGCAGCTCCTCTTGAAGCTCTGCAAATACTGCAGAATCAGGCTCCCAGTGCTTGCAATGCTCATGACAATAGTTCAGGGCTGTGCAGGCTCCATGCTTCTCTCAGAGATGGCAGACAATGAGGAGAGGCATGCAGTTTTGTGGGACTTTAAAAAAAAAGCTTGAAATATTATGGACTACAGATGAAATTATGGGATGGAGACTACTAACGTGGGAAGTTGAACCCATGCTCCCAGTCACCCCTGAGTGGCTTATTTCGGCCCCATCAGGCATGCAAGAACTTCCCAAAAGACCCTGTGCTGGAAAGTGGTGAGTTGCACAGTGGAATACCTAGCCACAGTGCCCTACATTCTGCATCAATACAAGTGATTGTGGTGAGGACACACACCCCTGACACAAGTAGCCAAGTGCGATCACACACAAGCGATTTAATAGCTGTGGGACCTATATGTTGACCTAACTTAGGTTGGCATAATTTTGGAGTGTAGACATGGCCATAATGTTAAAGCTGGAACATTAGTGATAAAGATAGTTATAGGTGCATGAGCATTTCCATTAATAATCTTCCATGTTCAATCGTTCATAAACTCATGAAACTTTCACCAATCAACCAGTCAAAGGGCAGGTCTATACTTAAAATGCTGCAGTAGCATAGCATTTCAATTAAGATGCTACTATGCCAATGAGAGAGCTTCTCCCGTTGGAGTAGTTAATCTACCTCTGTGAGGTATGCTATGCTGACAGGAGAAGCCCACTTGTCAGTGCACCGGTGTCTATGCCGGTGATTAGGTCAATATAGCCGTGTTGCTCAGGGGTGTGGATTTTTCATTATATATTTTTTATTTTCCACGTCCCAGAGCAATGAAATTATAATGATGTAAATTTATAGTGTAGACCTGGCCTTAATCTTTGCCCCAAATTTAAAACAAACAAATAAATAAATGAGCAAAAATAAATAAATCTATTTTTAGTACTGAAAGATTGAAAAAATACTTTTTTCATTGTTATTAAAAAACTTTCAAACTTTTTATTTGGGCAGCCCTAGCACCTGAACATCTAGGAGATAGAAAGTTGAAGTTCAGAAGACTCTTCAGTAAGAAGTGCCTTTGCTTATTCTAGTGAAAATTCATTTGGATTTTACCAAATGATGAAGATGTGCATTATTTTGGTTTTGTGGCACTTTGAAAAGAAGGAGTGAAATATTATGGGCTGCAGATGACATTATGGGATGGAGCACATTTATTAGTTTTTCAAGTGAGAGAAAGCTGTCCTGTTCATATGCAAACCTCAGGAATTGAACAAGAAATGGAAGTCACTACTAGTTGCTTTCTCATGGAGTTTCTGAAATCTGTTGGGGAGATTAATCTCAAGAAGGATCCACTGAATCAAGGATTTAGGGGTTGTCAGTAGAAGGGGCAGCCAGGGGATGGTGATGCTGACTGTTGAGAGAGGCAATGAGGAACATTGGGAATGCAAGAACACAAGAGGAATCTCCTCAGGTGCACACTGAATGAGGCCAGCACTCTCACTTTCATTGGAATTCACTCCACCTGCTTGGAGTCCAACTCTTTGGGATCTCTGGGGATGTTGGAGAGGTGAAATCCAGGATGTGGGGCAGTTGTGCATACTTACCCCTCACTGGTTCTTAGTCTAGCTTGTGGGTAAAATCAACAGTTAGTGCCCCTCTGCAACAGTTGCATGGGTCATTGGCATTACTGCATTTGCATAAACTCAGATCAGTAGTTGCTCCCTTGACTTATCCCAGATCACTCACAGCATGGATCATCATATAAGTGGTCTATTTGGGGCCAGCATAGAAATTCTTCATGAGGCATTTAGAGTGTATAGTCATCGGCAACCTCTCAGCAGGAAACACTGCATGTGCAGCCTGTATGTATGGGTTACATTGTGCAAAGAGCAGTGTCCCTGCCCTCCATTCTGGGATGAATTTAATCATCTATGTATCCCTTATTTAAGGCATATCTAGTCTGGAGTCTAGCCAAAATGTTTCACCATTCTTTTCTTCAGTTCTTTTCTTCAATTTCCCAAACAAAAACAAAGAGCTATGAAAATTCCCACAAACACACACAAATCATTTGTGTTAAAAGAACATTAAGGTTAACAAATCAGAAGTTAGGAAACGCTAATGTTATGATGGACCTTTTCAAGTCTGAAAATGTGGGTGAGGTAATGTCTTTTATGGACCAAGTTTTGTTGGTCTCCCTCACCAACAGAAGTTGGTCCAATAAAAGATATTACCTCAACCACCTTGTCTCTATAATATTCTGGGGGCCAACATGGTTGCAACAACACTGTTTACTTTTTAAATCTGATGCATTTGTTGTATAATTTTGCCTAAAAATGACCAGATCCTCTAGGGCCAGGGCTTTGCAACCCTAGTTCTCTGAACAGAACATTGCAAACTTCAGAAACTGGTTCACTGTTCTGCGGGCTGCTGGAGTTAATCCAAGTTTGCTCATAATCTGTGCATTGCCTAGTAAAACCTTTTACTCAGTAAGGAGTATTTGGCTTCCACTAAGGAGAATTTTTATATCTCATTGATTGCAAACTAGAGTCAAAATGCTCAGCAACTTTTTCACACTTTTAATTCCTTCCTAGGAGTTTCTTTTCCTCAGATTATGGGTGATTTGCCAGTGTTTACGCTCAATGACTTTGCTGTATTCCTTTCTAGTATGATTGATGGGTTCTAAGATAATTTCTCTTGTGGCCATTTCAGGATTGCACTAAATCCTTCCATACTTCTTGGTCTCCAACACTTTGTTCCTTTCCATTTATTTCTTAACACATTTCTGTTTATATCCCTAGAGTCAAATTTACTGCTTTCTGACCCCATCCTTTCAGGTTTTACTCTAGGTCTGCTCTTTCCTGGCTCTGAATCAGACACTATTACTATTTCTTGGATTCCACTATACTTCTTTAATTTAAGAAAACTATGGTGGTTCTCATTTAAAAAATTCCACAAGGGATCCTCATATTATCACTCTCAACTCATGTCTATGCACCTCTTGTATTTTATGTTTCTAATCTACTATAATCTAATCTGCTATCACCTATAAATATGCTGCTATATTTTTAGCTTTCTCTCTCAAATAGTCTTCTATCTCCTTCAGTTGCTTAACTGAGAAATTTTTGATGGACCTATTTAGTGTAAATTGAGAATTGGCTGTTTGATTAAAGGGCATTACTTAAAGCGGTTCATTATCTCTCAGGGTATGTCTACACTAAAGTGGCTACAGCAACACAGCTACTGCACTGCAACTGTGCTGCTATAATGTAGATGCTTCTTACATTCACAGAAGAGATTTTTCTGCAGATGTATGTAATCTACCTCTCTGAGAGGCAGTATTCAATAGACCTCGATGCATCTATGGGTATGTATATGGGGAGCGGGGTTAGGTCATCCAAATTATGTTGCACCAGGGCATGAAATATTTTACAGCCCTGAGCAATGTAACTAAGTCAGCCTAAATTTTAGGTCTAGACCACTCTTCAACTGGTAAATTGCATGGCCAAATGTCATGCTGCTTCAATTTAAAGTAAGGCCTCAACACAAAACATTGTACAACTTGTTGCTTGTTGTTTTATTTCAGCATTTCATAATGAAGTGGTTTGGGTCATATTTTCTGTTATTTTGTTTTATGAGTGGGAGAACACTGCGACATCCTGATCATCTAAAGGTGGAAGCACATTGTGTTTCAAACCTTTCTAATATTTTCCTTAAACAAATTGCACTTGTACCTCTTAAAATCTTATTTAAAGTCCATTGCAGTCAATGGGAACTTTTGGATTAGGCGGTCAGTAAATTACATGGGTTTTGATATTAGCATGAACAAAACAGAGATTCTGCCATGGGAGTTTTACTGATCGCCATATTTGGGGTCGGGAAGGAATTTTCCTCCAGGGTAGATTGGCAGAGGCCCTGGAGGTTTTTCGCCTTCCTCCACAGCATGGGGCAGGGATCACTAGCAGGAGGGTTCTCTGCCAGTTGAAGTCACTAAGCCACAGGATTTGGGGACTTCAACAGCAGAGTCAGGGGAAAGGGTAGGGACGGCTTTGTGGCCTGCAACATGCAGGGGGTCAGACCAGATGATCATAATGGTCCCTTCTGACCTTAAAGTCTATGAGTCTATGAGAGTGAATGGACAACATTCTATTCTGATTTTTAATTCCATTTCTTGTAGAAAGGAACCTGAGCGTTTCCTTTGATTCTGCTTTATTCTGATTTTACTTTGTGTAAACAGATATGTCATTTTCCTGAATTTTCCCATTCATCTTAACTGAATACTCTGAAGCCTAATTATGACAATTTAAAGGTCAACATTATTAACTATTTTACTGGTAAGCTTTAGAGGGAATCATATTGGTTCTATATACTGGCAGTTAGTGTGGGGGGGGGGGCACGGATAGCTCTTAAGGGTTGTGGCTGATACCAAATGGTGCAGATAATTGCTATCATGGGTTTCTGGGACCAAGAAATAGGTACCTGTCCACATGGTGGAAGGAAAGAGAAGCTACCTTGCTCCTAATTTCTGAAAGCCTCAGCTATTCCCTGGATTCTAAACATGCAAACTATCTCTCAGGCCTTTCTGGTTATGATAAGCTCCAGCTGTAGCCCACCTTGTTGCTCTAACCTCTGGTTGCCCTCTAACAACTTTTACAATGCAGTTATGCATTATCCATAAGAAATTCTGCTGCATGTTGAAAATTCAATATATATGGGTAGTTTGAAATAAATTGTATTTTTGAAAAGCAAGAAATGTACAGAATGAATTAACTACATGAAAACTTCCATTTTTCAATGTACTTGATGCAACCACAGAATTTTCAGCCAGCTGCATCAGAGCACTACAAAAATGAGCTTGTCTGTAGAACGTGGCTTGGATTTTCAAAGGCGCCTATAGAAGTTGAGTTCCCAAAACCTGCGATTGTGGATTGTCTATGCGCTGGTTTACACTTAAAACTTAGGTCACGTCTACACTTGCAAAGTTACAGTGCCAGCAGTTACAGCACCGCTCAGAGAGCACCAAAGGAAAACCACTGTTGTGTGTTCACACTGACAGCTGCCTGCGCAATAGCGTGTTCACACTTGTGGCACTTGAGGCGCTATTCAGAGCGGTGTATTCTGGGCAGCTATCCCACAGAGCATCTCTTTCTCTTTTGCCGCTAAGACTTGTGGGAAGGCGGAAGGGGTCGCAGGGCATCCTGGGTCCTCTCCCAATGCCCCATGATGCATTACTTCGCATCCCAGCAATCCCTGTGCTTCCGTCCGCATTTGGTGCCATCTTTCTGTACTATGTACTATGCGCCCTGCACTACCTCTTTCGGGCTGCAGGAATAGATCCCGAGATGTTGCCCAGTATGCTGCTCACACTGACCAACACGTCATGAGTGCCAGTGGAGTTATTCCTTAAACTACAAAGGCCAGAGGAGTGCGACATTGATCTCTCCACGCATACTAGCTATGACACGAGATTGCTTATGGCATTCACGGAGGGGCTGACCACAGTGGAACGCCACTTTTGGGCTTGGGAAAAAAACACTGAGTGGTGGGATCACATCGTGATGCATGTCTGGGACGATGAGCAGTGGCTGCAGAACTTTGGCATGAGGGAAGCCACATTCGTGGGACTGTATGATGAGCTCGCCCCATTCCTGCGATGCAAGGATACAAGAATGAGAGCTGCCCTGTCATTGGAGAAGCGAGTAGCGATTGCACTGTGGAAGCTGGCTACTCCAGACGGCTACCGATCGGTCACTAACCAGTTCGGAGTGGGAAAGTCGACCACGTCGACCAAGTCATGTTGATGGAAGTGTGCAGGGCTATTAATTGCATCCTGCTCCGAAAGACTCATGACTCTGGGCAACGTGTGTGACATTGTGGATGGCTTTGCACACATAACTGCAGAGGGACGATCGATGGCACGCACATTCCAATTCTGGCAACAGACCACCTAGCCACCGTGTACATTAATCACAAGGGGTATTTCTCAATGGTTCTCCAGGCACTTGTGGATAAACATGGGTGTTTCACAGACATTAATGCAGGCTGGTCCGGAAAAGTACCTGGCACATGCATCTTTCCGAACACTGGCCTGTTAAAGAAGCTGCAAGCTGGGACTTTCTTCTGTGACCAGAATATCACTGTAGGAGAAGTTGAAATGCCCATTGTGATCCTAGGAGACCCCGCCTACCCCTTAATGCCGTGGCTCATGAAGCCATACCCGGGGCAACTTGACAGCAGCAAGGAGCGGTTCAACAACAGGCTGAGCAAGTTCAGAATTACTATGGAGTGTGCATTTGACCATTTAAAAGCCCACTGGCCATGCCTGTATGGGAAACTGGACATGGCCAATGACAATATTCCTATGCTTATAGCCACGTGCTGTACACTCCATAATATTTGTGAGGGGAAGAGTGAAAGCTTCACTCTGAGCTGGACCACAGAGGCTCAGCGCCTGGAGGTTACGTTTGAACAACCAGAGACCAGGGCTATTAGAGGGGCACAGTGTGGGGCCATAAGGATTAGGGATGCTTTGAGGCAGCAATTTGAAGCTGAAAGTGCTTGTAATGCTAGGAGGTGATTGATGCACACGATGCAAGAAGGGGCCTTAACATAATTCTTCTTGGACGCTTTCTAATTCTGCACAGACGGTCTGCCGCCGATAACAAAGAGGGAGGCTGTGCTCCCAAGGTCATCTCTATGAAGTTTAAATGCAACATTTTACAGAAGCAGTATTGTTTGCAAGACAGACAACACTGTTTCAGTGCTTTAAAACACAGCCAGTACTCACACACCTGTCACTAACTGGCTGACCCCAGGCAAGCACACATGAGCCACAAGATCCCCAAAATGGTGAATAGCCACAGGTGCAGGGTAAATCACTGTTCCTGGCAGGGCCGGCTCCAGGCACCAGCCTACCAAGCATGTGCTTGGGGCGGCACTCACCCGAGGAGAGAGGAGCCGCAGCGGGCTCGCCGCCCTCCCCCGGCGCTCCGGCCAGTCAGGGAGAGCAGGGCCCCGGCCAGGCTCACCGCCCTCACCCCGGCGTGCCGGCCACTGGGGAGAGCGGAGCCGCAGCCGGGCTCTCCGCCCTCCCCCTGGCGCTCTGGCCAGTCAGGGAGAGTGGGGCCGCGGCCGGGCTCGCTGCCCTTCCCTGCTGCGCTCCCCGCCGGGACCCTGCTGTACACTGGGCATGTGGCTCTTAGGCACTTGGGGAGAGCCAGCACTGTAGGGGGTGCCTGATAATCATTCCTGTCCTCACACTTTCCACAGGATGTTATCATTATGGAAGATATCTCGCTGCTAAGGGTGAGCAGAGAATCAAGGGAGGGTCTTCTCCAAGCCTGCGGCTTCTGCCCTGGTGCCTATGCAGCTTGCCTGTGTGCAGCAATGGTCCCCCCCACCAGTCACGGCAAAGTGGCGCAGGAAAGTTACCGCTAATGGGGCAAGAAACAAAGCAGCTCTACCAAGGAACCCACGACAGCAGATTGCCCAGTATCTCCAGAAGAGTTTCCTGGAGATCTCTGAGGGAGATTTCAAGGAAGTGAGGGAGTTTATCAACAGCCTGTTCCGCCTCTCAGACTAGGGATGAGGTGGGAGACAAGCCTGCTTTCTGCAACCCTCCTGCCCCCAACAACTCACTTAATCAATTCCCCAAATCAGATCCACTTACCAGGGGCCTCCTCTCCTGTTTACACTTCGCCAAACTCCAACTGCTGTGACTCGCTAGGCCCCTCTGGGCTAGAAAAGAGCTCCTGACTGCATGCATCTCTGGCCTCCAAGTCATCCTCTGCCTCAGGGTCCCCTTCCCCTCCCCACAAGATTGCCTCCTCCTGGCTCGGTCCACTCTCGAATGGCACGCAAGCCAATGAAGTATCCACAGGGTCCTTCGCAGTGGAGGTGGGGGTCATCACTGAGTATCGCATCAAGTTCTTTGTAGAACTGGCAGCTTGTGGGTGCAGCACCGGAGTGGTGGTTTGCCTCATGCGCCTTTTGGTAGGCATTCCGCAGCTCCTTCACTTTGACCCTGCACTGCAGTGTGTCCCGGTCATGGCCCCTTTCTATCATGCACCTAGAAATCAGTCTGTAGATACCATAATTCTGATGACTGGAGCGCAGCTGTGACTGCACTGCCTCCTCTCCCCAAATGCTGATGAGGTCCAGCAGCTCAGCATTGCTCCAAGCGGGAGATTGCCTGCTGTGTGGAGCAGGCATGGCCACCTGGAAAGATGCACTAAGACCACTGTACACGTCACCGAGCAAACAGGAAGGGGACTTTCAAATTTGCAAAGGAATGTATAGGGTGGGGATGACAGTTGATCTCCTGAGGGCAGGACAGTAGAGTTCAAACAAATGACCAGACAGGTGAGAACAGGCATTGCGGGACACCTCCTGGAGGCCAATTGCAGCGCTGTAATCACCACGGTGTCTACACTGGTACCGCAGCACTGTAGCCCCGGTGCAGAAAGCTCTACACCTCTCTGCGGGGCGGTTTTTTTAGAGCGCTACAATTGCACAGTTTCTGTGCACTAAGTGGCTTGGCCGTGTGTACACCTCGGGAGTTACAGTGCTCCAAGCTGCTTTACTGCACACAAACTTGCCAGTGCAGATGGGGCCTAAGATCAGCATAACTATGTTTGTCAGAAGTATGGATCTTTCTCACCCCTCATCAATGTAGCTATGCCAACCTAACCTCCACTTTAGTCACAGCTATGTTGACAGAAGAATGCATCAGTCCATCAATTCAAGTACCATCATTAGGGGAGGTGGTGTTCCTACGTCAGTAGAAAAAAATCCTTCCATCAGTGTAGGCTGTGTCTACTCTATGGAGTTATGCCAGCATAGCTACATCACTGTAACTTGCCAGTAGTGTAGACATACCCTAACTCCCTTGGAAATCATAGTCTGTAGGTCCAGCTTGCTGCAGAGTACATAGGGCCTGTGACAAAAATCAATTCAGAAGTGGTCCAAAAGAGGGTAGATTTCTGGAATCATGAGATACTAAGTGACATGCTAGAAGCTACCAGCAACTGTACTATGTCTAAACAAGAGCAGCTATCAGAACTAATAATAAATTCATTAATCTCCTTAGAGGTTACATACAATAACAGTGAAACGTGAAACTCCCATGTTTTATCCACTGACCTCGACCTCCCCCCACACATACTTAAGAAACCTAGCTCCAACAATTACTGTAGTAGAAGGGAGCATCCATTCTATTTGAAAAATGATATAAATAGAACAAAAAAGAAAGATAATATCATCTATGTAATAAAAGTGTATTTTATTTTACAAACACTGCTAGGAAAAAAGATTTTGAAATATAATTATTGGACAAATAGATTCATGGTAAATCATGACACAGATCAGTTACTAAAATTTCCTTAATAATAAAAGCATTTATTGGGGGCAGGGACTATTTTTTAGTTCTGTGTTTGTGACTAGCACAATGTGGTTCTTGTCTAAGACTGGCATCCCTAAAGTGCTACTGCAATACAAATAATAATAATTAGCAAATGTTAGTAACTCAAAGTTTATTGTTCTAAACAGTTCTCTATAGGTAACTGTTCATAATATCAAATGCTTCTTTTTATTGCTCCATAAATATTCCTGTAAATAAGAATATATATGCTGTTCTAGAAACTGGTTTATCTTGAAGAAGTTCTGTAAAAAAATGTTTTTCCTCTGTGAAGTGTTAGTGTTTGAAATCATTTCTTCAGATACCTGTCTTTTTCGCAAGTGCTTTTATCAAAGGTGTTGACATAGTATCACCCAGTAATCCACAGGCTTATCATCAAATTCCACAAAAAACTCACTTCAGTGATGTAGCAACAGTTTGAAGGTCATAATAATTTCTGAAGGTCAATTTCCTGAAGCATGGTTCAGAGCTTTTGCTACACGCAGGGGTGAACTTGGTGTTTTGCTGCAGCCTACTTCAATCAGGAGCTAACTTGTGAATAATCAAGAAATACTTCACAAATACTTCTAAGCTCCACTTTCCTAATCCAAAGGTGTGATAGGGTGCAGCCAACCATGGTAATACGACTTGGAACAAGTTATTATCAGATAGAAAACATGATGGTAGACTGAAAGGTGTTGGGGACTTTAAAGACTTCAAATGCTCCATCGAATAGAATATGCACTCTTCTATTTGTCTGTTTTCCCAGAATGTATCATTTATATGGTCCAATTGAGCCCTCTGTGTCAAAAGCAAATTAACAAATTGGGGGGGGGGGTGTTTTGGGGGGAATATCCAGAATATCTAGCCTGTTTTGTATCATTCCCAGACAATTAGTAATATATTAAATTTAAACGCACATACGCACAAATATTGTCTGCACACGTATCTCTCACTGAAACATTCCCCTCAGCCTGAATTCTCAGTGTCTCAACATCAGGGAATCTAGAGTGATTTGTTGAACAAAGAATATAGTACAACCTAGGAAAGGAGTGGGATAAGCAATTACAGATCAGTAAAAAGATTAGTTATTAACTCCCTTTGTGTTGATGATGAGAGTCTTAATTTGCATTTTAAAAGAAGCGTTTGTCCTTTTTCATTTTACCTTAGGCTGTGTCTACACCAGCCCTTTTTACCAAATAATTTCTTACTGTGGCTAATACTAGTACAGATCCAAAGGTAATGGTAAAGGTAAAATCTACTAAATATAATCAGCAACCGTATTGTCAGGAATGTTCAATAGCGACATTTAACGGGATTAACCAATTTACATTAGGTATGGACACAAGCACAAGGGAAGGCATGGCATGACTTTGTTACAACTTAACTTTATGGGACCAAGAGAGTCCATGAGCAAAAAATGGGTGAGGAGTTGGAGTAAGTTAATAAGAAAGTCCTTTACAGTAACAGTACAAGAAGAATAACGAGCTCAACAACCAGAGCTTTAAACCAGACCGTCTCATTTTAAGAGGAACACAGGCACTATCAGCAAGGGCTGAACTCAGAGAGATGAGTAGTTGTCTGCTACCGTAGCAGTTAAATAAAGCAGTTATGTTTGAGGAGCCTCTGTCTGTGTGTGATTTATATTACAACATTATCTGTAGACAAAGCAGGCGTAGAGATTCAATTAAAAACAGATGTAGAAAAGGAAAAGACCTATTAGGTTATCTAATTCATCTCTCTGCCAATGCAGGACACTTTTCTTGTGTCCTAGTGCTTCCTCCTGTGTAATTTTAAAGGTCCAATTTTTAATTAAAAAGCCTGTAACACCTGAACATACAGTTCCATGCCTGTATTTATACCAGTCAACACTGTGACTAAATGGACACACTGGGCATTTATGCACAAAACTGGTCAATTAGGCACATGAATAGCCATTTCCTCAGTTTGCATGCAAACTCCCAGTAGTATGCATACATTACTGCATAGTAGTTGGATCATATTTTTTTTCTAATTGCACTAATTGCCAGTTAATTTTGGTCTGGTGTCGGCCACTTCCCTTGAGAAAAATGTCCTGAGATTTAGCCTATATTTTCTAATTTCAACCCATTGCTCCTCTTTTCCTTTTGAATGATTTCATTCTTCAAATATTTGTTGACTGTTGTCAAACAGTTTAGTAATTTCTTAGCCAGTCTACTTCATATCTGGATGGGAATGAGTTAGGTCAATACTGAACTCTTTTGAAAACCTCATCCATCCAGCTCGCTTTTTAATTTTTTTGTCACAAATCTGTTTCACAGGCTTCTATGCACTTTTAGTTGTTCTTCTCTGAAACTCCCTGTAGTTTATTGGTATGATTCTGATGATGAGCTTCTGAAAACCAGTATTCAAGATGTAATTACACCAGAACTGTATAGGGATGAGCTAACACCTGCCAGTTGGGTGATGTGCTGCCTCTGCATATGTAGCCTCAACTTGCTTTGCTCTTTTTTGCTGCAAAATCTAATTGCAAATTCATTGTCCACTATCTACCCTACATCATTTTGACATTATTGCTTTGGAAATTTCTTCAAAGGACCTTCTTAATCTCTACTGAGGACGTCTCAACCAGTAGTAGCTTCCTTCTCACTCTCAGGGTATGTCTACACTGCAATGTAAGCCCAGGGTTAGTGGAACTTGAGTTAGCAGACCCTGGGTTTCAGCATCTACACTCTTGTGTAACCCGGGGTTAAAAATTGTTGAACACTGGGTACCAACCTGGGGCTCCAGCATTTGTACCACATTATGCAAGCCTGAATTCAACCTCCCATATCCTAGCACCATCCCAAAATATGTCTGTTTTTCTCAGGCCCCACAGGTCTAGAACCCAGGCCTCTACAGCTACCAGGCAGCTGGTATCTCCAGGCTGCACCCAGGCCATGGGAAGGTCTGCCTGAGGGGTTTGACAGACAGCAGTCTCATGGCTACTGATTGGCTTCCTGACCCATATAAACCCAGGGGTCCTTTCAGGAAGCATCCAGGCAACAACGCAGATCTCCTGTAACTACCGTGACCATCCCTACTCCTCGATCCTGAATTCCTGACTTTGACCTTGGCTCGATCTAGACTTCACCTCCTGACTCAGATTGTGAAACCTGACTCAGACTCTGACTCTTGATATCAACCCTGGCCTGCAACCTGACTACAAACTCCTATGCTACTCCCAGTCTCAGGTTTGTCCCTGCTCTGACCATTGGCCCTGACTGCCCTTGTTGGGAATCATGACAGCTGTAGCCCTTTGTTCATGGTGCAGTGTGGGAAAACTTGACTGTCCAGAGGACAAAGAAAGTTGGTCCATGGGATTGTAGTATACTTTTGAAAGACTCCCAGAGCATGAGTCCAGTGTGGCTGTGTCTACACTGCAAAGCAATAGGACTTGAACCCTGGGTCCAGTCTTGACTGAGGCTCAGACCCTCCACCATTGTGGGGTCCTGGGACCCTGGGTTAGTGTGGTTTGTGATTGAGATGGAAGGGATGTTAGACTTGAACCTGAGGTTGAATACTGGGCTTACACTGCAGTGTTGACATGCCCTTAGGTGCAGGCTCTTCAAAACAGAGCCTGCAAGGATCCCCTTCTCACAGTATACATGGTCTTCTCTCTCTTTATCTAGTGGTTTGTCTGTGCTATTTAGCTAATCAGTGACATGGCTTAAGATGTAAGATAAATGCATGTGGCAGGTATGTGATAGCCTATCTAGTTATAAATACTGACATGGGTTATCACTGCATACCACCAGTTCAAGCTCTGTAGGCAGTCTATTGATGCTAAATCATATGTCATTGCATCTCAGTAAAAAGCAGGCCATCTTCCTCCAACAGATATCCTGTCAATAAAGATCTAGTGTTGGCACGTGACATGTATTCAACCCTTCTTACTGATACATAAAGTTTCTGAAAATAATCAGTTATTTGGTATACCATTTTTGATTCCATACTATTGTTCATATAGTAGAGTACAGCCATTCATGACTCTTAATTTACTATAGTCCAATGAAAACTTTTCTGAAAAATAATGGACAAAAGGGGGGGGGATACAAAAGACCTTTTAAAATAATAAAACATGTATAATAAAATTGGGTTTTTAAAAAACATATTAAAAAATATTTTGCAAAGTTATTAAAGCTGTTGAACATAAATGATCTGACAGAGTGCCTTTACTGTGATAGTTGGGGTTTTTACATTACAAACACTAAACACCCCATGAAACTAGATATTTTATGGGCTAATTACCATTGATGGCTAGTAGATAAAGTATATACAGTATACAGAAAAAAGAACACGAGTACTTGTGGCACCTTAGAGACTAACAAATTTATTAGAGCATAAGCTTTCACGGGCTACAGCCCACTTCTTCAGATGCAAATAGAGTGGAACATATATTGAGGAGATATATATACACACATACAGAGAGCATGAACAGGTGGGAGTTGTCTTACCAACTCTGAGAGGCCAATTAAGTAAGAGAAAAAAACTTTTGAAGTGATAATCAAGATAGCCCAGTACAGACAGTTTGATAAGAAGTGTGCGAATACTTACAAGGGGAGATAGATTCAATGTTTGTAATGGCTCAGCCATTCCCAGTCCTTATTTAATCCTGAGTTGATTGTATCTAGTTTGTATATCAATTCCAGCTCAGCAGTCTCTCATTGGAGTCTGTTTTTGAAGTTTTTCTGTTGTAAGATAGCCACCTACAGGTCTATCATTGAATGGCCAGACAGGTTACCTACATGCCTCCAGCTTCCATCCAGGACACACCACACGATCCATTGTTTACAGCCAAGCTCTAAGATATAACCGCATTTGCTCCAATCCCTCAGATAGAGACGAGCACCTACAAGATCTCTATCAAGCATTCCTAAAACTACAATACCCACCTGCTGAAGTGAAAAAACAGATTGACAGAGCCAGATGAGTACCCAGAAGTCACCTCCTACAAGACAGGCCCAACAAAGAAAATAACAACACCACTAACTGTCACCTTCAGCCCCCAACTAAAACCTCTCCAGCGCATCATCAGAGATCTACAACCTATCCTGAAAGATGATCCTTTACTCTCACAGATCTTGGGAAACAGACCTGTCCTCGCTTACAGACAACCCCCCAACCTAAAGCAAATACTCACCAGCAACCACACATCACAATACTCAACAAAACCACTGACCCAGGAACCTATCCTTGTAACAAAGCCCGATGCCAACCCTGTCCACATATCTATTCAAGTGACATCATCATAGGACCTAATCACATCAGCCATACCATCAGGGGCTCATTCACCTGCACATCTACCAATGTGATATATGCCATCATGTGCCAGCAATGCCCCTCTGCCATGTACATTGGCCAAACCGGACAGTCTCTACGCAAAAGAATTAATGGACACAAATCTGACATCAGGAATCATAATACTCAAAAACCAGTGGGAGAACACTTTAACCTGTCTGGCCATTCAATGACAGACCTGCGGGTGGCTATCATACAACAGAAAAACTTCAAAAACAGACTCCAATGAGAGACTGCTGAGCTGGAATTGATATACAAACTAGATACAATCAACTCAGAGTTAACCACCCCTCCCCCATTTTTGAAAAATGTTTTTACGCATATCAGCTAGACTAAAATCAGAAGTGCCAAACACCCTCTATACTTTTAGTCTTACTGGAAGAAAGATGCTGTGAATTCTTGCAAGAAAAATCTTTTCCTACTCCATTTCCAACCCAACTTCACAGACTCAAGAAGTTTGTGTAGTTCTGATAAGGTTCAATTAAGCATTCTTACTTGTGAGTGATTATCCAAGTCAAATCAAATCAAACTTCTGAACTTTTTTTTGTTTTCAATTTTCATTAATCAATAATCAACCTTTTTTACTAATTACTCTCCCACATTTGTGATTCTGCATGTGTGGTACTCCTTGACAGCTAATGCATCCAGCAGAGCTAGTTTTTGTCTTGGACCTCTGGGTCAGATATCACTTCATTTTGAAGGAGTAAGTGAATCTCACTGCCAGCCGTTACATAGACTGAACTCAAAGCAAATACTATTTGGATAGCTAGCTTACTGCCTTCTAATGCATCTGTACACTTTACATTTATAGAACAGGTTGTCTAACAGAACGGTTAATTGATTTTATTTCAAAATGGGCTTGGATGAAGTTCGAGGGGAATACTCTTCAGAATTCTAGGATAATATAATCTTATAAATCAGATTCACTTACATGACTGAGAGTGAAAAAGCAAGAATGCACAAAATCAATGGCTAATTTATATTTTGAGAAAAAATGTCAAAAAGTTAATGAAGTTGGCCAGTTCTGTGCTTTTCTTTTTAGTGTTTTCCTCAAATCTTCTATCCATTTAGTACAGAAATACTAAAGAATGATCCAAGCTGCAGAATTTAGATCTTAATGCAGATCCAAATGTCTCCAGTTATGAGACACCCTAATCAAGGATTTCAGTTGAGGGACTCTTCTTTAAGAAATTGATTAATTAATATCAATACAGTGATCTGATTATGTAAAGGGCTGTGTCAATTGCATGTGTTAATATAGACAGGGCCAAATCTTTGGTCTGTGGTAAGGTTCCCCTTTGTGCTGCTACAGTAGATAAAGAAAAAGAGACTGAATACTGATTAAAGCCTCAGCTGAGTATTCCCTTCTCATAGTATCCTTAATCACACAAACTAGGATTAAATCATATATTTTAGGGGCTTGTGAGGCATAAACCTTTAACCCTGTAAGTAAAGTATGAGAGTTGTTTGGATATGGCCATACCCTGAATATTCATCACTCTGAATATTTTGTACAGATGAACAAAGAAGATGCAACTGCAGGGCTGGCTCTGGCTTTTTGGCTGCCCCAAGCAAAAAAAAAAAACAAACAAAAAAATGGGGCGGCCAGAACAGCAAAGAAAAAAAACAAAAAACCTGTGGCGCAGCCAGAGCGCGGGTGCAGAGGGACCGGCTAGCAGGAGGGAAGGGGAGGGAGTGGGCGGGAGAGAGAGAGAGAAGGGGGGCGGCCAGGGCTACTGAGGGGCGCTGCCATGCGCCCCCTCCCGCAGCGCTGCCTGCCACCTGGGCTCCGCTCCAGTCGGCGGGGAGGGAAGGACGAGGACTGCCCTGCCGGGCTTGCTGCAGGGCGCTCCCATCCTCTGCGCCGCCACCCCCTAGAGGGCGGCCGGAGCAGAACAAACAAACAAACAAACAAAAAAGCGGCCGTGCCGCTCTAGAACTGGGCCGAATGCCGCCTCGTTCAATCTGCTGCCCCAAGCACCAGCTTGCTTGGCTGGTGCCTGGAGCCAGCCCTGTGCAACTGGAAGGCTTCCATTTAAAGTATTATTTGTATTTCTGAGCATTTGAGAACCTGACCTAGAGATATTTAGTTCTGCTTCTGAATGAGTAAGCAAGCTATATTATTTTTCTCAGGCCACGAGCTCACTTACCGCCAACTGGAGAGCCTCCCTTTCTTTTCTTGAGCCAAGTATGGCATTATTATCCTAATCAGCTTTAGCAGTATGATTTGTTAGCACCCTAGGCAGATTTCTGGGGTGGCAACTTTCCTTCCCTGAAGATTACATGGAAGTCAAATAATAGAGAGAGCTCAGTATATTTTTGTTTCTCAGATTTTACTGCTCCAATCAACCTGGCAATTATCATGCACTGGCACAAAAGACATATATTGGTATCCAGGCCACTACTGTAAACAGCTGTAGCTTGGTGGGATTGAAGGGGAGATTCTTTTGTTTGTTTTGTTTTTTTAAAAAGTGTTTGAAAATGAAACATACTGAAGAAAAGGCTTTCTAGAGTAAACATGCATAGGATGATTTTTTAAAAAAAGATTTTTATGTTTATTTGCATGCCTTTCTTGTGTCTCCTAAACTTAATTTTTGATCGGCATGAAGACAAATAAACTAAATCTTATACAAGAATATTCAGCTTTAGATAGTGTATCTCAGCTGCTTTGCATGCCAAGCTGCCTGGCTCCATAATATCACCTGCCAAATCTGTCAACTGACCTCCAGTACAGATTTATAAGCAGGCAACAGTACAGCGCCATTTGCTTGCCTTTGGTTCAGCTATCTGTTCCTGTGGTGATTTCCATATGGCATGCTAGTACGAAGGTCAAGTTATTTTTCACCTACTGATACGCAAGGCTAAAAATGTAGTAGGGTCAAAAAACCCATTATATTTGATGAGGGCATCCTACATTAAAAAAAATTCCCTGAAAAATGACATATGTTGAAGACTAAACATCATAAAGAGTCATCGACTTGAGACAAAGGGAAAAAGATCTTTTCTTGATCTTATCTAGTTTTTGCAACCACTGTCAGATACCACAGTGATGAGCACAGTATAAAGCCCTGTTTACACTCGATAGCAATAAAACAGATATGCTATCCCTAGAGCACAAAGAAACTGGAATGTCCTTATAGGATACAAAATATCTTTTTGCTCATCTTATTGTTAAATCGTAGCTTATATATGAACCTTGCTGTGACCCTAATCTACCTTCTTCATGATGTTTGGACCACACTTATTGCCATCATACCCAAATGCTTTAGAAAAAAATCATAAAGTCAACAAATAAGAATACAACACAGGAGAATTCTTAAATCAGAAAGCAGGATTCTCTTAGTTTGACTAAAAAAATAACACAAGGATGGCTTTAATGATGAGTTTAGCTGCCAAAGTATGGAACAGTCAAGTTCAGAAAAACTCCTTCTTATTGAAAATGTTATGCTATAGATGCACATGGAAATCTGTTTGAAAACAAATCTACAGGTTTCATAGAGTTAATGTGAATTTAAAAAACAAGGCATCTGGGGAAACAATACAAACACAGCCCATCAACAGCCGCCTAACCATCTGACAGACATGTTAGTCCTAGGCTGCCAGTTGTCTATGGAACCTGCCAAGAAGCCAGATGCTACCATGGTTTAACATAGTCCAGTAATTGCTACCCTAAGTAAAAAAAGATTAGAATAATGTTATATTGGTTTAAAATAAAGAACTCTTCTTATAACCCAATCACTTGTATAAAGATTTTAATAATAAGGAATGAAAAATCTTGTAAAAATCATTCATGTTTTTAAACACAGAGGTTAAGATAAAATTTCCTAATTATGCAACAAACCAGACACATACTTAATGTATAATTTGGGTATTCTGAATGTAAGAGTGGTTGGACAAGAATTTCTCTTAGATTATTAGAAGTTTTAGGTGGTGCCATAGGTCATTGGAAAGGTAATACTCCATATATTTGTAATAAGGTCTCATTTTGATCTATGAACAGATCTGTGCAAACCTTCTGTGTAAGAATTTCATAGGTGTTTTCAGTAGTCCTGGGCTAATTGGCACCTCCCTACAAAGCAAATAATCACTTGGATTATTTGTGTCACAGGTCTGTTTGTTTGTTTGTTTATTTGAATAGCGGGTATTTGAAGGTGCCACAAGTTTGGGCAAATGGTTTGGGGGGAAATGATTAAGTAGGCAGAATACAGGTGAGGCAGTCAAAGATATTCCAAAGTTTATCCCATAGTTTTGCATATTACTACATGACATATATGTCTATATATAAATGGTCATGGACGGAGCAGGGAAATTCAAGGGCCTAGTCACACAGTCCTGCCCTCAGATCATGGTCATACAGCAGAAGGGGGACTCCCATCTCCCTGGGTAGAAATGTAAGTGACAAGGATCTCCTCTCTTCCCCAGGAGCTGCAGCAGGGTCTACTCCTCCACTTAGGATTGACCAGGGTGAAAAAAAGGTCTTGCCCCTCCATTCAGGAGCAGCATGGGCAACATGAAAAAATGGGGCCCTCTGTATTTACCCCAGCAGCTGAACTGCATTTCTTTTTTAGGCACTGGACCCACTGCACTCTTCCACTCCTGCCACACACAGAATTCTCTGCTGGAGTGGTGTTGAAGGGGCCTACAGAGCAATGGACCTTGCAGTTAACGTTCTGCAGAGATAAATGGGGCGGTTCATCCCACTCAGATCTATTTTCTTCAGGGTCTCTATAGACTCTGGCAGATATGGATGCATTGGTTATGCTCCATTTACATTTTCAAGCTTTTCTTTACAGGCTAGAAGCTTACTTTCCCTTCCATCCCAATGCAAGCATAGATTCTGATGTGATCACAACTCCAGGAGCTGTATTCCTAGGCACAGACCAATAGTGCCTATTTTTGGATCCTGCATATCGTTATAGGTGAATATTAAATTATTTTTGTTATTAACATTTCACAGCAGATGTTATGCCAATGTGATATAAATTACATCAAAACTCAGGAACTTTAGTGGAACCAGTGGCCTTGGGTGCATTTACGGCCCATAGTCATACTGCTAAAGTGGAAAAGGGGGAACTTGGATATACAAAAAAGAAGAGAGCAATCCTATATCACTGGAGGTCTTAAATTCTCCTCACTCTCTGTGGGTGGGAAGGGAAGGGAAGGGAAGGATGCAATTGTTGGCTCGGAGTGCTGAACCTATAGCAGTGATGGGGAAACAATCAGCACTCTTCCTCCTCCTGTGGCTCTGCGTGGTCATAGATTAGTGTCTGTCAGCCACAGGCAGCAGCAGATCCTGATCAAGAACAAGCAGCTGAATGTTTTTTTGCCAAACAGCCCTGACAGACGGGCTGTTTGGAAATTTTCTTATGCAGTTTGCTGACACTTTTATGTAATAAAGTGTTTTGTTCTTAGAAGCCTGGTCATAGTTCTGTGCCCTCAGCTGTACGATGGAAAAAGAGAAAAATAGGTGCTGATACCTACAATATGCATGTGCTGTGCTGTTAATAAAACATTTATTTTTTCCAACTAAATTCACTGCTGATTGGCATAGAAGAGAAGCAAGAGACAGAAAGAGAATGAGAGAGGGAGAGAGGCAGGGATGGCAGGGGAGCTTGCACAGATGCCTCAGACTCCTTGGCAGTGTAGTACCAGCCTCTGGGGAGTACAAGCTGAACCCATAGGGACCTTCCTTAACTCATTTGTGAGACACACAAAATTCTGTAGATCTCAATGGCTTTGGGAACAAGTGGATTTCTAAGCCCTGCCTCCATGGAATCCACACACTTCCCAAGTCTGGCACCAATGGGCCAGAATTTATACACAGTCAATCCGAATTTTGACTAAGAGTGCCAGCATTTTCTTACGTCTATGCATTTTAACTACATAACATGAGAATCTGGACAACTGGATATTGATACTTTGTGTTATATAACTGGGCCTATATCTCACCCCTTCTGAAGTGATGCAAAGGCACTTTATGATTCTGATAACTTTTCCCCTTTTATGATATATCATAGGACAGATATATTCATCTGCATGAAAAAAATAAAGATGAATAAAATGTCTCTGAGAAAAAGCTGAGCTGGTAAAGTCTTCAGCCTTCCTTTCTGGCTAAAGCTAACCTTTTTGCAGGTTCATATTAATGTTCTTTTATATGAAAAGAAAAACAGATTAATTCACTTGCTGTCCCAGAAATTCTGCTTTCACAAAAAACAGTCCCCCATTCTAAACTGTTGCCCCAAATCACTTTACCCTCTACAGCCAGACAACCCACTAAAAGACAACAGTGCTCTCCCTGTCTCTCTAAACCCTGTATGTGAAGAGATATTTTTAAAGCTTTTTAAACAGTGCATATTAACAATGAATCAGATTAGCCTTATTTAACACAGGTGGTTTTGTAATTATATTCAACAGAAATTTTGGAACTCAGATTGTAAAAGCTGCTCACTGTTGGCATCATACTTTGCATGTACTGATGTCAGAGCGCCAAATTTTGCAACAGCAGCTAGCACAAACATGGGCATTATTAGGTAGCAGCATGCTGAAATTAGCACAGTAGAAAGTAAACAGTGGCCCACATTCTCATCTGCACTGAGATATGCTTGGTTCAAGTCAGAATGGGGGCTGAGTCAGGGAGAAAGCTATGCTTCCCTGATTTTCATAGTGCATTTGTGCCTCCCTCAGCTCATCAGCACAAGTTAGAGTAGTCTAGGTGACCCTGCACCTGTTGGGAATTGGAAGTACCACAGGCATATTCTACCCTGTCCTCCCCCATCCCCAGTATATCTATGCTGGTGCCTGGGAGCACTTTATGCTAGCTCCTCTATGGTCTATGGGAATAGTTGATTGGCCAGTTAGAACCAGATTCCAGGACTCAGGTGGAACAGACTGGCTGGAAGAGGAGGGGAGAATCTTTGCCAGTGTCTCTATGATAAGTGTGTGTAATAAGCACAAGGAAAACTATTAGTCACACCTTCTTGTCAACTGTTGGAAATGGGCCATCCTGATGATTACTACAAAAGTTATTTTTTTTCTCTGGCTGATAATATCCCACCTTAACTGATTACTTTTGTTATAGTTAATATGGCAACACCCATTTTTTCATGTCCTTTGTGTATATATCTTCTTACTGTATTTTCCACTGCATGCATCTGATGAAGTGGGTTTTAGCCCATGAAAGCTTATGCTCAAATAAATTTGTTAGTAGGTGCCACAAGTACTCCTCGTACTTTTTAAGGAAAACAAGGTCACAAGTAGGTGTAAGGGAGGGGTGAATTGGTTTGGATAAAACAATAGTCTATCTAAACCTGCATTCAGAACTGAAAGTGAACATTGCTGAAGCTGTGTTGTTTTTAACCAAAAGCTACACACCAACTACAATGCCTCTCTTCTTTGCGGAGTTCAGTTTACTTTACCATGTGCAGCCAGCCAGATCTGCTGGTCAATTCTAGAGAGTTTGGAGCCCTGCCCCCTCCCCATCCCCAGCTCAGGACAGAGGGAGCAATCCCCAGCCCTTACCCAGACCGTGCAGAGTGAGGAGAACAGAGAAGGCTCCTTACTCTCGCCCAACCCATTGCTCATCTATGTGAAGGCGAAGCACAACTTGGATGGAACCCAGGGGGCTTTTGCGGTAAGTAGTAAGGACTGAATTCTGCCCTCAGTGACTTCAGTGGGAATTGAAAACATGTATCTGAGGACAGAATCTGACCTTAAATTATTTATTAATGGGAGAGTAGATTAGGGATTCCATGAACGTACATCACCAGAATACTCTGAACTTCAAACACGTACTTCCTTTAGCAACCTGAGAATAAAGCTATATAGGTTTCACAGTTGGTTATTCAGTTTGTCCTTTAAATGAAATTAGATGATGATGAACAGATCCTACCATTTAAAAGTTTGTCATTGGACTCCTCCATGGATAAGAATATTCTACCCATCGCGGCTACATTTTTCACCTGACGTCTGCAATGAACAACCCCATGGAAGACTATGTTAGTACTTAAGAGGCAGCCTCCAGAGCTATAGCACCAGTCACAGGTATCTTGTGGATTCCCTCTAGCACCTGGAAGACGAGTCTACCTTAGAAGATTACTTTGTGTGCGTGCCCCCTATTCTTTATTCATTTATAAAAATGTGCAACTGGTATCAGCACAATTAATTTAGCCTCACTTCATAGTGCATTCCCAGGGCCGAATATGTCATAGCCATTGCTTCAGCCACAGGCAAAGGTCTGTGGGAGAAAATCTCTCTCCCCCTCAAAATATTCGTACAGCTATGTCACCAGTGGGATGCTCCACAGTTGTATCTGTTGCCAGCTTGTTTGATAGCTGCCATCCCATTGAGGATAGAACTGGAGACCTCCAGCACTAAAAGTTTGTGTTATAGAGCCAAGGCTTCCTAGCAGGGGCTGTAACAAACTTGTAAACTCTCCAGAATGGGCACAGAGGGAGACCTGTAACATGCTTATCCATGGATTACATTTGCACAATCAGAAACCTCCAATTTCTTCTCATGATACCCATGCAAGGCAACAGTGCGGAGACATACATTCTCTGTCCTCTGAACAGGCACATAGACGAACTGGACAGTGAAGGAGGATATTGCACAGTGCACTGCTTCCTTAAGGGGTGGGGAAACAGCTGTGCACCCCAGAGTCCCCATTTGGATGATGAGGTTATGTACTACCTGCAATAGTAGCTGACAACTAAAGACAATCTAACCCATGTATTTTACTGTGTTGGCTAATATCTTGCTCTGGGAAATGTGAATTATATTTTAGGCATTTTTGTCCTGTAACTTTGTGTATCTATGACATTGAAGAAACATTGGTGGCTTACCTCGTGAGTGAGGTAAGCTAAAGCAGGGAGTTTGTAGTGTTCTCTCCACACCACTTCGTTTAAATCCCTTGGCATATCTAGATTTCATAACAATTGTTTATTCTACTGCAAATACAGAACTGATCCATTCTATTGGTTCCTTAGCTATTTTCACTCCCCCACATTTCTTTCATGCATTTCATTTCACTCTACCTACACTCTCACTGCAGGGTAGGTTCTCATTATTTGAATCAATAGGGTTTTACAATATCCCAGCAAGCATCCATTCTGTCCAAATAAATCTGTATCTTTTTCTAAATAGTCACTTGTGAGGTCCAGGTTTGCTGGTTCCATTGGTATGATTTTTACCAGTTTGAGTAGTTTGGGGGCTTTTAGTCTTAGGCCAAGTTTTCCAGGAGTGTTTCCTAAACAGATCTCTTATCCTTTTGTGCCCACATGCATCTTTTTCCTAATGCCTGTAGTGGATGCCCACTGTGTTTTGCCAATTTGGTTCATCCTATAGGCTTCAGTTATGCTTTTTTGGTCAAGTGTTTTCTCTTTCCTGATTCAGGCATACAACTGGCCTATGTTCTTGTATCAATATTGTGACTTATGACCTTTTTAGCTTCTCCCATAGGTAACATGATGAGTGCTTCATCTGTCTGAGTTTCTGAGGTTTGTGCAAAAGCCTGAAACAATTTGGTGTCCCATTCAGTGGCAGTCTCTGTGCCTGAGTAGGTGTGAATCCTTTAGAGGTTTGCAATTACTCAGCCAGCATATGCAAAATAAATGCTTGACCTTTCCACACATGGCATTTTCCCCTCTGCTGGAACACTCTCAATTTGTGCCACTTTGATATCTGCGCTGCTCTCATTTTACACCTAAGTTTCATTACTTTGCTTCTTTGTCTATCCCCTTGTCTGAGCTCTCATTTCTGTCTGTTATACACAATAATCCAGTTTGGAGGTTTGTGTGTCTCTGTTCTGTGGCTACACGCTTGCCAACAGTGTAGTACATGTACTTCCTGACTAGTATTATTGTGTCTTTTCATTAGCTGCCTGGAATCCTGCTGTTCTCATTGACTTTACTAGTGTCTGATTGCATTTGGCTAATATTTCTCTTTTTTGTCCATCTGAGGAGTTTATCATATTTATGTTAATTAGGTAAACATATCTGTTGCACTTGGTCTTTACCCAGTCCTGTTATTTAATGTTTCTATACTGATTTGTTTTATTCATAACTATAAAAAATAAAAACAGTACTAATAATATTCTATTTTTGAACATGTCAGTTTGGTAATGCAGACTTTCATTATAAGTTGCAGCTGAGTCAACTATTCATCTCTTGACTCTAGTGAGTCCTGATTCTTTTCATAAAAATATTTCCTTTGAAATCAAGTAATTTTGCATGATTTACAACATGCCTCTAACATTTCAATTTTGTCCGGACACTTACAGTCATTCAGGATGTTTGTCTGTTAGCATGTGTCCAGGACATGAGATAGCTTTTCCTTTCTCTCCAGCGCATATATTAGAGCACCTTTGGAGTAGCTAGCCATCTGTCTGCTTCAAATGCTACAAACATCAACACCACCAGCTCTGTCCTCTGGAACAGTTTTTCTGAAACATTTCCAGTGTAAAAGTCCATGGGTGGTATATTCTTATATTCTAAGTAGTTGTCATTTCAGTTTCCTTCTGGTATTCTGTCTTGACTCTAGATATCATGATTGAATGAATCACACTCCAGCAGAGACTGTAAAGCCTCCCCCAGTGCTGTAACTCACTCCCAGTCCACAGTGGCAGGACATTTACAGCGCTGTATCTCCCTGGGTACACCGCTGCAGGTACTCCATATCTCCGAGAGGAATAACAGCTGCAGCGGAGTGTCTACGACTCACAGGTGTGAGTGTAAACGCTTGCAGCGCTGTACTAATCACTTTGTCAAGTGGCCAATCCTCTCCATTGTTGTGACCGGCTGCAGGAATGCGGAAGTGCCGGTTTCAAAGCTCGTACCACAGAGAAAAGCAAACAGTTTGCAGCTTGCTTTGAGTGAGTAAATGAATGAGCAGAGGGCCAGGAGTTCGGAACTTGCAAAATAGAGAGCTGACATGCTCCAAAAAGCACTCTCTCTCCCCCACACTCCCTGTCACAATCCACCCCACCCCCCTGTTTTGAAAAGCACGTTGCAGCCACATGAATGCTGGGATAGCTGCCCATAATGCACTGCTCCCAACACAGCTGCAAATGTTGCAAGTTGTGGCCACATCACTGCGCTGGCAGCTGTCAGTGTGGACAGACTGCAGTGCTTTTCCCTACTCAGCTGTACGAAGACAGGTTTACCTCACAGCGCTGTACAGCTGCAAGTATAGCCAAGGCCCTAGGCTATGTCTACACTACAAATGCTACAGTGACACAGTTACAGTGTAGCAGCTACACCACTATAGTGTAGACACTTGCTAAAGTGTCAGGTATTTTTTCTCTATATAATAAATGTGCCCTCTCAAAGGGCGGTAGCTAGGTTGATGTTAGCAAGAATTAGCTTGAGGCTGCTGCTGCCACCACCACCAGCACCTGCGTAGTCACCCCGGCTTCACTTTCCCCATTCACACCCAGCAGAGCAAGCTGTGAAACAGAGGCCATTTGGCTGCTCGATCAACAAGTGCCACAGGGTCTCTGATGGCTGGGATCTGTAAACACAGGACACACCTGTAGCACAGCTGACCGGGCAACATTCAGACTGGGCTACCGGAATGTATTCGGGTGGCTTGCATGCACGTCATATGAGATGCATGATACTTGGCAAGTCAGAATGCATGAGAATGTGGGTTGCTGATATCAAGAACTTCTATTACAGAAAAAAGTAACTTTATAGTGTGGGGAAAAGGGACACTTTATAGTATTCTGCATAGTATCAATTTACTGAGGGCCTTTTGTGTTTGTAAGTATAAATTGCATCCAAACGATAGCTTTCTCGGCTCACACATTAGGTGCACAATTTACCAGTTTTATATTAATTAGGAAAATGATTTACTGTAGTCTGCTTGATTTCTCAAAAACGCACTGCTCACCCATAAATCATCCTGCTAGAGCCATATCATTTAGATCTGATTGAAATAATAATAGATTTTGACAGCTTTCTGCAAGTACTCTATGACTTCATGGATATTTTAGGCTTGAAAGTAGTGATGAAGGAATTGGCAGTATCTTCCTTCCAGATGTTAGCGTGCTACATGGCGAGTTATAACATTTACTGGCACTTCCTTTTGGTAGAGATGGACTAGAGTTCTGTAATGTTTGGATTTGGAGCCAAACTTTCCAAAAGCTCCAGGGGATTTTTTCAATTCACGGGTTTGGATCAGCACATTACTGAAATAATAGAAAACCAGAAAGTTTGGCCCCGGATTCAAGCTTCCTGAAGGGTTGTGGGAACAGCATCTGAGGTTTTGGTTCACACCTATGGCTAGTCTTTTGAGGTGGATGAAACTTAATCTTTAGTAAACACTATAGAAACAGAGATAGTCTTATGACAGGGGTGGGCAAATTATGGCCTGGCCCCTCAGGGCTTTGGATCTGGCCCGTGGGATTGCCACCCCCGAGGTGCCGTGGGCCCCACGCTGCTCCGGGAAGAAGCCAGCACCACATCCCTGCGGCCCTTGGCGGGGGGGGGGGGGGCGGGGAGGGCAGAGGGCTCTGCACGCTGCCCTTGCTTGTGAGTACCTCCCCCGAAGTTCCCATTGGCCTGGTATGGGGAACCACAGCCAATGGGAGCTTCGGGGGAGGTACCTACAGGCAAAGGCAGCGTGCAGAGCCCTCTTCCCCCACCCCCCAGGGGCCAGGGCGGGCACGCAGGCAGACAGGGAGCCTGCCCTGGCCCCGGTGTGCACCGCTGTCATCCTGGTGCTGCTCCAGGTAAGCGGCACCGGGCCAGATTCCACACCCCGAACTCCTCCTGCACCCTGCAGCCCAAATCCCTGCCCTGAGCCCCCTGCCTGCACCCCAACCCCTTGTCACACCCTGTACCCCTCCTGCACTCAAGCCCCTGCCCTGAGCCCCCTGCCACACCCCTCCTGCACTCCAACCCCTGCCCTGATCTCCCTCCCGCACTGTGCACCCTCTCCTGCACCCCAACTCCCTTCCCTGAGCCCCCTCATATACCCTGTATCTCTCCTCTGCCCCAACCCCTTGCCCTGAGCCCCTTCCTGCACACTGCACCCCCTCCCACCCTGTGCACTCCCTCCCGCACCCCAACCCCCTGCCCCAGCCCTACATTCATGGCCCTGCATGCAATTTCCCCACCCAGATGTGGCCCTCAGGCCAAAAAGTTTGCCCACCCCGTCTTATGGCAACACACTCTTAAAGGACCAATTTCTTTAAGATTTTTTAGCTGCATTTGAGTCCTGCCAGCCCCACAAGATGGGTGTGTCAATTGAGATAGGGATTCTGTAGGTCAAAACGGGATAGGCCTGCAAAACCTCGCTACTGTTGAGAGATCTGCATACCTAACACAGATGGCTACAGAAGGATATTTTAGTGGATAGAACATTGGACTTGCTTTCAGGAGATGAGGGTTCACTTCCTGTTTCATCCATACATTTTTATGTGACCTTCTTATGTGCTGGCACTTAACATTAAAAAGGACATAGAGCAGTTTTTAAACTAAGGGCTGGGGGAAAGCCAACAGATGCAAAGGAGCACATGGTTTGGACATCCCTTAGAGGAGGCTCTCTATTAATAGAGAATCTCTATGTCCTAGTGAGGACGAGAGGATGGAACATGATAAAATTCAGGCAGGATCTGATCAGAAACAGTCAAATAAAAAAGAGTCCCATTCAATTACATCGTGTAATGGCAGACAGTCAAAAGGAGACAAGCTTTTAAAGTGCTTATATACCAATGTTAGAAGTCTAAATAATAAAATGGGTGAACTAGAGTGCCTCATATTAAATGAGGATATTGATATAATAGGCATCACAGAAACTTGATGGAATGAGGATAATCAATGGGGTACAGTAATACCAGGGTACAAAATATATCGGAAGGACAGAACATGTTGTGCTGGTGTGGGAGTGGCATTATATGTGAAAGAAAGCATAGCATCAAATGAAGTAAAAATTGTAAATGAATCAAACTGTACCATAGAATCTCTATGGATAGAAATTCCATACTCTAATAATAAGAATATAGAGGCAAAGGCAGCATGCGGAGCCCTCTTCCCCCACCCCCCAGGGGCCAGGGCGGGCAGGCAGGAAGACAGGGAGCCTGCCCTGGCCCCGGTGTGCACCGCTGCCACCCCGGTGCTGCTCCAGGTAAGCGGCACCGGGCCAGAGCCCGCACCTCGAACTCCTCCTGCACCCCGCACAATATATATTACCGACCACCTGACCAGGATGGTGATAGTGACTGCGAAATGCTCAGGGAGATTAGAGAGGCTATTAAAAAAATTCAATAATAATAATAATGGGGGATTTCAATTATCCCCATATTGACTGGGTACATGTCACCTCAGGACGGAATGCAGAGATAAAGTTTCTTGACACCTTAAATGACTGCTTCTTGGAGCAGCTTGTCCTGGAACTCACCAGAGGAAAGGAAATTCTTGATTTAGTCCTAAGTGGAGAACAGGATCTGGTCCAACAGGTGAATATAGCTGGAGCGCTTGGTAATAGTGACCATAATATAATTAAATTTAATATCTCTGTGCCAGGAAAAACACCACCGCAACATTGTAGCATTTAATTTCAGAAAGGGGAACTAAACAAAAATGAGGTTAGTTAAATAGAAATTAAAGGGTACAATGCCAAAAGTGAAATCTCTGCAAGCTGCATGGAAACTCTTTAAAGACACCATAATAGAGGCTCAACTTAAATGTATACCCCAATTTTAAAAACATAGTAAGAGAACCAAAAAAGAGCCACTGTGGCTAAACAACAAAGTAAAAGAAGCAGTGAGAGGCAAAAAGGCATCCTTTAAAAAGTGGAAGTTAAATCCTAGTGAGGAAAATTGAAAGGAGCATAAACACTGGCAAATGAAGTGTAAAAATACAATTAGGAAGGCCAAAAAAGAATTTGAGGAACAGTTAGCCAGAGACTCAAAAAGTGATAGCAATTTTTTTTAAGTACATCAGAAGCAGGAAGCTTGCTAAACAACCAGTGGGGCCACTGGATGATCAAGGTACTAAAGGAGCACTCAAGGACAATAAGACCATTTTTGTGTAGAAAATGAATGAATTCTTTGCATCGGTCTTCATGGCTGAGGATGTGAGGGAGATTCCCAAACCTGAACCATTCTTTTTAGGTAACAGATCTGAGGAACTGTCCCAGATTGAGGAATCATTAGAGGAGGTTTTGGAACAAATTGATAAATTAAACAGCAATAAGTCACCAGGACTAGATGGTATTCACCCAAGAGTTCTGAAGGAACTCAAATGTTAAATTGCAGAACTACTAACTGTATTCTGTAACCTATCATTTAAATCAGCTTTTGTACCAGATGACTGGAGGATAGCTAATGTTACACCATTTTTTAAAGGGCTCAAGAGGTGATCCCGGCAATTACAGGCCTGTAAGTCTGACTTCAGTACCGGGCAAACTGGTTGAAACTATAATAAAGAACAATATTGTCAGACGTATAGATGAACATAATTTGTTGAGGAAGAGTCAACATGGTTTTAGTAAAGGTAAATCATGCCTCACCAATCTACTAGAATTCTCTGAGGGAGTCAACAAGCATGTGGACCAAGGGGATCTAGTGGATATAGTGTGCTGAGATTTTCAGAAAGCCTTTGACAAGGTGCCTCACCAAAGGCTCTTATGTAAAGTAAGCTGCCCTGGGATAAGAGGGAAGGTTCTTTTACGGATTGGTAGCTGGAGAAAACAAAGGGTAGGTATAAATGGCCAGTTGTCAGAACGGAGAGAGGTAATAGTGGTGTCCCCCAGTGGTCTGTTCTGGGACCAGTCCTATTCAACATATTCATAAATGATCTGGAAAAAGGGGTAAACAGTGAGGTGGCAAAATTTGCAGATGATACAAAATTACTAAAGATAGTTAAGACCCAGGCAGACTGCAAAGAGCTTCAAAGGGATCTCTCAAAACTGGGTGACTGTGCAACAAAATGGCAGATGAAATTTAATGTTGATAAATGCAAAGTAATGCACATTGGAAAGCATAATCCCAACTATACACATAAAATGATGGGGTCTAAATTAGCTGTTACCACTCAAGAAAGAGATCTTGGAGTTATTGTGGATAGTTCTCTGAAAACATCCACTCAATGTGCAGCGGCAGTCAAAAAAGCAAACAGAATGATGGGAATAATTAAGAAAGGGATAGATAATAGGAAAGAAAAGATCATGTTGTCTCTATATAAATCCATGATATGCCCACATCTTGAATACTCTGCGCAGATGTGGTCGCCCCATCTCAAAAAGGATATCTTGGAATTGGAAAAGGTTCAGAAAAGGGCAACAAAAATGATTGGGGTATGGAATGGGTTCCGTATGAGGAGAGATTAATAAGACTGGGACTTTTCAGCTTGGAAAAGAGACGGCTAAGGGAAGATATGATTGAGGTCTATAAAATCATGACTGGTGTAGAGAAAGTAGATAAGGACGCGTTGTTTACTACTTCTCATAACACAAGAACTAGGGGTCAACAAATGAAATTAATAGGCAACAGGTTTAAAACAAACAAAAGGAAGTATTTCTTCACACAATGCAGAGTCGACCTATGGAACTCCTTGCCAGAGGATGTTGTGAAGGCCAAGACCATAACAGGGTTCAAGAAAGAACTAGATAAATTCATGGAGGATAGGTCCATCAATGGTTATTAGTCAGGATGGGCAGGAATGGTGTACCTAGTCTCTGTTTGCCAGAAGCTGGGAATGAGCAACAGGGGATGGATCATTTGATGATTACCTGTTTTATTCATTCCCTCTGGGGCACTTGGCACTGGTCACTGTTGGTAGACAGGATACTGGGCTAGATGGACCTTTGGTCTGACCCAGTAGGGCCATTCTTATGTTCGTATGTCCTTGGGCAAGTCACTTAATCTACTCTAGAGCCTCCCCCATCTGTAAAACAGAGATAATATTTTGATGTGGGTGTGAAGGATAAAACCATCAATGATTGTGAGGTGCTTGGATATTATGCGGACCATTAGTACCTAGATAGAATTCAATGGGGATGTGGTTCTGACTAGTTGGTTTAATCATACAGATATGTGATCTCTAAACATTTGGAGGTCGTGTTGCAACAAAATATTGCTATATGTATAGACACCATTCTCATTAACAGAATTTTCAGCATAAACACCATCCATCCCCTAAACCCCTTTCACAAAAGGAGTTACAACCTAAAAAAGTAAGTTCCCTGCTTTGTCCTCACTGATAAAAGCCTTTAAATGAGTCACAATCAATTCACAAAAATAGTTAAATCCATATTTGTTGGAATGGTACCTCATTGGCACATAAAGGTCAGGAAGCAAAAAGGAATGTGGTATAAATCCACTTGTATTAGGCTATGTCTACACTACAGCCTATGTCAAAATAACTTATTATTACAGGGTTGTGAAAAAATCACCGCCTTGAGCAACATAAGTTACACTGTCACAAGCACTCCTGTGCACAGTGCTATGTCAGTGGAAGAGCTTCTAAACCTTACTGCTGTATCTCTGGGCTATTTCCTGTCTTGCCTTTTCTCACACTGAGCAAGCCTGCACTACCCATCTCTCTCCCCCTTCTACTCTGAGCTACTGGGTTTTATATAGGCTCCTTCTGTTCCTGTCCAGCAGCATTTCTTCATCTCTAATTATTCCTTCTTGCTCCCTGATTCCTCCTCCAGGTGCAGCATAGACCGTTAATTGACCCACCTAGCCACCTAAACCCCTTCCAGCCTTGTGTGGGGTGAACAACCCATCACATGGTTACATGCAACAGCTGAGACAGCAAATAATTAAAAGCATGGGATGAAATCCTGGCCTCATCAAAGTCAATGGGAAAATTCCCAGTAAGTTAAATGGAACCATTTTTCACCCATGGACTGACCACAATAAATATATTTTTCACTCTGAGTTTGTCATTAAAATGCCTCTTTCTATATTATACAATATCAAAAGACAAAGTAACAGGAAGAGGTATTTTAATCCAGTTTCCTTTTTCAGGGATGTAAAGAGGATATTCAAGGGAGGAGACAAAGCAGCTAGTGTTGAGTTTGGCTTTTGTAAGCTATGGTGATTTTATATGGGAAAGTTACATTTAAAGTCCATTTTTATTTTTAAAAATATCCCTAATGGATTGCTAGGTTTAGGTCAGATACTGTAATTTATAGACCCACAGTTATTTATTCCAGTCAAATGCCAATGACAGGAAGGACAACAAATCAAAGCTAATTTGTAATTGAAAACGATTATTACTAAAAGCAATTTAACTTTAAAGTATCTTGACATGTTTGAAGATGGATTACTTTGAGCAGCTTTGTTATTTAAAAATCTTTTTAAAGCATTAAAAAGAAGGGTGAGTTACATTTGAAGGCTGATCTTGGACATAAAATACTCTGCCACCTTTCAACACTGAGGATATGAGATCAGTCAAATGTAAATTAAAATACTATTGAAAAGGATTTGACTTGATCATAATAAATGCAGGCATGTCTTTAAAGAAACCACTATGTCTACAGTAAGATAAAAGACCATGGCACAGCTGGGCTGGCCTGGATCTGTTCACTTGGGCTGGTTGGACTATAAAATTGCAGTGTAGACATTCAGGCTCAGGCTGGAGCTGGGGCTCTGAGACCTGCGAGGAAGAAAGGTCTCAAAGCCTGGGCTCCTGCCTGCACCAAATGTCTACGCTGAAATTTTATAGCCTGTAGCCTGAGTCCTGCAAATCCGAGTAAGCTGACTCTGCCTCTGAGACTTGGTGCAGCAGGTTTTTTTATGCAGTGTAGACATACTCTTAATATTTAGTTCAAATATGATTACAGTGAAACTTGATACCTCTGTATACTGTCAGGTTTCAGAGCAGCAGCCGTGTTAGTCTGTATCCGCAAAAAGAACAGGAGTACTTGTGGCACCTTAGAGACTAACAAATTTATTAGAGCATAAGCTTTTGTGGGCTACAGCCCACTTCTTCGGATGCAAATAGAGTGGAACATATATTGAGGAGATATATATACACACATACAGAGAGCATGAACAGGTGGGAGTTGTCTTACCAACTCTGAGAGGCCAATTAAGTAAGAGAAAAAAACTTTTGAAGTGATAATCAAGATAGCCCAGTACAGACAGTTTGATAAGAAGTGTGAGAATACTTACAACTAATCCTGGCACGTCAAGCATTATTCATTTCATTACTAAATCCACATATGTAAGTTAAAAGGCTGATACAGGAGATTGGAACATTAAATTACGGGCTAGTATTAGTTTTATTTTATTATTTATCTTTTTTTTTTTAATGACCAGATAACACAACAAGGATCAAGACAGAGTAGCAAATGGGTTTGAACAAGATAATACATTCCTGAATCGAGTGTGGATCAAACCATATTTTTTAAAAATTGAGTTAACTGTAAAAAATGATAAATTTGAGTTTTATGATAAACTGATAAAGAAAACAGATATTTCTATCCAGATATGAAATATTGATTTTCAAATGTTTCCTACATTTTTTTAAACAACCATAAATTAGGCATTATGAAGGTATGTTTGCAAAATCCATTTATCAAATGCTAAATCAGCAATTTTGCATACTTACAGTGAGGAATATATTATTCATATAATCTCCCACTGCAAACGCCATTATGGAGCACTAAACTATACCAACCCTTGTCTACACTTACCGGGCGTTCGACGCGCAGCGATCGATGCATCGGTGATAGATTTAGTGGGTCTAGTGAAGACCCACTAAATAAGCTGCAGATCACTCTCCCGTCTATTCCTGTATTCCACCTGAACAAGAAGCAGAAGGAGAATCGATGGGAGAGCGTCTCCAGTCAACATCGCATAGTGTGGACCCTGTGGTAAGTAGATCTGAGTATGTTTACTTCAGCTACGTTATTCACGTAGCCGAAGTTGTGTAACTTAGATCAATCTCCCCCTGTAGTGTAGACAAGTTAGAAAGACAAAATATCAGGTACCAGCAGCAATATTGTCTATATTGGAACCTACTTTTGTTGAAGACAGATGTGTGCACACATGGACTCACATTTGCAGATGTAATTACTACATTTTTTGCAACATGTATGAGTGTATAATTCCCAAATTTGTGTACAGGATAGCAATAATATGCATACAAATGTGGTTGAATGAGCCTCTATCTCTCAAAAGTTTGGCCTTTATGAATCAAATAAAGTTCCATCTTCCCTGGCTGGGGAATTCTTTGAAAGCGCCAAAATTGGTCAGGTCTCCTGAGCGAGTGACTAGGATGCCAGGAACAGTACAAACCCCCCTGTGTGTGGCAGAATAATTTCCAGGATGGATTCATGTATATTAATACAGGCAGAAGTTGGGGCACAGGCTGGGAGGGATATATGTCCCGTAGATCCCTGATTATGTATAACCAAACACTGTTGTGCAAAACTTCTAAAGCAAAAATGGCCATAACTATGAGCATGAAGCAGGCACTGCCAAGGAAGCTGGAGTTTGCTACTTACCACCCTTCACCCTGATAATGGAAAATCCCATTGCCCACCCTCTAATATGAAATAGCTCTGATTGAAGCTAGTTTTCTCTGGCATGATGTGATCGCCAGGATTTAACATATTTTTTCCATACAATAAATGGTTAGTGAATTCAGTTTAGCACTGCAACAGTATCATTCCAAACAGCATGAGCAGTGAATTAGTGAGGCGCAGTAACTTGGAACATGTTTTCATTTTTTTCTGTGTCTGTGCGCATGTGACATGTGAATGAGTGACCGAGAGAGAATACTCGGAACCCATGTTGAAGCTCTCAGTATCCTTCTCTTTCTCCTTGATTCCACCTCTTTATCCTACAGATCCCCCGTTATGACCACTTTTCAACCAGCCAAAATTAATTTAAAATAAATATATTTAAAATCAAATGTATTTAAATCCATAGTATCAACAGAATTAATTAATAACAATGTTTTGTGTCTTCCTCAGGGCTGGCTCCAGGCACCAGCCGAGCAAGCTGGTGCTTGGGGCGGCAGATTGAACAAGGCAGCATTCGGCCCAATCCTAGGGCGGCACGGACAATTTAAAAAAAAATTTTTTTTTTTTGTTCTGCTCCAGCCGGAGGAGGGGGCGGCGCGGAGGATGGGAGCGCCCTGCAGCAAGCCCGGCTGGGCAGTCCTCGTCCTTCTCTCCCCGCGACCAGAGCGGAGCCCTCCCGGCAGGCGGCGCGGCGCAGCGCCCCGCTATAGCCCTGGCTGCCCTCCTTTTCTTTCTCTCCTGCCCACTCCTTTCCCCTCCCCCCCGCTAGCCGGTCCCCCTGCACCCGCGCTCCGGCCGCGCCGCAGGTTTCTTTCTTTTTTTTTTTTTTGCCGTTCTGGCCACCCAGTTTTTTTATTTTTGCTTGGGGCGGCCAAAAAGCCAAATCCGGCCCTGGTCTTCCTTCATCCTGGTCATCTTATATTACTGAAACCCCTGTTTCACATGGAGCTTTATGTATAAAGAAAAAAGACTTCCAATCTTTCAATAAAAAACCCTAACCTCTTTATAAATTCCCAGTTCCAGGTTTAATACACACTTTTGTTCTTGTTCATTGCGCTTTTCAGAAGCAATACAGTAAACTCCATTGTTACCCAAAGTTTTGCTAGCTAATAGTATTAGCCAATATTATGCATTTTATAAGCTCTTATGCTAAATTAACAAACACCCCCAGTATGCTCTGTGCTGGAAATGTATTAAACTGCAAATAGGGTTTTGTTCTTGATGCATGTAGAAATCATCAAGGACAAGTTAATATTCCGCTGAGGTTTGCTAAAATGAATAAGTAGCTATAATCATTCCAGTTTGCTATAAAAATTTGGGGATAGTTGTCCAAGAATCTTGAAAATGGGGGCAAACTGGATGAGAAATAACAATAGGGTAAAAAATGTTACAATAAAATGTTGGGAGTTTCTCATCCCCAGAGGTATTTATACTGCTAGTACTGAGCTAATGCTTTTGAAGATGTAACTGCTGCAAGCTTGTTCTTCAGATTGGTAAAGTATTAACCCTTCCCTTTCTATATTGTAACAATTAATTTTTGACTATAGTCTTTGATAAACTCAATTGAGCTTTGGTTATTTGATGTATCAACCCTGCAATAAACCTTTTCTTCTCCAAATAAATGCTTCAGGCAATTATTTTCAAAGTACACAGTAATACAGTCATATCTATACTGTCATCATCTCATCAAAAACAGTCTACCAAGGACCACTGCACCAGCCGGAGTGCCCAAGGTTGATGGTGTCATACTAGACATTGTGTAGTGAAGTTCCCAGATCTGGCTCAATCCTATGAATCCACAATCTCTGCAGGCAACACCAGATGTGCAAAGGGATGCATGCCCTGACCATATCAATGGAGAGTTTGAGAGCATGGTGTGCTGGGGTGTTTCTGTCCATCCTGGTGACATGGCTGAAGAGCATGCCATGCCACTTTTGAATATAATGAGTGACTGAAGAAAGGCCAAATAGCTGCAGGACTATGACGTCAAACCAATTTTATGCTCAGGATTTGGTGCTGACAGTGCAAATGGAATACTTCTAGCCACTCAAATCTGCCTACAGTAGGGCCTGGTTTCTCACCTATATAGCAATACAAGTAATACACAGGTTTGATAGATCCTGAACTTTATGTCAGCACAAAGACATTTTTGCATCCATAAGCGAGACATGGACTTATTGCAGGAGCCAGCAAGACCTATTTGTCAAAGAACATCTGGTTTGTTGCAACCATTCAAACTCTGCTTGCAGCCTAGATACACAAATTTATCAATGTTTTCCATGGTACTCAACTTCCACCTGCACTAGGGGTTCTGAACCTTGGTGTTGTGCCATGAGACCTTCAACCCCATAGTGTGGAACCTTGGAGACCTTGGAGCACCCTGAAATTCTCTGACTTCTCCACAAACAGGACAGAGTCATCAGCATGTGGTTGGTAAATGACCTCCTGACAAGCTTTGAGTCTATGTGTGAAGTGGCAAGTCCTAATATCCAGTTGATAGTGCCAGATTGAGAATTCATATTAAACCCGGACTGGGATGAAGGCCACCACATAGTCATTAAGGGTTTGAGGTTTTGTTTGGACTTTTTTGGTTATTCCAGAAAGGGGACTGTACTGAAATGTGGCCAGGCCAGAGGTCTAGGATATTGAAGATGCTAACTGCAGCAAAACTAAAACAGATCACCAGGGAGTGCTAGAGGTGAGAACTCAGGGGGTGCTGAGGTCATGAGGCCAATTGCTTACAGTTGGTTTTATTTTGTTTCTATTGCCAAAAATCTTCCAGGTCTTCACAAAACAGGATATCATTCCCCACCTTCTCTCCCTCCACCTTCCCCCCACCCCCTAGGTTTCCTGTAAACTTGTCAGAAAAGCAATGCTGCAAAAATATCTTCATACTGAAAAGAACTGCTTTAGGCATTGTCTATCTTGGGAAGTTGCTCTGGTTACATTCCTTTTAAACTGTTATCGTTAAACTGATTCAAATCCTGTGTGGCATATCTTATTTTGGTTTAAGACTGGCTTACTTCATTTTAACTGAAACTCATTATCAATTCACTTAAGATGAACTGCTCTTTGGACAGATAATAAGACAGTTGATAATACAGAAATATAAACTATTTATGCTAGCATTGTTTAGGAATAGATTCACTGAAAGGAAACTAAAAATATCCCTTCAGAAAAACAAGTAATGATTAAGAACATTTTAGATGTAGTTTTGAACTGTCTAAGCAAACATATCAAATCACATTTCAAATGAAAATTAATGATATATTAATATTAATATGCTGATGTTTCATCAGACAAGACTGCAGTTTGTTGATCTTTCTGTGTTGTCAAATTTGTCTAAAAATGTCTTCTGCTCAAGGGTAACATAATTTAAGAAAAACATTGTATAGAAACAACTCAAAGGTCCTGCCGGATGCAAATAAGCAACTTGAAATATTTAAAAGACAATGATTTAAAAAATTAGAGCTGGTTGCAAAATTTTACAGAACAGTTTTTTGTCAGAAAAGTATGGTTTCATCTAAATTGAAAAGTTTTGTGGGAACTGGTCAGTTTCATCAATAATTTCTATGGGATAAATCTAAACGTTTTGTTTTGAGTTTATCATTTTGATTCATTTCATTTAGACTTATATTTAAACTATCAACATTACTACTTTAATATTTTGATATAATACAAATATTGAAATGAAATTAAACAAAATGATAAACTCGAAACAAATTGTTTTGTGTCACTGTAGGGAAAAAAAAACAACAACCTTTTTCTACACTCTGAAAATAAAACACATTAATACTTTCAGTTCATGAGACATTTCTAAAATTTTGGCTCTTTTTTCCTATTTGCAACTCAATTTCTAGTATTTGAGCCCCAGTCCTGCATGGACTAAAATATATGCTTAACTTTAAGCATGTAGGAAGTCCTATTAGGTTCAATGGCACTATTCACAAGCTTAAGACTAAACACATGCTTAATTCTTTTCAGGATTGAGGCCTTGAAGTCTAATTAGTGATAAAGATCTTTGGCTACACTAGGCAAATGGTTTGGTTCCTCCTTTTAAAAACAAATTCTGACTTAAAGTAAACCTGTGCAACACCATTGACTTAAGAATGGAATCATTATGTGATCTCTTTTTGTTATTGTATAGGGCTATGCAGAGAATGGAAATACTGTTTTGCAAAAGATTTCAAAATTTTGCTTTGTTCTGAATTAGAACAAAACTGGAAAATTTTAAAATTTTTCAAAGGATTTTTTTTTTTAAATAAGGGGAGGGGTCATTTGAAACTTTTTTTTTTACTTTTCTAATTATTATTTTGTATTTAATAAAAAAATAAAAATAGAAACTTTCAAGCCAAGAATGTCTAAACAAGATATTTCAGAATTTTCATTTTCATCTAAATTGAGATTTCTGCAAAATCAACCCAATTTAGTGATGACTATTCTTATAGCAAAATGTTTGTAGAAAAGGAGGTTCATAATGAGTGGAGAATGAGGAGGAAAGAAACTCTATATTCAGGTTCATCCCCATTTTCCACGTCATAACCATCTGCAAAATACCATCCATGTAAGCGTATTATACAATGAGCACTAGCATTTGCTAGGCAAAGCTTTGGCACCACTACAGTATTTACTGTGTCTCTATCAAGGACAACACACTCATAGAGCAAACAACAGTAACCTAGGGATTCCAACTACAAGAGGAAATACAGGTTTCAATATAACGATTCATGCAGGTTTTGCAGTAGCAGATGGACATTTTGAATAGAATTGATGCCCATTTGGCTCCTGTTCCTTGTATTTCCAGAAGTTTGAGTTTTAAAGCAAATGATGCACAAAATGTGTTCAGATTGTAGAACATGTGTCTGAACACATTTTATCATTTTCTTTATTAGTTGTGGTGATTAGTTGTGTGTGGAAGAGTCACTCATGGTCCTGTTCCCCAGTAGTCCAAGTGAAGGACAGTAGATCCCAAACAATAGTGTCTTTGAACTAACTTCTCTCTTATAACTAATTTGAAATGGTTAACTGAATTCACTAAGGCCACAGCCCTACAGCAAGATCTGCACCAGCAGACCTCTATGCTTGTGCAGATGCTGTTGAAGTCAATGGGATGTATAGCACAAGATATAACCAGATTTATTACTTCCACTGTAGAGTCAATCAGTTCTCTGTTAATTGTGTGCATCTTTCATGCAAGCATATGGTAGGAATAAGTATTTTTAAAAATAGGAAAATGTTACTATAAAATTTAAAAAAATTGTCAAGGGAACAAAAATATAGATGTAGTAACTGTAGTACTTTCTAACTTGCGGTACTTGAGAAGTTGACTAGATATCAAGTTGACAATGTCCCTTTAAAACTGCTTAGATTCAGTGTTTTGGATAAGCAGTGGCCATGCACATTCTAGTTTGTTACTTGGGCTACTGCCATGTGCAACATCTGCTGTAGGTTCTTTCTTTCTTGGTCTTAAAATACCCTGTTTGATGAAAGCAAAGGCAGAGAAAGAAGGATATTTTGCTTTTTATAAATCAGATCCTATATCTGCATGCAAATCTTGAATAAAAGGGCTTTATGGCAGAGGAACCATGTAGCTGCTGGGTGGGACAGAATCCTCCCCTCACTTGAAGGCAAGGCTTAATCATACAGATTCTCCCACAACCTCTCTCCACACTCCTGGGGGAGCTGCTGTCATGGAGCATGGCCCCATGGCATACATGGTTGTGTGGAACCCCACATTACACTCACTGCACTTCCTGAACAGCAGAAATGTAGATTTTTTGTTGTATGAGGCTGGGCATAGGACAACATGATTTTGCTGATTTTACTAATAGTGCTATATTACTAGTCGTATTACTGTTGTTCTTATATCAGCACACCATTTGAATACTCTGTTCCAGAGCAAATGTCTTGCTGAACAGTTTCCCTGTGACAATGGACTTAGCAGTACTAGCACCAGTAATAATGGCTGATGCAATATCACCTCCCAAGTACTTGCTTTTAATTTTACATGCCCAGGCTCTGCCTGCTTTGTATTTTTATTTCAACATGGGTTGTTACTATTGACTTTCTCTCTTGTGTTTTCCCCTTTTTCTTTGCTTGAGACTAAAGGCTTCATCTTGAACTTGCTACTTGGCACTGTTCTGACAGCACAAAGAAGCCATATTAAAGAAGGCTTTAATAACCATCTGGGGTGGTGTATAATTGGCACAGTTGATCCTAGCAGCATAATGGGCATGCTGTAGGCATAGGCACTGGAACTAGGACTGGGTGCTGGGGGTGCCGCTGCACACCCTGACTTGAAGTGGTTTCTATCACATACAAGGTTTACAGTTTTGTTCAATGGCTCTCAACACTTCCTCTATACAAATTGTTCCAGCACCCCTGGCTGCGGGGAGAGTGATGTGACTAAAGCATTGTACTTTGGCAATTCCTAGGTAAGGGCTGGTCCTCTCAGGGTTTTTCAGCTGAAGTGCCCAGAGAGACAAGGGGTGCTGTCTGCTCTCTGGAGATATAAGGGGATTGCACCCCAACTGGTACAGTCAATAGGATCCATGCATCCAGAAACCTGTATACCTACTGGCTGGGATGTAACCAGATCATATATACCAGTTACCCCCAGTGGCTAGAACCAGGTGTCACATACACCTTGGACACAGTAGATTACAGGGCAGCTACTAGCAGGCCAGGCTTCTGTATCAGATAGGCTGGCTACAGAGCCTCCTTAGTTCCTTGTCAGAGAGATACCTCAGATGTCTTCACTATAAGATCCTTTAATGCTCTGCCAGGAATGGATTTTGTGAACTTGTTAAATGTGTTACACATGGAGCCACCTACTGGCTTAACAGTATAATACAGTTTAGCATTCCTACCATTGAAAAAATTTACACTAAGAAGTTCAGAACATATCAGTTTCTGTTAAGTGTCTCTGAACTGTACTATTTTTCTGATTACACAGCCTGAACGTGTAACGTCTTGGTCATCTGGGTTGTCCATTATTTGCAATGACTGGCTCTGGTTGGTTTGGAATCCTTGAGTCTTCTTATTCTACATCCAATATCTGTGGAGTTTGATTTTTCGTTGTGAGGAATAAAATCTAGATATTTATGGTTTCTGTTGAACTCTCCACCATCAGTCTCAAACACATATGCTCTGGGTGATTTTTTTTTTTTTAAATGACAGCTGGAGCTGTCCATTCTTTTTCTCCATTCAGTTTGACATGAATACAGTTACTAGGTTCTAGATCCATTCATTCTCTGAGCATTGTCTGTTCTATAAGCTGTCTATTCATAAGTTCGTTTTGCCTTTTTATCCAATCTAGCTACATTGGAGATATATTCTTTTCCAGACTTGGAACAATAGTTCTGAGCAGTCCTCCTATTAGGAGTTGTGCTGCACTATATCTAGTAGCAGCTATTAATGTTGACGGTATGTCAGAAAAGTAAGGAGTGGATCTTCCTGTGTTAGGATTTTCTTGGCTGTCTCTCCATATGCTTGTGGGTAATGTAGGCTGCTAGTAATATGATTAAATCGTATTTTGTTTGGAATGACTTAAATTCAGCAGCAGTGAATTGTGATCCATTGTCCATCACTTGTTCTTCTGGAATACCAAAATGAGCAAAAGTTTGCTTCAGTTTCTCAATAACCCTTGAAAGACTTATATTGCCATACATTATCTTGATACACCTGGAAAAGTAGTCCATTATGACTATGACTTCTAATTAGTATAAATCAGCAGCTAGTCTCTTCCAAGGTGTAACAGGGTTCACGACCCGCCCGTCTTCCTGGGGCACGCTTGCTGCCCCCAATAAGGCTCAGAGAGGCTTCATGGTTGTGCAACACCCATGTCTTTATTTACTTAAGGTTGTCCCACCACCAGTGTACGTCTATATAGAAGCTTTACAGGATTAGTCACCTCCTTTACAGGCAGAGTCAGCCTTCAGCTGGGAGGCTTCCAATTCCCTTCCTAACTCTCTTCTCCCTGGTGGCCCTCTGCCTTCTGGCTCCCTTCCAGCCCTTGGGGCTTGTCAGGCCAGCAGGTGTTGCCGATCCTCAGGCTGGCATCAGGCCTTTTCTATCAGCCCCAATCTGTGTCCTCTGATTGGAGCTGACTGTGCAGGGGCTAATTAGGTGCTTTTGTACCAGCACCCTGCTACATAAGGTCTGTCTGGTAGAGGTGTTGTTTTTTCTATATTGTTCAGCATTGTCTCAAGGTTATTTGTACTGGATCTCCTGTCAAAAGTCAAGTATCATTAAATACTCTGTCAAGTTCTTCCACATTTTTCACTAGGCCCATCATAGATGGTGCACTGCAGCTGAGAAGGTTGTTGGCCTTTGATCCTTTGATCACCTAAAAAGAAAAAAAAACAAACTATATATTCCTCCCTAGTCATCTGTCCAAGTTTCCACTTCTTGTAAGCTTCCTTTTTGTGTTTAAGCTCACCGAAGATTTCTCTGTTAAGCCAAGTTGGTCACCTGCCATATTTCCTATTCTTTCTGCACATCAGGATGATCTGTTCCTACACCCTCAATAAAGAGTCTTTAAAATACAGCCAGCTCTCCTGGATTCCTTTCCCCCTCATATTAGCCTCCCAGGGGATTCTGCTCATTGGTTTCCGGCCAATGGAAGTTGAGGAGCCAGCACTCGGGGGCAGCGCGCAGAGTCCCCCTGACCACCTCTCCACCTAGGAGCCAGAGGCACATGCCAGCCACTTCCTGGGAGCTGCTCAGAGCCAGGTATGGAACCTGCCTTCCCTGCAGCAGCCAACCAGACTTATCAGTCCAGTCAGGAGCCACCAGGGTTCCTTTTAGACTAGGTGTTCTGGTTGAAAACCAGATGCTTGGCAACCCTATCTGTGTTGGTGCTGGGGTCTGCTAGCCATGGATTAACTGCACAGGCATATCTCTATTCCAGTTACCAGCCCAGCAGAAGTTGAGTTGCATTGCAGCAAAAAGGGACTGCTGAGGGGAAGCAAGGCCTGCTGGTCACCCAGGGCAGGGAGACAACTGGGATGCCCCCCCCCCCCAACTTCCAGGCAGGATGACCCCAGACATGAGAGGCCAGCAAGGATGAACAGAGAAGGTGTGGGAGGATTGCACCTTCGGGGAAGCATTGAGATGGGGGATTGTGAGAGAGCTGGAGAGAAACAAAGCAGGAGCAGGGAGCTAGAAGGGCTGGATTAGAGCGATGGGTAACTGGGCAGGAGCTCGGAATCTGGAATAGTGGTGGGGGGCTAGATTGGGTTCTGGAGAGGAACTAGGCAGGAGCCATGGTACTGAAGGGTTGTGAGGGAATTAGATGGGACCGTGGAGGAGCTAGGCAGGAGCTGGGGGATGGTGGGCTGGATTGGGGTATAGGAGACCTAGAGAGGAACAGATTTTGGAATCAAAAGGGGGGCCGAACCTTCTCTTGCACCAGGGCCCTCTGGGGCTTGTTATGCTACTTAACACCAGCTGATGATCTGACCCTTTGAATTTTCTCTGTAAAGGGGCATGCACAGTTAGTTCAATACATGTGGAAGTTTTGGAGGTATCCAGAAATGAAATTTTGGATCAGCCATTATAGAGACAGGGTCAGCTGTGAAGTCTGGCTATGGCTATGGAGTTGGGGGGGGGTTAGTTCAAATAAGTCACATTAAGATGACCCTGATTCAAAACTTCTTAAAAAAATGTGACATCTGCCAAGGGCCAAGAAGGCACATTTAAAAACTGAAAGAATGGTTATTTTATTATTATTATAGCTTTCACACACAAAAAAAGAATCTCATGATACAAACAGGTCCCCTTTCTCTGACATTAAGCACCTGAAACAATGTCTGTTTTCAGCTATAGAGATTGACTTTCCTTGGATTCTTCTTAATAGGGCAGCTGACTTCTGAAATGAGTGCTAATAACAGTCCACGTTTAAGAAAAAAAAGGTATGCAGGAGCTGGAGAGCAGTCTTCTTGGTATAGCTGACTGCAAAATAGCCAAAAGTGGAGAAATCTTTCTTGATGGATGGAGAATATCTAGAAGAGATCAAGCTGGTTTTAAAAAGGCAGACTTACAATTGCCAATACAAGATCATGTTTTAGTTTAATATAACAATCCAGGAAGCTAAAAAGCCCCAGCTATGATCTTTTAACTAAATGCCAAAAAGCCTGTCAGCAGTATCAAATGACATTATCTATTCTTTGTATTAGAAAGAATTGGATGTGGTCCTAACTTTATGCATTGGATACAAATTTCATATTGGAGGGGGAAAAATTCCTAATGTGCAGTACTGTTTACCATTACAGCACTATATAAAGTCAGTAATAATAACAATAAGTCTGAATTTAATTGTTTCATACATCTGGTAATTTAAACTGAGAAAGATGTTCCACAGAGTGCTGTCCCTTTTTGCTTCCATTACTTTTTAAACTACTAGAAGTTAGTATGAACAGCTAGAGAGGCCAGATTTTCAAAGGTATTTAGGCATCTAAATATGCAGATAGGCACCTAATGGCAAGCTCAAAAGCACCTAAGAAGATTAGATGCCTTAGTCTCATTGAAGTCCTGTTTAGGCCCTGTCAAGGCTGTATCCCCACTTTGAACTTTAGGGTACAAATGTGGGGGCCTGCATGAAAACTTCTAAGCTTAACTACCAGCTTAGTTCTGGTCCGCTGCCACCATTCCCAAATGGATTCCCTTCCCTGGGAAGCCTTGAGAAACCTTTCACCAATTCCCTGGTGAATACAGATCCAAACCCCTTGGATCTTAAAACAAGGAGAAATTAACCATCCCCCCCCTTCTTTCTCCCACCAACTCCTGGTGAATACAGATCCAACCCCCTTGGATCTAAAACAAGGGAAAAAATCAATCAGGTTCTTAAAAAGAAGGCTTTTAATTAAAGAAAACGGTAAAAATCATCTCTGTAAAATCAGTATGGAAAATAAATTTACAGGGTAATCAAACTTAAAGAGCTCAGAGGACCTCCCTCTAGCCTCAGATTCAAAGTATAGCAAACAAAGATAAACACTCTAATAAAAGGTACATTTACAAGTTGAGAAACAAAGTAAAACTAAGACGCCTTGCCTGGCTTTTTACTTACAAGTCTGAAATATGAGAGACTTGTTCAGAAAGATTTGGAGAACCTGGATTGATGTCTGGTCCCTCTCAGTCCCAAGAGCGAACAACTCCCAAACAAAGAGCACAAACAAAAGCCTTTCCCCCCCACAAGATTTGAAAGTATCTTGTCCCCTTATTGGTCCTTTGGGTCAGGTGTCAGCCAGGTTACCCGAGATTCTTAACCCTTTACAGGTAAAAGGATTTTGGAGTCTCTGGCCAGGAGGGATTTTATAGTACTGTACACAGGAGAGCTGTTACCCTTCCCTTTATAGTTATGACAGGCCCTGAGTCAGCAAAGTATCAATAATCAGCAATAATTTGGAACATATCCTGTTCTACTTCTGGAATCCCCAATATCACTGTAAATGTAAGGTTTGATGGGAAGATATGGGACTAGATTCGACCCCACAGGTGTACTCCTATGCTCAGAAGCATACAGAAGCATGGTGGTGTTGAAAGATACAAAACACCCCCTTTCCAGGAATCTTGCAGCCAAGTACAGTAGCTTCTAATGCACGCTTCGGAGAAAGGACTTGACAATTGTTTTTGGAAGTTGCATTGCTTCAGTGCATTCCTCCTGGTCACTCAAGCAGCCTTAGTTAGCAGGGCTACTATCAAGCACTAGCCACCAGGTAAAAGCTCCCCCTCTGCTCCTGCCATGAAATCTCAGAGAGAGAACATCAGGGTAATAAACCCATATTCCCTCCCATTGCATTAAATCCCTTCCCTGAATTAGAAGCTTCCATTGGGCAAAAAGAGTGCTGAATTTATCTCATGGAATGTAATGTGGCAATCATGGACAAGTCATAAAATGCCATTAATTTCTCATGAGCATTGGTAAAAGTTTATGATCATTACTAAGGTTTATTAAAAGGTCATAAAATATACCATGGATTCCATTAACATAGGTGCACATTTCCATTAGCATAGGATGCACATGTTTTCATACATACAGACATGTTTTCAGCACAATATGCATAGTATTAATATGTGAGTTATACTGCTAATGCCAGTACCACAGTGTTGAAACGTCATCCTCTAATAGTCATGAATACTTAAGTTATGATAGGTAAATCTTCAGAAATATGTCACTTAGTATACATAAAAATCTGTGTTTCATAATGAGCCATTTCTGAACATCAATACGTTTACCTTGAAAAAGAGCATCGTTCATGAAAATTTAATTAACTATCATTCTAAATGGCTACCTAGAATACAGGGTCGAGTTCTGATCACCTCATCTAAAAGAAAACAAAATAGAACAAAACAGAACAGAAATAGTAAGGGCTCAAAAGGGTCAGTGATAACAGTTGAGAGTTTCCATAAGAAGAGAAGATGCTGAGATAATATAATTTAGAAAGGAGAAAGCTAAAAGTAGATGTATAAAATTATGAATATAGAGAAGATATCGGGTAAGCCAGCAGGATACTTTTGTTTACACTTTACAAACATATGATAACAAGAGGAAATTTAATTAATGAGAAAATTTAAAAACTGGTTAAAGGAAGTATTATTTATGAAATATATATGTACCCTATGGAACTAATGGTTATGAGGTATTATCAAAACAATAGTAAGATTCCAAAAGCTTCAGATATTTAGATGAATATGAATAACCGCAGACTATTAGTCCTGGTGCTTCATAAGGGGTACCTTTGAGTAACTCCTTAGGGTCCAGATCAGCTTGAAATGTATCCTCTTTTCCTTTCCCTATTTTGTAATATTGCAAAGTTGGCTACATAATGGGAGTTAACATATTTATCTGAAATATTATTATGGGATATTGTCAGTGACATAACTTTGTGCTAGAAGACCCAATCACCTATTCCAATATAGTAGCTACTACATTCTGATCTCTATGATTGAGTAGAACTCAGCAACTTCATTCTCTATATATCATCCATACAGCAATACACCTTTTTAGCATAACATGCAGTCTCCTGTTCAAAATCTAAAGACCTGGCTGCATTGCTTAAGGAGGAGAAGAAAAAGACAAGAACACATTAATTTACTCCTCGGTTGGGCTAGACTTCTAGACTTTTAATAATAACTTACAAAAATTCACTGCTTGCTAATTAATGTTCCTTCTATTCAAGAAATAGAGCTCTGTTGGGAGACAGTTGAATTGGTGGTTCATCACACAGATGTTTTCAAAGAGAATGCTTATAGGTGATCTGATTCCAAATTTAAGTATAGGTAGCATGACATTCTAGATACTGCACAACTTCAGGGAGACAAAGGTAAAACAATAAACACATACTCAGTACAGACATATGCAGCCATAGTAAGTCATTCCTATAAAGTAACAGGTTAAAATACATCAAAGGATAAAATTACAACTAATTTCTATTTACATATATTCTTTGAATGGCCACAATAAATCCCAATATATACACTGGCTTTTATGACAATTAACATCATAATCTATGAAGTCTTTGGCATGACCTGAATTCAGGTCCCCAAGCGTCAAAGGTGAGTGTCAAACTGCCAAATTCAATTGCTCATCAAAGTGTCATCTGTGAACTGTAATTCATGGACAAAAATGGCAATAGAAATGCAACATTGTATCTTATAAATTTAGCATTTATATATGACTTTTCAAGTTTCACATGCATGCAAAATATATCTAATTATCTCCATAACAGCCCTATGAGCTAAGTCAGTAAGTATTATCCCCGCTTCATGGATGGGGAAACTGAGGAAGACCAGTGAAGTGACTTTGCCAAGACAACAGAAGTAGCTAATGTCAGAGTCAAGATTTGAAATCAGGAGTTCCTGATTCACAGTACTGTGCCTATCCCATATTTAATTTAGTGTAAAACAATTAGTTTACATGTGTACACTGTACACTATTATTTCTTCTGGAAAATATATGCACTAGGTAAACTTCATAGCTAATGACCATATAAAATAATGCTTTTCCAGAGTGATTCATTTACCTCAATTATAGTAAATGTACACACAGCAAAAAGGATAATTTCCTAGCCTCAATAAATTCCTATATCACCATTTAGGCTCTCCTTCATTCTTGAATTTTCAACCAAATTTCAACTAGTGTTTATTTTGTAAGTTGCTACATCAGTTCAATAAAAATTCTGCAGCATTCATAATCAATAAACCTGAAGATTAAATCATGATTAGTCATCAATAGTTTATGCATAAACAATATCTTTTTTTATTATTCAAAATGAGTTAGTCTAACAATTATGGGCTGTTATTTATTGGAGTATAGGCTTTTTCTTACCCTAGTTATCTCCCACAAGATGCCATTTTACTCCCCAATGCGGCTCTGTAGCTAAGCAAGACTCATTGGTGCGGCGCCTCCTGCTAGTCGTCCTGGGAATTAGCTCAACTCCAGCTTCGGAGCACCCTCTGCTAGCCGATGTCCCACTTGCCTTAGGTCGCTGTGTCCCTCCTGGACCCTGGTGCCCCTTTACCTTGGGATGCTGCCCCTTGGCAGTGCCCCCACACTCTGGGTCTTCCCTCCCAGGGGAATCCCCAACCCTTTTACCCACCTCACCTCAGTGGCTACTGCCAGTCTTCATCTAGCTTCCACTCACTGGGGAAACTGCAGTCTGTCATGGCCCCTCATCATTGGCAAGGAGGTTGGACCAGCTGCCTCTGCCTAACCCCGGGCTGCTCCTCCCAGCCCCCATACCTGCATAGGCCTCTATCAAGGCCTGCAGCCGGGGGAGTTGCCAGGCTGGCACTCCCCGGCTCCTCCTCCCTTTCCCCAGCACTGCTCTGTCTCAAGTACCCTTCTCTCCCAGGCAGCCAGGTCCTTCTCTCTCAAGAGCTAGAGAGAAACTGACTTAGCTCCTGGCTCACAGCCCTTTTATAGGACGAGCTGTGGTCTAGTTGGGGTGTGGCCCCAGCTATGGCTGCTTCCCCAATCAGCCTAGCCTTTTCTCTCAGGACTGGGGTAACTGCCCCGCTACAGGCTCCCTGAATGAAGTCAGTGGAAAAACTTCCATTGATTTCAGTTAGAGCTGAATATGAACATTAGAGAAGTTTCAGAGTAGCAGCCATGTTAGTCTGTATCCGTAAAAAGAACAGGAGTACTTGTGGCACCTTAGAGACTAACAAATTTATTAGAGCATAAGCTTTCGTGGACTACAGCCCACTTCTTCGGATGCATACCAATGTAGCAGTTTAGATAGTTTAGTGTCCTTTTTCCTTTGTAGAGAGGCAAAGTTTGTCTTGTAAATGGCTTGTCTAGTTTTTGTAAAGTCTATCCATGAGGAAGTTTGTGTGGAAGGTTGGTTTCTTATGAGAGTATCCAGTTCTGAGAGCTCATTCTTAATCTTTCCCTGTTTGCTGTATAGGATGCTGATCAGGTGGTTTCGCAGTTTCTTTGAGAGTGTGTGACACAGTCTCTCAGCATAGTCTGTGTGATATGTAGATTGTAATGGACTTTTTACCTTTAGTCCTTTTGGTATGATGTCCATCTGCTTGCATTTGGAAAGGAAGATGATGTCTGTCTGTATCTGTACGAGTTTGTATGCATCCGAAGAAGTGGGCTGTGGTCCACGAAAGCTTATGTTCTAATAAATTTGTTAGTCTCTAAGGTGCCACAAGTACTCCTGTTCTTTTTAAACATTAGAGAAGTAACTCTCAAGACTTGCTACCCTAGTTGGTTGATCCCTTTGTTCTACCCTTCAAATAGTGAGCAGCTGATCCCTTAATTTGATCTGAGATTGACAACAGTTAGAAGATGGTGGGTTGATATGCCCACTCCTTGAAAATGGTCTATTGCAGGGATCTGCAACCTTTGGCATGTGGTCCGTCAGGGAAATCCACTGACAGGCCGCATGCCAAAGGTTGCCGATGTTACCCAAAATTGGACCAGCTAGTAAGCTTAGGGAGGACTAATGACCCTCCAGAGTTTGGCAGAAAGCAGCATTTTTATTATACTGATAGCTAAGCTCAAAAGAAAGGGTGTGTGGGGTCACACTCACACTCATGCTCCCAGGACAGGCATGGCACTGGAGATGTCAGGTTCCTTCAAGGTAAGTGTCCCACAGAGCAGCGATGGATGGTGCAATGAAGGTATGTCTTCCCAAGGTATGATGGAATGCAACACGGCGAACCACTGGCCAGGCAGGCTGGGTGAAGGGCCTTCATGAGAGGTACAAGCTTGTGAGTGCGCTCCTGAGCACATGGCCCCTTCCCCTTTTAAGATCCTGCTCCTCATGGCCTTCGACTAGAGATGACTTGGCCGCGTCTGGTTGGTCACACTCCACCTCGGCCAGTGTCCATGCAGTGTCCAAGCATTGGGTTTATGAGTGCTGCCTAATTAGAGTCCCAGAGATCTTGTCTACCTCGGAGCTCTTCTGATCTTCCAGCTGTTCAACCAGCCCATTCATCCCACAAGCATTCCAGGAGGGAGGGGGAGAGGGAGGGGGAAAGCCACTTCACAGGTATTCAAAGAGGGAGAGGAGACAAAAGCAGGGGTGGGGGAAGTGTAACAGACCTTTTGAGCATACAGGTTATACATAGCATAGTCATACAGGGCATACAGATCACTGCTGCTCCTAGAACAGCCGATCCCTGGTCTATTGAATACTGGTACAATCTCAGTGCAAGAGAGATAAGATGATGGTGGAAACTGACACAATGGCTTTTTGATTCTCCTCTCGAGTTGCTCAGTACACAGCCACAGAGATGGTAATATCAACAAGTTGTCTTCCTTCATCTGATCAGATCAGAACATTTTTCAGGATGAGGACAATGGTGGTTCAATTATGTAATGGTAAATCCTTTCTTTCCAGCTTGGGGTGAAGGAGATGGCCATCTTGATGGTGATGCTGTTCAATGTACTAATGGCGATGTTGCCCAAAGTTGTCATTTGCTACCCAGAAAAAAGACATGAAGTGGTGATCAAAAAATATGTATCATCCAAAGTGACCAAACAATACAAAATTCTGATGGTCCAGTTAAGGTCACTTCCATGGCATGCTTTGGCTGCTTCTGTTTCCAGCAGCTGCAGTCAGAGCTGGATTTAGAGGCAGGCAATTCAGGCAACTGCGTGGAGTGCGGGGCTTGAAGAGCACCAGGCTTGGGGTGCTCTTTTTGTTGTTAGTGACAAAAGGGGAAATAGAATGTTTGAAGTAAAATGTTTCAGGTATTCTGTTTGTGGATTCATTTTTCACTAGCCTCCTAGAATGTTCTGGATCTTTGTAGAATGTGGGGTAACCTTCCAGACTTTCTGAGAACTACATTTTCCTCTAACCTCCTAAAATTTTGTCAACCATGCCCTTGAGGGTACATACGGGGCATTGATAGTCAGTCGGTGAGATATAAGAATGAACTAAAGTGAAATGGGAGCCCAGCTGTAATATTGTGAACCTTATTTTATTGTCTAATTGTGAAAATGTACTTTTGTTTTAAGACTTGAAGAGTGTTAGTAACAACTAATAAAGGACATATTTAATGAGACACCAGTGATACCAATCAATCACCTATCTATGCAACTATATAAAAGAAATATTGTTACTTCTTTTGAAATGCTTAGCACATAATGTTTGATGACTTTCTAAGACTGTGGAACATAGACTTTTGCTCTTCCTTATACTGTCTGTTTTCCCTGTAGAAAATAAAAGATGCCCCAGAAAAAGCCTTCAGGAGCTCAGTATAGGAAGTGAAAAGCTCAGTTGCAATCTGGTTTGCGGCAAGGGGCAAATTTGATGGGAAAATATCTGAAACAGAACAACATAGACTAGGTTTTAGGCAATAGCGATCATCCCATTGCAGAATAAATTGAGGGGTGAAACATAAATGATGTTTCCTATTACTAAGGAATTAGCAGATTTACTGTAAGATAAGGAATGAAAATGTAAAGAAAGTGATGGAGAACCATCCAGTTAAAGGATGCAACCATAACATGTACATCCACGGCCCAGTTCCCATCATTCCCTGCGCGCCGAAGTGGCGGGGAGGACAGTCGCAGGGAACGCATGGGCGGGCAGCGTCTCACAGGGTGCGGCTCAGGTACACACACGGGGAGAAGGTACAATGGTGGCCTGGCAGCGGACCAGCACGGATGGAGGAGACCCCCTCCTCCAACCTCCATGTTATCCATGTTATGCATCATAAAGGAGAGTAATGATAAAAAAGAACGTGACTCACATGAAGAGGAAAGTAATGACAATGAAAAATCTGTTTTACATGAGGAGAGAAATGATAAAGAAGAATCAGCCTTGCATGATGACAAAAGCAGCAGTGAGAAAAATTGCACACCACAAATCGATACTTTATGGCTGGCAATCCAAAACTCTGCTGATATTGGTCATACAAATCGGGCAAAATTGAAGATATGATGTTTCCAGTAAATGAGTAGAAGTGACACTTCTCAAAGTCAGACTACAAAAGAGTGCTCGAAAATGGTGAGAAACTGAATCCGCATTGGCTAGCTTACTCAAAATCAACTAATGGTGTTCTGTTTTTGCTTCAAAATATTTGACAAGAATTCAGAATTGTTGCTTGTGCTTTCCAGGTACAATTACTGGCATAACTTAGCTGATGCGCTGAAGCAACAAGAAAAGTCACCCAGCCATTTTACGACCTACTCCAAATAGATGGAGGTTGAGTCCAGGGTCAAGCTGAATAAATGCATAGATGCAGAAAACCAGTGCATTATTAAAGTAGAAGCCCAGCATTGGAGGAACGTGCTTAAGCATCTGATCTCAATTATTCTCTTCCTTGCAAAGAATAATTTGGCTTTCCAGGGCTTGTTGGATAATTTGTTCACTGAACATAATGAGTGGTGAGCACAGCTTTTTGAAGCTCAGGCTCATTAAAACATATCTTCGATAGATGATGGCCAATGAGAGACTGACATCACTTGCTACTTCATTGCTTGAAAATGCCATTGGCCAGATTTTGGATCTGTCTGATGTTGTACTTCAGTTTGCAAGGGCAAAGGTGAGAAAAGTGACCTTTTGAACTAAAGAACTAGGGTTAACATTCTAAGGCTGTCATGTCCTGTAACACTATTTAATAATGGTCCACACAATGTTGGTGCACAGTTCAATTTCTTGATGTTACTACATTTCAGTTATTCTTGAAATTAAAACGTTTTTTAAGGTTAAAGGAAACAAATTGTTTATTTGCTTGTATACGGCATGAATAAACACAGATTTACAGATCCTAGTGTGCAAGTGTATTGTCTTATATGACAGGGATAAAACATGCATGCAAATCATGCAGCAAGTCATGAAATGGGCTATAAATGCAATAAAAATAAGGTATTCAGAAGTTTAACAAATGGGGGAAGGGGGCACCAAAGACGCTTCGTGCATGGGGCGCAATTTGGTCTAGGGCCGGCCTTGGCTGCAGTCTCTGGCTGGCTCCTTTCTGCAGTTTTCCCCATGGGAGGGAGGGAAGACACATCCTGGATCCTAGTGCCTCCATAGCGGGGTCTCCCCTGTACATATATGGATCTAAGGGGTGCTGGTGGGGAGGGGTAGTCCTACCCGGGCCCCATTTTACCCCTTCCCACCCCCAATGCATCATTCCCTGCTTGGGCTGCTCTTGTTCCTGCCAGCTAGCTATTATATATAATTCAGCTATTATAGAAATACTTTAGTAAATACTGTGGGAATATATTTGATTGCTTAGAAATTCTGGTCACATTGCTAGTTCTTCCTGTCACACCCTTGAATTTATTTGTCTGTTACTGCCCACTGCACTGTTGCTTGAAAAAATGAACAACATAATTTAAAAAAATGTTATTAGCAGATGGAGCAGGGAGTAACAGTGGAAACTATATTAAGGAATTGGCCTTTCAGAGGAGGGGCCAGTAGCAGGGAGTGAGGAGTAAGTCTCCTGATCCATTTTCACTACAATATAAATCGAATGGAAATTCTGCATTTATGCTAACCTAAAATTCTCATTTTGCTTGGTCAATCTGCTTGTATTTCTTAAACATGGGCAACCAACATCCTGATAATTAGGCTTCAATTAATAGCTCATTTATCTTAATGTGGGAAAGCCACACTTCTTCAGATGCTATTGTTTCTGTCTTGTTGACTGGAGCACTCAACAAGACCACTGCAGAGTCTTGTGTCTGCACAACTAGAAGGAATAGAAACTGTTTTTTTCTTTTTTTCCCCAAATGAAAGTTTATATTATGGAGAATACAGCAAATGGCCCAAATCTGGGATACTGTGGATAGTTCTGTGAACAGCTACATAGATCTTTGTCTCTCTTCATAAGCTGTTTGCAAATGTTCATTACAATCATGCTCTCATGAATGGTTTTCTACTTCTGATGCGTTCCTAAGAAATTAACAATTTATTTAACATATTTATTAGGCGTGGCATTAACATTTCATAGAGTTTTAATTCCCATATTAACTGAAGTGAATTACATATTTTCTGCTTCTTTCTTTGTATCTTTTTCTCAACTAGTTTAGGCCCTAAATCCAATTTATTCCCCCGAGAATTACATTCAGAAATAACCATCTTATTGTTTGCCTGTGTAAACAGATGGCGCTCTTCACTTGTTTGTTTATTGCAAGACAGATATAGTCTCTAAAACTAGGGTTACCATATTTTGAGTGTCCAAAAAGAGGACACTCCACTGGGCCCCCGCCCCCAAGCCCACCCCTGCCCCCGCCCCAACTCCGCCCCCTCCCCTGCTTCCCGCGAACATTTGATTCGCGGGAAGCCTGAAGCAGGCAGCAGGTAAGCTGGGGGGAGGGTGGGATGGGGGAAGGAGGCGCGGCCCAGTCTGGCCCCACCAACCGAGTGGCTCCCTCTGGCCCCGGCGTCTCCAGCCTGGCTCAGCTCGGGCCCTAGGGTGCCGGCCCCGGGCTAGCCCCCGGCCGAGCACTCCCGGCCCGGCCCAGCACCGCCGGCCCGGCCCCGGCCCCTGGCCCAGCACCCCCGGCCCGGCCCCGGACCCCAGCCCAGCACCGCCGGCCCCCGGCCCGGCCCTGGACCATGGCCCAGCACCCCCAGCCCCGCATGTCCCTATTTTCCCGGACATGTTCGGCTTTTGGGGATTTCCCCCCGGACGGGGATTTGAGGCCCAAAAAGCCGGACATGTCCGGGAAAATCCTATGGTAACCCTACTAGTAAAACTGAATGTGTTCAATTTCTGCCTAAAATTTTGTACAACATGTTCTTCCTGAGTTCGGCAAACTGCTTCCTTCCCAAAGATATGGAGGAAGGGGAAATATTTTATTTCTCTTGAAATGTGTAGGTACCTATAAATACAAATATAACAAAATGTAGACATTATATTTTTCTCGGGTTGTATAAAACTAAACATAAGTGTGATTCTCATTTGCCCAACAATTGGAAGAGAAAACAGAGGTAGAATTGGTCAAACTATTCATTATCAATATGAATTATTAGCCCTTCTTTTGGTTAGCCAACTGCTTACAATCATGATTTTCTTCAAATATACTGAATAATTACCAAATAGGTAGGACAACTATTTTCATCCTTTGCATCACTTATGAAGCATTTACTTAAAATATTTATTTTGAACTCTTTGGTAGTCTCCCAACACAGTTGGTATCATTTCTGATTATGATTGAGTGATACTTGCAGTACTTTTTAGACAAATAAACATTCATGTTATAATGTGTGAGATTGCCAAGATTTTCACAAAAAACTAGCAATTTTACCAATTGGTCATGAATAACAAATGTGATTCTGAAAATGGTAGGAAGCAACAATTAATTTTTGTTTTGTTTTTGGTTTGCTATTCCATTTTCTTTAGCTAAGTGAAAAAAATTAAAAATTCAGTCATAATCCACCGGTAGGACGTATTTGGAGTAAGGCTTTTCATTCTTGCTTTACTCCCAATCTTTTATCTGCTCTTTTTCTATTTGTCTTTCTCACTACTATATATAGTCCCATCTATGCCAGCTTCAGCCCAGTCTTTGCCACCTTATCTTCCCAGAACTCCCTCAAAAAAATAATGATTTTAACTTGACCATAATTTGCTGTAATTTGAAAGTTCTTGTGAGCTATGTATGGTGACATTGCATTTACATAGAAATACTAGATACAATTATTACAGAATTATATTAAAAAGATGCTCATCTTCTAAATCTGTTAGATTTTGAGCATGAAAACATTTTTGTGTGTGTGCAAGAGCTGGTGCTTCTGTTATCTCTTGTAAGCAATAGGAAAAAGAGGAAATGCAACACCCATTGCAATCGCTGCCTGTGCTTTACTTTGATGGCGTCAGCAATGATTACATCATTAGTTCTTCTCATTATTCTGTTCCTTTTTATTAGACAGAATTTTTTATGTGTATGCTTGTGCATGATAATACTAGCACCAAAACTGCTGGCTCCAGTTAGAAAACCACTGAGGCTTTAATGATAATGGAACCAAACAACTAGACAAAGAGAATGGAGAAATTTTGACAGCATAGATTTTTCTCAAAATCTTCTGTATGTGAATCAGAGACAAGACTAATTTTCCTTAAGTGAAAATATATTGCTATTTGATAAAAGTTTGCCTTTTGGTGGGCATGGCTGTCAAGATAAAAGCAAACAAGTGGACTGCATTTGAAGAAAAGCCGTTTAAATGGTATGACATTATTTACTTAATTTAATTAGAGATAGAAAACTGTAATCAATCTAGGATGATTTTGTTTTAATCATCGATCACCTATTCATAAATATGCAGAATTTAAGTTGCCTGATAGTAATAACAATTCTGGTGAAATTTTTTTTTTATGTATAGTAAAAATGGCATCGACATTAATTTTCACTTAAATTTTAATCAATTTTATGATTTTTTAAAAAATCAAAAAACATACAAATGTGCCTGTTAAACTGTGTGTGGGGAAAAGATAATTTTTTTTTATATAAGCATTTTGCCATAAAGGCTCCAATTTTTCAATGATCCCTACTCATGCCCCTGTAGACCTATCTAGCAAACATCTTTCAGGCCCTCCATTAGGCAACTATCAAGGAAAGAACAAGGGCGAACAAGGTACATTCATTGTTTTCCTGATTGGGAGGCTCCTTACCTCAATAGAGTCATAAGGACGAGAAAGTGTCCTTTGTCCTGCAATATTTCATAAGAATGTAATAAAAGCTTTATTAATAGTCCATCTAGCTCAGTATCCTGCCTACTAAATTGGCCAATGCTGGAGGTTTCAGAGGAAAGAGCAAAGACCCCAAACTATACTAAATTATTCATTGCACTATGGTAGAAATGTCTTCCTAACATCAGCCAGTAACTAGTCATTTCCTCCAGTATCATTATCAATATGACAACACTGAGAATATCGCTACCCCAAGACTGTTTCTGCTATCTCTAACAATTGAACCCCCTACTATCTATTCTTTCCCAAAAATCAATGAAATATAAATAAATAATATATTGTTCTATCAAAGCATTCTGTGAAATATTAATATCTTGTTTATGCCTTTCTCTTTTATACTGTGGGTGAAAATAGACAAAACTTGGTGTTTATTTTCAGAGAAGAGCCATGCTACCCTCAGCTAGCACAGTTGCTGTAAACACTGAGTTTCTTGCAAAGAAAAGTATCAGTAAAAAAAAAGGGGGGGAGGCTCTCAAAATGCTGTAGTAATCAACTGCATTACAGTGCAAACAATTAAACCCAAAGTCCTAGATTTTGTACCCCAGGAAAATAAGGATATCTAGCAGTGCCGTTACTTCCCAATCATAATAGCTTATATAACTGTAATAAAAAGTCACTTATTTTAAGGAAAAATAAATTTATTTGGGTTTTTAGGCAAAGAACTGGGTTGATATTTATTTTAGCCAAATTTATGGCACTGTTGCTGGATACTATCAGTTGTTAAACTGCAGGTGGGAGAGAGTAACTTCTGTGCCTACTAGACTTGGGGATTTCCTAATGTTATATTTCAAGGAACACTATGGCCTGATCTAGAACTAAATCTTAAATTGACTCATCTGTGTCACTCAGGCAGTGTGAATTTTTCACATCCCTCAGAGACATAATTAAGCCAATCTAAGACCTAGTGAAGACACCATCTACTGCCCCTCAGGGACATAGATTTACTATAGTGATTGGAAAAAACACTTCTGTCACTGAAGCAAGTATCTACACTATAGTATTATAGGGGCATAGCTGTACCACTGCAACTGTGCTGCTGTAGCACTTGTTGTGTGGACATACTCTATGATATGCACCATTTTTTGTTAGTCTTTTTCTCAATGCTGTTATACATCCATAATGATTCTTTAAAGCATGTAAGCACCTGTATATCTCTGAGCATATGTTAAATTCTTTCCCTATTCAGCAAAACACTTAAGCATGTGTTTCTGTCACACTGACTTCAATGGGGCATAAGCACATTCTTAAAATTATGCACATGCTTAAGTGCTTTGCTAAGTCAAGCATCATCCCCCCCTTTCAGTATGACAGAGTTAGAATTCTCCCCCTATAAATCTACCAGTCTCCACAAGGAGTCAGTACTTTCAAAAAGCACATTTCCATATTAGCGTCACTTTCTTGATGCTAAACACACTTGTTGGCCATGCCAGAACAATCTTACAACTAGGGTTGGTCTAATTTTGCTAAAACATTTTTCATGGGAATGGTTGTTGAGGTTTGACTAAGTCTGTATCTCTTATTAGCTGTTAGTGAGCAGTCTACCTGTGTGTTTCTACAGTGTCTAGGGTACAGGAGCTTGATCCTGACTGGGGCCTTTGCATGCTAACTCAATACAAATAATATTTCCTGTGAAGTTTTTTGTTGTTGTTATCACAAATGTTTAAGGAATTCAAACAAGGATGGTTAAAGCACTCACATGGGATGTGGGAGACCCAGCTTCAAAGCCTACTGCCTGATTTGGGGCAGGGATTTGAACCCACATCCCAGTTAAATGCCCTAACCAGCAGTCTATAAAGTATTCTGGGGTGACTTTCTGCAGGTGAGTACCCTAACCACTGGGGTAGAGTGTCTTGCTCTTTGCCCCAATTAATATTTAATTACTTATACAAAGTGGAATAGCTCCAACAGGAGAGGCTACCCCACTCTAGAATCCCTAATAACCTGGCAGCTAGGGCACTCAGCTGGCATGTGGGAGACTTAGGTCCTAATCAGGTAGAATAGGGGTTCCCATTATGCGTCTCTCTTATGTCAGCTGAGTGCCCCAACCACTGGACTTTCACTAGGGCTCCAAGCAGCTTGTTAGGACTTAGGTGGTTTTTCACATGCCCACTGGTAGAAGCTTAGGCACTTGTGGAGTTGGGTGGCAGCTGAGAAGTGGTTTTGAGAATGATAGTGGCACTTAAATGTTGAACTTAAGCACATAGATGCCAGATTCAAAAGTACTTAAGTCACTTTTAAAAAGGATATTTAGGCTCCTAAATCAGTTAGGTGTAGCTCCATCCAGTGTTTCAATGCCTAAATAACCTTTAAAAATGTAGGCTTTGGGGCTTGCTTCTGAGCAACCTCAACTCTCACTGCGGTCAATGGGACAGGATTTTTGGCCTCAATGGGAGTTAAGGGAGCTCAGCACCTCATAAGAAAGGCTTGGAACCTTGCAATATTGACCCTGGAAGCAGCATCTCTTCTTCATAATAAGTAACTCTTGATCATGTCAGGATTTCCTTGAATGCAATTGGACTACTTGCATGTGCAACTACTTACTGACTCAGGATAAGTAAGGACTTCTTCAGTCCTTTTTTTCTATTTCAAAACTAGTATCCTTTCTTTCTTGCTCTCTTTCTTTCTTAATATGGATGGGATGGATTGTTTCTCCTATATGTTTCTACAGTGGCTAGTACTGTTTGGGTGCTACTCTGATATAAGAACATTGACACTAAGAGTGTTAGATTTGTTTGGTATTAACTGATCCCATCTTATTAGTGATCTGAAGTGCTGACTGGTTCATCCCCTCTGTTTTCATGTTTTATTTATATCTTGCGTTTTTATTAAATCTGGATTTTTTCAGATTTTTTTGACTTCTTGCTCCTTTTTCTGTCTTTTATAAGGACATTGTTCTTGATTCTCATCAGAAATGCAAGAGTGTCTCTCCATTAACTAGCTGGCAGGGGAAATGGTTAGAATGGCAGAGTCTGTTTTAATTCCTACTCATCATAGTTATTAATACAAAATTAATCTCCATTGGCATCTGTCCTAGGATTCAAATTTCTAATTCCACTGTCCAAGATAGCAGTGCAGTGGTTGCCATTGTGTATTCACGCCAACCAGAATTAGCAAAGTACCGTTTTCCTTCCGTCTGCCAAATTAAACTACAGCATGTAGTCTTGGTTTTATTGCATTTTTTTTTCACATTTCTTTTCTCCCTTATTAGTAGGCTGCCCTCATCTCAAAACACACTTTCCATATCTAGAGACAGTTAAGAATCTATGGATAATATTTTCTAAAGTGCCTAAGTCCTATTGTCAAAAGTGAATTGGAGATAGATTTCAAAGAAATGTAGGTGCCGAAAGATGCAGCTAGGTGCCACGTTGGATCTTTAAAAATTCCAAGTCAGTTTAAGCACCTAACTCCAATTGAAATCAGTGCCAAGAGGCTTTTGAAAATCCCACTAGGCACCTATCTGAATCTTTAGATGCCTAAATACCTTTAAAATGGCTCTGTGGGACTTGGGGAATCCAGAGTTCTAAAATGTTTCCTGTTGGCTCAGACTTCTGAAATAACATTAAAGTTCATGTGCACACATAGACAACCCAAATTCAGATTCTTAATGAGGGTTCAGAGTGCTGGTGAAATACTTTTAATTGATATTTGAGTCCTTACCTCAGTGGGAAAGTTCCAATCTCCATTTCTTGGGACCTTTTGGGATTGGACAAGATGACTGAGAAGGGAGATAATGAAACATTCTGGGCAAAAAAAAATCCTGGAAAAGAGAGGGAAAGTTAAATGATCTTGTTCTTTCCCCTTTTAATTAAAATTTCACATGTTATAATAAACAAAGCCCAGTTCTTGCCTAGTGGACAGATGTCTATAACATAGAAAACAACAAGATAATTGGCACTAATCTATAACCTTGTTGATAGTCTTAGAGAGGAAGTCAAGTTTGAAGTGCTCTGGTGGGTGCTATATAAGTACTAAAGTTCAATTTAAAATGCAAAAACAAACAAGAAGTTTAAGAGCTCCTCATGCTCACTTTGGTAGCCAGACACTTCCCCTGGCCTCTTTAAATAGTGACAGCCTCTTCCATTTAAAAATGTCACTGGTAAAAAAACTCTCTCTGGTAGCATTATAGGAAGTATATTGTTGTTGGCCCCCCCCCATTTTTTTCTACAATCTTCTCTTCCTAGCAGTATTATGATGCCAGCATATGACATTATAAACCCACAAGTGCCAATGGTCTGGGCCCTTTCAACATTCACACATGTGTCCACATAGTTATTATTCATAGTAGTAATAACAATGATAAGCATGTATATAGTACTCTAGAAAGTAAGTAATCATTTAATTCATTGTTTCTCTCACACATGTACCCATTCACAAATCCATTCTCTCACTCACCAACATAACTTATTCATGCCAAGATGCTCTTTTTCATCTGTTTTAGTAACACAGCTCTCTCTCTCCCTCTTGATATGGGGAAATCACAAAATCAGTGTCTTTCATGATCAGTGGTAACAAAAAAAACTTTAAACTCCAGTACCATTGAGATAATAAACATTGCCTTTCATTTGACCTTTACATACAAACAACATTACTCAGTTAGGGTATGCCAATTTTATTTCGATTTTATAGAAATTGATTTTCAGGAATCTATTTTATACAGTCGATTGTGTATGTCCTGACTAAGTGCATTAAGTCGTCGGAGTGCATCCTCACTACCATGGCTAGCATTGATTTATGGAGCGGTGCACTGTGGGAAGCTTTCCCACAGTTCCTGCAGTCTCCACTGCCCTTTGAAATTCTGGGTTAAGGTCCCAATGCCTGATGAGGCAAAAACATTCTCATGAGTGGTTTTGGGTACATGTCATCACTCTCCCCTCCCTCCTTCCCTTCCTCCATGAAAGCAACTACAGACAATCATTTTGTGCCTTTTTGCCTGGGTTACCCGTGCAGACGCCATAGCTTGGGAAGCATGGAGCCCGCTCAGCTCACAGCTGCTGTTTCGAGCATTGTAAACACCTTGCACATTATACTGCAGTATTTGGAGAACCTGGCTAAGAGACGGCAGCACGAGGACGATTGTGAGGAGGACATGGACACAGACATTCCTGAAAGCATGGGCCGTGGCAATTGGGACATCATGGTGGCAGAGGGGCAGGTTGATACAGTGGAATGCCGATTCTGGGCCCGGCAAACAAGCACAGACTGGTGGGACCGCACAATGTTGCGGGTATGGGATGATTCCCTGTGGCTGGGAAACTTCTGCATGCATAAGGCCACTTTCCTGGAACTCTGTGAGTTGCTTTCCCCTGCCCTGAAGCACAGGAATACCAAGATGAGAGCTGCCCTGACTGAGAAGCGAGTGGTGGGGCGATAGATGGAACGCATATCCCTATCTTGGCACTAGACCACCTTACCAACCAGTACATAAACCGCAAGGCGTACTTCTCAATGGTGCTGCAAGCACTGGTGGATCACAAGAGACGTTTCACTAACATCAACATGGGATAGCCAGGAAAGGTGCATGTTGCTCACATCTTTAGGAACTCCAGGCTGTTTGAGCAGCTACAAGAAAGGACTTACTTCCCAGACCAGAAAACTTACTGTTGGGAATGTTGAAATGCCAATAGTTATACTTGGTGACCCAGCCTACCCCTTGCTCCCATGGCTCATGAAGCCATACACAGGCAGCCTGGACAGTAATAAGGAGCAGTTCAACTATAGGCTGAGCAAGTGCAGAATGGTGGTAGAATGTGCCTTTGGATATTTAAAAGCTTGCTGGCGCTGTTAGCTGACTAGGTTAGACTTCAGCGCAACCAATATTCCCATTAAAAAGCAACAGAGGGTCCTGTGGCACCTTTGAGACTAACAGAAGTACTGGGAGCATAAGCTTTCGTGGGTAAGAACCTCACTTCTTCAGATGCAAGGGTGGTTCTTACCCACGAAAGCTTATGCTCCCAGTACTTCTGTTAGTCTCAAAGGTGCCACAGGACCCTCTGTTGCTTTTTACAGATTCAGACTAACACGGCTACCCCTCTGATACTTGACAATATTCCCATTGTTATTACTGCTTGCTGTGTGCTCCATAATATCTGTGAGAGTAAGGGGGAGACGTTTATGGTGGGGTGGGAGGTTGAAGCAAATCGCCTGGCTGCCAATTTTGAACAGCCAGACACCAGGGCGATTAGGTTGTCATGCTGCGCATCAGAGAGGCTTTGAAAACCAGTTTCATGCCTGGCCAGGCTATGGTGTGACAGTTGTGTGTGTTTCTCCTTGATGCAAACCTGCCCCCTTTGTTGATTTTAACTCCCTGTAAGCCAACTACTCTCTCCAGGTTGGAGAGCTCTTTTACAGATTCAGACTAACACGGCTACCCCTCTGATACTTGACACCATGCAAGGCACTGCATTTAGCTGTATGGAATGGAAATCTATCAACCTCATGAAGAAACTTGCACAAATACAGACAGATATCATCTTCCTTTCCAAATGCAAATGGATGGACATCATACCAAATGGACTGAAGGTGAAAAATCCATTGCTATCTACATACGGCACAGACCACAGTGAGAGATTATGCCATACATTATCAAAGAAACCGAGGAACCACCTGATCAGCATCCTATACAGCAAACAGAAAAACATCAAGAAAGAGCTCTCCAACCTGGAGACTTTCATAAATAACCAACTCTCCACACAAATGGACTTTACTAAAATAAGACAGGAGATCTACATTACACACTTCACCTCTCTACAAAGGAAAAAGGACCGTAAGCTGTCTAAAATCCTACCTGCCATATGGGGCCACAACAGGGGTACCCCTAACTCACCCAGCAATATCGTCAATTTATCCAGCTACACACTCAACCCAGCAGAAGAGTCTGTCCTATCTCGGGGACTCTCCTTTTGCCCCAGCACCCCCACAAACATGATACAGTTCTGCGGTGATCTGGAAGCCTACTTTCGCCGCCTCCGACTCAAAGAATACTTTCAAGGTAACACTGAACAGCGCACTAATACACGGATACCCTCGCACCAACAACACAGGAAGAAGAACTCTACATGGACTCCTCCTGAGGGTCGAAATGACAGTCTGGACCTATACATAGAATGCTTCCGCCGACGTGCACAGGCAGAAATTGTGGAAAAACAACATCGCTTGCCTCATAACCTAAGTCGTGCAGAACGCAATGCCATCCACAGCCTCAGAAACCACCCTGACATTATCATCAAAGAGGCTGATAAAGGAGGTGCTGTTGTCATCATGAACAGGTCTGACTACCAGAAGGAGGCTGCCAGACAACTCTCCAATACCAAATTCTACAGGCCACTTTCCTCAGATCCCACTGAGGAATACACTAAGAAACTGCACCATCTACTCAGGACACTCCCTACACTAACACAGGAACAAATCAACATACCCTTAGAGCACCAACCAGGGTTATTCTATCTACTACCTAAGATACACAAACCTGGAAATCCTGGACGCCCCATCATCTCGGGCATTGGCACTCTCACTGAAGGACTGTCTGGATATGTGGACTCCCTACTCAGACCCTAAGCCACCAGCACTCCGAGCTATCTCCGGGACACCACAGATTTACTGAGAAAACTACGATGCATTGGTGACCTCACAGAAAATACCATCCTAGCCACCATGGATGTAGAGGCTCTCTACACAAACATCCCACACACAGATGGAATACAAGCTATCAGGAACAGTATCCCTGATGATGACACAGCACAACTTCTTGCTGAGCTCTGTGACTTTATCCTCACGCACAATTATTTCAAATTTGGTGACAATATATACCTCCAGACCAGTGGCACCGCTATGGGCACCCGCATGGCCCCACAATATGCCAACATTTTTATGTCTGACCTGGAACAACGCTTCCTCAGCTCTCGTCCACCCATGCCCCTTCTCTACCTACGCTATATTGATGACATCTTCATCATCTGGACCCATGGAAGGAGACCCTGGAAGAATTCCACCATGATTTCAACAGCTTCCACCCCACCATCAACCTCAGCCTGGACCAATCTACACGGGAGGTCCACTTCCTAGACACCACCGTACAAATAAGCGATGGCCACATTAACACCACCCTATATCGAAAACCCACCGACCACTACGCCTACCTTCATGCCTCCAGCTTCCACCCCGGTCACACCACACAATCCATCGTCTACAGCCAAGCACTGAGGTACAATCGCATCTGCTCCAACCCCTCAGACAGAGACCAACACCTACAAGATCTTCACCAAGCATTCTCAAAACTACGATACCCACACAAGGAAATAAAGAAACAAATCAACAGAGCCAGACGTGTACCCAGAAGCCTCCTGCTACAAGACAGGCCCAGAAGAGAAACCAACAGAACTCCACTGGCCATCACCTACAGTCCTCAGCTTAAACCTCTCCAACACATCATCAGTGATCTACAACCCATCCTGGACAATGATCCCTCACTTTCACAGACCTTGCGAGGCGGGCCAGTCCTCGCCCACAGACAACCTGCCAACCTTAGGCATATTCTCACCAGCAACCACGCACTGCAACATAACAACTCTAACTCAGGAACCAACCCATGCAACAAACCTTGATGCCAACTCTGCCCACATATCTACACCAGCAACACCATCACAGGACCTAACCAGATCAGCTACAACATCACCAGCTCATTCACCTGCACGTCCACCAATGTTATATATGCCATCATGTGCCAGCAATGCCCCTCTGCTATGTACATTGGCCAAACTGGACAGTCACTACGCAAGAGGATAAATGGACACAAGTCAGATATCAGGAATGGCAATATACAAAAACCTGTAGGAGAATACTTCAACCTCCCTGGCCACACAATAGCAGATGTAAAGGTAGCCATCTTACAGCAAAAAAACTTCAGGACCAGACTCCAAAGAGAAACTGCTGAGCTCCAGTTCATTTGCAAATTTGACACCATCAGATCAGGATTAAACAAAGACTGTGAATGGCTATCCAACTACAGAAGCAATTTCTCCTCCCTTGGTGTTCACACCTCAACTGCTAGCAGAGCACCTCACCCTCCCTGATTGAACTAACCTCATTATCTCCATACTGATTTATACCTGCCTCTGGAGATTTCCATTACTTGCATCTGAAGAAGTGAGGTTCTTACCCACGAAAGCTTATGCTCCCAATACTTCTGTTAGTCTCAAAGGTGCCACAGGACCCTCTGTTGCTTTTTCCTATACCTTGTTATATAAAATGTAGATTGATATATTCCTATGGTGATTCATACATTATAAGTTGTCCTTGGTGTGCAGTTCATAGCTAGTGGTATGGAATTTTCATTTAAATGGAATATCTAATAATAATACAACATATTACACTGTAAAAAAATCAGACCCTTAAATTTAATTGAATAATTTATCCATAGCTGTAATCCTTTACAATTTCCAGTTGATAAATGTTCACTCATATAATTTCTTGGATATTTTGAATATTTTTTTTCAAGATTGTCAAGGCTACATATTACAGTAATATTGAGCCAGATTCTAAGATTAAGTTGATCTGCACAGAGAGTACGTGGGGGAAGCTGTGTATGAATGTGGCTAAAGCACACAGTTTCATCCTCCTGATTCAGCTGTTGCTCTATGCAGAGCATCTTTGCATTGATTCTGAATGGCCTGAGGCCTGCTACTTATACTGGACAGCAATGACCACAGAGGGCTGAAAACACTGCCAAGAATGGGGGGTAGTACAGGAGAAATCCAGCTATACTCCCTTTTCCCTGCTACACTAACAGCTGTGGGAGGGAGTAGCAAAAGAGCCTCTATATTGCTTTTATGCCAACAGAGAATCAGCCTCATACTGGGCTAGTTAAGCCAGCTTTATGGCCAGATTTGCATTGGCAGCCACATCACAATAGAGAACCTGTCCCATTATATTCAAGTAATTCACATTTCTTTCTTTTGCATATTGCAAAACATACATGAAAGTGCATTGTTAATTTTTTTTTTTTTTTAGTTTTTGATACCATAAGGTGATCTAACCAAACCGAACATTTTGTACAGCTTTCATAATGTTAACAAACTGCTGCCTTAGGTCCAATAAGCAGCAGATTTATTGAAAGTGACTAGTGAAGTCAATATCTGGAATGAAACAGCTAGTTTCATCTTGTCCAATTTTTACATTACTCTTCATTTTCCCTAGGAACTACAAAGCCGAAACACTTTCAGTAAAAAACTTCCTTGTAAAATGATCTGTTCTATCTGTCAGGAAGAAGGAATGCATTTTCACTGCTTTAGTAACACGATATGCATCCTTCATTTTATTTTAATTCAGTCACTGGAACCCTAATGATTGAAGCCATTTCAGGAGGTACCATCAATTATGCCAGGGATCTCATTCACAAGTGAAGGATGAATCCTTCTCTCTGTTACTTAGAGGTCAGTGATCATTCCCAAACCTCTCCTATAGGTACAAATAGTGCCGCACCTTTTGTGCGTGTCTTCCATTTTTCTAAATGCTGCAACTTTATTATTTTTTGTATGCCTTGGTTA